>NC_090438.1:896493958-897732158 GCF_031143425.1 Pleurodeles waltl | reverse complement strand
AACTTAGACAAAAGTTGAATGTTTTTCTAAGTCCCATCTCATAATGAGATGGCACTTAGAAAAAAATTCAACTTTTGAAAAAAGTCAAAAGAGCTTTCAAGTCTCTTGTCAGAATGGGAATTTGTCACTTATTTGAAGAAGAAAATTAAATTTGGATGTTTTCACTTTTTGGACGATAAAGGTTGACATTTTTTCTAAGTCCCCATTCATTCTGAATGGTGACTTAGAAAAAATTTCAACCTTTGTGACTTTTTTGAAGAAATGTATTGAATTTGGATTTTTTCACTTTTTGAATGAAAAAAGTAGAATTTTTTTTAAAGTGCCCACTCAGAATGGGACTTTGTCACTTTTTTGAAGAAAAAAATTGAAATTAGTTTTTTTCACTTTTGGGAATAAAAAAGATGACATTTGGATTTTTTCACTTTTTGGATGAAAAAAAGATGAAATGTTTTCCAAGTGCCCACTCAGAATGGGACTTTGTCACTTTTTTGAAGAAAAACATTGAAATTTGTTTTTTTCACTTTTGGGACTAAAAAAGATGAAATTTTGATTTTTTCACTTTTTGAATGAAAAAAGTTGACATTTTTTCCAAGTACCCACTCTGAATGGGACTTTGTCACTTTTTTGAAGAAAAAAATTGAAATTCGATTTTTTCCCTTTTGGGACTAAAAAAGATGAAATTTGATTTTTTCACTTTTTGGATGAAAAAAGTTGAAATTTTTTCCAAGTGCCCACTCAAAATTTGACTTTGTCACTTTTTTGAAGAAAAACATTGAAATTAGTTTTTTTCACTTTTGGAACTAAAAAAGATGAAATTTGGATTTTTTCACTTTTTGAATGAAAAAAGTTGACAGTTTTTTTGCAAGTACCCACTCAGAACGGGACTTTGTCACTTTTTTGAAGAAAAAAATAGAAATTTGATTTTGTTCACTTTTGGAACTAAAAAAGATGAGATTTGGATTTTTTCACTTTTGAATGAAAAAAGTTGACATTTTTCCAAGTACCCACTCAGAATGGGACTTTGTCACTTTTTTGAAGAAAAAAATTGAAATTCGATTTTTTCCCTTTTGGGACTAAACAAGATGAATTTTTTATTTCATAATGAGATGGCACTTAGAAAAAAATTCAACTTTTGAAAAAAGTCAAAAGCGCTTCCAAGTCTCTTGTCAGAATGGGAATTTGTCACTTCTTTGAAGAAGAAAATTAAATTTGGATGTTTTCACTTTTTGGACGATAAAGGTTGAAATTTTTTCTAAGTCCCCATTCAGAATGGGACTTTGTGACTTTTTTGAGAAATGTATTGAATTTGGATTTTTTCACTTTTTGAATGAAAAACGTAGAATTTTTTTTAAAGTGCCCACTCAGAATGGGACTTCGTCACTTTTTTGAAGAAAAAAATTGAAATGCGATTTTTTCCCTTTTGGGACTAAAAAAGATGAAATTTGGATTTTTTCACTTTTTGGATGAAAAAAGTTGAAATTTTTTCCAAGTGCCCACTCAGAATGGGACTTTGTCACTTTTTTGAGGAAAAAAATTGAAATTCGATTTTTTCCCTTTTAGGACTAAAAAAGATGAAATTTGGATTTTTTTCACTTTTTGGATGAAAAAGTTGACATTTTTTCCAAGTGCCCCCTCAAAATTTGACTTTGTCACTTTTTTGAAGAAAAACATTGAAATAGTTTTTTTCACTTTTGAAACTAAAAAAGATGAAATTTGGATTTTTTCACTTTTTGGATGAAAAAAGTTGAAATTTTTTCCAAGTACCCACTCAGAATGGGACTTTGTCACTTTTTTGAAGAAAAAAATTGAAATTTGATTTTTTCACTTTTGGGACTAAAAAAAGATGAAATTTTGATTTTTTCACTTTTTGGATGAAAAAAAGTTGAAATTTTTTCCAAGTGCCCACTCAAAATTTGACTGTCACTTTTTTGAAGAAAAACATTGAAATTTGTTTTTTTCACTTTTGGAACTAAAAAAGATGAAATTTTGATTTTTTCACTTTTTGAATGAAAAAAGTTGACATTTTTTCCAAGTACCCACTCAGAACGGGACTTTGTCACTTTTTTGAAGAAAAAAATTGAAATTCGATTTTTTCCCTTTTGGGACTAAACAAGATGAAATTTTGATTTCATAATGAGATGGCACTTAGAAAAAAATTCAACTTTTGAAAAAAAGTCAAAAGAGCTTCCAAGTCTCTTGTCAGAATGGGAATTTGTCACTTCTTTGAAGAAGAAAATTAAATTTGGATGTTTTCACTTTTTGGACGATAAAGGTTGAAATTTTTTCTAAGTCCCCATTCAGAATGGGACTTTGTGACTTTTTTGAAGAAATGTATTGAATTTGGATTTTTTCACTTTTTGAATGAAAAAAGTAGATTTTTTTTTTAAGTGGTCACTCAGAATGGGACTTTGTCACTTTTTTGAAGAAAAAAATTTAAATGCGATTTTTTCCCTTTTGGGACTAAAAAAGGTGAAATTTGGATTTTTTCACTTTTTGGATGAAAAAAGTTGAAATTTTTTCCAAGTGCCCACTCAGAATGGGACTTTGTCACTTTTTTGAGGAAAAAAATTGAAATTCGATTTTTTCCCTTTTGGGACTAAAAAAGATGAAATTTGGATTTTTTCACTTTTTGGATGAAAAAAGTTGACATTTTTTTTCAAGTGCCCCCTCAAAATTTGACTTTGTCACTTTTTTGAAGAAAAACATTGAAATTAGTTTTTTTCACTTTTGAAACTAAAAAAGATGAAATTTGGATTTTTTCACTTTTTGGATGAAAAAAGTTGACATTTTTTCCAAGTACCCACTCAGAATGGGACTTTGTCACTTTTTTGAAGAAAAAAATTGAAATTTGATTTTTTCACTTTTGGGACTAAAAAAAGATGAAATTTGGATTTTTTCACTTCTTGGATGAAAAAAAGTTGAAATTTTTTCCAAGTGCCCACTCAAAATTTGACTTTGTCACTTTTTTGACAAAAACTATGAATTTGCACTTTTTCACTATTTGGATCAAAAAAGTTTATCTTTCCATCCAATAAGTCAAAATGACCCATTCTGACATGGGAAGCGGCACACATGTCAACTTACACAAAAGTTGAATATTTTTCTAAGTCCCATCACTTAGAAAAAAATTCAACTTTTGAAAAAAGTCAAAAGAGCTTTCAAGTATCTTGTCAGAATGGGAATTTGTCACTTCTTTGAAGAAGAAAATGAAATTTGGAAGTTTTCACTTTTTGGACGATAAAGGTTGACATTTTTTCTTAGTCCCCATTCAGAATGGGACTTTGTGACTTTTTTGAAGAAATGTATTGAATTTGGATTTTTTCACTTTTTGAATGAAAAAAGTTGATTTTTTTTCCCAAGTGCCCACTCAGAACGGGACTTTGTCACTTTTTTGAAGAAAAAAATTGAAATTTGATTTTTTCACTTTTGGGACTAAAAAAGATGAAATTTGGATTTTTTCACTTTTTGGATGAAAAAAGTTGAATTTATTTCCAAGTGCCCACTCAAAATTTGACTTTGTCACTTTTTTGAAGAAAAACATTGAAATTCGTTTTTTTCACTTTTGGGACTAAAAAAGATGAAAGTTGGATTTTTTCACTTTTTGGAAAAAAGTTGAAATTTTTTCCAAGTGCCCACTCAGAATGGGACTTTGTCACTTTTTGGAAGAAAAAAATTGAAATTCGATTTTTTCCCTTTTGGGACAAAAAAAGATGAAATTTGGATTTTTTCACTTTTGATTTGTCCTGATTTTTGGAAGAATCATTGTTCTTTGAGTTTTCCTACCCACACTGGTGTAAATCCATTTGTCTTCTATCGTTCCCAATTCTTGGGAAGAGGTCAGATCTGAGTCCACCAGGTACTGATGCAGCTTATTAGATATTCAATTATCAAGAATGTGCTATCTCATAAGAAGATTGTGCAAGCCCTGATAAGCATGTACATTACTTCCAAGCCTACGTGACATAGCTGTCCACAAAATCTACCTAATCTTGGAAGGACTCCTGCCTAATCTCCCTGAATTTGATTCTATATTCTTCTGTGGTTAACCCAAATCCACCAAAGAGTGCTTTCTTAAGTGCTTGCTCACTGACAGTGATGAGCTTGTCCCTGCCTTTTGTCAGAAAAGGAAAGCCACAAGATGGCTGGCCACTGTCTTTGAGGGACCCTCTGTATCTTAAAATCCCTTTCCAAGGCAGCAAACCACATGTGAATGTCATCCCCAACCTTGTAAAGTGGGACAATTTTACTGAGATTTTTTGAGTCATAGGAGTCCTCCCTGATCCTAGTTTTAATAAAGCTGTTGCTGCCACCATGGGGTATCAATCCCAAATTTTACCTTTCCCTCCCCACTGCCAATGCCTTCCTATCTAGGGCTAACTGGTGCTGTTGCAGTCTCAGTCTGGCCTCTTCTAACCTCAGGTTGCTGAATTCCCTATCTAGGATCTCCCCCTCTGAGCTAGAATGTTTAGTCTCATCAGATGCAGCTGAGACATGGGTGTGGACAGATGAGGAGGATCGACCCGTCCTTCTGGAGACCGTTTGCACCAACCCCCTGGTAGTAAAAGTGGATCTACTGGTGTATCCCCCCCTTCTTACTGCCATGAGTGCTCCCCACAGGACTGGTGTGTTCCCCAGTTTCTTTCTGACCATCTGCTGTGAAATCTAGGTCTACCCCATCTAATACTGGAGGGTCAGTCTCTATCTCCTGCTGTTCCTGGCCTGCAGTGCTTTGGCTATCAGCCTGGAGAAGCAATCCTAGGAGTAGAGATTTGTTGGGATTGTTCCCCATCTTCAGCTTCCTGGAAGCACATATCTCCCTCAAGACCTGAAAGGTGCAGCCTTCATACTGTGATTCTGAGGTCTGAGCTGTGTCTACTGCTGTAGACATGTTACCTAGAGTAGTGTGGGTGCACCTACCTACTCTAAGGTGTTAAACTTCCTAAACGTTCGGAGAAAGGGCTATGCTATACCCCTAACTAACCTAAACTAGAAGACTAAAAAAGAAATCCTTCCTACCAAGTGTAGTGTAATCTATAGACTAGTGATGGACTTTCCTGTGGAAAGTTACCAGTGATAGAGTGGTAAGGCAATTGCAAGAGTCTTATCCCACTGCTGCATCACCAATGTAGGAAGGTTGGCCTGGTGTGTGGTGGAAACCCATGGTCTGCACCTTATACCAGGACCAGGCAACCCCATTTTAGTTAGTGAACAGTGTCTAGGAAGCTAGGGCTCTCTAGTGGTAGCTGTGGTGAGCAGCCAAGACTTATCTAGGAAAAGTGTAAAGCACTTGCAATACCACAGTAGTCACACAGTTGTTTATCTCACAATGGAAAGAATCATACAGTGTTGCAAAAATAAAGGTACTTTTTTACAGTAACACTGAACTAGACAATTATAGGCAGACCCCCAACTGGAGGTAAGTATACACTATATATAAACTGTAAGTACTAGGACTTAGCAAAGAAAAACAACAAACATTGGAAAGAAATAGCAGAAAATAGCTAGGGCCCTATAGGGGAGCCAAACCATGTACTAAAATAGTGGCATGGAAAGTTAGGACCCCCACCCAAGTATGTGGAGAAGCTAGTAGGGAGCTGGGAGAACTTGGAAACCCAAAAGGCGAGTACCTAGATGACCCCCAGTGACCAGGAGAGCAGAGGTAAGTTACCTGGTCTTCCCATAAACTAACAAGGGGACTTGTAAAAGGAAGTTTGCAAGACAGGGCCAGTCCAGGGGAACCTAATGGTGGATTTCGGATGAAGAGGACCTGTAAAAGGAGGGGACAGAGTCCAGTCCACGCAGGAGTGTCCAGGTGTGGCAGGAGCCACTGCCCACCCTTCTGTGGAAGAAAATCTGCGTTGATGGTGGAAGATGAAGGTCAGCTGGGAAGCCCAGGAGCTGCAGAGGAGTCCTGAAGTTGTGCAGAAGCTGTCCCATGCCAGTCATCGAGTTGCACCAACAAGCCTTGGCAAGTGCAAATCCGGGGAGAAGAGGAATTGCAGACATGAAGAGGACCGGCAAGGGCCAGGAGACTCGACCCTTGGAGTGGAGTATGGGCTGACCCTCAGCAGTCAGGAGAGCCAGGAGAAGCAATTGTACCCCCCACAGGCAATGCACTGGCAGCAGGCATAGTAAGTTGCAGTGAGGCCCAGTCAGCACACCTGGAGAGCAGTCCCAAGTCGCTGGAGCAGCAGAGAGTAGACTGTCCTTGCAAGGATGAAGTGCTGGAGGCTGGGGCTACTTGGAGCCTGAAGATCCTTTCGATCAGGAGTTAAAAATCCTTGGTTGCTGCAAGAGCCACTGTGCACAGGGATTCTCTCCTGGAGTGAGATGCAAGGCCTCACCATGTACCAAGTTGGCCAGAAGAAGAGAGGACCAAGAGCACCACTCAGAACTACCACCTCTGTTGGGGGATCCATGAAGTTCTAGCGGTGAGCAGATCCCAGCAGATGGATGTTGATGCCTGACGTGCCTGCGGTGACTCCTTCACTTCAGGGGAGGTTCCTTCTTGCTTCTTTGGTGCAGCTGATGTCTTGCCAACCCCAGTGTGTGCACAGACATGGAAATGTTGCAATTGCTGGAAGAGGATGGAGAAACAATGTTGCAAGGCAAGGTCGTCTTGAGTGTTACAGGCTTGTTTGGTTCCTGAGATGTCCAGCAGCGGTTCCGGTGGCCAGGAGCAGAAGAGGTCAACACAGAGGAGCCAGGTGGAGTCTTGCACATCGAATCTGGGGCCCCCTCTGCAAGGGAGCCCTTAAATAGCCCTAAGAGAGGGCTTGATCACTCTGCAGAGTGACCACTTATCAGAGGGGGTCACTGACATCAGATACCTGTCCTGACCAACAAGATGCTCCCAGGGGCCTCTGCACATCTTGTTTCCAAGATGGCAGAATCAAGTGTTAACCTGGAGGAGCTCTAGGTGTCACCCCTGGGATGATGATGGACAGGGGAGTGGCCACTCCACTTTTCTTAGCGCAGTTTCACACCAGAGCAGGGACCAGGGGTCCCTGGACTGGTGCAAACCAGATTAAGCAAGGAGGCACAAGGCACCAATTGTGCCCTTCAAAGCAGTCTGGTGGTGCAAGGAGGCTACCCTGCCCTAACCCAGTAACACCTATTTCCAAGTGAGAGGATGTTGCATCCTCTCTCCCACAGGAAATCCTTTGTTCTGCCTTCCCCTGCTTGAGCTTGTAAAGCAGCAGGAGGGCGGAAACATGAGCGTAAAACATATGGATTTATGGTACTGTTTAAAGATGCAGGCCCTTTTGCCCAAAATGTAATGGTGTTGAGGTCAAAAAGACTCCCGGCTTCTAAACTGATCTTGCTCTGTGTAGGAATCCAGGTGAGCTAATTGATAACTAAGAAGCACAGGCAGAATTAATGTAGTCTGTAGAGCAAAAGAGGAAATCCAGATCACCTGAGAAATTTAAATGAGAGATACAGCATAATCAGATGTTAACATCAAGCCCAAATATGCATGTGTATATTTGCAAGCTCCCATTAAAACTAATATAAGACTCCCACCATCGATTGATCATGATAAATGCATATTTTCCAAGTGTGAGACAAATAAGGACAGTGGATGCTTATGCATAATTCAAAATCAAACTAGAGGGAAGAACGGCTGGCCAAACCACAATGTCAGATGACTGGTGCAGCAGGAGGCGGGCCCTCCAGAATGTGCAGCGATGTGATTGGAGTTGGCAGCATCATAGGCAAACAGATCCTGTTGTGCTGCCCCCAGTGCACACGGCACCACCTTAATCACAATAGGTCCTGAGTCATGGCAGGGTGAGGGAAAATAAGGTTGAATCCAGGCAGCCTGAGCCACCAAGTGTGGTGTGCTCCCCATATCGCATGAAAAACAAAACAAGGCATGTGCCTACTGGGCTAAGCCTACTTGGATAGGCGTTGCATTCTTTTGATATTAAACTCGGATGCTCATAAACACATGTCTGTTTGTAATATTCTGACTTGCTGTAGGAGAAACATCGTGGTGTTCGTTGTTAAGTACATTCCCTGGGGCACTGCAGGCAACCCCACGCAAGCACCTAAAGTGCTTTTGTTGTTAATCATACTGTAGTGCCTCCCTGCACATTCATGGGAGGAGCTGTAAATGCATGAGTAATTCATTTTAGTGCGACGATGTTGACCACCACACTGAAGTGCATTAATCTAACCCCTGATGTGTGGTTCTTGGCAGGGCTGAACTAACAAGAATAAACCTTTTGGGTAATGCAAAGTTTAGAAATCTGTAAAAACGCCATTTACCATTTAAGCTGACAGGATACAAGAGGACAGTCCCACTAAAAATCACTTTCAGAAAGTCAAACTCAATTTTGTAAAAGGGGGTGTCAAAGGAGGGGTTTTGAAACAAGGTAATATTAATTTTGATAGTCACATCATCCAATGTGAAGCACATAAATGTCAATTAGGGGTTTGCTACGGGTCGCAGCTGTGACCCCTGGCTTGCTCCTTGTGACCCCTGGCACTGCCTTTGTGACCCTTGGCTTCGAGGTGGCAACATCAGAGGCTGGAACACAGGGGCTGTTCATCCCAATGGACATCAGATAGGGCTCCACTTTCCTGGTTTTATGTCAATTATTTTTATTACACAAATAGAGAACAATATTATTCACTATTTGTGTAACAAAAATGGAGTGGAAGTACACATTTTTAAAATGTATACTGCATGATTACTTGTGGGTGAGTGTGTGTTTATGTGAGAGAATGTGTGAATGCGTACGGATGAGCACGTGTGTGTGCGTGACTGAAAGTAAAGGTCAAATGGTGTGTGAGGTTAATTATGCTACCTTAGCATTTTAGTGAATTGACGTTCGTTCCGAAGCATACACATGCATCATTTTGTAGTCAAAGTTGACTATCTATCTATCTACAATTAGAGTAATGGAACACATAAATAGAAGAAACAGTAAAAGAAACTAAACCACTTTATTATTTCATGCCACACAAACAGTACTTGATTACACAACATTAACTGTAATCTAATAATTAAACTCTTGCTCACAAAATAATCTTTTCATACTTGACTCTACAACAGGTTCATGAAAAAAACTATAGCAGACTTTTTGCAGAATAGGCTGCTCCTCGGTGAAAGGGTGCTGATTTAGGCCCAAACCTTCACTGGAAAATTCTTTGGGTTTTAGATACTTTTAACCAATGGATCTGTGGTCACTATTCTCTGGGACTGGCTAATCAAAGCAAGCAGTCCAATAGTTCTGGTAAATCCAGCATAAGGCCAGAGACAGAGTTTTTTTACGGGATTACAAACATTATATTATTAACCTATACGAAAGGATTTTGTAGGCTTTAACTAAACACTGCATTTAAATGTGAATTTTGCATTTGAAGCTTGCACAATGTCATTTAATTAGCTGAACTGATAACAACTGAAACTCCCCTTTTGTTTTCCTTTTCTTTGCTCTTGCCTATTTGTTAGTTTTGACCTGTGTCATGGTCATAAGTATAACATTTTATGAAGCAGATGTTCCATGGTAACTGTTAGAAATTGGGTCTCTAGTTGGCAGAGGTATGCTTTCTGTCAAAGTAGGGACCACAATCCTAGTCAGTCTAAGTCACACTCCATAAATTAACCTGTCCTCCCCATCTGATAGCTTAACCCAGAGCAGTCAAGCTTAACTTAAGAAGCAATGGGTAAAGTATTTGTGTAACACTTAACTACAGTAACACAGTGAAAGACACCACAAAAAGACCCAACACCAGTTTAGAAAAATAGATAATTTTCTTTTGATTAAAACAAGACCATAACAACAAAAATCTAATTAATGGTTCACAAGTTATGCACTTTGAAAAGCATCCAAATAGACACAGTGTGTTAAATATTGCACAGGACTGGCGGTCACACCAAACCTGGGTAATGAGATCAAGTTTTTCAGTGAAAGCAGAACAGTGCTCTATGCATTAGGTAAACACAGGGGTTGAATGCAATGCATGACTGGCTGTCGAGTCAGGCTAAGGTAATACAATCAGGTATCTCAGGGTATGCAAAACATTGCTCTATGTATCTAATTGCTTGCAGAGGAGCACGAAAAGGCTGCAGTCATTCCACAGACATGGCTGTATACAGTACTTTGTGTCGATGTTGACCGGGCCGAGAGATGGTTCTGAGGCAAGAAAACAGTGGCAGGGGTGTCAGCTGTCTGGTAGTGAGGGGCTGTGCTACTGCTCCCTATGGGAGGGCCATTGAGGTTGCAGGACGCAGTATTGAGGCTGTGGGTGTAGGCAGACCTGCTGTGGCATTTCCAGGGAATTCTGGTAACCACGGCCATGCTGTTGAGCTGCACTGGAAAGGATTTCCTTGGCATGGTGGGGATAGAACTAAAGCATCTCCTATGATTGGTGTGTGCGATGTTTCTTGTTTCTCTCAGGGTGCAGGTCGGAAGGCAAAGCGTTCAATCTTTGTAGGTTAAATCTGCAGGTCTGGAGGCGAGACTCACGGGAAGCAGGGTATAGCCACAGCGCAGAGGGGAAACAAAGCCTTTTCTGTCCCTTAGGCTTCCTAAACAGGAGGCAAGCCAGCAAGCCGATTGAATCACTGTTAAAATAATAGGTTTGACTCCTCTAAGAACATGGTAGTCTCTGCCTTTAGAAAGAGGTATAAGCGTATTTAAGAGGTATACAGCCTCTTATATTTTGATATGGGCTGGAGATTTTAATATTGTTACATGTCAAATGACTGCAGACAAGATCTGCAGTTGTAAAGATGAATTGGGAAATGGCCAATCTCATTTTCTACATGACATGTATGGGGATTCATTGAATGAAATGATATATGGATATTATCTCAAATTAATGGAACAGAATATTGATTTGGGTAATGCTATGGCACCGACTTATCAGGAACGGGGGGGGCACTTCTAGATTATTGCCCGCACATTCATTTAGGGTTGTGCTCACCATTTTTAGTGACCATGTACCATTACTATTAGCCCTGAATATTGAAATTCAATGTAAAGAAGATGAACAGTTAGCGACTTACCTGGAAACAGAAAGACACAATGGGATAAGTTTAAGGGGAGAGGGCCATAACTTAAGCTGATTTGTTGGAAAAAACATAAAAAATAACAAAGAGGAATTACAGTATGTAGGGAATGGAATCAATGCTGCGTAAAATCCTAATTGCCTTCCTCAAGCTTACAACTGCTGTTTCAGGTAGCCTAAAAACTAAGGCCCTCATTACAAACCTTGCGGTCGGTGGTAAACGGCAGTAAGACCGGCAACAGGCCGGCGGGAAAAAAATGGAATCACGACCATGGCGGAAACCGCCAACACAGACAGCCACTTTAACACTCCGACCGCCACAGCGGTATAAACAAACAGCATGGCGGTCACCGCCAACAGACAGGCAGAAGGCAATGTAAAGCCCACACCATTATGACACACCAATCCGCCACCTTTTCCAGGGCGGATTCAACGCAAACAAAAACACGGCGGAAACAGGACTTGGAAGGGAAAACGCTCAGCTCTACACACCCCACGAGGAACCAGGATGCCTTGGAGCCTGAACTCCAAATTCTACCTCCCCTTGTCTTCCTGCTCCTCTACCAGGAGCACGACCGATGGCGGCGACGACCACGGTGAGTACTGCACCTATGACACAGGGGAGGGGGAGGGAAAAGAGAGTGACACACACACGCAACACGCAACACCCCCACCCCGCACCCTCACACACAACACACACACCAATACATGCTGCAACATTACATTTACACCCCCAACCCCCTCTGGAAGAACGCAAGGACAAAAGGAAATGATTTGAACGATTATAATCAGGAAAAATCCATTATTCAAAAATATATATACACTATTAACAAATATGTACACCAAGATTTCAAGTCCATGTGCTGCACATACATAGTCCGTGGACCACTGGGCCCAAAATGCATGGGCGAGGCCCACACACAATACCCGATCAAAACGGAGAGAACACTGCAGGGGCATCAGTTCGAAATAAAACAGGCACCTCAGGGGGAAGGGAAGGGGTGGCACCTCAGCCGGATAAGTGCACGACGCCAGCTCCACGAGGGGGCTCCATGCCCATTGATGTATCCTGGGGAGTGCAAAGCCACAGTCTCTCAAGTCTCTCCAGTGGGTGGTTTGCCCACTGCTTTATCCTGGAGAGTGCAAAGCCACAGTCTCTCAAGTCACTCCAGTGAGTGGTTTGCCCACTGCTTTATCCTGGGGAGTGCAAAGCCACAGTCTCTCCAGTGGGTGGGTTGCCCACTGCTTTATCCTGGGGAGTGCAAAGCCACAGTCTCTCAAGTCTCTCCAGTGGGTGGGTTGCCCACTGCTGCATTCTGGGGAGTGCAAAGCCACAGTCTCTAAAGTCACTCCAGTGAGTGGTTTGCCCACTGCTTTATCCTGGGGAGTGCAAAGCCACAGTCTCTCAAGTCACTCCAGTGGGTGGGTTGCCCACTGCTTTATCCTGGGGAGTGCAAAGCCACAGTCTCTCAAGTCTCTCCAGTGGGTGGTTTGCCCACTGCTGCATCCTGCGGAGTGCAAAGCCACAGTCTCACAAGTGGATAACAGTCTCCACTGGTTCTGGAGGGGGACTGGTGCCCAGAGTGCTTCATCCTGCCAAGGACTGAGGTAGTGGATGTGACACTCCACTGGTTCTGGAGGGGGACTGGTGCCCAGAGTGCTTCATCCTGCCAAGGACTGAGGTAGTGGATGTGATACTCCACTGACGGTGGGCCAACATGGAAGCTATCCAAGCCCCTGGAACAGACCACCAGCCTCGTACGACTGACCACTGGGGATGGCAGCCATGTCTGCGGTGGTGCCACTGGCACAGGGTGTGGCCGCTGGCGGTGCTGGCGGCGGCCTCAGTAGCGGCGGTGCTTTCGGCGCTCATTGGGCAGCGGTGCTGGTGGGTGGCTCAGTGGGCGTGCTGCTGGCAGCGGTGCCCGTGGCAGCGGTACATGTGCCGGTGCCGGTCTTGTCCGCTGTGCAGGTTGGCGGCGACTTCCTTTTCTGTCTCTGGCCCTTCCACACCTTGGATGGTTGCGCAGCTGTTTTGCCACTCCCAACTGTAGTCCTGGGAGAGCCCTTGGTGGCAGGTGTCTTGCCCTTCTCCCTCCGGGCTGTGGCCAACTTCTTTTGTTTATGAGGTGGGGGACTGTCCTTGGCCTGGCTCCTTGGCACACTGGCTGCCCTGCTGCTTGGCGCACTCCAGAAGCCGGGGACTGCTGGCACCACTGTTCCCAGTGAGGTGGTGGCTGAGGTGCTGGGTTGGGACCTGGAAAGGCGGGCTCTAGGGGACGGAAGGGGTGGGGGAGGTGTAGGGAAGAGGTCAATATTAGCCAGGAAAAGTTTTTTAGACACACTGGGACGGGTAGATGGAGGGGGTTTGGGAGTGGAGGAAGAGGTAGTGGTTGTAGGAGGTGTACGTTTGCTGACTTTGGGTGAAGGTGCATTGGCTGGAGGTTGTCGTGAGGTGGATGGCTGTTGGGTGGGTGTCTGACTGCGTTTGTGTAGTTTGGGAGGTGGGCTCACAGACACACTGGTAGAGGACACATGGGATGTGTGAATGGTAGTTGGGGTGGTGAGTGCACGTGAGCGGTGTGTGGTGATGGGCGTGCTGGTGATGGAGGTAGTGGCTGAGGATGTAGTGCATGCAGGTGTGAGTGGAGACATGACAGGGAGGGAGGAGGGAGACATGGAAGAGGGGGACACAGTGGAGGCAGTGGCTGTTGGTTTGTCTGCATGGGTATGATGCTTGTGTGAGTGCCTGTGGGCTGTGTGATGTTTATGTTTGCCAGGTGGCGAAATTGGAGGGGGGAGGCTGGACACAGGAACAATGTCTGCCATCAGTGCTGAGGCCAGAGTCTGAAAAGCTCACTGTTGGGCTGCCTGACCAGAATGAATGCCCTCCAGATATGCATTTGTCTGTTGCAACTGCCTCTCTACACCCTGGATGGCATTCAGAATGGTAGACTGCCCAATAGAGAGGGATCTGAGGAGGTCAATGGCCTCCTCACTGACGGGAGCAGGGCTGACAGGGGCAGGGGCTGAGGTGCCTGGGGCGAAGGAGATGCCAACCCTCCTGGGTGAGCGGCCACGGGACACACGCTGAGGGGCTGCTGGGAGGGCGGTGCTGGTAGGGGGGGTGGCGGCTGTACCTGTAGATGTGGTGGGCAGAGAGGGGCCCGCCACTGCAAGGAAGCTCCCATCAGAGGAGGAGTCCGTGTCGCTGGTCTCAGCTCCTGTCCCCGCCGTGGAGCTCCCCTCGCCCTCCATCCCACTGGTGAATTTGGAGTCCATAGTCTCACCCTTCAGGGCCATGTGGGATACAGCTCCCTCCTGCTCTGGTGGCACTGCTCCTCTGCGTGATGATGCTAATGCACACAAGAACAGGGAGACCACAAAAAGGGGGGAAAAGAAAGTAGAAAGACATGTTCAGTGCATGCAATACCGCTACCGTTGGTGGACACTAAAGACACAGCAGCCCTCTGCACTACGCCATGCACTTAGAGTTCCCTAATTAATCACAGGGACATGGGGTACATGGCCTATGCCCGATTGCTGCACACCTTGAAGTCACAGGAGTCTGACTAGGTGTTGATGGCTCTTACCACTGGTGGGGTGGGGTGCCACATAGCCTGCCTCACGAAGGTACCTTGCCTGCAAAATTCACCCTGGCCTAGGGGAACCCACTGCCCACCTCCCCTACCGAGACACCTCATAATGTGCGCAGCATCAGATGAATGTGACTGTACTCACCCCCTTGTGGCTGCTTTGATGCCCTCAAGCGCCCATCCAACTCTAGATACACCACCACCAGGATCCGGAACATCAGGGGGGTCATGGTGCGACGGGTACCCCTCCCACATTGGGAGGCCATCCCCAGCTGGGCCTCCGCCTTCTTACTCCAGCGGCGAATGTCCTCCCATCTTTTACAGCAGTGGGTGCTCCGTGGTCCCAGGGTCCGGACTTCCTTGGCGATGGCATGCCAAATATTCTTCTTCTGGTGGGCGCTGACGTACAGGAATAGTACAGGGGAAAAGGAGAAACTATAACCTTTCGGATCGTCACAGTCATTGGCCCACGTTCCCACCCTTGCCCTGACGCACATGCACTCATCGTCATTTCATGCACACCTCTTCCCCCCCCATCTTCCATCCACACCACTCCAAACAGGCATTGCCCATACAGCATGTTCACAGTGTACTCACCTGTTTGTCTGGAGGACCGTAGAGTAGCGTGTACTGGGGAGGACCCCATCCACAAGTTTCTCCAACTCCTCCGATGTGAAGGCAGGGGCCCTTTCCCCAGACACTTGAGCCATTGTCGCTTCCAGACTGAGGTCACAGCAGCTCTTGCAGTGTAGGTCCTCTCCTGTCGAAGATCAGGTATCAAGTGATTGAACAGACAGAAAATGGTGGTCACGTCCGCGGCGTACATTGTCATTGGCTCCTGGGACCCATAGGGTCCAATGTTAACCAATGCAGGATTGCGCCGCAGTCTTCGATCGCCTACCGCGACAGTGTACAACGCCAGCGCAGTTACCTCACATCCCATTGTCCCACCTTACAGGTCAGACAGCCGCCATTACATGGCATTAATTTTAAATGCGTCACACATATCTAGGCCTTGCATACACACTAGGACAGGCGCATAGTGGATTGACAAAAGTGTGCAAGAAAGTAGGTTTTTCTTGTACCTCAGTGTTGGCTGACCCTCTGATCGCTGTTCTCATCCATAGAGCACGTCCGCTGGGGCAGGTGAGGAGATTCCGACACCCTCCGGTGTACAGACCACTGGTGGACCTGTCGACAATGGAAGAGCGACACGTCATTGTGACCTACAGACTTGATCGTGCCACAATCCATGAACTGTGTGCCCAGTTGGAGCCAGACCTGATGTCAGCGATCCGCCATCCCACAGTAATCCCCCCTCTAGTGCAGGTGCTGTCAGTACTCCATTTCCTGGCAAGTGGGTCTTTTCAAACTACAATGGCCATAGCATCAGGGATGACCCAGCCTATGTTCTCAAACGTGTTGTCCAGAATGTTGTCTGCCCTGCTGAAACACATGCGCAGCTACATCGTGTTCCCTCAGGTGGAGGATTTGCCTACAGTGAAAGGTGACTTCTGTGCTCTGGGACATATCCCCAACATCATAGGTGCCGTTGATGGGACACATGTGGCCTTGGTCCCCCCCGCAGGAGTGAACAGGTGTACAGAAACCGAAAGAGTTACCATTCTATGAATGTGCAGATGGTGTGTTTGGCAGACCGGTACATCTCCCATGTGAACGCCAAGTTTCCTGGCTCAGTGCATGACGCTTACATTCTATGGAATACCAGCATTCCTTTTGTGATGGGGCAACTCCAGAGGCACCGTGTGTGGCTATTAGGTGAGGACATGGACCCTATACAGTGTGAATAGTTGTATGGGTCTGGGATTGTCCCTAAGGGTTAGTGTGTGTCTAACAGTTGTCCCTCGCCGTTTGCAGGTGACTCTGGGTACCCCAACCTGTCATGGCTACTGACCCCAGTGAGGAATCCCAGGACAAGGGCAGAGGAACGCTACAATGAGGCCCATGGGCAAACTAGGAGGGTTATAGAGAGGACCTTCAGCCTCCTGAAGGCCAGGTTACGGTGCCTCCATATGACAGGTGGTTCCCTCTACTACTCACCAAAGAAGGTTTGCCAGATCATCGTGGCCTGCTGTATGCTGCACAACTTCGCTTTGCGACGACAGGTGCCTTTGCTGCAGGAGGATGGTCCAGATGGAGATCTTGTGGCAGCTGTGGACAGTGAAGAAGAGGAGCCAGAAGAAGAGTACATAGACAACAGAAACATTGTGATCCATCAATACTTCCAGTGAGACACAGGTAAGAAGACATCACTGCCTCCTACATCTGATAAAATTGTTCTACCTCTCATCTGTCTGTCATGTTCACCCAGTGTATGGACCCTGATTTGTCATTTTCCCTTTCTATTTCACAGATGTGGGTCCCACTGTGTGACCTCTCCTATGTAACCTCATGGGCTATAGCTGTGTGACATAGTTATGTTAACAATAGAATGGACATTGCTATTTTCCTTAGTTATTGTTAATACACATTTGTGAAAGCACAGAATGACTCCAGCTTGCTTTGTGATTCAAGGGTGTTTATTTCAGTGCAAAAAAGTGGAGGGGGTTGTAAAATGGTCAGGGATGATGGTGGAGGAATGTCCATGGCAGAGTCCAGTCTATTTGTTTCACAGGTGCATTGTCCAAATGGGCATAGGAAGTGGAGCTAGGGCAGTTTAAGGATGGTCAGGGTGACAAAGTGGGACAGAAGGATGACAAATAGGGTAGTCTAATTTCTTGGCGGGGGTCTTGCCATTGTTCTCGGTCTTTGTCCTGGATCCCAGGGACCATTTGCGGGGTGGTTCTCCATCTGCAGGGGTTGGGTGCTGGTGTCGTGGTCCTGTGGCGGTGCCTCCTGTCCACTAGCGCCGGCGGAGGTGGAGGGCAGTTCATCGTCCAAGCTAGTGTCAGGGGCCCCTTGTTGTGCCACAGTGTCCCTCCTGGTGTTGACGAGGTCCTTCAGCACCCCTACAATGGTGCCCAGGGTGGTATTGATGGATTTGAGTTCCTCCCTGAACCCCAAATACTGTTACTCCTGCAGCCGCTGGGTCTCCTGAAACTTGGCCAGTACTGTTGCCATCGTCTCCTGGGAATCATGGTAGGCTCCCATGATGTTGGAGAGGGCCTTGTGAAGAGTGGGTTCCCTGGGCCTGTCCTCCCCCTGTCGCACAGAAGCCTTCCCAGTTCCCCTGTGTTCCTGGGCCTCTGTCCCCTGAACCGTGTGCCCACTACCACTGCCCCCAGGTCCCTGCTGTTCTTGGGGTGGTGGGTTAGCCTAGGTTCCCTGTAGTGGTGGACACACTGCTGCTTGCCGTGTGTTGGGGACAGAGGTATGGGCCCGCTGGGTGGGTGCTGTGCTGGTGTTTCCTGATGGGGGATGCTCTGTGGTGGCCTGTGACTGTGTCAGGGGAACCGACTGTCCTGAGGTCCCAGATGCGCCGGGCTGGTCATCTAGATCCAGTTGGACAGAGCTGCTGTCATCACTGTGGGCCTCTTCTGTGGGAGGAGTGGACATGTTTGGAACCTCCTGTCTGGTGATGTTGGGTAGGGGTCCTGCAGGGGTGTAAAGGCATAGTTTTAGTATCTGTGAGTGCCATGGTGTGCAATGGGTGGGTGACCCTGTACCCCAGTTCTTCCATTCCTGTTTAGGAGCCTGTGTGATAATTGTTTAGGGGTCTGTGTGGGTATGTGTAGTGGACATGCATTGGTGATGGGTGTCCATGCTTTCTTGTTGCATGCAGGGCTTGGTGTTGGGATGTGTGGTTTGTGCTAGTGGGACATATGTGAGGAGTTGGAGTGATGGGGTGAGGGCGAGGGTGGGGGTATGTGATAGCATGCAGGTAGGGAGAGGGATGTAGTAGTTAAAACTTTGACTTATCAGAGTCCATTCCTCCAGCTACTCCTGCGAGGCCCTCAGGATGCAGTATTACCAAGACCTGCTCGTCCCATGTTGTTAGTTGTGAGGGGGGATGTGGGGGTCCGCCGCCAGTCCTCTGAATCGCAATGTGGTGTCTTGAGGCCACGGAACGCACCTTCCCCCATAGGTCGTTCCACCTCTTCCTGATGTCATCCTGTGTTCTTGGATGCTGTCCCACTCACTGTGTTGACATGGTCTACGATTCTGCACCATAGCTCCATCTTCCTAGCTATGGTGGTGTGCTGCACCTGTGATCCGAATAGCTGTGGCTCTACCTGGATGATTTCTTCCACCATGACCCTGAGCTCCTCCTCAGAAAACCTGGGGTGTCTTTGCGGTGCCATGGGGTGGTGTGGGTGATGTGTGAGGGGGTATTTTTGTAATGTGTGGGGTCATGTTTAGGAGTGTGTAGTGTTTTGTGCGTGGATGTGTATGTGGGATGGTGTTGTGTGCCTGTGTATGCTGGTGTTGTCTTTGCTTTGCTGTCTCTCTGGCCTTCTTCAGATTTTTGGGTAGTAAGGATTTGTGGGTAATGTGGGTGTGTGTTTTATATTGTATTGGGTGTGTGGGAGTGGTGTGTGTATGTGTATCAGAGGTGTGTGTATTTCGATTTGTCCAATGTGATAGTGTTTTATAAAAGTATATGTATTTTGAGCGCGGCGGTGTGTACCGCCAATGGAATACCACGGTTGAAAGACCGCTGCGTGGATTCGTGGGTCGTAATAGTTTGGGCGTATTCCTGTTGGCGTGACGGTGGAGGTTTTGTTATCGCCAGTTTATCACTGACCTTTGGTGTGGCAGACTTCTGTGGGTGTCTAGATTTTGGCGGTTTCTGAGCAGTGGGTCATAATAGCTGTAGCGGAATTCCGCGGCCACGGCGGTGTGTTGGCGGACTTATGCACGGTGGTAAGCGGGATTTACCGCTGATGTTGTAATGAGGGCCTAAGTCTAAAACTAAAAATGCTAACAAATTGGGGTGGTTTGGTGACCATTGTCTACAAGTGAGCCAAAAGCTTTAAAAAAACTTTACAAGCCCGTCCTAGAAATATGGAGGAAGTTAAAAATAAACATTAGGGTGCATATATATGTTTCTTGCCGCAAAACCACGCAAACGCAGTTTTGCAGCAAAATCCTTAGTGCTAGTTAGAGACATTCCATAGCAGCAGCCGTGCACCATATCTATGGAATGGTGCACGCCGGCGCTAAGGATAGGCTGGCGTCTAAAAAAAGAAAAGACACTAGCCAGAGGGGACAGCGGTAGGGTAAAAAGCCCTAGTGGGTCAGAAATTATACTAGGCTGGTTAGGGGCAATAAATATGCCGCTAACCAACCTAGCATCATTTTCTGAGGCACTAGCGCCCAAAAATTACTCCTGTCTTAGTAAAGACAGGAGTCATGCCCACCACCCCAATGGCCAGCACAGGGGACCAGTGTCCCATGGGCAAGGCCAAATCACCCAGTGCCAGGCAAGGGGCCCTATGTCAGGGGCCTCTCAATGGCAGATGAAAAAAATTAAAAATATACTTACCTATACTTGCCCAGGATGGGGTCCCCATCCAATGGTGTGCCTCTGGTGTGGGTGGGGGTGTTGCTGGAGCTTGGGGTGGACATCTATGGGCCCATTCCATGGTGTTTGACCAATAAATGTATTGTGTATTTATAATGTTCTTTGTTAAAATTTGCCCTGGTGCACTTTACTAGGGAAAAGTAAATAAAATGAGCCAGTTGTGGATAAGCCAATGTTACCATGTTTTAAAGTACAGAGAATATGCACTTTAGCACTGGTCAGCAGTGGTACAGTGCACAGGGGGGAAACCATGGCAAAGATGCCAGGTCTAACAGTGTTAGAAATGGTGTCTTTGGTTGGCAGTCAGCTTACCCCCTGTCCAAGAAAGGACCCTCACTCTAGTCAGGGTAAGTCACACACAATCCAAATTATTCTGTGCCCACCGTCTGGTAGCTTGGCACTGAGCAGTCAGGCTTAACTTAGAAGGCAATGTGTAAAGTATTTGTGCAATAAATCATACAATAACACAATATAGTACCACAAAAATACACCACACCGTGTTTAGAAAAATATATAATATTTATCTGGATATTTGCAGGTCAAAACGATCAAAGATGTAATAAGAAAATGTAAAGATATCACTGAAAAGTGATATAAAGTGTCTTAAGTCTTTTAAAAGCAAACAAAGTCTCTTTCAAGCACAAAGTACCTGGTTTGCGTGAAAAATCTCCGCAAAGGGCCGCAGAGGAGGAGAAGAGTGGAAACAAAGGGGTGTGCGTCAATTTCTCGAGCCGCGCATGGTCAATGCATTATTGCATTTCCACGCAGGGACGGCTGTGCGTCGATTTCTGGCGCTCGGTCGTGGATCCTCTTCGGATTGCGGGGTTTTCAGACGCCCTAGGGTCTGTGTGTGGAATCCTGGGCTTGTGACAAACTCTGCGTCGTTCCAGTGGGCGGCGCAGGGAAATTTCTCCCACACGGCAGGCGCCGCGTCAATTTCTCCTCTGGAGGTCGGGCTTGCGAAGTCGAGTGGCGTCATTCCGGTTCGGTGCGCAGTGAATTTTTCACCGCGCGATAGGCTGTGCGTCGTTTTTAGCAAGCTGTGCATCAAATTTTCACCACACAAGGAGTCCAGTTGCAAGAGAGAAATCTTTTTTGTCCTGAGACTTCAGGGAACAGGAGGCAAGCTCTATCCAAGCCCTTGGAGAGCACTTCTTCACCACAGCCAGCGAGCAGCAAGGCAGCAGAGCAACAGCAAGGCAGCAGTACTTCACAGAAAGCAGTCAGGTGAGTCCTTTGGGCAGCCAGGCAGTTCTTCTTGGCAGGATGCAGGATCTGGTTACAGTTTCTTCTGCAGGAAGTGTCTGAGGTGGTAGGACAGAGGCCCTGATTATATACCCAAATGTGCCTTTGAAGTGGGGGAGACTTTAAAGAGTGGCTTAGAAGTGCACCAGGTCCCCTTTCAGTTCAATACTGTCTGCCAGGCTCCCAGTAGGGGGTGTGGCAGTCCTTTGTGTGAGAGCAGGCCCTCCACCCTCCCAGCCCAGGAAGACCCATTCAAAATGCAGATGTATGCAAGTGAGGCTGAGTATCCTGTGTTTGGGGTGTGTCTGAGTGAATGCACAAGGAGCTGTCAACTAAACCCAGCCCTATGTGGATTGTAAGGCACAGAAAGATTTAAGTGCAGAGAAATGCTCACTTTCTAAAAGTGGCATTTCTAAAATAGTAATATTAAATCCAACTTCACCAGTCAGCAGGATTTTGTATTATTAAATATGACCTTCCTACTCCTTTCAGATCAGCAGCTACCACTCCAACAATGTATGAGGGCAGCCCCAATGTTAGCCTCTGAACTGAGCAGGCCTCACAGCAGTGTAAAAACAAATTTAGGAGTTTTACACTACCAGGACATGTAGACTATACAGGTACATGTCCTGCCTTTTACCCACACAGCACCCTGCCCTAGGGGGTACCTAGGGCACACCTTAGGGGTGACTTATATGTAGAAAAAGGGGAGTTTTAGGCTTGGCAAGTACTTTTAAATGCCAAGTCGAATTGGCAGTGAAACTGCACACACAGGCCTTGCAATGGCAGGCCTGAGACAAGGTTAAGGGGCTACTTAAGTGGGTGGCACAATCAGTGCTGCAGGCCCACTAGTAGCATTTAATCTACAAGCCCTGGGCACATATAGTGCCTTCTTCTAGGGACTTATAAGTAAATTAAATAGTCCAATTGGGTATGATCCAATGTTACCATGTTTAAAGGGAGAGAGCATATGCACTTTAGCACTGGTTACAGTGGTAAAGTGCGCAGAGTCTAAAAACCAGCAAAAACAGTGTCCAAAAAGTAGAGGGAGGCAGGCAAAAAGTTAGGGGTGACCACCCTAAGGCTGTCAGGTCTAACATGTCCCCCCCCCCCAGCTGAAAGTGGGTAGAGATACCCAACCTCCCGGGAGCTCTCATCGCTAAGGCGGAAGTATCTGGAGAGACCATCAGCATTGGCGTGGTCAATCCCCGGGCGATGCTCCACTGTAAACTCCATCCCCTGTAGGGAAATGGACCATCTAAAGAGTTTTGGATTCTCACCCCTCATCTGCATGAGCCATCTGAGGGGCCTGTGGTCTGTCTGAACCCGGAAATGAGTCCCAAACAGGTAGGGTCTTAACTTCTTCAGTGCCCAGACCACAGCAAATGCTTCTCTCTTAATAGCACTCCACCTCTGCTCCCGTGGTAATAGCCTTCTGCTGATAAAGGCTACTGTTTGGTCTGAGCCCTCCTCATTTAGCTGTGCTAGAACAGCCCCTATGCCATGCTCTGAAGCGTCTGTCTACACAATAAATTCCTGGGAGTAGTCAGGGGCCTTGAGCACGGGGGCCGTGCACATGGCTTCCTTCAGAGAATCAAAGGCTCTCTGACAAGCCTCTGTCCAATTCACCAACCTATGTTGTTTCTTGGAAGTGTGCTCTGTCAAGGGTGACACAGTGGTACCATAGCCCTTGACGAATCTACAGTAGTATCCAGTGAGGCCTAAAAAGGCTCTCACTTCAGTCTGTGTTCTAGGTGGTTGCCAGGCCTTGATAGTTTCAATCTTGGCCTGGAGTGGCTGCACCTTGCCACCACCTACTAGGTGTCCCAAGTACACCACGGAACCCTGCCCAATCTGGCACTTACTAGCCTTGATGGTTAGGCCTGCCTGTCGCAGAGCCTGAAGCACCTCCTTGAGGTGGAGCAGGTGTTCCTCCCAGCTGGAACTGTAGACAGCTATGTCATCCAGGTAGGCTGCACAGTAGGCATCCTTGCCAGCTAGGACCCCGTTTACCAACCGTTGGAAGGTAGCGGGGGCATTTTTCAACCCAAACGGCATCACCCGGAACTGGTAATGGCCATCAGGTGTGGAAAATGCAGATCTCTCTTTAGCCCCCTCAGTCAGGGCGATCTGCCAGTATCCTGATGTAAGATCAAACGTACTCAGGAACTTGGCAGCGCCTAGTCTGTCAACGAGCTCATCAGCTCGGGGGATGGGGTGAGCGTCAGTCCGTGTGACTGAATTGAGACCCCGGCAGTCCATGCAGAGCCGGAGTTCTGGCTTGGCACCGGGGGCAGCAGCCTTAGGGACCAGCACCACAGGGATGGCCCAGTGACTGCTGGATTTCTCAATAACCCCTAAGGTCAACATCTTGGAGACCTCCTCCTTGATGCTGGCCTTGACCTTATCCGATAACCTGTAAATTTTGTTCTTTACAGGGGGACTGTCTCCTGTGTCAATATCATGAACACATAAATGGGTAAGTCCAGGAGTAAGGGAGAACAGGGAAGAGAACTGTTCTAACAGCTCATAGCAGTCTCCTTTCTGGTTTAGAGTCAGGGAGTCAGATAGAATGACACCCACTATGGACCCATCACCTTCTTTTGCAGAGAGGAGGTCGGGGAGAGGTTCACTCTCCTCTTCCATGCCCTCATCTGTGACCAGGAGCATACTGACCTAAGACCTCTCAAAGTGAGGTTTGAGGCGGTTGTGATGGAGAACCCATAGAGGGTGCCTAGGGATCTTGAGGTCCACTAAGTAAGTGGCCTCCCCCTTCCGCTCCTTAATTTCAAAGGGGCTAGTCCCACAGTCCTGGAGAGCCCTAGGCTCCACTGGCTCCATCACCCAAACCTTGTCTCTAGGTGAGAACTCAACTAGAGTGGCCTTCCGGTCATACCACTCCTTCATCACCTCTTGACTGGCCTCAAGGTTATCTTTGGCCTGCTTCCAGAAGCGTTGGGTTTGGTTGCGGAGGGACAACATGTAGCTGACCACATCCTGGGGAGGTGTCTTGGGAGCTTTCTCCCAGCCCTCTTTAACAATGCTTAGGGGTCCCCTGACAGGGTGACCATAGAGAAGCTCAAAGGGGCTGAACCCCACCCCTTTCTGGGCCACCTCTCTGTAAGCAAACAACAGGCATGGTAAGAGGACGTCCCACTTACGCCTCATGGCTTCAGTCAGGCTATTAATCATGCCCTTCAGGGTCTTGTTGAATCTCTCAACAAGCCCATTGGATTGAGGATTATAAGGTGTGGTAAACCGGTAGGTCACCCCACACTCATCCCACATGGACTTCATGTACCCACACATGAAGTTTGTGCCCCTGTCAGACACAACTTCCCTAGGGAATCCCACATGGGAAAATATTCCCAACAGGGCTCTGGTCACCACCGGTGCAGTCACTGTCCTCAGAGGGATTGCTTCTGGATAGCGGGTGGCATGGTCCACCAAAACCAGGATAAACCTGTTGCCCAAGGCAGTTTTGGGATCCAAGGGACCAACGATGTCGATGCCCACCCTTTCAAAGGGGGTGCTAACGACAGGGAGTGGGAGCAGGGGAGCCTTAAGCTTTTTCCCTGTCTTCCGACTAGCCTGGCAGGTGGGGCAAGCTCTGCAGAAATTATCTGAGGCTAACCTCATTCTGGGCCAATGGAAGTGGGTGACAAGCCTGTTAAAGGTTGTGTCTTGGCCCAGGTGTCCTGCCAGGGGGATGTTGTGATCCAGCCCCAGTAGGAAGGCCCAGTAACACTGGGGGACCACCAGCACACGTGCTGCCCCAGGACCTGGAACCTTAGGCTCACTGTAAAGGAGATCATTCTCCCAGTAAATATGGTCAGTGCCAGAGGCACTCTGCTTGGGCTGTGGCCTGTTGCCTCAGACCCTCCAGTGTGGGGCATTCCTTCTGCGCTGTGTAGAATTCTGCCCTGGTTGGCCCACTCTCTACTTGCCAGCCAGCAAGTTCAGGCAGGTTGCCCAGGTCAGCTATGTCCTCCCCAGTTGGCTTAGGGGCCTCCTCTTACTCAGGGGCCCCATCCACCCCTATGGGAACATTTGAAGTGGGTTTCCCGTGCCTCTTGCCCTTCCTTTTTGCAGCTATCTGGGCCATTGTTCCAGGCTCCAGACGCCCTTGACTCCCTTCCTGGGCAGCCATGGAGCGTGTGGTCATGCAGACCCACTCAGGCAAACCTAACATCTCCAGGTGGGATCTGAGCTCTACCTCCTTCCAGGCAGTATGCTCAAGATCATTGCCTAACAGACAATCTACAGGCATGGCAGGCCAGCTATTTCAGAGTACCAGAGACCCCCCCACTCAAAGGGAACCAGAGCCACCGGTAGGTGACTCTCACAATTGTCAGTGACTATGACCTGGTGGAATGTATTAGGGACTATCTGCTCTGTTGACACCAGCTGACTCTTGACAGTAGTCATACTGGCTCCTGTGTCACGCAAAGCCTCCACCCTTTGTCCAGCAATGGTGACCCACTGCCTATACTTGGAAGTATTTAGTGGCATGTGGGCTTTGGGCACCATTTCTCTTACCCCCAGGGACACTAAGGAAACCTGTGCCTGCTCCCCAAAGCTATCTGGGTCGGTCTACCCCGAGTGCTACACTAGTCAACCCAGGTGTCTGTCCGGTAGTTTACGGTGCTCTCTTGGAACACTGGGGGTCGTCCTTAGAGTGACCATGCTGGTAACACTCTATGCATTTGGGGATGAATTTCCCTAATGATTGATCAAAATGCCCTGTCTTTTTCCCAAATCTGGAAGAAGAATGGTTGCCAACCCCTCCCTGGGAATTCTTTTGGGGTCCTTTTGAGAGTTCCTTATCTGTAAGTTTATCTCCCCCCTCTTTCTTCTGTTGGGAACCCTGACCACCTTTGTTGGTGTCCCACCCAGATACCCTTCAGGACACTCTGGTGCTAACCCAGAGGTCCGCCTCCTCAGCAAGATTCCTGGGATCAGTCAGCTTACTGTCTACCAAGTGCTGGCGCAACTCTGTAAAAGAAATACTGAGCATATGCTCTCTCAGGATCAAGTCACATAACCCTTTGTAATCATCTACTTTGCTGCCCGCACCCAACCATTCAGTGCCTTATTGGAGAAATCAAAACAGTCAACCCAGGTTTGTGTGGAAAGTTTGGTACTGTCCCTAAACCTCTGACGGTATCTCTCAGGGGTCAGTCCAAACTTGGCCAGTAAAGCAGCTTTCATGATAGGATAGTTATAGTGATCACGTGGGTCTAGTGTAAGGAGTGTGTCCCTTCCTTCTGCGGGCACATAAAACCACAAAGCCGCCCCCCATTGCCCTCCAGGAACCCCATGAGCCCTTAGTGCAACTTCATAGGCAGCCAGCCACTTGTCCATATCATCTCCCACCACAAAACTGGGCACCACACTCTTGGGTATATGAACCTTTTTCTCTCCAACAGGTCCTGTATGTATGCTGCCACCATCACTGCTGGACTCAGACTGTCTTGACTTGATCTCCAGCTCCTTGAGACTCAGTTCATGAGCTAACAAATGTTTTTTCTCAGCCAGAGCTCTCTCAGCTTCAATCTGATTGGCTGCTCTTTCAGCTTCAGCTTGTTTGGCTTCTCTTTCTGCCCTCCTTTCCTCCTATTGAGCCTCAATTTTTAATTTTGCCATATGCAATTGAAACTCTCTGTCCTCTTTCCTTTCCTCTGCGGTCAGGCTTTGATAAGAAACTCAGCTCCCTGGTTTGGCAGCGGGCACAATTGCAGTGGTAACATTATCCATTAACAGAAAGAAATCCTCTGAGGGGCCATCTTCTGGACCCTCCTCTTCAGCATCCTCCTCTGAATGGGCTTTTGCCCAGGCCCTCAGCGCCATTTGAAATTCCTCCTTTCTGGAGGCACCTTGGGTGGGTACTCCCATACCCCTGCAGAACCCTTTCAGTTGTTTGACAATACATGTCTCCAACAGGGCTAGGTCAAAGTCTCCTGCTTGAGACCCAGCCTGAGACATGTTGAGTGAGGATTTCAGTCAAAAATTTGCAAGCTGATCTTCAACTGTGGGTAGGTAGTGGAATACTTAGCTACTGTATGTCACTGCACGAATACAAGTCCTATCCTCACATGGCAATAGTGATTGAGGTGGTGGTGGACATTGTGGTGAAGCTTGTTTAGAAGTCATAGTAGTGGTTTTGTGATAGTGGTTGTTAGAAATGGGGTCTTTGGTTGGCAGTCAGGTTACCCCCTGTCCAAGGAAGGACCCTCACTCTAGTCAGGGTAAGTCACACACAATCCAAATTATCCTGTGCCCACCCTCTGGTAGCTTGGCACTGAGCAGTCAGGCTTAACTTAGAAGGCAATTTGTAAAGTATTTGTGCAATAAATCATACAATAACACAATATAGCACCACAAAAATACACCATGCAGTGTTTAGAAAAATGTATAATATTTATCTGGATATTTGCAGGTCAAAACGATCAAAGATGTAATAAGAAAATGTAAAGATATCACTGAAAAGTGATACAAAGTGTCTTAAGTCTTTTAAAAGCAAACAAAGTCTCTTTCAAGCACCAAGTACCTGGTTCACGTGAAAAATCTCCGCAAAGGGCCACAGAGGGGGAGAAGCGTGGAAACAAAGGGGTGTGCGTCTATTTCTCGGGCCGCGCACAGTCGTTGCGTCGTTTAGTTTCCACGCAGGGACGGCTGTGCGTCAATTTCTGGCGCTCGGTCGTGGATCCTCTTCGGGTTGCGGGCTTTTCAGACGCACCGGGGTCTGTGCGTGGAATTCTGGGCTTGTGACAAACTCTGTGTCGTTTCGGTGGGCGGCGCAGGGAAATTTCTCCCGCACGGCAGGCGCAGCGTCGATTTCTCCTCTGGAGGTCAGGCTGTGTCGTCCCAAGTCGGCTGTGTGTTGATCTGGTGGGCCATGCGGCGAAGTTCTGGTCGCGCTGCTGGAGCCGTGTCAATCTTTTCCTTGCAAAGTCGAGCGGCATCGTTCCGGTTTGGCGTGCGGGAGAGGCTGTGCATCATTTTTAGCAAGCTGTGCGTCGAATTCTTGCCACACAAGGAGTCCAGTTTCAAGAGAGAAGTCTTTTCGGTCCTGAGACTTCAGGGAACAGGAGGCAAGCTCTATCCAAGCCCTTGGAGAGCACTTCTTCACCTCAGCCAGGGAGCAGCAAGGCAGCAGGGCAACAGCAAGGCAGCAGTCCTTCACAGAAAGCAATCAGGGGAGTCCTTTGGGCAGCCAGGCAGTTCTTCTTGGCAGGATGCAGGTTCTGGTTACAGTTTCTTCTCCAGGAAGTATCTGAGGTGGTAGGACAGAGGCCCTGATTTTATACTAAATGTGCCTTTGAAGTGGGGGAGACTTCAAAGAGTGGCTTATAAGTGCACCAGGTCCCCCTTCAGTTCAATACTGTCTGCCAGGGTCCCAGTAGGGGGTGTGGCAGTCCTTTGTGTGAGAGCAGGCCCTCCACCCTCCCAGCCCAGGACGACCCATTCAAAATGCAGGTGTATGCAAGTGATGCTGAGTATCCTGTGTTTGGGGTGTGTCTGAGTGAATGCACAAGGAGCTGTCAACTAAACCCAGCCAGACGTGGATTGTAAGGCACAGAAAGATTTAAGTGCCGAGAAATGCTCACTTTCTAAAAGTGGCATTTCTAAAATAGTAATATTAAATCCAACTTCACCAGTCAGCAGGATTTTGTATTACCATTCTGGCCATACTAAATATGACCTTCCTACTCCTTTCAGATCAGCAGCTACTACTCCAACAATGTATGAGGGCAGCCCCGATGTTAGCCTATGTAGGGAGCAGGCCTCACAGCAGTGTAAAAATGAATTTAGGAGTTTTACAGTACCAGGACATGTAAACTATACAGGTATATGTCCTGCCTTTTACCCACACAACACCCTGCCCTATGGGGTACCTAGGGCACACCTTAGGGGTAACTTATATGTAGAAAAAGGGGAGTTCTAGGCTTGGCAAGTATTAAATGCCAAGTCGAATTGGCAGTGAAACTGCACTCACAGGCCTTGCAATGGCAGGCCTGAGACAAGGTTAAGGGGCTACTTAAGTTGGTGGCACAATCAGTGCTGCAGGCCCACTAGTAGCATTTGGGGCCATATTTATACTCCGTTTGCGCCGAAATTGCGTCGTTTTTTTTGACGCAATTTCGACGCAAAACTAACGCCAACTAACGCCATATTTATACTATGGCGTTAGAGGCGAATAGCGCCAAAGTTCCCGGAATGTGCGTCATTTTTTAGCGTGAACCCCTTCCTTGCGTTAATGATATGCAAGGGAGGCGTTCCCGTCTAAAAAATGACTCCCAGGACTTTACGTGGTATTTATACTCCCGGGCAAAAGAGACGCCCGGGAGTTGGCGTGGCAAAAAACGGCGCATTTGCGCCACTTTTTAACGCCTGCTCAGAGCAGGCGTTAAGGGGCCTGTGGGCTCAAAATGAGCCCACAGGTGCCCTCCCATGCCCCCAGGGACCCCCCCTGCCACCCTTGCCCACCCCAGGAGGACCCCCAAGGATGGAGGGACCCACCCCAGGGACATTCAGGTAAGTTCAGGTAAGTATAATTTTTTTTTTTTTATATATTTTTTTGGTGGCATAGGGGGGCCTTATTTGTGCCCCCCTACATGCCACTATGCCCAATGACCATGCCCAGGGGACAGAAGTCCCCTGGGCATGGCCATTGGGCAAGGGGGCATGACTCCTATCTTTACAATGATAGGAGTCATGTTGATGGGGGATGGGCGTCGAAAATAAATGGCGCAATTCGGGTTAAGACGATTTTTTCGACGTAACCTGACTTGCCCCATTTTAAGACGCCCATGCGCCATTTTCCCCCTACGCCGGCGCTGTCTGGTCTACGTGGTTTTTTCCCACGCAAAGCAGGCAGCGCCGGTCTGATTGCGCCGTCTAACGCCATTCCATAAATACGGCGCCCGCATGGCGCTTCAGAATGGCGTTAGACGGCGCAAAACTTTTTGACGCTAAACTGCGTTAGCGCAGTTTAGCGTCAAAAAGTATAAATATGGGCCTTGATCTACAAGCCCTGGGCACATATCGTGCCTTCTACTAGGGACTTATAAGTAAATTAAATAGTCCAATTGGGTATGATCCAATGTTACCATGTTAAAAGGGAGAGAGCATATGCACTTTAGCACTGGTTAGCAGTGGTAAAGTGTGCACAGTCTAAAAACCAGCAAAAACATTGTCCAAAAAGTGGAGGGAGGCAGACAAAAAGTTAGATGACCACCCTAAGGCTGTCAGGTCTAACAAACAATAACAAATAAATGAATACAGAGAGTGTTAGTGCTTTGTTTCTTGCCCATTTCACCTATAAAAAGAATAACTGCAATGTTAGATTACATGTAAAATTGTTTCTTTATGAATAGGCTTACTGAGAAAGATATGTGAGAAATTAAATGAAATCATCTGCAATATGTACCATGCTCTTCTAACTGTTCTTTCCCTTCTAGATATTGACTGTTGGGAAGAAACAAAAATGTTCCACTGCTATTTAGATAATAGTTAAATGTATTGTGTATTTAGAATGTTCTTTGTTAAAACTTGCCATCTCGATGGAAGCTGTCCTGTTCAGATGAAGATTTCAAACGCTCATTGGTTGGAGCCAAATATTATCTATTCAAGCTTCGTAATTTGTTGCTGTGTATAATGTTTTAGAAATGTCTTCCCAGACTGAGACTTAGGAAGCTTGTGAGGCTTGAGAGAACTAGACTTGCTTGGCTTGCTAGATTTGCTACTCGGTTTCTGAGTGAGAGCACTCTGACACACTTTGCCCAGTTCTCTTTGCTGATGTGTTATGGATTAATTCTAATACTAACTCTATCTTGTCTGAACCTAGTGCTGAGATATTCTACTGAAAATTCCCAGTCAGATGTTCTATTAGAAATATATGCTTTCACATCTGAGATGAGAACTCTTTATGGATTATTCTGATCTCCAGAAACTAGATTAGATTAGGGACTGGATGTTCATGGGACACACTACATGCTCTGTTCTGTAAATCGCATTGAGATTAAACGATTTGTTAATAAAAAAGACTGATGAACTAATGATTTAATACAATCTTAAAAATAGAACCCAAACTCTTGTTATTGACTCTAATCATGCTGAATTTAAAGTATGCTATTTAGGAACGTACAGTTCTTAATAAGATATATGTGTGTATATTTACATATACATGTATATACAGTATATATATATGTGTGTGTGTGTATATATATATATATATATATGTATATATATATATATATATATATTCCTCAAGGAGCATCATTAATCTATTGTATGAGACCCTGTGAGAGAGCTATCAATGATTCAGAATAAGATAGACAGACGCAGGGCTCATAACACGAACCAGTCAAAATAGTTTCTATGTTCCCCATATTTATTAAGCTTTTATATCTAACAGCTAAATTAGACTACCAATATTCCACTTCCATTTCATGTGTAAGGCATGCATGCATAATCAAAGGCATTTGGGGGATCCAAAGTTTGTGATTTGCAGTTTAAAATTCAACACATTGCTTGCAATCTCTTTGTCAGCTAACTCTGCAGGCATTATTTTATATTCATTTTCTTAACATTACATTTTTATTATATGAATAATGTATTCTCCACAGTTTTTCACCTAAACACAGCAAATAATTTATATTTTTTGTTCTGCTTTTCACTGTGTTCTTGTCATATTATACTGAAAGACAAGTCGTGTGGTAACGTGAATTTTGCAGGCAGATCTAGCAATGGTGATTACACAAAGAAAAAAGTCTACAATATTGCCAAAGGAAATTCAACACAATTTTATTCAAGACTAATTGGTTGAATCATGACAAGAAAAGAATGACAATGGAGTATTTCATTGAAGAAATTATTAACATTTTGGAAGAAAGACACATCAGGGATGTGCTCTAATGTTTCTGGCTGAGCCGATTCAAGAGAAAGTGAGGTCTCTACTTTCAAGTGTTGCCACAGTTGGCTGCTGGATTTCAGTTTTGGGTTTCACCACTGGATTACATGCCTCAGTCTCTTTTAACTCTTATTCAGCTAGACGTACTCGACTAGTGGCAGCGGTTGGTATATTTCCTCTGATTATGACTTTTGAGAATCATGTTGGTAATAGTGAATTTAAACTATCTACCACTTACAAAGACTAGGCTCACACGACTGTTGACTGTGAAGGAACACCGTTTGTCTGCAAATAATAATGAATATTGGTTGTGAAGAACTTGAGAGGCACTTTTTGGGGAAGGACTGAGCAATATTCTAAATTTGATTACTAGCTTTGAAACAGTATTTATCTATTATAACTTGAATTGGTGCTCAGAGGAAAAATGGTTTCTATATTGTAAACTAAAATGTATTTGTTAACTCTTTCAGTACAAACGTTTGAGCAACAGTCAGCCATGAAAGCCAAGAGAACACAGTTCAATCTGTGGATATTGTGCAGGCATTTCAAGATGGAGAGATATTGTGTTGGAAGGCGATTGGATGGTCTGTCTGGATGTCAAGGACGCTTATCTAACCATCCCCATTTTCCCTCCTCACATGAGATTTTCACAATTCTGATAAAGGGAGTATTGTCTAGAGTTCAAGACTCTCCGATTCGGACTGTCGTCAGTCCTGTGGTGCTTCACCAAATTGATAAGGCCAGTTGTGGAATCTCTCAGATCCTAGGGAGTTCGGCTGATAATTTACCAGGATGATGGTGCAGAACCTTTAGACTCTCCGGAGTCATTTATCCTGGACCATTCAGCTCCTGCAGGAGCTGGGATTCATCATCAATGTACAGAAGTCACTTTTGATTCCCTCACAATTGATAGACTTCTTGGGCTTCCAGATAGATTCGATCCAAGCCCTGTTGATTCTTCCATTCCAGAAGAGTCGCAATATCAAGGGGGAATTGAGGTCTGCCTTAGCCAGCCAGACTGTATCCTTGAGGTTGATTGCCAGGTTAGTTTGTCTTCTGGCATCATCCATACAAGCCATTTTCCCAGCCCTTCTTCATTATTGTGCCCTTCAGAGGTTGAAAATTCAGCATTTACAGAAAGGCCTGACTTATTTGGAGCCGATCCCTCTCTCCGATGAGGTCAAATCAGAAATTCTATGTTGGTTGGAAAACTCTCCCCTCAGAAGACAGATTGTTGCATTCTGTTAAGGATGGACAACATATCGGCAGTCCGCTATGTAAACACACTTGGGGGAACAAAATCCAAAATTCTAGCAGAGATAGCCAAGGAATTCTGGCATTATTGTCCCAACCACAGCCCTGTGATTACAGCAGAATATCTTCTGGGATCCCAGAATGCCATAGCGGATTGGAATTCCCTGTATCTGAGGGATTTCAGAGACTCAAAACTGGACCCTGTGTTGTTTCATCAGATACTCAAGGAATGGTGTCCGTGTGAAGTAGATTTATTTTTGTAACGCCTGCAAAAGTTCTGCAGTTGATGCCCAGACCCTCAGGCTCCGGCGACTGATGCTTTTCTCCAGGACTGGACTCAGTTTCGGGGGTATGCGTTTACCCCATTCATGGATGCCCAGGGTTCTGTCTCACATCAGGTGACAGAAGGCAGAGATTGTTCTCCTGACCCCCTTTTGGACCACTCAACCATGGTTCCCGGTAGCCCGCTGTTATCTTGCACTCCCCTGATTCTTCTTCTTCCTCGTCCAAATCTTCTGCTGAGCCCGGAGGGTCTGCAGCACCCATTGATTCTATCAGGGAAACTGCAATTGATGGCCTGGATGGTTTCAGGATGAGATGGAATTCCCCAGGCATTTTGCACCAAGCTGCTGATTTCCTCAGACACCTGTAAGCGTTATGCCTCAGCTTGGAGGAGATGGAGTGTTTGGTGTGATGTGCGGAGTCTCGATCCCTTGGGGAAGACAATTGCATGATAGTGAATTTTTTGTCTGAGTTTGCAAGGTCAGGTTTAGCCTACAGAACTGTTAGCAATTTTAGGTCTGCCATTTTTTCTGGGCATGTGCTGGTTGATGGTAAACCAGTAGGAGAACATCCCTTGCTCTGCAAAGTGATGAAAGGGATTTGCATGTCTGTTCCTCCTCGACCCAGGTATTCTTCCCTACTTCCCTACAGGATGTGAATATAATTTTGAGATTTTTGGATAAATGGCCGTCCAACCACTATTACTCCCTAAAACAAATCTCAGCAAAGTTAACAATGTCTTATCTCCTGTAAATGAGTGTCAGATGTTTGAGCTTTAGATTTAGCAGGTAGAGTCTATTCCCCAGATGGTGTAACATTTAATATCACTAGGAGAACTAAAACTAATTGCAGGTTGGTAACTTAGCCAATTTTTCCAGAGAACCCCCAATTGTGTGTTGTGAAATGTTTGAAGGCATATGAGATTGTTACTGAGGAACAGCAACAAGAATCAAAGGGTTAACTGTTAATTGCCCTACAGAAGCCTTTCAGACCTTTGTCAGCGGCTACTTCAGCCAGATGGATGAGAAGGTTCCTGGAGGAGGCTGGCATTGATACCTCAGTCTTTGGGGCTGTTTTGCTTCACTAATGACTGAGCTGAAACACTCATACACTAACAAAAATCTCTGGAATGTGCTTCTTGATCCAAAGAAGACATTTATTATTTCACTCTGCAGGGTTCCTAAAAGGAGATTAGCATGCTGAAAGCACACGTTTAAAAAAGGTCACAGCAATGAAATGAAAACATGCACAAATGATTCTCCACTGCAATATACACAGCAAATATATGCATCTATATTACAATGCAAAGCAAATAATGAATTAAAAAATATCCATCACCATGAGGCAAGGGCAAAACTGCTTCATCTCCCTCCTATTCAGCATCAGATTGCTAGATCCCAGAATAGATTGAGGAGAGAGAGAGAGAGATCAATTATCCTCACGGGAAGGATGACACACTCCAGCGTCCTGGATATGCCTGAGATCCGCAAACATTCTCTGTCCCCGGTACATCTGGTCTCGGCCTCTTATACTTTGAACAAACAAGAGAGGACATTTTTAGAACATCCCTCTCCCTGCAGAAGTTTATTTATACAAAAAATGCTGATTGCTTTAGGCCAGCTTTGAAAAGATCACGTCGGGACTTGCTGCAATCCCAAGGTGTCAATTCAAAACAAGACTGTTCCCTGCCGTCTGAGTACATTCTTATCAGCGTAAGACCTTGGTGGGAAAGAACACGAAGAATAAAAACATGTGCACATTGTACAATGTGGAAAACTACTTGCAACTTTTAACGTGGCAGTGGCTAATGCTTAAATAAAGTCAATAGGCAAAATGAATCTGATGGTCACTAAAGTGACGGTGTGCCGCTAGGCTAAGTGTAAAACTCACAAAACATTACAGGGGTACATTAGGCCAGAGGGGCCATGGCTTCCAAATCATATGCTTTAGGGTCTCATCTAGAGGACATTATGAAGGCAGCATATTGGTCTTCTGAGTCTACTTTTTGTAAATTCTATCATAAACCAATTGTTGATGTAGCGTCTGTGGTTGTGATACAGTTTTAAACAAGCACAATCGAAGCCTCCGGTCCTGACACAGAATAAAAAATGTTATAGCTAACACGTCAGGAATTTTCAATTCTATTAAGGACACGGAGGCGAGGATTATCCCTCCCATTCTACATGCGTGCTGATTTGTGTTTACTGAATTCAATATTATATGTTATTGCAGACATTTCTTATGGATCTCCTGCCCTAATTGATGGATAATTGCATTACAGTGTAGCATTTGGATGTAATTTTTCTCCTATGAGAGTATCATGATAATTTTTATCATTTTCAGGGACCGATCAAAAGATGAGTTGAGTGGACATTGTCGATCATTTTGGGTATGCTGTGGGAGAACTGATCCTGTGGTCGTGATCTGCTTCGTTTTTAGATGCTGAAGCTCCAGTCTCTGTGCAGCCTCCTGTTGAGCTGGTGGATTCGTTGGAACATTGAGATTTGGAAGTTGTATGGTCCTTTTGGGATCAGTTGAACTGTAAGGAGTTTATTTTGAACAAGAGTTATAGTACTTATGAGACTTTATAAAAAAAGAGGACACTATTTTTGTGTTGATGCTATATGTACAGTGTTTCTGTATGGTGATTGGACCATGTGATGCATATCTTATTGTGTTCATGGGTAATGAAGTTTTTGTTTTGCGATATTGTGATTGGCTGCTGAGATTTTCAGTAAAAGAAAGAGAAAGAATAATCCTCGCCTCCGTGTCCTTATTAGAATTGAAAATTCTTGACATGGAAGCTAGAATTTATTTTATTTAGTTGCACCTCAAAACTGGTGAATCATTTTTCTGGAGGCTGATGCGTCTGGTACCACTTTAGGAGTATGTTGCCTGAAAAACATCGGATAACAGGTAAATTGTATACCGTGTCCTATTCTCCCAGAAATTAAGTGGAGTTGGAACAGCAAGTACCATTTCCAGACAAAAATAACAAGTTAATGATTCTTAAAGCTGCTGCAACAGGCTCATCAAGATTACATAGATGGTGTTATTTTTTTTACTGAGTTTGATTTGATTTTACCCAAGCTGGATTGAATTTCTAGGTCAGGTTGGGACACACAGCTTTACTGAGAGAGCCCTATTAGCATAGCTTGACTCCCCCAATGCTATTTCCTATAGGCTCCTGTTATAGGAGTGTGAAAGACAATAAACATTGCAGGATATCGGCATGGGCCTTCCCTCTTGCATGTCTACCTAGCCACAAGAGACATTTACCCTCACACTCTTACAGACTGCTGGAGTTGTAAATATGATTAAACTGGTATGACTACCATGATTGGAACAATGGGCAATACTGACCCTAAACAGACAGAATTAGCTTTTGAGTATAGACTGACCACCAGGATCCAAAGCAAAGGGGCTACATCAGCCCGTGAACTGAACGAGGAGGAAAGTGTAATGGATACTCAGCCTGATCTAAGAGGCATACCACTGGAAATTAGGTCAAGTGTCTTAAGACGACAGCCAACATGATAGATCACCTCACTATCAGATCCGGCCAGATGAAAGAGACTCAACAAAAATGGCTATCGTCTTGATGAAGATGAGCATAGACTCGACACAAGAGTTGAAAACTTGATGGCAGCTATCACACATGTGACAAAAGATATGACTAGAATTAGCATGAAAAATAAATCAAACCATGGGTAAGCCTGAAGCATTTGTGGAGAATCTCCTTAGTGACACTCTGGGCATAAATAATTTGTCTTTGTTGTTGAAAGGACACACAGATCTCTTGGACCTTGACAGAGTACCACCCTATGACCAATTTATACACGTCTCTTGAGTTAACAGTGCTAGAAATGAGGTCTTGGAAAATAGGGCTAATTAGATTTTTTTCAATCTTTCCAGACCTTATTTCTTCAGTTCCAGAAGTCAGTTGAGCATTTAGGAAGGTGCAAGAGCAACTCAGAGCTCTAAATATTAAGTAGGTCATGCTATACCCGCCAAATTGCTATTTCAACATGATTGGCAAGTTATGTTTTTGGCATTCTCAAGGGAAGCCATGAAATTTGTCGAGACCAAACCGAAGAAGAGAAACAATTATAAAGAAGCTCCCACTCATCATTATAAAACATCAAGCCTTCACTGCTCTGATCACCTCACTAATACAAAATTAGAAATCAGACTGTTCTTGAGGTGGTACAAAGAAATGGAGAAACACCTAAAAGTCAGATAGCGCGTACAACCTGACAGAGTCCACAACAGCTGACTAAAGATTGAATAAATGCCCTCACTTGAAAGACAAAGTGGTGACAGATCTCCTTCAAGTAATATAGCCTACATAAGTGACGGATATCTCGCACACAGTTCCTATATGCCATGTTTGCTAGTTTTCAAAAATTTGGGGTGGATTGTCTTTCAAGTGGGGGCATTTATTCAATCTTTAGTCAGCTGTTCACCCACTCAAAACATGAGCCATTATAATGGCTTTCTTGGGATAGATGATGGAAAATATGCTAAGAGTTGGGGATGTCAGTGTGGGTGGGGAAGGTGAGTATGTTTAGCTACTATACTAGGCAGTTAGAGAGAATTAGACAATACGACCATGCGCTCATCAACGTAAAGCAAGTTAGACATAAGGTGGCTAAGATTCATGCACAAGACATGGCTGTCACTGAAGGTCATAAATAAAACTTACGGCTCATGCAACTAAACTTACAACTTTGAATGTGAATGGATTAAAAAAGAATGTCTAGTCTTGGCTTATTTTGAAAGTCATAATGTCAAGACTGCATTGCTTCAGTAGAGATACCTTGATCCACATGGAGAACACAAGTTTACAGTTAAATGGGGACAAACCCTCTACTTTGCCTCTTCTAGCACCTAGATCAGAGGGGTGACCAAATTAATTTATAGGACAGAGAGTTGTCAAATCAGGAGCTCATTCACAGCCCTAACACTACACTATCATCAATTGATCTAGAAAAACTTTTGATTCCATTCAAAGAGACTTCCTGTTTGCTGTCATGTTGCACATGGGACCTGATGAAACCTGGGTAAAATGGGTCCACTTGCTATATGCCTTCCCCACAGCCAGAGTGAAAACAGGCACCTTGGTGTTCTCCCAATATGAGATCCACAGGGGGACCAGACAGGGGTGCCTATTGTCACACTTGTTGTTCACACTGGCCATCGAACCATTGGCAGCACTGTTCTACCTAAAGGGACCTTGACATGGCCTGGTCGCTGGTGATAGAGGCCATACAATATCTCTGCATGCAGATACCTCCTACTTTATTTGAGGGATAGGTCCCAGGGTGTGCCTACAGCAATGTCCCTACTGTAAACACTTGCAACACACTCAGGTTTTAAAGTCAATATGGTGAAAACACACCTGTTCTCACTAAATTCAGAAGCAGAACAACCACCCACATTCCCATGAGACCTGGTCTGGTCACCTATATCCTTTAAATATTTAGGTATTAGAATATTTCATTCCCCAGTTGACCTACACAACGCTAACATTGGATCCACTCCTAGGTTGCTTCACTCCTGTGTGAAGTTTTGGAGATCCTTAAAGTGTCCAATAATAACAGGAATCTCCTTATCTAAAATGATCATGTCACCCAGACTGTTATATTATTTTGTTAAGCTGCCGATCAAGATCCCTGCCTCATGGTTTAGACAACAGGACTCCCTCTTGTGAGATCTGATCTGGGACGGCGGATGCAGCAGAGTCTCCCTGGGAGTCTTCCGCTAATCAGCAGAGCAGGGAGGTCTGGGTGGCCCAGAAGTTGAATTGTACTACCTGCCAGCACAGTTACAATGGGTCACTCAGTGGTTGGATGGTACACACCTCGACGAGCTGCGACAATTGGAACAATGGCCAGCCAATCTGTATTACTAGCCAAACTACTTAATAGTGCAGTGACACTCCCTCAACAAGGATAGTTGCTAGAGCTGGCCCTGTAGTGCTGGAGGAGGCACCAGTGCCGCTCCTCTGGGTCCCCCATATACACTTGGGCGTTACCCCTAATCAGTCTTCCACACGGTGACCCACACAACTTGCATCCAGGACCAGGGTTGGCCTAGAGACAGTGGGAGACTGCTTTCAACAGGGAATGCTTATACAACTGGCAGACTTAATAGAACAATACGATCTACCCCCTGGCCAAATCTTAACATATGAAGCTCTGATACAATCATTCAGGGAACTACCTCAATGGAAACAGGAGGTAATTTTATGGGCCAGGGCTGAGGAGAGAGCACTGATTGGAGATGATGCACCAGGGATACGAAGAAGGGCACTGGCAAGACTTTGGTCTGAGATATTGGAAGTTTGGCTACAACAGGGATGTGACTTACAATCTGGCACCAGAGCTGGGACAGTCCACTCCTAGAACCCGGAGGACGCTCTGCAACCAGCATAATGCTAGGAATACGAGCAGAGAGCCCCTATTAGATGTCTAACACTAGCTATTGGAAGTTGAGAGTTCAGGATATGAACAGACGTCGTGACTCTTTCCCCCCTTACCACCTCGATAGACCTATTTAACACACACCCCATATGAACATATTACAGACTGCAAGTATTTGTTGGCTATGAACACCTTGTAACTACTTGACGATGCATACAAACCCCCCTGGAATACACCATAGTTTGATTGTTTTTGTTCTTAGTTAATAGAAACATCTGATGTCTAATAGCTACCACAGACTTTATAATATGTTTCCTGGGTTGATATTACTTAGGAAACATAGATAATACTATATCTTCTGTTGATATCTCATGTGGTATTGCAAGTACTGAGCTACAACAGCACATTGTTCACCTTTTCCTGAAATGGAATGCTTTAGAAATATTAAGTTCGGTGCAAACCACACAACTGGTCATACTGTGATTTACCTGTTATATACAAGCAAATGTCAATAAAAAGATATCTAAAAAAATCAGTCATATACATACAGGTCGACCGATTAGTAAGGTACATGTTTACCACTGGCTCATTACAGGATTGTCCTATTACACAGATAAACATTTATGCCCCTAACACTAACTACCCACAGTTTTGTTGAAGGCATTCTGAACATTTGTAGACGGTGTGAAGCTCACAACATTGAGCAGGGTTGGGTGTGTTAATCTGGTAATAGAAACCTTGGTTGATAGCACAAAAACGTACAGGACAGACCCACACATCGTCAAGGTCATAGACAAATGCTGACTGCGGATAGCATTGTTCACATTTGGCGAGAACTGAAGTGAAGCGCCAGGGCATACTCTCACTGTGCCTCAAACAATACACACACTCTGTATATACTGTATACTTGATTGACATCAAAGGAAACTTTGCCCTGTATAAAAACAATTGAGCAGCTACCCCAATAAATATCTAAGCATTCTCTGGTGGATAACATTACTCGAACCTTCAGCGCCGAAGATTTTCTCCTTCACACCTTGGGGGAGGCAGAGGTCCAGTGTTTTCAGACAGAAATGGCCACAGCCATAGATTATGTTTTTATTATAAATAGTGGATGAGGAGTCAATTGTTATATCTAGAATTCATGATACTGCATCTAACTGAAAACATCAATCCAAGCACAATTCACAGGAAAAACATAATATAAACACACCATATAGTCAAGTATCACTGTGTTCACAACAGCACTCCTCTCCAACAGCAATGCATAAACGCACAACAGAAATGGTTAGACAGTACCCTGGACACATACAACACAGCTCGCACGTTTCGTGTAGTTGAGTGTCAACAAGCTCAGAACCGCATGAATGACAATAACAACATCATGAGCCGAGCACAATGTAAACATGGCCGCACATGCAGAGATGTATATATGGGTCACTTATTTATATGTTACTGTGCACACAACAGCACTTTCTATTAGTAAAGAACACACAACATCCAACGAAGCACATTAGGCAGAGCACTGAGCATAAATTCAGTACACAGCCCACGTAGTTCGGTATTCCTTGCTTCACAAGAGCACCAAGCACAATAAAGTATATGCGTAGTCCCCCAATATATTTGTTTGAGCAACGCACACACATCTAACAAAGTTCAGAGGCAGCATGAATTTGGAATTCATTGAGTTCACAACAGTAATCCATTCAATAAAGCAATATTTTTCTCAATGGTGACACATAACACACTAATGTAACACCCAACAAGAACCTACAGCTAGTCTGGAGATATTTTAGATCCTACCAATATTCCATACGTTGTTACCTCTGTCACATACGTCAAGCCAGGCAACATACCTACCAATCCTACCAGATGCACATACCCAAAATAGTAAAGACCTCTGTCTATACACACCAAAAACAGTACTAACCATTACACCTCGTATATTACCAAACTTACACAAAAATACCCTTTGCAAGAGGATACAACTTCTGGACTCACAAAACAGTGAGTGACGAAACCCCCAAGACCAGGGTGTTAAGGTATCCAAACACCAGCATTGCTGCATAACCAGGCTAATTGCAATCAACTATTATACAAGTCTGTACTATGACTTCACAAAAGATTTTTTTTGTGCAAGTTTAATTTAAAAAAACGCATTTTCTGAGAGAAAGGAAACGATTTAGTATGTGCTAGTTAAGGAACGATTCATATTTATTTTTAATTTGAATATTCTTCACATAGAATCATTTGGTTATGTTGCTGCAATTTCTTAACTAGTAAAAGTTCACATATAATACAGGCTATTCAGACAAGTGATTTCACCTCTAAGCAAACAAAGGGCACATGCCATCGGTTATTGGCCTTTTGACTTCCATGGACTCCTACAAGTCATAACTGGAAGCCATAGACTCGAAGCCATTTCAACGAGTTGTATCTCAGCAATAATACACAAAAATACACAAACAAGCACACACTATGAACTTAGCACATCCTCTTTCCTCTGCAACTGCTTGCTACACACTGTTATAAAAGTTAAATTTGGCACAAATCAAATAGTAATCATGAAAAATCAGAGCTGTCAGCAGTCCTGGTTGGACATAAGTAGTAACCGGACTTACTGTGGCCTTGGAAAGACACATGGCAGCAATCAAGCTTAGTATGGAGAAAACTGGGGGCCATGCAAGGTCGTTGTGGCAAAATTTGCAAAGATAGTGATTTCATAAAAGATAGAGAAGTAGGAATTCATTATGCCAGAGTACACACTACCTACTAAGAAGTCATACTCTGACTGTGGAAATATTCTGTTCTGTTGAAAAATGCAGACATGTCATCTTTTTCATTCAAGACGTGTAAGGAAATGGTTCTTAAGCTGTTGACACAAAAAGGTCCTGTACTACTTAGAAAATTAAATAATATTAACAGATTAATAAAGGTTACATAAATAAAGAAGGAAGATGTACAGTTGAACATGTTAAAGCATTCTGTAAAGGTAAAGAAATTTCAAATTGGAGACTAAATATTAAGTTAGTATCCTCAGCCTGAATTGTGCATCAAGCAGAATTTAGTATAGATGAAGGGTTGCCTCAACTTACTTTAGAAAAGCTCTAGCCTTCCTATTACAATTGAATTTTGATTTTGTTATAGCTGTTTGGAAATTAAATTAAATATTTAATTGTTTAACTATTTGTTTGATGAATGATGAATGCTTCTTTCTATATTTTTTATGTTTTGTGGATCAAATCATCACAAATGCACAAGCCAGTGTCTTCCACTAATGACTCAAAGAGGGGTCCAAGGATTCCAATAATGATTCAATGGGGGTCCCCGGATTTCAGTTGTGTTTAACTGGGGTTCCACAGAAGGCAAAAGGTTAAGAACCAATAGCTTAGGCGTTCGGACCTGCCCAGCTAAAGCAGTGTATAGGAGAACATGCAGCCTAGGAGGTCTTTACCATAGATCACTGAGCATTATTTTGTAGAAAATCATAAGTAATTGAATATTGTTTCTAGTCAGAAGCGGATTGCTCTGTCACACTGGAGAGTGAATGTAAATATTGACAATGAACATTCACTCGTGCTCCATCCTGAACTAGCAAGCAGCTTCTGACTAAAACTTTTTTTAATATGTATGATTTTATTTAACATATCTGTTAGAAATTGGGTTCCTGTTTGGCACAGGTATGCACCCTGTCCAAGCAGGAACTACAATACTAGTCAGGGTATGTCAGATACACATCATAAATTAACCTGTTGTCACTCTGGTAGCTTGGCACAGAGCAGTTAGGTTTAACTTAGAGACAATGTGTAAAGTATTTGTGCAACACAGTAAAATAGTGAAACACGACACAAAAGCAACCTACACCAGGTTAAAAAAAGAGAGCTTGATTTAATAAGTAAAACAAGACTACAACAACAAAAATCCAAAACATAGATTCTGAAATTTGCAACTTTAAAGGTTTAGGTGAAAATTGCGCGTAGAAGAGCAAAGCGGCAACTGTGGTTATTATGTACACACCAGATTTAGACAAAGTCACAAGTTCAGGCCAACCCCGAAGGAGCACAGGCAGGACACAGTACCTTATATCCTGCTGCGCGATCTGCGCAGCATTCCTTTGCGAGGCTTTGCACTATCTGGCGTCTGCTGCGAGGTGCTGTGCGGCGTTGCATTGCATCGGTCCCAGGGAGCTGTGCAAAGAGGCTTTGCAGGGCTTGGCATCACTTTGTGTTGATCCAGGTGAGCTGTGAGGTGAGGCTATGCAGGGCTTGGCGTCGGTTCCAATGGATTGACAGCTGCGCAGTGAGGCTTTGCAGGGCTTCATGTTGTTTTGCGATGGTTCCGATGAAGACCACAGAAGGTAGAGGAAATTCGGCCCACTTCCATTGGTCCAAGACTGGAGTGGCATAACTTGTCAGGGAAGACTCACAGATGGCAGAGTGCAGGTGCTGTAGTTGTTGAATTTGAAGTGTTTTAAGACTTCAGAAAACAAGACACAAGCCTGCAAACCCTTGGAGTCACTTTGGTTCTGAGTTGAACAGACTCAGTTCCAGTCCTTCTCACTACCAGGCAAGGAGGGCAGCAGAAAGCAGGTCAGCACAGTGACAGTCCTTTCAGCAGCACAGCAGTCCTCCTTCCTGGCAAGGTATCCACAGGTCCAGAAGTGTACTGAGTTGGTGCTGCCCGAGGTCCAGTTCTTATACCCAGTGGTACCTTTAAATCAAGAGAGACTTCAAAGAGTGGCGTTTGGGTTGCAGAGTCCCTGCCCTGGCTTCAGACTCACTGCATGAGGGATATGCAACCCTTTGTGTGGGATCAGGACCAAGCCCATTCAGGTGTGTCAGCCCCTCTCTCCCATTCTGTTAAGGATGGCCCATCAGGATGTTGATAGCCTATCAGGTCACATCTAAGCTTCCTTTGTGTTTGGCTGTCTGGCAGGACTGCACAAGAGATAGACATAAAGCACCAGATGGTTGAAGTAAGAAAACCACTGGTACATTAATGGCGCTCACACATTCGGGACACAACTGATTTTTTGAACCATCTTATTGCATTGCCAAACAGAAACAAGGAATTGAATTGGTTATGTACCATCAATGTCACAGCGCTTTACACTTCCATCCCTGATGAGGAAGTCATTGAAGCAGTCGAGCGGGCCTTACTACAGCATAATGGCATTAGAGCAAACAAGGTGTTTATACTGGAACTGCTACATTTTTGTTTATTCCATAGATATTTCACTTGAAAATTTTCTTTTTTGCTACAAAAACATGAACATCAATGGGATTTTTGGAAGCTCCATGCTATGCCAATAGCTTTATGGCTAAATTTGAACATCAATACATTTTTGAAAATACACAGTAGATGGACAATCTTGTCATGTATGTACGTTAAATAGACAACATTTTAAATTGAAGGGCACAAAAACCCAGTTGGAACAGAACATATGCATTTTGAACACTCACAATCCACAAATACTTTTTGCACATACCATTAGTGATGTGCAGATTACTTACTTAGATGCTCATCTTGAATTGTCAACCTCAGGTTTATCCACTCGTGTGTTCAGAAAATATCCAGACACAAATATCCTACATTACAGCAGTTTTCATCCTCCATCAGTGAAGAAACATCTTCCTCTTTCCCAATTCATCAGGATTAAAAGAACTACATCAGATCAGGACATATGTGAGTCCACCTTATGTACACATTGTTCTCAGTTTAAACAAAGAGGTTACTCAGATAAAATATTGGACACAGCTTTACAACGCACACACTCGATGAACCAGGAAGCACTACTTAAACAAGGCCAGAAACAAAAATCCTCATGGGAAGTATTTGTCATAAAATTCTTCACTAAGTCTGAGGTCATTAAATGCAGCATTTACAAACGCTGGGATCTTCTGCAAACAGAACCAGATTTTAGATGCATTTTGCAGCCAGAAACTGCTCTTTGCATATTCACATTCAAGGAATCTCAGAGAGATTTTGTCAAGTGCTTCACAAGCACAAGCAGTCGATCATAAAGGGTTGCAAAAATGCCTGAATTGTATCCATTGTGGTAATGTAATCATAGGCAACAAAATATCATATCCAAGGACGGATCAACTCAACAGACTTCGTCATTTCGCAGACTGCAAATTAGAAAAGGTGATCTTTGCGAACATAAAAGCATGATCAGAACCAGGAATAGGAACTCTAGTCTGGTGGTCCACTGGTCGGATGACCACCATAATATAGCCCAGTTATGTTTCACATCGAAAGGATTACTATCAATCCCGACACTAACATACAACAAGTGCTCTCTCAGCGGGAAACATTCTGCATAAAACATTTGGACAGTTTGTCACCAAATGGTCTTAATGATAAGTTGAAAATTATGTGTTTTTGTAAACACCATAGCCAGTCAACAAGTCATCTATGTTTATAGAGTTTCACTTAGCCTACATGTATCTTCTATTCACAAGCAGTTTAATTCAACAGTCATTCATAGTATTTGTTTTGGAATAAGGTGCTGCTTTGAGCTATGTCAACGCAATGTTTAGATACAATTTTACATAATGGGGAAGTTATTTTTTTAGCCATAATATACACTATCCAAGAGGGTATTCATAGACACGGGAAAAGGTTGATTATGTTTTTGGAGCAGTTTTAAATGTCGGGTTGATTGAGTAATACTGGGTATTCAGCACTGGGTTCACATTTTGAACTGTAATGTGTTTATCCTTGCAGATGGGCTGTGTAATTCTTTATTGTACATCAAAGTTTTGCATTTTTTCAGTTCTATATGTGTGGAATCAATAGCACAATTAATGTTATTGTTAAAACCTGTTGTAACTTTACTGGTTTCCTTTTTAACATTTTCCAAATATCGGGTTGTCCAGATTCAAAGAGTACTTTTTCTAGGCAGAGAAGTCTTACTTATTACATACATCGGTTTTTCTGGTTCATGGTCTTTCTTTCATGTTCATTAACACATTCAATTTTAGTGTCACGACGTGTTAAATAGCACGCACATCAGGCACTTCAGTTTACTTTACCTGGTTGGATACAGGAATTGACGGGACACAGAACTGATTCACGCTAGGTATGGTGCACTATTCTAACTGCGTTCACAGATAAAGAATCAAATGCACACAAATAAATACGAATCTAATAACGAATACATTTAATATTAGGAATGCCATTAAATTCACCCCTTGATTGCTACGAGGATTGTGTTATTTGGACATGCTCACTCCAAACAGGAATTTCGGAGAATGGTACGTGTAGTCATGAAGTGAGTGAACTTGCATGTCAGCATTCATATCACACTGCTTTAGACACAACTCTTGCACATCTAATGTTACGGTATGTCATTTCCTGTTTCCAGATTGAATGCTTTTTTTCTTATCGGACTGGGGATCGAAACGCTCATGACGAGTAAGAAAGCTGGTTTAATTGCGGATTAAATGCATGTTGGGCATTGTAGTCACTCACAACAGTATTAACATTATTTTGATTCAGCATTGTAGTGGTTACTATAACCTTCGCACAGTATAGCATGGTATATGGCCATTTTTAAGTGGGGTTAGTTTGGAGTTTGAGGTCACGATTTTTTAACCAACACATTTTTGAGACACATGGCATGGTTTTCTCTTATCAATCACTATAAACATATTTCTACTGGGAACCATTAGCATTAATACAACAACACAGTATATGTTGGGAACTTCTAACATTTTTCATGTAACATTCTCAGCACATATTGTTTTCTTTCTTTTATACGGGGTTATTCCAGGATGAGAATTAATACTGTGATAATTTGTATTATAAGGGAGAGCAGGGTCACTTGCATGTTTCTTTTATATGTGTGAAAATCATGCCCTCTTATCCACAGTTACAAAATATTTTTTGATCATACATTGCTACATTTATTTATTATAGCTACCCCTGATGAAGGGTGGAATCACCCGAAATGCATTGGGATTCAACAAATGAAATGTTTTGATAACACTGGTCCACGTTCAGCTGGATTTTGTCATCACGTTGAATGTGAAAAAACAATTGTTTGATATCTCAATCAGCAACTATCAATGATAATTGTTAACATGTTATGACTAAACAATGTACAATAGGACACTATGGGCCTTATTTATACTTTTTGGTGCAAAACTGCACTAAGGCAGTTTTGCCCCAAAAAGTTTTGCACCGGCTTGCACCATTTTTTAGCACCAGCTGGGCACCATATTTATGGAATGGTGCAAGCCGGTGCAAAGCGTAGGCTAGCTCAAAAAAAAAATGACGTTAGGCAGTTTTGAGTCAAAATAAATGATTCTGACCAGATTAGCATATTTTTTTTACGCTAAGGGGCGTATTTATACTCTGTTTGCACTGAATTAGCGTCATTTTTTTTTTACTCTAATTCAGTGCAAAACTAACTCCATATTTATACTTTGGTGCTAGACCTGTCTAGCACCAAATTTATGGAGTTAAAGTCATTTTTTGGAAGTGGAAACCTACCTTGCCTTAATGAGATGCAAGGTAGGCGTTCCCGTGCAAAAAAATGACTATGGCCTTAACACCATATTTATACTCCCATGTAAAAATGGTGCAAGGGAGGGAGGAAGGGTCAAAAAATGGGGCAAAGCGTGCTTTGCCCCATTTTTTAAGACCTGGGTCAGGGCAGGTGTTAGGGGACCTGTGGCCTAGGGGCACCCCCACCCACACTAGAGGGACTGCGAGGATGGGGGACCCCATCCCAGGTAAGTACAGGTAAGTGCATTTTATTTTTGAAAGTGCCATAGGGGGCCCTGAAATGGGTCCCCATACATGGCACCGGGTGCAATGGCCATGCCCAGGGGACCCCTGTCCTCTGTGCTGGCCACTGGGGTGGTGGGCATGACTCCTGCCTTTTCTAAGGCAGGAGTCATGTTGCATGGTAGGTATAGCACCATAAAATTACGCTAATCTGGTTAGAGTCATTTTTTTTTACTCTAACCTGCCTAAAGCCATTTTTTGGTGCTAAACCCTCTTCTTCTATACTGCCAGCCCCACCCGACTAAAGTAATTTTTTTAAACTATAGCCTATCTTTTGCACCGGCTTGCACCATTCCATAAATATGGTGCCCGGCTGGTGCACAAAAATGGTGCAAGCCGGTGCTCAACTTTTTTGGTGCAAAACTGAGTTAGTGCAGTTTTGCAGCAAAAAGTATAAATAAGGGCCAATATTTTGTAAGTTTGCGCCACTTTTGTGTCATAAAATGACGTTAATGCAGTGCAAAAAAAGTTTAAATCAGGGCCTTGGTGCTAGATGGGTCTAGCACCAAAGTATAAATATGGAGTTAGTTTTGCACCGAATTAGAGTAAAAAAAAATGACACTAATTCGGTGCAAACAGAGTATAAATATGCCGCAGAGTATAAATATGCCCCTAAATATGGTGTTAAGGCCATAGAGTAATTTTTTGCACGCGAACGCCTACCTTGCATCTCATTAAGGCAAAGTAGGACTCCACTTTCAAAAAATGACTTTAACTCCATAAATTTGGTGCTAGAGGGGTCTAGCACCAAAGTATAAATATGGAGTTAGTTTTGCACTGAATTAGAGTTAAAAAAAAATGACACTAATTTGGTGCAAACAGAGTATAAATATGCCCCTATATTTGGGTAGAATTTGTTGAAATTTAGGGAAACATTGTGATAAAATTGGCCCACCAGCACTTCTATATCGCACTTTGGTCCTAGTCAACCCTGGGTTTTATAGTTCTATTGATAAAGTAAGAAAATGCCATCTTTCAAAAAGTGGCATTTTTAGAATTACAATTTAAAATCAGACGTTACCATACATTTTGATTTTAAATTGCAATTCCAGAGGCACCAAACTTGGGGGTCCCATAACTGACCAACTATAATTTACACTAATAAAAACTAGTAAGGCAATACCAATGTTACCCTATAGAATAGATAGGGCTTGTAATAGTAAAAAACAAATGTAAGAGTTTTTCACTACTAAGACATGTAAAACTTAAAAGTACTGTCATACATTTTAAATACACTGCACCCAGCCCTTGGGTTGACTAGGGTCTACCTTAGGGATTCCATATGTATTAAAAAGGAAAGTTTAGTCCTGGAAAGAGGGTGAACTTGCCAGGTAGGCATGACAGTCTAAAACACTACACACAAGCTCTGCAATGGCAGGACTGAGATGTTTGAAGGGTTACTGAAGTGGGTGGCACAGTCTGTGCTGCAGGCCCACCAGTAACATTTAATTTACAGGTTCTGGGCACAGGTAGTGCACTTTACTAGGGACTTTTAAGTAAATTAAATATGCAAACTGTGGACAAGCCGGTGTTACCATGTTTTAAGCAGAGAGCACATGCACTTTTTCACTGGTTAACAGTGTTAAAGTGCCCAGTGTCTTAAAGCCAGCAAAAGCAAGGTCAGCAAAACAGGAGGTCAGAAGGCAAAACGTTAGGCAAAACCACACCAAGGAAGGCAGATCTAACACCTGCCCCCCCCCTCCAGCTGAAAGTGGGGAGATCTACCGAACCCCTTTGGATTTCTCTTCACTAATGCGGAAGAACCTGGAGAGACCATCAGCATTGGCGTGGTCTTTCCCAGGACAGTGTTCCATCGTAAAGTCCATTCGCTGTATGGCAATGGACCACCTCAACAATTTGGTATTCTCATCCCTCATTTGCACTAACCATTTGAGGGGCCTGCGGTATGTCTGAACCCAGAAGTTAGTACCACACCGGTATGGCCTCAGCTTCTTCAGATCACAGACCACAGCAAATGCTTCCCTTTCTATTGTGCTCTAGCTCTATTTCATGAGAAGTAGCCTCTTACTGATGAAGGTGAAAGACTGATCCAGGCCCTCTTGGCTGAGATGTGAGAGCATGTCCCCTACGCCATGCTCTGAGACGTCTGTCTGCATAATGAATTGTTAGGAGAAGTCAGGGGGCCTAGAGCACTGGTGCTGTGCACATGGCCTCCTTCAGGGTGTCAAATGCTTTCTGGCATGCCTCTGTCCAGATCACTTGATGTGGCTGCTTTCTGAAGGTCAGCTCTGTCAAGAGGGCAACAATAGTGCCATACCCCTTGATTAATCTCCTGTTGTAACCAGTGAGGCCTAAGAAGGCTCTCAGTTCTGTCTGGGACATGTGGGGTTCCCAAGCCAGAATTATTTTAATTTTGGCATGGAAGGGCTGCACCTTACCACCTCCCACTTGGTGACCCAGGTAGACCACTAAGCCCTGCCCTATCTGGCACTTACATGCCTTGATGGTCAGGCTTGCACTCTGCAGAGCTTGAAGCACTTCACGGATGTGGCACAGGTAGTCCTCCCAGCTAGAACTGAAGAAATCAGTGTCATCTAGGTATGCAGCACAAACGTTCCCCAAACCAACCAGGACCTGGCTTGCCAACTTCTGGAAGGTGGCAGGGGTGTTCTTCAACCCCAAGGGCATGACCTGGAACTGAAAGCGCCCTTCTGGTGTAGAGAATGCAGACTTCTCTTTAGACATTAAATCAAACATGCTGAGGAACTTAGCAGATCCAAGCCAATCTATGAGCTCATCAGCTCTCGGGATGGGTCTTGGTGACTGCATTGAGCCCATGGTGGTCCACACAGACTCTAAGTCAGGTTTAATACCTGGAGGGGCAGCCTTGGGGACCAACATCACAGAGCTTTACCAAGGGTTGTTTGAGGGCTCAATTACCCCTAAGGCCAACATCTTGGAGACCGCCTTCTTGATGCTGGCTTTCACCTTACCAGACAGCATGCAAATGTTGTTTTTTTCACAGGTGTGCAGTTCCTAGTAGGAATACCATGTTGTCGTGCTCGGCTCTGATTATACTAAATGAGACTGATGGATTTGGGCGGCAGCACCACCAGGCTGTGGGGAACAGAGTTTAATTCCACACTGTGTGCCAACTGTCAGCCTAACATTTTAGCCAGCTAGCAGTACCTCACCAGCACATACAAGTGGCAGTGATTTGTGACAGCCATACGCATGACATTCTGATTTCTCAGGGAAATCGTGGTGCAACAGATCTCTTACTTTTCTCTCAGTTACATTTGTCTCACACATGGAAAGACAAACAGAAGCAGAAATCGGTTCAATATATTTTATTGAATCAACTCCATGCTAGATAAAATAGCATGCACTGCATTGATTAGCAAGATAAAACAGATTAATAGCAATGCCATGACAAGGAAAGTGAAATACAAGAAAGTCCCACCATAGTGTCAGAATGCTAATCATCAGGATTTCTACCTATGCCACTAAGGTACTATTAGAGCACAGAAGTGTGCTTCCCTAGGAAGACACCATCCACCATACCTTAATATGATTGTAGTGAAGAGGGTTGTTGGTCTACTGTGATTTCTCTCTCATGTAAATGGAAAGACGCCAAGTTTCAGCAGACAGCTACAGTGAAGCAACAGCATGCAGTAGCATTTGTCTGGCTGGAACTCTCCCTCTAACTTATAGAGCGCAGAGGGAAGGTTTACAATACAAACAACTGGTGTTCTGAGAAACCTACCCTAACGTTAGAACACATGTTTCTCCCGAAGTGGCAAAGATTGCAGTGTTCCACTTTGTAGTGAGAACATATTGGAGACAGCCTTGAGCAAAGCACAGAACGAGAATCTCAGAGTAAAAGGAATTATAACAGTTTCTATGCTAAAAGCATATGCGATAAAGGGAAATAAAACATCACTGTAGAAGACAGCTTCTGTTCAGAAAAAATAAAATAATTGTTACTAGGCTAAATGGCACATGCTGCAGGCCTGTGGCTAAAATAACATGCCCCTAATAATCTGCTAAAATAACCTCACTACACCCTCCCCTTGTCGGTGCAAAGTGTTAGAGAAAAACCCAATCAAAACTACATTAAAATTAATTATATATATATATATATATATAAATATATATATATATATATATATATATATATATATATATATATATATATATATGTCCAAGTTGACAAGCAAGCATACTCAAAGCAGGCCATATTAAAAAAAGGTCACTTTAAAAGATAATAAAATATAATAATTTGATAGTTAAAAGCCGAATCTCATCTCTAAAAGTCATTATCATTTTGAAAATTATATCCGGGACAGTTGAATCAAGGAGCGATCCCACTTCAGCAGGTGTTAAAGCAGCCAAATCGGTGCCAAGGAAAACCAAAGAGCACTTGTGTTCCAAAACCTCAGCTCCAGCAGAGGCAGCAGTAGTCCATGCAGTGGCAGATGTTGACGTGCCCAGAGCCACTTGGTCCAAAAAGGGGAGCTCATAGGAGGCTTCCCGTAGCAAATGCACCCTCAACACGCATGTCTGGTAATGTGCCCTCACCGAAAATATCAACAGATCAGCGTCCATTGAAAGTAAACTCTGCATAGAAAGACAGTTATAGTACACATTTGAAACGTCACCGAAGGCAACAAAACACGGGCTGCACACAGTTTAGTACAGCTCTAAATGACAGATACCAGTTGCACTCCAGTTCCTCAAGGAGTGGTGCTCCAAAATACTGCATCATGCATTCATGACACAGTTGTGCCGGTGGATGGGCCATCAGTCATCCTTGTTGAGATGGGGCAGCCATTACGAATGAAAAACTGCAGCAGCAAATGCCACCTATTAAGATCAAAGTGATTGGGAATCCCTCAAAAATGCCTGTAAATATTGAGTGTATGGCTAAAGGTATTGTGTCAAATAGAGATAAAAAGGTGCTGACAAACCCAGAACCAACAGTCTTAAAGAACTGGACGCCTTACATATTCATCCTACAAGTTCATCAAAGTGTCTTGGAAAATTTGAATTTAAAAGGGACTGTATTTCCGTGGATGACCTTGCTACTTGGAGTGTGTAGGTCTCGCATGCACGTCAGTGCTACATGTTTCTGAAACAATAGAGCTTTTAGTCTGCTCAGCTTGTCAAAATTTACATAAAAAGTAGCAATGAGTCCAGATGTCTGTACTTTCGTCTGTTGCATAGGGGGAAAAAGGATGTTACTGCAACAAGTTACAACTTGGGTGACCAAAACTACATAGGTAATTCCGGCTCATATTCCACAACAGCTCTCGCTGTTTAGAAGTACATAACTGAGCACATGCAACGCTGGTCGAATCAAGTGGACAGGAACTCCCTCCAGATAAATGGCTGAATTCGCTGCTGAAGCATTACCTGCTCTGTGCAAGGAAGGTTGTTTGAAAACCTTCGAATGGCTCACAGAAGTCTCACATTCATTACCGCTAAGAAATACCTCTTTCATGCCATTGAAACATTTGTAAGAAAAGGGCAACTCCCACACCTCATGAATGTAACTATCTCTCAGCCTTTTATATCTGCCTACAGGAATGTTTTTCAAGCAGGATGTGATTTAAAGTGTTGAAATAGACAAATTAATAACCCCATGAATAAGCCAGACAGCAGATGGTATTTCTGCCACAGTAAAAGGCAATTTTTCAAATTTTTCAATGTTCAGCATAAAAATGTAGCCTCTTTTTTGGCCAGTATTTTCTGTTGTTGCATCAAATTAAATGCGGCAAACAGGTCCTTAGCCTTGACATTATTACACGGAACGCAACCATTTTTCATTGTTTGTAGTTTCCAACCTAACTGCATAATGGACCTAAGTTGACTCTGTTTATGTTGTAGAGATGACATGTCAGTTTGCATAATGTCAATTGTAGCAGAAATTATGTTGCTGAGAATGTAGATGGGGTCAGACAAGGTGTTAATCCCATTATCTACAACAGCTAATGCTTTATGTAAGTTTTCTTGATCTATTTGCCTTTACCGGGCTGCGGCATCTTGTCGTGAAAGTTAACAAATTTCATTGTAAATTGCATATAAGAAGTGATTTTTGCATTGTCTTTTGGGGCCTAACAGAGAGTCTTGTAAGTCTGTGTTTTCAAAATGTGCATGACAACCATTTGTGTCCATTGGCCACAATAACCACCCACCAGGACGTGAAAGTGTTGTGTTGAAACTTCCATTTTGGACCCACTCATCGAGCTGTTCTTCTGTTGCACTAATGTTTTTTTGCCATTTGTAAAATTTTGCTACACTGTGTCATTTACAAATATCATTTGTAAAGGTATCAGGCATACTCTAAATAATGCATCCCTTCCCTGTATTTGCCAATGTTCAGTTCCCCAAACACTCTAAGTCAATCAACTTCATCCAATATTTGTAGCCATCTATAGCCAACTGGGCAGCAAAGGAATCAGAATAAATAAAAAAATTTATCAGTCAGCAATGCATTATGCATTTCCATTAATGGCATTTTAAAGTAATAGGATGCAGCATCTTTTACATTATGCCCAGGAAATATACAAACGTATCCATATATGCTTTAGAACTTCCCACTGCGGGGTAGGAAAATGTTCTTATTGTGTATAATTAAAACTAGTCTTTCTGGTACTTGCTCTGAGAATTAAATGATGTCCATAATAATTGTAACAGAACATATTGCCATAATTTTCTTTTGTTTGGTACATGTCTTCACTTTTAAATACAGTAAAGTACTCTAATTCAGATAATATAGAATCAACAGTTTTACATCCCAGTCACCAGAAACAACCCCAGATATTATTACATAATTTAAAGAAAGTTTAAAAACATATGGTATTTGCAGAACTTCAATCGGACTGAATTTATCAAAAGAAACTTTATCCCAAACAATCCCATCAGGAATTGGTATCGCTGAAATGTTCACTAGGGACAAGTCTGGAAGGACTTTATGAAAAGAAAAATGTGGCTTTAGGACCTCATCCACTTGTTTGACTGCAGATCGTTTAGAAAGGTAATAACCGTGTATCTGTAAGAAAAAGAAAATGACAAACCCAATCTAAAGGCAGGCAAGTACAGTTAGTAAAAGCCACAGGTAGTTCCATGGATGAACAAGATAATTTTGTTTAAACTAATTTATCAGCTTACATGCTCTTGACAATGGTTTCGCAGAAGTGGATGAGTCAAAAGAGGAATCATCTTGATCGGTAACATATCCAGAAACAGTAAGTGCAAAAGATGGAGCCATGTTAGGAAGTAGAGAACTAACAGAAGTCTCCCTCGGTGCTTCGTAGTAGATAATGCCACCTGTTTGAGTTGAATTTGAGAAGTAGTGCTCATTATCTCAGTCATGTCTTGTTGCAGATGAAGATAGCGGTACTAATTAAAGATCAATTTCCACACTCCCCAAGCTCGGGGAGGTATCATTGCTGCTCAAAACCAGTAGCAGAATATCCTAGTTGGTAGTGAGAGGGATTCAGGAACTACCCAGGAGTTCCCTAGGTCTGTTGTCGAGGATCGGCGATATGGTGTAGCTTGACATTACCAATGGAGACAAAGCAGTTTTCTTTTGATCCAGGCAGCAGTGGTAGAATAACAGTTCTGATACCGTGTATTTCCAGGACTGGAACCGGTGGCCGATATGGTGGACCAAACTTCTTTTTCACAGCAGTCTTTTCTCGTACTAGATCCCCAACTTTTGTAATCCAGCCGGTAGATGTTATTGGTGCATTCACCTGGTCAGTGAACTGCTCTGCCACCACGTAGCTCCACCAGTAAGTGAAGCCTCTCTGTCTTTGAACTCTGACCCTGGTCAGTAGTTCGAGGCCCTCCTCCACCCGCAGGCTCTGCCTGTACCTCATCCCTGGTGTCTAATGGGAGAGTTCTGCTCTTCTGCTAGGCTGCCCTCTGCCTCTGCCTCTTTCTCTTTTTCCGTCCTCTCTCCTTGTTTTTAATTTTATTGTGCTGTTTTTAGTGCCTTTCACTTTCTGCACTTCCTCTATCTTTTTCCTCGTTTTCCCTATCATTCCTCTCATTCCTGCTTCTCTCTCACTCTCTCTCATTCCTCCTGCTGCCCCCCAGCCCCAGCCCCCTTTTGTGCGCCATTCTCTGCCTCCCAGCTGTCCTCTCCTCCCTCCCTCCCTACTTAATGGTGGCCGTCTGTGACCGGACCGCGACCAGCGGCAGGATCCCTGGACCTCCCGCCCACAACCACTCTTCGCGATCATCAGCAAACTGACCAACCCCAGAGCGAACTCGACGGACATCCCCTCCTCACAAGAACTCTGTAACAACCTCTCCACCTACTTCCACCGCAATATAGCAGACATCTATGACAGCTTCCTGGCTCAGGACCATCCCACGCCCACCACTGTCATATCCACCACCAAAGCTCCTCCAAACCCCCACCACCTACTCTGCTGGGCCAACATCTCCGACGAAGAAACCCTCAACATCATGAACTCCATCCACTCCGGCTCTCCCTCTGACCCCTTCCCCCACCACATCTTCAACAAAGCAAGCAGCACCATCGCACCCAAACTCTAGCACATCATCAACCGCTCCTTCGAAACTGCCACCTTCCCAGAAATCTGGAAACATGCCGAAATCAAGCCCTTACTGAAGAATCCCACTGCTGACCCAGATGACCTAAAGAACTTCAAGCCCATCTCTCTGCTCCCATACCCAGCTAAAGTCATCGAAAAAGCTGTCAACAGACAGCTCACCAAACACATCGAACTCACCACATCCTGGACCCTTCAGAGTCAGGCTTCCGGAGCAACCACAGCACCGAGACCGCCCTCCTTGCCACCACAGATGACATTCGCATCCTTCTGGACAGGGGTGAGACCGCGGCTCTCATCCTCCTTGACCAGTCCTCCGCCTTCGACACTATCTCTCACTGCACTCTACTGACTCGTCTCCATGACACCGGCATCCATGACAAGGCACTAGAATGGATCACCTCCTTCCTCTCCGATAGGACCCAAAAGGTCCGACTCCCCCCTTCTATTCAGAGGCCACCAAAATCATCTGCGGCGTCCTGCAAGGCTCCTTTCTGAGCTCCACTCTCTTCAACCTCTACATGGCCCACCTAGCTACCATCGCCAGACACCACGCACTCAACATCGTCTCATACACTGACGACACACAGCTAATCATCTCCCTCACCAACGACCCGCACACAGCCAAAGCCAAATTCCACAATGGAATGAAGGCAGTCGCCGCCTGGATGAAGGAGAGCTGCCTCAAGCTAAATGCCGAAAAAACAGAAGTCCTTGTTATCAGCAACAACCCCTCAGCCTGGGACATCTTTTGGTGGTCCACTGCCCTCCGATGCACTCCGGCCCCCACCGACCACGCCCCCCAACCTCGGCTTCATCCTGGACTCAGCACTCTCGATGAACCATCAAGTCAGTGCAGTCTCCTCCGCCTGCTTCAACACTATGTGCATGCCCCGGAAGATCTTCAAATGGATCTAAACCAAATCCAAAAGAACAGTCACCTAGGCCCTCGTCAGCAACTGCCTTGACTACGACAACGCACTCTGATCCGGAACCAGCACCAAGATACGGAAAAGACTGCAATCCATCCAAAACGCCTCCTCACGTCTCAGCAAGAACGCCCCCAGACACAACCACACCTCCCCCCTACTGAGGGACCTGCACTGGCTCCCATTTTACAAGAGAATTACTTTCAAACTTCTCACACACGCCTAGAAAGCCCATCACAATGCCGGACCAGAATACCTCACCCACAGACTCCACTTCTACACGCCCACCAGACAGCTCTGCTCTGCCGACCTCGCGCTCGCCGCTGTCCCACGTGTCCGGAAGGCCACAGCTGGAGGAAGATCCTTCTCTCACCACGCCACCAAGAACTGGAACTCCCTTCTCATCCACCTCAGAAGATCTCCTACTCTATTGAAATTCAGAAAAGACCTCAAAACCTGGCTCTTTATCTGATCCCCTCTGTTCTTCGATGACTACGCACTTACTGCCCCCCTCCAGCGCCTTGAGACCCTAGCGGATAACTAGCCGCGTTTTACAAGTATAGTGATTGATTGATCCCTTAGTCCCAAGGAGGCAGGACAGGCAGATGCATTTTTATGACAGAACTGTTGTAATTCCTGCAAGACAGTGACACGTTCATTTATGTCAAAAGGTGAGTCTGCCGCTTCTGCGCCAGAGCCATCAATTTCTGGAACATACATTTGTGTCCCAAACAGCACCTCATATGGGTTGCACCCTTCCAATGACCTTCTGGGCAGATTATTAGATGCTATCTGGACTCCACACCAGTGACTAAGCCACCTACAACCTTTACCTCTCACCACGCCACCAAGAACTGGAACTCCCTTCTCATCCACCTCAGAAGATCTCCTACTCTATTGAAATTCAGAAAAGACCTCAAAACCTGGCTCTTTATCTGATCCCTTCTGTTCTTCGATGACTACGCACTTACTGCCCCCCTCCAGCGCCTTGAGACCCTAGCGGATAACTAGCCGCGTTTTACAAGTATAGTGATTGATTGATCCCTTAGTCCCAAGGAGGCAGGACAGGCAGATGCATTTTTATGACAGAACTGTTGTAATTCCTGCAAGACAGTGACACGTTCATTTATGTCAAAAGGTGAGTCTGCCGCTTCTGCGCCAGAGCCATCAATTTCTGGAACATACATTTGTGTCCCAAACAGCACCTCATATGGGTTGCACCCTTCCAATGACCTTCTGGGCAGATTATTAGATGCTATCTGGACTCCACACCAGTGACTAAGCCACCTACAACCTTTACCTAAAAGTCTTGCTGTTAAGGATTGCTTTAAGTCTATATTCTGCCAATCCACTACACTGTTACCATTATTATGGTGGGGGGACAAGGAATGCAGTTGTACCCCTAACAAAGCCATGGTGTCCCTGAATGCCCTTGAGACAAAAAGGAGGGCCCTGGTCCAAGTGGAAAGCCACCGTTGCATATGTAACGATAAAGGCTGCAAATCTTTAATATAATTTCGAGTATCAGCTGATTGTTGTGGCCAGACCCATAGAAATCTGAAGCATGAGTCGACACCAACTAGAATATACTTGTATGCAACATCAGGTGTCAGGGGGCCACAATTGTTCCAGGTACACACAGTGTAATGGTTTGTTTGAAATCAGAAAGGGTGTCTATGTGGGCGTTTAACGGTGGGCCCATTTATTTGCTGACATATGTCACAACAAAGGACATATTGTTTTTTCTGCTTATATAGACCTGCTCACCAATGGCATTTCTGCTGTAAAGAGAAAGTGTCTGCCACACCTGCATGGGCAGAATCAACTCCCTCATGTGCTGCTTTTATCAACTCAGATCTTTGATCTTGCTTGGGGATCACACGATCACCCATCCCTGGTATTATTATTATTTTTAGATATTTGTAGAGCGCATGGCTACCCGGAGGCCTTCAAGCGCTAATGCAGGACCATTGAACAGATAAAGCTGACAGCCTATAAAGGAAAAAGAAAGGTCTTGCGCTTTTTACGAAACTGAAGTTCTGAGTTTTCTGATTGAAGCTCCAGTGGTAAAGAGTTCAATAGATGACCCGCCTTGAAGGCAAACAACCTGCCTCCCTATCTTACTTTATTAAACCGAAGTGTATTGATCAAAGAAGCGGAGGAAGATCTGAGTGATCTCTGGGGGTTGTAAGGAGTTATAATATGCCTGAGAAAGGCCGGACCCCTATTGTGGAGTGCACGATGCACGTAGCAGGTGGCTTCAAAGTTAATGTGCTATTCAATGGTGGTGTCTCGGGGTACTCGTTAGAAGGCGGGCAGCAGCATTCTGCACCACCTGCAGTCTTTTAAGAACACAGGAAGGAGAACTGAAGAACAAAACATTCCCATAGTCTAGGCGAGACAGTATCAGGGCCTGGACAATGAGCCTTTTAGCTACAAAGGTAAGAAATGTGAAAATCTTCCTACAGGTCCTCAGTAAGTAAAAGCAAGTAGGCGCCAATTTCTTCGAGTGGCATTCCATTGTGAGGCAAGAGTCCAGCCAAAAACCAAGGCCCATATTTATACTTTTTGACGCTAAACTGCGCTAACGCAGTTTAGCGTCAAAAAGTTTTGCGCCGTCTAACGCCATTCTGAAGCGCCATGCGGGCGCCGTATTTATGGAATGGCGTTAGACGGCGCAATCAGACCGGCGCTGCCTGGTTTGCGTGGGAAAAAACCACGTAGACCAGACAGCGCCGGCGTAGGGGGAAAATGGCGCATGGGCGTCTTAAAATGGGGCAAGTAAGGTTACGTCGAAAAAATCGTCTTAACCCGACTTGCGCCATTTATTTTCGACGCCCATCCCCCATCAACATGACTCCTATCATTGTAAAGATAGGAGTCATGCCCCCTTGCCCAATGGCCATGCCCAGGGGACTTCTGTCCCCTGGGCATGGTCATTGGGCATAGTGGCATGTAGGGGGGCACAAATAAGGCCCCCCTATGCCACCAAAAAAAAATATAAAAAATAAAAAATTATACTTACCTGAACTTACCTGAATGTCCCTGGGGTGGGTCCCTCCATCCTTGGGGGTCCTCCTGGGGTGGGCAAGGGTGGCAGGAGGGGTCCCTGGGGGCATGGGAGGGCACCTGTGGGCTCATTTTGAGCCCACAGGCCCCTTAACGCCTGCCCTGAGCAGGCGTTAAAAAGTGGCGCAAATGCGCCGTTTTTAGCCACGCCAACTCCCGGGCGTCTCTTTTGCCCGGGAGTATAAATACCACGTAAAGGCCTGGGAGTCATTTTTTTAGACGGGAACGCCTCCCTTGCATATCATTAACGCAAGGAAGGGGTTCACGCTAAAAAATGACGCACATTCCGGGAACTTTGGCGCTATTCGCCTCTAACGCCATAGTATAAATATGGCGTTAGTTGGCGTTAGTTTTGCGTCGAAATTGCGTCAAAAAAAACGACGCAATTTCGGCGCAAACGGAGTATAAATATGGCCCCAAGACTCTTTATATTACCTTTGGGCAAGGGAAGGTCCTTTAGTTCAGCTGAGACTAAGGCAGGGGACTTTAAACATGAAACATTTACTACCAACATACCCTCAGTTTTTTCCTCATTTAACTAGAGTTTGCTGTTCGCCATCCATTTAGCGACATCGGATAGGCATGAAGAGAGAGTGGCAAAATCTGAGCCGGTCCCAATAGAAAAAGAAAAAAATCAATTGAGTGTCATTGACATAAGCACCAGAGACAATCCAGTATTGTTAGTGGGGAGGTGTTTAGGCTAGTTATGCTGTAGGAATATTTGGCAGGATATGCCTTTTGTAATGGCTTGCTGTCAGAGTTATTGCAGCAACAGAAGCCGTAGCTACTGCTGACTTGGCCGCTTCATCAGCCAAGGTATTGCTTGCAAAGTGTGCTCCTACACGATGTCCCAATGTATGAACTACATGGGCATTGGGTAGCGTTTCCTTCAGGACTACTACTTCCCCCCACACTAGCCTGTGTTTTATGGTGTTGCCTTTTGAATCTCTGAACCCATTCTGACATCATTAATGCAGGTATTCATTAGAAGACTGGACACACTAATATGAATCACAGATTATCAGTGTTAACTGTTCTGGATCCGTGTGCTCCAGTGCATTGACCAGAGCCTTGAGCTCTGCTAGTTGTGTAATGCAGTCCTGTAAGGTCTGCGTGTAAGTGTTTTGTAGATGGAATTCACCATCTTTCATGTAGCCACTCACAGCCACGCAAGCGGCAGAGTATTAATGTTGTGTGCCTATTGCGGCTGGTTGGGCTGATCTATCAGTGTCAATAATCATTTGATATTGGCCAATTGACAAAGTGTTTGCCGGTATTGAATATTCCATTTCGTATTGAAGGAATTCTTGAGTTTGTAATTTTGGATCGAAGTTGTAATCTACATCAGTGGCTGTCAGAGTCGTTGCTCATTGAATCCAAATCCAACGTGGATGTAACGCTTTTGCATTAGGAACACTAGCTTTTGTGACAGCCTCAAGGGCTGGGATTGGAGAGGTGACAATTATGCATATCCCCTGAGCCAGAGGTCTCTCTTTAATGACAGCCATCTGAACAGCAGTCAGAATCTTTTCTATGGGAGCAAAGCGTTGTTCAGCTGTAGAGTGCAAGTGTGATTTGTATGTGGCAGGGACAGTATCACCCTCATTAAATGTTACATAGGTGAAACTGATGGCACCAGCAATTATTCTGATGGACAAATGTGCCTTGTTGTCCCTTGTATATAACTGTTTTGCTGCAAGCATGTCTTGTTGTAATGCTCTGAGAATGCATGTGTATTCAACTGTCCAATATTTGCTGAAAAGTCAGGGTGTATTATATGATATAATGGTTTAATACGTTGTGCATAATCTGGAATGTAGGTCCTGACAAAGTTTAAAAAAACAATAAAGACTAGAGCCTTTTCATGTTATGTGGTGGTTGCAATTGTGCGCACTTTTCTAGAAAGTGGGGAGCTAGGCTCTTGTCTTCATCTGAAAACTCATACCCCAAAAATATGACACTGAGAAAGGCAGTTTTTGTTGTCTTAAAATTAAATTTGTAGACACGTTCGGCAAATTCCACAACAATGCGGGCCACCCGTTTCAGGTGGTGAACGAGATCATCATCGGTTAGGTAGATGTCATCAACATAGGACAATGCCTCAGGGTCAATGTTGTGTAAAATGGAGGTCAACTGAGCTGAAAACAGCCCAGGACTGTTTTATACCCCTGTGGAAGCCTTGAAAAAGATTTCTGTGAGCCTAAAGCGCGAAATGCTGATAAATCCCTGCTTTCAGGCCTTATATTTTGACAGAAGCAGCCTTTGGACACCCACTATGTCATTTTGTATTTTTTACACACTATATTGTTAATCAGTGCTGTGCTGTGTGAGTTTTGAATAGCAAATGTGCCAGTATAACTGTTTAAATGTCTATAATCCAAGACTATTCTATATAAATGGTCTGGTTTGGCAACAGGAAATAAAGGATTGTTCATTGGTGAGACACAAGGCTCAATTACACCTTGGTACTCTAGCTGTGCAAGACTCTCTCTCACAGGAGCTTTAGCCTCATGCTTATTGGGCTATTGAGTTTAAGGCTGTAGGTGGGACCTTATTGGTATTATGTGGTATGGAGAATTTTTATCTCTCCCAACATGGTTGCGATACAGTGCAGGGGCCTGTGCCAATGCCCAATCGAATGAGTATGACTCAACTAATTCTATAGGAACTAGGGGCGAGAAGGAAGGCTTAATGATCTGTGTCCCCGTGGGACTTCACAGATAAATTCTGGCAGCCAATCCTTTTTGGCCAACAAAATGTCATAAATGCCAGTCAATTGTTTCCAAAATATTATATCAGTTGTGGCTCAATGTCTCCCTCTAATTGTATTTTCATTTTATACAAATTATTGGGAATGGAGACGCGCATGTCCACAGTCCCAACTTCTATGAAGTCATCAGAGTCTTTCACCTCCAGTTGGTCTAGAAGATTCCAGCTAATTATTGTGACCTCTGCTTCACTGCCTAGCAGAGACAGTGCCCAGTTCCTGTTCTTTAATAAAACTCTTATCTTGTGTGGCATTTTGTGCAGAAATAGCAGCCACCTTCTTCTTTTTGAATTGATGTTTTTGTTGTAGAAGTTTCTCTTCTTTTTTAACTGAAACTTCTGCTGAGTGTCATCAATCTTTTTTCAGTTTCATGCACTCTGTGCATTGTTTTGATCATTCACCTCTCTCACTACGTTTATCCAGTGAGTCCTGAAAGGAACAAGATTGGCGTGTATCAGTATATTGATATCTATCAGGAGTTTTTATAAGATCCCTATTTCTTAAATTGTAACATTTCTCAGGGGTCTCCCATTAAGGAGATTCTCCCCTGTCTTTTTTTATTGTCTGTTTTTGTTTATCCCAGCATTATCCTTGTTGGATTTATCTTGTAATTGTGGTTTATTAGGTCTGGCTCCCAAACTATCCTGACCTATACTTCAATAGGTTTGGACAATAATTTTAAGCAGCTTGCGTTCTTGGACCTGTACAGGAACATCCCAGAGCTGCATGCACACAGCAAATGCTACTGCTTCCCCTTTAAGGTTAATTAATATTATTGAGGACACTGTAGCAAAATTGCCCATTAATTGCATCCCCAAATCCAGGGCAGCCCCGTATTCAACTTGAATTTGCCTTAACACTTCCGGAAGATTGGCAAGTGTTGGTTTACTGTGTGCAGAAGTGTAGAGTGTGACAAATACCGTGCCCCAAGTATTACAGTTATCCACTGCAGGAGCTATTCCAAATGGCAAGCACTTAGTGAGAATTCTGTGTTTATCTTGAGGTCAAATATGAGGAAACACAGCTTCTAGCGCGTTTATTTTTTAACTAAACAAAACCGAATATCTTCACTTTTGGTGGTACTTTACCCACGATCCAATGAACAGTCACAGGGTTAATGCTTGGTGGGACTGCATGTGGTTGTGCAGGAGCAGTGCGTGCTGTGTTAGTATTTAATGTTTGCATTACAAACTGTACTAAGAGTCTGTATATCGTTACAAGTTCAATGTATAAGCAGCGAACCTCGGCTATCACCAAAGTGCCTGCATCAGGATTTGGTGTACACATGGGCAATTTAGGGCAGGTAGGACTGTCTTTACTCAGAGGACCCAGCCTAACATGTAGGGTTGTATGGGGTAGAGTGCCATCAAGGTAGTTTTGGTGGTCTTGAAAAGATAGAGATATCTCCATGTATGCATATGCTCTGTATTGAGCAGATGCATTAGCATGTGTATAATGATGAAATGTATTAGTATTCCCATCAACTGCTGGAAAATTTACCCTAGAGTAGAACATTTCTGTTCTATAGGCTGGATGAGCCTCAACCACAAATGTAACAGCATCCCCCGGGCCGTAAGGCCATTATTTAATGAATGATTAGTGAGGGGGGCTACGTGTTTGTTGCAATTACTACCCGTTGCGGGTTTGCCAAAGAAAATATACTGGTTCAGAGATAAGGCCACCAATTGTGGATTAATTAAGGTTCAAGCTTGAACCTTCAGTCTAAAATAGGTACTACCTATCTAGCTGAGGTGAAAATCCTTAATACCACAAATGTCTCTATATATAGTATTGGGGTGCCTTTAGCACATAATGAGACGGAGATACTCAGGGAGATCTGTAAATCAGTGCCTGAACAAACGCTTGTGGCGCCATGTTGTGTTTGGCTCTCATTATACTAAATGAGACTGCTGGGTTTGGGCAGCAGCAACACCAGGCGGGGGGGAACTGAGTCCAATTCCACACCATGTGACAACTGTCGGCCTAACCCTTCCGGCAAGCTAGAAGTACCTCACCAGCACCTAAAAGTAGTGGTGATTTGTAGCAGCCATACGCATGACATTCTCATTTCTCAGGGAAATCGTGGTGCAACAAATCTCATCTTTTTCTCTCAGTTACATTCCTCTCACACATGCAAAGACAAACAGAAGCAGAAATCGGTTCAATATATTTTAATGAATCAACTGCGTTTTAGATAAAATAGCATGTATTGAAATGATTAGGATGATAAAACAGAATATTAGCAATGCGGTGTCAAAGAAAGTGAAACACAAAAAAAGTCCCACCATAGTGTCAGAGTGCTAAGTGTCAGGATTCCTACCTATGCCGCTAAGGTACTACTATAGCACAGCAGTGTTAGCCCTAATCCACCCTTCAGGATCCGTAGGAAGACACCATCCCCCATACCTGAATATGATAGTAGTGAAGAGGGCTGTTAGTCTACTGAGAGTCCTCTCTCACATAAATGGAGAGACACCAAGTCTCAGGAGACAGCTGCAGTGAAGCAACAACACGCAGTGGAAATTTTCTGGTTGTAACTCTCCCTCTAACATATAGGGGACACAGGGATGTTTTATAATAAAACAGCTGGTGTTCTGAGAAACCTACCCTAGCGTAAGAACACATGTTTCTGGTGAAGTGACAAAGATTACAGTGTTCCTTTGCACTGATAACATATTGGAGACAACCTTGAGCAAAGCACAGAATGAGAATGTCAGCGTAAAAGGAATGAAATCGTATGAGATAAAGGAAAATAAAACATCACCGCAGAAGAGAACGTCTGTTCTGAAAATAAAATGAATTGTTACTAGACTAAAGGGCACAAGCTGCAGGCCTATGGCTAAAATAAAGTGCCCATAAAAGGTTGGTGAAATAACCTCACACCAATGGATAGACCATTAAGTGAGCCCCAGGGTAAGGCAGAATAAAGAGGCAAACTGCCCCAGCAACTGGCAGCAGTATCTCTGTTGGTCTTCAGTCAGTGTAAAGTAGAGGCAAACTGCCTCCATTGACCCATTCTGCTCCTTGGAACATAGGTCAGGGATAGGTTCACCCTTCTCTTCCACCCCATCCTCTGTAACCAGGAGCATCGTAAGCTTAGACCTTTCAAAGTGGGACTTGAGGTGATAAACATGCAGAGCCTCAAAGGGTTCTTTTGAGTCCTAAGGTTCACCAAGTAGGTGACATCACTCTTGCACTCCTTCACCTCATAAGACCTAGACCAGTGTCTTGCAGAGCCCTAGGCTTCATAACCCACACTTTTTGGCCAGGCTGAATCTCAGCCAGAGTGGCATTTTGGTCATACCAGCATTTCATGTCCTTCTGGCTGGCTTCCAGATTCTCCTGGTCGAGCTTCTGGAAGCACACTGTTTGGTTGCTGAGGACCAGCATGTAGCTGACCACATTCTTGGGGGCTCTCCCCGGGCCTTGCTCCAAGCCCTCCTTCACCAAACTGAGAGGCCCTCTGACAGGGTGCCCATACGGAAATTCAAAGGGGCTGAAGCCAATTCCCTTCTGCTGTACCTTCTTGTATGCAAAAAAAAGCCATGACAGGAGGACATTCCACTTATGCTTCACAGGCTCTGGTAGACCCATAATCATGCTTTTTAGGGTTCAGTTGAATCTTTCAACCAGCCTGTTGGCTTGGGTGTAGTAAGGAGTGGTAAACTTGAAGGTTACCCAATACTCCTTCCACATGGCCTTCATGTACCCAGACATGATGTTGGTACCCCAGTCAGATACCACCTCCTTGGGGAACCTGATATGGTTAAAGATCCCCATCAGTGCCATGGATTCAGCAAGTGCAGCCACAGCCCACAGAGGGAAAGCTTTGGGGTACCAGGTGGTATGGTATCCAAGACCAGAACAAATCTGTTGACCATGACTGTCTTGGAATCCAGAGGCCCAATGATGTCAATGCCCACCCTCTCAAAGGGGTTGCACTTCTCCTCTGACCTGCCACTTACCTGGCTGGTAGACCAGGACCTACAGTATGCATCAGAGGCTTTCCTCATTTGAGGCTAACAGAAGTGGGTGACAAGTCTGTCAAAGGTCAAGTCTTGCCCCAAATGACCTGCCCATGGCACATCATGAACCACACCCAGTAGGGAGGCCCTGTAGCACTGGGGGACCACCAACACACGGGTTGCACCAAGCTCAGGAGCTTTAGGCTCACTATACAGGAAACCATTCTCCCAGTAAATCAAATGTTTGCCAGAGGTATCACCAGCTGCCTGAGTCTTTGTCTGCTGCCGAAGACCCACAAGAGTAGTGCATTCCCCCTGCACTTTATATAACTCCTCTCTGGTGGGATCCCCTTCCTGCTTCCAGTTAGAGAGCTCAGGCAGGTTCCTAGTTTGCCCACATCCTTCCCTTTAGGCTCCGGGGCATCGCACTCGGGTCAGCCTCCCAAGTGGGTTTCCTGCACCCCTTGATCATCCTATTTTTGGCAGGTCCCTGGGCCATTCTTCCAGGCTCCAGGTCCTTTCGATGACCCTCTCGGGCTTCCATGGACTGTGTGGTCAGGCACACCCACTCAGGCAATCCTAACATCTCCAGGTAGGACCTGAGCTCCACCTCCTTACAAGCAGAATGCTCCAGGTCATTGTCAAGCAGACAATCCACATGCATGGACAGACTCGCTGCTACCCTCAAGGAACATGAGACCTCCCTTTCACAGTTGTCAGCTACAACAACTTAGTGGAACACATTAGTGACTACCTACTCTTAGGACACCAGGTGACACCTGATGGTTGTCATACTGGCTCCAGTGTTTCTCAGAGCCTCCACCCTCTGCCCATTGATGGTGACCCACTGTCTGTACTTTCTAATATTATCAGGCATCTGGATTCTCTGCACCATCTCTCTGTCACCCAGGGACACTAGGGAAACCTCTACTATGTTCCCCAAACTATCTGGGACAATCTCCTCTCCAAGTGCTATACTAGCCACCCCCAGTGATTGCCCAATGATGCGGAGCTGTTTCCGCTTGGGACACTTGGCATCCCCCTGGTAGTCTCCTTCCTGCTGACACTCATAACACTTAGGGGTTGCCTTACCTGCAGATCTATGATGAAGGAACCATTTATTTTTATTTTCAGTAGGAGGATGGGAGCCCTGACCCAAAGAAATGTTTTGAGACCCTTTAAAGAACTCCTTGCTTTTGCTTTTGTCCTCCCTGCTTCTTCTGGTGAGGACCCTGCCCACTCTTGTGGTGACCCCCCTCAGATACCTTCTTGTGGACCCTGGTGCTGACCCAGTGATCCACCTCCTTAGAAAGCTCCCTGGGTACAGAGAGCTTACTGTCAACAAGGCGTTGACACAGATCTGGAAAGCAAAGACTGAACCTGTACTCTTTGGAAAACAAATTATGCAGCCCTTGGTAATCCTTCACCCGAACACCAAGTACTTTGCAAAAGGAAACAACACAATCCACCCAGGTCTGCTGAGATAGCTTTGGGTATTCCCTGAACGTTTGTCTGTGCTTCTCTGGGATCAACCCAAACTTCCTGATTAGAGCTTCCTTCATGGGGGTATACCTCCTCCTGCCACCCACCTCTAGGGCCAGTAGAGTGCCCGTCCACTCACTAACTGGGGATGCGCTTCCACCAACTAATCCACACCCATTTTACTCAGGGCACTTGTGCATCTGTAGGGCAATTTCCTAAGCCTCACACCATTTATGTCATCCCCCACCAGAAATTCAGACACCAGACCCTTGAGTATGCAGACCCTCTTATCAGACAACACAGAAGAAATGCTGCCACCATCTTGGATGGACTCAGCACTCCTGGCCTTTATGTCCAGATGCTTTCAGACTCAGCTCCTGTAACAACATCTATTTCCTTCCTTCTGTAGCCATACTTTTCTCCTCCAAGGCTCTCTCAATCTTTTCTTCTCCAATTTGAGTTTGGTTAGCTCTAATTTCAAATTTCATGCCTCTCGCCTGTCCTCCAGCTCCTCTGGGGAAAGGCCTCTGGATGATACACTGCTCCCTGCTTTGGTGGGAACTACTACCCTTGACAGGATATTGGCATCCTGTCTCACAGGCAGTCCTAGATTCTCCAGTGAATTCTGGCCCAGTGCCTCATCACCCTCCAGTTTCTTATCATCATCCTCTAGGGTTACAGGTGCTGCATCACAAGCTTATATGCAGGCCCTCAGTGCCTTTTGCAGCTCCACCTTCCTGGTGAAGCCGTTAGCAGAAAGCTCAAACCCCTTACATAAATCCTTGTGCTGGGTCACAGTGTAACTCTCCAGTTTGCCCAGCAAAGAATCCATTCTTGCAGGTCCAGAAGTAATACCTCCAGTCAGAGACATGATTTTAGGAAAAATTAAAAATGCCAGACAAAGAAAATAGAAAAAATTAAAATGCCAGTTAGGAAGGGTGGGGAAAAATGCCAATCAAGAAGAATTGATGCAAATTAGTCTTAGGTATGAAGTGGTAGTGTACACCAATTTACTGTAAGGCACTGCACAAGTCGTATTCCACCTCTGACACCCATGTGAGAAATTCGGTTGCTGGTTGGCAGAGGTATTCACCCTGTCCAAAAATAATCTGCACTAGGTTAGAAAAAGAGCTTAATCTAATAACCTAGTGTGGATTATTTTGTGAGGTATCTTCACTGTTTTTCTGTCTGAAATGAAATAAGTAATTTGCTTGCACCATAAAAATGCAAACATTTATTAGGAAAAGATTGTCTTTTGCTTGGTTTACCTACCTAGTGGTACAGGGTGCTCATAAAGGATGGGACTGTGTTAAATTCTGTCAATGGCATACACCACACATTACAAGGCTCTCATTCCATTCTCTTGAAAGTACTGATTGTTATTAATGTTATTTGTTCCACACGTGGTTTGGACAGCAGTGTGCCAGCTGTGACCATAAAGTGCTGTGCATGTGCAGTGTTCAGCTGCTGTGTCTGCAGTTGTACAACTGCACGCTGAAACCACCCATGCTCTGTGATCTGTGGGTGGGGCCACAGAGAGAGAGAGAGAACTGGGGATTGGGTGGTGCACTTAAAAGGCAGTGTTGCAGCCCCAGAAAGGGCACTTCACAGGTCTGTGGGGAAAAAGTATTTCATAAATGAATGAGATAAACAAAGGATACGGAAGAAAGTCCTTCTTCTAACTTCAGAGATTAAAAGGCCCCACTCAAATTCAGAATCACGGGCGTAAGGGAGAACACGAAGGATATCTTACCCCCCCCCAGATTTTGGCACGTGAACAAGGGTGGGGAGTGAGGGGGCCAAAATAATTTTCCTCTCACCTCCATTAGCATGCGAAAGCACTGCCTATTATAGCACAATACTTGACCTGACACCAGTTACTTGTGAAAAATCTGATGGTCACATAATAAAGGTGAGATCACGGAGACCACCATACCATCTGCCTTCATGTTTGTGCTGCAACCCTCTAGCAATTCTTTTTCAAAAGGCAATGTTTGCTGTATGCATCCTGCCCCTCCTCAGCCCCACCCCACCTGCCGCCTGCAAGACCAGCACTGCAGGGAAATGAGGAAGATTTGAAGAGGGAACAGTCTCACTCAGTTTGACTCCTATAGGCTTCCACTAGCAGATACGGTAAAAAGGAGGCTAGGTGAAATCCAGTATTTGCCCAAGTTCACACCTTTTGGTGAAACAGGAAAACCTAGGTTCTTTGCAGATTCGACCATTTTACACTGTGCAATTCAGCCAGTCAAAGGGCAGCTCTTTCTGACGTCTATGGTTAAGATTTCGCACCTTATAATTGAAGAGTTAGATTAAAGCTAGGGTGATAGGCAGAAACCATGTTTTCTCTTGGGCAGTTTTACCTAGCATAATTATTTTCTGCTCTTAATATTCTTGTTTGACTTGTATAATATTTGATTTATCATGAATGGGAAATCAATCAATATTCAATTTCTCACAGCACCCTTCCATGTGATACAGGGGTGTCGGACGGTGCACGGGCCTGAGAGATGGGGTGTAGGAGTTTAGTATGCCTGAGGTCGGCAGGTTCAGTCAGCCTTAAACAGGGTTACAACTTTCAATACACAGTTCTTAATATAGCCTGCAACGGTGCAAGCTTTGTCAGTGTAAATGCTCCTAGTTTTGACTGATATGGTGCTGAAATTGTGAGATATAGTTTGAAATGCTATTAGAACTGCACAGTTTACAATTGTTGTCCCAGATGGTTTCAATATGCATGATGCTAGGCACAGAGATCTGAGAAGAAGGGGATGATATATTCTGGGTAGACTGTAAAGAAAAATATAATATTTCATGGGCACAGAGGGTCTGGAGAGAACGGCATGATCTGTCCTGAGCACGAATGGTCTGAGAGGGGGATGATATGTCTTGGGTACAGGGGGCTGGAAAAAGGAGGACAATGTGTCCTGGGCACAAAGGGCCTGGGGAAGAGGGGTGATCTATCTTTGGCACAGAGAGGCTGGTGAGAAGGGGATGATCTGGCCTGGGCAAATATGCTCTGAATAGGGGGAGAAGAGGTGTCCTGGGCATAGAGGGTATGGGGTGTTTTCTATCCTTGGCACAGAGGACCAGAGGAGAGGGGGATGATCTGTGGTGGGCAAAGACGGTCTGAGGAAAGAGGGGTGACCTGATCTGAACACAGGGGGTCATGAAGATACAGGGATGATCCGCCCTCATAACATTGACATTAGTGAACCAGCAGGCAAGTCAGCTGTCATGCGGCCTAGGTTGTTAGTAAATATTTGAACATTATAGACAATTGAATCAAACAAGAGTTTTTTTGTACCACGCACATCCTAAACTCACAAATGTGAAGCTTCTGTCATATAGGATAATTAAGAAAAAGGAAGCAAAGTGAAATAAAATTTGCCTGGGATCAGACAGGTTGATCTAGCAGGGAAGTTGGGATTGATCTCGGGTATTCTGGCTTCACATTCTGCAACTCCGCCACTAGAGGGGTATATTGCTCCTGTTTTACATCAAAGGTTAATGCCTTGTGTCCAGAGATTAGAGTCGGGGTGGCAGGCAGAAGCCAAATAAAGGATCGGCTCACTGTAGGCTTGATGGGCCAACAGGCCCTCAAGATGAGCTGAAGACAAGCTATCAAGTTTTACAATTTGGCAAAAAGGTTACTCTGTGAACTTCACTTTCATTACCAGGATCGGTTTACTTTTTACAGCCGACAATGTCACACATCTGGGAAAGCTAATTCAAGCCAACCCCTTCGTAGCAAAGAAAGCAAAACATCTGACCAGCCAAACACACACTGTCTGGTCCAAAAAGTGACTCTCAATTGTGCTTCCGAGAAGCTGACAAACTGTGGCTCATGCACTGCAAACAATGATAGGGTACACCTGGCCCCTCTGCAAAGCAAAGGTCACTCTTCATGCTTGGCACTAGGTCATCAACATCAGCAACCCTTCAACAGAATTCTGGCTTGATGAACAAAGTACAGCCAGTTTATCAGCATACAGGCTAGGTGGGTTTTATTTATGCCCATAAACTGTATCCAATCCAGAAGAGGATATATATTTTTTGGACGTGTTCTGAGAAATTATGGCATGCAAAATTCCAACATACAGTCTTCTGAAATAGTTGATTGAGCGTTCGTTTGCACAAAACAACTGGAAGTGAAGCAATTAACATTATCTGGTCCTCAGGAGGAACATTCCTTGAACACCTATAAATCAATACATTTTTTATTAAGTCACCATACCCAGTTGAATTTTCTGCAGTTTCCTTACAAGCTGGGTCACTTACTCAGGAAAATAAATGTGACCAAAAGCTGCTGGCCTCATACCAACTTTTTCAAAGGGGTCTGAATACAGCTGGTAACCCTATCCTGCTGGAGAACGTGAATGGTTGAGAGCTTTGAAAAGTAGACATAAAAGCCAGGAAAAACTTCAAAGGGTGATCTAAACACCAGACAATTTCCTCCCTTATGATTATCCACCACCCCACTCTGATAAGGCTTCAGTGTGTGATTTCCGTGTTAGAAGATGAAACCAATGGAGGACATCTATTCTCTAATCCCTCGTCATCACTGAACAAGCAACCCATTCAGAAGATTTCAGCTGTCACGATCTGTACCCAGATGAGCATTTTTCTTTTACTGTATCAGGCTGATAATATCGCTGGGACTGCACGTGCTACAACTGTAAAACATGTTTTATGCCATCATGGCTTTTCTCTGTCAAATCTGAGAGCATAAACATACAATATTGCAACAAACATGGTATAGAAATATGTTGCAGAAGCATTAATACGACATGAACAACCGCTTACAGTTTATGTCCACTTGGGAGCAAATTGTACATATTTAGTCAAGCAAGGACATATATGTTCCATAATCAAAGATGCACTACTTTTTGCTCAAGAACTTGAGAATCTGTTTGGGCCATCTAAGACATGCCACACAATATCCTCAGGTGCCATCCAGAATAGTGTAAAAGACCATTCAAACATCATGAAAATAAAACCATTCTGTCCAAAGTGCTGGATCGCCCATGTAAAATGTGTGCACAAATTAGTGGATAGCTATGAACCTATTATGGAAACTCTGGTGCAATTATCAAATTCTAAGAACATTGATGGTGTGCCTATTTGCACTTTGTTGGCACACTTTCAGAAAGCAACCACTGTCTTGGGTCTTCAGATTGCTTTCCAAGTACTGTGGATTCTGGAATGTTTGAATATCGCCATGCAAAGATGCCAGCAAAATACATCAAGACCACTAGGTGCTGTGAATGTAGCAAAAAGTGCAATACTCAAGCTTTGCAGTGATGAGTCTTTTGAATATCTGCTTAACTCCAGTAACCACATTACTGCTAAGTACAGCCTTAATGCTACTGAAGTACCACCTGTGGCAAATCTCTAAACAGGCGATGGAACAGCAGAAATGTTTCTTCCTCTAAATGTCAGGGACTACTAACACCCTGAGTTTTTCGATGCAGGTTCTCTTCATCTTACTCAGTGTATTAAACAGGAAGGCATATAAATGCATGAAAAGTTTGAACAGCTACTGTTAACGAGCCATGGCATTGACAATATTGCTTGATACAAATACAATGACCCATTGCTGCTCTCACATCAATTAACTATATTATTCAGTATGTTCAAGTGCTCTTCAATCTTGGAACTGGCAGAAATAACCCGAAAAATGATTCTAACAGAGCTTCCTTTACAAAGGTTATGAAGTTTTCACAAATTCTTTTAGTTATGCCATTATCTTCTTGAAAGGTTGGAGAAGCGTCAGTGGAATGAGCTGACTGAAAACTTGGCTGAGATTAAGTATCTCCCACAAAAGACTGAATCAAGTTGCCATAGGCAACATACATGAAGAGATGGTGGAGTGTGCTGGCATCAGACAATCACAAAATAATTTGTCCTCTGCACTGAGCAATGCAAGAAAATGTTTGTTTTTTAAAATTAAAGTTAACGATTTTATTATAGATTCCTGCAGCAAGAAAGATCTGTTTCTAATTAGTCCTGTTGCATTGTGAATTTAAGAATGTCGCCTAGAACATTTAACTTGTTCTTTGTTTTTTCCTTTCCACCTTTATTTGTTTCTTGGTGCATGAAGATGCAAGGCTAATCAATATGTTTTTCCATTTCTGGTCTAAATACTTGGCAAATATGAACAACAATAAAGCATTCTTCCAAACTGTAATTTGCATGCCTGCCTTTCTCACAATTTCACTTCAACTCTATAAGACTGTGGTTTACAGACAACGGGCAATTTTTTATAGTGTCAATGGAGAGTCCAAGGCTTTACCCCTCCCCCCGCACCCTCCACAGACATTTAGGCCCTCATTACAACCCTGGCGGTCGGTGTTAAAGCAGCGGTAATACCACCAACAGGCCGGCGGTGATCATGACCACGGCGGAAACCGCTAACACAGACAGTCACTTTAACACTCCGACCGCCATGGCGGTAGCAACAAACACCGTGGCGGTAACCGCCAACAGACAGGCAGAGGAAAATGTGCCGCCCACCACATCACAACCCGCCTATCCGCCAGCTTTTCCGGGGCGGTACCAATGCCATCAAAAGCACGACAGAAACACTACTCTGAAGGGAAACCACTCACCTCTCGACACCCAACAAAGAACTAGGACGCCATGGAGCCTGAGCTACACATTCTGCCCATGCTGGTCTACCTCCTCATCTACCAGGAATACGAAAGGCGGCGGCGACGACCACAGTGAGTGCTGCACCTAGCACATAGGGAAGGGGGTGGAGGAAAAAGAGAGTGACACACACATGCAACACCCCCACCCCCTCCCTCACTCACAACACCACACACACAAACACATACAACTACATTACACTTACACCCCATAAACCCCTGGAAGAACGCAAGGACAAAAGGAATTGAGTTAAATCAGTGATATTTTAGAAATAAGCAAATATACGTAAATTTGAGAAACAGTATTTACAAAAATATACAATATGTACATAAGGCCGTACATTGTCCATGCAAAGCCAGTGTCTCACAAGTCTCTCCAGTGGGTGGGTTGCCCACTGTTTGCTCCCGGGGGGTGCAAAGCCACAGTCTCTCAAGTCTTTCAAGTGGGTGGGTTGCCCACTGCTTGGTCCTAGGGTGTGCAAAGCCACAGTCTCTCAAGTCTCTGAAGTGGGTGGGTTGCCCACTGCTTGCTCCTGGGGGGTGCAAAGCCACAGTCTCCCAAGTCTTTCAAGTGGGTGGGTTGCCCACTGCTTGGTCCTAGGGTGTGCAAAGCCACAGTCTCTCAAGTCTCTGAAGTGGGTGGGTTGCCCACGCTTGCTCCTGGGGGGTGCAAAGCCACCGTCTCTCAATTCTTTCAAGAGGGTGGGTTGGCCACTTTTTGGTCATGGCGAGTGCAAAGCCCCAGTCTCTCTAGTGGATGCCATCTCCACTGGTTCTGGAGGGGGCCTTGTGCCCAGTCTGCTTCAGCCTGCCAAGGATTGGGAGAGTGGATGCCTTTCTCCACTGGTTCTGGAGGGGGCCTTGTGCCCAGTGAAGAAATACTTGGGGTGTGGCAGTTTACATTTCCACACATGGGTGTGTGAGGCACGAGATTTGCACGGAACAGGTGGCATGATAGTCTTGGAGGCAGGGCTAGACTCCATCCTGCAGCGGCTAAGGCTGCAAACTGGTGGTAGTGTGGTTGCTGGTGAGGGATGCTGCCAGTGGTGGTGGGAGGCTCCAGCCCTTCTCCTGCAGCCTCGGATGGCTGTCCACTGGGGCTGCTGCTGCTGGTAGTGGTCCTACTGTCCGCGGTGCAGGTGGCGGTGCAGGTGGCGGTGCTTGCGGCGGGGCTTGCAGTGGTGCTGGCTGTGGTGCAGGTCCCGGTGCTGCCAGTGGTGGAGGGAGGCTCCAGCCCTTCTCCTGCAGCCCCGGACGGCGGCCCACTGGGGCTGCTGCTGTTGACAGTAGTGGTGCTAGCAGCAGTGCAGGTGGCAGTGCTTGCGGCGGGGCTGCTTGCGGTGCTGGCCATGGTGCAGGTGGCAGGGCTGGTGGTTGTGCTGGTAGCCACCAGGCCTTCACCTGCGGCCTCAGATGGCTGAAGTGCTTTGCCTGGTGTTTTCTGCCCCTTCCTCACCTTGGCAGATGGTGGTGTGACCTTGGCTCTGGCAGCTGGAGTTTTTGAGGAGGCCTTGCTGGGTGGTTCGTGCTCCTTGCCCTTGCTGCATACTGGCCCCTCCTTCGCCTTGGCAGGTGGCGGAATGCTTTTGTCCTTTCAGGTGTTGGTGGCACACTGGCTGGGCTAACAGGTGCCACCTTTGAGCCTCTGGGAGTTGCAGGTACCACAGCGGATGGCGACTTGGTGGATGAGGTGCTGACCTGGGTTCTGGACACCCTGGCCTAAGGGGAAGGACAGGGGGATGGGTAGGGAAGCGGTCAATGTTTGCCAGGAAAAGCTTCTCAGACACACTGAGGCAGAAAGAGGGAGAGGGTTTGGGAGTGGAGGAAAAGGGAGTGGTTGTAGGAGGTGTCTGTCTGCTGAGTTTGGGTGCAGATGGATGGGCTGGATGCTGTTGTGAGGTGGATGGCTGTTGGGTGGGTGGGTGCTTGCGTTTGTGTTCTTTGGGAGGAGGGGTCACAGACACACTGGGAGAAGACACAGGGGATGTGTGCATGGTTGTGGGGGTGGTGACTGCTTGTGAGGGGTGTGTTGTGATGGGCGTGCTGGTGATGGAGGTAGTGGATGAGGATGTAGTGCATGCAGGTGTGAGTGTAGATGCTCCTGGGAGGGAGGTGGATGACGAGGAGGAGGGGGACACAGTGGAGGCAGTGGATGTTGGTGTGTCTGCATGGGGATGGTGCCTGTGTGAGTGCCTGTGAGATAAAGTGTGGTGCTTGTGTTTGCCTGAGCCACTTTTGTGTGTTTATTTGGTTGAATGCTGGTCTGAAGGTGTGGTTAGGATAGGCTGGGGTTGATGGGATTGGGACTGGGTAGAGGAAGTTGGAGGGGGGAGGCTAGAAGCAGGGACAATGGCTGCCATTAGTGCGGAGTCTAGAGCATGAAATGCTTTCTGATGGGCCACCACGCCAGAGTGAATGCCCTCCAGGAATCCATTTTTTTGTTGCCTCTCGACGCCCTGGATGGCATTCAAAATGGTTGACTGCCCAACAGTGAGGGATCTCAGGAGGTCAATACCCTCCTCACTGAGGGCAGAAGGCTGACTGAGGCAGTGCCTGAGGTGCTTGGGGCGAAGGAGATGCCCACCCTCTTGGGTGAGGGGGCACAGGATACACGCTGAGGGGCTGCTGGGAGGACGGTGCTGGTAGGGGTGGTGGTGGCTGTACCTGTTGTTGGGGTGGGCACAGAGGTGTCTGCCACCAACAGGGAGCTTCCATCGGAGGAGGAGTCGCTGTCTGTGGTCTCCCCTCCTGTCCCCGTTGTGGTGCTCCCCTCGCCCTCCGTCCCACTGGTGCCCTCACCGTCGGTGGATTCGGCCTCCAGGCCCATGTGGGATGCAGCTCCCTCCGTCACCAGATGATGCTAATGCACACAAGGACAGGGTGACAAAACAAAAAGGGGGGGGGAGACAGAGGATACATTTGGTCAATGGCAGCAACACCACCACCGTTGGCGTACACAACACACAGGGAGCAGCCCTATGCACTAGGCAATGCACTACCAGTTACTAAAATAGTCACCAGCCCATGGGTTACAATGGCTAACGCCATTAGCTGTACACCAGAAACCCACAGGACCCTGCCCAGTAGTAGATGTCCACTAACACTATTGGGGTAGGAGTGCTTCAGAGCCTGTCCAACAAGGAACCTACACTGCCATCTTCGCCCTGGCCTAGTGGCACCCACATCACCCACCCAGGTAACTCAACGCACACAAAGTCTGTATTCACCCCCTTGTGGCTGCTGTGATGCCCTCAAGCGCCCATCCATCTCCGGATAGGCCACCACTAGGATGTGGAACATCAGGAGGGTCATGGTGCGACGGGCACCCCTTCTTCGTTGGGAGGCCAGCCCCAGCTGGGCCTCCACCGTCTTCTTTGCCCAGTGACGCAGGTCCTCACACCTTTTGCGGTAGTAGGTGCACCGCTTGTCAAAGACCCCCAGGCTCCGCACCTCCTTGGCAATGGCATGCCAAATACCCTTTTTCTCATGGGCGCTGACCTGCAGGTAAAAGACAGCAGAAAAGTGAATTAGTCAACCGTCCGAACCGTCAGACTCATGGCCCACCAGATCACTCCCATCCCCTGACGCACATACATTAACCACCTTACATGCTGCACTCTGGCCAGGACACCTCTGCCCCCCCAACATGTGGCTTATACACACAGCACTCCATACATTCATGGTCCATGCATCATGCTCACAGTGTACTTACCTGTTTGGAGGACCGTAGAGTAACGTGTACTGGGGTAGGACCCCATTCACCAGTTTCTCCTACTCCTCCGCAGTGAAGGCAGGGGCCCTTTCCTCAGACACATGAGCCATAGTTGCTTCCAGACACAGGTCACAGCAGCACTTGCAATGTAGGTCCTCTCCTGTTGAAGGTCAGGTAGCAAGTGAGTGAACAGAGAGAAAATGACGGTGACGTCTGCGGCGGTGCGTACCATCACCGGCAGCATACATCACCATTGGCTCCTGGAACCCATAGGGCCCAATGATAACCAATGCAAAGTTGCACAGAAGTCATCGACCGCCTACCGCGACAGCGCACAACACCAGCAGAATTACCTCATTTCCACTTGGCCCTCCTCACAGGTAAGGCAGCCGCCATTTCAGGGGGGCACAGGCCATCACACCTAACTGTGTCACAGCAGACATTGTCACAGAAACTGATTGTCGGATTCACATACTGGTTCTGTAAAGGAAGAAATTCATCATTAGTGCAATAGATGTGTGAATATGGCCCTCTGCTCACCGTTTTTCACCCTAGACTGAGGATGAATATGAGATGGAGTCATCCTTCCGTGTACTGAGCCCTTGTGGACCTTGCAACAATGGAGGACAGGCACATTCTCATAACCTACAGACTTGATCGTGCCACAATCCAAAAACTGTGTGCCCAATTGGAGCCAGACCTGATGCCAGCTATCCATCAGCCCACAGGTATCTCCCCTCTAGTGCAGGTCCTGTCAGTGCTCCATTTCCTGGCAAGTGGTTCCTTCCAAACAACAGTGGCCATGTCATCAGGGATGTCTCAGCCAATGTTTTCCAAGTGTTGACCAGAGTGCTGTCTGCCCTGCTGAAACACATTTGCAGCTACATCATATTCCCCCAGGTGGAGGATGTGGCCACAGTGAAAGCTGACTTTTATGCCCTGGGACATATCCCCATCATTGGTGCCATTGACGGTACACATGTGGCATTTGTCCCCCCCGGAGAAATGAACAAGTGTTCAGGAATAGAAAAAGCTATCACTCTATGAATGTGCAGATGGTGTGTTTGGCAGACCAGTACATCTCCCATGTGAATGCCAAGTATCCTGGCTCTGTGCATGACACCTTTATCTTGAGGAATAGCAGCATCCCATAGGTGATGAGCCAACTCCAGAGGCACCGGGTGTGGCTAATAGGTGAGCCCAAGGTTCTCACACAGTAAATGTTGGTGTCTGGGTATGGGGTTGTCCCTAAGGGTTAGTGTGTGTCTAACAGTTGTCCCTTGATATTTGCAGGTGACTCTGGTTATCCCAACCTCTCATGGCTACTGACCCCAGTGAGGTATGCCAGGACAAGGGCAGAGGAACGTTACAATGAGGCACATGGGCGTACAAGGAGGATTATTGAAAGGACCTTTGGCCTCCTGAAGGCCAGATTTTGGTGCCTCCATCTGACTGGTAGATCCCTGTACTACTCACCCAAGAAGGTGTGCCAGATCATAGTTGCATGTTTCACAACCTGGCCTTGAGGCGCCAGGTGCCTTTTCTGCAGGAGGATGAGCCTGGAGATGGGCGTGTGGCAGCAGTGGAGCCTGTGGACAGTGAGGAAGAGGAGGCAGAGGAAGAAGATGTTGACAACAGAAGCAACATAATACAGCAGTACTTCTAGTGACACACAGGTAAGACACAGTAACTTAACTTAAGTTATCAGCTATCTGGTGGACATTGTACATGGCAGCCTGATTTCCCTATGTCCATGGCCACTGACTGTACCCTTTGGCATCTCTATTTTCAGATATCTGTGGCCCACTCTGGCTCCTGGTATGTGTACTGCTGCCCACCAAAGGTCATTTCAAAGTAATTTTGACTGTACATTTGACTTGCAATGCTTTATGTTGAACTAGTACATATCTGAATCATTTGACTGACTCCAGATTTTTATGTGTTCCAAGGGTTTTATTTACATGCTCATAAGTAGAGGGGGATGTGCAATGGGCTGGGCTGATGGTGAAGGAAAGTCCAGGGTAGAGTCCAGTCTCTTGGTATCACAGGTGCATTCTTCAATGGGGCATAGGAAGGGGAGCAATGGCAGTTCATGGTGGACAGGGTGACAGAGTGGGACAGAAGGGTGACAATTAGGAGAGTCTTATTTCCTGGCTGGGGTCTTGGCAATGTTCTCTGACTTCTGCCTGGATCACAGGGACCATTTGCAGAGTGGTTCTCTTTCTGCAGGGAGTGGGGTGCTGGTGGCCTGTTGTTCCTGTGGCGGGGCCTCCTGTCCACTAGTGCCGGCGGAGGTGAAAGGCTGTTCATCGGTGTGGCTAGTGTCAGAGGCCCGGTGATGTGCCACTGCATCCCTCATGGTATTGGCCATGTCACCCAGCACCCCTGCAATGGTGACGAGGATGGTGTAGATGAGTTTACGGTCTTCCCTGATCCCCAGGTACTGTTCCTCTTGCAGCCACTGGGTCTCCTGCAACTTGGCCAGTATCTGTCCCATCGTCTCCTGGGAACGGTGGTATGCTCCCAGGATGTTGGTGAGTGCCTCCTGGAGAGTGGGGTTCCCTGGGCCTGTCCTCCCCCTGTCGCACAGCAGTCCTCCCAGCTTCCCTGTTGTCCTGTGCCTCTGTCCCCTGAACCATGTGGCCACTGCCACTGACCTCCGGTCCCTGATCGTCCTGTGTTTGTGTGGGTGCCTGGGGTCCCTGTAGTGGTGGACACACTGGTGATTGATGTGTCCTGAGGACAGTGGCATGGGCCCGCTGGGTGGGTGCTGTGCTGGTGTTTCCTGAGAGGGGAGACTCTGTGGTGGGTTGGGACTGTGGCATAGGAACAGACTGTCCAGAGGTCCCTGATGGGCCAGGTTGGTCATCCTGATCCAGGCGTGCAGAGCTGCTGTCGTCACTGTGGGCCTCTTCTGGGGGGGACTGGATGTAGCTGGCACCTCCTCTCACGTGACGTTGAGTAGGGGTTCTGTGGGGATGTGAATGCAGTGTTATTGTATCTGCGTATGCCATCTTGTGCTTGGGTGTGTTTCCCTGTATGGTTGTGATTTCCCTGTCAGCTTTGCCTTGTGTTGGTGGTGATTTTGTGGGCTGGGTGAGTCTCTCTACTGGGCATGCTGTGGTGGTGGGTGTCCATGTTGGTCTGTGGTGGGTGTCCATGCATTGGTGTTACATGCAGTGCTTGGTATTGGGATGGGTGGGTTGTGATAGTGGGGTATGTGTGAGGTGGTGGAGTGATGGGGTGAGGGTAGGGGTTGGAGTTTATGATGACATGCAGGTAGGGTAGGGGATATAGTAGTAAAGATTTTACTTAGCAGAGTCCAGTCCTCCTGCCAGGCCCTCAGGATGCATGATCGCCAAGACTTGCTCCTCCCATGTTGTTAGTTGTGGGGGAGGAGGTGGGCGTCTACCGCCAGTCCTCTGTACTGCTATCTGGTGTCTTGCAACCACGGAACGCACCTTCCCCTGTAGGTCCTACCACCTCTTCCTGATGTCATCCCTTGTTCTTGGGTGCTGTCCCACGGCGTTGACCCTGTCCATGATCCTCCGCCATAGCTCCATCTTCCATGCAATGGACGTCTGCTGCACCTGTGATCCGAATAGCTGTGGCTCTAAAGGGATGATTTCCTCCACCATGACCCTTAGCTCCTCCTCTGAAAACCTGGGGCGTCTTTGGGGTGTCATGGATGTGGTGTGAGTGGTATGTGTGAGGATGTGTGGGTTGATGTGTGGCGTGTTGTGGGGTGTGTGGATGGTGTATGGATGATGATGTATTGTGGCTCTGATTGAGTGGGTGCTCCTGACTTGTCTCTCTCTCTCTGTGTTAGCAATCTTTTTTATCATTGAAAGGGTTGTGGGTAATGTGGGTGTGTTTTATAGTGTTGTGTGGGTGTGGTGTGTGTATGTGTGTCAGGTGTGTGTATTTTGAATTGTCCAATGTGGTGTAGTTTTGTTAGTATGTGTGTATTTTGAGCACACCGGTGTGTGCTTTCAATGGTTTACCACGGTTGAAAGACCGCTGCGGTGATTCGTGGGTCGTGATACTGTGGGTGTATTCCTGTTGGTGTAAAGGTGTGGGTTTTGCTATCGCCATTTTATCTCGGACCTTTAGTCTGGTGGATTTGTGTGGGTGTCTGTATAGTGGTGGATTTCTCTGTATGGGTCATAATACCCGTAGCGGATTACCGCCGCGGTCACGGTATGTTGGAGGCCGTCCGCACAGCGGTATGCAGCATTTCGCCAGGGTTGTAATGAGGGCCTTAGTGTCTCCTATGCCCCTGTTCATAATACAGACCTGATTACCTGGCAGGGGACACTGAGTCTCTGTGGATGGGGATGGCATTCCGTTATATACAGCGGTGGCAGCAGGGCACATGGTATTTTCTCCAGGGGCTCTTATATTGATAATATTGCACTTTCAGGAAAATAATGCTATGAAGCTAAATGTACTTATTTAGTTTTGTTTTTGGACTCCTCCCATTTTTGCTTCTTGTAACCACAGCAGCCATGACAGTGATGTAAAAACCTGTGCATATGAAGTGTTTTATTGAACAACAAATGCCGTAGGTGTGCAAAGAACGTACACGGATGTCAGATCCATCTCATCATTAAGGATAATGGCCTGGTAATGCCATATTAACATTAAACCTGTCAACTTTGTAAATGGGGAACCAGGCTTGAGTATGGTGTCAGCTCATCATCTTGTGACTCTTGGCAACTCATTTAATCTTGCTGTAGCTAAAAAAGAATGACCTTGTGTATTGTAACTGGTGCTTATGTAAAGTGCTCCAATGCCTATAGGTCGAGTTTTCACAATATAAAACTGCAAGCTTTCACTGTCCAATTTCAGGCAATCTCTTTACAGCTACATTCACAGCATCTGACTGATGGGAAAACAAGTTCTCTTTATTTGGTATGGCTGAACGCATTTTATAATGCAGCAAAAAATGGAATGTAATTGTATTATATTTTATTCTGATTTCCACAGAGCAACATTACAAATTTTTTCCCACTGTGACCCTAAAATATTGGTGTTATGTTTTTTTCAGATGTGAGAGGCAGAGGACATGAACTAAATGGCTAAATTGAAGAGAGGATTGCACAGAATCTATTTTAGAGATGAAGAGTGGTGGGTGTATCTCTCTGGGATATAGAGAGAGGTGTGACTTCAATCTGTCCTTGAAAAGTTTAGATACTGTGTAAAAGAAAGTGAGAGATGTCCTAACAATCATGCTTTCTGGCTCCAAAGGCCCAGTGTTGTTTTACCATTATTATCAATGTCTGAGCCTGACATGTTTGTAAAGCCAGGAATCCCTTCAAATATTTGAGAGTTCTGTACAAAAGCCCTTTGCACTTTGTTCTTGTGCTGGAAAATGCATCATTTCACTCCATTCAAACTGTGTATACGAAAGTGAGAGATATCCTAAAAATCATGTTTTCTGGCTCCAAAGGCCCAGTGTTCTTTTTACCATTATCATCAATGTCTGAGCCTGACATGTTTGTAAAGCCAGGAATCCCTTCAAACATTTGAGAGTTCTTGTACAAAAGCCCTTTGCACTTTGTTCTTGTGCTGGAAAATGCATCATTTCACTTCATTCAAAGAAAACAAATTTGCATAGGGGACTTTGCCTAACCCCCTCCCCCGATGCCATCCCTGCTGTAGTGCTCAGAGGTCTTCCTCCCAGCTCAGATTCAGAAACCGTGCACTGACGAGACCCCACAACTCGTCCCACCTACACTAGAGGTTGATGGGACCTTTGACCCTGTCACCAGGCAGGTCCCTCCCCCCATCTGCCACGCAGCCCCCTGTGGGTTGAACCTCCGTTGCCGCTTTTGCCGCCTAACTACTCGCTCCCTTTTTTCTGTACCCCTGCGCTTGGCTTCTGTGCCACTTCGTTTTTTCATTCTGTGCCCCTGTGTTTTGCTTTCTGTACCCCTGTGCTCTGTTGTCCCTCTCCCGCCGTCTTTTCCCGCCATTTTTTCGCCGTTTTTTTCCCCGGGTTTTTCCCTTGCTGCTGAGCCCCTGCTGCCCCACCCCCTTCACTCCCATTGGCCGCCCCGCTCCCACCTCTCTGCTGCTCCTCCCTCCCTCTGCCCTCATATGGAGGCCGCGAAGCAGGCGCGCAGCGGACGTGCGCAGCGGGCACACCGCTGGCGCACCGAGGGCGCACCTAAGGCAAGCCCGTCCGTACCTGGACCGCACCCAGCACCAGAACCCCTGGAACCCCCACCCCCGCAACGCCAGACTGCACTACGACGCAAGCACCCTCCACGCACTCAACACCAGACGAGACCACCCCTGCTACCGGCCCACCCCGAAACGCACCCAGGGGCCCTTCACCTGCCGGAACTGCAGATTCACCAGCATCCAACCCTCCACACCACCAGCCAGAGAACCCAACCACCTCCGCTGCATCCTCCTCAACACCCGCTCCGCTCGCAAGCACGCCATCGAACTTTGGGACCTCCTAGACTCCACCGCCTCCGACGTCGCCTTCCTGACGGAGACCTGGCTGAACGCCACCTCAGCACCAGACATAGCCATAGCCATCCCACAGGGCTACAAGATCTCCTGCAGAGACCGCACCAACGGAGTGGGAGGAGGAATTGCCATCATCCACAAAGACTCCATCAAAATCTCAATGAACAACGATGACACCCTCACCACCACCAAGCACATGCACTTCCAGATCCACACCGACCCCAACACCACCCTCAGAGGAACTCTCATCTACAGACCTCCCAGACCCCGCCCACAGTTCAGTGACACCATCGCCGACCTCATCAGCACCCACGCCCTCGCTTCCACGGACTACATCCTCCTCGGGGACCTGAACTTTCACCTCGAGAACAACAACTACGCCAACTCCACCGCCCTGATCGACAACCTCGCCAACCTCGGACTCAAACAGCTTGTAACGACACCCACTCACGCCGCTGGACACACGCTCGACCCCATCTTCTCCGCAAGGCCCCACGTCCCCTTCAACCACACCACCGAACCACACTGGACCGACCACAGATGCGTCCACTTTACCTTCAGAAAACCCACCACACACCACCGCACCCAACAGCTACCACGCCGCTGCTGGGGCAAGGTCACCGAGGACCAACTGACTACCGCCCTCACCCTGAGACTACCCACCGACCCAGACACCGCCGCGACCAACCTCACACAGTGGATCAACGACTGCGCCAACACCCTTGCCCCTCTCAAGACCTTTACAACCAACCACACCAACAAGAAAGCCGCCTGCTTCACCAAGGACCTCCGGATCTCCAAGCACACCTGTCGGAAGCTGGAGAAGAAACGGCTCCACGACCGAACACCAGACAACCACACAGCCCTCAAGAGCGCCACCCGCAGACATCACCAACTCATCAGGACCGCCAAGAAGACCGCCTTCAAGGACCGCCTAGACAACAACGCACACAACACCAAAGAGCTCTTCAGCATCGTGAAAGAACTCTCCAACCCCAGCTCCATCACCAACAACATCCCGCCATCTCAAGACCTGTGCAACTCCCTGGCCACCTTCTTCCACCGCAAGATCACCGCCATCCACGACAGCTTCAACCCGACCCCCCCCGCACCCACCACCGAGTCCACCACCTCTGCGACTACCACTCGCACCAGTCGCCTGACCGTCTGGTCCAGCGTCAGCGACGAAGACACCATCAAAACCATGAACTCCATCCACTCCGGATCCCTATCGGACACCTGCCCTCACCACGTCTTCAACAAAGCCAGCGCAGCCATCGCGCCCCACCTCCGGAAAACAATCAACTGTTCCTTCGAGACCGCAACCTTCCCAGAAAGCTGGAAGCACGCCGAGATCAACGCCCTTCTGAAGAAGCCCAAGGCGGACCCCAAGGACCTCAAGAACTTCCGGCCCATCTCCCTGCTCCCTTTCCCGGCAAAAGTGACCGAGAAGATTGTCAACAAACAGCTGACCCGCTACCTCGAAGTCAACAACATCCTGGACCCTTCCCAATCCGGTTTTCGCAGTAACCACAGCACCGAGACCGCCCTCATCGCCGCCACTGATGACATCCGGACCCTGATGGACAAAGGAGAAACAGCCGCCCTCATCCTCCTTGACCCATCAGCAGCCTTTGACACCGTCTGCCACCGCACCCTATCAGCACGCCTCCATGACGCCGGTATCCAAGAGAAGGCCCTGGCCTGGACCACAGCCTTCCTCTCCGGCAGAACCCAGAGCGCCCGCCTCCCACCCTTCCGCTCCAAAACCACCAAGATCATCTGCGGCATCCCACAGGGATCCTCCCTCAGCCCGACACTGTTCAATATCTACATGGCCCCCCTCACCCACGTTGCACGACAACACAACCTCAACATCATCTCCTACGCCGACGACACCCAGCTGATCATATCCCTCACCGAAGATCCCCACACCGCCAAAGCTAACCTCCACCGAGGAATGAAGGCCATAGCCGACTGGATGAAGGACAACAGACTGAAGCTGAACTCAGACAAGACGGAGGTCCTCATTCTCGGACCCACCCCATCAGCCTGGGACGACTCTTGGTGGCCCACGTCACTAGGCACAGCCCCTGAACCCACGGACCACGCACGCAACCTGGGGTCATCCTCAACTCCACTCTCTCCATGACCAGGCAAGTCAACACCCTCTCCGCGTCCTGCTTCAACACCCTCCGTATGCTCCGCAGGATCTTCAAATGGATCCCCCTCGACACGAGAAAAAACGTTACCCAGGCCCTCATCACCAACAGACTCGACTACGGGAACGCCCTCTACTCAGGAATTACAAACAAGCTCCTGAGATGACTCCAACGCATCCAGAACGCCTCGGCCCGACTCATCCTCGATGTCCCCCGCCGCAGCCACATCACACTCCACCTGAGAGGCCTGCACTGGCTCCCCATCAACAAAAGGATCACCTTCAAGCTCCTGATCCACGCACACAAAACACTGTACAACACCGGACCCACCTACCTCAACAACCGACTCAGCTTCCACACCCCCACCCGAAGCCTCCGCTCAGCCAACCTCGCCCTCGCCACAGTCCCCCGCAGCCGAAAAACTACCGCCGGCGGAAGATCCTTCTCCTACCTCGCCACCAAGACCTGGAACACTCTCCCCACCATCCTACGACAGACCCAGGACCTGCTGGCCTTCAGAAGACTCCTCAAGACCTGGCTCTTCGACCAGTAGCACCCCCCTCCCCGCGCCTTGAGACCCTCGCGGGTATGTAGCGCACTTTACAAATGCAGTGATTGATTGATTGATTGATTGGGATTTTGGACTCAGTGAAGAGTGGGTAATCAGATTTATTAAACACAAATCAATAACATGAGAAATCACAAGAATTTAAAAATCATGACCAATTTGGCCATGGAAACCAGACTCCAAACTGAATTAAGTTTTGAAGCTTTATTGCAACCACACAAATAATGTAATGTAAATGGTATGCAAAACTAACTTATGAAACATACAAGAAAACCACAGGCTGACAAAAACGTCTAAAAAGATTAAGCCTACTAAATAGCAATACAATTAAGCACTCTAAGAGAATATCACTGATTAACAGAACTGTAACATGCACATCAAAAACAGATTAGTAACAATCAGTTTTCAGGCTGTGTCATGCTTATCTTTATTACAAATTTAGACTTGCTTGTGTGGGAATTGGCTAACACATGCGGACAAAACAAAAGAAGAAACAAAAATAATTTAGAAAATCATCTAAGTAGGGCAACTCACTATAAAAATACACTGGTGTAAATCATCTAAGCTGAAAAGGAAACAAAGAGAACCCCATTGCAGATGACATACCTCTTCTCACGGGACAGCAGATAGGAAAGATTTGTCGGTCTACAGCGTTCAAGGCTTCTCAGCATCAGTAGACAGCAGCATCAGGGGCAGTGCAGAACACAAGCTGCACACAGGGTAAGAAAGCAGTTCAGAGTTTATTGGACATATTAGTTCTGAACAGCATAGATATTGGGCATATAAGACTAAAGGGAAACCCATAACATGAAAGGCTAGAAATGGTGGAAGACTTGAGGAGGAACAGAAGTTGATAGCACAAACACACAAGCAAGAAGACTAGCATTTTCAAAAGTCTCTTCCCAACTAGAAAGGTCCATAGAGTTCTGGTTGGTCCTCAGATTGGACCCATATTTCACAAATAGATCAATATCCAATAAAAATTATAGACGACTATTAGGTTTGCAACTATTCTGGATTTTGTTCAGGGAAGGTGCAAAGTCATCCTGATGAATTCATACATTTTATTTGAAAAAATATAATTTGTATAACATTTGAAGCAGTGAGACTTCTTTCCATGTACCACTGGATGATCCCACAGTTCTCATGTGAATTCAATAATACTTGTTGTGTATCCGATAGCTAGAACAAATATCATTACATTTCGAGACCAACAGAACCACAATTGTAATCTCTTAATACAATAAGACATTCTCCAACACATAAGCAAACTTAGAAAATAATTCAGTCAAAGGAAACATGATGAATTAGCACTTCTCACTATTGCAGCAAAAATAAATCTTTAGGCCTAGTCTGGCTAGGTAAGCCTGAATACATAGTTATAATTGCTAAACACTTCTGCTAATTTGTACCATTTAATTAACATATGCAAACAAACTTCATTCAGACTGAAATCATTTAAATGTATATTTATTTCTCTGCACATAACTCTAAATTCATAAAATCCATATACATCAATATAAGTATGATTAATTCATGTTCATTTAATGCTCATGATATATTTACATCACTACTGTATCTCTAAAAATAATACTTTTAACATTAATGCATGCCAGTAGATCACTAGAATATAAATGCAGAACATTTTTCCATGGCAAAACACGATGTCCAAATAAATGGAGGGCACAATGTCCACCATATTTCAAACATGCACATTTTTACATTATTTAATTTCTCTATTAGTCTAAATGAAGATTAATAAATCGTCATATGCTAGCATCTATGGCAATAAAGTATAAGTAAAATTGGATCTCTATCAATTACTTCTCTGATCTGAAAAGGACACTCTCTACATTCAGACAACTCAAAGCCTTGTAGTATGAGAACGCATAGGTCTAGGTCTACTGTAATTTTCAATTCTCTTCAGGTTCAGTTCTTGTAGTATCTGTTTCTCATATTCTCCATTTCAATCTCTTCCCTCCTCTGATTATTCTTTGCACCTTCCAGAAATTGTAAAATCCAAGGGCACAAATTATGCACACTGTCACAATCAATAGATGTTTGAGGATCACTCTCACAAAATCTACTCTAGAGAATCCTTCACCTATTGTCTCCCAAACATTTGTCTGTTTTAGGTAACGCAAGTGATTTTTCAGACTTGTCAGGTTAGAAATGTATCTCCTTACTGTTGTCAGGTGTGTAAGTACAACAATGTTGAGCCTTTAAAACTCGACAGACTCCACCTTCCTTTGCTAAAAGGATGTCTAATGTAGGTGATTCTGCCAAACCACTGATCTTACCACAACCATTTCCGGGTCCATTAGGAGCATTGTACCTGCAAAATTAGTTGACATTTTATTTACTATGGTTGATTACTTCCCTATCTTAATGTCATGTAAGAAAACTCCTACTGATGGAATAAATGCTCCAAAAATACCTCTGGTAATTTCTGAACTACTTGCTCCTCTTTTTGTCCTCATCTTAAGTCCTTCATTCCCTGCTGGGTTATCAAAATCACCTACCTGATAATGTTTTGGGAAAACCACCCCTAAATATCATGTGCTATACCAACCCTTTGGTAACCTGTATTAAGTGTTCTCCCACAATTATAATATGCACCATGCACAGCGGGGTCTTGTCCATTTAAGATAAAATCCCATACACTCTTAAACAGAAACACATGTGCTTTCACTAGTCCGTACAAACAGTCAGTTTTTGATTGTGGTCTATATATACAAAAAATCCCAACATTTTGCTAAGCTTCCTTGTGCACTAGGAGTGTTGTGAGCAGATTTTCTTTTGCAATCATGTGAAACTATGCAATTTTTAATTTCTTATTTCATTGCTTTCCTCTGTCGTCAACTTTACTTATAAGCTCTTTCTCTACTTGTGTGAGAATACATGTTAAATTATTTCTGTGTGCGTATGCTGTGTCAAACGTTAGTGTAGTTTCAAAGAACTCTGCTACTACTATGTCTACCTTCGTATCTTTTGCAATGCTGCTCAAATGTTGATTAACAGGAACAAAAGAGAAAATAAGATGAAAGTTAGAATAAAAATACTGGATGTACTCTTGATTGTACAAATATGTAAACAGTAGACTGCAACTAAAGCCACAATTCAGCAGTAAGCTGTGGTATGTGATCCCTTCTTGTACTGATGAAGGAATCTCTGTGCACACAAGAGTCACACACATTCATTGTATCCACCTACTTATACAGCAGACTATAATAAACACTGGAAGACAAAACTCCCTTAGTGTCATCTAAATGAAGCAATCTCTCATCTTTATGATATTTATCCAGCTTAGATGGAGTCATTCCTTGCACTGGATTTGCTGTGCTTTTCACATTTTCTTTCACTGAAACAAGCAACCCTGCAATCAAAATGCTCACAGTCTCACATATTATGACTAAATTAATGCACACATATTTACATTTGCTATGTTTACCCTGTTCTGGGTTTATGGCTTCTGTAGAATCAGAGAGGGAAAAGTAAAGTAAAAATTCAAAAGCAAGCAAAAATCAAAAATTCGAAGTGACTATTTAAAAAGTCTTTTGCACTTATTTACAACAGTTTTTGAACTTCTAGAAAATTCATCAAGTTTTAACTAGAAGGATCTCAAAAATAGTTCAAAAGGGTTTGTCTTTAATAATTCATAGTCTGATGATCACTTACTGTCACTTCTAATGTGTAGTATCTCTGCTGATCAAGTGGCAAGGTTATTTCAAAACTGAAATACGATCTCAAGTTCCTGAATGTTCAACTGAATTCTCATGGTCACAAGAAAAGTGCATAAACTTGTTCTCTCATTCATTTGCAACAAGATAAATCCATTCAGGTGAAGAGTACTTTCTGCTTGGCACTCTTTTCCTTTTTGTTCTGCTAGCACAAATTTTGCCTTCATTTTGATTCGATCCTTCAACTTCATCTGTTAATATTGGGAGCTTATGAGCAACAAAATCAAGTGTGGGTGCAGGCCATTGATCTCCTTTTACAGTCCTCTTTTCGGGTGCAACTAGATTCTCAACAATTGCTGAATTGGCAATAGTCAGTTGGCTTTGACTTGGCTCTCCTGCACTTTTATCTGTATTTGGAATACTTGCATTTTCACCATCTTGCACAAGCTCTGCTCCAGCCACTTGTCCAGTCCTCACAGCTTGGTTGATCTGAGCTCCTTCACCTTCTGCATTCACTCCTAGGGGATCGGTCTTTGTGCCTTCAATAGGGTAGGACACTTTGCGTGTGTGGCTTGCATGAATCCAGTTTGGAAGACCAGCACATTTCACAGCTGTTGTAGTCACTCAAATTACTAGTTAAGGTCCTTCTCACCTTGGTTCTAGACATGTCTTCCTCACATGCTTCTTGACAAGCACCCATTCACCAGCCTTCAAGCTGTGACACTGCTCTTGAGCTGTTTGAACCATTGCGGCTTCAGTTTGATGAGATAAAGAGCAAGCCACATCAGCCAGACCTTTGTAATAATCTGGTACTAAGTCATCTGTTATGCCCACAAGTGTATTTGCAGGTACTGCTGGCAACCTCATTGCATGCCCCATAAGGATTTCATGCAGCGACAAACCTATCTTCCTGTCAGGGATGCTACGCATGCTCATCAGGACAAGTGGTAATGTATCAGGTCACTTTAACGTTCTAGAGGCACAAACCTGTGCCAATCGAGCTTTCAGTGTTCCATTTGTCTGCTCTACCAATCAAAATGCCCCTGATCTGTACCTGCAGTGCAATTCTTCTCAATGTTCAGTGCTACACACAACAATTTTATGATCTTGTTATCAAAATGAGACCCTCTATCAGATTCCAAAGAAGTCAGGAAGCTGAACCTCGGTATCAGTTCCCTGAGCAGCAGCTTGGCTGTAGTAAGACTGTCATTCCTACGTGTTGGATTGGTCTCAATCTAATGTGAAAACACACAATCACCAATGCATACTTTAATCCATTACAGGCGGCCATGTCAACAAAATCAAGTTACATGCTATTAAATGGACCTCTCGATCTGCTTATGTAGCTCAAATTAACCACACCCACTGTTGGTATAGAACACAACTGTGACATACTGCTTCTGCAATTAACCTAAATCTGGGCTTGAACCATGTCTATTTAAATATGTGAATCATTGCTTCTCTGCCAGGATGAAGTTGACCATGATAATAACTAGCCGTAGAGATTAACAAACAATTTGGCAACATTACTTTCCCTTCATTTGAAATCCAGACATCATCTTCCTCTCTTTGTACACAACCTGCTCTACTCCAACTTCTACGTTCGTTCTTCCTCTATCGCCTCTTCCTGCAATCTTTCAATCTCATCCCATGTATCAACTACTGTCAGTAGAAAACTTTGATTTGTCTCACCGGTGTCACTTCCACCGCCCCACTCTTCATTGAAGGTGACGCAATGGAGCACACAATATATGGCAATTTGGTCAGCATAGGCATTGCCCAATGAGATGTAATCATTGGCTCTCTGATGTGCAGTACACTTCACAAATGCAATGGTAATACATTTAACAAACGGTGTATCCTTTCATCATTTTGAATGGGTGATCCTGAAGAGGTCATAATACTTCTCTGGTACCATAACTGCCTGAAGTCATGCACAACACCGAACCCATATTGGCTATCCGTGAATGTTGTCACTTTAAGCTGCTCAGAAACATAGCACGCTCTTGTAAGGGCAACAAATTAAGCTACTTGGACAGAAATGACTCTTTGAAGCCATGAAGCTTCGACTACTCCTGAGATGGTGCAAACTGCATAACCAGCTCTCAGGGTTCCTTCATTATCTCTTAAACAGGATCCATCAACAAACACAACTTGATCATTCACGTCTAAAGGAGTATCCTGAATATCAGGTCCGGGTTTGGTGCATAGTTCAGTGACATCAAGGCAGTCATGCTCCACTTCGTTAACATCATTTGGATCATCAACATTAACAGGTAACAATGTGGCATGATTCAAAGCTGAGCACCATTTGATAGACATATTGGAAGAAGCAAGAACTAATAACCTATAATGGGTAAAACAGGTATTAGTCAGGCATTATATTTTAGTTTGGGACAAAAGCACCTCAACTGAATGAGGGACATAAATAGTTCATGGATATGCCACTACAATGCCTTCACATTCACTAAGACTTACACCAGTAGCAGCCACATTGTTTAAGTAGCCTGGAAAAGCTGCAGCAACAGGATTCAATGTGGCAGAAAAATATGCCATGGATCTGTTTGTTCCTCCATGCAACTGTGTCAGAACAGAAAGGGCACCACCATCTCGTTTGTGACAAAACAGTGAAAAACATTTCGTATAATCAGGCACTTCCAGAGCCGAAGCTCTGCACAAACTCTCTCTCAACTCAGTGTAAGCTTTTGTGCATTCTTCATCAAACGGGATTGGGTCGGTAATGTCTTTGTGCATTTCTGCAGAAGTTTGGAAATTACTGAAAAATGTGGGATTCATTAGCGGCAGTAGCTCACCCAGCCTGAAAACATTCTGACATCTGTGTAACTGGGGGATCATCTGCATAATGGTCGCAACTCTCTCTCTCTGGAGACTTTCCTTGCACCTTTCTCAATCTGGTGACCAAATACTTTACTTCCTTTTAGCAATACTGTAATTTGGTGAAGAAAACCTTATGTCTGTTTTCACCCAAATGGTTCAACAATTCTAGTCTGTAGGCTTCTTGTGTTTTGGACTATACGTTCTTTTTTAGGGTCTGATTAATAATGAACGGTGATTCTGAGAATCCCTGTGGAGTACAGCACCACAAATACACACAATTGCCAAATTTAAATGAGAAAAAGAACTGGCTGCATTCATGTAAAAGCACTGAAAAGAATGCTTGGGAGAAATCAATAACAGAAAACCATTCTGCTTCACATGGAATCTGAAATAAAATTATTGCTGGATTTGGCACCATGAGACAACATGATATCACAATTTCATTCACTTTTCTCAAATCCTGTACTACGTGGTATTTTCCACTTGGCTTCTATAGTCTCATAATATGAGAATTACAAGGGCTACCCATCACTCCTTTTAGAACTCTCTGCTCAACAAAGTCTGTAATTATTAGAGTAATTACTTCTGGGGTCATGTTATATTGGCGTTCTGGGAAAGACTGCGTTTGGCTTTAAAATCACTTTGACTGGCTCAACACCTCCTACGAGTCCAAAATCTTTTCCAGAGAGATCCCAAACTCTCAACATTACTGTGTCTTGCAATTCATCAGGCAAGTCTATGACTTTCATGACAGGACTCAACGAAATGAGAGGATACATCTCATCAATGTGGCTAGAAGTTTTATCATCACTGTTTGAATTGCTATCCCTTCATGAGTACAAGTGATGAAGCATTCCAATTTGCACAGCAAGTCTCTCCCTAATAGACTCACAGAACTTGAATCACAAACTACAAATTGGTGTAAATCCTCACAGGTTCCTATCTTAACCGAGATGTACTCTGTAATGGGATTTACCAGATGCTGGTTTGCTACTCCTACTACCTGAACTGTTCTTCCAGAAAGGGGCCTATTAAGGACTTCTGCAGATAGGACAGTGGAACTGGTTGCTACATTGTAAACCGAAAATGAAACATCATGACCCATCACATTTGCATTCACATAAGGACCATGCTGATACCTCCAATGAGGGAGCCAACACACATTCTTCCTCTTCTGAACAAATTCTGGTATTCTTCACTCACTTCATCATCACTAAAATCAATTAGTGGGTATTGTGTGATTAACTGATTTTCATTTGCAATTGCTCTCTGGTCAGTGTTCTGCTGAGGAACCATTACCTGATGTGTGCCATCGGAGCATGTGGAATCTGCATTTGGTGTGTGCCTGTTAGAACTGGGGTCTCTAGTTGGCAGAGGTATACACCCTTACACCACAGAAATAAAAAACACAGGTTTAGAAAAATAGAGAATATTTATCTGAATAAAGTAAGTTTGAAACGACAAAGATCCAATAATCACAAGTTGAAATATCACTTTAAAAAGGTTTAAAAGAGTCTCAATACGTAAAAATAAACAGTTGTCTTTGTTACACATAGTACTTGGTAAGCGTAAAAAATAACGATGCATGGAGACTGCAGAGGAGGATATGGTTTGAAAAATATGGTGTTGTGTCGAATTTTCCGATGCTGCACAGACGATGCATCATTTCTTTCCATGCTGCAAGGAGTTTGCACCATTTTTCAGCTCGCAGTCTTGGTTCCTCACTGTGATGCAGGGATATTTTGATGCCCAGGGAAGATGCATGAAAATCCTTGACGTGCTTGATGAAGGCATGGGTGTTGCGTCAATCTGGTAGGCAATGTGTCTAATTTTTCCATTGCAAGGCAGGTGCTGTGTCCAATTTCCACTCTGGAAGTTGGGCTGCGTCGTTCCGGTCAGCTGTGTGTCGAATCCTCGGTGGAAATGCAGGCTTTGCATCCTTTTCGGCAGGTGTTGCGTTGATTTTTGATGCAGAAGGAGTTTCTTCGAAGAGATTAAGGCCCTCATTATGTACATGGCGGGCAAGACCGCCACGCCGGCGGCGGCGGAAATTACCGCCACCGGAATGGCGGTCTCGACCACCATTTAAATAACAAGGGAAGACCACCACAGACAGGCCTCCGCCACTGCCAGGCTGCCGCCAACAGGCTGCCCGACGATGGCGGATTACATTATCTGACAGGGCAGCGCTGCCGGATAATGTACCCTGTTTCCCCCAGCCTTTCCCTGGCGGGTTTGCCCGCCAGCAAAAGGCTGGCGGAAGGGGTGCTCGGGGGCCCCTGCACTGCCCATGCACTTGGCATGGGCAGTGCAGGGGCCCCCGTGCAGTGCCCCCCATGCAGTGCACCGTCGTGCAGGTCACTGCCCAATTTACGGGCAGTGATCTGTGCAAAGGGTGCTGCTGCACGCGCTGCACACCAACATTGGCGGCGGCTCCATTTGGAGCCACCGTCAATGTTAAGGCCCTTTCCCTGCTGGGCTGGCAGGGAAAACATTATATAGTCGGGGGAGAGGGTGGTCATCGCACTGGCGGTCTTCTGTTGACCACCAGCGCTGATCTCAGTGGTCTTTACCACCGAGATCATAATGAGGGCCTAAGTCTTTGTTGGCTCTGAGACTTCAGAAACAGGCATTATCCAAGCACTTGGAGAGTACTTTTGGAGGAAGGCAGAGTCCATCCAGCAAAGTCAGAGGCCAGCAGGGCAGCAGTTCTTCTCAGCAAAGCAGTCCAGATGAGTCATTTGGGCAGCCAGGCAGTTCCTCTTGACAGGATGCAGGTGTAGGTCCACAAGTGTCTGAGTTGGTGGGGGTCAGAGACCCAGTTTATATACCCAAAAATGCATTTGAAGTGAAGGAGACTTCAAAGAGTGGTTTTGAGGTGCACACATTTTCCTTTCAGTCCAGTTCATCTGCCAGAGTCCTAGTGGGTGGTTGATCAGTATTGTGTGAGGGCAGGCCTCTGGCCTTTGAAATGGAAGTGTCAGGCCCTCCACCCTTCCAGCCCAGGAAGACCCATTCAATATGCAAATGAGACTGTGTCCCCTGTGTTTGTCTGGGTGAAATGCATAAGGGAACTGTCAACCAGCACAGACCAGACATTGATTAGAGACAGGCTGTAAGGCACAGATGTTTTAACATGCAGATAAATGCTCACTTTCTATAAGTGGCATTTCTAAAATAGTAATATTTAATCCTAATTCACCAATAAGCAGGATTTTCTATTACAATTCTGGCCATACTAAATATGACATGGTTACCCCTTTCAGATCAGAATCTACCACTCAAACAGTATATGAGGGTAGCCCTAATGCTAGTCTATGAAAGGACTAGGCCTTGCACTAGTGGAAAACAATTTAGGAGTTTTCCACTACCATGACATATAAAACACATATGTACATGCCCTGCCTTTTACCTACATAGCACCCTGCCCGCCCTATGGGTTATCAAGGGCCTACCTTAGGATGACTTATATGTAGAAAAAAGGGGAGTTTAAGACTTAGCAAGTACGTCTAAATGCCAAGTGAAAGTAGCAGTGAAATTGCACACACAGGCCTTGCAATGGCGTGCCTGAGACATGGTTAAGGGGCTACTTATGTGGGTGGCACAATCAGTGCTGCAGGCCTACTAGTAGAATTTAATTTACAGGCCCTGGGCACATGTAGTACATTTTGCTAGGGACTTATAAGTAAATCAAATATTCCAATTGGGGATGAACCAATGTTACCATGTTTAAGGGAGAGAGCACATGCACTTTAGGACTGGTTAGCAGTGGTAAAATGTCCATTGTTGTTGGGGAACTTGCATTTGTACTGCTCCAGTAGGAAAATTAATGTTTTGGTTTAGCTGCCTTTGAACTCTTTGATTTTGAAAATGACTGTTGTCACCCATCTGCGCAACACCACCACCTTGCACCACATTATTTACGCTACTATATGGACATTCCTGTCTCCAGTGTCTGACATTCCCGCACACTTGAGAAGGACGCATTCGCTTCATGATTTAAACATCAGCCACATTGACATTCTGATCTACTCGAACTTCACACCTTCTACCTCTAAACTGAGGAATCATATTGCCCTGCTGGTGCACTTTCTGTATTCCTCCTGTGTCCATTCTCCCTTGTGATCTCTGCATACCTGCTGCTTGGGCAGACTTAATTTGCATCACCTAGCCTTCTCCTTTAATCTCTTCTTCTTCAATTCAATTTCATCACAGTATTTTGCGTACTGCAGTACTTCATCAATTGGTTAACTCTGCCAGCAAATCAAAGGATTCCGAATCGTATTGCTAATTTCAGGCTTCAATCCTTGTACGAATCTGAACACAAAATGAATCATGTATTGCTGTTCAATATTCTCTGTACCACTGTATTGTTTAAATGCTTGCAACAATCTCTCATAATAAGCATGAATAGACTCCTTCAACTCCTGGGCTATCAATTCTCTGCCAATCAACATCTTTAGGGGAAACTCTAGTTTTCAGAAATTCACTTACCCTATAATAAGTTTTCATCACCTCTCCAGATGGCCCACCCGTCACTGGGTCCCTTGGCAGTTCACAAGTTGGCCAATCAACACTCTGCGTACATTCAACTGACAAATCTGGTGGAAGCACAGTTTTGAATAAAGTGTTCAAATCTTCCCACAAACACTTTGCAAGCTTAACAAACCTTTCCGTTTGTTAGTCCATTCCACTGGCTTCTCCCTCAACTTTGGGCAATCATTGGTAAAGGACAATATGTCACTTCTACTCCATGGGGAATGAACACAATTACCTCCAGGAACTTCTCTCATTGGTATCATTTTTACAGCTCCCTCATCCTGCTGTACACCATTTGAGGGTGCAGTCGTTTTTTTCTTCTGATCTCTTTTCTTTGCCCATCTGCCTTCCAATATATCCAATGTTCCCCATGTTTGGATCCTTTGAGTCAATTCTTTAATGTGAACTTTCACACCAGGTGATCTCATGTTTGCAATGTCTCGAGAATCGAATTCTGATCTGCAACCTCTTTTTAACTGTTTGCATTTATTCATCTCAATTTCATATTTCTCTGCCAAATCAGCTAATTTCCCATAAATTTGTCCTGCACGATGTGTTGCATCCTTGCACATAAAGCACAACTCATTTTCATTGTAAAAATCCAATCTGTCCAATTCAAGTGTTCCCTCAATAATTTCTTTCAATTCCAATTTCAGTCTAGCCATATTCAGTGTCTTCTCTCCCTCTGGTGTATTCCTAAAAAAAGATATTTCACCCAAACAGTCTAACCATTCAGGTACTTGTGCTGTAATATTATTACCTTGCGATATGGGCTGTGGAGTATTACAAGGTGCTCTTGTAGCTTGCTCCTGAGCCAGCACAGATGAGCCTGTAGAGCATATCAATCAATCATCTGACCTAATTTATAACATACCTAGTTAGAACTGGAAGAATTTATAGGGGTCATAGTTGGTACAGTAGTGCTGAGTCTTTCTATTTCTGCATTTGTTCCAAAAGGAGTATATATTGCGGATACTGGGTTTGGAGTCTGTAGACCACTCTCATTATTATCCCGGGCATACAACGGGATGACTGGACCTATTGTTACAGGAACTGTCAGTGCATCTGGTCCTGACAAATTAGTTTGACTTGATGGGATCATCCGCCCTGTACCTTGACCAGTTAATACTATATTGAAGGTATGATTTGATTGATTTGGGGCAACATTCTGTGGTGTAATTACTGGGGAATACATGGGCACTGTCTGTCTCTGATTCACAATTTGTGCAGGTGTCATTACATTAGGCGTAGAATCCATTTGAGTCACTCCTTAATTCTGAATTGGCTGTGGCATAACTGGAACTACGATATTTTGGGCTGTAATAACAACTGGAATTGCCAGATAAACAACTGGCATGTGTGCTATAATAGCAGTAGGTACATTTGGTGCTACTTGAGCCTGGCTCTGCTCAACTGAAGCTGTGGCTATACTCGAGGCTGCATTCTGATTTACTGATTCAATTGCATTATACAGTGGGGGTTGATTCTGTAAAAGCTGGGGTGTAAATTAATCATCTTAATCACTTTTGATAGCTATTATCTTTTTATATTCATCTAACTTCTGCTCTAGGTCTTCTGAAGGCTTCTTTTTGGTTTAGATCTAACACTTTCATATCCCTCCTGTGCTATTGCTGGAAATCATTTTACTCCATTTCACGTGTCTGCTCTTCAAATTTCTGTTCCTCATCCCATCTAGCTTCCGCAAATGTCTTTTCTGCCTTTCTCATTCGCCTTACAAATTTCTGATCCTCTTTCTGCCTTGCAGCTAATTCCCAAATGACAAGTGCTTCAAACTGTGCAGGTCGTGGAAGAGGTTTTGATTCCTACAACACTCTCCTCAAATTCTCGAATACCCTTAGATTGAAAGTTCCATAACATGAAAAAGCTAACTTACCTTCCTTTTTAATGATTTTGCACCACTGTTTTACTTATAGACATGGTTTAACGCCTCTCTCCTCCATCACCTCGAAAGCTGGTATACCATAAAATAGAGTAGATTGACCCTCTCTAACAGGAATAAAATAATCTCCTCTTAACTCTCTCTTTAACGCTTTGAAAAATTTCATTTTTACGCAAATTTAATTCACAAAAACGAATTCTACGAAACCAGGAACTAGTTTCAATCCTACAATCCTCCTCGCAAAGCTACCCTCAGCCTATAGCAGCACAGTCTTGTCCACCAATCTGTGCACAGCTCTTCTCACTAATCAACCAATCCCAGCGCATACCAAATGACTTCACACTCACTTCACTCTGCAGCTGCGACTCACTTCACAGCCGTCTCATATATCCTAAATGCAAATATTATAAGAACAAAAACCAAAAATGTCTGCTCACAATGGGTAGGACTCAAACACTTTTAAAGCTGTACAGCTACACTTCCGACTGTGGCTTTTGTACATACGCATGTAAGATCTGACCCACAAATCTCACTCCGGTTGATACAGATTCTCCCTATGCACTACGTATTCACCTAATACCTACCAACAGCCCCCACACCCGCAAGGAATCTACTGATATGGTTGACAGCGCTCAATCGACCAACACCTTCCTGCAGACAATAAATTAACCACGTGTCTCCATACACTTGTGCGGCACTCCAGAGTCTTATGCCACACAGGACTCGTAAACAACAACAACCATGTGGGCAATTTTGAGCACAAATCGCAACATTCACTTTGAGTACAACAACTCCCCAAATATCTCATGCATCGCAATTTAGCAAAAGCATTGCAAGCACAAACCCTACTCAGAACACATACCGTACACCTGTATCACAATGCTTAAATTTCATCAACATCTACACTTCACCATGAACAACTCACAATATGGACAAAACCTGACTCCCCTCCTAATGAGGCAAAATTGGTACTCTGCTACCAAAAACTGCCTTAGTGCGGGAAGGTCTTCCTCTCAACTCAGATTTAGAAAACGCACACTGGTGAGACACCATAACTCGTCCCACCTACACTAGAGGTCGGTGGGATCTTTGGGCTCAGTGAAGAGTGGGTAAGCAGATTTATTCAACACAAATCAATAACATGAGAAATTGAAACAATTTAAACCCCATGACCAATTTGGCCACGGAAAAAAGACTCCAAACTGAATTAAGTTTCAAAGCTGTATTTTAACCACAGAGCCAATGTAATGTAAATGGTACGCAATACTAAGTTATAAACATACATGAAAACCATACGCTGACCAAAACATCTAAAGAGATTAAGCCTACTAAACATAGATACGATTAAGCACTCCAAGAGAATAACACAAATAAACAGATCTATAATATACACATCAAAAACATATTTCAATGCAGATGATGGTGACATCAGTAAATCATAAAATTCAATTAGCAACAAACAGTTTTCAGGCTGGGTCATCCTTATCTCTGGTACGAATTAAGACTTGCATGTGTGGAAATGGGCTAACACATGCGGACAAAACAAAAGAAGAGACAAAAATAATTTGGAAAATCTTCTAACTAATCATCTAAGCTGAATAGGCAACAAGAAGAACCACATTGCAGATGATATACCTCTCCTCATGGGACAGCAGACAGGAAAGATTTGTTGGTTCAGAGCGCTCACAGCTTCTCAGCATCAGTAGACAGCAGTATTAGGGGTAGTGCAGAAAACGAGCTGCACATAGTGTAAGAAAGCAGTTCAGAGTTTATTGGACATATTCGTTCTGAACAGCATAGATATCGGGCATATAAGATTAAAGGGAAACTCATAACATGAAAGGTTAGAAATAGTAGAAGATGTGAGAAGGAACAGAGGGTGACAGCACGACTACCTAAGCAAGAAGACTCTAAAATTTTCAAAAGTCTCTCCCTAACTAGAAAAGTCCACAGAATTCTGATTGGTCCTCGTGTGTGGACCCATGTTGCGCAAATGGATCAATATACAATGAAAATTATAGACGCCAATCAGGTTTGCAACTATTCCAGATTTTCTCAGAGAAAGTGCAAAGTCATATCTATGAAAACATACAGTTCCGTTGAATAAAGTTAATTTGTATAACATTTGAAACAGTGAGACTTCTGCCCATGTACCACTGGATGATCCCGCAGTTCTCATGTGAATTCAATAATATTTGTCGTGCATCTGATAGCTAGAACAAATATCACTACATTTCGAGGTCAACAGAACCACAATTGCAATCTCTTAATACATTAAGACATCAACACATAAGCAAACTTAGAAAATAATTCAGGTCAAAGGAAATATGATGAATTAGCACTTCTCACTATTGCAGCAAAAATGAATCTTCAGGCCTAGTCTGGCTAAGTAAGCCTAAATAAATAGTTCTAATCAGTAAACACTTCGGCTAATGCGTAGCATTTAATTAAAATATGCAAACAGAATTCATTTTATTTGCAGACATAATTAGTGCATTACCATAGAAATAACTGAAACATATTTGTTTGCTGCACACAACTCTAAATACATAAAATCTATACACATCAATATAAGTACGGTTATTTCATGTTCATTCAATGCTCATGATATATTTTTCATTTCTACTGTATCTCTAAAAATAATATTTTTAACATTAATTAATTTCAGTAGTTCACTAGAATATAAATGCACAACATCTTGACAGGGCAAAACGCGATGTCCAAATAAATGGATGCCACAATGTCAGTCATATTTCATACATGCACATTTTTACATTTCATGTTAATTTCTCCATATGCTAACTTCTATCTATACCACAAATGTTTTTTTTTTTATTTATTGATTTTGCAGTAAAGAGAAGAAAGAGTACAATCTGCTTAAACCCATTAAAGAATGGCAACACTTATAAGTTCAGCAATTAACATAACGTGAAATGAGGAGGGACCATGGAGATTAGTGGTCCAGTGTACGGCCTCCCATTATAACCATTCAAATATAAAGTTGTACACTGTTCCAAAAAGACACTATTCATAGGAAAATACTGGGTGCGATCCAAATATTCCAGGAGCAAGAACCCTCATGCATCACACTGGATGACTAGCATCATCATTGGGAAAGCTCCTCATCAGGCTGGTGCTGCAATGCCTGACGGGCTCCCCCGATGGGGTGCTCTTAACCAGAGTGCTCAAATAGTCGCACAAATGAAAAAAATGAAGTGAGTACCCAGTATTTGGCACCCAAGTATTGATTGAGAGAGAGGAAAAAATCATTAAAATTGGTTTTCCGTCACAGACCATGAATCATTAATTTAATCAGCAATTGATATGATGGGGACCAAGATTAAAAACGAAAGAGAGGAGTACTGGCTGAATGCAATGGTCACCTACTCACACAATATGAAGGAGGAGAAAACCAATTGTGGAACCTCACTCGACTAAGTCTACATGTTTCGCGTCTACGTGGTCCAGCCGGATCCAGTGACGCTTCATCAGGACAAAAAACTTCTCCAAAAAACTAAACTTAAAGTAGTAAAAAAAAAATGTGCACTTACTCAGTTCAACTCGTGCTCAAAGACAAACACTCATGTGATATATTTAAAAAGGTTTCTGCTTACCATCCCCAATTTCAGAATAGGGTTCAATAAGGATCGCTTGTCAGAAATAGGAGCTAAAATTCTATGAATAGTGTCTTTTTGGAACAGTGTACAACTTTATATTTGAACAGCAATTAACATATCCATTGGTCACATTGTTATGTCACAGATCAGGCATTAATTAGACATTAACTACAAAGGAATGCAGCATATATTTAGTCTCTTCCCTTCCCTCATGTAATCGTGGTTCGCTTCCTGAGTAACCACATTGTGTCACAGCGTTCCATGTTACTATCCATTTTCACCTTCCCCAGCGATAGGGAGTAATAGTCTTGTATCTGGTCCCCCACCCAAAGATTACAGCAGCGCACAGCGTATCCGGCCACCTCCCACCTCAAAAGAGCTCTCTGCTCCATCAGCAGTTTGCGGTACAGGAGTGCTACTCGTATCCAGCTGGATCAATGGCGTCCGAGTGAGACAACAGATATGTCCAGAAGGGGTACCAGATGTCTCTGGGTCTGGAGTTTGGAGGCAAGGTATCAGCATATAGTGTCAATTGGTCTTTGCAGTGGACTAGATCAAACAGCAATTCCTTAAATTCGGGGACCTGCCCCCTACCCCATCTACATGCTATTCTTCACTTAGCTAATAGTAACACCAGCGCAGTGAACTTTCTGTATCAGGGCTCTACCCGCAATGTATAACACAGTAAGGCAAGTAAGGGAGTGAACATGAGTGTTATGCTTGTCATATCTCTCAATACCATTTCTATGTCACTCCAGTAATTCACTATGTAACTGCACTCACAAGCCAAATGCAGAAATTCCGCTCCCTCCACATTGCATCAATGGCACCTGTCATTATCCCTTAGCCCATACCTGCAGGGACGGCGTGGCATGCTCTGTGCAAGTATTTATAGTGTATAATGTGAAGTTTACTACTGAGGGTGACTTTTCCCATGTGTGCACAGGATGCCGCCCATTTGTCATCTGTTAGTTCCATCTCAAGTTCTATCTGCCATTCAGTACAAGCCCAAATGTCCCCTTTGGAGGCCTCACTTTGACAAGGGTAATAATATAAAGGGTAGAGACCAGATGACATGGAGACCAGATGACATGGAGAATCAGCCTGTAATAATGTGTGCAGACAGTTCATTGTATGTGGTTCCGCTGGGAATTGGGGGGTGGCTGCTTTAATGTTGAGTCTAATCCTAAGGTACATGAACGTGTCTAGAGGGGTGGGCTCTACACCAGTGAAAATCTGCTCTTTTGTTTTAAAGACACTCTGCATGTATAGATCCCCCAGCTTGCACAACCCATCCGAAGTGGAGTAAAACAATGATATCCCTGCACGCCTCACTAATCTATGCCATGCAGCAGTAGTATACGCTTCTGCTGAATTCGCCGAATCTGAGAAGTCCAGCGTAGCACCCATGTAGGCCAATGGAGAAAACTGGCTAATATACCCCTCCTCTACTGCTAAATGTGGCATGTATGGAATAGGCTTAAACCAGTGGAAAGCGTAGGGGCTTGCACACAATTGTAATACAATTCAAAGTCAGGTGCCTCAAAGCCTTCTTGACTGAAGGGGAAATTAAGGAAATCACATCTGATTCTGTCCTGCCCTCCCTGCCCATGCCAGCCTCACTCTGAGTGCCTTAAAGAGAGCTTGTTTTGATCTGTATGATATGTTTATGAAGAGGAAGAGGAGCTTGGGGAGAATGACCATTTTCATTAGGCTTATCTGGCCTGCTAAGGACAGCAGCAGGGATATCCACCTGGTAATGCTATCAGTGAAGGTAGATATTGCCACTCTGTAGTTAGCCTGGATTGTTTACCCCTTGTCAAGGTAGATCCACACTCCCAAATACTTGAACTCGGTTGAACACCACTGCAGTGGGTAGTTTGGGCAAAGGGTTGTGTATTTTGCATCAGTGGGAAGATCTGGGACTTCCCCACCCAATTGATCTGTATTCCAGATAATGCACCAAACTGGTTAAAGTCCTGCAGAACTCCATTGAGGCTGACTCGAGGCTTCCTCCAATGCAGAGAGATATCATGCGCATACAGTGACACCAGGAGGTACCTCGAGGGATAGCTGAGTGCATATTCTCGATGACTCTGCCGGATCCCAGCTGCCAGGGTCTCCACTGCCAGTGCAAAAAGAAGTGGCGACAGCGGACATCCCTGTCTGGTTCCGCTTGACACAGATATGTGCTCCGGCACCCCGCCATTCATGGGCACCCTTGCCGTGGGGCAGACATATAGAAGGCTTATCCACTCCAGGAATCCTCCCCGGTAGTCCCATATAGTGCAGCACCAACATTAAAAACCCCATCCCAAGGAATCAATGGCTTTAGTGGCATCCAGGAAGTGCAGGATCCGCCCCTCCATCACACTGGACCTCCAGTTTAAGTTTAATTTCCAACCTCTGGAGGTCAGCTCGAACAGTCTGACCCACCACATAGCTTTTCACCAAGCAGATACCTCTCACAGTGACTTAAAGGACCTCCCACGCTGTGCCAATCTTGGGGACAGAATCAGTGTTTCTTCCCATGAATTCTACAATGTCATGTCTCAATTCCTCTCGGATTGGTGCGTCCAGTAATATTTCAGGGTTTAGTCTCCATGCCTGTACATTCACTGCACTAGTAGATACCTCCAACATCAGTAGGATGGGTGAGTGTAGGAGTATATTCTTGCAAGGTGTTGAACCCCACTGATACAAGGTCCCAGTCTATACAGGACCAAAATATGAGGAATTTGCGGAGTACTGTCTACTTGCAGCCCAGCGAGCCACGAACATCACTCCTGTCTTAGGGGCAAAGTGTGTTTCTTGTATTAGGGCTATATGGATGTTGTGCCTGTCAAGGTAGGCCAAAACTAGTTTTAGTTTGCACAGTTCCCACAAACCCGCACATTCCAGGTGAGGCACCTCCTGGACTTCTGTGTGGTAAACCTATGTATTTTGGCGTTGTGCTGTCCCTCTTAGGTCGGCATGGATATAATATGCTTTATGCAACCAATTGTGCATCCCTTTGTTATGTCAAGCGGTTTTCTGATGTGACCTATGTAAGCCTTGATAAAAAGTGCCATGGTGCTTAGCTTCCCCGATCCCTCTCCCTCCCATTCTGATGTCCCAATTCCATCGAGCCCTCACTGTAACACCCTGGCTGGGGCTGCTGCACCTCCCCACCAGGTGTCGGAGCATACATCAGTTATCCGCCACAGTCTGGTCCCCTGGGCCCTGCAGTTGTTGGCTTTCCACTGCGGCCTCCACCCTGTTGCCAGCGTTGCACCTCACCTCCACAGCCTTGGGCTGCCGGGGCTGAGTCCGCACGGCCAGTATGCCTGTGCTCACTGCTGACACCCGCCCAGTCAGCGTTGATCCTCGCCCCATATCTCCTGCAGACCACCGTCTGTCAGCAGTTCTTTCTTTACTGTGCAGCACGGTCCAGCCCTTGCGTGGCTGCCATATCAGGTCACCGGCTCTATAATCAACAGTATATTTTCCAAGCATGCCACAATTTACCCTCCATTAACCTCTCATCATGGTCGACAAGTGCTCAACGGGACTTAGCACTCCATGTCTGGCTGTGGATTCGGCGAATTATGCTGGATTTCACCCCCCCCCCCCCAGGTTGCCAAAGCCTCACCGGAGTGCAGCCATTTCGGACTCTGGCTCTCTGGTGCCCCCCCTTCTATGCCACTAATGAATTAGTAAAATCTGATCTCTATCATCTCCCACCCCTGTGCTGTGTTCCCCAAGCCTTACTAGTCCCAAGCTTCACCAGACGCCACTACAATTCAATAAAATAGCCATTATTATTTGTTAAGTAAGTTTTCTTTTTGTAAATAGCATTTGAACATGAGTGTATATAATGACCATGGAATGTTTTAGAGTGAATATCCATCTAATGAATTGTTTTCACCTGTGGACTGTGATAATTTGTAATATTTTTTCTAAAACTTTCAGACAATGCACAACGCACCAACTTAATTACCCTACAAACTCCCTGTCAGTTATTTACATAATTACATCACTACAGTATTCTGTCTCATCTAACTCTCATGCTGTGCCTTCCTGTGATTTACATTTCAACACAGGTCAGTGGTAATTTCTTTCTTTAAGGGACTCTTCTATTAAAAGAATTTCATGCTAATAATATCTCTTGATGAGGTATGATTTCTCTATCACTTCTGAGATAAACTGATCTCAGCTTCTGTGGAAACAGTGACTTCCAAGGCTGATGCGAGCACTCAGTCTATTTAGTTAACTCCATGAAAGAGAGGAGCCTGACCACAGGAGGCAATATATGGCACACTTCATTTTTCAATTATAATAGGCCCTGACATTAATTGAGATTTTCCTAGTCTTGGTGTTAAAAAGGCTAGATTTTATTAGAGGCACAGAGGCAAGTATTATACTTTCTTTTCTTGCATTTATTGAAACAGCATCCAAGAGGAAAAATAAATCTATCCCAGAATTCCTGGGAACAAAACTGCCAAAGTGACATCATAATAGAACCACCACTAGGACACTGAATATCAATATAATTATCTTGAATGAGAGCAACAAATCCTCTTTTCTTGTTGAGAGTTATTCAAATGAGTGCCAGAAAACATCAGAACAAAACCAAAAGTTGATAGAACAGTCACCCGATCTTTGAACAAATCCAGGAAAGAAATGTTACAACATCCCAAATGGAAAGAGATGGTGCTATTAGTCATCCAGACAATTCAAATGAAGAGAAGGATTTACCAGCTTTAAGTTCATGAAGAAGTACTGGTTGAGGGTACCGGAACTGTAGAAGAAAAATGAGGTATGGTTAATAAAACAGTGGTGGGAAAATACTCGCCTCCGAAAGCCTAGGAAAAAGAAAATCAATTTTATTACAAGACCGGAGGCTCATATTATGCTTTGTTCAAAGCATAGAAATCACAGCCAGAAACAATAGCAATTGGTTTACAGTTAAACATTCTGAAAGTATTAACATTTGACCAATCTGCAAATCTGAAAACTAGCACATGCCCAGAATGCTACAGAGGCCATAGCTCCTCCGGTTAAATGGGCACCAAAATAGTCAGTATTGATTCCAGTTAAGGGCATAATCCACTTCACCCAGCAGGCTAAAAGTGTGGAAGAGACAGGTCTGCGTGGTGTCTGGAATGAAATGAGCACTTGGGAGGTGGGGTTTTTTCTCAGATCTGCAGTTTGTGAGACATGATTTTAAAGAGTTCTCTACACAATTGTCATTGAGAAGGAAAAAAGGGATATTGAATTGACATTAAATTGGTTTTAGTGCACCTGTGTACTTGAAAAGAAACACCTGAATAACAGTTAAGGAATGAAGACATATCTAATGCTTTGACATCTTAAACCCGTATCAAAGAGATTAAATACAAAAGCATTGTTTAATTTGCTGGCAAATGCTCAAGAGAAAGATTCTCATTGTCTTGCTATGAAATAAACATACTAGCATCCCACATGGTATTATACTTGGGCACAGGAGAATTACCAAATCTCACTCCCTCTAAAAGACAACAGACCAAGGGATGCTCTCCTATGGGTCTTCCATCCACTCTGGTATATTCAGCCAAGATCTCTGAACTATATGCATTAATTGTAGGGTAGGCTCTTTCCTGCGAAGCTTAAGAGGGTATGAAGTTGACTATCAATGCTACATTTATGGAAGGGGATCTGAATTCCTGTCCACACATCAGCTACACCAGACCAACCAGGTGGACGAGTAGAGTTTTGCCATACCAGGACATCAAGACTGTTGGATGAGGTGGATAGCTTCCTCCAAAATTTGAAGGGTCCTCCAGGAAGCCACAAAATCCTCCAAGGATATCCAGAATGAGATTACAGCTCCAACAGAGTTGAGTATCAAGGGTGAGCCTGCCAAAAGGAAGTGATCAGAACCAGAGATGACTGCTGTCTACAGGCTCGAGCTAAGACTCTTGCAATTAAGAGGAAAGGAGGGAAGGCATAAAAAGGGTCTGAGGCCAGGACTGGAGAAACACGTCTGTGGCTAGGGCCAAAGCACCTAGTCTCTAGCTGAAAAAGGAAGGGAGCTGAGAATTAAGGTGGGAAGCAAATAGATCTATCTTCATGGTGCCGCAAAAAGATGATGGAACACTGAAGGGTGAAGACACCAATAACCTGAATCCTGTAGATGTCTGGAAAACCAATCTGCTTGGACACTCGTATTGCCCGGAAGGTATTCTGCTCTGACTGGGAATTTTTCCTCCAAAGGAATCTTTCAGAGATTTTTGGAAATCTGCAAGAGGTCTGACTCTTGTCCCTCAGAGATGGTTTATATATGACAACTGAGAGATTGTCTATCCAAAGGAGAATAGTGCACTTTACTTTGACTTTCACAAAGGTCTGAATGTATCTTGCAAGCATCTCTAAGCAGTTGATGTGCAAGTAAGACTCATGAAGAGACCATGTGCCTCGAGTCGAGAACTGACCACATCTTGCACCCCAGTCTGTCCAACTTGCATCGGATTCTAAGACAAGATCTGGGGCAGCAGAGAAAATAGTTTTCCTCTTACAGGCGTCTAAGTGACCCAGCCACCTGAGGAGTTCTACCTTGGACTCTGAATCTACAGATACAAGATTTGAATAAGCTAGGCCTTTGCGAAGATGACAAATCTTCAACCTTTGTAAGGCCCGATAATGAAGGTCCCAGGAAAAATAGCTTGAATTGAAGATGCCGGCAGACCCACAAGCCAAAGATCTTAGGGAAAAATGAGAAAATGTTAGAGCACAGCAAATTTCCTTTTTTATCAACATAACCTTGTGTTGCGGGAGGAGGAGCACACATAGGGAAGTGTCTATTAGAACACCCAGAAACTCCAGATGTTTTGAAGGAATGAGAGAAGTTTTGGGGAAATTGATGAGGAACCTTTATTTTAGGAGATCCTGACAAAGATGATGAAGGGAGAGAAGGCAGCTTTTGTCCTGGGCCATGATGAGAATGTCATCTAAATAATCAATGATTCTGACCTCTTGAGCTCTGAGAAATGATACAACAAGTTTGATCATCTTGGTTGGTTGGGCTGAGCAAAGGCTGAAAGTAAGAGTCTTGAAACAGAAGAAGGAGTAGCCCCATTGAAACTGTAGGTATTTCCTGTATGATTGGTGGACTGGAACCATCAGATAAGCGTCCTGAAGATTCACTCTTGCCAACCAGTTGTCTTGAAGAATAATATCTCTGAGATGGCGAAGGTTTGAATCTTGAAATGATGATCCACCACAAAGTTGTTAAAAAAGTTTAAGTTGCTCACTGATCAAAAGTTTTTGTTGTTCTTCTGTACCAAAAAGATAGTACTGAGGAAACCTAAGGGGTCGGAAGAGGTTTCTTCTATAGCCTGTTTCAAATAATAGTCAGTATTTCTTCTTGAATCCGTCAGAACTGTTCCTGAGAGAAGTGAAGAGGTTTAGGAAGGTGAACCTAAATTGTAGTCTGGTAAAGCTTTATACAATAACCTTGAATTGTTTGGATCACCCAGGGATCTGTTGTTAGAGAAAGCCAACATCTATACACAGAGTAATCTGCCTCCTAAGAATGAAGACCAAAAATGGAAACTCTCACCTGAGAATTGTTCTCCTTTGTTCCTCTATCCTATGTTTCAGAAACCTCTGGAACATCAAGGAGGCTTGAATTCTTGGTAGTAATCCTGAGGGGGCCCTTGGTTAGAGGAGCCTCTGTTAAAGGAAAGTTGCCTTGTGGATTAGCAGCTGGCAAAGCTACTCCTTTCTTTGCTGGCCCTGCCAAAAACCTAAGGTAGAAACATATTTGCCCATCTCCTTAAGAAAGGAATCTCCAAACAAGAGACCACTAGCCCATTTGCCCCTCCTCCTCATTTTGCCAGGCTACTAAGCTTAGGATCTCTTTTCAGTAAAAGGCTTTTACATATTTCTTGAGACGAATGAGCACTCGCATTGCCTAAAATACGTTTAGCCCATTGGGCCCAGTTTGACAGGTTATCTAGATCAACTTGTATACCCTCCCTCTTTGCCTCTTCAGCCGAATCCAAAATTCTTGTTAAGGGACCAACAAGCTCTAAAGTTCTATCCAGGCATTTAGGCCCCGTCATTCCTTTTTTAGGATACTTTCCGAATTTACAGAAAAACATCAACATGTTTGGGTTAATAGCTGGTGTAGCGGTAACATTATTGAGCAGGGAAGGTCCAAGGCATTCAGATTTCAACGTATTCTTGGAGGATTTTTCTAGAGAATGCCATAGGTAAAAAGAAACAATCTGAAAAATGTGCCAGAGGGAACCACCCAGTAGAGATAGGATGGTGAATTAACAAGGGGTCAAACATAGATTTCCCTACATCACTGATACTCAAGGTATGGCTTGGGGTCGCTGCGGCCCTCCTGACCTTTATATGTGACCCCCTGGTGTACAGCAGCACTCTGCTGCTCTTTACTCAAAGAGATGCTAACAATAAAAAAAGATGTTAAAGAAACATTCAAGCATTTATTTAAAGGATAATTAGTGTTAAAGAAACTGATAACGCGTCCCTTTATGATATTTTATTACACATCAGGACTCGTTTTAGGCCAATGAATCTTTTGACCCAGTTGAGAGACACCGTAGGACGAGATAGCTAATCAATATATCAATCAATACATCAATAATGTCATCAATATTTATCACGACAATGCATTTCACTTTAGTCAAAGGCCCTCATTACAACTTTGACGGGCGGCGGAGGCCGCCCGCCAAAGTTGCGCCACAGGAATACCGCACCGCGGTCTGAAGACCGCGGCCGGCATTCTGAGTTTCCCGCTGGGCGGGCGGGCGGCCGCCTTAAGGCCGCCCGCCAGCCCAGCGGGAAACAACCTTCCCACGAGGACGCCGGCTCGGAATCGAGCCGGCGGAGTGGGAAGGTGCGACGGGTGCAGTGGCACCCGTCACGTATTTCACTGTTTGCAATGCAGTGGCCCCGCGACACCCCCTACCGCCATCCCGTTCCTGGCGGGCGAACCGCCAGGAACAGGATGGCGGTAGGGGGTGTCAGAATCCCCTTGGCGGCGCAGCGAGCTGCGCCGCCTTGGAGGATTCAAAGGGGCAGCGGGAAACTGGCGGGAGACCGCCAGTTTCCCCTTTCTGACCGCGGCCAAACCGCCGCGGTCAGAATGCCCTGCGGGGCACCGCCGGCCTGTCGGCGGTGCCTCCGCGTCCAGCGGCCCTGGCGGTTACAAACCGCCAGGGTCGTAATGAGGGCCAAAGTCATTAATCAATTCAAAGACGCTACCATGACCTTTCAGCCATGAATATCCACACCTTGTTTAGTAGAATTTTATTCCCTATTAATTACAGTCTAATAGCAAATGCGTTAATCTCAACGCCAAGAAACATAATAGCATAGTCACGATATGGCAACTTTGGTAAGCTTTCATTAAAGCAAAAATCACAAACATCAGAATGTAACACGGCGTGAACATAGATCACTTTAGCAGAGTGTCAATAACGCGTCAGTTCAACAAAACATAATCTCGGTCGTTTGTCTATTTGCGTCAGTTTGATGAACACCTGTCCTAACCACTGATTAGCATTAGCATGTTGGGCTTCATGCAAAACATTTTAGACCACTAATTTGGAAAACATCTATCTAAGGCCTCTGTCAAAAGTAAGTAGTTCAGTGGTACCTAGAAAGGAAAAGCAAACAGACAAATTACAATTGCATTGTCATAATTACCCTCCAGAGTTTGGGTCAGCGCACAGGATCAGTCTTCGTCTTCAGGACATCAGTCAAATCGCCATCAGTCAGAACCCAGCTCCGGGGCAAAAGGGCACTTTCCTCATAAGGAGGTAAAGTGTAAAAATGGACAAATCTAAAGGCAAGGATAGTTTAAGTAAACCCACCAAGTCACCAAACTGAGGGGGTCATTCCAACCTTGGCGGTCGGTGTTAAAGCGGCGGCTAAACCGCCAATAGTCTGGCGGTAAAAAAAAATGGAATTCCGACCCTGGCGGAAACCGCCAACAGAGACCGCCACTTCAACACACCGCCCGCCACGGCGGGACAAACAAACAGCGCGGCGGTCACCGCCAACAGACAGGCGAGAGTCAGTGCACCGCCCACCCCAACACAACCTACCAATCCGCCACCATTTCCAGGGCGGTAGCCCCGCCGATAAAAACACGGCGGAAACAGCCATTTCTAACGGAAAACGCTCACCTCCATACACCCCACGAGGAATCTGGACAGCATGGAACCCGAACGCCACATCCTCCCAGCGATTGTCTTCCTGCTCCTCTACAAGGAGCACGAACGCCGGCGCAGAAGACCACGGTGAGTACTGCACCTATGACACAGGGGAGGGGGGATGGAAAAAATTACGGGGACACACATACGCCACACACCCATCCCCACCCTCACCCACTACAACACACACATCAATGCATAGCAACAACTCAGAGTTACACCCCCCAAACCCCCCGGAAGAATGCAAAGACAAAAGGAAATGATTTTAAACATTGGAATATATTGTATCACTGGCTTAAAAATATATCACACATCTAAAACCTTTATATACATACATTTTAAAGTCCGATCATTGTAGCAGGCATTGTCCGTGGACCACTGGGACCAAATCACATGGGCAAAGCCCACACAGGATACCTGACTCCAACGGAGAGAACACTGCAGGGGCATCAGATAGCAAAACTACAGGCACCTCAGGGGGAAGGGAAGGGGGGGCACCTCAGCCAGATGAGTCCACGACGCCAGATCCACGAGGGGCCTCCATGGCCACTGTTCCATCCTGGGGAGTGCAAAGCCACAGTCTCTCAAGTCTCTACATTGGGTGGTTTGCCCACTGTTACATCCTGGGGAGTGCAAAGCCACAGTCTCTCAAGTCTCTACAGTGGGTGGTTTGCCCACTGTTACATCCTGGGGAGTGCAAAGCCACAGTCTCACAAGTGGATAACAGTCTCCACTGGTTCTGGAGGGGGACTGGTGCCCAGAGTACTTTGTGCAGCCCTGCCCGACACAGAGGCGGGCCTGCCCCTTCCGCCAATGGGCCAGCGGTGCTTGAGACGGCGGTGCCCTGTTCAGCGGTGCTTGAGACGGCAGTGCCCAGTGCAGCGGTGCTTGAGACGGCGGTGCTTGAGACGGCGGTGCCCAGTGCAGCGGTGCTTGAGATGGCGGTGCTTGAGACGGCGGTGCCCAGTGCAGCGGTGCTTGAGATGAAGGGCCCAGTTCAGCGGTGCTTGAGACGGCGGTGCCCTGTTCAGCGGTGCTTGAGACGGCGGTGCCCAGTGCAGCGGTGCTTGAGATGAAGGGCCCAGTTCAGCAGTTCTTGAGACGGCGGTGCCCAGTGCAGCGGTGCTTGAGATGAAGGGCCCAGTTCAGCGGTGCTTGAGACGGCGGTGCCCTGTTCAGCGGTGCTTGAGACGGCAGTGCCCTGTTCAGCGGTGCTTGAGACGGCAGTGCCCTGTTCAGCGGTGCTTGAGACGGCGGTGCCCAGTGCAGCGGTGCTTGAGATGAAGGGCCCAGTTCAGCGGTGCTTGAGATGAAGGGCCCAGTTCAGCGGTGCTTGAGACGGCGGTGCCCTGTTCAGCGGTGCTTGAGACGGCGGTGCCCAGTGCAGCGGTGCTTGAGACGGCGGTGCCCAGTGCAGCGGTGCTTGAGATGAAGGGCCCAGTTCAGCGGTGCTTGAGACGGCGGTGCCCTGTTCAGCGGTGCTTGAGACGGCGGTGCCCTGTTCAGCGGTGCTTGAGACAGCGGTGCCCAGTGCAGCGGTGCTTGAGACGGCGGTGCCCAGTGCAGCGGTGCTTGAGATGAAGGGCCCAGTTCAGCGGTGCTTGAGATGCCGGTGCCCTGTTCAGCAGTGCTTGAGACGGCGGTGCCCAGTGCAGCGGGGCTTGAGATGAAGGGCCCAGTTCAGCGGCGCTTGAGACGGCGGTGCCCTGTTCAGCGGTGCTTGAGACGCCGGTGCCCAGTGCAGCGGTGCTTGAGATGAAGGGCCCAGTTCAGCGGTGCTTGAGACGGCGGTGCCCTGTTCAGCGGTGCTTGGGACGGCGGTGCCCAGTGCAGCGGTGCTTGAGACGGCGGTGCCCAGTGCAGCGGTGCTTGAGACGGCGGTGCCCAGTGCAGCGGTGCTTGAGATGAAGGGCCCAGTTCAGCGGTGCTTGAGATGGCGGTGCCCAGTGCAGCGGTGCTTGAGATGAAGGGCCCAGTTCAGCGGTGCTTGAGACGGCGGTGCCCAGTGCAGCGGTGCATCGGATGAGTGTCCAGCTCAGCGGATCCAGCGATGGCATGGAAGTCATTCGCCACCTGACCTGTGGCTGGCAGTGCCTTCCTGCCCATCTGTCGTGTGGCTGGCGGGGCCCTCCTGGGCTGCAGTACCGGGCCTGTGGGTGTCCTCCTGCCCACCTGGGATGGGGCTTGCGGGGCCCTCCTGGGCTGAAGTACCGGGCCTGTGGGTGTCCTCCTGCCCACCTGGGATGGGGCTGGCGGGGCCCTCCTGTCAAGCTGGGCTGCTGGCGGACTTGTCGGGGGTGCTGCCCTTCCCAGCCTTCCCTGTTCGCCTGTGGCCCTTCCCCACCTTTGGCGGTGTGCCAGGTGGCACCACACTTCCTGCCGGAGCCATGGTAGGGGTTTTGGTCCCTGGTGTCTTCGGCCTCTCACGCCGGCCACTGACAATCTTCAGATGTTTTACCGGGGGTGGGCTGGCCGTGCCTTGGCTCCTTAATGAACTGGCTGCCCTTGAGGGTGGGGGACTCCACAGCCTATGGCACACTGTCATTACAGGTCCCGCTTTTGTGGTGGCTGAGGTGCTGACTGGAGTCCTATGAGATGGACGGGGTGGGGGAGTTGTTGGAAAGAGGACAAGTTTGGAAAGGAAAAGCAATTTAGGAACAGAGGGACGGGTAGGTGTAGTGGGTATGGGAGTGGAGGAAGAGGTTGTGGTTGTAGGAGTCTTCAGTCTGGTGTCTTTGGGTGCAGGTGCTTGGGCTGGATGCTGTCGTGAGGTGGATGGCTGTTGGGTGGGTGGCTGTCTGCGTTTGTGTAGCTTGGAAGAGGGGGTCACAGACACAGTGGAAGAGGACACAGAGGACGTGTAAATGATAGTGGGGGTGGTGACTGCACGTGTGCGAGGGGTTCTGGTGTGTGTGCTGGTGATGGACGTAGTGGCTGAAGATGTTGTGCATGCAGGTGTGAGTGGAGACGTGACAGGGAGGGAGGAGGGAGACGAGGAGGAGGGGGACACAGTGGAGGCAATGGGTGTTGGTATGTCTGTATGTGGATGTTGCTTGTGTGAATGCTTGTGTGATGTGTGGTGCTTATGTCTGGATGAGCTTCCCTTGGGTGTTGAGGTGTGTGCAGGCTGGTCTGATGGTGTGTCTGGGATAGGCAGAGGTACAGGTGATAGGGTATGGGTGGAGGAAGTTGGAGGGGGGAGGCTAGAGACAGGGACAATTGCTGCAATCAGTGCTGAGGCCAGAGTGTTGAACGATCGCTGATGGGCAGCCTGACCAGAATGAATGCCCTCCAGGTATGCATACTCTGATGCACCTCCCTTTCTACACCCTGGATGGCATTCAAAAGGGTAGACTGCCCAACAATGAGCGTCCTCAGGAGGTCAATGACCTCCTCACTGAGGGCAGCAGGGGTGACAGGGGCAGGGCCTGAGGTGCCTGGGGCGAAGGAGATGCCCACCTTCCTGGGTGAGCGGGCACGGGCCAAACGCTGAGGGGCTGCTGGGAGGGCGGTGCTGGTGCGCTGGGTGCCTCCCTTCAGAGGACGAGTCCGTGTCACTAATGTCTGCACGAGTCCCCGCTGTGGAGCTCCCCTCGCCCTCCGTCCCACGGGTGTATTCGGAATCCATTGCATGGCCCTCTTGGGCCATGTGGGATGCAGCTCCCTCGTGCTCCGATGCCACTTCTCCTCCGCCTGATGATGCTAATGCACACATGAACAGGAAGACCACAAAAAAGGGGGGGGGGAATAAAGACATGTTGAGTGCATGCATTGGCGACACCGTTGGCGGAGAGGACAGACACAGAAGCCCCCTGCACTACGCCGCGCACTTGGGGTCCACTACTCAATCCGTGGGACATGGCCTACAAACCTATGGACGACAAATGCACACATAGATGACACAGGGCCTTGATTAGCTGTACTTGGCACCCTACAGAGGTGGGGGGCGGGGGCACAGGGCCATGCCTTACGGAGGGGCCTAGCCTACAGAAATCGCCCTGGCCTAGGGATACCCACAGCCCTCCTCCCCCACCCAGACACCTCCACTGCGCGCAAAGTCAGCAGAATGAGGTTGTACTCACCCCCTTGTGTCTGCTGTGATGTCCTCACGCGCCCATCCAAATCGGGGTAGGCCACCGCCAGGATCCGGGACATCAGAGGGGTCAAAGTACGACTGTCACCCCTCCCACGTTGGGAGGCCATCCCCAGCTGAGCCTCCGCCGTCTTCCTGCTCCAGCGTCGGATGTCCTCCCATCTCTTCCGGCAGTGGGTTCCCCGTCTCTGGTGGACCCCCAGGGCCCGGACATCCTTGGCGATGGCACGCCAAATGTCTATCTTCTGGTGGGCGCTGACCTATGTGAAATGTACAGGGGGAGAAAAAGAGTCATCACCTTCTGCACCCTCAATGTGAGTGGCCCCCCATCCCTACCCTTGCCATGTGGCACATCCTGTCATCCGTCGTCTGATGCATGCCTCATTCGCTCCCCTCCCCACCATCTTTCATCCACCCGAGTCAACACAGGCATTGGCCACAAAGCATGGTCCCGGTGTACTTACCTGTTGGTCTGGAGGACCGTAGAGTAGCGCATACTGGGGGAGGACCCCATCCACGAGTTTCTCCATTTCCTGAGTAGTGAAGGCAGGGGCCCTTTCCCCAGTCGCATGAGCCATTGTCTCTTCCAGACCGAGGTCACAGCAGCACTTGCAGTGTAGGTCCTCTCCTGTCGAAGATCAGGTATTGAGTGATTAAGCAGATAGAAAATGGCGTGACACACCGTGGCGGTAGGCGGTCAAAGACCGCAGCACAAAGCAGCATTGGTTAACATTGAACCCTATGGGTCTCAGAAGCCAATGACGATGTGCGCCGGCGGTCGCGGTACGCACCGGCGCGCTGCTTTGCGCCACAGTCTTCGACCGCCTACCGCCACTGTGTGCCACGCCAGCGCATTGACCTCACATCCCATTGTCACACTTCACAGGTCAGGCAGCCGCCATTTCAAGGGCCCACATGGCTTACTTTTAACTGCGTCACACATACCTAGGCCTTGCATCAACACTCCTACAAACCATTCAATGAATTGGGAATTGTGTTTTGTGCAAACTGTGGTTACGTACCTGTGGGCTGATTGACTCTGTGCTCGCTGTTGTCCTACATAGGCACCGTCCGCTGGGACATGCGAGGAGATGGAGGAATCTTCCCATGTACAGACCGCTGGTAGACCTGTTGACAATGGAGAAAAGACATGTCATACTGACATACAGGCTTGACCGAGCCACTATTCAGGAACTGTGTGCCCAGCTGGAGCCAGACCTGATGTCACCCATCCGCCAACCCACAGGGATCCCACCTCTAGTGCAGGTGCTGTCAGTACTCCATTTCTTTGCAAGTGGGTCATTTCAAACAACAGTGGCCATATCATCAGGGATGTCCCAGCCTATGTTTTCCAAGGTGTTGTCCAGAGTGTTGTCTGCCCTTCTGAAATACATGCGGAGCTACATTGTTTTCCCTGAGGTGGGGATTTGGCTACAGTGAAGGGTGATTTCTATGCCCTTGGACATATCCCCAACATCATAGGTGCCATTGATGGGACCCATGTGGCTTTGGTTCCCCCCCACAGGAGTGAACAGGTGTACAAAAACAGGAAGAGTTATCATTCGATGAATGTACAGATGGTGTGTTTGGCAGACCAGTACATCTCCCATGTTAATGCCAAGTTCCCTGTCTCTGTGCATGACGCCTACATCATGCGGAATAGCAGCATCCCTTACGTGATGGGTCAACTCCAGAGGCACCGTGTGTGGCTAATTGGTGACTCTGGTTACCCCAACCTGTCCTGGCTACTGACCGCAGTGAGGAATCCCCGGACAAGGGCAGAGGAACGGTACAATGAGGCACATGGGAGAACTATGAGGGTGATCGAGCAGACCTTCGGCCTTCTGAAGGCCAGGTTCCGCTGCCTCCATATGACAGGTGGATCCCTATTGTACTCACCAAAGAAGGTGTGCCAGATCATCGTGGCCTGCTGTATGCTTCACAACCTGGCTTTGCGACGCCAGGTGCCTTTTCTGCAGGAGGATGGTCCAGATGGAGGTGTTGTAGCAGCTGTGGAGAGTGAAGAAGAGGAAGCCGAAGAGGACGAGATAGACAACAGGAACACAGTAATACAGCAGTATTTACAATGACACACAGGTAAGAGTCCAACCCATCATAATACATATACTTAACCCCTACTACCTCTCTACTGTCTGACCTTTTCCCCGTGTATGGTAACTGAGTTGTGACTTTCCCTTCCAATTTCAGAGATGTGGGCCATACTGCGTGACATCTGCTTTATTTCCCCATGGACTACAGCTGTGTGACAGTGGTATGTTGGCATCACAATGTAAATATGCATTTTGGGACGGTAATGTCTAATACATTAGTACAAAATCACAGCCAGACTCCCGATTGTTTTGTCGAATAACTGTTTATTTCAGTGTCCTATATTGGTGGGTGGTTGCAAGTCGGTGAGGGGTGATGGTGGAGGATTGTCCATGGCAGAGTCCAGACTATTAGTCTCACAGGTGCAATGTCCAAATGCCTGTGGAAAGTGGAGCATGGGCAGTATAAGAATGGACAGGGTGTCAATGTGGGACAGTGGGATGACAATCAGGGAGGTATCCTTTCCTGGCGGGGGTCTTGGCATCTTACTCTGTCTTCTTCCTGGATCTCAGGGCCCGCTTGCGGGGTGGTTCTCCTTCTGCAGGGGGTGGGGTGCTGGTGGCCTGTTGGTCCTGTGGCGGGGCCTCCTGGCCACTAGCGCCGGCGAAGGTGGTAGCCAGTTCTTGGTCCATGCTAATGTCAGGGGCCCTTTGTCCTGCCACAGTGTCCCGCAATGTGGTGACTACCTGATTCAGAGCCCCTACAATAGTGCCCATGGTGGAAGTGATGTTTCGTACTTCCTCCCTGAACCCCAAATACTGTTCCTCCTGCAGAAGCTGGATCTCCTGAAACCTGGCCAGGACCGTCGCCATCGTCTCCTGGGAGTGGTGGTAGGCTCCCATGATGGAGGAGAGGGCCTCGTGGAGAGTGGGTTCCCTGGGCCTGTCCCCCCCCCGTCGCACAGCAGCCTTCCCAGTTCCCCTGTTTCCCTGTGCCTCTGTCCCCTGGACCGTGTGCCCACTACCACTGCCCCCAGGTCCCTGTTGTTGTTGTGGTGGGGGGTTAACTTGGGTGCCCTGTAGTGGTGGACACACCGCTGATTGACGTGTCCTGGGGACTGAGGGATGGGCCCGCTGGGTGGGTGCTGTGCTGGTGTTGCCAGTGGGGGGAAGGTCTGCTATGGGCTGTGGCTGTCTGAGGGGGACCGACTGTCCCGAGGTCCCGGATGGGCCGGGCTGGTCATCTAGATCCAGATCGACAGAGGTGCTGTCCTCACTGTGGGCCTCTTCTGGGGGTGGAGTGGACATTTGTGGACCCTCCTGTGCGGTGACGTGGCGTTCGGGTCCTGCAGGGGTATAAAAGTATGGTTATTGCATTTGTGTGTGCCATAGCGTGTAATGGGTGGTTGCCCTTGTACCCCAGTGCTGGCATTCCCGTGTGGGGGCTTTTGTGACGGTGATTTGGTGGGGGATGGGTATGTGCAGTGGGCATGCTTTGGTGATGGGTGTCCATGCTTTGTGGTCGCATGCAGGGCTTGGTGTTGGGATGGGTGGGCTGTGATGTGGAGACATTTGCAAGGAGCAGGATGTGATGGGGGTGAGGGTGAGGGTGGGGGTATGAGTTGGCATGCTGGTGGGGTGGTGGGGATGAAGTAGAGAAGATGAGACTTACCAGAGTCTGTTCCTCCGCCTACTCCTGCGAGGCCCTCAGGATGCAGGATCGCCAAGACTTGCTCCTCCCATGTTGTAAAGTCTGGGGGAGGAGGTGGTGGACCGCCGCCAGTCCGCTGCACCGCGATGTTGTGCCTGGATACCATTGAACGCACCTTCCCCCGTAGGTCGTTCCACCGCTTCCTGATGTCGTCCCTATTTCTTGGGTGCTGTCCCAAAGCGTTGACCCTATCGACTATTCTGCTCCATAGCTCCATCTTCCTGGCAATGGTGGTGTGCTGCACCTGTGTCCCGAAGAGCTGTGGCTCTACCCGTACAATTTCCTCCACCATGACCCTGAGTTCATCCTCGGAGAACCTGGGGTGTCTTTGCGGTGCCATGGGGTGGTGTGGGTGATGTGTGGGGTGGATTGTGTGGTGATGTGTATTGGTGTGTTGTGTGAAGTGCGTGGAAATATTGCTGGGTGAAAGTAAAATGCGCATCTGGGTGCTCAGTTCTCTTTTTCTCAGTGCGTGGTCCCGATTCTGTAGAAGTGGGGGTTTGTGGGTGATGTGGGTGTGTGTTTTATATTGTGTTGGGTGTGTGGGAGTGGTGTGTGTATGTGTATCAGGTGTGTGTTTTTCAATTTGTCCAATGTGGATGTGTTTTGTAAATGTGTGAGTATTTTGAGCGCGGCGGTGTGTACCGCCAATGGATTACTGCGGTTGAAAGACCGCCGCGTGGATTCGTGGGTCGTGATAGTGTGGGCGTATTTCTGTTGACGTGACGGTGGAGGTTTGGTCATCGCCAGTTTCTCGCTGGCCTTTGGTGTGGCGGACTTTTGTGGATGTCTGCATTTTGCCGGTTTGCCTGTTGTGGGTCAGAATGACAGTGGCGGTTTACCGCGGCCGCGGCGGTATGTTGGCGGTCTTCTGACAGCAGGAAGCGGCTTTTACTGCCAAGGTTGGAATGACCACCTGAGTGACAGAGTTTCTGGATAAAATCAATAGCATTCCCTAACCCACCTAAATGACTCCCCGTGACATGGGTTTTTATCCCTTTTTTCGTAGTACATTCCCCCAAAATTCTATTGGACATTTGCTATACCCCACTATCTTTAACCTATCAGAAAGTACATTAGGTAATCTAACTCTTCACCCCATATTATTTTACAAGTTTTTGATTGGTCTTCGTAATTGACGTCTTCAGAGGTGGTACGTCCGGTGTGATTTCATCCTTCTGTAATTCTTTGCACATCTTTTGGTCAGCAGTTTCATTGTCTTCACTGGTTTGAATGACCTTGTACATTACATTAATCTACATTGTTTCAATTCACTTTTAACATTTAGTCTGTGGACGAGGGGAGATGGTGAGAACGGATCTAACATGGTTACATTCATCTTCCAAGTCGAAGAAAAAGAATAAACAGGGCCATGGCCCCTTGTGAGTCAGCACACTGGAAAATAGAAAAATGCATTTAATATGAGAGCTAAGCAGCTAAGCTTCAGCTCATGCTAACTTAAGGCCTATGAGGTTTTCAGTACAAATTTCATAACACAAATGTTAGTATAAACTTATTTAAACGTAATATAAACATTTTGATTATCATTATTAGTCCACGTATACATTGGTCGCCACTCATCGTGGTCACAATTCAAGCGCACATCTAAGCATAATTACTATTATTATAATTTCTATGCGGTAGCATCACACACTAATTCATAAATATTTCATGTTAATATAGATTATATAAGCTACGCTCTTTCAAAAGGAAGTAACTGTTGTGTCCTGCATCACTTAACTTTAGGAGCATTTTCAAAGTCATCTTGCACTGAACTGTAAACATATGACAAAGTCTCTTCAAAATTCAAAAAGTGTATTTAATTAACATGCAGTATCTTTTCACCTTAGTACATCAGATTATATTAGCACATTGAGAAGTACTATTTTAAAAGTGATAGTTTTCAAACATGAATTTAGAATAATCAATTCTTCCCCCTACCCTGACAACAATGCCAATAGTGAAATGTGGCAAGTAGGTTGTCATGTGCACCCTTTGGGTGACCTGAGTTCCTATTATACAAGTAAAACATTATCATTTTTTAAAATCAATTTGGTAAAGTTGGAAAGCCAGGATTAATCCCAGGTTTTCTGGTTTCACATTGTGCAATTCAGCAACTACATGTATATACTTTGCTTCCTCTACACTCACCTTACCACCAATTCCCCCCACACCCCTACCCTCATTTTGACCACACCCCGCTGGCATCAATGCGGTCCTTGGACACATCACAGACCACACCTTTTGGCCCCTGAGAAAATGTTTCTGAGTACCCATTTCCTAAATGATCAACCATATCATCAGACACTGGGTGGGAATCACCACCATCATTATGAGAAATGTTATGCCTTTTCTCCAAAGGCCCATACAATAAAATGATTAAGCCCATCTACGTCACTTTGGATATCATCACCATCATCATCAGGGTTATTCAAATTTGTAATGTTAAGAGGGAAGCCCTGCAAAAGAGACCTCTCAAGTGGGAGGACTAGTCAAAGAAACGTTTTTGAAGACATTGAGGTGCTCATTATGAGTTTGGCGGTCTTCTCAGAAGACCACCGTGGTGGCGGGTGCCAAAAGACCACCAGTGTTGGCGGTATCATGACCGCCATATTACGAGTCACAAACTGAAGAACGCCCAAAAACAGCCACAAATTCGAGACAGCCGTCCTGACCGAGGGTGGTAGAGAGGCGGCTCCACCACCCGCACCACCATGCCGACAACATCCTGCCCTCCTCATTACGACCCATAAATCAGCACAGCGGTCTTTGCAAGGCTATAATCCATTGGCGGTCCGAACAGCTGCGGTCAAAAACCCAACCTCGCCAGACCACAACACCTCATTGGATAGTACCAATACCCCACACCTGACACATATACACACACCACACACAAATTGATCACTGCACTATAAAACACCCCCCACACACACACCCACAATCGTTTGCAACCAGAAAAATTGACACAGAGAGCGAAAAGCGGACAGAGGACACAGCACTTGGATAGCAAAGGCACCATCACAGTGTACACATATCACACAACTGCACTTGCTACATAATACACACCTCACCACTGCACACAAACACCACATACAACCAGCACACATAACTAAACACCCCCACCTCACCAACCATCACACACAGCACCCTTGCACACACCACTCCCCACAGCACAATTACCATAGCACGCCAAAAGCACCCACACCTCACAAACTATGAGCTGAAGGTCATGGTTGATGAAATCATCAGGGTAGAGCCACAGCTGTTGGGAGCACAGGTCCAGCAAGCATCCATTGCCAGGAAGATGAAGTTATGGTGGAGGATCTTCGACAGGATAAACTCAGTGGGCAAACATCCATGCACAAGGGAGGACACCAGGAAGAGGTGGAACAACTTCTGGGGGAAGGTGCATTCCATGGCAGCGCAACACCACATTGCCATCAACAAGACTGGCGGGGGCCCCCTCCACCTCCCCCAGAGTTCATATTGTAGGAGGAGAAGGTCTTGGGCATTCTGCACCCTCTCCATCCACAGGTACCCCTACCACTGCCACCATGCAGAGGATGCCAGAGAAAGACAGCCATCCCCTGGAAGAAGGCTCAAGTGAGGACTACAACGCTGGATGTTGGGAAAGTGACGACTTACCTGTCCTATCTGGAACAACTGGTCAGTCCACCACCACCAGCCTCACCCTGCCCACATCTGAGGCGCCCACCCCTGTGGCACCAGCAGCACAGGCAACCCCTCTTCCCCAAACCTGTGTCCCACGGACTGTTCAATCTGTAGTGTGCCCCACAGTATAGGGACCTGAGTCGACCCCTCACATCCAAGACGATGAAGGTCCTGATGTAAGTGGGAGTGGGAACATTCTCTCTTGTGTGCCACTGAGATAACCTGTTGACTGTCCATTGACAACTCTCCATTTTCCCATGGCCCTTGGATACTGGACCTGTACTACCAGCAGCTGGGTCAACTACTCTGATGATTCAATACTCCATGACCCCACTAAACAGCTATTGCATAAAAGATTCACAATAAACACCATTGCACACAAGAACTGCTTATGTGACTTTATTTTTACAAGTTTTATATAATATTGTGTAAAGTGACTTTTCAGTTCACACATAGATCACAAAAGGTCTGTCAGATGGACACATGGGCCAGCAATGTCAAGCAAGTGTGTCAGTACAACTGACATGTAGTGTAATCCAGTGCCAAGGGTGCCTCCAGTCATGCCAGGAAGCAGAGTTAAACCACACATTTGACCTGCAATTCAAGCCAGGGAAAACCTTCAATAAAGTATTCCGTGTTGCTCAACCAATACACATACAGTACATTAATGTTTCCACAGGTGCCATTTTGCAAGTGGAAAGTAACCACATATCACCATGGTAGGTCGACATTTCCAATACATACAACCCCAATGATCTATTCCTCATAGCTGATATCACCCACAGAAAAGGCATGTTGCACTATCTAACACAGTTAGGTACCATATATGGCCTTTGGGTATAGTGAGGATGGGTAGCAAAACTGTTATATAACTAAGGTTGCAAAACCTTAGCGATTCACATTGCAGTCCTGGGACCATACAACATGGTCAAACCCTTGTAGGTCTGAAACCAGCCAGCAGCATGTACAACATAGCCCTGCCATTTCAACAGTCACACCTCCTGTGATGGACAGTATGTTTCCCACCAAACCCACACAAAGGGATGGCTGCATTGCACAAATCTCCAAGGAAGCCACACACCAGGAGGAGTAATGTCACAAGGCAGACAGGGGTACAGGTTACATACAATACAGTTCACACCTACCTGAGATTCATCGGAAGAACTGCTGAATCAACTCTGACCTACAGTCAGCTGCATCCTCCTCATCTGCCTCATCACTTCCAATGTTACCAGTATCAGCCACTGGTCTAGCTGCCACCTCCTCCACATACATCAATGCTATGTGTTGCCTCAGGGCAAGATTGTGTAGCATGCTACATGCAACAACGATCTGGCAGACTTTCTGTGGTCTGTAGAGCAGGGCATCTCCTGAGAAGTGTAGACACCGAAATCTGGCTTTCATTAGCCCAAATGTCCTCTCAATGACAAGTCTCATTTGGCTGTGAGCCTCATTGTAATGGATCGCCTCATCAGTTGTAGGGTACCTCACCGGTGTCAGCAGCCAGGGAAGTTTGGGGTAGCTAGAGTCACCTGTGTGCACAAAGGTTCGACTGATCACGAAACTGTGAGAGACAGAGCTGACTGTGAAGAGAGCTTACATTTCAGTTGAAGACATACGATAGCAAACATACCAATGAGCCAGGCCCTCTCACTGTGTAGTTGAGACATTATGTGTGGCATATTGCTGTTCCTCAAGATGTAGGAATTATGCACAAATCCACGATATTTGGCAGTCACTTGTGAAATATACTGGTCGACAAGACACACCACATGGACCATTTGCTAAGTAGAAGTTTTTCCTGTTACGAACACCTGTTCATTGGCCCTGGGAGGAACCAAAGCGATGTGGGTGCCATCAATGGCCCCTATCACATGTGGGATGTGAGCCATGTCATAAAAGTCAGAGTTTATAGTGGGCAGATCAGCATGGTGTGGGAACCAGATTTAGCTGGCCATGCATTTGAGTAAGGCACACACTACATCCTGCCACACTACACTGAACATCAGCTGTGACATTCCTGAAGCCAAGCCCACTGTAACCTGAAACGATTCTGAGACAATGAAATGCAGCATTGAAAAGACCTGTACAGTGGGAGAGATGGCATAGGGGTTGCGGATGGCAGGTAACAGATCTGGCTGTAACAGGGTATACAGTTCCCGGATGGTCTGACGGTTCAGACAATTGGCCGGGATTATGTGGTGCTCCTCCTTTGTAGCAAGCTCAACTAGGGGCCGGTACACCGGTGGATGTCTCATTTGCAACACTGCAAGGTATCTAGGAATGGAAGAAGGGGAAAGGCACAAGTTAATATCGACAGTTCACATGCCAACTGGCTCAATTCTTGATGCACAGCATAGTACCATGGATAGAATGCTAATATGTACAAATACCAAATGGGGAATGTGACTGATCGTTAATGCCATCCCAGATGTCAGTGCAAGGGCCCGGCTAACTGGTTGAGACACAGGACATATGTTTAACTTCCACGTAACAACTGCCTTGTCTCCCAGGTTACCACCTTCATTTCAACTTCGCACATACAGTTATGATAAACACGTCTGTGAGGCAGCATTGGCCTGCACATGACCTGTCATAGTCATAAGTACATCTACCTACACTTCCGTGTTGCTCAACCAATACACATACAGTACATTAATGTTTCCACAGGTGCCATTTTGCAAGTGAAAAGTAACCACATATCACCATGGTAGGTCGACATTTCCAATACATACAACCCCAATGATCTATCCCTCATAGCCGATATCACCCACAGAAAAGGCATGTTGCACTATCTAACACAGTTAGGTACCATATATGGCCTTTGGGTATAGTGAGGATGGGTAGCAAAACTGTTATATAACTAAGGTTGCAAAACCTTAGCGATTCACATTGCAGTCCTGGGACCATACAACATGGTCAAACCCTTGTAGGTTTGAAACCAGCCAGCAGCATGTAACACATAGCCCTGCCATTTCAACAGTCACACCTCCTGTGATGGACAGTATGTTTCCCACCAAACCCACACAAAGGGATGGCTGCATTGCACAAATCTCCAAGGAAGTCACACACCAGGAGGAGTAATGTCACAAGGCAGACAGGGGTACAGGTTACATACAATACAGTTCACACCTACCTGAGATTCATCGGAAGAACTGCTGAATCAACTCTGACCTACAGTCAGCTGCATCCTCCTCATCTGCCTCATCACTTCCAATGTTACCAGTATCAGCCACTGGACTAGCTGCCACCTCCTCCACATACATCAATGCTATGTGTTGCCTCAGGGCAAGATTGTGTAGCATGCTACATGCAACAACGATCTGGCAGACTTTCTGTGGTCTGTAGAGCAGGGCATCTCCTGAGAAGTGTAGACACCGAAATCTGGCTTTCATTAGCCCAAATGTCCTCTCAATGACAAGTCTCATTTGGCTGTGAGCCTCATTGTAATGGATCGCCTCATCAGTTGTAGGGTACCTCACCGGTGTCAGCAGCCAGGGAAGTTTGGGGTAGCCAGAGTCACCTGTGTGCACAAAGGTTCGACTGATCACGAAACTGTGAGAGACAGAGCTGACTGTGAAGAGAGCTTACATTTCAGTTGATGACATACGATAGCAAACATACCAATGAGCCAGGCCCTCCCACTGTGTAGTTGAGACATTATGTGTGGCATATTGCTGTTCCTCAAGATGTAGGAATTATGCACAAATCCACGATATTTGGCAGTCACTTGTGAAATATACTGGTCGACAAGACACACCACCTGGACCATTTACTAAGTAGAAGTTTTTCCTGTTACGAACACCTGTTCATTGGCCCTGGGAGGAACCAAAGCGATGTGGGTGCCATCAATGGCCCTATCACATGTGGGATGTGAGCCATGTCATAAAAGTCAGAGTTTATAGTGGGCAGATCAGCATGGTGTGGGAACCAGATTTAGCTGGCTATGCATTTGAGTAAGGCACACACTACATCCTACCACACTACACTGAACATCAGCTGTGACATTCCTGAAGCCAAGCCCACTGTAACCTGAAACGATTCTGAGACAATGAAATGCAGCATTGAAAAGACCTGTACAGTGGGAGAGATGGCATAGGGGTTGCGGATGGCAGGTAACAGATCTGGCTGTAACAGGGTATACAGTTCCCGGATGGTCTGACGGTTCAGACAATAGGCCGTGATTATGTGGTGCTCCTCCTTTGTAGCAAGCTCAACTAGGGGCCGGTACACCGGTGGATGTCTCATTTGCAACACTGCAAAGTATCTAGGAATGGAAGAAGGGGAAAGGCACAAGTTAATATCGACAGTTCACATGCCAACTGGCTCAATTCTTGATGCACAGCATAGTACCATGGATAGAATGCTAATATGTACAAATACCAAATGGGGAATGTGACTGATCGTTAATGCCATCCCAGATGTCAGTGCAAGGGCCCGGCAAACTGGTTGAGACACGGGACATATGTTTAACTTCCACGTAACAACTGCCTTGTCTCCCAGGTTACCACCTTCATTTCAACTTCGCACATACAGTTATGATAAACACGTCTGTGAGGCAGCATTGGCCTGCACATGACCTGCCATAGTCATAAGTACATCTACCTACACTGTCCATATGTCACATGTGTGCACCCATGTTTGATGTGCAAACATTCTTAATCAACACACTTATCTTCATTAATCAATTACACTTAAAATTCACATTCAATATACTAACTACATGTAAAATGGCAGCCGCCTGTCTTGCATGCACAGGACAGATGGAAATGAGCTCATTCTGCCGGAATTAGAAGTCATGGCGAAAGGCGGTCGCAACCACCATGAAAATCTGCATTGGATAACATTGTTGTCTATGGGAGACTGGGGCCAATGATGATCACTGCGGGCAGTGACAGTCTTTTACGCGCGGACGTGACCATCATTTTCTGCTACCTTTCTCACTTGACTCCCAACACTCATGCAAGCAAGACCTCCACTACATGAGCTGCTGTGTTCTGTCTCTGGGAGCCATAATGCCACGTCCTGCAGGAGATAGGACCCCTGCCTTCACACCTGAAGAACTGGACAAGCTGGTGGATGAGGTTCTGCCTTGTATGGGGCACCAGAGCAGCACACAAATCCAATGTAACTATCCTGTTAAATTGTCTTACGTGTGAGGCTCAAAGGCAATGTGATGGTGCACACGAATTGGATGCATGCATGCTTGTAGCACAGGAGTGAGTGTGTTTGTGCCGTTGACAAACGTATGCCTGTGCATGAGAAATATTTGTTGTGTGACAGTCAATGCTGTTGCTGTGTCGCCACCCTACATGACTCTCTCCTTCTGTCTGTGTCCCCCGTGCAGGTCAGCACCCATCAAAAGAAAGGGATCTGTCGTGCCATCGCCAAGCAAGTGCAGATGCTGGGGGTCCATAGCCAGAGGAGCACCCACTGCAGGAAGCAGTAGAAGGACCTGACACGCTGGGCCCGGAAGAACGCAGAGGCCCAGCTGGGGACAGCCTCCCAGTGAGGGAGAGGTGTCCATTGGACCCTGACCCCCCCATAATGGGCTGCATTTTGGTGGTGGCCTACCCTGAGGTGGATCGGCATTTGAGGGCAGCTCAGCAGTCACAAGGGGGTGAGTACAGATGTAAACCTCTTCATTATTTGGCCTTGTATGGGTTATGCATGAATTGCAGTTGGTAGATGAGGTGTATCGCATTGGTAGCTGCACATCGACTATATGTGTTAGTAGCCATGTCTGTTTTTTAGTGCCAATTACATGAAGGCAGTGACATTTGATGTCACTATCTCCATGTTTGGGTGACACTCGACACACTCCATATGTGTATGTAGTGCTGGTTCCTCCATCAGCCTCAGTAAAACTGAAATGTTAAGGCCATTTCCATCGGTATTGGTCCCCCACTTTGACAGTAGCGCTGTGTGTGTTTCCAAACAGGTGCCATATGCACATCTTGTAGATGGCTGCAGGTGGTCTAAGGATGTGCACAGTGAAAAGGGATACGTAGCCATCCAAAATCAACATGTTATAGTCATCTGGGTTGGTAGTGAAGTACATGTCTGGGTCGAAAGGGATTGGGGAAGGTTATGGGCATCTATACAATGGTGCATCCTTCATCTAGTCATTTGGTGACACATTGCCCATTATAGTGGGTCAAATCTGCATAGATTCAGTTTGCCATGTCAGTCCTACAGGTGTAGTTGTATTTGTAATTGCATGCCTTGAAATCAGAGTGGAAAATAGGTTTGTTTTTCCCTTTGTAAGTGATGGTTTCTACCATTTCTGTCTCTCCCACCCTCCATCTCTCTCCTCCTCTGTCTTTGTTTGCAATAGCATCATCAGGTGAAGGAGAAGGGGTGCCAGCAAGTGGGAAAGCTGCAGCCCCCGGAACCCAGAAGGTTGAGACCAGTGGAGCCAGGGGGACCAGTGGGAGAGAGGGGAGTGCCATGGGGCAGACTGGTCCGAATACAAACTTTCCAGATTCCTCCTCCAATGGATGCTCCCTGGTGGTGGTGGACCCGTCAGGGACCAGCCCTGATTCTTACTTGTCCACTGACCCCCTTACCAGCACTGCACTCCCTGTAGCTCCCCACCCAGGTGCCCGTGCCACTCACCCAAGAGTGTGGGCGTTTCCTACACCACAGGCACCTCTGCTCCTGCCCCAGTCAGCCATGATGTCCTCAGTGAAGTGGCTATTGACCTCCTGAGGGCCATCTCTGTGGGACAGTCAACCATTGTGAATGCCATCCGGGGTATGGCTTCACAAATGCAACTAACTAATGTCTATATGAAAGGCATTCACGGTGCCCTGACAGGCCTGCAGAGATCATTTCAGGGTCTGGCCTCCGCACTGACGGCAGACAGTATCCCTTCTCTGTCCCCCCTCCAGCTACCTGTGCCCAATCCCACACCATTCTCTCCACATCCATCCAAAGCACACAGTCAGACCAGCATTCATCCACAACAACAGACATGGTTTGCAAGGACAAACACAGGCACCACAAGACCCACCACCGGCATGCACACAGACAACCCACACATGCAGACACAACATCCACACCCTACACTGACTCTCCCACCACCTCCTCCCTCAGATACTTCATCACTCACACCAGCCATCAGCACATCAACAGTCCAAGATCCAGCCACAAGTCACCTCTCACCCACCCACAACAGCAGACCCACATACATCCACCCGATTCACCACATGCGCACTCACCTCGACTACCAACACCCCCACATGCAGTACATCCACCTTAGCTGCAGGCACCACCCCAACAGACACTCACACATCCACCCTGGCTTCTCCCTGCATCTCCCCCCCCCTCCTCCCAAGCGACATAAATGCATACACTCACCCACCCAACAGACACCCAGCACACACGACTTCCACTAAGGTACCTGCACCCAAGGCACATCCAATGACGCATCTCACAACCATTCCCTCTCCCTCCACTCCCAAACTCTTTTCCCACAACCAACTTTGTGTCCCTAAAAAACTATTGCTCCGAGAGTTTGCCCTGTTCCCTCCCACTGGCCCAGCTAATACTTCACCCAAACGCCCAGTTTCCCTCCCTAAGCCCAGTCCTTCTACCTTCCAGTCCTCCCATGCCTCTCCTTGCACTGCTCCTCCCCCTGCAACATCTGAGTCCTCCCAAACCCAAAGTCACCCCTCCCAAGTCAAAGTCCAGGGCCCCTCCCCAGAAACAGAAACCCAAACCCAAACCAAACACCCCCACCCAAGCCAAAAACCAAACCTAAGGATTCCCCACCAAACCTAAGCCCCTACCTCACCTCCCCCCTCACGCTTGTGGTGCCTGCCTGCCAGCCCCATTGATGCCCCTGCCATGTGGAGGCCACTTCACAGTCAGGAGTGAAGTGGGGCCTTTACCCCTGCCCAGTGTGCCTGGGGCACTAGCAGGATTTGGACTGGTAAGTAGGCATGTGTTGAAAATAGTTGATTAATTTATATATATTGCTCTGATGTTGAATACATCTGCACCATAGCACCGTTGATGTCGACGTTAACTAATTTGTCCTGCCTTTCCTTCCACATTTATGTGTTGTCATTGTGTGACTCGGTGGTGTTGTGTATGTATGTTTTGTAGGTGACAGTGGTGTGGGTGTGTGCAGTGTGGGGCGTATGGCATGTGTATGTTAGCAGTGGAGTGTAATGTTTGTGGGTGTGTGTGTTGGTATGGGTTTTTAATTGCATGCGGCCATCGGTATTGGTGCCGGTTGTGTGTGGGTGTGTACTAATGACCTTCTCTCCAGTGTTTGCTAGGCGGGTGTACTTATGGATATCTTTGTCACCGGAAAGCTGAAGCTGTATGGCCAGCAGGAGCATTGGGAAGACTTCAGGTTTGAGTTCCATGGTGGCTGCAGACGTGCTTGTGTTCCTGAAGGTCAGTGTTCCTTTTTATACACTTCGTTTCCGCCAGGGTTTTGGTGGTGGTGCGAAGACACCAGAAATCCTGACAGTATGCAACCTTGTAATACGGTTGGCAGATATATGCTCCCCACCGGCCTGGAGATGCCTACTGCCATCAGCGGAAGTCTGTCCACACTGGTGGTAAATTGGCTGCGTTCCAATGGGTACACCACCATGATCATAATATGGCGGTCCTCTCTGCCAGGTCAGTGCGACTGCCAAACTCTTAATGAGGGCCTGAATGTGACCCAGCACATTTCTTTCCCTTTTGTGTGGAAAACTCAGGAGTATGAGACAGCATTTTGGAAATTAAGGCTTCCAAATTTTTTACCCATCCAGCATGGAGACAGATTCTGCATGCTATACTGAATGCTTAATTAAGGATTTTAAGTAGGCTTTAAATATTTGAGTATCCTCCTCCTCAGCCATATTAAATATAATAATAACCAACAACCAATGAGCTTATGAAGAATGAAGTAAAAGCCCACTACAGAACAACCAGAACTAAAAGGTTACTATCCAGGGGTAAAAAATTAGAATTAAAGGTGCAAACACCTTTAAGGGACAGTTCTGACAGGAAAGGGGTAGGAACGAGCGAGGGACTACTCTCCGAATAAAGAAATGTGTCTCTTGCAGCGCAAATGGCAGGGAAAGCCTCACCTGACAGCAGCAGTGAGAAAAAGGTGGAAAGACGCTCTGGATACAGCAGAACAAACGGTCTACTGAGAAGCACAGCACAACCGTTACAGGCCCGACAGAGTCCAAATGAAATGCGCACAGAGCTCCGCTCCAGACACCAATAGAATGGTAAGCACTGCATTCGGAGGCCTTTCAATAGTCTGCCTCCCCCAAAGGCGCAGGTTAAAAGCCTAGGTTTCTGGCTCGACTCACGTTTGACCATGGAACTTCAGGTTAAAAAAACTTCCTCCATGTGCTTCGGTTTCATAAGAGCCCTTAAGAAGATTTTTTATCTTCTACCTTTTATGGCCAGAAGAATCCTCATCCAAGCCTTGATTCTTTCCCGCATTGACTATGGGAACTCTCTGTATCTCAGCTCTCCTGAGTACGTGATAAAGAAGCTGCAAATAGTGCAGAATGCAGCAGCCAGACTTCTTACTAATTCTCCCAGGCACCTCTCTGCTAAGCCAGCCCTTGAAGCACTTCATTGGCTACCCATTAAGCAGCGTATTCATTTTAAAGCCATGTGCATTACTCACAGAGCTTTACATAATAAGGGTCCGCTTTTCTTTAGAAAACGGATCTTTATTTAGGTCCCCTCTAGAAGTCTGAGATCATCCTCTGCTCGGCAGATTTATATACCACGTTTCAAGAGATCATGGGGAGGCAACTCTTTCTCCATCAAGGCTGCTCGTCTTTGGAACGCCCTGCTTCCGAACTTCGTTATGAATCCTCGGAGCGTCTTTTTAGGAAGAAGTTGAAAACTATCCTTTTCTGCAGTTAACTTTTCTTTTTCTTTTAGCTTTTCCCAGGAGTAGTCACGTACCTTTAGCGCTGGGATGCCCTAGGGTAGCTACGTGCTTTACAAACCCATAAAACTAAACTAAACTAAGCGCGCAACAACTACTAAAGACAAATAGAGTGTTCAAGGATAATATCAAAAGAATATATAGTTTAAACATCATAAGCACATAATAATGACATTTTCATAAACTGTGAAGAAAAGTAATGAGCAAAAGTACTTATCTTGATTGTGAACAGCAAGAAAAGAGGATTTGTTGCTCTCAGTCAAGCTCATTGTTAGACTTGGCATCCTTGGCGTGGTCTCCCTCAACTTTTTGCCTCTGTTTCCAAGTTGTAGATGTATGCTGGACTCTGTTGTAGCTGTTTTTGTTACTCTTGGCACTTTACCACTGCTATCCAGTGCTAAAGTGTAAGTGTTCCTATGTAAAATGTATGTGCAATCGGCTTGCCTTTATTGCCATATTTGATTGACTAGTAAGTCCCTAGCACAGTGCACTAGAGGTGCCCAGGGCCTGTAAATCAAATGCTACTAGTGGGCCTGCAGCACTGGTTGTGCCACCCACATAATTAGCCCTGAAAACATAGCTCTGTCCTGCCACTGCAGTGTCTGTGTGCAGTTTTAAACTGCCAATTCGACTTGGGAAGTGTACCCACTTGCCAGGCATAAACCTTCCAGTTTTATACATGTAAGGCACCCCTAAGGTGGACCCGAGGTAGCCCCATGGGCAGGGTGCAGTGTATGTAAAAGGTGGGCCATGTACTTATGTGTTTTACATGTCCTACCAGTGAAGTACTGCCAAATTCGTTTTTCACTATTGCAAGGCTTATCCCTCTCATAGGTTAACATGGGGGCTGCCTATAAATATTATTAAAGTGTAGATTCCCTTTGGGAGCAGATAGAAATATGGAATTTAGGGTCTCTGAACTCACAGTTTAAAAATACATCTTTTAGTAAAGTTTGTTTTTAGATTGTGTGCTTGAAAATCCCACTTTTAGAAAGTAGGCATTTTCTTGCTTAAACCATTCTGTGACTCTGCTTGTTTGTGGATTCCCTGGCTGTGTCAGTTTGACAGTTGGGCTGTTTGTACCTCTCCTCTACACAGTGTCACAAAGGGAGCTGGGCTGTAGCCTGCATATCCTGATGTGCCATCTGGGCTAAGGAGAGGAGTGGTCACTTACACCTGAAAGGGCTGTGCCTTCCCTCACACAATGCAGTCTCCAACTCCCTGGTGTGTGTCTGGGGCCTGGCCAAGGCAGGATCTTGAAAACAACGGAGACTTCTCTTTGAAGTGGGCTTACTTTAAAGGCGGAAAGGGGTATAAGAAGAGCACCCAAAACCCCTGGAAATCAGATAATTTCTGGAATCAAGAGAAACCTCTGCCAAGGAGAAGAGCTGAAGAGCTGAGGAGAAGTGCTGCCCCTGCCTGTGACTGTGCTTCGTTGGGCTATCCTGCAGTTGCTGCTTCTGCCTGTGAAAGGGGACAAAGACTAAACTGTGTTGTGCATTCCTGCTTGAGAAGAATCTCTAAAGGCTTGAACTGAGCTTGCCTCCTGTTGTTGAAGTCTCTGGGCCATTAACCTCTTCTGTGCCTTGGACGAGTTGATCTCGTCCAAGGCTACAGTTCCCCTGTGCCTTGGACGAGATCATCTCGTCCATGGCACAGGGGAAATTGGGGGCACGCTAGCGCGCCCCCGTGCACCCCCCTCCCCCTCCCAAGTCGGGGATGGAAGGAGAACACCTTCCCCCCGACACCCCCCACCGCCCCCTGTGACGTCAGCGCGCGAGCGTGCGCTGATTTGTCACAGGGGCCTCCCTAGATTGAAAGAGAAATGCAAAAGCATTTTTCTTTCAATCACTGGGGAGGCCCGGAGGGGCTTCAAAGGGAAGGAAAAGTATTTCCTTCCCTTTGAAGTCTCTCCGAGGGTTTCAAAAGCCGGATTGCTTGCAATCCGGCTTTTGAAACCCCACTAGACACCAGGGATTTTTTTCTATTTTATTGTTATTGACAAAAGGGAGCGACCCCTTGGGCAAGGGTCGCTCCCAGGGGGGGCATATTTTCGGGAAGGCCTTTTCTGTCCCCCCTGGGGGCAGATCGGCCTATTATTAGGGGGGGCAGAAACCTCTAGGCACCAGGGACCTTTTTTTTTTTTTTATGTTTCATTTTTTTTTTTTTGGTGGGGAGCGACCCCTTAGGCAAGGGTCGCTCCCCTTAGGGGAAAATTATATTTTGGCCATTTCTGCCCCCCTTGGGGGCAGATTGGCCTATTTTGAAGAGGCCAATCTGCCCCCAAGGGGGGTAGAAACCACAAGACACCAGGGAGTTTTTTCTTTGCGTGAATTTCACGCAAAGGGAGCGACCCCTTAGGCAAGGGTCGCTCCCTGGGGGGGAGGGCAATTTATTTTAGGCCATTTCTGCCCCCCCTTATTTTAGGCCATTGTTAGGCCGAACAGCCCCCGGGGGGGGCAGAACCCTCTAGGCACCAGGGCAATTATTATTATTATTTTTTTTGTTTGTTTTTTGGAGATGGGAAGTGACCCATCAGGCAAGGGTCGCTCCCCTTGGGGGGCAAATTGTATTTAGGCCATTTCTGCCCCCCTGGGGGCCGATTGGCCGATTTTAGGTCAATATGCCCCCAAGGGGGCAGAAACCACTAGGCACCTGGGATTTGTTTTTTGGCACCAATGTCACGCAGGGGGAGCGACCCCGTAGGCAAGGGTCGCTCCGGGGGGGGGGGGGGGGGGGGGGGGGCTGGGGGGGAAAATTTATTTTAGGCCATTTCTGCCCCCCCTGGTGGCAGATCGGCCTATTATTAACCCGAACTGCCCCCAGGGGGGGGCAGAACCCTCAGGGCACCAGGGCAAATTTTTTTGTTGTGTTTTTTTTTTTTTTTCGAGATGGGGAGCGACCCATCAGGCAAGGGTCGCTCCCCCGGGGGGGCAAATTGTATTTAGGCCATTTCTGCCCCCCTTGGGGGCAGATTGGCCGATTTTAGGTCAATCTGCCCCCAAGGGGGCAGAAACCACTAGGCACCTGGGATTTGTTTTTTGGCGCCAATGTCACGCAGGGGGAGCGACCCCGTAGGCAAGGGTCGATCCGGGGGGGGGGGGGGGTCAAATTTATTTTAGGCCTTTTCTGCCCCCCGGGGGCAGATCGGCCTATTATTAGGCCGAACTGCCCCCAGGGGAGGGCAGAACCCTCTAGGCACCAGGGCAAATTTTTTTGTTGTGTTTTTTTTTTTTTTCGAGATGGGGAGCGACCCATCAGGCAAGGGTCGCTCCCCTGGGGGGCAAATTGTATTTAGGCCATTTCTGCCCCCCTTGGGGGCAGATTGGCCGATTTTAGGTCAATCTGCCCCCAAGGGGGCAGAAACCACTAGGCACCTGGGATTTGTTTTTTGGCGCCAATGTCACGCAGGGGGAGCGACCCCGTAGGCAAGGGTCGCTCCCGGGGGGGGGGGGACTGGGGGGGCAAATTTATTTTAGGGCATTTCTGCCCCCCCCCCCCTCCCGGGGCCGGCTGAGCTAGAGGCCAAACTCCACAGGTAGGCACTTTGCAAAAAACACCTCTGTTTTCTGTGAAAAAATATGTTCTGTCCACGTTGTGTTTTGGGCCATTTCCTTTCGTGGGCGCTAGGCCTACCCACAGAAGTGAGGTACCATTTTTATTGAGAGACTTAGGGGAACGCTGGGTGGAAGGAAATTTGTGGCTCCATTTTGAGGTTTGCAAAGGATTCTGGGTAACAGAACCTGGTCCGAGCCCCGCAAGTCACCCCTCCTTGGATTCCCTTAGGTCTCTAGTTTTCAGAAATGCACAGGTTTGGTAGGTTTCCCTAGGTGCCGGCTGAGCTACAGGCCAAAATCCACAGGTAGGCACTGTTTTCTTTCAAAAAATGGGATGTGTCCACGTTGCGTTTTGGGGCGTTTCCTGTCGCGGGCGCTAGGCCTACCCACCCAAGTGAGGTATCATTTTTATCGGGAGACTTGGGGGAACGCTGTGTGGAAGGAAATTTGTGGCTCCTCTCAGATTCCAGAACTTTCTGCCACAGAAATGTGAGGAACATGTGTTTTTTTAGCCAAATTTTGAAGTTTGCAAAGGATTCTGGGTAACAGAACCTGGTCCGAGCCCCGCAAGTCACCCCTCCTTGGATTCCCCTAGGTCTCTAGTTTTCAGAAATGCACAGGTTTGGTAGGTTTCCCTAGGTGCCGGCTGAGCTAGAGGCCAAAATCTACAGGTAGGCACTTCGCAAAAAACACCTCTGTTTTCTTCCAAAATTTTGGACGTGTCCACGTTGCGCTTTGGGGTGTTTCCTGTCGCGGGCGCTATGCCTACCCACGCAAGTGAGGTATCATTTTTATCGGGAGACTTGGGGGAACGCTGGGTGGAAGGAAAGTTGTGGCTCCTCTCAGATTCCAGAACTTTCTGCCACAGAAATGTGAGGAACATGTGTTTTTTTAGCCACAATTTGAGGTTTGCAAAGGATTCTGGGTAACAGAACCTGGTCCGAGCCCCGCAAGTCACCCCTCCTGGGATTCCCCTAGGTCTCTAGTTTTCAGAAATGCACAGGTTTGGTAGGTTTCCCTAGGTGCCGGCTGAGCTAGAGGCCAAAATCTACAGGTAGGCACTTCGCAAAAAACACCTCTGTTTTCTTCCAAAATTTTGGACGTGTCCACGTTGCGCTTTGGGGTGTTTCCTGTCGCCGGTGCTAGGCCTACCCACGCAAGTGAGGTATCATTTTTATCGGGAGACTTGGGGGAACGCTGGGTCGAAGGAAATTTGTGGCTCCTCTCAGATTCCAGAACTTTCTGCCACAGAAATGTGAGGAACATGTGTTTTTTTAGCCACATTTTGAGGTTTGCAAAGGATTCTGGGTAACAGAACCTGGTCCGAGCCCCGCAAGTCACCCCTCCTTGGATTCCCCCAGGTCTCTAGTTTTCAGAAATGCACAGGTTTGGTAGGTTTCCCTAGGTGCCGGCTGAGCTAGAGGCCAAAAACTGCAGGTAGGCACTTCGCAAAAAACACCTCTGTTTTTGTTTAAAAAAAATGGGATGTGTCCACGTTGCGCTTTGGGGCGTTTCCTGTCGCGGGCGCTAGGCCTACCCACACAAGTGAGGTATCATTTTTATCGGGAGACTTGGGGGAACATAGATTAGCAAAACAAGTGTTATTGCCCCTTGTCTTTCTCTACATTTTTTCCTTCCAAATATAGGAGAGTGTGTAAAAAAGACATCTATTTGAGAAATGCCCTGTAATTCACATGCTAGTTTGGCCACCCCGGAATTCAGATATGTGCAAATAACCACTGCTCCTCAACACCTTATCTTGTGCCCTTTTTGGAAATATAAAGGTTTTCTTGATAGCAATTTTTTACTCTTTATATTTCAGCAAATGAATTGCTGTATACCCGGTATAGAATGAAAACGCACGTCAGGGTGCAGCTCATTTATTGGCTCTGGGTTCCTTGGGTTCTTGATGAACCTACAAGCCCTATATATCCCCGCAACCAGAGGAGTCCAGCAGACGTAACAGTATATTGCTTATGATAATCTGACATTGCAGGGAAAAGTTACTGAGTAAAACGTAGAGAAACATTTATGTTTTTTTCACCTCAATTTCAATATTTTTCTTTTTCAGTTGTTATTTTCTGTAGGAAACCCTTGTAGGATCTACACAAATGACCCCTTGCTGAATTCAGGATTTTGTCTACTTTTCAGAAATGTTTAGGTTTCTGGGATCCAGCATTGGTTTCATACCCATTTCTGTCACTGACTGGAAGGAGGCTGAAAGCACAAAAAATTGCAAAAATGGGGTATGTCCCAGTAAAATGCCAAAATTGTGTTGAAAAAATTGGGTTTTCTGATTCAAGTCTGCCTGTTCCTGAAAGCTGGGACGCTGCTGAGTTTAGCACCGCAAACCCTTTGTTGATGCCATTTTCAGGGGAAAAACCACAAGCCTTCTTCTGCAGCCACTTTTTCAATTTTTTTTGAAAAAAACGAAATTTTCACTGTATTTTGGCTAATTTCTTGGCCTCCTTCAAGGGAACCCACAAAGTCTGGGTACCTCTAGAGTCCCTAGGATGTTGGAAAAAAAGGACGCAAATTTGGCTTGGTTAGCTTATGTGGACAAAAAGTTATGAGGGCCTAAGCGCGAACTGCCCCAAATAGGCAAAAAAAGGCCTGGCACAGGAGGGGGAAAAGGCCTGGCAGCGAAGGGGTTAAAGACTTCTCCTGCCAGCACCTGGACTCTCTGCTGAGACTCCTGCCAAGTGGTGTCCTATCCAGTTCCTGGTTCCTTGAAAGGTGAAGTTAGCAGGCAAGAACTGAAAATCCACGCACAGACCGCTGTGCGGGGAAACTTTTGATGCACCTTCCGTGACATGGTTGATAAATGACGTGCCGCCGGCTTCGTGGCTGAAATCAATACTCCACCTGCATCACGGCTGGAAGATCAATGCAACGCGGCTGGAGAAACGACATGCAACACCTGCTAACGGAGGCTGATAATGACGCAAACCCCATGCAGCGCGGTGTCTAGATACAGTGCGATCGGATTTTCCATGCATCGTCCGTGGGCGTCAAAGTCAACCTGACTGTGTGGACCCGAGGTGCCCCATCCGAAAATCGACGCATCACTCTCTTGCAGGAGAAAAACAACACATCCTGACCTGACCGGGGAAGGAAACGACGCACGGCCTCACTTGCGAGTAAGGAATCGACGCATCGCTGACTTTTCCGACGCACACTCGCCCGTGCAGCTTTATTTTTGACGCTAACCAGGTACAGCATTCTCACTGTTTTCTAAGGATAATGGCCCTCATTACAACCCTGGCGGTTGGTGCTAAAGCGGCGGTGAAAATAAAATGGAATCATGACCACGGTGGAAACTGCCAATACATACAGCCACTTAAACACGTCGACCGCCACGGCGGTAGCAACAAACACCGCAGCGGTAACCGCCAACAGCCAGGCGGAAGACAATTACAACCCGCCCATCCGCCAGCTTTCCCAGGGCGGTACCAACGCCATCAAAAGCACGGCGGAGAGAGTACTCTGAAGGGAAACGACTCACCTCTTGACTCAAGGAAGAACCAGGACGCCATAGAGCCCGAGCTGCAGGTGTTCCCCATGCTGGTGTATCTTCTCATACACCAGGAACATGAATGCCGGCGACGATGACCACTGTGAGTACTGCACCTAGCACACAAGGGAGGGGGGAGGAAAAAGAGTGACACACACGCGCAACACGCCCACCCCCACCCCCACCCTCACTCATAACACTATACACACCAACACATGCAACAACATTACATATACACCCCGTAACCCTCAGGAATAACGCAAGGACAAAAGGAATGAAGTCAAATGAGTGTAATATTAGTAATAGTTAAAAATACGTTCATAAAGAAAATACAGTATGTACAATATATACAAAAGGCGGGACAATGCCCACTCAAAAATTGTCCGTGGCCCACTGCGCCAAAACACATAGGCCAAGCCCACACTTGTCTCCTGCCTCAAAACGGAGAGAACACTGCAGGGGCATCAGGTCCAAAACACACAGGCACCACAGGGGGACAGTGAATGAGGGGGCACCTCAGCCAGAAGATGGTACAACACCACTGCTCCTGGAGGGGGCTCTGTGCCCACTGCTTGGTCCTGGGGAGTGCAAGGCCACAGTCTATGAAGTGGGTGGTTTACCCACTGCTTGGTGCTGGGGAGTGCAAGGCCACAGTTTCTCAAGTGGGTGGTTTGCCCACTGCTTGGTCCTGGGGAGTGCAAGGCCACAGTCTCTCAAGTGGGTGGTTTGCCCACTGCTTCGTCCTGGGGAGTGCAAGGCCACAGTCTCTCAAGTGGATGGCTTCTTCCACTGGTTCTGGAGGGGGGCTTGTGCCCAGTGTGCTTCATCCTGGCAAGGAGGGGATGAGTGGATGGCTTCTTCCACTGGTTCTGGAGGCGGCCTTGTGCCCAGTGTGCTTCATCCTGGCAAGGTGGGGCTGAGTGGATGGCTTCTTCCACTGGTTCTGGAGGGGGCCTTGTGCCCAGTGGGCTTCATCCTGGCAAGGAAGGGCTGAGTGGATGGCTTTTTCCACTGGTTCTGGAGGGGGCCTTGTGCCCAGTGTGCTTCACCCTGGCAAGGAGGGGCTGGGTGGATGCCTTCGTCCACTGGTTCTGGAGGGGGCCTTGTGCCCAGTGTGCTTCATCCTGGCAAGGAGGGGCTGAGTGGATGGCTTTTTCCACTGGTTCTGGAGAGGGCCTTGTGACCAGTGTGCTTCATCCTGGCAAGTAGAGGCTGAGTGGATGTCTTCTTCCACTGGTTCTGGAGGGGGCATTGTGCCTTGTGATGCAGATGTTTTGGAGAGCAAGGTCACAGTCTCTCACCTGGGTGTCACGACGACAGCTTTTGCAGGGGCCAGAACGCATTGCAGCCCATGTAGTCACCACTACACACTGCTCTCTGCCAGTGACGGCGGCTCAGTGAATCGCAGTAGCGCCGCAGGTGGCGGTGCTGGCAATGGTGGTGATAGCCTCCAGGCCTTCACCTGCAGCCTCGGACGGCTGCCCACTGGGGCTGCTGCTGTTGGCAGTGGTGCTACTTGCGGCGGTGCAGGTGGCGGTGCTGGCGGTTGTGGTGGTAGCCTCCGGGCCTTCACCTGCAGCCTCGGACGGCTGCCCACTGAGGCTGCTGCTGCTGGCAGTGGTGCTGCTTGCGGCGGGGCAGGTGGCGGTGCTGGCTGCGGTGCAGGTGGCGATACTGGCGGTTGTGGTGGTAGCCTCCAGGCCTTCACCTGCAGCCTCGGACGGATGAAGTGCCATGGCTGGTTTTCTGTGCCCCTTCCTGCCCTTGGCAGATGGTGGTGCCTCCTTGTTTCTGCCAGCTGGAGTCTTTGACTTGGCCTTGCTGGCTGGTTGTGCCTCCTTCCTCTCGCTGGATGCTGTCCCCTTCTTGCCCTTGCCAGGTGGCGGACCCTTCTTGGCCTTGGCAGGTGTAGGTGGCACACTGGCTGGGATGACGGGTGTCTCCTTGGAGCCTCTCTCAGCTGCAGAAAGCACAGCAGCCGTGGACTGGGTGGCTGAGGTGCTGGGCTGGGTTCTGGCCACCCTGACCCGAGGTGAAGGACAGGGGGGAGGGGTAAGGAAGAGGTCAATGTTGGTGAGGAAAAGCTTCTTAGGGACACTGGGGTGGGAAGAGGGTGAAGGTTTGGGAGTGGAGGAAGATGGAGTGGGTGAAGGAGGTGTCAGTCTGCTGTGTTTGGCTGCAGGTGCATGAGCTGGATGCTGTTGTGAGGCGGATGGCTGTTGGGTGTGTGTGTGTGCTTGCGTTTGTATACTTTGGGAGGAGAGGTCACAGACACAGTGGGAGAGGACACAGGAGACGTGTGCATGGATGTGGGGGTGGTGACTGCCAGCGAGGGCCGTGTGGTGATAGGCGTGCTGGTGATGGAGGTAGGGAATGAGGATGTAGTGCATGCAGGTGTGAGTGGAGACGCTACTGGGAGCGGGGTGGACGAGGAGTAGGAGGGGGACACAGTGGAGGCAGTGGATGTTGGTGTGTCTGCATGGGGATGGTGCTTGTGTGAGTGCCTGTGAGATGAAGTGTGGTGCTTGTTTTTGCCTGAGCCATTTCTGTGTGTTGACTTGGGTGATTGCTGGTCTGAATTTGTGCTTGGGATAGGCTGGAGTTGAGAGGACTGGGACTGGGTAGAGGAAGTTGGAGGGGGGAGGCTAGAGACAGGGACAATGGCTGCCATCAGTGCGGAGGCCAGAGCCTGGAATGCTCTCTGTTGGGCCGCCACGCCAGAGTGAATGCCCTCTAAGTATGCATTTGTTTGTTGCAAATGCCCTGCGACACCCTGAATGGCATTCAGTATGGTTGACTGCCCAGCAGTGAGGGATCTCAGGAGGTCAATAGCCTCCACACTGAGGGCAGCAGGGCTGACTGGGGAAGGGCCTGAGGTGCCTGGGGCAAAGGAGATGCCCACTTTCCTGGGTGAGCGGGCACGGGCAACACGCTGAGGGGCTGCTGGGAGGGCGGTGCTGATACGGGGGTGGCGGCTGTACCTGTTGTTGGGATGGGCACAGAGGTGTCCGCCACCGCCAGGGAGCTTCCATCGGAGTAGGAGTCACTGTTGGTAGTGTCCCCTCCTGTCTGTCATGGTGCTCCCCTCGCCCTCCGTCCCACTGGTGCCCTCACCGTCAGTGGATTCGGCCTCCTTGCCCATGTGGGTTGCAGCTCCCTCCGTCGCCGGTGTCTCTGCTCCTCCGCCAGATAATGCTAATGCACACAAGGACAGGGTGACAAAACAAGAAGGGGGGGGGAGAGACAGAGGATGCACTTGGTCAATGCCAGCAACAACACTACCGTTGGTGTACACAACACACAGGGATCAGCCCTATGCACTAGGCCATGCACTACCAGTTACAAAGCTAGTCACCAGCCCATGGGGTACATTGCCTAATGCCATTAGCTGCACACCTGAAACCCAAAGGACCCTGCCCAGTAGTAGGTGCCCACTAACACTATTGGGGTTGGAGTGCTTCAGAGCCTGCCCAACAAGGGACTTACCCTGCCATGTTCGCCCTGGCCTAGGGGCACCCACAGCCCACATCCCCCACCCAGGTGAAACCTTAACGCGCGCAAAATCATGATTCAGAATCTGTACTCACACCCTTGTGGCTGCTGTGATGCCTTCAAGCGCCCATCCAACTCCGGATAGGCCAACGCCAGGATGCGGAACATCAGGGGGGTCAGGGTACAACGGGCACCCCCTCCTCGTTGGGAGGCCAGCCCCAGCTGGGCCTCCACCGTCTTCCTTGCCCAGCGGCGCAGGTCCTCCCACCGTTTGCGGCAGTGGGTGCTCTGCTGTCAAAGTCCCCAGGGTCCGCACCTCCTTGGCGATGGCACACCAAATACCCTTTTTCTGATGGGCGCTGACCTGCAGAAAAATATGCATAGAAGAAGGGAAGACATACCATCCGGACTGTTAAACTCATGGCCCACAATATCCCTCCCATCACCTTACGCACAGACAGTGACCACCAGACATGCAGCACTCTGCCCAGGACCCCTCAGCCCCCCACAACATGAGGCTTACACAAACAGCAATCCATACATTCATGGCCCACGCATCATGCTCACAGTATACTCACCTGTTTGTCTGGAGGACCATAGAGTAAAATGTACTGGGGCAGGACCCCATCCACCAGTCTCTCCAACTCCTCCAAAGTGAAGGTGGGGGCCTTTCCCCAGACACTCGAGCCATTGTCGCTTCCAGACACAGGTCACAGCAGCACTTGCAGTGTAGGTCCTCTCCTGTTGAAGTTCAGGTAGCAAGTGAGTAAACAGATAGAAAATGGCAGTAACGTCCGCGGCGGTGCGTACCGTCACCGCCGGCATACATCGTCATTGGCTCCTGGAACCCATAAGGCCCAATGATAACCAATGCGAAGTTGCGCGACGGTCATCGACCGCTGACCGCAACGGCGCACAACGCCAGCAGAATTACCTCATTTCCACTTATCTCTCCTCACAGGTCAGGCAGCCGCCATTTCAGGGGGGCACAGGCCATGGCACCTAACTGCGTCACAGCAGACATTGGCACATCAACTGACTCTCAAATTCACATACTGTTTCTGTAAAAGAAGAAATGCATTTTTATGTGTGAATATGACCCTCTGCTCATCTTTTTTCACCCTAGAGTTCAACCGCTGAGGATGAATAGGAGCTGGAGACATCCCTCCGTGTACAGACCCCTGGTGGACATTGCGACAATGGAGGACAGGCACATTATCCTGACCTACAGACTTGAAAGGGCCATAATCCCAGAACTGTGTGCCCAATTGGAACCATACCTGATTTCAGCTATCTGCCACCTTACAGGTATCCCCGCCTCTAGTGCAGGTCCTGTCAGTGCTACATTTCCTGGCAGGTGGTTCCTTCCAAGCGACAGGGGCCATGGCATCAGGGATGTCTCAGCCAATGTTCTCCAATGTGCTGACCAGAGTGTTGTCTGCCATGCTGAAACACATGAGCACGCTACATCGTATTTACCCCAGGTGGAGGTTTGGGCACAGTGAAGGCTGACTTTTATGCCCTGGGACATATACCCAAAATCATTGGTGCCATTGATGGTACACATATTGCATTTGTCCCCCCCCCCCCCGGAGAAATGGACAAGTGTTCAGGAATAGAAAAAGCTTTCACTCTCTGAATGTGCAGATGGTGTGTTTGGTGGACCAGTACATCTCCCATGTGAATGCCAAGTATCCTGGCTCTGTGCATGATGCCTTTATCTTGAGGAATAGCAGCATCCCATATGTGATGTCTCAACTTCAGAGGCACAGGGTGTGGCTAATAGGTGAGCCCATGGTCCCCACCCAGTTGATGTAGGTGTATGGGTGTGGGTTTGGCCCTAAGGGTGAGTTTGTGGCTAACAGGTATCCCTCAATGTTTACAGGTCACACTGGTTATCCCAACCTCTCATGGCTACTGACCCCAGTGAGGAATGCCAGGACAAGGGCAGAGGGACGTTACAATGAGGCACATGGGCGAACAAAAAGGATAATTGAGAGAACCATTGGCCTCCTGAAGGCCAGATTCCGGTGCCTCCATCTCACAGGTGGATCCCTGTACTACTCACCCAAGAAGGTGTGCCGGATCATCGTTGCATGTTGCACAACCTGGCCTTGAGACGCCAGGTGCTTTTTCTGCAGGAGGATGAGCCTGGAGATGGTCTTGTGGCAGCGGTGGAGCCTGTGGACAGTGACGAACAGGAGGCAGAGGAAGAAGATGTGGACAACAGAAGTATACTCATTCAACAGTACTTCCAGTGACACACAGGAAAGACACTGTAACTTTACCTTCCATTGCAGTTTTGTGTTTGACATTGAACATGGCAGCCTGGTTTCCCTATGTCTATGGCCACTTACTGTACCCTTTGGCATCTCTAATTTCAGATCTCTGTCCCCCACTCTGGCTCCTGCTGTGTTTACTGCTGCCCACTACAGGTTATACCTATGTTAATATTACAGTAGATTAGAAATGCAATGTTTACAGTTTGTGAAACTAATATATGTGTCATATAATCCACAGTCTCCATACTTGAATTTGTCCAAAGGGTGTTTATTTTGGTGCTAATAAGTGGAGGGGGTATTGCACTGGGCTGGGTTGCTGATGGAGGAAAGTCCAGGATAGAGTCGAGCCTATTTGTCTCACAGGTGCATTGACCAAGGGAGCATAGGAATGGGAGCAATGGCAGTTCAAGGTGGACAGGGTGACAGAGTGGGACAGAAGGGTGACAATCAGGAGAGCCTTATTTCCTGGCGGGGGTCTGGGCAATGTTCTCTGGCTTCTGCCTGGATCGCAGGGACCGTTTGCGGGGAGGTTCTCCTTCTGCAGGGGGTGGGGTGCTGGTGGCCTCTTGGTCCTGTGGGGGGCCTCCTGTCCAGTAGCGCTGGCGGAGGTGGAGGGCTATTTTCCGGTGTGGCTAGTATCAGGGGCCAGTTGGTGTGCCACTGCCTCCCTCATGGTGTTGGCCATGTCTGCCAGCACCCCTACAATGGTGACCAGGGTGGTGTGGATGTCTTTCAGGTCCTCCCTAATCCCCAGGTACTGTCCCTCCTGCAGCCGCTGGGTCTCCTGCAACTTGTACAGTATCTGGCCCATGGTCTCCTGGGAATGGTGGTATGCTCCCAGGATCCCTGCAAGTGCCTTGTGGAGAGTGGGTTCCCTGGGCCTGTCCTCCCCCCGTCGTACAGCAGTCCTCCCACCTTCCCTGCTGTCCTGTGCTTCTGTCCCCTGAACCGCTGGGTGGGTGCTGTGCTGGTGTTTCCTGAGAGGGAGGCTCTGTGGTGGTTTCAGACTGTGGCACGACTATCCAGAGGTCCCTGATGGGCCAGGTTGGTCATCTTGATCCAGGCGTGCGCAGCTGCTGTCATCACTGTGGGCCTCTTCTGTGGGGGGACTGGATGTGGCCGGCACCTCCTCTCCGGTGACGCTGAGTGGGGGTCCTGTGGGGATGTAAATGCTGTGTTATTGTATCTGCGTGTGCCATCTTGTGCATGGATATGTTTCCCCTCTATGGTTGTTATTAGCAAGGCAGCTTTGGCTTGCGTGAGTTGTGCTTGGTTTGGCTAAGTGATTGTCACTAGTGTGCATGCTGTGGTGATGGGTGTCCATGCACTGGAGTATTATGCAGGGCTTGGTATTGGGATGGGTGCCTTGTGATGGTGGGGTATATGTGAGGTGGTGGAGTGATGGGGATGAGGGCAGGGGTAGGAGTTTGTGATGGCATGCAGGCAGGGTGGGGGATATAGTAGTAAAGATTTGACTTACCAGAGTCCAGTCCTCCTGCTACTCCTGCCAGGCCCTCAGGATGCATGATCGCCAAGACTTGCTCCTCTCATGTTGTTAGTTGTGGGGAGAAGGTGGGGGTCCACCGCCAGTCCTCTGTACAGCTACCTGGTGTCTTGCTACCACGGAACGCACCTTCCCCCGTAGGTCGTTCCACATCTTCCTGATGTCATCCCTTGTTCTGGGGTGCTGTCCCACGGCATTGACTCTGTCCACGACTCTCGGCCATAGCTCCATCTTCCTAGCAAGGGACATCTGCTGCACCTGTGATCCGAATAGCTGTGGCCCTACCCGGATGATTTCCTCCACCATGAACCTTAGCTCCTCCTCAGAGAACCTGGGGTGTCTTTGTGGTGCCATGGGTGTAGTGTGAGTGGTATGTGGGAGGGTGTGTGCGCTGTGAGGTGCGTGTATGGTGTATGGGTGATGGTGTTATGTGGCTCAGATTCAGTGGGTGCTTCTGGCTTGTCTCTCTCAGTTGGCAATATTTCTTTTCGTTGTAAGGGGTTGTGGGTATTGTGGGTGTGTGTTTTATATTGGATTGGGTGTGTGGGTGTGTGAATGTGTGCCAGGTGTGTGTAGTTTGAATTGTTCAATGTGGTGTAGTTTTGTTAGTGTATGTGTATTTTGATTGCGGCGGTGTGTACCGCCAATGGTTTACCGCGGTTGAATGACCGCCGCAGTGATTCGTGGGTCATAATGCTGTGGGTGTATTTCTGTTGGCGTAATGGTGTGGGTTTTGGTACCGCCAGTTTATCACTGACCTTTGGGCTGGCGGACTTGTGTGGGTGTCTGTATAGTGGCGGATTTCTGTGTGTGTCATAATACCCGTAATGGTATACCGCCGCGGTCACGGTATGTTGGCGGCCGTCAGCACGGCAGTAGGCGGCATTTACCGCCAATGGTGTAATGAGAGCCTAAGACTCTTATTCTTTTGAAAATTCATAGTCTTGTGAATGTTGGATGTTTGTCGTTTTGGTCTTGTTTTGTTTATATAAATATGCTCTATTTTTCTAAACCTGTGTTGTGTCATTTTGTAGTGTTTTCACTGAGTTATTGTGTGTGTTGGTACAAAACCTTTACACATTGCTTCTGAAGTTAAGCCTGCTGCTCATGCCAAGCTACCAAGGGGCAAAGCGGGGGGTTAACTGAGGGTGATTCTCCTTTACCCTGACTAGTTCTTGTTTGGACAGGGGGTAACCTGACTCTTAACCAAAGACCCCATTTCTAACAATAGTTATATTGGTATTCAATGTCCTATTGGTGGTTCTATTATGATGTCCCTTTGGTAGTTTTGTACCAAGGATTTTCTGGGGTATGTAGTTTTTTCCCTCTTGGCTGTTGTTAAATAAATGCAAGAAACAATAGCAAAATATGAGTCTCCAGTCTTGTAATAAAATCATTGGTATTTTTGCAGTCTCACTACTATCCTGGAGATAACATTGTGTATCAGTCCTCAGAAGTAATCCCTGCTGAGTACTGGATATGTCAACCTCAGTTGCCTTGCTCCTATTTATTGCTTTCCTCCATTTCTGTGTGTGACCCGCTAACAGGAGCGGTTTGGTTTTGCCGCCGGTCAATTCATCATTTGTCATGCTCTGCACACAGTATTGCAAACAGATACGTTTAAACAACAGTGTGCTGCATTTGAGTGCACCTAGTGCCCACTAAAAAGAACTGAAGCAGAAATGTGAAAGCACATATCCAAAGATTGAGCCATTTTGGAAATATCCCGATAAGGAATTACAAGCAGGTCTAACCTTTCATTGGCTCTGTATTAAAAACGTTCACGCTCATAGCAGTTAGCCAAGGATTAATTTCTTTATGTCAATAACCACGTGCCTTGGTCAAAACCCACACTAATCACGTCTAGGTGAACCTAAGTCCAAATGTATGTGTTCTTTAAAAAGGTTTCTGTGGTTTTAAAATAAGGTCTTGGCTTGGCAAGTGTACCTCTGTTATCCGTGAAGTGGTACCACCACTCTGAAAAGGTGTGCAAAGTCCTTCAATGCATGCCAGTATCACTGCTGTTGCTTTCCTCCTTTGGCTCAGTGTTCCACAGATAGGAACACTCAATCAAAATATACAAAATTATATGATTGTGCCTTACAGGCATGGTTTTCTGTCATTGTATGAAAGCAAATACTTGAAACTTTGTTTCAGTCTTTTTGAGCGACATAAGAAAAGTGTTCCCAGACCCAAACGTACATTACGAGAGGTACCTTTTCAGGCAAGAATGACAAAAAAGTGGTGAAACCATAGCTGAACTTGTTGAGAGACGGGATACACTCATAAAACACTGCTGATTCAATGAGTTTAATAACAAAGTAGCAATAAGCCAAAGTTATTAATGGATGCTTGCCAGTTTAATTCAGTAGACAAACGCTGAGAGAAACTCTCAGTCTGGAGTGAGTTTCCATGGTTGTCAGAACTCAGGAGCCTGCTGAGCGACAGGCTGGTGACATGGTGGCCAAAGTGAACCAGTCATGAACAAGAAAAGTAAGGAGAATCACAAGGTTGAAGGACACAAGGTGATGTGTCCATGGAAAAAAGTTATATTTCAGATGTGGATAGTCGTTTCCACATGAAGGTAAATGTTCCACCATTGGACAGATATGTAAAGGCTCTGGTAAAGAGAACCATTTTGTGACAGTTTGCAAGGCGAAAAAAAAATTAAGAGCGTCATGGTGCAAAGGCAAAAAGGACAACCGAGTGTTCCTAAAAGGATGCTCGAAGCACACCCACAAGGCCAAACGACCACCTCAACTGAGAGAAATCAACACACCACAAGGTCTCCTTTTTGAGGCAGGTTTAACACTAAATGCTGACAAATATGAATTCAACAAGACAAGGCAAAATATCTTTGACAATATCTTTTCTGATTGGGGCATGACACCCGATTCAGCTAAGGTATAAGCATTGTCAACTGCCAGTCCACCGCAAGATGCTTCCATGTTACGTTCATACCTTGGCATGACCAGCTACAGTTGTATATTTATTCAAGACTTGCCACTGTGAGTGCTCTATTGAGGAAGATGACAAAAAACAATGCTTCATTTCGATGGTCACATGAATGTGAGCAGAGCTTTAAAAGAATTAAACAAGCTTTTGAAAACGCTACCGAAATGGCATATTTTGGTCCAAAGTTACATACTAAATTTGTTGATGATGCTAGCATGGTCAGGTTATCCAAAATATATTGGGGAAAGCCCTAGTAACCTCAGTATCCCTGGGCTAAACAACAGTACTAAGACAAAACTGATGTAAAGTAGGGAAAAATGCATGTATTTTAAACATCACAGTGAAAACCCTAATTAGTCACTGGAAACATTGTTTAATTCTAATATTTATGTATTTAATAAATCGATTATTTTCTCCCTTTGTCTCGCTCTTCATCAAGAATCACAAACCATATAATAAAATGCACGCCACTAAAACAAGTATGTACAAAACATCACACCAAAAAATACATCACAATTTGCCAAAAACACAAGAGCAGGTACTAAGTGCAAGCTAACTAGCAGTAGAAGCTTCCAGCTGAATTCATAGTTGTGGGCTGCCAAACACCTTTATCGAAAGCAGTCCTCTACCTGAGGTAGTGAATGATTAATACAGTCTGTAATACAAAGTTATTCAAATCCAGTTGAATATGGTATAATCCTATATTATAGTCTCTAAATTAAAAAAATTCAAGACACTCCTCTTGTTGTTAGTCAACGCGTTTTGGCCCTTCAATTCTAGGCCTCATCAGGACATAGGAAGCAGTACCTAGATATATATATAATTGTAAATATGTTTTTCATTAATATAATCATACTTGGAACTGCATGTTCGGATGGGTTAGGCGCTATTCTAGCACAGTACAGTGGACAGCCAAATGCTTGAAGACATATTGTAGCTTATGCAAGTAAAAGCTTATCATTGAATGAAAGTCCATACTCCCAACTAAAAAAGAAAGGTTAGCAGTGGTTTGGACTTGTTAACATTTCCATGTGTTCCTGTAAGGAAAACCTTTCATGCTTATGACAGATCATCAAGCGTTACTACCTTTCCCAATCCAAAGACCAAGACACCGCCACAAATTGAACATTGGGGTCTACGGTTGCAAGCGTACACTTACACATCCAGGGAAAGATCAAGTCCCTGCTGAATTCTTCTCAAGAAAGCCAATGCAATGTCAAGGTACCCGATCTAAGACAGCTGAAGCCTACATAAACTTCATTGTGAAATTAAAAACAACAGCTGCCATTTGGAAGAACAGATTGTCACTGCCATGAGCCAAGATAGTGACATGCTACATTTAAAAGACATTATTTCACATCAGTCATGAAATCAACGTACTCAATCTCTCAGTGACAGTGAGCATCAGAAATATAAAAATGTCAAAGATGAATTGTTTGCAACACAAGAAGGAATTATTTTACGAGGTTCATGAATTGTCATTCCAGAGAGTCTGCGCCAGCAAGTGAGTGAAGTGACCCATAAAGGGCATAGTGAAATCATTGCCACTAAACAAGCTCTCCAAGATCAAGTCTGGTTTCTCATCTTGATGAACAAGTAGAACAAGAGTTGAAAACCTGTATATGTAACTGTGAAAACTACTCAACATCCATTGAACATGTTGAAGTTGCCAAAGCATGCTCAGCAAAGAATTGCTGTTGACTTTTTCAGTCCACTCAGTAATGAACATCACTTGATGGTAGTTGTGGACGAATACTATTGCTTCCCTTTAGTTGAAGATCTCTCGTCTGTCCCTCAGGATAGAGTAATTGAGAGATTAAATGGCATCTTTGCAACATGGAGCATTCCTACAATTTTGAAAAGTGACAATGGCCCACCATAAAATAGCAGAGAATTTAGAGACTTCCTCAATCTGTTTAAGTGTAGCATCAGAAGAGCACATCTCTTTGGCCCAGTACTATAGCATTGTTAAATGTTTCATGAGTACACTAATGAAAGCTGTTCAGTGTGCTACTTTAGAGAAGCTCAACCTCAAGACTGCTTTATATTCCACATTATGAGCCTACCGTTCCACTCCTCACTCAACCACTGATAATAGCCCTACAAGATTGATTTTCGGGGGAGCCAAAACAACCATGCTGCTTCAGTGGACCAAAACGAGATCGAAAAATGATAGAGACCCCTGCAACAGACTTGAGTCATAAACAGAAAATTAAGGCCTATGCCGACAAACGGCAACATGCAATGAAAATGATCTTAACTCGAGGGGATGGAGTGCTTCTTCGTCAGCCCAGACTATGTAAATCAGATGCTCCTTTTGATGCAGACCCATTTCACATTGTAACCAGGAAAGGGCACATGGTGACTGCCACATGTCCAGCAAAACCTATCACACAAGATTCCTTGCACTTCAAAGGTGTGGTTCAATGCTCGCTAGACCCTAATCTCGATGAGACTGGCTCACAAAGGACTCTTGGAGAATCCCAGACAGCCCTTGCTTCTACCTCACCAAAGAAGATCTTGAACTCTCTGAACACCGATTCCCAGTTTCCAAACATAGAATCCAGGTGAGTCATCAAAGTGACAACAAGACTCAATAAAGAGTTATAATGTGTATATGTTGAGAACATTTGTAATTGCTTTTATTTAATCGAGGGGGAGATGTCGAGACTTGTGTGTATGTATTATAAACCTTTTTGGATCCTGAAAGAGTCAGCAGAGCATATTGAAGTGAATGCAGGTTTAGAAAATTGAGTTTGCGGTTACATGCTGAACAATGAAGATATGTAATACATAGCTCCATGTGTGGTGTACTCATTGGCGGGTACCCAGGCTAGGGAGGGCAATACATGTAGTAATACTGCACATACCACAAAATGCAATTTGTGAATAGACCCCCATCGTGTAGAGGCAATAATTGACCCTTAAAGAGCCTATGGGTAACATTTTCCCACATACCATATGGCCCAAATTCGGAAGTCAGTCCTAAAGGCGGGTGCTATAAGTTTCAGAACCAGGAATGAATGAATTAAGAGATAAACTCTAAAAGAGACTTCACTTGATGCATGAAGCACTACCCTGATTCTAACAGCATAGGCAAGGGCATCAACATAGGGTATTGGTAAGCTAGTCCTAATTGCCTTAAATCTCTAGCTGAACAGCTTAGAAGATAGACAGCATGACCATTGTTAAGGAACATGCAACCACAATTGCAGTTAGTACAATGATGCTAGTCTCTGGATTTCTGTTTGATTGTCTTAGGCTTCACCTGACAATGGCACTTCAGCATGTCTCCCTGTACATTGTGAATACCCACAAGATGATTCACTGGTGATCTAACTCACACTCTTATAGTTCAATGTCTTCTTAATAGAGCACTTTCCATTTGATACAACTTCTCTGGTTCATGTAGTGCAGGATGGAAGTGTTATCTATTAGTATTTGAACCCGCTATCATTGTACCAATGGGCAAATAACATTAGTGCCACACAGATGGCTCACAGTTCCAAGATGTTGATTTGTAGATAAGGGTCCTGCTTCTAACCATATGTCACTGATTACCACTGTCACTGGTATAGTGCTGCTACCTTGTTCAAGTGATTTGCAAGCATCAGATCATGGAAGCAAAGCATGTGGCGAATAGGTCCTATGAAGGAAGCATTTTCTGTAGTGCATGAGGATGAGAGATGTGCTCCGATCATGCTATGGTGCATCTTGCTGGTACTATTCAAGTATGATGGTGTCCACAAAGGTACGGTTATAGAGTATAAGCTGCAGCTTGCTGTAGGGAAGTATCTGTCACAACAGTCATATAATGACATTCAGTTTCTGAATGAAACCCTTCTTGAGGGAGGAGATTCTGCAAGCTTGACTACCACTTTCAATCTTCTTGTAGTCTCTGAAATACCTAGAACAAACCTGATACAATTGTTAAGAACTGATTCCAAAGAGCTGTTAAACAACAATGGATCGGTTGGATTATAAGTCATATCTCACATTCCAGAATGGAACTAGACTGCTTTTTGTTCTGGACTCTTCCTTAAAAATGGAAAAATGTTGGTTATACGTCTGCTACGTCTTTCTTGCTGCTTTGTTTAGAGTTACCTGCTACTTTGTATTTTGAATGATATGAGGAACCCAATAGTCTGACATAAACTTTAAATTTGCCAGACATTTCACCATCCTTCACCCCACAGGCCTCCTGTGTAACTTTCAGAAAGACTGACTGCAGCAGATGGGGCTCTTTGGGTTCACGAGTACTGCTACTTTCTAACTTCTGTCTCATGTTGACACTGCAACAGCATTTGTGGTAGTTTAGGCAGCTTTAAGTAAGTAGGCACCTACTCAAAACTCAAACCCTTCTGTACTACTGATGTACTTGTTTTTATGAAAGTGTATTCTAGCTATCAAGATATGGCTAAGCCCACCTTAAAACTTTTTACAGAGGAAGTAGGTGTCAGGCCCACCACCTTTTCGGCATCCACGCAGATAAATACACACCAGTGTTTTTCAACTCATATTACATTTAATGACTCCCACTGCTAGTCCTGGCCCCTTGATATACCTCAGGAAAAAAAGTGTTGCCTGGAGATTTTCATTCTCATTTGTGTTTCTGTAACACTAGAGAAGTAATTTAGCTTGGGTAGACATTGATAATCTGAGCCGATTTGTTTTCTGGACAACATTTTTTAAAATGGCAGCTGCGTTGCAGTGATGATGTAATATTTTAGAAACCATGAGACCTATATACTTCAGTTTGGTGTCAAAACATAGGGTTTGCAGGTCAAGTAGTCTTATAGTGACCGAAAATAACTCCTCAGAGGAACCCTTCCACCATTTTCCAAAATGGCAGCTCTATAATGATGTGTTTTAGCCATCATATTGGTAATTTATTTTAATATTGTTTTTGTTTCAGGTATTTTGTTGATTCATATTTGTAAACATGAGCACAGCAGGTAGTAGCAGAGGAGTTTTACCGCCTGACAGAGTGTAGCTAAATACAAAATCTGAGGACTCCGTCAACAAAGAAAAATGTGTCATGTGCCAAACTAATCCAAAAGAAAATCTAACATCAACTGCAGCTGGACAGAAGAGAGTCTGAGATGGTTGAGAACTATGGCAATATGAAGTTTACAAAAGATTGAAACTGATGTGTAAAGAAGATCAAATATTCTATCATTGTAACACAAGTGCTACAAGTCGTACACAATGGAAAAAAGCCTGGAAAACAATTGTCAAAAAATAGCAGAAACCAGTGAACTACAACAAGAATCTGAGTCTTCTGAGAAAGCGAAGACAACCAAACCTAATGCCAATCCACTTAGATCATCAATGGCTAACCCTCTTCAACCTCCAACAACTGATCAGAAAGCAGAGGATCTTCAATGTGTTATCTGTGGTTTAACCAGAACAAGGGCCAAAGGGATTAACAAAAGAACAAAGTACAGTGTGAGTCTCAAAGGGCAAACATATTTTTATCTGCAGCTAGCTTCTTCCGAGATGAAGTCTTCAGCCAAGTTCCTGATCTAAACAGCAAAGTAAATGTATTTGAAGCGGATCTGTATGCCCACACAAACTGCATGCATGTATACATTTGAAAATATGAATGTGCAATGAGCTCCCAGCAACATAACCGCCATCCATCAATAAAGTTTGCACTCTTTGAAAAAGCAAATTAAGGCCCATATTTATACTTTTTGACGCACAACTGCGCCAGCGCAGTTGGGCGTAAAAAATTTTACCGCCGGCTAACGCCATTCCAAAGCACCATGCGGGCGCCTTATTTATTGAATGACGTTAGCCGGCGCTGCGGACTGGTGTGCGTCAAAAGAAATGACTCACACCAGGCAGCGCCGGCGTAGGGGAAAATGGAGGTTGGGCGTCAAAAAATGGGGCAAGTCAGGTCTGAGGCAAAATTCAGGCCTCAACCCGATTTGCGCCATTTTTTTTTACGCCCAACCTCCATTGACATGACTCCTGTCTTAGCAAAGACAGGAGTCATGCCCTCTTTCCCAATGGCCATGCCCAGGGGACTTGTGTCCCCTGGGCATGGTCATGGGGCATAGTGGCATGTAGGGGGGCCCAAATCAGGCCCCCCTATGCCACAAAATAAAAAACGAACAAAAATACTTACCCCAACTTACCTCAACTACCCTGGGATGGGTCCCTCCATCCTTGGGTGTCCTCCTGGGGTGGGCAAGGGTCGCAGGGGGTGCCCCTGAGGGCATGGGAGGTCACCTCTGGGCTCCTTCTGAGCCCACAGGTCCCTTAACACCTGCCCTGACCCAGACGTTAAAAAACGGCGCCCATCAGGCTGGGCGCCGTTTTTTAAGGCCTGCCCCCTCCTGTGCGTCAAAATGACGTCAGAGTATAAATATGGGGCACAGGCCTTAAAGTCATTTTTTGGAAGGGAACGCCTACCTTGCATATAATTAACGCAAGGCTGGTTCCCCCTTCCAAAAAATGACGCACATGGTGGAACTTTGACGCGAGCGGGGTCGGACGTCAAAGTATAAATATGGGGCAGGGTTTGCGCCGATTGTGCGTCAAAATTTTTGAAGCACATTCGGCGCAAACAGAGTATAAATATGCCCCTAAGTTTTAAAGCCACTCGAGTACTGGCTAAGGGCCCACACTCAGGGAGATCAGAGAAATAATGGTCAACATTGAAGAAACTGTATTGATCCATAATATTGAATTTAAGACTTTTCTGGTGTGAATGTACGACAGAATTTGTTTTTGTCAGTCCAACAGAAACAATGAGCCACTTATGGTGTTCTCAGGCAATTTGACTCCTGAAGTTCTTGCTGCCAAAATATGATCACAGGATGCAGTAAACCAGCAGGAACCATTTTAAGAAACATCCTGAAAGATTTAGATTTTGGACTTAATGACAAATTGTGTGATGCCCCAGAGCTCCGCAAAGCCTGGGAGACAAGAAGAATGGCTGATGTTGTCTTTACATTTTTTTTACATTATTGTTTAATATTAGCAAAGCATAACTGTTATAAACTAAAGTTCTTGAGTACGAAACTGAAGCCAACAACATTGATGATGGCTTTGAAGATATACGCGAAGAAGTGGAGGACAATCCCATGAAGTGACAGGCTTATGCTGTGCAAATGTAATATCTTTTCCAAGTCATGTTTTATGAAGTTTATCACAGAAAAAAGAAAACTCCGCTACACATGATGACTGCCCACGCAATCTATGATAAGTGCAAAAGTAGAGAGCTGTTCACTTCAATGAATAGGATTGGTGCATCAACAAGTTATGACATAGTACAGAGCAGGAACTTGTTAGCAGCTTATGCTGTAAAATCTTGTGAATTTTACAGCACACCACTTCCAAGTAGCTTTACCAGGAAAGGATTTACAATTGCTGATATTGATAATTATAATTTTGAAGACAGCTGGTCTTTGTCTGGAATATCCATCACACATGATACTGCCACAGAGCTTTTTTAAGACTTTACCATTAAGTAGCTGTTGGAAAACAAGCTGTATCAGCTGTAGGCATAAACAAACAAAGCTGGAAACTTATAACCCAACTGCCTTGCCAACGTGTGCAAAATCACAAAAAGCTATCAACACGTCCCAATCTACCAGAAAGTTTCAAAGTGGCTGAGGACCTGGATCTTTTTCTACCTGATGCTGTGGTTCGCAAAGCTGGTTTAACTGAATACTGCTTATTTAGTGTGGACTGAGGGATGAAGAAAAGCCAGTTTCTCTGTGGGATGAAATTCATGATCTGATCTCCCAGAACCCCATCTCATTGAGAAGGTTTTTTTTTTTTTATTACCAGTAATACCATCTCGAGTCACAAACTACGCAACAGTATACGCAGCTCTAAATATTTCTTAAAATATGCGTGCTCAGCTTGAAGACCAGCCTATCCTGCCAATTTTCTGTGATGGTGTTTTCTGTATTTAGCTGACATTTGTATGAGCAATCCAGTAGAATTAGATGATATTTATCCAATGATGGGTGTTTCCACATGACATAAATTGCATTGCCATATGAAGGACGTTATCTCAGTGGATGTGGCAGACAGAGCCCTTATTGAGGCTGAAATCTTTGGAAGCAACTGTCCAGTCAGTATTGAGCGGAACTCATTACGTTTGTTCTTTACAAAGTATGCTCATTATATCTGAGGCTATAGAAACATTACGTTGGAATGCTTTCTCGAACAAGAATGTCAAATTAGGTTTTGCATATCTTATCTCAGACGTGAACAAGGCACAGGGTGCACTTCATTAATTTAAAATACATAATGCAATGCCAGGCAGTGTTCAATACACTCAGTTCAAAATAAAAAAAAACTGACAACCTAGTTCGGAGAGGTTGTCAAAGAATGTGAAGAAAAATCAGAACTTTGCAATTACTGGGGAAATGTTTTACACATGATAGTTCTAGTGAAAAACTTAGTACATGCTGATCGGGAAGGTGATTGGGAGCTGCATGTGAAGATGGTGGAGTCACTGAGTACTGTGCTTTGCGTATTTGATTGCATAAACTACCTGGATATGGGTCCTGGTATTTGGAAAGACTGAAGAAGCTAGAGGGGGATAAACCATATCACTACAGAAAATTAATCTAAAGACATTTTGTGGTTAAAGACAGAGAGGGATGGTTCAATGCTGTGGCTCCAGATATGAAACTGGAACAGAAAATCCAGAGATCACAGAAAAGCTCCAAGGGAATTGTTGGTCAGACACGTAAAAGTGAGTATGTTGCTCAATGGCAGCTAGCTTACCATGAAGTTCTTTCTATTTGCATTGTGTTCAGAGAGATGACGAATTCAAAATTAATGGACCATCGTAAAACGTTCCCCTCTCTTTCCTCACTACGAATCTGTGGGAAAGGGAGGGGAACATTTTAATAAACATGTTTATGGTCTTCTTCATTTCATGCAGCAGCAAGGAAACCCCTTGAATTGACTGAGCCTGTGCGACTACACAACTTTGTGACAAAGCAATATGTGGATAAAGATATTAAGACACATCTACTAGATGTCCTTGAACATGGATCAAAACTATACGCGGAACTGAAGCAGGAGAGATTTATACTGAATGAGAAAAATCTGTCTGACATAATCACTAAAGCTAAACTTCCACGTTTTAATTGCCATAGTAAGAGTTTCGTCCAACCAGCCACTACAAAACAGGTTACAAAAAAAGGAACTTCCCCAAGTACATAGAGAGATGGGTGTAGCAAAACAAAGGGGTGAATTTATTAAGGACATTGTTTTTACACAGTCTAAAAGAAAATTAACATAAAAATAAAACCAAAAACAAAGACAAGAAGGAGAAAATTCCTCTCTATTTTTGTATGGCAGCCCCCCCGAATTGAAAGATGACCTTTATTTATTCAACACACACAATTATTTCCTATTTCACCTACCTTATTCAGAGAATCACCTACTCCTGTTTTTTTACAGTCACATCTCTTGATGTTTTACATCACTATAAAGGCAAGCAGATAAAAACATCATTAATCTGCTCGTACCCATCACACCCTTTGCCTAAACCTTCCTCTATTAACCAGCTTTCCATAAAATAATTTTAAATAGATGGACTTTATCACAATGGGGAAATGTTACTTGCATTGGATGCCCATACTAGCAGCAGGAAAAAAAAGACAGTAAAAAAAAGGTCAATAAATGGGGGTTCTGCTGGTTATTCCGTGCTCACTTATATACAATGGCCTCAATTGTCACATTTACTTATAAAGATGTTATAAATCTTTCCTCGCGATAAAACACCCTGCCCATTCTATTCCTAAAGAGCTCCTGGTTGAAACAAGCAATATAGTTATCTTGAACTATCTGTCAAAGAATGTGAGAGAATCGGACTACTCTCTGCAAGTGGGACAATTGGCCTTGCCTGCATCAAAAATTCGACACCTATACCTGTGCAACTAGTTAAATTCTGGTCATCAACATCAAACAAAGTGGACTTGGACATGTTAACTCACCAAAACATTCCAGATGTTTCAGTGAACACTGAATTTTCAATTATTGCAAGTAGCAGGATTGTCAATGAGGAGTTTGTGCCTGCAGAAATATATTCAAAAGGAATGGGCCATATTGTTCAATAACTTAACAGCAAAATGGATGAAGCTGACCTTCGTGTTGTGCCACATGTTGAGTGGGCTGTTCGAAATGGTTCCAATCAAGTCATTGTAATGTCAAAGGACACAGATGTTATTATTGTGCTACCTAGATTTGTTGCAAAGTTCATAAGTGAAGATTGCCAGAGTTATGGACACAATACGTAACAGGCAAGAAAAGACACTTAATTCTGCTTCATATTCCATAAAAGAAACGTGACCCAGAGATGCCCAGTGTTCTTATCAAGGTACATATTCTTACGGGTAATGACGCAATGAGCAAAATTGGAACAAAGCTTGGCACTTTAACTGCTGAACCTGTGAAGTTTCTAAAAGGATTTGCTGAGACAGAAGAAGAATGTGACTCTAAAGATGTAGAAAAATACCTTGCGCTAGAGTTCTGACTGCCACACATTTGACGATCTTCAGTACAGTCAGTTCAAGAGATCATTCCTGATAAGTGATCTTCCATTGACGTCATATTCTATGTGTGGACACATTAAAAGAGAGTTCTACTAGATCAGATGTGTAAATGTTTGGATCATGCATAGTTAGAGAAAGATCCGTGTGAATTTGGTTGGGAAGAAGTTGAAGGGTGTTAAAAGTTATGACATTTCTAAAGCCTCTATCCACAGAACTTCTACGTGCATGTACTTGCAAAACCTGTGCTACAAAATGATGTCCCTGTCGATATGCTCTTCTCAAATGTTCAACATTCTGCAGATGTATCACAAGCAATTCCCGAAACAAATAAAGTGAACAATGAAAATGTGTCTAAAACAGGAGTGATAAACATTTTTTTCTTCATATTCAAATCATAAACATCATTTGGTGTATACATAGAAGGATTAAAAATCATTATTATTTGTTTAATTTCTATATATGTCTGTTCTTCCTCTATTATAGCTACCATTTTGGAAAATCGCAGAAGGGTTGCTCTGAGGAGTTATTTTCTGTCTCTATAAGACTACTTGACCCCAAAAACCTATGTTTTGACACCAGATGAATGAAGTATATAGGCCCCATGGTTCCTGAAATATTACATCATCATTGAAACACATCTGTCATTTTTAAAAATGCCTTCCAGAAAAATTTGGCCCAGATCAGCAATGTCTGCTCAAGCTAAATTCTATATTGATCCAAAAACACAAATAAAAAATGAAAACCTCTGGAAAACAATTATTTTTACGGAGGTATATCAGGGGGCCGGGATTATGCTGCTTAGAGGAAGAGAAGACATTTCTCACCAATTTCATAGCAATATTAGGAAACATGGAAAAAACAGCACAGACGATTAGGTCACTGCAGCTGTCGTGGTTTGGAGCATGGCCTCACAGAAGTCACTGACTAACAGCACTTTGTAACTGTATCTATACTTTCAGTGTGGAAGGTCACAGGGTTATCTTGGGCAGGGACAGTGTCGAAAACAGCACTTCCCCCGAGTCTGTGCCTTGCAACTTATTGTGTTTGCATTCGTTTTCCACTACCGCTACAGGCTCCACTTTGTGGGTTTTTTGTAACCTTCTCTATAACCCTGGGCCTCTGTCTAGGGCTCCTTTCATGCTTACCTGCTTCCCTGATCTTGCTGTGCTTTATTCTGGACTTATTTACTCCCCTGGGATGAAGGTTGGTTTTTGGTTGACTATGAACTTGTTATGGTATTTTCTACCAACTAGAGAGGTAATTAAACCCATGTATGAATTAATAGAATTACTAGGCCACAGAACAGTAAATTGCTGATTTCTCATACTGGTGCTCACTGTCTGACATCTTTACCTTTAGCAGTGCTCCATATACCAGTGAGGAAATGACAATTCCACTTCAACTGTACTAGCATTTGTGTTCTATCTCTTTCTGCTACACCTCCCCCTGGATTCTGGAGTGCATTGTGATACACAGTGTTGACTCAGAGTTAAAACATGAGAATGGATTCGCTTCGGATTGTCACAGCAGGATTCCAAGGAGTGTTTTTTGCCAAAATGCCACCACTGCATGATTCCAGGTGGTGGCAGTCGCCCTGAAAGGCCCTCATCATCACATAAGAGTTAAACATACATCATCAACAAAGAAGGTATATCTTAAAAAAATATATTTATTGGCTTTGTGAATGCTTGTTTTCTTGCAAATAGCTTTTCAAACCTTACATTTTGCACAAAATCTTTAAATTTGCGTAACTGTAATATTCAAACCTTTGAGGTGATTTCCTTTCATACTGGCTATCACTTCGGCAAGGTGGGTGAAGTGGGCCAAGAGCATCTTATGACCTAAGCATAGATAAACCCTATACTGTTTTCTGTTGTAACAAGGTATTTCAAAGAACTTGCTCCCTTTTCCAACACTAGATAATTTCAAACTTCACTAACCTTTTAATTGCAGTTTCTTCCTGAATCCTTGTGGTAGAAAGGCCTCTATGTACGGTGGAGTCTATGATAAACTACACTTTGTAGTATGTTTAGCAGTACTACATACATACCACAAAATGCTGATCACCAGTCTATGTGCGAAGCCCTCTGCCTCGCCTATCTTTTTTATGTGGAGGTCTCTGCTACTTTTGTACATCTCCTCACACATAGGTATACAGTATGTTTTAATGGTAAATGTGGGAGGAACCCGAGAGAATGGCTGGAAAATGAAGAATACTTTAGACTAAATGGTTAGGGATTAGGGAGAGGTAAGAAGGGGGTTTGGGGAGGAACATGCAAATACAAACACCCTTTCACCAAAGAGTTATTCCATTGCTATTCACAACCTAGGCTTAGCCTTATACTATAGCCAAAAAAGATTCAAATCAGTCGCAAATGTAATCCATCTACTATATACGTGACACCCATATCTTTCTAAAAATGGATAGCTCTGAAGACCTCTACAATTCACAACTTGATGACTGCCTCTGCGCCATAAACGCATGGCTAATGAATAGCTACCTAAAGCTCAATATTGCAAAGACCGCGATTATGATCTACAGATAAGTGCCAATAGTACCAATCTACCATCATATGACCTAGGAAACTTAAAGCCCCTCCAGCAAAAAGAGAAGTTTGAAACCTAAGAGTAACCATGAATTCTGACCTACTCTTAATACTGCATGTTAATAACATCAAAGAGTGCCTTGTACACAATGAAAACACAACATCACATCATCCAATACCCTGTATACCAACATAAACTGCAAGTCATACTCACGCTCCTAATTTCCGAGCTTGACTATGCCAACAGCCTATACCTTAATCCCTAATTTATCATACATATAATACAACTCAACTAAAATGCTGCTGCAAGGCTTCGGTGCCTTCACCAAAGAAAATGCGCAACTCCAATCACTCCACTTACTACCTATAGTTAGATGAACATAGTTATAGCCATTGTGGGTTGACTACAGAGCCTCCCAAGGAAAAGAACCACTATAGCTAAAAGTTAAATTCAAACATTTTGAATCGAATGGAACATTGCACTCCAGACTTGCACCACTTATTATGATAACCGTACCAAAAGAAATCCGTAGGGGGTGCTGCTGTCACAGTACAAGCCACCAACCTCCAGAGCTCACTATCAGCCAACATTAGAAGCACCCAAGAGCATATGCACATCCAAAGACAGTTGAAAATGTGTATTTCCTAGATAAATGCACCACCTACATCCCGGTAAAATAACCCAGGAAACAGTTACACCCTCATACACAATCCTCCGCTTACAACAGTTGATTTCCAAACAGCTCAACCAGCAAACTGATTTCAATATGCAGGTAAGCTAAGAAGGGCTGACCTACGGTTTGCCATACCGCTATATAGTTATCAGCTTGGATAGCTAACAATTATGGCCCACAGTAATACCGAGACCATAACACGCAGCGGTCAGCAGCAAATTGTAACTTATACGTCTTAAGTTCATGTAAGACATATCTGCTATGAGGGCTGTCCAGTACTGTACCCTAACATTATCAAATGAACAGGCATGGAATACCTGAAGTGATGTCACACATTGTTGGACAATTGGGGTGCTTATATATAGTCCACCACTGCAGTCCCAAACATCTATACAACCTGACAACTTCTTTAAATCTCACATAGGCAGTCGGACATGGGATGGTAATAAAAATGCTCATCCCAACAGATCTACCCACTTCTCTCCCCCTCTGACCATGCCAGCACAGGACCATACAACTATCAAATTGCAGATTGGTCAACCTAGTGCAGTAACCATCTAAATAGACTACACAATGAGAAATACCACAAAGGGGCCTGCAGAGCTTTTAAAGCTACCAGCATACTGAAAACCATAAAACTGTGTGCATGTTCCACCACACTGATACATGCTGCGTCCTATAACACGATAACCGCACCTTAGTGGTCATCACACAACATGGAAACACTTCCCACATAGGATCAAACTAAAGACAACAACTTTTCAAGCATGGAAAGTGCTTCAGCGCCACACACAGGGGTAATAAGTGCTATATATAAATGCTGCAATACAATACAATCTATCTCTGCCGTTACCAAAACAGTACTCAATGACCCGCCACCGAATCCACTGTTTCTACTACTGTCCATAAAATGTGATGGAAGCGTTAGTCCAATCCTTGACTAGCTGGGTTAATGTCTGCTGATACATTACATTCTCCCTTTACTGGCTGCAGCCCTTTTTGTCCTGTAGAAGAATAAATATTTTATTGTTAAATTTTTTTTAAAAGAGCTAACAATAGGACAAAAGGCTGGCAGAAAAACGTAATTCTTGCACACTTTTTAAAAAAAAATCCTATATCTACTCCACAGGCACGACCCAACTCATCTTCTGTTACTTTGCACAATAATTTAATCATCACTGGAAAATAGGTTTGTGCAACTTCAAAAGGAGATATTTGCTGTTTAAAAACAAGTTTGGTTAAGAATAGGCAATTGAGTTTGCAGTGTTATAGATCGAACTTTGCCCACAGCATCAGAGCACTTTAAATGAGCACCAAATACATTAGACAAGGTCAGATTTTTCTTTTTTTAGGTACGGGAGATTGAAGAATTTGCTCAGAATCACAATGCCACAGCCTTGTCATTGGTACCTGGTATGGCCATTTCTTAATCATATCAGGAAAAGTTTATTTTACATTTGCAACTAATAGAAAGTGAGCTTAACTAAAGATCTGGCCGATTCATGATGAATCTGAATGGAATTATGTATATTAGAGAATATGCGGGTTACTTTTCATAGTGATTCATTTATTCTCAGTCCTACAGCTACGCTTTCACCAGAATATTAGAACAACATAACAAATTAGGACGCCTGGTGGGAGGTAAGGTCCAAACTGCTACCAGCTTCATTGACCATACCTCCATCTATAGTACAAATGACAGTTGCAAAGACATACTAGGGACACAGCTGGATTGTTTGGAGGAAGGCGAGCATGAAGACTATGTGCAAAAGTTACTACAGTGTGCAACTTGTACGTACCCTTAGGTCTCAAGTCTTTCTTCAAGATTGCACAAGCTATCTACTATGGACACTCCAGTAGTTAATCAAAAACATTTCTAAGCAAGGCCTAACCAAACTCAGCATTGCACAATGTGTCCATTAAATGGTGTTCACAAAAAGTCTATTGCTTTACAAATGAACATCCAGCAAAATTTTATGCTGAAAGAAAAAGTTCCCCCTAACCTCATTTGCATGTATCTAGGCTGTTTGAAGAGAACCCAGCAGTTGTGTGGCACCACAAAACACAAACATAGCTATAGGACTATCTTTGCCTGGGGTAGGGCACCATACACAACACTACCTACTAGACATTTAGAACCAAACTAAAAATCCATCTGATGTACATAGTCTTTTTATTCTCCAATAAAGAATTTAGGAAAGAAAATATTTGCATTTATTTTAGTCAAGATCACACAGTGAAACACATCCCATAGAAACATAGGCATTAGGCTAGTTTACGATGGTTCATAATTGAAACAGCGATAATGACAATGCACTCATGAAATATAATATGCATACATATTTGGAAGCAGGAGCAGTAGGGTGTCATCTCAGAACGTATCAGAGTGGAGCTGTGCCACTGACTGCCTTGAAAGCAAATGAGCAGAATAATTACTGTACCGATATTTGGCAAACAGCCAGTTAGCTTGTTGCCTGCAGGGAAAAGTTTGTGTTTTGGGAGATAAATTTGTGAGTTGGGTTAAGACAAATATTTTGTTCCAAGTAAAAGAAAGATACTTTGAGGACCTACTAAAGATCCTGCGATTGTCATTCAGTTTGGTCAAAAACATGGTGCAAACGAGGGACCTGGCTGCCTTGAAAGGGCAGATCTATCTAATCTTCAGTGGCTGAAACATGGCTGTTTTTGCTACAGGTGGAGATGCAAGAATGTAGTCTCTTGAATTAAGTAGCACACTAAAATTCCTGGCAGTCCGTTAGAAAATCAGATAGTACCTAATAGAGCAGACAAGGTGACAGATGAAAGATGCAGGAAGTAGATTTGGTCTTTTTGCAGAGTTCAACATGACTGAATCAAGGCCATCCAGTAAAAATGGCTGTCAGTCTATGATGACTTTGGGGGTCAATATGAGTTTGGTGGTCGGAAACATCCACCCCTGATGAGGAGACAGCCACGGTGCTGGCGGTCTCCCCAATGCTCCCATTACACCTTTCCCACTGGGCTGAGAGAGAAAATCCAAGGTTCCCGCCCCACAGCTCAGTGGGAAAGATGCCAAAGCTTTGTTCCTGGCTCATAATTGCACCAGCACCCTTGAAATTCGCACAGTCTGCACAGCAGACAGTGCGCATTTGAAGGGTGCTGGGCAGGGGGACCCCCGCACTGACCATACACCATGGGCAGTGTAGGGCCCCCCATGGCTCCCTTTACTTGTTCTCCACCAGTCTTTTTATAGTGGCGGAATCGCAATTAAAACGGTAGCGGAGAACAAGGTTGTAATCAGCAGGGTGGCGCTAAGTTCAGTGCCGCCCTGGCTGATTACAACCAGGACTGCTGCCAGCCCATCGGGATCTTAGATCCTGGCGAGGAGGGTGGTAGGTTGGCAAGTCGCTCGCCAACCTTGTAATGTGGCAGTCAGATCGCTACCGCAAGTCTGGCAAACTAGGACACCAGACTCATAATTGGGCCCTAAGTGTACAACGTGTGTTAACACGATGAGGAGCTAAATGAGAGGTCACATTACAGAGGGAGGTGGTGTATGGAGAAAAGAAAGGAGGAAGTAGGACTGAAGCTTGGGTCGTATCGGGGGGGAAGGGGACCCAAGTCTAGTGTTTAAGGAGCAGAATCAACCTACAAAACAGTGACTTGAGAGGTAGGAAAAGAACCAGTGGCATTGTAATACCTTAGGAGTTGATAGTACCTAGACCAGGGGGCTCCAACCTTCACTATAATGAGAACTACTTTGTATCAATAAAAATTGCCTTGAGCTACTGACTATCATTGTTGGAGTAGTGACCCCTTCAGACAGGACCACAATAGTGACAAACACCTTGCAAAATTATATTTAAAAATATATGAAGAAAAACAGATGTGGAGATGAGAATGTAAATAAATTATTATACTTACCTACATGCTGTTATGATTGTTGACATACTGGATGCAATATTTTGGCACAATATTTAAAACTTGATATTTTGATAGAATAGAGACCACCAAAATGAATAAGATAGGGTTACCAACATCAATGTTGGTGAAAGGTTTATCAGTTTAAAATGCCTCCACATGATTACTGGAATAACAGCACAGCACAGCAACAAGTGTCCACTGTCAGAAAGGAAAAACTAACAGCTATAAATCACCCAACCGCACCATGAGTTACCATTCAGAGAGCAACTTTAAACAGGTTTTGAATTTTCAAACATCAGCATATCACCTTCTCAAATACAAACTGTTCTAGCAGTATAACTTTTTCACTTTGAATAATAGCACTTCAAGAACATCTTGTGTCTGTTAAGAATAGGGTCTAGAAAACCAGCAAATAAGCATGTGACTTTGCTAAATTGAGAGCAGAGAAAGATGGTCATGTTGCAAGTCCGTCAAGCTGTCAAAGCGTGTAGATTTGTGTGTAAACATGTGACCCCACATTGGTGAGACTGCCACTCTAATGGTCTAGAGGTGTGTAGGTCTGCCTTCTTCAATGTGGCTAAATTGCATTGCATGTTCTGGACTACACTTCAAGGAAATACTTTCAGGGTATTGGCGAGCTACCTGTTGGAGACCCTTGACCTAGACTAATGTTATAATTAAAAGTTAACTGCTGCAGAAAAATCAGTCACAGACAATGTTGGACCTGGCACTTTCTGCAGGTTCATCCCCAGACTTTTCGCCTTTTCCCTCCACTTTTTGCTGTATTTGTTTTTGCTGGCTTTAGGGCTCTGGGCTCTTTACCACTGCTAACCAGTGCTAAAGTGCATGTGCTCCCTCCCCAAAACATGATTTGTCTGGTACATTCACAATTTGCAAATTTACTTATATGTCCCTGATGAAGTACACTACGTGTCCAAGGCCTGTGACCTAAATGCTACAAGTGGGTTTGCAGCAATGGTTGTGCCACCCACTGCAGTAGCCCTTCACACGTTAACTCAGGCCTATCACTGCAAAGCCTGTGTGTGCAGTTTTAAACTGCCATGTTGACCTGGCAAGCTAACGCCCTTGCCAGTCTCAGAACTTCCTTTTTAATACTTATGTCGCCCTTATGGTAGGCCCTGGACAGAACCAAGGGCAGGGTGCAGTGTAGTGAAAAAGTTGGACATGTACTTTTAAGTTTTACATGTCCAGGTAGTGAAAAACTCTTAAATGTGTTTTTTCACTATTGAAATGTCCCATAGGTTAACACATTATAAATGTAATTTCCAATTGGGAAAAGATGAGGCCCCCATTTGTGGTGTCTCTGGAATCACAATCTGAAATCACAACCTATGGTGAAGTAGGATTTTAAATAGTAATTCTGAAAATGCCATTTTCCTACTTTGAAACATAGAGTACCTTCTGTTTGTCTGAATACACAGCTGGGTGGGTAACAGCTGGGCTCTTGTGCATTCCCTCTAAACAGCCACACACAAAAGGAGCTTAGGTGTGACTAAGTGGCCATCTGCATGTTGATGGACCATCTTGGGCAGGATGGGAGGGAGGAGCGGACACTTACACCTGAAAGGGCTGTGTCATGAGCCCTCACAATGGGCTACATAACCCCCATGTAGTATGTCTGGAGGAAGGGCATGAAGAGCAGGGACTTTGTGCACTTCAACGGTCTCTCTTTGAAGCCTTCCTCACTTCAAATGCACCATGAGGTATAAGAACAGGATTTCTGACCCTCCCAAATCAGTACACTTCTGGACTAGAGGACATTCTGCCAGACAGATGGACTACTATGCTGCTGAAGGGACTGTCACTCTGCTTGGCTTTGCTGGACTCCTGCTCTGTTATGCCTACCCTGATGCCTGCTGCTCTCCTTGCTTGGGAGAGAGAAGGACAGGAACTGTATCTCTACATCCCCAGAAAGTTACTCAAAGGGTGTGCTGACTTGCCTCCTGTTCTGAAGTCTCAGGGTCATCAAATACTTTACTCACCCACGCAACACCACCGGGTCTCTGCCAACTGTGAGTCCTGCCCTGCCAAGTGGTGCTAAACCAACCCTGTGCCCTTCAGCTGTTTCTACTAAAATTCTCTTGATTCTTGCCTGTTTAATTTAATTTGCTTAGTTTTGGGATAAATCATCTTCCACCTCGTTCTGAAAAAAACAAACGTTATCTTTTTTTCCAACAGAAGGTCTATCCAGACTTTCAAACTTTAGTGTTGACCAAAAACTTGCTTTCTTCAGTTTGTGGGCTCCACATAAATATTTTTCAACTTATAAATAGATGAATACTAGAACTTTCTAGCTCTCCACCAATGGCAAAAGGTGTCTATAATAGAATGATAAGATATGGTGAGCCCTATCCAAACAGGACTGAGAGTCCAAATGTCCTGGACCATCTTAACTGGGAATAATCAATGTTATGGGGTCTCATGATCTGGTTATTGCAGGACTTTGAGCATGAGTCACCAATTTCAAATCTAAATTGATTTCCTCTGGGAAAGGGGTCAGCTGAGATAACAGATTTCCCAACTTATGCCAATTATGGGACAACTGCCTCAAATCGAGGAAACATATATATATAAAATGGGATCCACATTGAGCACGTGGTGCCATTAGACCCAAGTTTCACTGCAATCATAGTGAAAAACATGATCTGAAAATGATAAGACGTTTCGGGTAAATAGTAGCAAAGACATCATAATGGGTAGGTTGAGTCTTCCTCTCTACAATGTCCAGAAATCTTTCTAAGAATACTAGCTACTAGGATGGAATGGGCAAGTTTTATGTTACCAAAAAGCAAAAATGTAACCTGGTGCAAGAGAATATTTATTTCTGTGGGTAAGGAGGCCACTATCAACCAGTCTCCTTGGGAAGTATAGATAACTACATATAAAAAGGCTGGGCCCATCATTGAAACTTCCATTGTGAAGACTCACTGGAGAAATATTTCATGGTTGCCAGATGGCGATGTGAATGTATGGATCCTTCAACTTCCCTAGCTGAGAATTTATAAGGTCTGCAACAGGACTGTCGTTTTGCATGACTTACTAGGAAAGAACAGAAAGTTGCAGGAACCTTTACCATACCACAAAGAGGCTAGAAGAGAAACAATAACTGATCGTGCATAGTTTGCTAGTTTCATGATTCTAGGCTGCAAAGGCTGCTGGACCTTTTAGGTCCCACTATGAACAAAGATGGATGACATAAGATGTTGGATGATGCAGTCTAATACACTGCCCACCACCAAAAACTGCCTTCCACCAGAGTAGATTATCTCTGTTCTTTATTGAAAGCTTATTGTTTAGGGCTTCTTCCTCTGCTGTTCTGTCACATTGAGAGGCAGAAATCTATGCAGCCAAGAAAGCTTTGCACAACCTAGCCCTATCAGGTTAATGTGGAGTCCCTCAATCCCCAGGAAGAGAGGCTTGTTGAAGGTCACTGGGAGACTTTACAATCACCAAATTAGTAAAGAAGACAACCTTACAAACAGAGCTTCTCATTTCAAGCACAACAGGTGTAGATGGATTAGTCTACATTTTACATCAAAGTGCAGACCCTGGCATTTGTGGCAACATGGTACCTGGGGGAACGACACAAACATCACTGTATTGTTAGCATCCAGCATCTGACCAAGATGTATGTTCATCATGGAGGCTGGTATATTTACACATCCTAAAATCATGAAACCAATGTGGTGCAGATATAGCAAGATAGTTCATAGAACTTGTTATCCTTTTAATACACAAATTAAGCCTTCTTTTCAAGGGCGGTGTGGAGGCATAAAATAGATGATTTCCACCTTTCTAAGTTCACAGAAAACATTCTAGGCTGTGGGAAAAAGATGATACACTCATTGTGTCTGCTGAAGCATTGAAATTTTTCCTTTGCAACAATTGTGGACCTAGGCTTCTGCCAAAATTGAGGTCCACATAAACATGCCTTATTTCTAGAGGGAAGGCTGAGTCTAATAATTCTTATAGACAGGTAATAGCATTCTTCAAGAAGTGACAGACGTGTATATAGCCGTCAGCCACCCTTACACCTTTACCTGGAATGCCTATCCATATTCGATGTTTTATTCACTGCCGAATTTAAGTGTTTTACCTAGGTGCAGTTGAGGCGGCACCTGAGGATCCTCTCAAAAGGAATGGACTAGAGTTTAAAAAAAAAAATCAACAGATATTCCAGTTATAACTGGAAACTTAATGAATGTCTTTAAATTGCCAAACTGAGCCCAAATACCCAGAAGTTGATAGGTGGGCTACATCAGTGACCAAACGTAAGCAGGCTCATGAGGACATAAACAAATTCTGTGCCTTGACCACACTATGTCCAATGGCCGTTAAAGGGCGTTGAAGGCATTCAAGCATTTAAAAAGAACAATGAGATGGTGTGGAAGAGAAGAGCTAGAAAAACAATCCAAGAAAAGAAGGTCACAATTCTGGACAAGAGGAATGGTTGGTAGTCCACACTTCCTTCAGAGGGGATTCTCAGTGGTGAAGATGAGGCTCAGACTGGAGGCACAAAAAACAGAAGGGGTGAATATTTGCTCAGAAACATAAAACTGATGACTGTCACCTAAACAGGAGCACAATAACTACAGAGGAAGCTGGATTACCCAAGTGTACTCTTGGTTTCAAAAATACCAAGTTAACTGTAAAACGTTTTGTTAGGCCCTATAAAGGAGAGAGAATGTTCAGTGGTCAGGCGAACATGGCAGGCTTGCGGGGCTTGGCAAGCACCCCTGATCAGCTGGCTTCTAAACTGCTTCTATCCTTTTTTGTGCATTAAATACCCAGACCAACTGCATAAAAAGAACATGGTTGATTAGTGTATGGGAAGGGAGTCTGTGACAAATTAGTTGGAAGCCATCTTTAGGCTGCGGTGTACAGGTTTCATGTTATTCTTTGATATATATATATATATGGAAAATGTCACTTTCCCAGTGTACATCTGTTCGTGGCATGATACGCTGCAGATTCACATGCTGTGCACTGTTCCTGCCATCTAGTGTTGGGCTCGGAGTGTTACAAGTTGTTTTTCTTCTAAGAAGTCTTTTCGAGTCACGGAACCGAGTGACTCCTCCCTTTCGGCTCCATTGCGCATGGGCGTCGACTCCATCTTAGATTGTTTTCCCCGCAAAGGGTGAAGTAGGAGTTGGTAAAGTAAGGATACTAGAGGTGCCCATGCAATGGAGTAGAAATGTATGTACGTAGTGTGTAGTAAAAGAGTATTTATTTACATATTTACAATTTACATGCAACTAAAACGGCTACAGGCTCCCGGGGAGGGCGCATGTGAATCTGCAGCGTATCATGCCTCGAACAGATGTACACTGGGTAAGTGACGTTTTCCGTTCGATGGCATGTGTAGCTGCAGATACACATGCTGTGCATAGACTACAAAGCAGTAATCTCCCCAAAAGCGGTGGTCAGCTTGTAGGAGTTGAAGTTGTCTGAAATAATGTTCTTAATACAGCCTGTCCTACTGTGGCTTGTTGTGTTGCTAACACATCTACACAGTAATGCTTAGTAAATGTATGTGGCGTAGACCAGGCCTTACAAATCTCTGTCATTGGTATATTACCAAGAAAAGCCATTGTGGCGCCTTTCTTTCTAGTGGAGTGTGCCCTTGGTGTAATGGGTAATTCTCTTTTAGCTTTAAGATAACAGGTTTGAATGCATTTAACTATCCGTCTGGCAATGCCCTGTTTGAATATAGGTTTACCTGCATGATGTTTTTGGAAAGCTACGAACAATTGTTTTGTTTTACGAAATTGTTTCATTCTGTCAATGTAATACATTAGCGCTCTTTTTATGTCTAATGTATGCAATGCCCTTTCAGCTACTGAGTCTAGTTGTGGGAAGAAGACTGGGAGTTCCACAGTTTGGTTTAGATGGAACGGTGATATGACTTTCGGTAAAAATTGTGGATTTGTACGGAGAACCACTTTATGTTTATGTATTTGTATAAAGGGTTCTTGAATAGTAAACGCCTGTATTTCACTAACTCTTCGAAGTGATGTGATGGCTATTAGAAAGGCTACTTTCCAAGTCAAAAATTTGATTTGACAAGAATGCATGGGTTCAAATGGTGGGCCCATGAGTCGTGTTTATACAATATTAAGATTCCACGAAGGTACTGGTGGTGTCCTTGGGGGTATTATTCTTTTTAGTCCTTCCATAAAGGCTTTAATACCTGGGATTCTAAAAAGCGATTTTGTATGTTTAATCTGCAGATAAGCAGATATTGCAGTGAAATGGATTTTAATGGAAGAAAAAGCTAGATTTGACTTTTGTAAGTGTAGTAAATAACTTACAATGTTTTGTATGGAGGCTTCTAATGGCATAATTTGATTAGCCTGGCAGTAGAAAACAAATCTTTTCCATTTGTTAGCGTAACAATGTCTTGTTGTGGGTTTTCTTGCTTGTTTAATGACCTCCATACACTCTTTTGAAAGGTTTAAATATCTGAATTCTAAGACTTCAGGAGCCAGATTGCTAGGTTGAGCGATGCTGGATTCGGGTGTCTGATCTGTTGTTTGTGTTGTGTCAACAGATCTGGTCTGTTTGGTAGTTTGATGTGGGGTACTACTGATAAGTCCAACAGTGTGGTGTACCACGGTTGGCGAGCCCACGTTGGTGCTATAAGTATTAGTTTGAGTTTGTTTTGACTCAGTTTGTTGACCAGATAAGGAAGGAGCGGGACAGGGGTAAAAGCGCAAGCAAATATCCCTGACCAGCTGATCCATAGAGCATTGTCCTTGGACTGAGGGTGTGGATACCTGGACGCGAAGTTTTGCCATTTTGCGTTTTCTTTTGTTGCAAATAGATCTATGTTTGGTGTCCCCCAGCGGTAGAAGAGTTCCTGTAGAATTTGGGGATGTATTTCTCATTTGTGAGTTTGCTGTTGATCTCGACTGAGATTGTCGGCTAACTGATTTTGAATGCCTGGTATGTATTGTGCTATGAGGCGAATGTTGTTGTTAATTGCCCAATGCCAAATTTTTTGTGCTAAGAGACACAGCTGTGACGAGTGTGTCCCTCCCTGTTTGTTTAGTTAATACATTGTCATATTGTTTGTCTTGACAAGAATGTTTTTGTGGGCTAGAAGTGGCTGAAATGCTTTTAATGCTAGAAATACTGCTAGCAGTTCCAAGTGATTTATGTGAAGTATTTTTTGATGATTGTCCCATTGACCTTGTATGCTGTGATTGTTGAGGTGTGCTCCCCACCCAATCATGGAAGCGTCTGTTGTGATAATGACCTGAGGCACTGGATCTTGAAAAGTCCGCCCTTTGTTTAAATTTACAGGGTTCCACCATTGAAGCGAGGTGTGTGTTTGGCGGTCTGTCAACACTAGATCTTGGAGTTGACCCAGTGCCTGCGTCCATTGTTTTGCTAGGCACTGCTGCAAGGGCCGCAAGTGTAGTCTTGCGTTTGGGACAAAAGCTATGCATGAGGACATCATGCCTAGTATTTTCATCACAAACCTTACTGTGTATTGTTGGTTTGGTTGCATGCTTGATCTTACATTTTGGAACGACCGAACTCTTTGTGGACTTGGAGTGGCAATTGCTTTTTGTGTGTTGAGTGTTGCTCCCAAGTATTGTTGTATTTGGGATGGTTGTAGATGTGATTTTTGGTAATTTATAGAAAACCCTAGTTTGTGTAGAGTATCTATGACATATTGCATTTAAAATTGAAATTTTTGCTGAGTGTTGGCTTTTATTAGCCAATCGTCCAAATATGGGAATACGTGCATGTGCTGTCTCCTTATATGAGCTGCTACTACGGCTAGGCATTTTGTAAATACTCTGGGGGCTGTTGTTATTCCGAACTGTAGCACTTTGAATTGATAATGTTTGCCTTGTATTACAAACCTGAGATATTTCCTGTGAGATGGATGGATATGTGGAAATATGCATCCTTGAGATCCAGTGTTGTCATGTATTCCCCTTTTTTTAGTAAGGGATCTACGTCCTGCAGTGTTACCATGTGGAAATGATCTGATTTGATGAAGCGAGTCAGTGTTCTGAGATCTAAGATAGGCCTTAATGTTTTGTTCTTTTTTGGAATAAGGAAATGCAGGGAGTAAACGCCTGTTCCCTTCTGGTGATAGGGTACTAGCTCTATGGCTTGTTTTTGTAGCAGTGCTTGGACCTCTATATGTAATAGGTCTAAGTGTTGTGGAGACAATCTGTACGGTTTTGGTAGAACATCTGGAGGGAATGTTGTCAATTCTATGGAATAACCATGTTGGATAATTGCTAGAACCCACGTGTCTGTGGAAATGTGTGTCCAATTGTAGTAGTATTTGGTTAGCCTCCCCCCACTGGTGACAAGTGTTGGGGTAGTGTGACATTGAAGTCACTGTTTGCTAGGGCTTGGTTTGGCGGGCTGGAATTTCCCTCTTCCTCTTGGGAATTGTCCTCTATAGGAACCACAAAACCCCCCTCTTTGGTATTGTGATTGGTAGGTGGGTTTTGTTTGGGAGGTGGATGGTTCAGATGTCTGTTGTCGAAACCCCCCTCTAAATTGTGGTTTCCTAAAAGTGACTCTGTATTGTGGGGAGTAGAGCGCGCCCATGGCTTTGGCCGTATCTGTGTCTTTTTTCATCTTCTCGATCGCGGTATCGACTTCCGGCCCAAACAACTGATGTTGGTTAAATGGCATATTTAGTACCGCCTGTTGTATTTCTGGTTTGAATCCAGAACTTTGCAGCCATGCATGCCTTCGAATCGTTACAGCCGTGTTGACAGTCCGTGCTGCTGTATCTGCAGAGTCTAATGCAGACCGTATTTGATTGTTTGATATGGCCTGTCCCTCCTCAACTACTTGCTGGGCACGTTTTTGGTGTTCGTTTGGCAAATGCTGGATGATGTCTTGCATCTCGTCCCAGTGTGCCCTGTCGTAGCGTGCAAGTAGGGCTTGCGAATTTGCAATTCGCCATTGATTAGCTGCTTGTGATGCCACTCTCTTGCCCGCTGCATCGAACTTTCGACTCTCTTTATCAGATGGTGAGGCATCCCCTGATGATTGTGAGTTCGCCCTTTTTCTTGCAGCTCCCACAACCACTGAGTCCGGAGTGAGCTGTTGCGTTATAAACACTGGGCCTGTCGGGGTGGTTTATATTTCTTTTCAACCCTCGGCGTGATAGCTCTCCCCTTTACAGGCTCTTGGAAGACCTGTTGTGCGTGCTTGAGCATGCCCGGTAGCATTGGCAGGCTTTGATAGGATGCGTGAGTGGATGCCAGAGTGTTGAAAAGGAAGTCATCCTCCACAGAGTGCATTGTTACGTTGTGGAACGTAGCTGCCCTGGCTAGTACTTGCGTATATTCTGTACTGTCCTCTGGAGGTGAAGGCTTGGTTGGATAACACTCTGGGCTGTTATCTGATATAGGTGGATCGTATAGATCCCAGGCATCAGCATCATCTTGGGTCATCCCAGATTGTGTGGGTGACTGCGTTATCGGTGTACCCACTGGCGACAAATGTGGTGAATGCAGTGGGGATGGTTGTGGTGAGACCTGTGGTGGTGGTGACCTGTCTCTAACCACTTTGGCTTTTGGTTGCATTTCTGATTCTTGAAAGGCTAGTTTTCTTTTAGATTTGAGTGGAGGGATGGTCTGTATCTTCAATGTATCCTTCTGGATTTGTAACCTTTGTTGCGTTTGGTCAGGTTCTTCTACATCCAGATCTTGCTCAAATCTGTGCCTTTCTTTGAGCTGCAACGAAAGCCCTTGCTCCTCAGTGTATGATGATCGTTTCGGCTCCGAAGCCGTTTTTTTCGGTACCGAAATTCCTAATGTAATTGTTTTATTCGGTTCCGAGGAGCTTTTTCGAGGCTTGCTTGTCTCGACAACTCGATGCCGATTTTTTTTTTCGGAGTCAGAAGTCTTCGGCAAATCTTTGGCCTTTTTCAGTGCTGATGTAATTTGGTCACCTTCCTTTCTGTGGGTTGAGCCATGGCCTGCTGGCAGTGGCGTCCCCGTGGCCTTGAATTTTTTGGTGTGACCCTGGGTTTGGGACGGGGCAGGCTTACTCACAGTTTGTTGCACCATCGAGGGTCGTTCACCATCGGATTCATCCGAGTCGGTTTCCTGGATGGAAATTCTTTCTTCCTCCTCGATGTCGAGATCTTGTTTCGGCTTCGCCGCCATCTGTAGTCTTCTTGTGCGTCGATCTCTCAAGGTTTTCTTCGATCGAAACGCTCGGCAAGCTTCACAAGTATCCTCTCTGTGTTCGGGCGACAAACACAGGTTACAGACCCGGTGCAGGTCTGTATAAGGATACTTGGCGTGACACTTAAGACAGAAACGGAAGGGGGTCCGGTCCATTAGTCTTGGCTGACGGGTGTGGTCGGGCCGACCAGGCCTCGATGAAGAGCGGAAGCCCCGAAGGGCCGCCGAAGCCGTCATGATGTCGGTGCTGATACACTAAAACTAAACCGGTACCGAACGAGAACAATACCGACAAAGTTTTGATACTTATCTAACTTTCCCGATTCAAAATACGGAGCGAAGAGGAACACGTCCGAACCTGATGGTGGAAAGAAAACAATCTAAGATGGAGTCAACGCCCATGCACAATGGAGCTGAAAGGGAGGAGTCACTCAGTCCCGTGACTCAAAAAGACTTGTAACACTCCGAGCCCAACACTAGATGGCAGGAACAGTGCACAGCATGTGTATCTGCAGCTACACATGCCATCAAACATATATATATATATATATATATATATATATATATATATATATATATATATATATGGAAAATGTCACTTACCCAGTGTACATCTGTTCGTGGCATTAGTCGCTGCAGATTCACATGCTGTGCACATCCCGCCATCTGGTGTTGGGCTCGGAGTGTTACAAGTTGTTTTTCTTCGAAGAAGTCTTTTCGAGTCACGAGACCGAGGGACTCCTCCCATTTCGACTCCATTGCGCATGGGCGTCGACTCCATCTTAGATTGTTTTCCCCGCAGAGGGTGAGGTAGGAGTTATGTATGCTAGTAATAGTGCCCATGCAATGGAGTGAATGCGTATGTACATAATGAAGTTTAAAGTAATATATTTACAAATGTACAAATGTTTAAGATCTACTTCTAAACGGCTACAGGCTCCCGGGGAGGCGGGTGGGCGCATGTGAATCTGCAGCGACTAATGCCACGAACAGATGTACACTGGGTAAGTGACATTTTCCGTTCAATGGCATGTGTAGCTGCAGATACACATGCTGTGCATAGACTAGTAAGCAGTTATCTCCCCAAAAGCGGTGGTTCAGCCTGTAGGAGTTGAAGTAGTTTGAAATAATGTTCTTAGTACAGCTTGACCTACTGTTGCTTGTTGAGCAGTTAACACATCTACACAGTAGTGTTTGGTAAATGTATGAGGCGTAGACCATGTTGCTGCTTTACATATTTCGTTCATTGGAATATTTCCTAGAAAGGCCATGGTAGCACCTTTCTTTCTGGTTGAGTGTGCCTTTGTCGTAATAGGCAGTTCTCTTTTAGCTTTAAGATAGCAGGTTTGAATGCACTTAACTATCCATCTAGCAATGCCTTGTTTTGAAATTGGATTTCCTGTATGAGGTTTTTGAAAGGCAATAAATAGTTGTTTTGTCTTTCGAATTAGTTTTGTTCTGTCAATGTAGTACATTAGTGCTCTTTTGATGTCTAATATATGTAGTGCTCTTTCAGCTACAGAATCTGGCTGTGGGAAGAACACTGGTAATTCTACCGTTTGATTCAAGTGGAACGGTGAGATTACTTTTGGTAAAAATTTAGGATTTGTTAGTAGAACATCTTTATTTTTGTGTATTTGAATAAATGGTTCTTGAATGGTAAACGCTTGAATTTCACTCACTCTTCTTAGAGATGTGATGGCAATTAAAAATGCAACTTTCCACGTTAAGTATTGCATTCACAAGAGTGCATGGGCTCAAAAGGTGGACCCATGATTCGTGTTAAGACAATGTTGAGGTTCCATGAAGGAACTGGTGGCGTTCTTGGTGGTATAATTCTCTTTAGGCCTTCCATAAACACTTTTATGACTGGTATCCTAAATAATGAAGTTGAGTGCGTAATTTGCAGGTAAGATGAAATTCCAGTAAGATGTATTTATATGGAAGAGAAAGCTAGTTTTGCTTTTTGCAAATGTAGTAAGTATCCTACTATATGTTTTGTAGATGCGTGTAAGGGTTGAATTTGATTATTATGGCAGTAATAAACAAATCTTTTCCACTTATTTGCATAGCAGTGTCTAGTGGTAGGCTTTCTAGCCTGTTTTATGACCTCCATACATTCTTGTGTGAGGTCTAAGTGTCTGAATTCTAGGATTTCAGGAGCCAAATTGCTAGATTCAGCGATGCTGGATTTGGATGCCTGATCTGTTGTTTGTGTTGTGTTAACAGATCTGGTCTGTTTGGTAGTTTGACATGAGGTACTACTGACAGGTCTAGTAGTGTTGTGTACCAAGGTTGCCTTGCCCATGTTGGTGCTATTAGTATGAGTTTGAGTTTGTTTTGACTCAACTTGTTTACTAGATATGGAAGGAGTGGGAGAGGGGGGAAAAGCGTACGCAAATATCCCTGACCAGTTCATCCATAGCGCATTGCCCTGAGACTGATGTTGTGGGTACCTGGATGCGAAGTTTTGGCATTTTGAGTTTTCCTTTGTTGCAAATAGATCTATTTGTGGTGTTCCCCAAATTTGGAAGTAAGTGTTCAGTATTTGGGGGTGAATCTCCCATTCGTGGATCTGTTGGTGATCCCGTGAGAGATTGTCTGCTAACTGATTCTGAATTCCTGGAATAAATTGTGCTATTAGGCGAACGTGGTTGTGAATCGCCCAATGCCATATTTTCTGTGTTAGGAGACACAACTGTGTTGAGTGTGTCCCTCCTTGTTTGTTTAGGTAATACATTGTTGTTATGTTGTCTGTTTTGACAAGAATGTATTTGTGGGTTATCATGGGTTGAGATGCTTTCAGCGCTAGAAATACCGCTAACAGTTCTAGGTGATTTATGTGAAACTGTTTTTGCTGTATGTCCCATTGTCCTTGGATGCTGTGTTGATTGAGGTGTGCTCCCCACCCTGTCATGGAAGCATCTGTTGTTATCACGTATTGTGGCACTGGGTCTTGGAAAGGCCGCCCTTGGTTTAAATTTATACTGTTCCACCATTGAAGCGAGATGTATGTTTGGCAGTCTATCAACACCAGATCTAGAAGCTGACCCTGTGCTTGTGACCATTGTGATGCTAGGCACTGTTGTAAGGGCTTCATGTGTAACCTTGCATTTGGGACAATGGCTATGCATGAGGACATCATGCCTAGTAGTTTCATTATCATTTTGACTTGTACTCTTTGTTTTGGATACAAGGCCTGTATTACATTGTGAAATGTTTGTACTCTTTGTGGACTTGGAGTAGCAATCCCTTTTGCTGTGTTGATTGTTGCTCCTAAGTATTGCTGTGTTTGACACGGCTGCAGGTGTGACTTTGCGTAGTTGATTGAGAAACCTAGTTTGTGTAGGATTTCTATGACATATTTTGTGTGTTTTGAACACCGTTTTAGCGTATTGGTTTTGATTAACCAATCGTCTAGGCATGGGAACACATGTATTTGCTGCCTTCTGATATGTGCAGCTACTACTGCTAGGCATTTTGTAAAAACTCTTGGCGCAGATGTTATTCCGAATGGCAACACTTTGAATTGGTAATGTATCCCTTGGAATACAAACCTTAGGTACTTTCTGTGTGAAGGATGTATTGGTATATGGAAATATGCATCCTTTAGGTCTAGTGTTGTCATGTAGTCTTGTTGTTTGAGCAGTGGGATTACGTCTTGTAGAGTAACCATGTGAAAGTGGTCTGATTTGATGTAGGTATTTAATGTTCTGAGATCTAGTATAGGTCTCAGGCTCTTGTCTTTTTTGGGTATCAGGAAGTACAGTGAGTAAACTCCTGTGTTTAATTGTTCTTTTGGTACTAATTCTATTGCTTCTTTCTGTAGCAATGCCTGAACTTCTAGTCCTAGAAGATCTATATGTTGTTTTGACATATTGTGTGTTTTCGGTGGGACGTTTGGAGGGAATTTGAGAAATTCTATGCAATAACCATGCTGGATAATTGCTAAGACCCAAGTGTCTGTTGTTATTTCCTCCCAATGTGTGTAAAACTTGGTTAGTCTCCCCCCCCACAGGTGTTATGTGTTGGGGATTTGTGACCTTGAAGTCACTGTTTGTTTTGAGGAGTTTTGGGACTTTGGAACTTTCCTCTGTTTCTTTGAAACTGTCCTCCTCTATATTGTCCCCGAAAACCTCCCCGCTGATACTGGCTCTGGTAAGTGGGCTTTTTTTGTGAGGTTGTGGCTTCTGTGGTCTGCCCTCGAAACCCCCTCGAAATTGTGTCTTTCGAAATGTGCCTCTGCTCTGCGGGGAGTAGAGTGCGCCAATGGCTTTGGCCGTGTCAGTGTCTTTTTTAAGTTTTTATATTGCAGTGTCCCCCTGCGGCCCAAACAACTGCTGTCCGTTGAATGGCATATTCAGCACAGCTTGCTGTATCTCTGGTTTAAATCCTGATGTACGCAGCCATGCATGCCTCCTTATTGTTACTGCTGTGTTGACAGTTCTAGCAGCTGTGTCTGCAGCATCCATTGCTGATCGAATTTGATTATTGGAGATATTTTGTCCCTCTTCTACCACTTGCTGCGCTCTTTTTTGGAACTCCTTTGGTAAATGTTCAATAAGGTGTTGCATCTCGTCCCAATGGGCCCTATCATATTTGGCTAGCAAAGCTTGCGAATTTGTAATACGCCACTGGTTTGCTGCCTGTGCCGCTACCCTTTTGCCTGCTGCGTCGAATTTTCTACTCTCTTTATCTGGAGGTGGCGCGTCTCCTGAAGTATGAGAGTTGGCTCTTTTGCGCGCTGCTCCAACTACAACAGAGTCTGGTGATAGCTGTTGTGTGATGTACACTGGGTCTGTTGGTGGCGGTTTATATTTTTTTTATCTACTCTTGGAGTAATGGCTCTCCCTTTGACAGGCTCCTCAAACACTTGTTTGGAGTGTTTTAGCATTCCGGGCAACATCGGCAGACTTTGATATTGACTGTGCGTAGACGACAGTGTATTAAAAAGGAAGTCGTCTTCAATGGGTTCTGAGTGAAGGCTGACATTGTGAAATGCTGCTGCTCTTGATACCACTTGAACGTAGCCTGTACTATCCTCTGGTGGCGAGGGTCTCGCTGGATAGCATTGAGGACTATTATCTGACACTGGTGCGTCGTAAAGGTCCCATGCGTCAGGGTCATCTTGACTCATCCCCGTATGAGTTGGGGATTGCATCATTGGTGGAGTGGCTACCGGTGATGGTTGTGGAGAGTGATGTGGGGATGGTGGTGGTGTCACTTGTTTAGCCACTTTTGCTTGTGGCTGTTTGTTCTTGTCGGCAAGTTTTCATTTAATTCTGATTGGAGGAAGAGTGCTGATCTTCCCTGTATCTTTTTGAATAAAGAGCCGCCTTTGCGTGTGATCTGGATCTATTGTCTCTAATTCTTGTTCAAATCTGTGTGTCTTCATTTGTGAGGACAGTCCTTGTTCCTCTGAATAGGAACTCATTTTTGGTTCGGAGGCCGGATGTTTCGGTACCGAAACCTTTTCGGCTGTTTTTTTCGGCTCCGACGAAATCATTTTTGCTTTCGGCGTAGTGCCCTCTCGGTGCCGACCCATTTCGGTGCCGCTGTCTCGATGCCGAATCTTTTCGGAGCCACTCTCTCGGGCCCGAGATTGCTGCGTGCCTGTATCTCAACCGGAGTCGGATGACTTCGACACCAGCTCGCCCTTTTTCGGTGCCGATGGACGGTCACCTATTTTTCGGGTTAAGCCATGGCCTGTTGGCGGTGGCGTCCCCTGGGCTTTAGCAGTCTTTTTGTGAGTTCTTTGCTTCGACGTCTTACTCACGGTTTTCTGCGTTTCTTCGGGATCGATCTCCTCCGAGTCCGAATCCTGGATGGAGAATGTTTCTTTCTCCTCCTCGAAACGCCCTTGTCCTGTCGGCGCCGACGCCATTTGCAGTCTTCTTGCTCTTCGGTCCCTGAGTGTCTTCCTGGACCGAAACGCTCGACAGGCCTCACAAGTATCCTCCTTGTGTTCTGGTGACAAACACAAGTTACAGACCAGGTGTTGATCTGTATATGGATACTTGTTATGGCATTTTGGACAGAAGCGGAATAGGGTCCGTTCCATCAGCCTTGAAGAGACACGTGGCCGGGCCGACCAGGCCCCGACGGGGATCGAAAAAACCCCAAAGGGCCACCGGAGCTCTTCTTAATTCGGTGTCGATCTGTTGTAACTAACCCGATACCGAACGCAAACAATACCGATGATTTTTCCGAGATTCTAACTAACTTTCCGACCCGAAACACAGAGCGAAAAGGAACACGTCCGAACCCGATGGCGGAAAAAAAACAATCTAAGATGGAGTCGACGCCCATGCGCAATGGAGTCGAAATGGGAGGAGTCCCTCGGTCTAGTGACTCGAAAAGACTTCTTCGAAGAAAAACAACTTGTAACACTCCGAGCCCAACACCAGATGGCGGGATGTGCACAGCATGTGTATCTGCAGCTACACATGCCATCGAACATGTATATATACTCTCGAACACAAGTATTGGAAACTAAATTTTCAGTCATAAATACAAAATTTTATTGGCACTTCATTAGTTTATAAAGACCACAACGTTGTTCAATACCACAACTTTCATGACACACAAAGTTAGCCAAATGCAGAATTGCTACAAATTCACCAGGGCTAAACCAAACGGTGCATTTAATAAAAGATATAACAAATATATAGTACACAAACTCACTAGCTGACTCAAAGTAACATTATGTCTTACATAATTTTTTGCCAGAAATAAATGCATTATTTTCCTATTTCAAAAATGATTTACAGGCAAAAACAGGGATTCCTTGTTACAGGAACATTGTGTTACATTGTGTTTGCTATCTGCTATTCCTTTAAACAGGATTAGTTAAGGGGAGGGTGAACAGCATACTCCTTCATTTGGGGCCTTTGAAACCCATTTCCCATTTTTCTTTCAAACCCCTGCTGACTTTTCTAATGGTTTATGTATTTCTGGAAGCGCTGAATATGACCTGGCAGCCTGGTGTCTCAACCATTGATCTGTGGAAGAATAACACCTGCGCAAAGGAAAATTACTTTAAAATATAATATTAATAAATACGTAGGTTGTTAAAGAAAAGAGCAATAATGATCTATTATAGAAGAACCAGGTTAAATAAAGCATGTGATGCTGTGACTAAAAAGAAAACTGGTCTTGCTAGTCCTTCACTTTGTTGCTGCTTATTTTGTGTCCAAGGAAACGGCCACTTGCGATTCTCCAGTTTCCAAATCCAATATTGTTTTTTGTATTGAATGGTGGGTGACAGGCGATCACGTCAAATGCACATTGTTGCATTTATTTCCAATCCAGCAGCAAAAACAGCGGAGACTCTTGGAGACAAAGCAAAAGCAGTCACACAAGTACACCATGTTAAGAGATTGGAAGACAGAAAAAACTTCCAAGTAATAAAGAAGATGCCTCCGGCAAGGAAGAAAAAAAACTTATTTGCAATTTTAGATAGAAAAAAAAAACATACTATTGCTCAGAAAAGTTCCTTTTACTAAAGACCATTTTTCCAAATTAATTGGCAAACGAGCTAAGCAAAGCACCCTACATATATCAATTTTAATACAATACCCTGCTATTTTTGTTGTTACCGAGGAAAACCTCCAGTCCTGAGGAATGAACCCATTACTCACCTCAAGGTACTTTTGTCCAGGGTACATTGTGAAGTCCATGATACCTTGTTAATCAAGGGCAGATACATTCATCAACACGCAGAAAAACGTGAGAACAGAATGACATGATTATCTGCCACCAGGCACCAAAGGATGTTGACAAATTGCAATACAAGCAGTTGTTTTTTTTCCTTTCAGACCAAGAGTTCTGCGTATCCCCGATACCTTCATAATGTCTGAATTACAGTTTTACTGTACCAATGGAGGATGCACAGGATTGCATATTTACAAGTTAGTGTCCAACTCTGATTTGGAAAACAAAGTGCAAAATGAAAAATGCCAATGCGATTGTATTGCAGAATAGCGTAGAGATGTTTCCTCTCCCTTCGGTTGTAACAGTGGAATACAGGAGAAAGTCAACAGCAGCGGACATGAGGTCTAGGGGGTGGAAGGTCCGGGGGGATGTCAGGCTCTGGTTGTAGAGACAGGATGCTGTTCGATAATTCACTTCTCATTAAATCCAAAGGCATCTAGAGGGAGTACAATATTAGCGTTATTTGCCGTTATTTATTTTTAGATGGTAACAAAACAAATGAAATAATATATTGCCATTTGTGACACACATGCTCTTAAAATGTTAAAGAACGAGAATGAACTACCGGTTGACAGACAACACAGCAGAGCAGGTAACAGCAAACTGTGTGCCCACATCCCTCAAGCCTATTTCGGATGATGAAAAGGTATAGCGCAAGGTCTTTGGAGAGAACATTGGTGGAACTTGTCTTTCTCTTGACGCTATGCCACCTATCCTTGTCCTTTAAGTAGGCTAGCTTGGACACACTGAAACAGTCATTGTTAATTAATCTGCGGGGCTATATGTAATGCACTCATCCTGGTGACTTGCTATCATGAGAGTTCTTTTAGAAACCTATTTTGGATGGCAGTTGCGCTATGACATGCCCCTTTAAGGTTGATTGTTTAGTGCGATTCCCCTTCCAATTTAGGAGTTACAAAAACAAAGAAAATAAGATGGCAATGAGAGATAAACAGAAAGGAAACATTAATTTATCTGTAATCCTAGTTCTCCTTCAGAGGATCTCCATGGAAATGATGAGCACTAAAATGTAAAAAAAAAAAAGAAAAAAAAAACACACACAATCTCAGAGCACTCAACATTTAAAAAGAACAAAAAGAGAAAAAACACAAGACTTCTTGAAATAAGGCCAATGTTTAACATCTGAACAATAAGAAGGTTGTATGTAGGCTATACTAGCCAACATTAATTGGTATTATTAAAGCAAGACTCCAGTTATAATTCAATATTATCACTTGTTTAGTAAAAGTGACAGGAAACACTTACAAACCTTTTTTTTTAAAATAAATAAATAAGCGAAAGGAAGGCTTACGATGCTAAAAATACTGCAGCCTTCAGAGGCTGGGAAAACTGACACTGCTGTACTTTAACAAAGCAAACAACATCAGTATATAATTGTGTGCTGCCAATAGCAGTGGCTCCATTTATTTTATACAAAGTTTTAAAACCCTGCCTAAAATCAAACAGTGTATCTATTCTTGCACCAGAGAGGAGGGAGATTTGTTTATGATTTTAAAGCGATGTTCCCTATACAAGAGCTAGGATTACAGATAGGTAACTATCTCTTCGCCTTCGGAGGATCTCCAATGATAAGTTAAGGACTGACTTTCATAGTAAACACATCCATAGATAAATGGCGGTGGAAGAAAAGAGGCAAAGAAAAACCTACTTCTCCATCCAAAAAGTATTCTCGTGAAGGCTGACCTACTTGTGTGTCAGTTTCAGAGACTGAGTCAAGACAGAGTAATCTTGGGAAAGCATGGACTGACATCCAAGTAACTGTTTTGCAGATGTCTGCGCTCGGGATTTCAACAAAGCAGTAGTACCAGCTTTACCTCTTATGGAATTAACCAGCGTGTCTGGTAATCCCTTGTTTTTTTTTCTCTATCTTCTCATCAGAGAATAGATCGTCTAAAGGTGGATAAACAGCCCATAACTTACAAACGGTTTGATCTTACCAATACCCTTTGTTTTTTCTAGGTAAAATTTCAGTACTCTCCAATGTGCAGTGTATGCAGTGATCTTTCTGCAAAAAGGATGGATACTGTAAGAATGTTGGAATGAAACAAATGGCTAACCTGGAAGTCTGAAACCACGGTGGATCACATTCTTATGGAACACGTTCATGGGCGCATAGGGCTTGGATCTCACTAACTTCATGTGCACTTCTACACTACCAGGAAAGTACCTTTCCATCGGATGTCTCGGAGGAGCTTTGTGGATCCGGTTGAAAGGTAGGCTCGGTTTCAAAACGATTACATTGAGCGGTCAGTGAGGGAAGTGTCTCCTAACCATGGGAAATGAGTTTAATCCCCACTAGGAAGTTCTTAATTACAGTGATTCTGAAAAAGAGATTTGGGAAGGACATTTTCTATAGGTCATAATGTCAGCATGAAGTACATTTGTGGAGGAAAACTGCAACTTTGACTTGGCCAAGCCAGATAGTACTGCTTGTTTCCGATACATGGTTGGATTGATGTATCCCCAAACACACCAGATGCAAAGTCTCTTCTTTAAAAGAAAGGAAGCTCTGATGGATGAAGCCTTGGATTCTCTTCGCATATTCATAAAATCTTGATCCTGTGAGAGGTTCTAAAGACCATATTGTATGAGTTCAGGACCAAAATATTTCGAGTTCAGTGATGGCTGGTTGGATTCGGAATTTAGGAAGATGAATCCGTCTGCTCAGCAGCTCCTATACACTTGCTCTGACCGGTGAATTAGGTCCTTCAACCACCATGTGTGCATTTCCAGACCAATGAGCACTGCTCTGGAAGGAAATCAGAAGAAATACATAGAAAAACTTACTGAAAAGTCTATCACAAGGCCACACCTCTTAGTCCCTGGCTGGTCTCACCTTTAGGAAATTCGAGGCATTTCTTGCTTTTGGCATGAACACAGAGGTGTGCAAGAAACTACTTTTGAAGAAGATGTTGTTTAACACTGTCATTTAGGATTCCCTTGTAATTTTCCTAAGAGATCATGCTGAGTGAGCCCACTTCTTCCCTCTTCATGCATGGAAGGTGTACTGTGATGATTATAAGGTCTCTTTGAGCAACTTTCAAATTTCCTGGACCCCTGGAGAGTGAAACCTTCAATTGGTGCCTCCAGCATTTATCAAACAGTACATTGTTTTTGTACTACCTGTATACACATGGAGACAGTTTATCCCGAGATCGCAAGGAGTTGTATAATTCTGATATGGTAGGGCATCGCTTTCAGAGACTACATGTCCTAAATCTGCAGGTGATTTGAATGCACACCCCATCCCAAGAGATTTATCCGTCACTATATTCTAGGTGGGACCATCCTAGTTATTATGAACAAATAGAATGCTTGAGAGCAATCACAATGTGAATGACTCGAACAATGTTGGAATGAAGTCAACCATATCCTCACGCTTGCCTGACCAATTGGGACCAATGGCCTTCAAGACATTGTTGGAGCTAATTTGTGGAGACCAGTATTTTGTAACACAAGAATGTATGATACTTTCAACCTTAGTAGAGAGGAAAATTGTCTGGCTGTAGTTTTTTTTTAACCTTCTGAACACTGGGATAATTCAGACAGACAGAATATAGTCTCTCATCCAAAGGACACACTTTTGCCTTTTGGTTATCGAAAACCACCCTGATAGTGGGTGGAACTGAACTGGAATTAGGCATGCTTTGATACATTTTTTTTAGAACCTCAGGTGAAGGAATATGTCAATTGTAATCAATGTAAAAAGATGATAGGCTTGCTAAGGAGTAGGAGCTTATATAGACCAACTGTTGATATGGCTCAACTAAAACTTCCACTCCTATTAAACATGCCACGACTACTGAAAGCACTTTGAATTTTTCTTAGAATATACTTAGACCATATGGAAGGACCTCTCACTGACAATGGTCACTGCACATCAAGACCATCAGAACATCTTATGTTGCATTGCAACTTTAATGTGAAAATGGATTTGCTGAATGTATACAACACACACATTCAGTCCCGGCAATGGAGAAGATTCACTTCGACCCTCCATGGATGCCTCAATTTCCTCTTCCTCTAAAAATTCCATCTCTTCAATCAATCAATCAAAGAAATTTGTAGAGCGCGCTACTCACCCGTGAGGGTCTCAAGGCGCTGGGGGGGGGGGGGGGGAGGAGGGGGGGGAGTGGAACAGCCAAGTCTTGAGGTTCCTTCTGAAGACTAGTAGGTCTTTGGTTTTGCGAAGGTCGGTGGGGAGGGAGTTCCAGGTTTTGGGGGCGAGGTAGGAGAAAGATCTGCCTCCTGTGGTGGTGTGCAGGATGCGGGGGACTGTGGCTAGGTCGGATGATCGGAGGTTGCATGTGGGAGTGTGGAAGTTTACTCTTTCATTGAGGTAGGTTGGGCCGGTGTTGTGGAGGGATTTGTGTGCGTGGATGAGGAGCTTGACAGTGATTCTCTTGTCTATGGGGAGCCAGTGTAGGGATTTGAGGTGTGGTGAGATTTGTTTGTGTCGGGGGAGGCCGAGGACGAGCCACGCGGCTGTGTTCTGGATTCTTTGGAGTTTGCGTTTGAGTGTGGTGCCGGCGTAGAGGGCGTTGCCGTAGTCCAGTCTGCTGCTGATGAGTGCGTGGGTGACTGTCTTTCTGGTCTCTGGGGGGATCCATTTGAAGGATTTTTTAAGGGTGCGGAGTGTGTGGAAGCAGGAGGTTAGAGCATTGATTTGCTGTGTCATGGAGAGGGTGGGGTCGAGGATGATGCCGAGGTTGCGTACGTGGGTTGCGGGGGTGGGTGCGGGGCCTAGGGCGGTGGGCCACCAGGAGGCGTCCCATGTGGTTTTGTTGGGGCCGAAGATGATGACTTTGGTTTTGTTGGAGTTGAGCTTGAGATGGTTAGTGGTCATCCAGTTGGTGGTGTCTAGGAGAGCGGCGTGTAGGTTGGTTTTGGCGGTGGTGGGGTTGCAGGTGAGGGAGAGGATGAGTTGGGTGTCATCTGCATATGAGAGGATGGTGATTCCGTGTGCTCGGAGAATGTTGGCTAGGGGGGTCATGTAGATGTTGAAGAGTGTGGGGCTGAGAGAGGACCCTTGGGGGACTCCGCAGGTGATCTTGGTAGTGTTGGAGTGGAGGAAGGGCGGGAGGCGGACTCTCTGGGTTCGGTCAGTGACGAAGGAGGAGAGCCAGTCTAAGGCTTTATGGCGGATTCCTATGTTGTGGAGGCGTGTGCGGAGTGTGTGGTGGCAGATGGTGTCAAAAGCTGCGGAGAGGTCTAGGAGGATGAGTGCGACGGTCTCGCCTTTGTCGACTTTGGTCCTGATGTGCATGCGATGAGGGCGGTTTCTGTGCTGTGGTTCTTGCGGAACCCAGATTGTGAGGGGTCGAGGGTGTTGGTTGCTTCGAGGAAGTGGGATAGGCGAGTGTTGACTAATTTCTCTGCAACCTTGGTGGGGAACGGGAGGAGGGAGATGGAGCGGTAGTTGGAGAGGATCTCCGGGTCGGCTTGTGTTTTTTTTAGGAGAGCAGTAATTTCTGCGTGCTTCCAGGGGTCTGGGTAGGTGGCTGAGTCAAAAGAGGAGTTGATTATGTTGATTATGTTGTAGAGTATGGGGGCGATGGTAGGGCTAGCTTTGTTGTAGATGCGGTGTGGACAGGGGTCGGAGGGGGAACCGGAGTGGATGGCGTTCTTGTTTTTTTCTGTTTTTTCGTGTGTGTGGTAGGGGTCCATGTGGATAGTGTGGTGGGGTCTTGGGCGGGGGGGGGTTGAGTTGGGTGGGAAAGGGGTATGTGTGGTGGGTGGGTGTGATGTGAAGCTGTTGTGGATGTCCAGGATTTTGTGGAGAAAGTGGTTGGAAAGGGCGTCACATTGGGGCTGTGTGTGTGTGGGGTCTATGTTGCTGGCTTTGGGTTTGGCAAGTTTGTTGATGATGGTGAAGAGTTCTTTGCTGTTTTGGGAGCTGTTGTCAAGGCGTCTTGTAGTGAACTCTTTTAGCGGTGCGTATGAGTTGGTGATGGGTGCGAATGTTGGTTTTGATTGTGGAGAAGTTGGTTGAGGAGGGTTCTGTTCTCCATATTTTCTCAGCTTGGCGGCATTTGGGCTTGGAGTCTTGGAGTTCAGGGGTGAACCATGGGGCGTTCTTGATGTTGCGGGTGGTGATGTGTCTTCTGAGGGGTGCTAGTGTGTCTGCGCAGGTAGTGATCCATTTGGAGAGGTTGTGTGCTGCTGCGTTGGGGTCGTTTGTGTGGTGGGGGGGGGTTATGGGCCAGTTGGTGGTTTAGACGTTCTGTGGGGATCTTGTCCCACATGCGGTAGGGTGTGGTGTGTTGATGGTAGTGTGTGAGGGGTTTGGTGAAGGAGAAGTAGACGCACCGGTGGTCTGTCCAGGGGAGTTCGGTGGTGTGGGTGTAGGCTATGTGTTGGCTTGAGGTGAAGATTGCGTCCAGCGTGTGTCCTGCTGAGTGGGTGGGTGCGGTGACCAGTTGTTTGAGTCCGAGGCTGTTGAGGTTGTCTATGAGGGAGGTAGTGTTGTGGTCTTGTGGGTTTTCTAAGTGAAAGTTGAAATCACCGAGGACGATGTAGTCTGTGGAGGTGAGGGCGTACAGGCTGATTCTGTCTGCGATGGTGTCGCTGAAGGCGGGGCGTGGTCCGGGTGGTCTGTAGACTAGTGTACCTCTGAGGGTGGAGTTGTTGTTGATGTGGACGAGGAAGTGCATGTGTTCAGTGTTGTCGATAGTGTTTTGGGAGCTGGTGGTGACTTTGATGGTGTCTCTGTGTAGGATGGCGATGCCTCCGCCTGGCTTGTTTAGGCGGTCTTTGCGTTGGAGTTTGTATCCCTTGGGGATGGCTATGGCTATGTCGGGTTCTGAGGAGAGGTTGGTCCAGGTTTCCGTGAGGAAGGCGATGTCAGGTGAGTGTGTAGTGATTAGGTCCCAGAGTTCTATGGCATGTTTGTGAAGGGAGCAGATGTTGAGTAGCAGGCAGTTCAGGTGGTTGTGGTGGGTGGCATTGGTGTGGTGCGTGAGGGTGTTGTTGCGGGGTGTGTTCTGGTTGTGGGCTGGTGTGCTGCGGGGTTGGTTGGTGGGGGCAGGGTGGGTGAGTTTTGTGTTGGGGGTGTTGTGTTTGTTGAGGGTGGGGTCGCTGTGGTTGGTATGTGGTGTGAGGGATGACGAGCAGGAGAAGTGGCAGGTGTAGCAGGTGAAGGGGCCATGAGTGTGTGTGGGGCTAGATGTGGTGCATGTGGGGTGGGGGCCTGGGTTGAGGGAGTGGAGGCTGAGGGGGGAGTAGGTGTGTCTGGGAGGGCCAGGGGTTCTGGCACTGGGCGCGGTCCAGGCGCGGACGGGCTTGCCTTTGGCGCACCTTTGGCACGCCAGCGGCGTGCCCACTGCACACGTCCGCTGCGCGGCCACGCCGCGCTGCCATAAGAGGAGGGGAGGGTGGGAGTGGCAGCTGGGAGGCGGGAGGGCCTGTCCTATGAGAGGGCTGGTGGGTGGGGCTGCAGGGGACACAGCGGCGGGGTTTGTGAGAGCGAAGAAAGATGAGAGAAGAACGGAGAGTGAAGAACGGTGAGAGAAAGGAGGGGGGAGGCGGGAGGGGCCGCAGCGGCGGGGTTTGGGAGAGCGAAGAAAGGTAAGAGAAGAACGGAGAGTGAAGAAAGGTGAGAAAAGAACGGAGAGTGAAGAACGGTGAGAGAAAGGAGGGGGGAGGTGGGAGGGGCCGCAGGGGACGCAGCGGCGGGGTTTGGGAGTGAGAGAGGACGGGAGAAGGAGGTGGCGTGGAGGGCAAGGCGGGGAGCGACCTACCTGCAAGCAGGGTCGATGGTTGCTCCTAGCTAGGTTGCCGCGGCTGCCATAAGAGGAGGGGAGGGTGGGAGTGGCAGCTGGGAGGCGGGAGGGCCTGTCCTATGAGATGGCTGGGGGGTGGGGCCGCAGGGGACGCAGCGGCGGAGTTTGGGTGAGAGAAGAACGGAGAGTGAAGAACAGTGAGAGAAAGGAGGGGGGAGGCGGGAGGGGCCACAGGGGCCGCAGCGGCGGTGTTTGGGAGAGCGAAGAAAGGTGGGAGAAGAACAGAGAGTGAAGAACGGTGAGAGAAAGGAGGGGGGAGGTGGGAGGGACCGCAGGGGCGGGGTTTGGGAGAGCAAAGAAAGGTGAGAGAAGAACGGAGAGTGAAGAAAGGTGAGAGAAGAACGGAGAGTGAAGGACGGTGAGAGAAAGGAGGGGGGAGGCGGGAGGGGCCGCAGGGGACACAGCGGCGGGGTTTGGGAGAGCGAAGAAAGGTGAGAGAAGAACGGAGAGTGAAGAACGGTGAGAGAAAGGAGGGGGGAGGCGGGAGGGGCCGCAGGGGACGCGGTGGTGGGGTTTCGGAGAGCGAAGAAAGGTGAGAGAAGAACGGAGAGTGAAGAACGGTGAGAGAAAGGAGGGGTGAGGGGCCGTAGGGGACGCAGCGGCGGGGTTTGGGAGTGAGAGAGGACGGGAGAAGGAGGTGGCGCGGAGGGCAAGGCGAGGAGCGACCTACCTTCTATAGATAAAACCTCTCTTCTTTATCTTACAAGTTCTGTCATACTGGACACGTCTGTCCTTTTTCCAATGTGTAAAAAGGATTGTATCTTTATAAACTAGAGCCTTTGGCTTAAAAAGCAAACAAGAATAATAATCTAGTGGCTTATGGTCTCCTGAGAAGCAAAACGTACAGAACAGGCGTTAGTCTTTGCCGGCTAACTTCTGGCTGCAGTTTGAACAGAACTTAAATAGACTCATAATTGAAAATGGCAATGAAGAGTAAGAATCGGAGACACCAACTTCCTGGAAGTGCATTCTTCAAACACATTGAAGAGCTCTTGAAAAAGCATAATTCTGTATCCCATGTTGATTGTCAGATCAATATATCGTGTCTCAAGGTCATCCATGATGTTTTCATTCACCATTCTCTTTTTCTCAAGATCTTTTCCAACCTATCCAAATCCAGAGCGGAAAAAACAAATCTAAATCAGAGGTCTCTGCACTGGGGCACTTTTGGCTCATGGTTGACATCACAGTGAGCCATATTTACTCCACCTAAGACAATGAAGAGAAAAATGATGCATACCACCAAACGGTAAAATAATGCACTAACTGAAATTGGAAAACATGCAAGGTATCAAATCAAAAACCTAATCACCTTTGCTTGAAATCTCCTCAAATGAAGATATCATCCTTCTGGCAGGCATCACCAAAGGAACTCAGATATGGACCGCCAACACCACCTCAAGTTTATCCCACTAAAACTGAATTTCTATGGATCTCTGTGCCTCAAAGATGTCTCTCAGTACAATTTTAATGAAATTCACTCAACATCCATGATTGAAATCCTCACATCATTGAATGTCTTAAGTCTCTAGACTTAAGAACAAAAAAGTAAATGTTCAAGCACAAACTCCCTAACAAAACGTGGTCAGTTAGCTACCTGAGGAATGAAATAACATATGCCTGAAAACTACTTCAAAATTAGTTTTACAACCTCAAGGGCTGTAAAATTTAGATTACAGAAAATCATTATTTGTTGCAGTTACAAAGGTATACCTGGTCCGTCTGGAAGTTGCTCTTCATACTGCAGATAGATTTGTTTTATATATTCACATACCATCCCATCACTTTAAAGCAGAAGACGGGATGAGCCGAGCTCCATGTAAGCGTTATTCAATGACGTTAGTTGTTTCCTAGGCTGCCTGCACCCTCAGAGGCAGAGCCCATTAGAAGATCGGCATGTCTAATGTGCAGAGCCTTAAAATGGGACCTATTTAGATTAAAAAAGAATCCAGTTTACAGAACAGGGAGGTGAGAGGGCTTGAGGAATCTGCTGTTAGATACAGCAACCACCATAAAGATTGTTAGTGAAGACACACAATTTATTCTTCTGATAGATGCTTGTAACTATAGATTCCTCACCTTGTGAAAAGATAGAAAGCAGTACCTCACAGGGTCGTGGGTGTGTGGACTGGCTCAGAACAAAATGTCCTGTTGGCAAAGTGGAAAAACTGCACTCTGAACAGAGCTGACAAGACAGTAGTTCTTCGTAAATGCATGAACAGATGCCCACATAGACACCTGACAAATGTCCAGGACAGGCACTCTGCATGCCAACGCAGTACTAGTAGCCTTGGCGGTGGTGGAATGAGTCTGTACACCTTCTGGGGATGCTTCTTAGCCAATGCACAGCACATCTTGATACAGAGAACAATCCATCTAGTGATGCCTGGTTTTTGCATTGCCTTGCCCATCTTTGCTCAGGAGAACCCAACAAAGAGCTAATCGCCCACCTGATAATATTTGGTGCAATCTGTAGAAAACATTAGTACCCTTTTAGGGTCCAAACAATGAAGTCTCTCAGTCTGGAAAGCAATAGCCTGTCCGACATGAAAAGTAACAAACACATTTGGCAGAAGTGAAGCTCTGGTCCTGAACGGCAACTTATAAGGGAAGAACGTTGCATAATGCGAGTAAACGAAAAGAGCCTGCAACTTGGTCACATGCCTAGACAAACTTATGGCGATGAGGAGGACCATTTTCAAAGCCAAGAGTCCCAGTGGATAACTGAGCAGCGACTCAAAAAGGGGTGCATATCAAATAAGTGAGTGCTAAACTCAAGTTCCACTGTGGCATCATCAAGGGTTTTAAAAATCTAATCCCAACAGATGATTAAAATAAAAATGGCTTATGTGGCAACTGCAAACAACATATATAAACAACCAACAAATATCCTATAATATTGTCAAAAGCAGATTCTGGTTGGGACAGAGGCAATATGAAAATCACAGCTTCAAGTAAATTTGCTTGCAGGGCAGGGAGGGTGGAGGTGCGGTCAGTCTCGTGGGTGCAACACCAAGCCACAAATTTGTCAAAATGACTGACTGGCATACAATGATTTTGAAGATGTAGCAACATGAAGGCACACATGAGTCCCGATCTCCACACTAGACGGAATGTGTCTCAGAGAGAACCTTCCTGAATATTCCAAAGCGCAAAAGTGCTGACATTGCACATTCTCAGTGATGGCGAAAAGATTGAGACAGGGTTCTCCCTACGGAAAATGCCCTGCACCACCTAAAGGTGCAACTGCCATTCATGGTCCGCTAGGTGTTGGCAGCCAAGTTTATCCACTCTGGCATTTAGAGATCCCAACAGGCATTCCAGTATGTCTCAGAGATATAGAGCCTCCTGATACAGGACCCAAGATCCCACACTACCCTGCTTGTTGCAGAATTCACCACTACAGATCTTTTGGAGCCTCCTACAAAATCTGAATACAATCTGACACACTCCCCTAGTGTTGGGCCCACAGGGGACTTGAGGTTCCACTGCACAGTCTGCATATAATATCTGGCATGTTTCATCAGCAGGATGCAGGAGGACAACAATCACACCAGCCTCAGAGTCATCTGCACTGAGATCCAGTACAGAGGCTGCAACATTGGAAACTGTCTGAATGTCCTGGACTCTCAACTCCAGGACAATGGCACAAAACCATACCCTATCTAGAGAGGCTCAGATGAACACAAGCACCAGCGAAGGAGTCTGATATGACTTTCGCATGTTGACAGTGAACTTCAATGATATAAGGAGGTTCACCATCATCTGGAGGTGGTTGACGACTGCTTGGGGAGATCACTCAACAGGCAGGTGTCTAGGTAGTGAAAGACTGATAACTCTGAACTCCGACATCACTTTTGTCACTGGAGAGACTAAAAGGGGGCAATGCAAACGGAAAGATATCGTGGCCAACTGAAAATCGCAGGTAGCTGCCCTGAGCCTGAAAGATTGATATATGAAAATAAGCATCCGACAGGTGCAACAACACCATCCAGTCTCCAGTTTCTGGGGCACACAGGACTTGTGCTAGCATGAACATCTTGAATTTGTCCTTCCTCACAAATGTATTGAGAGGTCAGAGATCTAAAATAGGATGAAAGCCCCCATCTTTCTTTGGCACCAGAAAGTAGCGAGAATAACCCACCCGCTCCTACTTTCAATGCCAACCCTACCTATGGCCCCATTGGCTGAAAGGGAGGACAACTGTCCACTGCCAGCTGTCCCGAAGGTGGTGAAAGTTGTGGGAGGGTGAAAATAAATGGAAGGGCTTAACCCTGATTGGAGGGTTCAACTTCTCTGATAGCTTGCCACCCCTGGAGAAAGACAACGATTTACATTTTTGCAACTGCAGTTATGCAGTATTGAGATCTTTCATAGATTCACATGTTTGAATCATTCCCTAACGTTGAAGTGGGAGTCCCATGGTATTATAGTAAAGCAGTATGGAAAAACTATAATAGGCTACAATGGCAGTAGGCCATCAGTTTAATGTCCTTTTTAAAAAGGAACAAACTTGAACTATGACCAATCAGGTACTAGTACCCTCTAAAACACTCCCAAGAGAGGCTGATTCCCTCAGATGTTCAAGCACAAATAGAAATAACATCCTTAATAATAAGGGTAACCTCTCAGGAGAGAATGGTAGGTTGCATGTGTAAGTAACTCATTTTCTTATCCAGTATTGGATCTTTCATTGACTCGCATGCTTGGATCAAAAAAACAAGCAGTATTGTCAGGAACTTAAGTACCTTTAGAGGATGGTGGGTAAAAGAAATACACTTTTATAGTAGTCCACAAAAATACATATGTATATGAATCTAGATATGTATTTGAAGTCGTAAGCATTCATATCTGAAATGTTAGATAAATAAACGTTAGTAGAACAAGGAAGCAGCATTATACAGTTGACTGAAAAGCAGTTGAATTTATTGTGAATAAACACCTCTATTTAAATAGGGTAACCTTATTGGGACAGATGGTGTAATACAGCTTGACCCACAGCTCAGACACTGTGTTGTGTTGACTCTTGGCAGCAGTGCTGCATGAAAGAGTGGGTGCTCTTCCATGCAGCAGTTCGGCATATTTTCTCCAATGGAATGCCTGCAAATAGAGCAGCTGACATGAATACTGCTCTTGTGGAATGTGCTTCAGCTTTCCTTGTCAGGGGTTTGTCTGCATTGGACTGGCAAAACTGAATTGTTGCTCAGATCCACTGTGCTATTGTTGCTTTCATCACTGCAGTCCGTTGACTCCCTGGACTGTAAGACACTAGCAATTGATCCAATCCATTTTGTGAATGTTTTTAGTAAGGTGGAAGTAGAACTCGACACACTGTTTGATGTCTAAGGTATGGAGAGCCCTTTTAGCCAGTGTGGTAGGACAATTAAAAAACGTCTGAAATAGGACAGGTTCATTGGGGTGAAATTGGGAAGGAACCTTTGGAATGAACTTTGGATTTGTTCTAAAAAGTACAAAATTGGCTGTGAAGGGTAGGAAAGGTTCCAGCGCCATCAAGGCCTATCTTCACTGACTCTTCTAGTGGATGTGAGGGCGATTAAGTATAGCAAACTTCCACATAAGGCACTTCAGCTCAGTCTTGTGAATTGGTTCAAAATGGGATTTAATCAATTGCGAGATGACCACGTTAAGATGCCATTCCGTGAGAGGAACTTGCACCGGTGGGAAAGCTCTGAACAGCCCTTTTATGAATTGTTTAATGAGTTTTGTGGAGCAGAGAGATGCAGTCTATGTAGAATGTCTGCACCTTGAAACTGCAGCAAGGTGAACCTTAATTGAAGTATGAACAAGGCCTGACTTAGTTAGTCAAAGTAGATAAGGTATAATCTTTCAGGAGAGGCTTCAAATGGGTGCAAGTTATTCTGTTGGCACCAGAAACAGAATCTTTTCCACTTTAGCCTGTAAGTTTTGTTTGAACTCTCTGGCCTTGCTTTGGATAATATAGCTCTCATCCTTGAGTGATGTTCACGTTTAGAAACTCATAGAACTAAAGAGCCATACATGCAAATGGAGAGAGACTGGCTCCGGCTGTAAAACGTGGCCCTGGTTCATGGTCAGAAGCGTCTGCTTCTTTGGAAGGTATATGGGATAGGTCACAGACAGGAGAATGAATTCTGTAAACTAGTGTTGTCTGGGGCAATCAGGATGAATTGACAGTGCTCTGTTTTCATTTTGCTGAGAACCTAGCAAAGTAAAGGGAAGGGGGAAAAGCGTATGCATAAATTCCAGACCATCAAATCGATAGGGCATTCCCCGACGACCCTGAGAGTGGGTATAGACTGGCGTAGAACTGGCGTTTGGTGTTCTTGTCTGTCGCAAAGAGATCCAATGCTGGCTTGCCCCAGAGTGAGGAAATCTTGTTCAATTCTAGTTGATCAGGTTCCCACTTACTGCAACTGTCCCTGGTTCTGCTAAGAATGTCTGCTAAGGTGTGTTTCACCACCGATACGTGTTCGGCCTGTAGAGGTATATTGTGAACCGATTCCAAAGAGTTTGGGCTTCTTGAGAAACAGAGATATCGGTTCCTCCCTGCTTGTTGACATAATACATGATGGTCATGTTGCCTGTACAGACCAGCACAGAGGAGCCTTCTATTCACGACAGAAAAGCTTGTAGCGGGATAAATATTGCTTTCAATTCTAGGCGATGAATGTGCATTAGTTTCTGATATTTGGACCATGTCCCTTGGATCTGAAAGTCCTGTAAATGGTCACCCCAGCCCTCCAAGGAAGCATCGGTCATGATGGCGAAGTCTGGAACTAGAGTCAGGAACGTAAGGCCTAGAGAGAGATGATCTATGTGAGACCACCATTCTACTGTCCCCACCACCCTGGAGGAAATGCTGATCACGTCTTTGAAGGAGCCTCGAGACTGGATCCATTGCATGTGTAGCTCCTCTTGTAAAGGTCTCACCTTTAACTGTGCAAACGGAACCAGGTATATTGTAGAGCTCATCATTCCCAGGAGCGAATTGAAGAGTCTTACAGAAACATTCTTTCTTCTGGAGATTTGTAGAGCCAGGTTGGACAGGCTTCATTGTCTATACAGTGATAAATAAGCTTTGTTCTTGATTGTATCTATGTTGGCAACTAGGAACATTATCCTTTGAGTGGGAATATTGGGGGATTTCTGATAGTTTACAATGAGGCCTAGCCAGCAAAACAGTGAGAGGCAGGCTCTGGTAGCTTGAGATGCTTGTTACAGTGATGATGCTTTCAGCTATTCATCTAGGAAGGGAAATACTTGATGACCTTGTTTGCAGAGTGTAGATGCCACCAGGGCAAGACATTTAGTGAAAATTCCATGGGCTGACTTTAGCCCAAAAGAAAAGGCTCTGAATTGGTAACGTATACCTGCTACTGTGAAAAGAGATATTTGCAATGCTTGGTAAGAATGGGAATGTGGAAGTAAGAATCCTGCAAATCCAATGATGTCACCGGCTATGGTGAAACAGAGATATTTGCAATGCATGGGATGAATGGGAATGTAGAAGTAAGCATCCTGTAAATCCAATGATGCCATGCAATCTCTGCTGTTTAAAAGATGAAGGATGTCTGAGGAAAGATTGCGCAGAAATGTATTCAGTTTCTTGAGGTCCAGTATGGACCTCCACTCCCTGTCTTCTTTTACACCAGGAAAAAACAGTAATAAAAACCTAATACTCTTTGATGAGAGGGAACCTTCTCTAACACGCTGCAGGCAGCCGGCGATCGGCCTGATGGTAGTGGGGCCTATATTGAGACTGGGTTTCAAATTGTTGGAGGCGTTGGTAGTCACCTGTGTAAGAGGAAAAACCTCTCCTTCTAGCACGTTGAAAGGGCAATTTCTTAAACTGTAAAGTATCTGTCTGTTTTAATTGCCAATAAGGTGACATCAATATGCTTCCCAAACAATGTCTTGCCATTGTAGGCCATGTCTAAGATTTCTGAAAGGACATGAGGTCTAAAAGATGTGGCCTTTAGCCATCCTTGGCGCCTTAAACTGCTGCTCCACCTAATTGGTGGAAGCGATGTCAAGGACAGAATCAATAATCTCTAAAGAAGCACGTTCGCCCTCCTGTAGTATCTTCTTCGCTTCAGACTTCATTTCATCTGGGATTAGATCACGTAGGCTGCTGACATCTGAACCCTCAAATGTGGTCAGAGCACCCTAGGATTGCAAGAGTGTTGGCTGCACGGACGGTAATGGCAGACATGAGAGAGAATCTTTTCCCCACATTGTTCAGACGTCTTCCTTCTTTATCTGGTGGCAAAGAGATGGGAACTGAGGGATTTTTAAAGCGCCTTTGGGATGCCTGAGAGACGACAGAGTCAGGCTTAGGCTGACCGATGGTGGCCCATCTTTCTGCTACCTTACCCCGCCAAAGTACTGGGGAAAGCAATCAACGAACAACTATGGAATTTCACTGAGGCCAACAACTCCCTGGACAGCTACCATTCCGGTTTCCGCAGCAACCACAGCACAGAGAAAGCCCTCCTGGCAGCCACCGATGACATCCGATCACTCCTAGGCTGCGGCTACATCTCAGCGCTCATACTCCTCGACCTCTCAGCAGCCTTCGACACAGTCTCTCACAGCACTCTATGCACCAGACTCCACGACATAGGAATTTGCAGCAGAGCCCTGGAATGGATCCACTCCTTCCTCTACGGGAGGACTCAGAGGGTCAGACTCCCGCCCTACACATCCAGACCCACAAGAGTCAACTGTGGAGTCCCCCAAGGATCCTCACTGAGTCCAACACTGTTCAACGTATACATGGCCCCCTCGCAGCCGTCAGAAGCCACAAAATGAATATCGTGTCATATGCTGGATGACACACAACTCATTATTTTCCTCACCAAAGACCGGACACAGCCAAAAGGAGCTTCCACTCAGGAATGGAAGCTGTCGCCACCTGGATGAGAGAAAGCTGCTTCAAGCACAACTCCAACAAGACTGAGCTCATCATTTTCGGAAACACCACCTCAGCTTGGGATGACTCCTGGTGGCCCACATACCTCAGCGCCCCTCTGCACCGACCGAGCACGCCCGCAACCTAGGCATCATCCTTGACTCCTCCTTATCCATGACCTGCCAGGTAAACCCAGCCTCCTCCTGCTGGCACACACTCTGCAAACTTTGGAACATCTTCAAATGGATCCCAGCAGACTGCCGCAGTCACCCATGCCTTAGCCACAAGCAAGCTCGACTAAGACAATGCCCTCTACGCCAGCACCTCGACTAGAAGCATAAAAAAACTACAACTCATCCAGAACACTGCTGCCAGACTCATCCTGGACCTCCCACGCTGAGAACATATCTCCCAACACCTGAGGATCCTCCACTGGCTCCTGGTCGAGAAACGAATCACCTTCAAGCTACTCACCCACACGTACAAGGCCATACACAACACAGGACCAGCCTACCTGAACCACCGCATCTCCTTCCACATCCCCGCCAGATCCTTTCGCTCCGCCCAGCTGGCCCTTCCCACCATCCCTCGCATTCGTAAAACCACCGCTGGAGGACGATCCTTCACCTACATCGCAGCAAAGAACGGGAACAACCTCCCCCTGCACCTCAGACAAAGCCCATCTCTCACCATCTTCAGGAAGAGCCTCAAGATGCGGCTCTTCGGATGAAGCCCCTCCCTCCCCCAGCACCTTAAGACTCTCACAGGTGTGTAGCCACGCTTTACAAAAACTGATTGATTGATTGACCGATGAGGCAAACAGGGGAATCATCCGTGGCCTTGCATTTTTCATCTAGGCGAGATAAAACTGGAGGTACCATAGCTGGATTTTTCATGATTTTAAGTCCCTCATTTCAGATGTAATCTATGATGGGGATGGCCCTCACAGACTTTCTAGCCTGCTCCTTAAAATTGCGAGAAAACAGACTGTGTAAACAAGGTTGGGAGACAGAAACATGCTGCAGCTCGGTCATTTACAATGTGGAAACCCCTGATTGTCTTCAGGAGGAGAGTCTGAAGGATGAGGAGATGTAGTAGGGACCAAGAAATCGTCCCAGTCGTCCTGCAGAAGTGGTATCCTCCTTAGGAGCTGTGGCAATGGTTGAGGCAGGTGTGAACCTAGGTGCTGGTGGTAGAGGAATATTTCTTGGCATGGCAGGAGAAACAGTCTGGGGTTGTGCCGACTGTTGTTCTTGAGTAGATTCTGGAAACCTTCTCCTGTAATCTTGCAGCACAGCCTGCAAATCCTGAACCAGCGCGGTGGGAATTTGTGCAACATCTTGCAAAGGTTGAGGATATTCATAGTGCTTATAATGCTTACTATGATGGGTGCAATAAGATTCATAGCATTGTTGGCCGTCGTCTTCCTCGTCTTTCTGATACTTCATGCGATGTTCTAAAGTACTGTGTGCATCCCCAAAAGGTCCTTCATCATCTGACACCTCCCAGTCCAGTGGATGGCTTGGTAGCAAAGCTGAGACGTCGCTTGGAGACGTCATGTCAGGGTGCAGGGCAGTCTTTGAAACCTTTGTAATTTTAATTGTAGTAGTTGCACTCGTCAACGATATGGTAGATGCAAAAGTAAAGTGGGATGCTGCAGGCAAAATTTCTCCCATCGGTGTCCTCGTCAGTGCTGTCGTTGACGATGGTGTGTCAATGGTAATGTAGTTGACAGTGCTGCCATCAACTGTGGGGCCATCGACTGTGATACTGTTGAAGGTGCTGCTGCTGTTGTCGACAGCATCTTTGCTGATGCTGGCCTCGTTGACCATATCTTCTTCTACAGTAGTGGACATGTCAGATACACTGTCGACAATGACTTCTAAGAAAATACTTTGGTGAACAAAATGGGAGCACTGATAGCTGCGGTAGACAATCTCAACAACGATGCCTTCGTCAACGTGACCGTTGTGATAAGTGTTATCGTCGACGGTGCTGTCGTTGTCGACAGAGTTGTAAGAGGAGTTTTAGACCTCAAAGGTTCTGATGAAGAGGAACGGTGAAGCTCCTTTTTCTTCAGAGATGGAGTGAACGGTTGGGAGGAGCCTGCCCCGGCAGAGATAAGTGACATTTTCTTCTTTTTTGAGGGTCTTTGTGTGAAACTTCAAGGCCTTCCTACTCTCCTCAGAAACCCCTTCCTTAGAGGATCTTGACCTTTTATGGGGCCTTACAGCTGAATCCATGTCCTTATCTGAAGAGCTAGGCTTCTGGGATCTAGACATCTGAAGCCACAGAAGTAATCTTCCCTCTGTCTCAAAGTTTTTGAAGAGAAAGTACAGCAACATTTGCACTCCTTTACTTGATGTTATGGGTAAAGACAGTAGAGACAGTCTCTGTGTGGGTCGTCCACATGCAGTTTTTTGTTCCTACAGGACGTGCAGGAGCGAAACAGACATTATTTTGGAAGATTCAGACATTGCAGAAGGTGAAAAACTAGAAAATCACAGGACAAAACTGAGCAGCGCTCAGGAAGACTCCCTTCACATGATGTGCAGCAGAAAATCTGAGGGACTCATTCCCTCTTGAAAGTGTTCTAGAGGGTGCCAGTACTTGATGTGTTATAGTTTAAGTTTGGGCCTTTTTTAAAAGGGCATAGATAGGCTTTTAACCTGATGGCCTACTGCCATTACAGCCTGTTATTGTTTTTACATATCGCTTTACTATGATACAGTGGGACTCCCACGTCGACAAAGGGGAATGATTCAAGCATGTGAATCTATGGAAGATCCAATACTGGATGAATGCTGGCTAGTACCTGCAGACAGCATGGCTGTATGCCAGAAACATGTGCACTAAAGGGGGTTAGCAGCTGTGAATTCTGAAGGAGTTGGGGATTGATGCCTTTGGCACTTTACTTTATGAGCTGATACCTTAAAACTAAAAACCCCTACCACAGTCAGTGAGTTTAGGGGCAGGGGGAATCATAATTGCTGGTGGAATTCTCCAAAGAAAGTGCTGCAGTCCTGCTTTTTTAAAATCATTTTAGAGCTGAATAGGCTTTGTCGCTGAAAGATGAGCCTCAATCAAATAACATGTCCATGAGGGATGCTTGGATATCCCCAGAGAAGCCTGTGGAACTTATCCAGGGGTTGCGCCGAAGCTCCATACTTGCTCAACCTAAGCAGCAATTCATATCCAAGCCAGAATGGATCACAAATTTTACTGCACTGTGGCCATCTTGGATAGGTTTGGTTAGAGATACCCAAAGTGCATTTGAAACTGCCAGTAAAACTTGGGCCACCCTGTCCCATTGAGCATGGGATGAGTGGCACAGGAGACAGCTAGCATGCACCAATTGCAGAGTAAGGCTGGGGATCAAAAATACCCTCACAAAATGCCTCAATACTCTTTCACTTACAATCAGGTGAGGTGGAGGGAATGTTCTGGAATTTACCTTACAGCTCAGACATAGAATGTCATTTATGAAAGGCTGGGTTGTCTGGTGCTGAACGATGGTGGCGAACATCCTGCTACTAGCTGGTAGCACAGAACATTGTTTTGCCAAAATGGGTATCCGTGATGGCCAGATTAAATTATAATGGAGGTTCTGTAGGCACTTCACTAGGCTGCAGTATCTCTGTCAGATCATTAACCTTCACCTCTGCCATTGGGAGTGGTAGGTTTAAGACGTTTGCCGTCCTGCGCAGAGCGCCTGCAAAGCAGGTGTTTTCCTCAGAGGCAGGTCGAAGAGGAGGAGTAAGGCCAGCATGTTCAGAAGTATCCAGGCCACCAGCATCTTGGAATTCTTCAAACCAGTTTTTCTCAGCATGTTGGGAAATAAAAACATCCCCATCATCAAAATTACCACTGCACGGGTCAGTGCTGAAACGATTGCACCTCGATCGAGGTGGACTGTGGTTTGAATCGGACAGCACAATTGGCTGCAAGTCCAACTCTGGCATCAGCGGCATCAACACCTGCTTTGATGCATGGGGAACTGGCGCAAAGGATGGCGCTGAAACCTAAGTCAGCATTGGAGCTGGTGCTGAGCCAGATGTGTATTTCAGGGGGCACAAACTGTGCACAGGGCAGACCCACCAGCGGAATGCAACCAGGAGGCATCTGCAGATTCTTGGGACCGGAAATCACAGAAGTGGGTACACAGAAAAAAGCCAAAAATGCACAGAATGGCCTCCCTAAAGGTCTCTGCTTGCTGCAACATCACAAACAGGCCCAGACATTTCGAGGGCATTGGGATTGGCTTTGATGGAGATTCTGATAGGCAGGTTGACGCCCTTTCTGAAGACCAAGATTGGGTGTGAAGAGGTTGATTCCGAGCGGGAACCTGACCTTCCTTTCTACTTCGATAGGTCATGACATGGAGTCTTTAGATGTTTGGCTAAAGAGCATTACGTTGAGGTCCTCTATAGCCCTCGGCTTCATCTGGTCACAGTCATCACTGGCCATGGAATCGTGCTCCAACCCTAGGCACCAGAGGCCTACTTTGTGAAGTCCTGTCAAAGAGATCTGTTTGCAACAGTCCCTACACAGCTTGAACCCTGCTGTCTTGGGTGGAGGGATGGGGTTATTTTCCCTTTCACACTGGAACATTTTGTGATAAGGGGGGTCTTGCAAAGACCTAGGAGCAGTTCCATTTCCAAGTATGAAAGCACAGAAAAAGAACTAATGTTAGGATAGTGCTTACATCCTGCTCCCGCTCATCACTCCTGGAGAGGGACAACGTTGGCACAGAGCCGCACAACGCCACCTACTGAAGTGTAGAAGTACAGCCTTCAGGTTTCTGGATTCGGTTGGATATCTGAGGAATAGTTGCAAGGTGAGGAATATGCGGTTAGAAGTAGCCATCAGAATATATGTTTATTTCTTTTTCTAGTTTTACATGATCTGTTGTCAAAAGGGCTAAAAAAAAAAAAGGCTACAGGAGAAGAAATAAGTGCCCACAATCTCACCTCCAATATGAAAATTACTCTCCACTAATGTAAAACTGATGAAAATTATAATACCAAATCTGAGATGAACGCAGTACTTTACTCAGACAGGTGCCTTTGCTTGGTTTCAAGTTAATCCACTCAGAAATGTTGAGAAATTGTGTTACAACAAGGTGTCGAGCAAGCTACAAAGGGCTAAAATAGAGAGAAATCGATAGTTGGAAAGTTTTTTTTTTGGTTTACCTACAACATACGTGACAGTTGCTGAATTTGCAGGATGTGGGGCAGACTGCTTGCAAGTTTAGATTATTGCTGGAATTTTTCAATTTGTGCAGATCTATCGGGGTATGGGAAACAGTTAAAAGTTTCACAAATGTTGATTTGCAAAGAAGTGTAGCTTTCTGAGAATCCATATTCTTATGTGGATACATCCAAGTTTAATGCACAGCAAAAACAGTGTGGGTGGGAGGCAAAGTTCAAAAGGAAGTAAAACATGTGCAAGTGCTAATAACTAGTTTCATGGAAGCCTGTCAAAGGATATCACTGTCCACAGAAAGAGCATTACCAAAACTAAGTAACTTGTTCTTTTGATGGAGAATTCTGACTGCAGATTACTCACCTTCACAACAGCCACCAAAGCAATATCTCCCCAAGGTGGTGGGCCTGTGGTCTGGCTCACATTAAAAAAGTCCTGATGGTCAAAACCAGCAAAATGCCATCCTGTCAGACCTGGCTGTCAAGGCAGCAGTTTTTTGTGATCGTGCACTGACATTCACATCGAATCCTGACAGAAGTCAAAGACAGGTACTCCAAGTGCTACCACATTAATATCAGCCTTGGCAGAATGGTGCATCACGATCAGCTGCGGAATCAGCTTAGCCATGGGGGACTTAGCATGAGACAAAGAAGCACCATGATGTCCCTGTATCTTCCTAGGCTGACAGTGGTGGCACTGGGCTAAATCTTGCTTGTGAGAAAGTGGAAGGACAGGAAGAAATTGTTTATACTGGTCCAGTGCACATCTTCCCAAGTTTAAGTACAAATAAGTAAGATGCACTGTTCCACTAAAGGACCACAGGTCAGAATGGCACACTTAAAAGTGGAAAACAGCCCTCACACATCCAATGGGTGTTATGCTTCATCATAGGGTCTGCTCCTCGTCGGGCTGGCGCTGCAATGTCAGACGGGTCCCTCAAGGGGGCTCTTTGGCAGAGATCTTTTATGTAGAGATGCCGTTGTACTATGTAGCTGTAGTTTCAAAACTACAAGAAAAGAAAGAAGCTGGAGACAAGGGATAAAATTGGCTCTAAACCCTCGCGTCAATTTATTATTTCCTTGGAAAGGGTCTTGAGAAACAACCCTAAAATCTTGCTTAGTCTTATTGTGCTTCTGCTCTGACTTACCAGAAGACTTGGACTGTGATGAGGACCTGCTATGGGAATGTGTCTGTGACCTCAACTTTGGGTGGGATCAGAAATTCTGGGACTTTTTAGTGTTCCAGAATCACATTCAAAATCACATTCAGATTCATAAGAGCAACTCCTCCCAGGACTTGGAGTCGTGCCCCAATCCCACCCGCCAGAGGCACACCTCATAGGGATTTGTCACAGATATCTGCTGGTAACAGTCACTACAAGGCTGTAATTTAAGGGAAATAGTTTCCTTGCAGACTGGAAAAAGGAATTATTGCAGAAAAGCATTCCATTCAAAAAGAAAAAAAGTGGGGGGTGAACTCCAGATTTGTATACAAAGACATGGAAAGAAACAGAACTGATATTTCCACATGAGTGTGTGGAATTTTACAAAAAATCTACTTGGCCAATGGACAGAGTACTTCTGATATTTAAATTCTGTAAGAAAATCCAATTGTTCTTTTTGGTGCCATGCAGAGGGGAAGACAAGTTATGACACCATTTTCATAGTATAAAAGCTCTGATAATAGCTTCTCTGATTATGCCAGAGTTAGTCATATCAGGGTTGGGTGTCATTCAATGTTTTGATTTTGCCACATTTCTGTAAAGCTTTATAGATCCCAACTACAAGTGGAGCAAAGGTCCCACATATATTTCACTGTTTTTCTGACACCAACCTACCCTCAGCCATGAGCTTCCCCCTTCTAGACTACAGTCACCCCTGCCCTCCCCCACTTTGGCCCACCACTCACCCTAAAGCAACCCCCAAGCTCTGTGTAGGCGGAAAATAAGGGTGACAGCACCCACAAAAAAGAGAATCCTGTGCAGTTTTCGACCAGGTAAGAGCAGTTCTGAACGGTTATACCCCATTACATGAGGAAATCTTGTAATTGCATGATACTGGTGAGGTATTGCCACATGGTACTGGTTTTGTAGGTGCAGATTTACTGACCTGCCTGAGCGACTCATAATCAGGACTTATATAGGCTGGAAGTATGGGGTGAAGCGGTACACCCAGGGTTGGAATGTCCTGTGAGTCTGCATACACCCACAAAGTAACATATCTAGGGTATTCACCAACTACTTGCCAATATTTTTCCACACAGGAAAAGGATAAAAATGTACACCTGCCAAGCCATGATGAAGCCTGGAAAGACAGAATAGTTTGAATAATAAACATCTGGTCCAAAAAGTCAGCAGAAACACCATCACTTGGTTCTACGGAATCAAGCTACACCACATAATACTGTGTTCTCAGGAAAGGAAAGAAGAAAAACTACAATTGAGGACTTAATTACATCAAAAGGCACCAACAGAAAAAAAAACTTTAAATGACCAAACTGAAAGCGAGGTTGGTCTCCCAAACAGATTTGGGGGTATGTTAAAGGCGTTCCAGAAATTATAATTTAAAAATTCTCAGAGAAAAATATAAGAAGAAATACCAAGTTTTAGGGCTAACACAGCAAAAAGTTGAGAATGTCAACACTAATTAAGAAGTGCAAAGCCAATAGGTCAGTCAGTAAAGAAAGCAACCCAACAATATTTATGACACCCATATCCACTGAAGAGCAATTGAGCATGATCTGCATGGTGCTGAATTAAAACTGCTATTTTTGAATGATCATATGATTCCCTTGAAATGTTACAGTGTCACACTGTGGCCACATAAATTATATTAAATTAGAATACCCTTCCCAGCACAGTTGGCAGTTTACCTTTTTCAAGATGTCATCAACAAGTTTTAAAAATATCTCATCCACATTAAAATTATCCTTGGCACTTGCTTCACAGAATCGCATCCCGGTTATTTGCTGGGCAAACTGAAAAGTAAAGAAAAACAACAGTCAAGATATGAACGTGTAGTCTCACATGGTTCGGTCTCCAGCTAGTCAGCTGCATGCCCAGATACATTTCAACAAAATTATTATCAGGCAAAGATAAGAATTCTAACAAACTAAATACTTCATTTAGTAACGTAGGCACACAGGCTACAGCTGGAAACATAATTTCTAGATCCCTATGTTTGTTGGCTGCAGCAACCATTGTTCTGCAATCTGTTTTTTACTGTTTATTCTGAGAGTAAACTGTATCACCTTTAGAAGTCTGTCCAAAATACTTAACTGGTATGACTACACAGAGAAATCTGTATAAAGTCTCATCTAGCTAGGATATTCATTGCAGGAAGGACTGCCTTGCTATGATCAAAGTCAGAATAACCAGAACCTAACTCAAACTGAATGTGAACAAGACAACTTATCACCACTGATCACAAATAAGAAGAACAAATACCAGACTGGTTTTCTCAGATTACATTAATGTTCGTCTTGCCAACAGCGGCAAGTCTGTATGGTTCTACACAAACACCCAACTTAGTTAACAAGGTCCCTGTACTGCACCACACACCATTTCCTACCAGAAGCAGACTTCCCCTGCACTAATAGGTGAATCTTGAAATGCCCTCCTCAAATTTCGGCTGAGGAGTAGAAAGGCAATAGAGCCCAGCTCCTTCAGGCTTCTTGGGATAGCTGCGGGCTTTGATGCAAAAAAAAGGTGGGCAGCAGGAGGGTTAGCACAGCTTCAGAAGGGTATCAGGCAAATACCCTTATGACTCAGGCGGAAAGCACAGAAGCATGGTCCACAGAGTTCTGTCTGATGCAGCTTTTTGAACTGCTGAAGATCTTCAGGTGTATTCATATATTTTGGCAAATGGGCAGCAGCCCGCTGGCAAATCGAGTCTGTGCATTCTCAGTCTATGGATTTTCACAGTTTGAGTTTGATCACCTGGTTGTAGTTACATTTCCTATCCTCCGACAATGCTGGGCCATCAATACTTGACATTTTACGAACTACGCTGTCAATAAAGCTATCCCATTCACAACATTTATTTAAAAACAGAGGGGTCTTGTGGACAGCTTCATCTTCAAAAAGGTCAGCTACAGACTGCTGGTTTAGAAATTGCTAGGCTGAGTAACTTGTACTCAATGGTAAACAGACCACCCCTTCCTTCAAACTCGTAGAAAGTTAAAGAACAAAACGCGATTGCTTCGGAGGAAAACAATCTCATTAACAGCAATAAAGACAAACATGTTTTTACGAAAGAGCAAGGACAACTGGGCGACAGTCCTGGAGCTTATATGTATACCACAGTATTTGCTTTGAGAAGCCACTTGATTGTCTTGCACAGAAGTCCCAAGTAGACATGGCAATGGAGGGTTCTAGTGACCGACTTTCAGCATGAGAGAGTACGGCCGCTGAAGGATGACCAGCATTTTTTAACATTTAAATAAAGGGGATGGACACTTATGAACTCCGTGCCCTAAATGTCATGGAAAGTATATACTAAGATATCTATACTATGATACAATACGTTAATTTCCATTTCCTCCTTACTCACTTTCTCCGTGACACATCCTTAAAACGGTGATCATGGATTCACTTCATCATCCATATGTGGGAATGCCTATGCACATAAAAATGCATATTTTTGTACTCCCTTTTGACCACAGAGGAAGAAACCGAGGTCTCTGTAGCATGTGTCCACTACTAGTATGAATGTTCCCTTCTAGGAAGAGACTGACCTCAGAATCATCCTTCCCAACAGAGCCAGTGAGGCAGGATGATCCCAGAAAAGGCCCTGATGGGATTCCTAGCCAAGGTCCCGTCACACATCAAGAATAATATACCACTTCTGGCTCCAGAAGTAGGAGAGTGTGGCCCAAAAAGACATGTGGAGTAGGCAAGAGCAGAATGCGTCATGAATGATACACACCTGCCTAGGCTAAAGTCCATCAGGAAACATGGGTAAGGTCCCTGGGCACTGTCTCTGGCCAGCTGGCGCTCAGTGCCAGAACAACAAGTTGCCTTCACTAACTATTTATCTGGTAGAGACAGTTGCAGATTCCTTATCTCAGATTTTCCCCCAGGCGTCAGACTGGATCCGGATATTTTTCTTCAAGCAGTACCCTTGCGTGCCCTGAGGTGATGAAGGTCGACTCTGCGTTCATCGTTGGCATCGTGATCGCAGTGATGACATTTAGGTCGTACATAGACACCACCTCGGCACATTAACGTCCGTTTCTTTTCACGACTTTGTACGCAAAAGCGCAGAGCCATACAGAACACTGAAAATGGTGTGCCAGAACTAAGGCCTTGAAAAGGGAATCCGTGCCCCTAGAAATCAGTTTGCAAGCGGGGAGGATAGGTGGGTCGGTAACTAGAATATGTCTCTACCAGATAAATCGTTATTGAAAGTAATTAACTTGTCCATCTGATAGAGACTTCTAGTTGCAGATTCCTTACCTTAGAAGAGATACCAAAGAAATACCATCCTTGGTGGTGCGCTGCGAACCATGATAAAAAACCCTGCAGGACCGAGCAACCAAAGTAGCCATCTCTGTGGATCCGATTGTCCAGGCAGTAATGTCTTGTGAACGTGTGCAACGATGCCCATGTTGCTGCCTGGCAGATATCCAGGACAGGAACTACATGTTCTAACGCTGTGGAAGCAGCAGTTGCTCTTGTGGAGTGAGCGCGCAAGACTCTAGGGGGTTGCTTCTTTGCCAAAGCCTAGTACAGTTTGATGCTAAATAGTACCCATTGTGAGATGGTATGCTTCTGCACCGCCTTCCCTTTCTTCGCACCCACATACCCACCAAAGAGTTGATCGTCCACTGAGAATCTTTAGTACGATTGAGGAAGAATCTCTCCTCTTCATGAGAAGGATGTGGCAGTGCGTAAAAAGTAGGCAAAGTGATGGAATGGCCTACATGAAAAGGTGTAACAACCTTGTGAAGAAAGGAGGCCCTCGTACGAAGCACCACTTTGACTGGGTAAACAGACAAAAATGGGTGTTTAGAAGAAAAAGCTTAAAGCTCACTCACTCTGCGAGCAGAGATGATGGCAACAGGAAATGCAGTTTTGAGGGGAAGGAGCCGCAAGGGACAATTGTGTAACGGCTAAAAAAAAGCACACATCAAGTAAGTGAGGACCAGACTGAGGTTCCGCTGTGGCATAATAAACGGAGTGGGGGGAAACAAATGGGTAAGTCCCTTAAGGAATCTATCAACAACAGGAGATTTGAAAAGGGAAGGTTGGTCTGGCAATCTAAGAAAGGCTGACATAGCTGATAAGTAACCCTGCAGGATGCCCAGAGCAGAGCCCTACTGGGCTAAAGAAAATGTGAAAAAAAGAACCTCAGAGAGAGGAGCAGAGAGGGGATCAACAGACTTGTTGGCACATCATGCCACAAATTTATGCCAACAACAGGCCTATATCGTTTTGGTGGAGGGACGTCTCACTGCCAAGATAACATCACAGACTTCAGGCGGAAGGTCAAAAGCTGTCAACTGCCGCCACTCAATCTCCACGCATGAAGGTGAAGATTGGACAGGTTTGGGTGGAGGACCGTTCCATGTTGCAGCGAAAAAAGATCCTCCTGAAGGGGCATTCTGATTGGAGGATCTGTGGCCATGCTCAGTAGCTCTGGATACCATACTCTCCTTGCCCAGTCCGGAGCCACAAGGATTACTTTGGCCCAGTCGTTCTTGATCTTCAGAACTCTGGACATAAGTGGTATAGGTGGGAAGGCGTAAAGGAGGCCTGAGTTCCACCTGAGACGAAAAGAGCTGCCGAGCGAGTGCCGCTTTGGAAACTCCAAAACTCAAAACAGCCGACATTGTGTGCTCTCTGCGGAGGTGAACAGATCTATCCAAGGCTTTCCCCACTGCTGAAGAGACCTTGCTCCACCTCAGGATGGAGACGCCAGTCGTGATCGACTGTGCATCGACAGCTGAGTTTGTGTGCTCTGGCGTTCAGAAAGCCGGCCAGATATTAAACCACCAGGGTAATGCCCTCATGTGCGAGCCACGTCCAGAGGCACAGATGCTCTTGACAAAGGGTCCAGACCCCACACCGCCCTGTTTGTTGCAGTACCACATGGCAGTAGTGTTGTCTGTGAACACCTGCACCACTTTCCCTTTGAGAGAGGGGAGGAATGCTTTCAATGCAAGCCTGATCGCCTGGAATTCTAGAAGACTGATGTGGAGTCCAGACTCCACCAGAGACCAAACACCTCTGAACTCCGCCTCTCCCATGGGACTGCCCCATCCCAGGAGTGACACTTCTGTCACTACTGTAAGAACTTGTTGGGGAAGGGAGAGGGATTTGTCATTGACCCAATCCTGATTCGAAAGCTACCACTACAGATCTTTCGCAGTCCCCCCTGAGATCTGGACCATGTCAGAGAGATTCCCCTGATGTGGCGTCCACTGGAACTTCAAGTCCCACTGCAGAGCCCGCATATGCCTTCTGGCATGTGTCACCAGCAGGATGCAGGAGGCCATGAGGCCCAGCAGCATCAGAGTCAGTCTCACCGAAACCAAGGATAGAGATTAAAACATCAATATCATAGCCTGAATATCATATTTAGGAGGATAGGCCCGAAACTGCATTGTGTCGAGAACAGCTCCAATGAAAGGGAGCATCTGAGATGGAGTCAGGTGCGACTTCAGCATTTTTATAGTGAACCCCAGCATGTGCAGAAGGTTTGCCATAGTCTGAAGGTGGGAGACAACTCTCTCGGGCATATCCGCATTCAACAGCCAGTCGTCGAGATAGGGGAAGACTGAAACCCGAAACCTGCGCAGATGAGCTGCAACTACTGCCATTACTCTTGTGAACACCCGAGGGGAGCTGGTAAGGCCGAAGGGAAGCACAGTAAATTGAAAGTGCTTGTGAACTACCATGAATCACAAGTAGCATCTGTGGGCAGGCAAGAAAGGTATGTGGAAGTAAGCATTGTGCAAGTCCAATGCTACCATCCAATCTCCTGGGTCCAGGGCAGGCAGGACCTGAGCCAGAGTGAGCATTTTGAACTTCTTCCTGAGGAAGAGATTGAGGGCCTGAAGGTCTAGGACAGGAGGTAAGCTTTTGTCCTTTTTGGGCACCAGAAAGTAGCAGGAATAACAACCACAACCTACTTCTGGCGCGGGGACTCTCTCTATGGTTCCTTTGGTCAAGAGAGCCACGACTTCCTCGCAGAAAAGTGCCACAAGATCCTCCAGTAACCGGCCGTAGGCATGGCCTGAGGGGCACTCTCGAAGGGGAGAGAGTAGCCCCTTCGGATGATCTGCAAAACCCACCTGTCCGTTTTGATGGATTCCCAGTGCGACAGGTGATGGCAAATCCTGCCACCGACTGGTCTGAGATGGGGGAATGGATTAGGAAGACTTGGAGACTGCAGCAAGGGCGGGGTGGACTGGGCAGACCTCTGGTTCCCTGCCCCATGAGCCAGTGGGATTCAGCATCCTCGGCCACACAGGGGCTGAGTAGCATGGGAGGCATGGTGGCTGGGAAAGGGAAGTGACAGGGAGCCCCTTACATAGCCACAAAGGGGGCGAAAGGAGGACTGCTGAAGGTGAGGGGAAGTCGAAAGGCCAAGGGACCAAGACATAGCCCGGGACTCCTTGAACCTCTCAAGCGCCCAGTCGCCTTGTCTCCAAGAGACAGATGCCATCAAAGGGCATGCCCATTAGGGATTGCTGGACATCCCCTGAAAAAAACTGATGTCTTCATCCAGGTGTGGTGCCTCAAGGCCACTGTCATCGCAACCAATCTACCTAGAGAGTTGTTCGTGTCCAGCCCACAGCAAATAGTGAACTTTGCCGTGTCTCGCCAATCAGCAACAGCTTGAGAGATGATAGCCTGGGCCTCCTCCAAGAGCTGCGGAAAGACTTGAGCGACCGTATCCCACAATGAGTGGGTATAGGGGCCCAAAAGGCATGTGGTGTTTATTGACTGCAACGACAGACTGGAGGAAGAAAATATCTTCCCAAGTTGGTCCAGTGTCTTCGATTCCCTATCCGGGGAGCGGAGGGGAATGCGCCAGAAGAGGAAGCCTGAATCATAAGACTTTCCGGCGTGAGGTGTTGGGAGAGGAATTTCGGGTTGTTCGGGGCAGGGCAATGGAGGCGGGTGACTGTCCTGTTCACAGGAGCCCCTGTGCTGGGTCTGGACCAAGTACATGGAAGAACATCAGTAAGGGCTTCATTGAATGGGAGTAGAAGCTCAGAAGAGGAGGCCCCAGGTTGAAGCACCTTCATGAGGAGATTAGTCCTGACAGCTACAGTGGACAGTTTGAGGCCAAGGGCCTCAGATGCCCTACTGACCATAACTGAATAGGAGGCTCCCTCTGGTGTGGCCACGCTAGGAGAAGAAACGGCATGCCAGCACCTGGAAAGTATCCAGACCACTGGCCTTGCCCTATTCCTGTACCCCATCCGTGTTAGGGTCAACCAGCTGGTATAAGGGTCCAGCGACCACTCCGATCCCTCCTCATATTCATACCCATAGGAAAAAGGGTCTGAATCCAACCTAAGGTGAGTAGGCCCCATCGAAGTCGAACGCATCGTCGGCTGGCGCCGTTCAGGATGCCGGTAGTCAGGAATTAGGATGGATTGACATTGATCGCGGGCCCAACTGACGTTGAGAGCGTTGACAACTTAGCCAGCACTGGGAAAGGTTGCAGTGGCATGACTGGCATCAGCACGGATCCGGTAGCAGATCCAGAGGGGCCCTCGGAAGGCCAGGGCCAAAGCCGCTGGCACAGAACCCAAAGGGCCCCTACCCGAACCCTCAGGCCCAGATAGAGCCATGGGGAAGGGGGGGAGGAGGTTTGGACAGCCCAAATATGAGACGCATGGCCTCAGACAACTCCTTTAGTTGGGAAGGGGTCACTCTGCCTCCCGGAAACTCAGGGAGACGCGGAGTGGACCGAAAAGTAGGCTCCTTGGACAGAGATCTGGAGCATCGACGCTCCTCCTGCATCGCATTAGCCGAGCGACGGGGTGAAGTTAAAGAATGCCTAGTCTTCTTTGACTTCTTCTTCCATGAGTGACCTGAGTCACCTGAAGACTTGGAAGAAGTGGTGGTGACTCCGCGAGTGGTCTCGAGACCTTCCTCTTGAGCGGGACTGGGAGCGATGCGGAGTTGAGCGCTGCGCAGCCATGAGCTTTGGGGAAAACTCCCTCAAAACTTTCAGATGCATGGCCCGGCACTTGGAGCATGACTTCGGGTCGTGGTCGCGCTCCAAACAACATAAACAGATCCTCTGCAGATCTGTCACCGACATCATGTGGTGGCAGTCCTCGCTTGGTTTGAACCTGGTCTCCGGGGACATCCTCCATGCACCAGAAGTCACCAAAACTCAACAAAAGTGTTTAAATTGGTAAAAAAAATGATTTGGGTAGTGCTCTGCGGATCAGCGCATGGTGCAGAAAGAAAAGAAATGAAGTCGCCAAGGCGGCGCCTGTGTACGACCCCGACGTCATCACGACCATGACACCAACGACAAACGCGGAGTCGTCCAACGCCACCTGGCGACACGTAAGGGTACTGCTCGAAGAAAAATCTTCAGATCCAGTCTGACACCTGGGTGAAATTACAAAATAAGGAATCTGCAACTTTAAGTTTCTATCAGATAACTCTGCCATGACTAAGATCGATCATGGTTTTTGTTTTCTTTAAAAATGGATGATTCTCCTAGACCTCTTCTCTTTTCTTGCTGTGGATCAGGAGTCGACTGAGGCCGGTGACAAAAGCAGAGTTATGATTGTGCCTAGTTTAGTGCAGACAGCGGTGAGCCACACTTGGAATATCAGTCTGACTCTTTGTAGGATAGCAAATCCAAAGGATGAGTCTTGAGGCTCTGACAAAACCTTTGGCACATGATGTAGGAAGCTGTCTCTGTATATACTATATCAAAATGAGATATAGTGTGCACAGAGTACAGGGGTTACCCAGAGGCTAAAGTAGATAATACTAATGTTCTCTTTTGTGGTAGTGTGGTCGAGCAGTTAGGCTTATCAGAGGGTAGTGCAAAGCATTTGTTGTACACACACAGACAATAAGGGAAGCACAAACTCAATGACTAACTCCAGACCAATGGTTCTTATATAGCAAAATTATCTTTTGTTAATTTATTTCTGAAAGCACAAGATTCAAGTTGCAGGTAAGTACATAAATAAATATGTATTCCACATATGTATAAAAAACACTTTGGTTAGAATCGACAAGGTGTACGTTTTTTGAATAATTGGCATAGTCTGTTTTAAAAGTTGCAATTTCCAGAAACAGTTCCTGGGGGAAGAAAAGTTAGTACTGTTTAAAGGTAAGTACATGACTTACAGAGCCAGTCCCTGGGGGTTAGGACGTCCATACGTTGGGGTTCAAGTTAACCCCAAACACCAACCACAGCAATACGGGCCCGGCTGGGTGCAGAGGTCAAAGATGAACCAAATTTAACATGGGTTTCAGTGGAGACTGGGGCACTCAAAATCAGGCCAACTTGCAGATAAGTACTCCCATCTTCGGAGGGCAGACCTGTGGGGGGTTAGATGAGCACTAGGGGTGGGCACAGGTTAGTACCAAACACACACCCTCACAGCGTTGTCCTCCCAATGCTTTCCCATGAGGGGACCCCCGGGGTCACTTAGATGTTACACGCTGGGTCCAGGGGGTCGGTTCCGGAAAGCTACAGGCTGGATAAATAAGAGGGCGACTTGCTGAATGTTGCTGCACCAGAGGTAGGGTTCCCCAAGGCCAGTGGCTGCGGGTTCAGTTTAACTTTTGGCAAAGGGTATCTTCGTCTGGTGCTGTCGCGGTCAGGGGGATCCTCTGGATTCACGCTGCAGGCATCGCCGTGGAGGACAGGAGAGGTCAACCCATGACATGGCTGCTGTCTACAGGAGTTCTTGGTCCTCTGTGATGCAGGTAGTCCTCTGGAGGCTTGGCAGAGGTCACTGTACCCGCAGGATACTTTGCTTCCTTTTGCCGGTCTTTTAATGCTGGAGACAGGTCGGTAGGGCTGAGGCCAAGTCAGTTTTCATCTTCCGTCTTCTCTGCTGGGGTTTTAGCTAAGCAGTCCGTCTTTTTTCTTCTTGTGAGGTCGCCAGGAATCTGACGACTTGGGTCAGGGGAGCCCTTAAATCCTGGATTTAGGAGCATTACATAGGTCAGAGGGCAGTAGCCAATGGCTACTGTCCATGAGGGTGGCTACACCCTTCCTGTGTCCACTCCTTTTAGGGGGCGGGCATCTCCACTAGCTGGAGTGTCCCCGGGGGGGGGGGCACTGTAACAAGAGGCTTGAGCCTTTGATGCTCACTGCCAGGTGTTACACCTCCACCCAGTGCAGGTCTTGTTTCTGGCCACCGAAAGCACAAAGGCTCTCACCCCATGTGGTCAGAAATTCATCTCTTAGTGGCAGACTAGCACAGACCAGCCAGTCCTGCATTAAAGGATTGGGTAAAAAACAGGGGGCTTCTCTGTGATGCCCTCTGGGTGCATTGTTCAATAAATCCAACACTGGCATCAGTGTGGGTTCATTGTGCTGAGAAGTTTGATACCAAATTTCCCAGTATTCAGTGAAGCCATTATGGAGCTGTGGAGTTCGTAGTGACAACTCCCAGAACATATACACAATATGGCCACACTGCACTTACAATGCCTAAGAATGGACGTAGACACTGTAGGGGCATATTGCTCATGCAGCTATGCCCTCACCTGTGGTTTAACGCACCATGCCTTAGGGCTGTAAGGCCTGCTAGAGAGGTGGCTCACATATGCCACAGGCAGTGGTTTGAGGCATGGCACCCTTCTCAGGGTGCCATGTCGACTTTGTCTTTCTTCTCCCGACCAGCACACACAAGCTGCAGTAGCAGGGTGCATGTGCTTAGGGAGGGGTCATCTAGGGTGGCATCATACATGCTGCATCCCTTGGGGACCTTTCCCGGCCACAGGGCCCTTGGTACCATGTGTACATTTTACAAGGGACTTAACTATGTCCCAAGGTGTGCCAATTATGGTAGACGTTTTGGGGAAGAACACTGGTGCTGGGGCCTGGTTAGCAGGATCCCAACACACTCTCAGTCAAAGTTGACGTCAATATCAGGCACAAACTGGGAAGGTAACCATGCCAACAAGGGCACTTTCCTACACAACCCCCTCCCAAACAAAAGAAGTTGGGATTAACCTTTCCCAAGAGAGTCTTCATTGTCTAAGTGGAAGAACCTGGAAAGTCCATCTGCATTGGCATGGGCAGTCCCAGTCCGTGTTCCACAGAAAAGTCCATTCCCTTTAGGGATATGGACCACCTCAAAAGTTGAGGGTTCTCACCTTTCATTCGCATTAGCCATCTGAGAGATCTGTGGTCAGTCTGAAAAGTAAAGTGAGTACCAAACAAGAATGGTCTCAGCTTTTTCAGTGGCCAAACCCCAGTAAAGGCCTCCCTCTCAATGGCACTCCAACGCTGCTCCCTCCTACCTCCTGCTAATGAAAGCAACAGGCCGGTCAAGGCCATCATCAATGGTTTGGGACAGGACTGCTCCTATCCCATGTTCAGAGGAATCTGTCTGCACAATGAACTGCCTATAATAATCTGGAGCTTTGAGAACTGGTGCTGAGCACATTGCCCCGTTCAGGGTGTCAAAGGCCTTTTGACAGTCAAGAGTCCAGTTTACATTTTTGGGTATTTTCTTTGAGGTTAGTTCTGTGAGGGGAGTCACAATGGAATCATATCCCTACACAAACCTCCTATAGTAACCAGTCAAGCCAAGGAATGCCCTGACTTGAGTCTGGGTTTTTTGAGCTTTTCAGTCCAGAACTGTTTGGATCTGGGGCTGTAACAGTTGCACTTGGCCTCCACCTACAAGGTAGCCCAAGTATACCACTGTGCCCTGCCCTATCTGGCACATTGATGCCTTGATGGTGAGGCCTGCTGATTTCACGGCCTGCAGAACCTTCCCCATGTCGATCATGTGATCCTGCCAGGAGGAGCTAAAGACAGCAATATCATCAAGATATGCTGCACTAAAGGACTCCAATCCAGCAAGAACTTGATTCACCAATCTTTGGGGGTGGCAGGGGCATTCTTTAAGCCAAAGGGCATAAAAGTAAACTAATAATGTCCATTAGGTGTAGCGAATGCTGTCTTTTCTTTTGCTCCAGATGCCTTCCTTGTTTGCCAGTACCCTGCAGTTAAGTCAAAGGTACTAAGAAATTTGGCTGCACCTAATCTGTCAATCAATTCGTCTGCTCTTGGTATAGGGTGAGCATCTGTCTTGGTGACAGAGTTGAGACCTCTATAGTCAACACAGAACCTCATTTCTCCTTTGCCATCTTTGGAATGAGGTTTCGAGACTAAGACCGCTGGACTAGCCCAGGGACTGTCAGAGTGCTCAATAACCCCTAATTCCAGCATCTTGTGGACTTCCACTTTGATGCTCTCTTTGACATGGTCAGACTGTCTGTATATTTTGGTTTTGATAGGTTAAGTCTTTTTTCTGTGTCCACATCATGGGAAAACAGGTGTGTTTGTCCAGGGGTCAAAGAGAAGAGCCCAGCAAACTGTTGTAGGACTTGCCTGCAGTCAGCTTGCTGTTGGGCAGTGAGGGTGTCTGAATAGACAACTCCATCAACTGACCCATCTTTAGGGTCATTTGAGAGGAGGTCAGGGAGAGGGTCACTCTCTGCTTCCTGCTCCTCCTCAGTAACCTTCAGCATGGTTACATCTGCCCTGGCACATTAGAGCTTTAGGCGGTTCACATGGATCACCCTTTTGGGTGTCTTGCTCTTGCCCAGGTCTACCAAGTAGGTGACCTCACTCTTTTTCTCCAGGATAGGGTAAGGGACACTCCATCTGTCCTGTAGTGCCCTGGGAGCCACAGGCTCCAGATTCCATACCTTCTGCCCTGGTTTGAATTCTACCAGTGCAGCCTTTTGGCCATACCACAGCTTCTGGAGCTGTTGGCTAGCGTCAAGGTTTTTGGATGATTTTTCTATGTACTCAGCCATCCTAGAGCGGAGGCCAAGCACATAGTCCATCACATCTTGTTTAGGCTCATGGAGCGGTCTCTCCCAGCCTTCTTTTACAAGTGCCAGTGGTCCCCTTACAGGGGGGGCCAAACAGAAGTTCAAACCGGGAAAACCCTACTCCCTTATAAGGCACCTTTCCGTAAGAGAAGAGCAGGCACGGCAGGAGGACATCCCATCTCCTTTTGAATGTTTCAGGGAGCCCCATGATCATGCCATCCAATGTCTTGTTGAATCTTTCAATAAGTTCATTGGTCTGTGGATGGTATGGAGTGGTGAATTTGTAAATCACCCCACACTCAATCCACATGTGCTTTAGGTGAGCTGACATGAAGTTTGGACCTCAGTCAGAAACCACCGGGGCGGGGGGGGTGGGGAGGTCCCTCTCCTGTTTCCAACAAAAGCCGGCGGCGACGACTTGAATCCCATGAAGGGAGCCTGCCTTTGGACCTGGATGCCTTGCCATAGACCCCACTTTACTAGTTTGCTGCAGTACTGGGGAAGGCCGCATTGGTTTTCATTTATGTTGACATGTTTAATACCCTGTTATTTGTCCCTACCTTCTCTTATCTACTATGCAATATGAGTCTTCTTTGGCACAACATAGTTACACATGGCAAACTGGGTGGCTTTTTTCCAGAGATCAGGGACACACCTCACAGTTACACATCTTCTCACCGACTCCATAATGATACATATTATTAGTTACAATCTACGGGGGCTTAACGCCCCCGTGAAGCGCCTAGCATTTTTATCCTCGATCCGAGACTCCAGGCGTGATATATGTCTGGTACAGGAAGCAAGTGGGACAAACAGGGGCATTTTCGAAGCAGAACTTGGGAGCATTAGTGGATTATGGGCTTACGGATGTCTGGCGGCACTACCCTCTCACAGAGAGGGATTACACTTTTTATTCTGCAGCTCGAAAGACATGCACGCATTGATCTATACCTAGCCACACCACAATTTTTGCAATCTATCACACAAGTAGATATAGGTACAGCGGCACTCTCGGACCACACCCCACTCTATATAACTGCATCCTCACCAGCCTAGCATCCCAGCGGCGCAATTGGAGTCTCAACCTCCGACTCCTCACTAGTGAAACACATGTCTCCGAACTGACTGGTGCCATTACCGAATACTTGAACATAATGACACTCCTGACACGCCCATAACAGTGCTCTGGGATGCGTTCAAATTAGTCCTTTGCGGCGGCTAACTGCAATAGCAACTCGTCTCAATAGGGACCGGAGAGATAAAAGGGCCGCAATCGAACGACAGATAAAAAAATTTGAAGTGGAACACAAATGATCTAGATCACACAAAACACGCAGACAATTGACCATGGCACGCAAACAACTATGGGCGTCTGACATGGACAGAGCAACATATGCTCTGATCTGCACTAAACAAAAGTATTATGTGGGGAGCAACAAAGCGGGCCGTCTTTTGGCACATCGCTTACAAGCACAAACCACACGACAAAGGGTGAAGGCATTGATGGGACAGCGAGGAGGGCACATCGATCATGATAATAAAATAGTTCAAGCTTTTGAACAATTCTATGCTCAACTTTACACTGCTGACCCCCTAGTAGAAGATTATACGTCCTACCTGGAACAGGTACCACTAGAGAGACTGCCTACTATAGATGCTCGGCAACTGGAACAGGACATAAAACTGGATGAGGTGCTCTCAGCAAACTCACGCCTTCAACCTGGCAAGGCCCCTGGGAGGGATGGATACCCCCCTGAGTTTTATAAACTATTTGCTAACCTATTGGCTCCTATCCTTACATGTTTATATAATTCCTTCAGTGACATGGGTTCCCTCACAGACTCCATGAAACTTGACAAGATTGCGGTTCTACTCAAGCCATGTAAGGATCCGCTGTACTGCTCATCATACAGGCCAATCTCTTTAATCAACGTAAACGCCAAGATTTTCACCTCTATCTTAGGAAATCGACTGGCCCCTTATATGCAAAGTATTGTAGACCCAGACCAAACCAGGTTTATTTCTGAACTCAATTGCAGCGACAACACAAGATGTATATGCCGCCTGTTAGATAAAACCCAGTGTTCCCATATACCAGCACTAACACTATCTATAGATGCCGAGAAGGCATTCGACCGGGTGCACTGGCCCTATTTGTTTGCAGTGCTGCGAAAGGTGGACCTGGGCGGGTGATTCATAGCTTGGATACAGTGCAGCTACAAAGGACCTAAGGAAACGGTTGGGGTTAATGGGCTAATGTTGTCTCCTTTCCGGTGACCAGAGACACCCAACAGGGCTGCCCATTGTCCCGGACTACTTTTTGCACTATACATGGAACCCTTGGCGGAGCTAATTCAACTAAACCCCCCGATAGTGAGAATCCCAATGGGGGGACGGGAACATAAATTAGCATTACAGGGAGTGCAGAATTATTAGGCAAGTTGTATTTTTGAGGATTAATTTTATTATTGAACAACAACCATGTTCTCAATGAACCCAAAAAACTCATTAATATCAAAGCTGAATATTTTTGGAAGTAGTTTTTAGTTTGTTTTTAGTTTTAGCTATGTTAGGGGGATATCTGTGTGTGCAGGTGACTATTACTGTGCATAATTATTAGGCAACTTAACAAAAAAAAATATATACCCATTTCAATTATTTATTATTACCAGTGAAACCAATATAACATCTCAACATTCACAAATATACATTTCTGACATTCAAAAACAAAACAAAAACAAATCAGTGACCAATATAGCCACCTTTCTTTGCAAGGACACTCAAAAGCCTGCCATCCATGGATTCTGTCAGTGTTTTGATCTGTTCACCATCAACATTGCGTGCAGCAGCAACCACAGCCTCCCAGACACTGTTCAGAGAGGTGTACTGTTTTCCCTCCTTGTAAATCTCACATTTGATGATGGACCACAGGTTCTCAATGGGGTTCAGATCAGGTGAACAAGGAGGCCATGTCATTAGATTTCCTTCTTTTATACCGTTTCTTGCCAGCCACGCTGTGGAGTACTTGGACGCGTGTGATGGAGCATTGTCCTGCATGAAAATCATGTTTTTCTTGAAGGATGCAGACTTCTTCCTGTACCACTGCTTGAAGAAGGTGTCTTCCAGGAACTGGCAGTAGGACTGGGAGTTGAGCTTGACTCCATCCTCAACCCGAAAAGGCCCCACAAGCTCATCTTTGATGATACCAGCCCAAACCAGTACTCCACCTCCACCTTGCTGGCGTCTGAGTCGGACTGGAGCTCTCTGCCCTTTACCAATCCAGCCACGGGCCCATCCATCTGGCCCATCAAGACTCACTCTCATTTCATCAGTCCATAAAACCTTAGAAAAATCAGTCTTGAGATATTTCTTGGCCCAGTCTTGACGTTTCAGCTTGTGTGTCTTGTTCAGTGGTGGTCGTCTTTCAGCCTTTCTTACCTTGGCCATGTCTCTGAGTATTGCACACCTTGGCTTTTGGGCACTCCAGTGATGTTGCAGCTCTGAAATATGGCCAAACTGGTGGCAAGTGGCATCGTGGCAGCTGCACGCTTGACTTTTCTCAGTTCATGGGCAGTTATTTTGCGCCTTGGTTTTTCCACACGCTTCTTGCGACCCTGTTGACTATTTTGAATGAAACGCTTGATTGTTCGATGATCACGCTTCAGAAGCTTTGCAATTTTAAGAGTGCTGCATCCCTCTGCAAGATATCTCACTATTTTTGACATTTCTGAGCCTGTCAAGTCCTTCTTTTGACCCATTTTGCCAAAGGAAAGGAAGTTGCCTAATAATTATGCACACCTGATATAGGGTGTTGATGTCATTAGACCACACCCCTTCTCATTACAGAGATGCACATCACCTAATATGCTTAATTGGTAGTAGGCTTTCGAGCCTATACAGCTTGGAGTAAGACAACATGCATAAAGAGGATGATGTGGTCAAAATACTCATTTGCCTAATAATTCTGCACTCCCTGTATATGCAGATGACATCATGGTAACTCTGACACATCCCCTTCGGTCCTTGCCTTTATTGATGGAAGAACTAAAGGTCTTTGGGAAGGCTTCTGGTTTTAGGGTCAACCTACGAAAATCACAGATCCTAAATTTAACAATTACGACAGCAATGCTGACAGCTCTGCAACAACAATTTCCATTCACCTGGGCCACAGAGGGAGTGGGATACTTGGGACTACGCATTCACTCCACTACAGTTCAAACTGCCATCTCTAACAATTGTGCTTTATTAGTGCAAACGTGTACTGATCTACACAATTGGAAAGCTTACGCACTTTCTTGGTTAGGCTGCATCGCAGCAGTCAAAATGACCCACTTAACCAAAATACTCTATGTAATGCAGACGTTACCCCTAGCCCCTCCTCCCCAAATTTTTGTTAAACTACAGAGACATATAGAAAGGTTCATATGGGAAGGGAAGAAAGCACATGTAGCCAAGAAGCAGATCTACCTACTGTAGTGTGGTCAGTTTTTACGTATTCATTGCGCTTTAGCTTCAGGCTTTAGGCCTTTGTGCACTTTGCCCTGAATATATTTTATTCATTTGCTGACAGCTTAGAGCCTCTGTGCACTTTGTTCTACATGCTTTTTATTAGGCTTCGTACTGTTATTTTTCAAATAGCCAGTTCTACGGTGTTGTTTTTTTATTCATATCACACTGTTTTGCCTACTTCAGCACTGGAGTTCTCCATAACATATTTACTCTGTGCTTCAGTTAAGGATACAGTCTGGTACATTGCCGATAGACGTGGTAGGAGTTTAGACTTGGCATTCCTGCGTAGGGACATTTTGTGATCACGATGACATGTTAGTTATAAAATCACTTCCTTGACCCAATACACGCAAGAGGGAGATTCCGACCAGGGAACCACAACTAGACGCTGACTGCCTCGTTGCAGATGCTGAACCAAGTTCACAGGTCTTTGCTCAGGTATGAGGGCTGATGTCTCCACAGTGATTCTGACAGGCAAGCTAGAAGCTTAACATGCTGTGCTCTAAATAGAACAAGCAGAGGGAGAGTAGAAACTGTTAGACAATATGATAGCTTTGTTCTTATGTTTTACTCTCCTAGTGACTATTTCAATCCTACTGTGTTGTATTGTTCTGGTTATTGCGGCTCACGCCTTACTATCTAAAATACAGTCGTTTTATTAAAATATTATATAAAACGTATACTGTCTTTGTCATTTGTATATGAGATCATATTGGAAATAAGAGAGTTGGTTTGGATCTGAGTGACCACGACTTCCCTGAGAAGTTCCAAAGATGTCATGCGCTCGGCTGCCAAATCATTCCTTCCTCATGGGAGAAATGAGGCACTGCTAGTTAGCCGGAGCAAACACCGGATTTAGGGTGACAGAGTTCTTTACACGTGGGCCAGACTAAGTCCCCCACACCGTTATCGATCCTGCTGCCTAGAAATCCAGTAGTCTCATTTAGGATAATGAGAGCCAACGCGACATGGCGCCGCCAACGTTTGGTCTGGCTCTAATGTTTAGGTCCGACTGACTCTCTTGGTCTCATATATATTTTGACTCCTCGGTTCCGTATACGGAGACGTCCGTGGGGCTGAGGGTTTCCGCCGCCACGGGATAGGTGCTTCTTATTGCTTAGTGGTTGGTTGTTCAAGCTTGAACTTTAAAAGGAAAACCCCGATATTGATGTGCCTTCTCTGACCTGGAGCTATTTTTTATAAATGGCGAATCCTAATGTAGTGAATATAGCAATCAATATGCGTCACCCGCTCACAGGACATCTGTTGGCACATGGCCTGACGGTCCAGGGGGGTCCAGTCACTTTTGTGGTGGACGCCCATGCAGCCTATAGAACGGAACTTTTTTATTCTTGGGTCGGGTTTCCAGCAGTGGATGGGGGTACAAATACTTTTCACGAATACACTGTTGCGAATGTCCCTGGACAATACAGGGCTTACGCTTACTTAGAAATACCTCTATCTTATCAAGAACACCATAATTGGCTTGATGGCGCCCTCCCACACACAGTAGCACAAGTTAGGTTAGGTCCGCAGAGTAATGATGGTCCTACCTGGCCTTTATTGGCTACATATACACCTAATTCTGCGGTTGCTCAATTGGCAGTGGTTGAAGTTTGTCGTTTATATACAGACTTAACGGCTACATATAGACGATTAGTTCAGTTTGTCATGCAGACACTAAATACGAATGCAGCGCGTGCTGCTCCAGCACACCCACAGGCAGTGGTTCCGGGTATTAATCCGGCCACTGTACACTCAGTTATGGGTAAAGTACCGGCTAAACGAGAGGAGACTCCATTTTGGCTGGCGCAAAAAATTAATACGCTGGAAGCAGTATTTCACCATACGGGATCTCAGGATAAACATAGAATTTTGACGATGTGTTTGCCGTATGGGATGGTTCCTCCGGTGGGCCTTTGTAATACCTGGGGCACAGTGTTTGCCGCGCTCTACACTATGGCACACGTTACACCGACATTAGCTAATTTACTGGACGTGCTTAAACAGATTCAAGATGAATATGGGGCTGCCCCTGCCTTAGATTTGGGCATGCAGTTGCTGGGCAATTTTGCAACAGTTTCTTCTATTATTTTGAGTAATCTCAAAGGAGAGGCAGTAGCACTAGCAGTGCGAATGCGTCTTCGGGATGTTCCGCTGCTTAATCAGGAGCGGGACATTCCGAGAATAATAGCGGAAACATATTCTAGTATTGGTCGAGATAGCTTGGGTGCTAGACCACAGAAACCCCAGTTACAAGGTAAAAAATAATAAAGATAATGCTAAACAGCAACAACCTGAGGGTTCGAAAAAGCGCTGGGAAAAGAAACAGCAAACACCTAAAAAAGATGGTGGGCAGTCTCCACAACCGGAGACCCCACAGAATAAGTATAATCTCAGGAATAGGGATACTTTGAAGACGCCTGATAGATATCAATATACTGATACACGCCAATCTCGTTCCTTTCAGGACTCCTCGGATAAGAGAAGTGAGAGAGGTGGGCGGTCAGAGCGGAGGACGGAGTAACTGAAACCGAGACAGGATTCACAACGCTCTGCGGAGGTTTCTATTAAACAAGAAGAGAAACTGCTGCAAAAAAAACAGCAATTTAAAAAGAAGAAAGTGGCAGCAGTCTCAGTTAGACATGCCGCTCAAGAAGAGAGTTCTCTTGACGAACAAGACATGGGCGTTAGCACTGTTAGACAGCGCGGCAGAGGTCACAATAGTTCGCCGGAGTCTTCTAGAGCATCTGGAGGTGAAAGCAACTGATGACTTCATACAAGTCGAGACGGCGGATATGCGAGTCTCTGATCCTGATAGAGTATATCAAGTGACTCTGCAATTGGAAGGGGACATTGACCGTATTGTAAACGCCATTTTTTGGGACCATGTGGTAAAATCATATGATGTTCTGCTGGCCGAACAGGATTGGCCACCTGACTTTGTTCGCGACTGCCCGGTTGGGGAGGAGGTTATTACACCTTCCTTCTCACCACTTGTTCCGAGAGAACTAGCGGAGTCCTATAGTAAATCATGGGCTCTAGCACAGGCTCCCGCCCTGTGTAGAAATAACGTGGGGTGGGATAGAGAATCACCTTATCATGTAATTCCGATAAGAGGGTATCAAATTTGAAGCAAGGGCATCGGTTAGGAAAATTCTTACACAATTGGAGTACCAGGGTGTAATTGAGCCCTGTGTCTCGCCGATGAATAATCCCTTATTTCCGGTTGCTAAACCGGACCATTCATATAGGATAGTGGTGGATTACAGACATTTGAATAGTCATACACGCACATATGCAATACAGAATTCACATAGCGCAGCGCTTATGAATAATATAGTGCGTAGAAAATACAAAACAACGTTAGATATCTCGAATGGATTTTTCTGCCAGAATATAGCGCCCGAAAGTCGGGACTATACCAGTTTCAGTGCGTTTGGCTCTCAGAAAACATTTTGTCGTTTGTCTCAGGGGTATAAGAATAGCCCAGGACTGTTTTCGGCTCGTGTAACTGAAATGCTGCATGAGTTCGACCCTGAAGCGTTATCATATGTTGATGACATATATCTGACAGACGATGAGATTCTGCAACATCTAAGGCGTGTATCGCGCATTGTTGTGGGGTTTGCTGATATTGGCTTTAAGTTTAATTTTAAGAAATCAAAGATTGCCTTCCTCAGCGTCATTTTCCTGGGATATGAGTTGTCGAGTGAGGGCAAGAGCTTAGCGCCACATTTTTGGGAGAAATTTGCTTTATTGCAGCCTCCTAATACGGTTCGGAAGCTCCAGTCATTGTTGGGGTTTCTGAATTTTGGCAGAACTTACATTCCTGACTATGCGACGCGTATAAAACCCTTATACGAGTTCATTCGCCCGAATTTTTCGAGTAAATTTTGGACGATTGAATATACACACATCCTACGAGAGTTACAGACTGATCTATTAGCAGTTAAACACTTACACACACGGACAATAAGACACACTTAGTCATCAGGGTGATACCTGGGGCTGTTGGGTTTACGTATGTCACCTTTAATGAGGGGGAGACAGTCCCGATTGCATACAAGTCTCACTTGTATTCTGCTGCAGAACAACGATTTGCACAGACTGAGAAAATACTCACTGCAGTGCAGATGGCTGTTATTAAAGAAAGACCGCTTGCCAAGGGCCAACGCATCATTGTTGTTTCCCCGATTCCGGCCTTAGAGGCAGTTACAAAAGCGAGTGTTCCAAATTCGAAAGCTTTACACCCGCGATGGATACAATGGGCTACGTCTTTGACAGCCACTGATGTAGATTACATATTTGACCCTAAACTGCAGACTCAAGAATTTCTTCAATATGAGATGGAATACCCTGTTCCTGCTGGTACGTTGCCTATTGACCAATATCAAGTGGTCATGTATACCGATGGCTCTGCGCAACCAGCGGTTGGGACTAAACAACAGTATTCTGCTGCATGTGCGGTGGTGAGCGGCACTATGGAGGGGGAAGTGTTCTGCCCCCGACATACTTATACTAAAACCTTGGGAGATTGCACGGCAGAGCTGGCTGAGCTCAAAGCTCTATTGTTAGCGTTGGAGCACGCGGATCCGGCGATTTTGACCTTGCTGGTCTGTGACTCCTACTACTGTGTACAGTCTTTCAATGAATATCTACACTATTGGAAGATGAATGGGTTCAGAGATTCTAAAGGCAACACCATTAAACATAAAATGTTGTGGGGTAAGGTTGCGGATCTGAAGGAAACGCTTCCTAACGCCCATGTTGTGCATACACTTGGACACCAGCGCGTTGGAATACACGTTGCTGGGAATACTTTGGCTGATGAAGCCGCAAAGTCGGCAGTGGCTGTCGCCACTGTAGCCGCAGTGACTCGTTCGAGTTCCAAACCAGACACAGAGATTTCGGCTGCCATAAAGGCTACGGCTGATGGCACGCCATTTCCTAAAGGATTTCCTTCTAAATATAGTTACTGCTTGAATGGTGCGCTAAATGCTACTGTTACAATTCCAGGCATTGGTGTACGTGAAATTCCCAATAAAATTGAGAGACCTCGATTAATTTCTGCAGCACATGAGGGGGTGGCTTCTGCACATGCTGGGGTGGCTGACACGATTTCACTTTTACAGGCTCGTTACTGGTGGCCTGGTCTCTATAAAGAGACGAAGCAATATGTCCATTGTTGTGACGTTTGTCAACAAATTAAAGCGTCGTCGGCTAGACGCCCGCAGCAGACGCCCCTTCTGATAAAAAAAAACCCATTACAGTGTGTGTACTTGGATCATTGTGGTCCGCTGACACCAGATAGTGCATACAAATATATATTGTTTGCTGTAGATTCGTGCTCCAGATTTGTGTGGGTATAGCCAAAACGCTCGGCTGACGCTCGAACTGTTATTAAAGATTTGTGCATCTTTGTCGATACATTTGCAGTTGCGGCTTTTCATTCGGACCAGGGCCCTGCTTTTGCCTCTAAGGCATTCATGGACACCATGGCTTCGTTGGGGGTCCAACTCCAATTCTCGTCTCCATTTCATCCCGAGGGAAATTCTGTCGTGGAGCGTTTAAATCGTGATTTAAAGCAGTCCTTAACGGCCAGGGTTATAGGTACGGGTCGTGGTTGGCTAGCCCACCTATATGGAGTACAGAGAGCACTTAATAACTTGCCTAGAAGGTCACTGGGGGGTCGTACTTCATATGAGTGCCTGTTTGGAACACAAATGTATGTTCCTGATCTAGATGGTCCTGGTGTGGAGGCGGCAGATACGCCCTTTGACATAAATGATTGTGTCACTGTTTTGCAGGATTTACAACAATTCCGTGAAGATAACTCTTCTGCCAGTGCTGCCTCCCCAGGAATTAAGGATGAGCCAGTAACACCTACTGGTTGGATACCCAGGATTGGGGATCTAGTGCGTGAAAAGGTTGCAGTTAAAAAAGAATTTGGTCCTTCTTATCGAGCACCTGTCCCTGTGTTGGGGGTAAGCGGCACGAGAACTGTGATTTTACCACCGCTGCGAGGGGCCAAAGGAAATCGCTTTGTTTCCATTGATAATGTCAAGTTACAACATGTGGCCGATTCTGCACAGCAGACCAAGAGGGACACCCAGTAGTTCCGGAATCCCTCTCACTACTGGGGAAGAAGTCCCGCTGCAGGTGATTTTCACCGACACTGTTTCCTCTCCGAGCTTGGGGAGGGTGGATGATGATCTTGCGATTGTTCCACCGACGACGATTAATATGGATTCTTTTGATCAAATTGCTGTACGTTCTACTGATGTTTCTGAACATGTGGTTTATAGCGAGCCAAGGCGAGAGCCTCCATCTGCTTCTTTGTTCACAGTTGCACCTTTTGCTAGAACTGCCTCTGGCTGCTTCAACGACGCTGATAATGATGTGTCCGGCTCCTCGTCCTCGATGTCTTCTGTCCACGGTCCACGACGGGTGCTGGGTTGGCTTAAACGCACATATTTTGTTTTTCCTTGGAACTATTTGTGGCTGTTTTTGGCCGTGATGACTCTTTTATTATGGTTGGGATTTGTGGTTACTTTTTTTCTGATAATACATGGTCATTTTCTTCCTGATCGATCTGACATTGAGCACGTGGAGACTGTGTTAAAACCGCATTTTTCGTCTCATATGGTTCGGCGAGACTTGTCCACTGTAAACATTTCTGCAATACCAATTCCGGATTGGATTGTGTGGGATAAAGTAATGTTTGATATATATGGTCCCACTGAATTGATTCAAATACCGTATTTCCTCAAGTTATCAATGAATGATATTGTTATACCTGGCATTGTTTCTGATGATTGGGATGTAAAGACAGTAGATTCTATGCCAACGGATTTGCAATATTATACTTTCTATGACGATGAAGATGCTTACCAGTTTAGAGATAATCATGGTGACATGTTTTGTTACAACTATTATGGACACCACTTTATTCATAAAGCTAGTAGCCCTAAGTCCATGTTTAATTATGTGCAATGGGAACATTGCTCGACTCCTCCACAAGGGAGTTCGAAAACGTATTATGATAAATTTGCATATTTTTCTGGGCATGATCAACGAAATGCTAAGTCTTACTATTTTAAAGTTGCCCTGTATTCTAATAAGCAAATGTTGTTGACCGATACTAAATTACTGTATTCAAATTTGTTTGTATCTAAACTTTCGGTCGAGGGGTATGAATACTGGTTTAAAACTGTTGACTTAAAAAGTGTTTGGGGTTCGAAAAATTGGCAGATGCAAGGCAGGGACACATTATTTAGAGCATGTATTATCCCTGTGCAGATGATTTTCCTCAATGACACAGTACAACAGACTAGCTGTTTGGGCTTAGCGACAATTAGGGAGTTGAATTTGCCTAGTATACCTGTCCCTTCTAAATTAAAAAATTGGCAGCACTATGTGAATGCTACTTTTAGTGAATTTACACATTGGGTCCAGAATGGTACGCTTAACATTTCATCATTACATCCAGGCGGGTGGTTATTATGGCCTGTAGACACTAATGTGTGTCATCAACTTTTGTCACCTCTTCAGGGGGGTTCAGGACTAGTAGGGCAGACCCTCGTTACGTTTCACCAGAACATGCTGATATAGTAACTACATACAGTGTGGGGAAGCTTTGTCAGCAACGGTTGAAGTCATCCACGCTGGATGCAGTTAAGTCACATCTCACGTTACTGTCTAATGATACTGATTTACAAGATTTTTTGTCGGGTCCCAAAGTACCGCGGAAGAAAAGGTTCTTATACGAAGTTTATAATGAGATTTGGAAGCTTTCACAACAAGAGGCTGCAGCCCGGTTGAGGCAGATTGATCAGGAAAACCTGATGCAGACTTTGTCTGTTGTTGATAATGGCATGCATACCCTTTCTGACCGTGTTTACACGATTGACAGCATTGTTTCCTCTGCCACGGACATTATTAAATCGGACATGTCTTCTTTATATCATGGGCAGAGTCAGACGCGGTCCATCATGCAGCTGGGTTGGACTCTTCAGACCTTGAAGGCGGGTCGCATTCCATGGCAGCACATTCGTGCCAGAGAGATCTTTATCTCTTTTAATTTGACTCGTCAGCAACAACTGATGGCTAAAAAGGAAGCGACATATGTTATGTTGAATATTGAGAATTTAGAGAAACTGCCTTTCACGGTGGCTGAGATTCCGTCAGCTGAGTGGTTGATTCATGGGGTTATTAATTTGCCTATCTCCACTCTGCAATTTACTTCTTGTTTGAAGCACATTCCGGTGGGTAGATATGAACTATTGGGAGACAGTTACATACACGAGGTATGGGAGCTTCCGTTTCAGTACAGATGTGTTAATGGTTTGAGGGAGGTTTTTCTTAGCGGCAGCGAATGCGAAGCTTCTGTCAGCCATTCAATCGTTTGTAAACAGCTGTCCTTGCACGGGGCGTGTAACGCTTCGATTGCTAACTTAGCTTGTTATCTGAAGGGAGTTCCAGTCCCGGTAATTAAAAACACTTTCCAGGTGCTTTCTAACGGCAGTTACATTGTTCTTAACAGTGAACGCTGCTGTGGCATGTGTGCCGGAATAGTTTACATCGTCGTTGTCAACAAGGCCGTTACGTGCTGCGGGAATGTGTTGTTTCCCCCCACTCAAATTAGGGAGGTAGCGGACATCTGGCCTCATATTGCTACTTCCAAGGTTGATTTCGACAAGTTGAGTCGGCTAAAAGCTTTATTGTTTCAAAAGCATTTGGCCCTTACGTCTGCTAGCGAGACCTACGCACTTCAGGTGGCAAGGTCATCGGCGGAGATACATTCCCTATTAAATACTAACTTTCCAAGTCACTTCGGTGAACTTGTGGGACGTATATTTAATGCATCCAGCACTGCTGGTATTGCACATTTTTTCAAAGCCGTTGGTGTTGGTTTTACTCACACCTTCTCTTCCATATTCGGTTTGATACCTTCGGCTATACATTCTATTTTCGGAAGCATTTTTGGGGGTTTCCCGATTACTTTGGCTTTATTGGCTGGAGTCTTGCTGTTGTTGCTATTTTTTCGCAATGGCTGTCCCGTCACGACGAGGTCCTGTATTGCTGCTTCCGTCAGCGCAGCTGTGTCGTGAACGCATGATGCAGCATTTTGGAGCAACACTCCTGGGACATTTGGAGTGTGACTGGTCTCTGTCATTCAGACCGGTTTTGGATTGTGTGCAACCCGTGTTTCGATGCCTTTGGTGCTCGTTTGAACATGCACTGGCTTTCTGTCTCTCACTGCAGCGCCCTCCAATGGTCGATACTGATCTGTTGATGTTCCCGATTAGGGCTCATTCCCAGACTTGTGTACTACGGATGCGCTTGCTTCGTGAGGCGGTTTATGAGATTCCCTTCCTGGAGGAAGATGGTATTGTCTCTTTCATAGGCCCTGCACGGGGTGCCGCCCTGAATGGTGTTGGGGCTTTGGATCACACCTGCTCCATGGTACTTTGTGGTGTGGATCTTCCGATATTGACATATATCGAAGTGGAGGAACTCCTTGCTTCTGTCTGACGATTGGATTTTTTTTTTCTCTCTTACGAAATTGACACAATATTGATTTGGTTTTATGGTCACATGTTTCCTAAATTTATGACTTTGTTGTCTTCTCACCTTGTCGAAATATTTGATTTTATATATTGTTTATATTTGGGGCATCCTTTTATATTATTGGAACCACTTGCTACCGACAAGGGGAGGGTGTAGTGTGGTCAGTTTTTACGTATTCATTGCGCTTTAGCTTCAGGCTTTAGGCCTTTGTACACTTTGCCCTGAATATATTTTATTCATTTGCTGACAGCTTAGAGCCTCTGTGCACTTTGCTCTACATGCTTTTTATTAGGCTTCGTACTGTTATTTTTCAAATAGCCAGTTCTACGGTGTTGTTTTTTTATTCATATCACACTGTTTTGCCTATTCAGCACTGGAGTTCTCCATAACATATTTACTCTGTGATTCAGTCAAGGATACAGTCTGGTACATTGCCGATAGATGTGGTAGGAGTTTAGACTTGGCATTCCTGCGTAGGGACATTTTGTGATCACGATGACATGTTAGTTATAAAATCACTTCCTTGTCCCAATACACGCAAGAGGGAGATTCCGACCAGGGAACCACAACTAGACGCTGACTGCCTCGTTGCAGATGCTGAACCAAGATCACAGGTCTTTGCTCAGGTATGAGGGCTGATGTCTCCACAGTGATTCTGACAGGCAAGCTAGAAGCTTAACATGCTGTGCTCTAAATAGAACAAGCAGAGGGAGAGTAGAAACTGTTAGACAATATGATAGCTTTGTTCTTATGTTTTACTCTCCTAGTGACTATTTCAATCCTAATGTGTTGTATCGTTCTGGTTATTGCGGCTCACGCCTTACTATCTAAAATACAGTCGTTTTATTAAAATATTATATAAAACTTATACTGTCTTTGTCATTTGTATATGAGATCATATTGGAAATAAGAGAGTTGGTTTGGATCTGAGTGACCACGACTTCCCTGAGAAGTTCCAAAGATGTCATGCGCTCGGCTGCCAAATCATTCCTTCCTCATGGGAGAAATGAGGCACTGCTAGTTAGCCGGAGCAAAAACCGGATTTAGGGTGACAGAGTTCTTTACACGTGGGCCAGACTCAGTCCCCCACACCGTTATCGATCCTGCTGCCTAGAAATCCAGTAGTCTCATTTAGGATAATGAGAGCCCACGCGACACTACCATTGGGGATGGGAGGTCTGGGGATTCCTCACCCAACCCATTATTACCAGGCAGTCCAACTGCGATACCTAGTGGAGTGGAACAGAGCCCACATGGAAAAACATTGCTGCTTCATAGATCAGGCAGTCGCGGGCCTACATATATGGAAGACACCATGGCTTCCTAAATCACGTGGGCCACAAGGAGTATCTGTCTCCCCTATTCTCAGAGCCACTGTGGGCGTATTGGACAGACTACAGACAAGTAAAAGGCTATCCACTCGAACTCTCCTCTCACTCCAGTTATAAGTAATCCAGACTTTCCCCCAGCATGTCCGGTATCTGGCTACTCGTCATGCCAACAGGTAAATTGTAAAATGATTGGGGATTTGTTTGATGAATCAGGCATACTGACATACTGGCCCAACTCCAACACCACTATGGCCTGCTGGAAACTGCCCGGTGGCAGTACCTTGCTATTGGTCATTGGGTTACACAGCCTTCTATTAAACCTCACGTGAATTGTCCCCTGCGCTCCCATTTGAGAAATGGCTTCTAACTAGAAGCTCTGACAAGCATATTCTTTCTGACATACACCTTCCTCAACAGCACACAACCCTCTTCAAAATCCTCACAATGTCGCTGGAAGAAGGAGTGCGAACGCACCTTTACAACTCGGGAGTGGTTAGATATCTTTCAAGGGATTACTTCCTCATCCCAAAGTGTGGCAGGGAAGGAAGCTTTACTAAAAATTGTGCATTATTGGTATTACATGCCAGCAAGTGTGTCCAAATGCAAGAGGGGTGGGGAGGCGTACTGCTGGCTGGGGAGGGAGGGCACACAAGAAGTGACACTGATCCACTTTCTTTGGAGATGCCCGAGGCTTCGCTATCGGACTGAGGTCCTGGATGTCCTTGACAAGATGTATAATATACAGCTACCCAGGTTCCCGAGTTATATGCTCCTGGGCCTACCAGACGTCTTACACTACCCACTGAAATCATTACAGGGACAGGCCATCACACTAGCCCTATGTGCCGCTAAGCAGGTGTTACTAGCAGGATGGGGCATGAACACCATACCTACACACTTAGACTGGCTACACAGCCTATGGGATCTTTTAGGCATGGAGAAATTAACAGCCACAGCTAAACAAAGATTCCCCCAATTTGACAAAACATGGGGACCTAGTTTGTTATATCTCGCACAAGAATTTGTAAAACTTACATGTCCCATTTACCTACGGTTACTCCGTCTTACCCCAACAAATCCAGTATCAGCTTAGCACTACATATACCAGATGATGACCCTAGATACCCACGTGCTATGACAGGCACCATAGCCACACGGCCATAGACATCAGCTCTACAGCATAGACCCTCCACTCCATCTTTCCTATCTCTTACTAATGTTCTTCATTTATTTTTGTTCCTCACCACCCTGTGGTTGTAGGTGAGTGTTTTGTATGGCTGTACAGTTTAGATAAAATCAGTTAAAAAAAAAACTTTAAACTAAAAAGATGTTCTTTCATAAGCAAATGATAAAGCCCATCATAGTCGTGCCCTCCACTGCCAGTTATCAAACCATCTAGTATTTTCACTGAGTAGTCCACAAAATCAACCCAGGACTGGCTCAAGGTTTTGTGAGCACCCCTGAACCTAACTCTATACTACTCAGTGGTGAATCCAAAGGACTCAATCAGGGTAGCCTTCATGCTCATCGGCACCAGTGAGTGTGAGAAGTCTATCCCTACACTTACCAGTAAACAGTTCCCAAAGGAGAGCTCACCAATAAGATCTGTTCAGTTTTCTGGTTGCATAAGCTCTCTCAAAGGTGGTGAACCATTTGGTGATGATATCACCTTCTTCATATTTAGAGACAATCCCTTTGGGGATTGTTGGGACATTAGAATGCTCTCTGACCCTACTTAAGCTGCTGCCACCATTAATAGGTGCTAAGCCCATTTCTGCTCTCTCCCTCTCTATAGCTAGGAGCTGTTGCTCCAAAGCTACTCTTTTGGCCATCCTTGCTAAAAGGAGGTCCTCTTCATTGAGGCTGCCCTCAATTTTCCCATAGGAACTGGACCCCCCTGTGAAAGATCCTGGTACTTTGAGCACTATCCTCTGAGATAGGGACCTTGGGGGCCTGATCTCCCTAGTTAGGTGATGAGGGGGGAAGTTTATCTTCCTCAGCTCTAACGTCTTCCATATCTGAGGGAGGACTTCCTCCACAGCAGGGTGGTCCCTTGTATATTCTGCCAAGAGATCCTGGAACTTGACCTTGTTCTAATCTTATACAGCTTGCAGAGGGACCTTAACTCTCCCATTCCTAGATAGAGGTGAGGGGTGAGGTCCCACAACCATTTCAAATGAGCTGCTCATTACGTTACTAAAGTTGGGGATCACTTTTAGGAACTGAAAACTACTTCTAGTTACTAACCCCTAACAACTTTTAAATCTTACAAGAAATGCTAAAGGGGACTTAACCAAGGCCCAGCAGGACTTTTGAAAATTTAGAAAAATCTGCCAAATTCATAAGGGGCTTATGTATACTTGGTTTGTGCCATTTTAGAGTCACTTATTTTGGCGCTAAAATGGCACAAACTTAACTCCATATTTATATTTTGATGCTAGACCCATCTAGTGTCAAAATATAGAAGTTAGTGTCATCCTGTGGATGCGGTAAACTAACTTGTGCTAATTAGATGCAAGGTAGGCGTTCTCATCCACAATATGACGCTAAGCCCTCTAACGCCTTATTTATACTCTGGTGTAAAAACGACAAGCACGAAGTAGGCAGACCCAAATAATGGCGCTAAGCCAGCTTAGCACCATTATTTAACGCCTGGGTCTGACCAGGTGTTAGGGGACCTGTGGACCCATTTCCATGGCTAAACACCATGGAATGGGTCCACAGATGCCCACTCCAAGCCCCAGGAACACCTCCACCCACACTAGAGACACACCATAGGATGGGGGACCCCATCCTGGGTAAGTATTGGTAAGCATTCTTATTTTTTTGCCTGTGCCATTGGGGGCCTGTTACATGGGCCCCCCTGCCTAGAACTGAGTGTTATGGCCTTGTCCAGAGGACACTGGTCCCCTGGGCTGGCCATTGGCGTGGTGGGCATGACTCCTGTCTTTACTAAGACAGGAGTCATTTTTGGGTGGTAGTGTGTCAGAAAATGATGCTAGGCTGGTTAGCGGCATATTTATTGTTGCAAACTAGCCTAGTGTAATTTCTGACCCACTAACGCCTTTTCCCCTCTCCCCATATCACCCCCCCCCCTCCCCGGCTAGCATCTTTTCTTTAGACGCTAGCCTGTCATGTACGTCATCGTGCGCCATTCCATAAATATGGCACCCAGCTGGCGCAATGGAAGTTTCTAAAGGAAATGTTGGAATTTAGTTGTGTGATCAGGTATTGGCTAAATAGTCGAGCAAATGCAAAGTCTTAGACCCCACTGCTGCTTCACCAATGTAGGAAAGCTGGCTCTGTATATACTATATCAAAATGAGATATAGTGTGCACAGAGTCCAGGGGTTCTCCAGAGGCTTAACAGATGCTAAAGTAGATAATACTAATGCTCTCTTTTGTGGTAGTGTGGTCGAGAAGTTAGGCTTATCAGAGGGTAGTGCAAAGCATTTGTTGTACACACACACACACAATAAGGGAAGCACATACTTAATGACTAACTCCAAACCAATGGTTTTCGTATAGCAAAAATATCTTTTGTTAATTTATTTCTGGAACCAAAAGATTCAAGTTGCAAGTAAGTACATGAATAAATAAGTATCCCACATATGTATCAGTACCACTTTGGTTAGAATCGACAAGTTGTACAGTTTTTGAATAATTAGCAATAATCGGTTTTAAAAGTTGACAGTGCAATTTACAGCAACAGTTCCTGGAGGGGAAGAAAAGTTAGTACTGTTTAAAGGTAAGTACACAACTTACAGTTCCAGTCTCTGGTGGTTAGGAAGTCCACAGGTTGGGGTTCCAGCAGCACAGGGCCAGTCGGGTGCAGAGGTCAAAGATGAGGCAAATTTAACATGGGCTCCTATGGAGACTGGGGCACTTGGAATAAGGCCTGCTTGCTGCAGACCTGGGGGGGCGGGGGTGGTTTAGAGGAGCACCAGGGGAGGGGGGCAGGGGGGTGTCACAGGTTGGCACCAAACAAACACCCTCAGCGGCACAGGGGTCGCCAGGTGCAGGGAGCAAACACAGCATCGGGCTCCCAATGCTGTCCTATGAGGGAACCCCGGGGTCACTTAGATGTTGCAGGTTGGGTCAATGGAGTCGGTTCCGGAAAACCACAGGCTGGACAAGTAGGAGGGTCGCCTGCTTAATGTTGCTGTACCAGAGGTCTTGTTCCCCAAGGCCAGGGGGCTGCGGGTGCAGTTTACCTTTTGGCGACAAGTATCTTCATCTGGTGCTGTTATGTTCGGGGGAAGGGGAGGCCTCTGGATTCACACTGCAGGTATCGTCGTGGAGAACAGGAGAGGTCAACCCAGGGTGGGCACTTGCTTGGAATCGCCTAGGGATCCTCTCTAGTCGGTTGGACCACCTGGACACGGGCCGTGGGTGTCCGGTGCAGAGTGGTCAGGTCTTGCGCATCCGGGGAGGCTCTGGAGTCCTTAGGTGTAGTTTCTTCTTAGACTTGCCCGCTGTCCATGGAAGTTCTTGGTCCTCAGTGATGCAGGCAGTCCAGGCCTCTGGAGGCGTGGCAGAGGTTGCTGGACCTGCAGGATGTGCCGCTTTCTTTTGCAGGGCCTTTGAAGCTGAAGATAGTTCGGGTAGGGCTGGGGCCAAGTCAGTTTTCGTCTTCCGTCTACTCTGCTTGGGTTTCAGCTAAGCAGTTCTTCTTCTTTCTTCTTGTGAGGTCACCAGGAATCTGATGACTTGGGTTCAGGGGAGCACTTATATCCTGCATTTAGGGGTGTTACAGGGGTCAGAGGGCGTAGCCAATGGCTTTTGTCCCCGAGGGTGATAAATCCCTTCTTGTGTCCACTCCCTTTGGAGAGGGGGACAGAGGCCTAACTCTATTGGTCCCTGTCCTCCAAACTAAGATGGAGGATTTTGCAAGGAGGGGGTCACCTTAGCTCTGGACACCATAGGGATGGAACCAGCTGAGGTGGTCACTACTCCCTGCTTTCTCTAATTTTCCTGCCAGACTTGCTGCCAAAAGTGGGGCTTTGTCCGGGAGGGGTAGGCATCTCCACTACCTGGAGTGCCCAGGGTGCACTGTAACCATAGGCTCACCGCCAGGTGTTATAGTTCCTGCAATGGGGGGTGGGGGTGGTGTGGAGGCGACAAGGTGTGAAGCACCTCCACACAGTGCAGGCTTTGTTTCTGGCCACAAAGAGCACAAAGGCTCTCACTCCATGTGGTCAGAAACTCTCCTATTAGTGGCAGGCCGGCACGGACCGGTCAGTCCTGCACTAAAGGACTGGGTAAAATACAGGGGACATCTATACGATGCCCTCTGGGTGCATTGTTCAATAAATCCAACATTGGCATCAGTGTGGGTTTATTGTGCTGAGAAGTTTGATACCAAATTTCCCAGTATTCAGTGAAGCCAATATGGATCTGTGGAATTCGTAATGACAACTCACAGACCATATACTCAATATAGCAAAACTGGACTTACAATGTCTAAGAATGGACGTAGACACTGTAGAGGCATATTGCTCATGCAGCTATGCCCTCACCTGTGGTATAACGCACCCTGCCTTAGGGCTGTAAGGCCTGCTAGAGGGGTGGCTCACCTATGCCACAGGCAGTGGTTTGTGGACATGGCACCCTTCTCAGGGTAAAAACAACAAGTGATGGACGGAATGCTGAACATTGTCAAACACTCACCCCCAGTCATAGATCTGGGTTTAATCCATCGTTCTTTTGCTCACCATGCCACCCCAGTTTGGACCCAGCCATATGCAAATCAGTCTTGACCCTGTCCCTCATAGGAACAGTCCAGACCGAACTGCCAAGCCAGGTCCTCACTGGGATGGCATGGACAGCAAAAAAACGATGGATTAAACCCAGATCTGTGACTGGGGGTGAATGTTTGACAATGTTCAGCATTCCATCCATCACTTGTTGTTTTTGCATTTGTCGCCCTAAGTGGGAAGGGTATGCCCAGACGTGGGTCCTGTGCTTCCCATGCCACTGGATTCAAGCTAGCCTGGCTGATGAGGGGTGAAACCCCGAAACCGGTCCCAGGCTGCTTGTTTCCAGTCCAGGGAAGACCTGGCCTAGCAGTTCGGGCTGGACTGTTCCCATGGGGAACAGGGTCAAGACTGATTTGCATATGGCTGGGTCCAAACTGGAATGGCATGGGCAGCAAAAAAACGATGGATTAAACCCAGATCTGTGACTGGGGGTGAATGTTTGACAATGTTCAGCATTCCGTCCATCACTTGTTGTTTTTGCATTTGTCACCCTTCTCAGGGTGTCATGTCGACTTTGTCTTTCTTCTCCCGACCAGCACACACAAGCTGCAGTAGCAGGGTGCATGTGCTTAGGGAGGGGTCATCTAGGGTGGCAACATACATGCTGCAGCCCTTGGGGACCTTCCCCGGCCACAGGGCCCTTGGTACCATGTGTACATTTTACAAGGGACTTAACTATGTCCCAAGGTGTGCCAATTATGGTAGAGGTTTTGGGAAAGAACACTGGTGCTGGGGGCTGGTTAGCAGGATCCCAACACACTCTCAGTCAAAGTTGTCGTCAATATCAGGCATAAACTGGGGAGGTAACCATGCCAACAAGGGCACTTTCCTACACATGACTACCTCACTACAGGAAGAGTGTCCAGAAACAGTAGTATGACATTACCATGCCTCATGCATTTACAATACAATGCCTTTACCAAGAAAACCTTTGCCACACATGCCTTTACAATGCTACGTATGTATATTTAGCGTTAGGGAAATACACACACACACACACAGAAAAAAAAAACTTTAAAGTAATCTTATAGTCAAGTGAATTTGTCTGTGACAACATTAACGTTCTGAACTAAAACAAAACCGACATTAGCCAGTTATAGTTAGCAGAGCTAACTATAAAGTGCGCCCCCATGAACTGCTTAGGACCTTACATATTACCTCACTTATGACATCATGTTCTGCAATTTATGACATCACGCCCCCACCATTCAGTTTTCTCATCAATAATTTAATTGCCAATGTTGCAGGAATATAATCAATTATGTGATAGAAGAGTTCATGAGTGATGTATTATGTGGGGTAATTAGCAGTGCATGGCGTGGTCCTGACTTATAGTTACCTTAGGGCACGAGTTATAGTTTCTTGAGATAACTATAACTAGTGAATTCCAATGGTGTTTAGAGTTTAAAACATTACCATGTTACTGAACATTACATCACATTAGAACGTTAATTTAACGTTTGTTTTTGTAACATAAAGTAATATTTATTTACCATACATAATTCCAAACCCGGCCGCGCCTGGCCAGGGCATGGCCTCTGGCAATGCCCCGCGGCCAACCCCCCCACATGCAGCCCACCCCACAATGCGCATGGCCTGTGGCTGTGTGCTGTCCGGGTTGGCCACAGGGCCTGGCCTGTGACAAGGCCCTGTGACCAACTCCCAACTCCTAAAAGGCAGCCAACTCACACTAATGTTGACCATGTGAGACACCTTAATTATTTTTCCTTTAAACTGTTCAATACCGATGAGCTTGTGACCTTTTACACCATATACACTCCTGTTTAAATTTTTGGAGCAGTAGGCATAAAAAACGAAAGCCTCTGAAATATTACCGTTTTTCAGAAACTACTCAGAATCCCAGTAAGAACTGTGTAGTCAGAGGTGCTAAGGCTCTGCCAACACAGAATGTTCAGGTTAGCTTCTGAAAGAGCAGACTGCCACGAACATCACCTCCTGTAGAACACCAAAAAAGTGCCAGGCAAAGGAATACTGTAGTTGGAAGAACCCAGTTACAGAAGAAAAGGAGGCTCACGGAACAGTGCACAATTTTGCAGTTAGCATTCCATAATCTTAAGTGTGGTACTCGGGCCTGCCGATGTGGAAGAGAGTAGACCAAAGTAGTCATGCTCTTCAGCTTTACATCTAAATGTACGGGCCTGTGATTTGGGAGTTAACCATTTAGGGAAATCCTGCGACTCTATAGGAAGAGAACCGTACATACCAGTAGCAGCATTTTTAAAAAAAACAGTCTACATTTCTTGCAATGACATCTCGAATCAGAGTACACTCGAACACTGAGTCCTGTGCCATAAAATCACAAAGTTTCATAGGTCCAGCAGTGTTTTCACATTCATCATGCTAATGCAACAAATTCCTTTTTTCACAACTTTTAAGTAAAACATTTTCCCTGTACCTTTTCTCCTTGTTGCCGCGTAATCTCTCTGTCAACTTCACAGTCCAATTTATTTCCAACTAGCAAAAGTTCTGCATCTTCAGAGGCATACTGTGAGGGATATCATGTCATTATTAATAATAGCCAGGTGAAAAGATGTAATTATTTCAATGGAGATTCAACATGAGTAAAGGGCCATATATAAAAACAGAACAGCAAAATCTAAAACATTCAGGAATTAATAAAATGGAAAAGGACTATTCGTGCCAAAGAGGAAGTATTTGGGAAATGCACAACAAATGCAGCTATTTCTGAAGATGAATATTTTAAAGAAAAACACCACATCCATATCACGAAAGCATAGAAACATTTTTCTCCCCAACAACGGGCCTCATTACTAGTGCCCCGTATACTTTTGATACGTTTTCTAACTCTTGCAACCACACAAATGGGAATTCTGACTTGTGGAGATTTTATCACACCATGGAGAAAAATGCCGGGTATTTACTACAACATGCATATTTTGTTGTGATAAGCACCAAAATCTGCATGTTGTTCCTCACAAACACATAACTGGTAGATATTTGTCTTACTCGATAACATTTAACTTAGCAGAATCACATTTTATTAGGTGCGATAAACATCTCGTAAGTCATCAGGCCACTTATAAGGGGCCTAACTTGCTCTGAAAAAAAGAAAAATAGTACTTATTTGGGTAGAGATCTCAAACTGTAGTTTTTCACTCTGCGCTTCCACTGTCAGGACAGGTGCTGCTTAATGGGATGAAGAGTGTCAATGGAGCACAGGACCCAAAAATAAAAGGGCAGTCATTTCTGACGTAGAACTGCAGTCTCCTCGCATAGTAGACACGAACGCTGGAATTCAGAGGAGATGGGACATTAACCAGTGTTAATGCTGGCAGTAATAGCACACACTCTTCCAAGGATGGGACACAACACTTATGAAGAAGAGTTTTCGGTTTCTAAAGCTCCGATACCTGGCACAAGTGCTCAGTTAGAAGCAACAGATCCAGCCCTGCTGCTGCTTCTGGCTTTAAGATAAGGATCCATCAAGCAACCATATTATCTCCTTGGAAGAGCTATATGTCGTCATCCATAATTACCTTTAAAGCCATGACACGTTCGTTCATTCACACATATGCCCTTCTCAGGGTGGTAAAAGTATTCCAGTGGAGTGGAATAATGCAGGGAAATACCAGAGACTGGGCAATGGCTTTTGCTGATGCAGGTGTCTTAATTAGAAAGTATTAATGAATGTTTATGTGTTTTGAATAACAAATTATATAGAAAATGAATAACGTAGAGAAAAATAATGTACACGTTTGAAAATGTGACATCGGAGAATGGCCGTCAATGCTCACGAAATGTACTAATTGCTGATCAAAACTTATGAAATATTGAAAATGTATTAGATTAATGTAGTAATATGCCATATTTAGGGATATGAAGTATGTTCTAGCTATTAATTGTAGGCCTTAACTTAGCGAGTGTCTTGGCTTAGTTGCCAGGCCTCATGCATGGGAGCTGTATTTCTTAGCAGTTAATAGAAAATGCTGACAGAGAACACTAACTGTAAAATGTTAATTTTTTTTTATTAAAAGTGCTTAGCAGAAGCTTTCCATGTGAACCAACTAACAGGAGGCAATGTCCTTAAAATTGTAACAAGCGATGTGTAATGTGTGTGTGATGTGTGTGTGATGTACTTTCCCGGGACGCGAACAATGAAGACACTGATTGGAGACGAAGATGCAACTATTTGTTACCTGATGAGCCGGATGCTGAGGACTTCGTAAAGAAGACCAATTAACTTTGTGTGAAGAGCAAAATATTAGAATTCATAGATTTGGTATAGAAAAATTATTGGGTAGTGTATAACCGTACGATTAATTGACCAATAGGAAATTAGGGGATAGTTTGGGTGACTTTGATATAACAATGCAACAAGAGGGGAAAGATTTCAGACTAGAGAGAGTTTTTAGACAGACCTTACCCCGTTTTGAGAAGCAATATTGAGAAGAAGAGACTCGAGATTCTGTAATTGGTTTCATACTCTCTGACTGAGAGCCTGATGTGTTGCTGAACGATTGATGACCCGAGGACGAAGACTGATTCTGCTTGCTGACCCATACTGTGGATAGGTAGATATGACAGTGTGACTGTAATGCATTTTTATGCCTTTTCTTTCTAGGTACCAACTGCGCTGTCTTGATAGTTCCTTAGCTAGATGTTTTCCAAAAATTGTGTTCTAAATTGTTTGCATGAGGCCCCACGTGCTGATGCTAATTTGGGTTAGTTGAGGCTATTTACAGGATGACTGACGAATTGCAGGAACAAATGGTTGACAAGCTATCTTGCTGAATTCTATGTATCATATATCACTATTGCAGCTAACTTTGCCATTGATCTGCACCATTGCCTTAGAATGTGTTGTGATTCAAGCCTTGATTAGATTGCATTTCTTTCGTCGTTTTGAATAACCAGTATTGTTCTTGTATGTGTTTTATTTGATCTTGAGATTAATCTACATGACTTTAGCATTGTTAATATAAGGGAATGAAAATGTCACTTACCCAGTGTACATCTGTTCGTGGCATCAGTCGCAGTAGATTCGCATGTTTTGCAATAGCTCGCCATCTGGTGTTGGGCCGGAGTGTTACAAGTTGTTTTTCTTCGAAGAAGTCTTTCGAGTCACGGGACCGAGTGACTCCTCCTTTTGTCTCCATTGCGCATGGGCGTCGACTTCATCTTCGATTGTTTTTCCCCGCAGAGGGTGAGGTAGGAGTTGAATTGTAGTAATAGTGCCCATGCAATGGAGTGACTAAGTATGCACCTATTTAAGGTTGAGATGATACATATATAAATAATTGAAGGTAACTTCCAAACTGCTACAGGCTCCCGGGGAGGCGGGTGGGCACATGCGAATCTACTGCGACTGATGCCACGAACAGATGTACACTGGGTAAGTGACATTTTCAGTTCGATGGCATCTGTCGCTGTAGATACGCATGTTTTGCATAGACTAGTAAGCAGTTATCTCCCCAAAAGCGGTGATCAGCCTGTAGGAGTGGAAGTAGTCTGAAATAATGTTCTTAATACGGCTTGACCTACTGTGGCTTGTTGTGCGGATAACACGTCTACACAGTAGTGCTTGGTGAATGTGTGAGGCGTAGACCATGTGGCTGCCTTACATATTTCTTGCATTGGGATGTTTCCTAGAAAGGCCATGGTAGCACCTTTCTTTCTGGTTGAGTGTGCCCTTGGTGTAATGGGCAGCTGTCGTTTAGCTTTAAGGTAGCAGATTTGGATGCATTTAACTATCCATCTGGCTATACCTTGTTTTGATATTGGGTTTCCTGCATGAGGTTTTTGAAATGCAATAAATAGTTGTTTAGTCTTTCTGATGTTTTTTTGTTCTGTCAATGTAATACATCAATGCTCTTTTGACATCTAATGTATGTAGTGCCCTTTCAGCTACGGTATCTGGCTGTGGAAAGAACACTGGAAGTTCCACTGTTTGATTTAGATGGAACGGTGAAATAACCTTTGGCAAAAATTTAGGATTGGTCCTTAGGACGACCTTATTCTTGTGTAGTTGTATAAAAGGTTCCTGTATTGTAAACGCTTGAATCTCGCTTACTCTTCTTAGGGAAGTAATGGCGATGAGAAATGCCACCTTCCAGGTTAGGAACTGTATGTCGCAGGAGAGCATGGGTTCAAAAGGTGGACCCATAAGTCTAGTTAGGACCACATTTAGGTTCCATGAAGGAACAGGAGGTGTTCTTGGTGGTATAATTCTCCTAAGGCCCTCCATGAATGCTTTAATGACTGGTATCTTATATAGGGAAGTTGAATAGGTAGTCTGCAGGTATGCAGATATTGCTGCAAGGTGTATTTTAATGGAAGAGAAAGCCAGGTTAGATTTTTGTAAGTGAAGCAAGTAACCCACTACATGTTCTGGAGTTGTGTGTAATGGTTGTATTTGATTAATATGGCAGTAGCAAACAAACCTCTTCCATTTACTTGCATAGCAGTGCCTGGTGGATGGCCTTCTGGCTTGTTTTATGACTTCCATACATTCTTGGGTAAGTTGTAAGTGCCCGAATTCTAGGATTTCAGGAGCCAGATTGCTAGATTCAGCGATGCTGGATCTGGGTGTCTGATCTTTTGGTTGTGCTGTGTCAACAGATCTGGCCTGTTGGGCAATTTGATGCAGGGTACTACTGATAGGTCTAGCAGCGTTGTGTACCAGGGTTGCCTTGCCCAAGTTGGTGCTATCAATATGAGTTTGAGTTTGTTTTGACTGAGTTTGTTTACCAGGTAAGGAAGGAGAGGGAGAGGAGGAAAAGCATAAGCAAATATCCCTGACCAGTTCATCCATAGGGCATTGCCTTGGGACTGTTTGTGTGGGTATCTGGATGCGAAGTTTTGGCATTTTGCGTTCTCCCTTGTCGCAAACAAGTCTATCTGAGGTGTTCCCCAGAGTTTGAAATAAGTGTTCAGGATTTGGGGGTGAATTTCCCATTCGTGGACCTGTTGGTGATCTCGAGAGAGATTGTCTGCGAGTTGATTTTGGATCCCTGGTATAAATTGTGCTATTAGGCGAATTTGGTTGTGAATTGCCCAACGCCAAATCTTTTGTGCTAGCAGGCTTAACTGCGTGGAGTGCGTCCCCCCTTGCTTGTTTAGATAATACATTGTTGTCATGTTGTCTGTTTTGACGAGAATGTATTTGTGAACTATCATTGGTTGGAAAGCTTTTAGTGCTTGAAAAACTGCTAGAAGTTCTAGGTGATTTATATGCAGTTTTGTTTGATGTACGTTCCATTGTCCTTGTATGCTGTGTTGATCGAGGTGTGCTCCCCACCCTGTCATGGAAGCATCTGTTGTTATTACGTATTGTGGCACTGGGTCTTGGAAAGGCCGCCCTTTGTTTAAATTTATGTTGTTCCACCACAGAAGCGAGAGGTAAGTTTGGCGGTCTATTAACACCAGATCTAGAAGGTGACCCTGTGCTTGTGACCATTGTGATGCTAGGCACTGTTGTAAGGGCCTCATGTGCAGTCTTGCGTTTGGGACAATGGCTATGCATGAAGACATCATGCCTAGGAGTTGTAGTACCATCTTTGCGTGTATCCGTTGTGTTGGATACATGCGTTGTATGATGGTGTTGAAATTTCGAATTCTTTGTGGACTTGGAGTGGCTACTCCTTTTGATGTGTCTATTATGGCTCCCAGGTATAGTTGTACCTTGCGCAGCAGAATTTTGGATTTTGTGAAATTGACGGTGAACCATAGTTTGAAGAGGGTTTGTATGATATGATTTGTGTGATTTGAGCACTGTATTAACGAATGGGCCTTGATTAGCCAGTCGTCTAGATATGGGAACACATGTATTTGCTGCCTTCTTATGTGTGCAGCGACTACCGCTAGACATTTGGTAAAGACTCTCGGTGCGGTTGTTAATCCGAAAGGCAGTACCTTGAATTGGTAATGTATTCCCTTGAATACAAACCTTAGGTATTTCCTGTGCGATGGGTGTATTGGTATATGGAAATAAGCATCCTTGAGGTCTAAAGTTGCCATGTAGTCGTGTAGTTTTAGCAATGGCAATACTTCTTGTAGTGTGACCATGTGAAAGTGGTCTGATTTGATGAAAGTGTTCACTACTCTGAGGTCTAGGATTGGTCTCAGCGTTTTGTCCTTCTTTGGTATCAGAAAGTACAGTGAGTAAACTCCTGTGTTTATTTGTGTGTTTGGCACTAATTCGATTGCATTCTTTTGCAATAGTGCCTGCACTTCTATCTCCAGGAGATTGGAATGGTGTGTTGTCAAATTTTGTGCTTTTGGTGGTATGTTTGGAGGGAATTGTAGAAATTCTATGCAATAACCATGTTGGATAATTGCTAGAACCCAAGTGTCTGTAGTGATTTCCTCCCATGCTTTGTAATAATGACTTATTCTTCCCCCCACTGGTGTTGTGTGGAGGGGGTGAGTGACATGTGAGTCACTGTTTAGTAGTAGGGGTTTTGGGGCTCTGAAATCTTCCTCTATTTCTAGGGAATTGCCCTCCTCTATATTTTCCCCGAAAACCTCCTCTATACTGTCCCTGGTAACTGGACGGTGTTGCTTGTGAGGTGCTGGCTTGTGTGCTCTGACCCCGAAACCCCCCTCGAAAGGGTGTTTTACGGAATGTGCTGTAATTCCCTCTGCTCTGCGGGGAGTAGAGTGCGCCCATGGCTTTGGCAGTGTCCGTATCTTTTTTGAGTTTCTCAATCGCTGTGTCCACTTCTGGACCGAACAGTTCTTTTTCATTAAAAGGCATATTGAGAACTGCTTGTTGAATCTCTGGTTTAAATCCAGACGTTCGGAGCCATGCATGCCTTCTGATAGTTACAGATGTATTAATTGTCCGTGCAGCTGTATCTGCAGCGTCCATGGAGGAGCGGATCTGGTTGTTGGAAATGGTCTGTCCCTCCTCAACCACTTGTTTTGCCCTATTTTGTAAGTCCTTGGGCAGATGTTCAATGAGATGTTGCATCTCGTCCCAGTGGGCTCTGTCATAGCGCGCAAGTAGTGCCTGGGAGTTCGCGATGCGCCACTGGTTTGCAGCTTGTGCTGCGACTCTTTTACCAGCTGCATCGAACTTGCGGCTTTCTTTATCTGGGGGTGGTGCATCTCCAGATGTGTGAGAGTTGGCCCTTTTCCTAGCTGCTCCTACAACGACAGAGTCTGGTGGCAGCTGTGTAGTGATGAAAACTGGGTCTGTAGGAGGCGCCTTATACTTTTTTTCCACCCTTGGTGTGATTGCCCTACTTTTGACCGGCTCCTTAAAGATTTCTTTCGCGTGCCGGAGCATACCAGGGAGCATAGGCAGGCTTTGGTATGAGCTGTGGGTGGAGGAGAGTGTGTTGAATAAAAAATCATCCTCGACCTGTTCTGAGTGGAGGCTTACGTTGTGAAATTGTGCTGCTCTAGCCACCACTTGAGAATACGCGGTGCTGTCTTCTGGTGGAGATGGCTTCGTAGGGTATGCCTCCGGACTGTTATCTGACACTGGGGCGTCGTATAGGTCCCATGCGTCTTGATCTTGGTCACCCTGGCTTATGGTGGTGTGAGCTGGGGAGTGTGATGGAGTTCGTGCTGGTGAGACGTTAATCACGGGCGGAGGAGAGGGTGGTGGGGTAACTCTTTTCACCACTTTTGGTTGTGGTGTCTGTTCAGTTTGGAACTCCAACCTTCTCTTTCTTCTAATGGGGGGAAGGGTGCTTATTTTTCCTGTCCCCTGCTGTATGAAGATACGCTTTTGCGTATGGTCCACATCAGTTGATTGTAGCTCTTCCTCAAATCTATGCTTTTGCATTTGGGAGGTTAGCGAGTGCTCTTCTGTATAAGAGCCTGAAGCTGGGTCGCTTGCAGTTTGTTTCGGCACCGAAACCTTGTCTGCATGTTTTTTCGGCTCCGAGGTGACTTTTTTCTTTTTCGGGGCCGAAACCTCTCGGCGTCGATCTTCTTCGGTGCCGCTGTCTCGGCGTCGAGCCGTGTCCACACCGGCATCTCGGTGTCGAGGCTTGTCTCCAGCACTTTCTCGGTCCCGAGAAGGCTGCGTGCCAGTGTCTCGACCGGAGTCGGACGATCTCGGCACTGTTTGGGCCTTTTTCGGTGCCGACGGTCGGTCACCGAATTTATGGGTGGAGCCATGGCCTGATGGCAGTGGCGTCCCCTGGGCCTTGTAAATCTTCCTCTGTGTGGTTTTCGACGTCTTACTCACGGTTTGTGTATCGTCGAATCCTTCGGAGTCCGATTCTTGGATCGAGAAGGTACCTTCCTCTTCCTGCTCCTCGAACTCTCGGTGGGCTGTCGGCGCGGACGCCATCTGAAGTCTTCTGGCTCGACGGTCTCGGAGTGTCTTTTGGGACCGGAACGCACGACAGGCCTCACAGGTGTCTTCACTGTGCTCAGGTGACAGGCACAGGTTACAGACCAAGTGTTGGTCTGTATAAGGGTATTTATTGTGGCATTTGGGGCAGAAACGGAACGGGGTCCGTTCCATCGGCGTTCTTCAGCACGCGGTCGGGCCGACCAGGCCCCGACGGGGGATCGAAAAACTACCCCGAAGGGCACCGGAGCTCTTCGATCTTCGATGCGGTGTTGAATCTAAGTACGCCGATCCCGAACGCAACAATACCGACGAAAATCTTCCGAAATTAGCTAATTTTCCGTTCCGAAACTCGGAGCGACAGGAACACGTCCGAACCCGATGGCGGAAAAAAAACAGTCGAAGATGGAGTCGACGCCCATGCGCAATGGAGACAAAAGGAGGAGTCACTCGGTCCCGTGACTCGAAAGACTTCTTCGAAGAAAAACAACTTGTAACACTCCGGCCCAACACCAGATGGCGAGCTATTGCAAAACATGCATATCTACAGCGACAGATGCCATCGAACATAAACTTACTAAACTTTACTAAAGGCGTGGTTATTCATGGCTGAAAAGTCATGGCGCGTGACAATTACTGACTCCATTGAATATTGATTTGGCTGATTATTGATTGTTGTTTCTGTTCTGGAGCTATGGTAAGAACATCTTAAACGAGTCAAAATGTTCATCGACCTATACGCGTACCCTTGTAAGTTTACTTATTAAGGACCGACGTGCTAACACTTTCACACCTTAAATGTTCTGTGGGACTGATTAAAAAGATCCTTGGGGCCTTATCTGGAAAGCACTGGAGTGGTGAGTTAGTGAAACTGAGTAAGTGCTCTGTAACTTTGTAGAAACCACTCCCAATATGTAGGGCTGCAAAATACTAGAGGATTTTTTCCGATCAAACAGAGTTTTTGAAATGCTCTCGCATTTCTAGACTCAGCAAGGACAAATTAGCTCGTTGAGGAATGAAAAGTGCCAGATGAAGTATTTGCTGAAATTCCTATCTAATAGACCATGCCTTCAACCTACCAAAAGACGTTATTAAGTACAAATGTTAAAGGAAGATCGCATTATGGTATCTTTGTATCTCACACCATGAATCAAGATTAGATCTGGCCTTCGTAATATTCTCATATGTCTGGCAGGAAAAGCAGGACCTCCCACCTGAGTAGATCTTCTTACTCAGGTTCTACCCAAAGAACTCTACAGTTTTGATGCCATTATCAAGATTAACGTCTAAGATTAACAGCAGGTGATTAGGGGGAATACCTTATGACAGTGTACACACATTGCCACTGTTGTGGTGGCAGTTGTTTTCCAAAAATGTTTTCATAAATTGTGTACATTTCATGCATGTATGAGAAATAAAGCTTGCTAACCCCCACAGGACAATGGTCTAATGACAACTTTGTGAAAAAATCACAAAGGATATTCTTGCAGTGACACTATAACAGACAACCATGCAAGGCATATTTAGGAGAAACACAGCAGTTCTGTTTAGTCACACACAAGCAATTACAGATCATGAATGGTCACCTGTGCTCAAAGGACTGTTTGTTAGTAACTCACATGTGGACAATACAACAGCAGCTTTGGTGGGTACAGTGGAGGATGCAGCAATCTGCAAGCATATAACGTGGTAGTCATCTAATTTTATTGAGCCATGCATAGAACTTGAATGTGATCCAGTGGGCTTCATCAGGGTCGATAATTATTTTCATATATCCAAATGCGTTTGTCAACAGAAGTGTAATTCTGTATTAAATAACAGAAAGATACTTTGTACTGGAGGACTTAATTATATAAAATAATAATAATAATAATGTTACCCTGCTTGCCAATTTCTTCAGGGCATACCTTGGTGATTTCCTGTATGCATGTTCTACAGAGAAGGTTAATTACACTGGATGTTTTCCATTGAAGTAACATACAACTATTCATTGAACCAGTTAGTGTACATCGATAATGGTCTGAAGATGGCATCTGATTTGTGCTAGCCACCAAGTGGTTGTAAGATTTTGTTTTAAAAACCTCTGGCATTTCAGTGGGCTCCAATTCAGCCACTTCAGGCTTTCATGGCAAAATGTAAAGAGGCCTTCATTTAAGGCATGAAGGGCAGCAGGAAAACAAAAAAGCTGATTATCAAATTATCAATAATATTTTTTGGTTTGTGTTGACAAAAAGTTCTTGTACAAAATGTCAATGATCTGAATTGTAAACACAAACTAATTTAAATTCTTTATCACTTTGGTACTGAACAAACTGATTTTCTGGAAGTGCGATCAACGTGGCAAGTAGATAAACAACTTGTACACTAAAGAGGTGAATAGAAATTAACATGTACATGATATAGACCTCCCTACAAAGTTTTTGAAAAATCATGTTCAATATTTGTGTGCGATGCTATTAAAAAAAGATCATACTGGACAACAATACATACTTAAAAGGACTAGAAAAAACTAGCCTGAATGTCAGAAAAAGAGGTTACAGTAAATATATGATAGGAAATGTGATTCAGAATGCTTATGGAATACCATATGGCAATTAATTAAGAAAATATTGAAAACCATGAACGTAAGACCAGTGTTCATCAACAATTACTTTTTTTTTTTTTAAATCTTTTTATTAATGTGGAGAACACAGCATCACATACATTTGAGCGCCGGGGCTGCTCTTATAATATATAATATGTGACCCAGATTTATAACAAGAGAAAGAGAATGAAAAATAGAATAACAAAGAGAAAGGACAGAACTATACTGTACGATGGTGTGGGATATTCTAGTAGGCATTCCGAGATAAGGTAACAAACCATAAGACATCTGATCCCTCGCGGAATTTAGCCTAATTGGTAAGCTATATGGTGAGGGGAGTGAGGGGGCAGGAGAGACAAGGGGTGGGGCGGGCAAAGCGAGAGCGCAAAGAAAAGGGAACAGCGGGGTGAAAAGGAGAGGTTATCTCCCTAACAATATTAGTTTGATGTTCCGCAACGCTTAACCTGGTGGTCAGCTAGAGGTATGCGGATGGAACTCCAGTGCAGGCCGCCAATGACCGCCAGTCATCGTAAGATCAGCCCCTGCTCCAATTTCCAGCGGTGCATCATGACCAAAGCCCTCCTGGACTGGTCCTTTATGTCCCCTGAGTGTCATCACTCATGCATTTGTTCATGCTATATGTACTGTGTGATATGTTACAAATGATGTGTGAGTTAGGATCGTGGCGTGTGCCTCCAGGCCACATGGTCAAACTAGATCCTATTCTATTTCATATGTGGGTGTGTGTCCGTTGGTGCTATCTATGTGATCATGGTGGGCGGGTATCGTCTTTAGTTTCAAGTGATGTGAATAATGCATCCCATGCATCTATCCCCTTGATCTGTATCACTCTATCCCGGAGTGAGTGCAGCACTTGAGCCTCTGCTCTCGCCAACTTCAGCATATCTCTTATCAAATTAAGGGTATCTGGTACATTCAGCACTTTCCATTGCATCGCTATTAGGCGCTTGAATAACATAAATGCCAACTCATTGCATCTTTGTACTTGTTTCTTCCCTTTCGGGTTTGGATGGATACCCAGTAAACATGATGCGGGTGTGGGAGAGAGCGGACGCCCAACCAGCTCAGCAGTCAGAGCAGTTATGTCCTGCCAGGCACGCAACAGCGGCGGACATTCCCACATCATATGAAAAAAGGTTGCGTCTGTGTCCCCGCATTGTGGACACTCCTGAGGAGAGTGAGGAAACATGTGTTGTAGCTGGTGCAGAGACAGATAGCTCTGATGTAAGTAGTTAAATTGAGTGAAGCGAAATCTAGGATTGCGAGATACAGTTCGTACCAAGCCAAGTGCCGTGCCCCACTCTCGTTGGTCCAACGGAGCTGGGAGAACCCTGTATCACCTCACCTTCGGCTTGGGTTGGCTAATAAGACTTTATATATCTGGGACAGCAGTTCATGCAGTATAAGCGATGTTGGAGGTTCCCCATCTCCACATCGCCAAGTCCGATGTGTGAGTTGTTGTAGGGCATAATATGTCAGAAACCATCCCCGGTCCACGTCATATGTCGAGGAAAGTTCAGCATATGACATCATGCGGCCTTCTAGAAATATGTCCCCAACCATTTGTATGCCTCTCGCGGGCCACTGATGCATCTTATGATGTCTGGTCAGTTTAGAGATCCCTGGGATGGATAGTAGTGCAATCCGGGGTGAGTGTCAGGGAGGTCCGATTCCCGCCGATTATATAGTGGCGCCAGCACCAATGAGCAATGTGCGTCCAAGTGTTACGCTGGCCAGTTGGACTATTGTGATCCAGCAACCATCCCAACACGTCTGTACATCCTAGGATGGTGTGTACTAATTTCGCCTCTGAGTTCGAGGGGTCTTGCAACCAACGCCAGGCCCACTGTGTTTGCGCAGCAGCACAATATAATTTGTAATGTGGCGTGCCCAGTCCACCTAATTCAAGCGGTAGCTGCGTGGCTGTCAATGCCACGCACCGGCGGCCTCCCCCCCATATTAAGTCCGTCTTAAGGCTATTCAGTGATGTGAAGAAATCACGAGGGATCAGTAGCGGTAGAGCGATGAAGTGATAAAGCATGCGCAGTAGAATAATCATCTTGGAAATTGCTACCCTGCCCATGGGCGATAGCGGGAGCGATCTCGAGAAAGGCAGGGGTCCTCTAATTGATCGGAGCGTGCGTCCTAGGTTGCCCTCCCTCAGGTCAGCGACACCATGGTATATTTGTATGCCTAGGTATTTAAAGGTAGTGTGTGCCCACTGAAGTGCGTGTGTCAGGGCGCTGGATCGCAATTCCTCCAGTGACGGCGCTAGCAGGAACAGACAGGACTTGGACCAATTCACTCACAAGCCTGAAATATCTCCGAATTGGTCTAGTAGTTGCAGCATACCCGGCAGCGTGGCCGTGCAGCCAAGCAAATATATCAGCGCATCATCCGCATCTAATGAGATAATCTGATAACCGTCCTCATATGGTGTGCCCCCCATTCCTGCGCTCTCCTTCCGAGTTGTGCTGCCAGTGGTTCTATTGCCATGCGAACAAAAGCGGAGACAGTGGACATCCGTGCCTCCTGCCCTGCCTATCAGAAACTCGTCCGATATTATCCCGCCCGTTTTAACCCGAGCGACAGGGTCAGCAAACAGGATTTTTTATCCACTTCATAAAAACACTCCCAACCCCCAGCTGGTTCAGCGTCTCCAACAAGAAGGGCCAGCCCAACGTATCAAACGCCTTTTCAATGTCCAGAGAAACCGCTACTCGATCGTAATCAAGCTTGGGCGCAGCTCTAATGAGCTGTAGTAGACGCCTAATGTTTATAAAAGTGTTGCGTCCCGAGATAAAGCCTGATTGGTCCTCATGGACCAGCAATGGCATCAACGGGAGTAGGCGATTCGCCAAGATCTTACCTATTACCTTGCAATCCAGATTCAGTAGAGAGAGGGGACGGTATGAGTGGACATCCAATGGGTCCTGCACTGGTTTCGGAAGGACCACTATCACCGCCTCCCGTTGCGATCCAGACAACCTACCCTTCTCGAGCGCCTCGTGTAACATTTCTACATACGGCTTAATTAGTTGTCCCGAGCATGCGCAGTAGTACTCTGCTGGAAGACCATCACTACCTGGCGCTTTGTTGCCTGCTAGTTGTTAAATGCTATCTGAACCTCTTCCGCTTCTTTAGGTTTGTCTAATTCACTTTGCTGCGCTTCAGATAAACAAGTCAAAGGGAGTACATGAAAAAATTCTGTCAGTTGCTCTGTGAATGGGGAGTGGGCTGTGCTGCGTATAAGGTACTATAGTATCGCCGAAATGCATTGTTTATTCCTGCTTGGCTGTTGGTCATTACGGCTGACCTTAATCTTATTGCACCTATTGGTCTGTGTTGCTGTTCCCGCTGCACCAGCCAGGCCAGCAGTCTACCCGAACGGTCCCCCTCAGAATGTGCCCTGGCTACATAATAGCAATAATCATATCTACGCAAGCGCGTGTCGACTTCGCTCGTCCGCAATCGAAGCACCCGTAATTCCTCTCGGGTCACAGCACCCGTCACCATCTCCCGCTCTGCGTCTCAGAGCTCAGTTTCTGCATTCCTCAACTCGCCTACCAGCATCTGCCGCTTCCCCCCGCTGCCGACATGCAGAGGCCTCTAACCACCACCTTGTGGGCATCCCATTCCAAAGCACGCGACAATGCTGTCCCATTATTGAGTTTAAAATACGCAGAAATGTGTTCTGACAGCTTGTGACGGAATGGTGTGTCTAACAGTAAGCTTGGTTGCAGCCGCCAGGTGGAAATATGCGCCCTCGCTCTACCCCAATGAGTGTTACCTAGCAATGGGCAGTGGTCCGATATTGTTTTAGCTAGATAGGAAGCCTCCTTGAAGTTGCTAACTAGTTCGGCCGAGCAGAGCAGCAGGTCTATACTGGTGTGAAGGTGATGAACCGGGGAAAAAAATGAATATTCCCTTTCCAGGGGATACAGCGTGCGCCATACATCCACTAGACTGTGCTCTGAAATCCAGGTCTGGAGCACTTAGGAAGTTTTTCGACAAGGAGCACCGTCCAACGGGGGATGAGACCTAGCCTTATCTATGTCCGGTACGCAGTTCCAATCCCCGCCCCATATATATTGTGAAGTGGGATCTTGGAACAACTGGGGAGTGAGCGACAGGAGAAATTCTCCTTGCTTTGTGTTGGGAGCATATAAACCAGTTATAATGAGCGGTTTACCATCCCGGGAGCCCTCTAACTGTACATACAGGCCATCCACGTCAATTTTATGATGCTCTACTATGTAGGGTACTTCGGGGGCAATCCATACTAACACTCCCTTGGCGTATGCAGAATACGAGGTACCATAAAGCTAGACCACGCCATTTATTCTTAAGACTACGTAATTCGTCTAGTGTTAAGTGTGTTTCCTGTAGTATGGCAATATGTATTTTGTATCTTTTAAGGTATGCGTTGATCTTGCAGCGCTTATTGGAGATAGCCATGCCTCTCACGTTCCAGGTTATTATGTTATAGGTGGACAATCCCATATAAACGGAAGTTCACACAATGGTGTTAGCATCATCTGGATACCTGCCCAGGAAGAGAATCTTGAACCATGTATTCCTGTCCCCCCCCCCCCCCCATCTCCAACCCACCCCTGCCCCCCCTCCCAGAACCCCATCATCTAACGTGAGTGAAAAAGGATAGAAAAAAAGAATGGAAATGAACAAAAAGAAGACTTCTTAGATGAAGCCCAACTTGTAACACTAAGGCACAACAGGTGTCAAGTGTAGTAACTGTCATGGGTTACTCAGGTGTCCAGTTAGGGTGTGGGTGGGTGTGGGGGGGGGCGTGGGAGTGGCTCCGGTAAGTCCAGTCGTGACAGTCCCAGCTGGATGTTCATCACCCCCACCTCACCCCATGCGCCCCACCGCCTTCTTCGTCTCAAGCATCCTCATTCCTGTCTAGGAGGGGACTCTCAAACCAGACGACAAGTGGAAAGCGCCAGTCTGGTCATGAAGTCCCGCTGGGACGTCCGATGGGTTCCAGTTCGCCAGTCTGTTAATATGCACTTCGGCTTAGGGCTTAAATGTCATCCGCCATGCGTGGTGTTAGCTTCGGGCCGAGTAACGAAGGAGAAGTAGAGCCGCTAGATTGACCCGCCAAAAGGTCCAAATTTGCCCCTTTGGTATTCCGGTGAATCTGGCGTTGTGGTTAAGTAAACAAGGTGGCCTCGCTCAGGGCCCGTTCCTGGCTTTCAGCAACTTGTACCTTGGATGGGCGTGGCTCAGGCTTTGGTTTCTTTCTTCGTCGAGGTTGGGGGTTGAGACACGTTCCTTGTTTGTCGTCATCATGTTTAAGCTGAGCCAGCCCTTTGGCATGGAGCCAGGTACCAGCATCTTCAGGGGATGGAAAAATATGCGTCTTCTCCCCGTCTATTACCCGGAGTGGTGCCGGAAACAACAGGGAGTAGGAGAGGTTATTGTCGCGCAATAGTTGTTTTACTCTTGTGAAGGACGCACGCCTGCGTTGTACTTCGACGGTGTAGTCTGGATACGCCATTATTACATTGCTGTCCATCTGTATGGGGCCCTGAGTCTTGAATCTTTGGAGAATCTGATCTCTGTCTCGAAAGTTTAGGAGGCGTGCTATCAAGGGCCAAGGGGGGGTGGGGGGCACCCGGCCGTGGTAGTCCGCTTGGGATTCGGTGAGCGCGGTCTACGGCGAACATGAGTGATGCAGTGGTCGTCATCACCTTATCTAGAAGCCACGTCTCCAGAAATATTTCAGCATTCGGTGACTCCACTCACTCCGGGAACCCCATAAACCGGATGATGTTTCTCCTGGAGCGCCCTTCTGCATCTTCTGCTCTCCTCTACAATTGATTCACCTCTGTTTCCATGCGCTGTACCTGGTCACATAGATCTTTGATTTCTGGTAAAGTTACCGTAAGCGCCTGTTCATTTTCGCTGACCTTGTCTGCCAATTTGCAGTGGTCCGCCCTGAGCAGATTCACTTCGACTACTACCGACCGAGTCTATCTTCCCTTCCAAGGGAGTTTTTGTTTCTAACACTGCTTGTAGTAGCTTATCGAATTGTGCTGAGTGCGCTTATAGAGTCAGATTCATTTGTTGTAACGCAGCAGCTTGTGTCCCTGCCAATCCTGCTGGGTTCGGTTCTTCTGAGTCCACCATTAGCTGCGGCCTAGGTTGTTTTGGCTTGACCATATTTGTATGGGTCGCTGTGTCATGGCCGAGGGCACCAGCCAACCCACGTCTCTTGAGCCGTCAAGCAAGCTGCTGAACCAGAGGTGGGGTGAAAAAGACCACATAGGCCGAATCTATCCCCTATCGCAGCACAGATGTGAAAGTTAGATTGTCTTGTGAACCCCGTGTGCCAACGCCGTGTATGGGGTTACGGTGGGTATATCTATCAGCTGTGGCCAGTTCAATCTCCAACTTCAATCTTGGCACATCCTGTACCTTCTCAAGTGTGTTACTGCTAGTTTAGCAGTAAGATGTTCAGAAACTACAGGTGGGCTGAATCACGGAGGGCCCGCCTCAGCAATAAACCCTACGTCAGGGCTAGTTAATCGCAAGGGTTGGTAAACGTTTGTGACCCGTGCAGGCCCCGACATGCACAGCTATTGAGTGTTAACTGTAAGTGCTAGAAGGACAATCCAAGGCCCTGCACAACAACCCAGGCTGTGATCAGGAGGTTCATCTCTTCAGGGGATGACTGCGCAGTTGTGCAAGCGACTGCTCCACTTTACGGAGTGAACCATGATCCAGTCCTCTGGTCACCAAAACCTGGTTCTTACTGTCGGTGCGATCGCCAGCCCATCCACCGAACACGACAAACCTTACTGCCACGGTAGCCTCGCGTGTAGTCTTTTTGCAACCCCCATGTCGTTTTTGCCGGCGCCCCCTAGTCCCAACTGCACTCTTCAGGACGCCTTCGCGCTCCAGCGTGCCACGCTGATGTTATCACTCGTCTTCTGACGTCCCTGCAAGCAAGTGTCCCCGGCGCTCACCACATGGCCGCCCGCACCTTCCCGGCTGCTAGGCCGTGCCGTCTTCAGATAGCTCCGATCTGCGACACTACGTCCTCAAACATTGCCGCCAGGTCCGGAGCAAGCCATGTATGTGTGCGGGCCAGGCGAACCCGAAGTGCTCGGATATGGCCTCCCTGTCTCACGGGGTGATCCGCGCGGGTGAGCGCTACTCACATCTAGGTGTAGGGCGCCATCACAACCTCGCACCCCCGGCCCAGTCGATCGGGTCTGTAGGCCATAGCCCCTTCTCCAGGGGGGGGTCCGTCGTTCTGGAGACTCCCCGCTGCACCGCCGTACAGTCGCGGCTCGCGATGCACCTCCTCAGCTCCAGCGGCACACACAAGGCCCAAACCTTGAGCCCTGTGATGCCGCTACACCGTCGGGGAGAGACACGGCTCCTTCCTCCGTCCTCGCCGCTCCACGTCCAGCGCCACCACAAACCTGCACCACGCTCGGCCCGGCCCAGTGTGCTCCGCACTGCACAGCTGAGGCCAGCCGAGCAGGTAATTGACTCTACGGCGCTTCATAGTCACTCACAGCAAGGCGGTGGGCACCGGGGTCGTATGGGAGGGAGGAATTGAAGAATTACTTTTAGGGCAGCAAGCGGAGCTCTTAGAAAGCGTCCGCACCAGCCGCCATCTATGACACGCCCCCCAACTGCATCAACAATTACTTAACGTGTTTACAAAGTCAAAGAAGAACAACTAAGTTAGCATCTCTACTGGAATTCTCCATTAAAGTGTCATCCTGAGCAACGGCTGCCCGTTAAAGCACCAATGCAAAAGGAAATCAGGCTTTTTATAGAGCATTCCTCTTCATTAAAAGCTCTATGTTCATGCTAAGCCAGGGTTCACATCTACATGTGGAATGCAAAGGAACACTTTCAATAAATTTCAGCCACATCACTGGGGTGCGTACATAGAGGCTTTGGCAAATTAATAAGCTGATGAAAGGTCTTCTTTTAAAAAAAATAAAAGTTACCAAACGATCAAGACAACTATTTCACGGCACTCAAACATTGTACTGCTATACAGATATCTAGGCTGAAGACTGATTAGTGCCTTAGTGAGAGATGTCACATGTTATTAATAAATTAGTGGAACAGAAGCTGGTATATGGTGATTAATTAATCTATGTTTAAAAGCCTAATAGAGAAAGTAACACGGGTTGTAAAATGTGTACATTTCAATGTTATTGAGCCATGTGGCCACCAATCGCATTGTGCACCAGGTTTAACGAGTTTTGCTTTTTATTAAATGAAAGTATTAAAATGAAAAAAACGTTTAAAATGTTTTATTAAAATATACATTAATAACTGAAGTGTTAAAATGAATTCATCATACTTATATTTGAATAAATGAACTTTATCATTCCAAATCACACGTGCAGAACAATAAATGCACATTTAACATTAGTTCTAACATGTTATAAATAATGTTTGCAATCAAGTAATTTGCTTTGCATATATGATATGAATTGTAAAGTGTGCAATAGGTTTATTAATGTATTGATCTGTATTAAGGCTTCCTTAACTTGACTAGGTCTGAAGAGATTTATTTTGCAGCAGCAAACAAACATCACTTGTTTATTCTGCCCCCTCTGACCTGAATTCTTTCCTTGGGCTGCTTATGTAATGTTGAATGTCCTACTGTATTGTAGATAGGAGGCATGTTTTAGATGCAATAATGTAACACTATTTGTTCTAGCTGTCGAACAGGAACACATGTCCGAACAAAGCATGCTGGCACCACGCATGCCTGAAAAACGCAGTCGGAGCAACAACCGCGATGTTACCATACCACTAATGCCTTTACCATAAATGCCTTAACAACGATTTTTCGTTGCAAAGACATTCCTGATAAAGGCATGTGTGGAATGGCATGCTTGGTTCCAGCATGTGACCCCCCCTGACCTCCCCACACCTAAAAGTACAGCGACAACCTCTCACCCCACCCTAAAACCTAAATTACCCCGACCCCCCCACCCCGCCCCTAAAACTACAGCGACCCGCCCCTAAAACCACCCCAACTCACCACCCCAGCCCCTAAGACCACCCCGACCGCCCAACCCTGCCCCTAAAACTTACACTACCCCGACCCCTCCACCCCGCCCCTAGAACTACCATGACCCCGCCCCTAAAACCACCCCAACCCTAAAACCACCCCAAGCCCCACCCCCAAACTTACCGCGACCCACCACCCTGCCCCTAAAACCACCTCAACCCTGCCCCTAAATTTACTGTGACCCCCCCACCCCATTCCTAAAACCACCCCAACCTGCCCCTGAAATTACTGGAACCCCCACTCCCCAAAACCGAAAACAACACCCCCACTCCCGCCCCTAAAATTACCGCGACCCCCCAACCCTGCCACAAACCTAAAACCACTCCAACCCACCACCTCACAAATTACCTCGACCCCTCGTCCCTAAAACCACCCCAACCCCCACCCTGCGCCTAAAATTACGCGACCACCTATCCATAAAACCTAAAACCACCCCAACACCCACGCCTAAAATTACCGAGACCCCCCAATCCAGCCCCTAAAACCACACAAACACCGCCCCTAAAATTACCGTGACCCCCCACTCCACCCCTAAAAGCTGAAACCACCCCAACCCCATCCCGCCCCTAAAATTACCGTGACTCCCACCTCGCCCCCAAAACCTAAAACCACCCCAACCTCCCCACCCGCCCCTAAAATTACTGCAACCCCACCCCCAAAACCTAAAACTACCCAAAACCCCACCCCTAAAACTACTGCGACCCCCCACCTGCCCCATAAACCTTAAATTACCCTGACACCTGCCCCTAAAAACTAAAATTACCCCTACCCCATCCCTCCAACCCTACACCAGCCGCACTTACTTGGCCGCGTCCTCTCCGATCCAAAGTCTGTTTTCCTCTGCCATAACCACGCATATTCGTTGTTCCGGACATGTGTGGTTAAGGAGGAGGAAAACAGGGTCATTCTTCACGAAAGCGTTGTTCCGCTTTTATGGACAATGACCCTCGTAGTTCCGCTGTCGTGTTTTATGCTACTTCCTGTCGAACAGAACAGGAAATCTGCGGTTCTCATGAAATTAATTAGTTCAGTTTATTGTGGGTTGTGAGAAACGAACTGCAAGTAACAAAAGGAAATGAGGAAAGTAGAAAAGACACAAGCAGAAGCTAGGTGAGATGCAGAGCAGAGACTGTGGAGAGCAGATACATTACACGCAGTGAACTTATTTCCAGCAATCAAACAGGAAGTTGATGGAAGGGTTAAGATTAAAGCCAAAAAGAAATCTCAGGAAGATACAGACCAGAAATTGGGTGAATACAAAAGATTAGCAGATGTCGAGAGTGATTTAGAGGACGAGTTTATAACCCAGTTGTTGCAGAATTTCCCCCCACCATATCATGCAATCACATCATCAGTGAATCAGAATATGATCTTGAGTGTTGCCACAACTCCAGTTGCACAAAGTCGTATTCAAATGACTCCAAATGTGCCTCCTGCTAATACTGCACAGGTGCCAGCGGTTTATCCGACAGTTCAAAGTGTTAACACAGTTAGGAATAAATGTTCCAGCCCAATTTATGTCACAGACAATTAAGAATGAAGGAATGACTCTGTTTGAGTCCACACCTAATGTCCAGACACCTGCACAATTTGTGAATCAGAGACAGACAATGCCTATGTATTCCCCAGTAATGAGACCAAAGAATGTTGCTCCAAATCAGGCTTTTGGTATAGTATTAGCTGGCCACAGTAAAGGATTAATGTTACTGCAAAGTCAGTCGAATCTGACAGGTCTAGAAGCATTAACAGTCCGAGTAACAATTAGTCCAGTAGTCCTGTTGTATGCACAGGACAATAACAAGAGTGGTCCCCAAATTTCAAATCCAGTATCAGCAACAAATTCACCTTTTGGAACTAATGCAGAAATGGAGAGACTGAGCACTACTGTGCCAGCCATGACCCCTTTGAATTCTTCAAGTTTGAGTCAGACACATAAAGGAGTGGTTCCACTAATTGATGTTACATGTCTCTCATGCTCACTGTGATCATCTGTGAAGACTCCAGAGCAGGTTATGAGAGCCCCTTGCAATGTCCCACAGTTTATGCCCCAAGACAGAGGAAATAACATTTACAAGGATTGACAGCCCAACAATTGACTGAATAGTTAGATAATTTGAGTGGAGCATCAGTCCTAGGAAACACACCAGAGGGAGAAATGACACTGAACATGGTTAGATTAAAATTGGAATTAAATTGAATGATTTAGGGAACCCTCGAGTTGGACAGATCAGATTACTACAATGAAAATAACTGCGCTTCATGTGCAAAGACGTTACACTGTGCAGGACAGGTTTATGAGAAATTAAATAATTTAGCTGAGAAATATGAAATTGAGATGAATACATCCAAACAGTTGAAGAGTTACCGATTAGAATTTGCCTCGGGAGATATTGCAAACATGAGATTACCCGGAATAAAAATTTACTTTAAGGAGTTGATTCAAAGTATTCAAACATGGGGAGCATTAGATAAATGGGAAGGCAGATGGGCAAAACAACGAGATTAGAAGAAGAAGCCGACTACATCTTCAAATGATGTACAGCAGGCTGAAGGAGCTGGCAAAATTATGCCAATGAGAGAAACTCCAAGAGGGAATTTTGTTCATGTCTCTTGGAGTAGATGTGTCATAGTATCATTTACAAATGATTACCCAAACCTGAGGGAGAAACCAGTGGAGTGGTACCAGCAAACTGAGATGTTTGTCAAATTTGCAAAGGGCTTGTGGGAAGACTGAAAACCTTTGTTTGAGATTGTGGTTCCAGCCATTTTGTGGATTGAATGTAAGAGAAGTGTTGCTTGGCCAACGCATGAGCCGCCAAGAGATGCAGTAACAGGTGCACCATCTGAAGAAGTGATGAGAAACTATTACAAGGTGACTGAATTTCTGAAAACTGGAGTTTACCATAAAGACACTGATTGGTAAAGGATTGACAGAACATCTCAAGAAATAAAGGAGTCTGTTCACGCTTATTATGAGACTGCTGAAGCTTTCAGACAATACAGTGGCACAGAGATTATTGAGCAGAGAAACAGGATTTATTTTGTGTCTAGATTCATTCAAGGATTGAAGACTGAAGTTAGTAATATAATTAAGAATCATTTGATTTGCTGGCAAGGAAAGCCGGTTAATTAGGTGTTGCAATACACAAAGTACTGCAGTGACAAGATTGTTCTGAAGCAGAAGAGGTTTAAGGAAAAGGCAATTGTGATGCAGATGAAATCTGCCCAAGTAGCAGGTGTGCAGGGATAGCAAGGAATGATGAACGGAGGAGAAATGCAAGGGATGCAAAGGCAGAATGCTGCCTCAGTTTAGAGGTAGAGGTAATGAAGGTCGAGTAGATCTGAATGCGGATGTGGATATTAGGAACATGAGAAAATGCTGCCTTGTCATGGGTGCGCTGCGCCGGACTTTGGAAGCAGGAATATCGTTATAGAAATATAAATAATTTGGTGCAAGGTGGTGGTGTTGCACAGATGGTTGACAACAGTCATTTTCAAAATGCAGGAGTCCGAAGGCCCGAAACCAAACTACGAATGTCCCTACTGAAGCAATCCAAATGCAGGTTCCCCAGCAACAAGTACAATTTCCTCAACAGCAAATTCATGTTCAACAGCAAATGAAGATACCACAAGCTCCGATGGCACAGCAACAGGTAATAGTTGCTCAGTAGAATGTGACCCAGAGAACAAATGCAAACATGAATCAGTTTATCACACAAACCCATTGATTGATTTCAGTGATGATGAGATGAGTGAAGAATGCATGAGTGAGAGTTCAGAAGAAGAGGAATGTGTGTTAGCTGCCTCATTGAAGGTATATCAGTGTGGTCCTTATGTGAATGGGAGTGTGATGGGTCCACTGTCAGATATGCAGAGGTCCCTAACGTGCCCCTTTCAGGAAGAATAGTTCAAGTTGTGGGAGTCGCAAATCAGCATTTGCTAAACCCCATCACAGAGCCAATTCCAGTTAAAATAGGGACATCTGAAGGCCTGCACCGATTTGTAGTTTGCGAATCAAGTCCTCTGAGTCTGTTAGAGGGAGACTTGCAATGCCAATTAAAATGATCCATCACTTGTACGGATGAATGGATATCAATTCAGACCAATAGTGATGATGAAATTTCCAGTCAAACTGATGAGAAGTATTCTCTCATTACATTCCTGCCATGACAGTTAAAGATTTGTCTGATGAATTACAAAAGACAGTAACACTAAGAGTTTGGGATCTCGCTGGAAACGTTATTGGACTTATTCGAGGTGCTGATCCAGTCAAGCTGACTGTTATGCCAACTCCAGAACACCACAATGTCACATGATCCCAGAAGTAATTGAAGTTATTTCCCCAGTAATTGCAGATTTTGTTGAACAGGGAGTTCTGAAAGGAGTGATGGGCAGCCCATGTAATACACCAATTATGGGTTTGTGAAAGCCCCGTTCATGATTTGAGAAAGGTGAACAAAATTGTGGTATCCTGTTGTGCCACAGTGCCAAATCCAGCAGTAATCTTATTTCAGGTTCCCATGTGAAGCTGAATGGTTTTCAGTCACTGATCTGTCCCAAACATTTTTCTCAGTGCCGCTGCATGAGGATAGTCAGTTCCTCTTTTGTTTCCGATTTGGCACTGTGCATACTCATTGTGTCGTACTCCTCAGGGTTTATTCGGAATCACCCTCCATTTTTAATCAGATCCTGAGGAAGAACTTCAAGTCTTTGAACATGCTGTTTAAGTCTGCTTTCGTGCAGTACATTGATGACCTGATGGTTGCATCCAATACTTGAGAAGCTTGCAGACAAGATACAATAGTGTTATTAAATCATTTGGGTGAGAACGGACACAAGGTTTCCCCTGTTCAATTACAGTATTGTCAGACAAAAGTGAGGTATTTGGGTCATGAAATTGAGTAAGATGCAAGGAAAGTGTCCAGAGAGAGAGTTGCAGCAATTATGCTAATTAATCCCCCAGTTACACAGAGAGATGTCAGAATGTTTTTGGGCATGGTGAGCTATTGCCGCCAAAGGATCCCGAATTTTTCAGCAATTTCCAAACCATTTCAGACATTAACACATAAGGAAGTCATAGATCCAGTCCCCTTCGATTAAGAATGCATGAAAGCTTTCACTGAGTGAACGACAGTTTGTGCAGAGCTCCAGGTTTGGGAATGCCCGATTACACGAAATGTTTTGCACGGTTTTGTCATGAACATGATGGTTGTGCTCTTTCTGTTTTGAAGCAGTCACATGGAGGAACAAACAGGAAGATGGAATATTTTTCAGCCACACTGGATCCTGTTGCTGCTGCTTTGCCCGGCTCTTTGAAAGCCGGGGCCAATGTTGGTGTGGGTATTAATCAATGCGACGGCATTGTGATGGGACATCTTCTAACTGTTTATGCCCCACACTCAGGTGAAGTACTTATGATCAGGTCGAAGACCCAATATCTGACCAATGTCCGTCTTACCCGTTATGAGTTATTGATTTTTGGATCAGCAAATGAAACAAGAGGCGTGCCACTTTGAATCGCACCACAGTAATGCCTGTAAATGTTGAAGGTTCAAATGATAAATGAAATGGAACATGACTGCCTCGATGGTACTGAACTGTGCACCAAACCCTGACGTGATCTTCAGAATACTCCTTTAGAGGAAAATGACCAAGTTGTTTTTGTTGATGACTCCTGTTGTAGCGACAGTTAAGGCACTCTGAGAGCAGGTTATGCAGTTTGTACACCCTAAGGAGAAGTTGAAGCCCCATGGCTACAAGGAGTCGTTTCTGCCCAAGTAGCTGAATTGGTTGCTCTTACAAGAGCATGCTGCGTATTAGAGCAGCTCAAAGTGACAATATTCACTGATAGTCAATATAGATTTGGTGTCGTCTGGATCATCCATTCGAAATGGTGAAAGAATTCATGATTTGTTAAATGCTTTACAGCTACCTGAGAAGATTGCAGTTGTCAAGTGTGTGGCCCACCAGAGGTCAAGTGCTTATGTAATGTTAGACAATGCCTATGCTGACCAAACCGCGATATATTGTGCACTCCACTGCGTCGCTTTCTATGAAGAGTGGAGAAATGAAAGTGACACTAGTGAGACAGATATTTCTTGATGTCAGTGGTTGATACCTGTGATGAAATTGAGATGTTGCAGGAAGAAGCAACAACGGAAGAACACAGTTTAAACAGGCTTTGTTCAAAAAGAGGGAGATAATGTCTGGATTTCAAATTAAGGGAAAAATTGTGTTACCAGATTGTTCACTGAACTCGATGGCGAAGTATTATTACACACAGGTTCATCTCGGCAGAGACGCAACGATTTGCACATTCAAACAGACATGGTACAACCACAGATCTAGATTGGTTGCAGAAGTGGTTTGTCACAGATGTGTTACATGCCAACAAATGAATGCAGGGAAACACAGAGTGGTTCATTTGAGCCACATAGATAGATCGGGAGGTCCATTTAACAGAATGTAACAATTTCATTGAGATGTCTGCCTGTAACGGATTGAAGTATGTGTTGGTCATTGTGTGTGTGTGTGTGTGTGTTTTCTAAGTGGATTGAGACTTATCTAACACGTAGGAACGATCGTATCACTGTAGCTAATCTGCTGCTCAGAGAACTTATTTGAAGATATGGATTCCTGACTTTTTTGGAATCGGATTAAGGAACTAATTTTAAAAATGAGATTATAAAGCTGTTATGCACAGCAATGAACAACAATTGCACTGTAGTTACAGACCAGAGGCATCTGGATTGGTGAAGCAGATGAATGGAACCAGGGCTCGAAAAATCTACTCAACCACTCACTATGGCGAGTCTTACTTGATCAGTCGAGCTATTTTTAGGACTTACTCGTCCCTTCTGGCGATTTGACCAAGAACAGGTGTTCAGCTGAAAAGTGGAGGGGCAGTAAAAGATGCCTTTAAACCTTGGTCTTATGTCACATTTGCTCTGTGTTCACAGACAGAGGTCAAAAGTTAGTTTGTCTTACAATTAATTTTCCTTGACTGCTGAGTTCCAGGACTTTGTAAGGTGAACTGAGACCTGGTGTTTATAAAACGATACAGAATGTCAGGTTTTTCCTAACACACATCATTTAAATGACTAAGTCAACTGTGCAAACCTTTAAAATATATTTCAGTAGCTGTGAAAGCCCATTTTTTATATTTGTGTGATGAAAAATAAATATTTTAATAGGATGAAAACAAATCAGAATACTTTACGTGTGGTTGTGCAAAAGTTACGTTTTCTGAAACCCAATTTTCACAGATTGTTAGTACACTATATAGTTTTATCAGTAAAGCTGCAACTTAGTGGAGAGGTTTTTGGACATTTCTTGGAGTGTAGATGACAATATGCGACATCATCATGGTTTAGTAACATATTTATTAAAATTGAGTGTTTTAACAAACTGAGAAACACTCCTGCCCTAATGGCAATGCTGTTAGTAAACTAAAATAAGTCATGTGTCCCTATGTGGACTAGATTCTTGTGATGCATGCAGCAAGTTAGTCTACTTAATCAAATAAAACAGTTTATTTTTGTACTGCAGAAATGCTGAGCTCACATATTTGAAGTTGCAATCATATGCAGAAGAAAAAGGCGACTGTAAACTATTTGCATAGGATCATACAATTTCACACCTGTTTACGGGTCAAGTATGTTACAGTTAGGTCAAGTAGATTATATAAGTTAATCCGCCTGCAGGTATAGTAACATTTTTATGATTTTGAGAGGCCTGGGAATACTGAAAGCTTGACTGACAAAGGTTCGTGTCTCAACAGCATTGAAATGGCCTGACGCACTACCACTTGTCCTGATGAGCACGCTTAGCACCTCTGACAGGAAGACAGGACTGTCTACCCATGAAATTCTGATGGGTCGTGCAATGAGACTACCAGCAGTACCTGCAAATGCACTTGTGAACATAGCAGATGACTTACTGTTGGATTGCGGCAAAGGTCTAGCTGATGTGGTTTGCTCTTTGTCTCATCCGGTTGAAGAAGCAACAGTTCAACCAGCTCAAGAACAGTGCCACAGCCTGAAGGCTGATGAATGGGTGCTGGCTAGCAAACATATGAGAAAAGGTCTGTTTCATGTCCTCTTAGTGACAACAACATCTGTTAAGTGTGCTGGTCTGGATTCATGCAAGCCATAGACGCAAAGTTCTTTGTCCTCTTGGAAGCACAGAGTCTGATCCCGCAAGAGCAAAACACTGATGGAGAAAGTGTTCGACTTGACCAAGCTGTGAGGACGGAACCAGTGGCTGAAGCAGAAAACATGCAAAGTGGTGAAGGCACAGTCAGTCTGCACACAGATGAAGGCACAGATAAAGGCGCAGACAAAGGTGCAAGTAGCTTGCAAACAGACAAAAGTGTAGGAGAGCAGAGTAAAAATCAAAGTCAAAATCAACTGATTCCTGCCAGCACAGCAAACGTTGTGAAGGCAGTTGCACCCAGAAACAGAACTGTGGAAGGAGACAAATGGCCTGCAGCTGCACATGAACTGGTTGCTGATAAACTTGAATTAATAAAAGAAGCGACTGAAATGTCAAATCAAAGTGAAGATGAAGATCGTGCTGGGAGGAGAATGAAAAGACAAAGAGAGCCAAGTCACAATTACTCTTCACCTGAATGGATCTATTTTGTCACAAATGAATGGGAGAACGAGTTTATAGCCTCTTGTTTTGACTGTGAGAATTCAGCTGAACATTCTGGAACTTGAATTTGCATTTGAACTGAGCTTTGAAATAACCTTGCCAGTTGATCAACAAAGACATTACACTCTAGAAGTAATCATTAGCGATCCTTAGACTGTGTTATATTGAAAACGAGCATTGAATTATTTTTGAGAGCTTTTAGTTTAATCTCACAGAACTTTCTTGAAGATCAAGCACTGCTGTAACTAGTGCAAAGAATTGAAAGCCACTTTGTTTTGATTTTTGCTTGCTTTTACTTTTTATATACATATTTTTTTCTTTCTCTGATTCTGTAGAAGCCATGAATACTGGAAGGGCAAAAACAGTAGGTGTAAATACCTGTGCACTGGTGTGGTAGTAGTATGTATGAGCATTTTATTGAATGCAGGAATGAGTGTTTCGATGAAAAGAGAGGTGCAAAGTACAGCAACTCCAGTGCCGAGAATGACAACATCCAAGCAGGATAAGTTTTATAAAGGTGAGGGTTGCTTCACTTGCATGACACAAAAGGAGATTTATATTCCAATGTATATTATATGTTGCTTATGAGTATGTACATACAATGAAGGTGTGTGATTGTTATGTGTGCCCACAAATTCCTTTGTCACTACAAAAAGGGATCACTTATCACAGCTTACCGCTAATTTATGGGATTTGTTGCAGTCTATTATTAACACCTTTGTACTACCAAGAGTATGTTCAGTATTTTTACTTCAACTACGATGTAGTCTTTTCTTTTGTTCCCATTAATCAGCATTTGAGCTGCACTGCAAAAGCTAGAAACAGACATAGTTGGAGGTTTCTTTGAGCCTACACTGACCTTTGGCACAGCATATGCACACCGGAATAACTTAACATGTATTCTAACACAGGTAGAAAAGGAGTTCATTAATCATGTAGCTTATAGAAGAAAAGCAATGAAAGAAAGTATAGATAAGGGTAGAGTTAGCAAGAAGAAAACAATTCACAACAGACCTGATGCACAGGAATGCTTAGCTTTAGATTTCCAACATGTAGGAAAGCTTTGTACATATAGGCCGCAATCAAGAGCTGACAATAAGTTTGTAGGAATGAGCGAATGCAGACATGTGTTCCTGTTCAAGAGTGTATGGAATTTCATGCTAAATGGACAGGACCCGCTGTACCTAGTGTCCATTACATCTGTGGTAGGAACGCTTATTACAAGTTACAAGGTTGGTATGGCAAATGCTATTTAGGAGTGGTTTTCCCGAACATTTACCACGTGGACAGCATTGGTAGTCTAGATGGGAATGAAAGATCTAAATTGAGATATAAAAGAGGAGCAAGTAGTTTAGAAATTACAGAAGATATTTTTGGAGTGTTTATTCCATCAGTGAGAGTGATCTTGAATGACAAATTTGAGAAAGTGATCTACGATTGTAGATAAAATGTCAACTGATTTTTCAGGTGCAATGCTACTGATGGACCAGAAATGTTTACGGCAAAGTCAATAATTCTTCAGAATCACCTTGCGTTAGACTTTTTTTTTTTTTTTTTTGCAAAAGAAGGCAGAGTCTGCAGAGTTTTGAAATCACAACACTGTTGCACTTATATCCCAAAATAACAGCAAGGGGATAAGAAGATACTTATTTAATCTGACAAGTCTGAAAAATTACTTAAATGACCTAAAGGAGACAAATGTCTGGGAGACAATAGGTGAGGGATTCTCTAAGATAGGATCTTGGTTTGATAACTTGGGAAATGGTTTTGTGAAAATGATCTTGAAACCTTTATTGATTGTGACAGTGTGCATAATTTGTGCACTTAGATTTTACAGAGCTTAAAATTTCTGGAGAAAACAAAGAGCAAAGAATAAACAGAGGAGGGAATAAGTGGAAATTGAAAATATGAGAAACAGGTATTAGTAGACGATGAAGAGAATTGATGATTATCGCAAACCTAGACCTATGCGTTATCAAACGACAAGGATTTGAGGTTGTCTCATTGTAAATGAGAATAATTATTTTGTGACAGCCTAGATTGCTGTCAGAGGAGAGACTGAGAGGGATCAAATTTTATTAATGAATTAGTGCCATAGAAACTAGCATATGGTGATTAATTAATCTACGGTTAAAAGTCTAACAGAGAAAGTAACACAAGTTGTAAAATGTGTATGTTTGAATTTTAGTGAGCCATGGGGCCACTATTCATATTATCTACCACGTTTAACATGAGTTTCGCATTTTATTAAATGAAAGTATTAAACTGAGCTTACGTTAAAAAATGGTTTATTAAAGAATAGATTAATAATTGAAGTGTTAAAATGAAAATTAATTGTGCTTATATTTGATTAAAAGAATTTTATCATTGCAAATTACACATAAGTAGAAAAATGAATGCACGCTTAAAATTAGTTTTAACACGTTATAAATAATGTTATGAGCTGTGAGGTGCGCAACAGGTTTATTAATGTATTAATGTCTATTAAGGCTTCCTTAACTTGACTAGGTCTGAAGAGATTCATTTTGCAGCAGCAATGAATCACATGTTTATTCTGTCTCCTCTGACCTGAATTCTTTCCTTAGGCTGCTAGTGTAATGTTGAATGTCCTATTGCATTGTAGGCAAGAGACAATGTTACATTATGACATCTAAAACATATTTGTTCTAGTTGTCATACAGAACAAGAAATCTGCGGTTGTTACACAAAGCTTAGTTTATTGTGGGTCGTGAGAAAAGAATTGCAGGTAACAAATTATTAGAAAATGTAATATTTTGGCAGAACTACATGTAGTCACATTATAATCAATTGACTTTTGCTGAGAACATTCTTAAAAGTATCAGAATTTGGTGGTGCCATCTGCAGTGATTGGACGCTGAAACTGATATCCGAAATGAGCCCACTTAACGGACCAATCAAATGGATTTTGGTTATTCTAATTAGTGATTAGTGAGAGACTTTGAAATTTTAAGGTAGTTCTTCTCCTGCCTGGAAGCTGTCTACTTCTGATTTAAGTCTGCTCTTATAAGGCCAACTAATTCTGAACTGCTAATCTGTCCTATGTGCAGCTCGTGTTCTCCACTGTTCTAATGCTACTATCACCTGACACCGGAAGAAGGTGACTGTTCCTGTGGAATTATCCTGTTTGCTGTCCCATAAGGAGAGGTATAACTAAATGTGGTTTCTTGGTTTTTCTTTTAGCCTAAACACTTACACCAGCATATTTGTAAAATTAGTTGCCCTAGTTAGAGGATTTTTCCAAATTATTTTTGTCTTCCTTGTATCCTTTGCTGTTGCCCACATATGTTAGCCTGTTCGCACACAGGGTAGTCTCAATTTTGGTTAGTGATAAGGATGGCCCAACTCAGATATCGATTTTTGAAACTGTATTTTGATGATTTACTGATGTCACCATCATCTGCTTTGAATGTTAATAATCATGTGCGTAGTGTATTGTTGCTAATCTATACTATTCTTTTGGAGCATCTAACAATTTTGATGTTTAGTAGGTTGAATCTTTTCAGACGTTTTGGTCAGCCTATGGTTTTCATGTATGTTTATAACTTAGTTTTGAGCACCATTTACGCGGCACTGATTTTGGGATCATAATAAAGCTATGAAATTTTGTTTGGTTTGGAGTCTGATTTAGTGTTAAATTGTTTATGATGTTTAGAACTGTTTATGGTATAATGTCACTGTTTGTGACTGAATGATTCTGACTACTACACTTTCTGCCAAGTCCAAAGATTCAGTAGATCTCAATAGTTGGGATTGGTGCTGGTGTCTCACCCACACACTGGTGGTCATTGAGCCCGGAACTGCAGAGCAGACATTTTTTTGTGGCCTCAAGCTCCAGCAGCAGCATTCACTGAAGCTACTGAATACATCCTCTGATGTAGAGAAAACAGAAAACTGGGTATGCTGCCTCAAAGCAAAGTCTGCAAAGAAAACTAGAATATTGGCTTTCTAATCTTTTAATGCGGCCACCTCAAGAAGCTGTAGGTTTACTGTGTTGCAACCAAATTGGAGTTGCAGCTAAAAAAGGGGAAATCCAGAGATTCACAAACATTGCTGGGGGTCTGGCGAGGTAGAAGTAAAAGTGACAGGCAAAGCCACCACTGAAAGGAGTTTTAAAAAACAGAGAAGTCTAAAATAAAAAATGTACTTATAACATTTAATGTATTTAAATTAGCATATGGTGGTGAAAAAGAAATAATGAATAAAAATGCCTGACCTGATTAGGTTCCAGAAAAATTATGTAAAATAGTGAACAGTGAGCACAGTATGATTTGCAAAACACATGGCCTACTGGAGGAGGTCTCACTTAGTGGCCTGCTTATTAAATGTGGGTGTTTCAAACGTTTGCGATCAATTCTTGCAGGTGATGAGTGGTGACCAAAACAAGCAAGGGTAATTTCTTTTCCTTGAGTATATCAATTTATTTCCAAATATCAAACACCTTCTTAGCCTTATGATTCGAATTTGGAACCTGAAATAGGGACTACCCATGTTTCATAAAATATGCTACTACTTTCATGCCATTTTTCTTTTATTAGCACCCACTACATTCCAGTTTTGCTAAACACATCTTAACAAAAAGAAGCGTTCTTGGAGGAACTGAGCTCTTGAAGGAGCACTTCTGACGGATCGGGATCTAATGGGTTTTGTAAACATTAAACGTTATTGCAAGAGGAACAAAGGATCACCTTTGTTATGAACGGGTTGGAAAACAATTTAGGCCTCCTTTATGGTAAATTCTTAGATTTAATAGCTTCAAAAGGGCTAACATATTTAACAAATGATACAGAAGAGGAATAGAGGAATATAAATAGCATACACTTAAAATTTAGCAAGCAAGAGACATGCAGAAACAGGATTATGTTCCAAAAAATACACATCATATTTTTACTGTTTTTAGGGCACATTTAACCAGAGGACTTCAGTCAAAAGGTTGTTAATGAAGCTCATCGATGAACAGATTAACTCCTAAGTAAAATACTTGTCCTACAAGTACATGAAAGGATACATGCCAGACAGGAAGTATGGACTTAAAATTATGCTAGAAATCGGGTGCCTACTCTGGTTAGAACACTGTACGCATGGTCGGAATATTATACTGATTTACATCAAGTATAACGTAACAAAATGTTAACTGCCATGCCTGAAAAATCCATAATGAATACACAGAAATAAGAGGTCACCGTGATAAGATTAAAAATGTTCTAAGGTACCTTCCTTTTGCAATGTTTATGAGAAAGTCATACTTTACTGGAGGGTATTCCCAAATGCTGGTATAAAGCAAATATTCGAGTACGTTTTACCAAAAAAAAAAAAAAAAAACACTATTTCATAGAGCTCCTCCTTCAGCCTCTATTTTGTGATTGATTACAAAACGGACACGAAAAGGAAGGCAAAACCATTTGCAAATCGTCTACCATTATTTTCTCATTGGTATTGAAGAAAAACATTGTTTTTATTTTTGACGGCTATTGCCCAAAACATAATACAGTTATTTTTTTTTACATAGCTCAGGATAAACAAAGGCCTTTGTTGTTATTTTCTTGATGCTGAGCAGGCTTTGAAATGGTTTAGCGGTGCTTTCAATGGAATGTACTAGGAACAGCTAGCTTTGAGAGCAGGTGTAGAAGGTGGATATGTGCATTTATCATGCCTGTGAGAAGAACCAGAATCTGGCTACATTTTTGGTCATTCAAAGATCGAAGTGTTTTTCTTCTCTTTTTCTCTCTTTTTCTTCCCTTTTTCTCCTGAATTTGCACTTTACACGAAACTGTGTGCTTTTAATGTGAAAAATTGAAATATTAGACAAGTAGTACATTGCAGACAATGATTGAACCAGCAGTGACGTGGATATTTGTTCAGGTAAACTTGCAAAGTGAGCAACAGCTAAAATCCCGCCACAATTTTGCCATTATTCAAGATACAGGACAAACTAAATAAAAGCTGGAGGCTTTGAATATGGCAAGGTGAGGAGCATCCTGAAACTTTCACTGATCCACAGAGGAAGATTTTTAGTTGATTTCAGTTTTATGCACCATTTATTATTATTTGGGGGTGGACAAAGATAACATTCCGGAATGTTAATAAACCAAGGATAATATCATGTGACAAATTTTAGTTAGAATAACAATCTTGCTGATGTTCAATGATCCAATAATATATAAAAAGAAAAAGAAAAGTTAATATCAGAATACAGGATGATGCATTAAGCGTGGGCCAACGTGATAAATACAATGCAAGCATCTAAAACTGAAGTTCAAACTGCACCATGGGAAAAACAGCACTCTCACAAAGGGGTGGAAGGACTGACATGTTTCCTTTCAATAGGCAAGAATCTTTAACAGATGATGATGTTTTGAATACACTTCCACATCCATATTTTTCCATCGATTTTCTTGATCAGGAATCGGATACTGATGTCAAAAGGACTTCAAATTCTACTGGTGGCTAGTTTTTCATAAATCACTAACCCTTGGTTTGTCACAATCTTAGATGGCATTATTGAGAACTGTATTAGGCAATGCTCGGAGCAGTAACTATGCATTCGGAAAGCAAGATGTTAGCAACTGAAAAAAATCAAAGATGTGTCTCAAAATATGTGTTGAGGCAAAAGTTCAATATAAAGGCACAACAAAAGAGTGGGATGACTAAGACACTTAGGATTAAACTGTCAGCAGTCCACCACAGAACTCTTGATCAGGAATAAGAAAGAATGGCAATATTTGAAGACAGTCAAATTTCAAAGAAAAATTAGCAATTACACAAATCTATAAAATAAATCTGCCTAACAGAAAAACATTCCCACTATTATTAAGAAAGGAAAGAAACAGAGTGTGAAAGGATCAACAAAGTACATACCTTATCAATCATTTTCATCCATTTTGGTAAATCATCAAAGGTCTCTTTTTTGGTGATATCGTACACTAATATAATTCCCTTGGCACTTCTGTAGTAGGCTGAGGTAATGCTGTTAAATCTCTCCTGACCAGCAGTGTCCCTGAAACACAGCAGTCAGCACTGATACAGATATTCTTTGAGTTTATGAACAAAACAGATCAACTCAATCTTCTTATTTTAGCGTTCATAAATACCAAAATATATTATGGTCAAGCACTTTGCGCCATATGATGCCCCATGTAACAGCTAATATGCGATCATGCTGGACCAGTGCAACCATCATCAAGGACACCAGTAGCGGTAGTCGTATACTGCAGGTGGATGCATCTGCACTCTGAAGAACACGTCTAAAGGAGGGAGAGTGATGAACATGCAGTCTGTTAAAATATGAAAGACAAAGACGGTGACAGGCAAATCAACAGGACAAACGGCATGCACTTCGTTAATACCATTAGACTGATAGTTACAGGTTAGATGCAGGATAAAAAACAACAATGAAAAACACTGTATTAGATTAATGCATAGCTGGTTTACTATGGTTAACTCAATATTAGTGTGAACAAGGATGAGAACACTGTCACACGAAAACATGGTACTATGGTGGTAAATCACTATTATCAAATAGTTGCAAGGCAGTCCCCTCCCACTGTTTGGAATACTGAAATCACAACAAAGGAAAATGGTAGGTGCCAGCAATACAAATAGTGAAGTAAAACTTTTGCATTAAGTATTGAAACAGCTAGTCTTTAAAAGATCATAACTATTCAATGCAGGCCATGTGACTCAAGTCCCCTATATCAGTTGATGTACATATGTGAGAACGTTTTTGCTTTGTAGAGCAATCACCCATATCTTAACTAAGACACAACTATTCTGAACTCAACATAAGGGGGGCACAGTGAGATGAAAGAAAGAATTCTAAGATCTCCATAAAGCACACCCAACAGTCATGATCCTAACTAAAATAAGGATTTGCTGCTTTCTACCTGCAAGGAATTGCAAATTTGAAAAACAGTCCGTTTTACTACATTTGGGACATAGGGTATTTTGAATAGAGTTCTTTCCTAGTACTTTTCTTGTACTTTAGTTTTGTTATTGTTTTTCAAAGATCATGTTTAATCATGGTTGTATGTAAACATACCAACCACAGATCCAAAAATGAGGGAGTATGTTTACTATTTCCAAAATAAATTGGGGAATCTGACGACTGCTATCACTGACCTCCTGATATGTTCTGATCCACTGTAACCAAACGAGTAAAGGAGGCCACATTTGAGAGCAACAGGCTGCCTTCAGACACGCCAATAAACCCTTAAAGTTCTGTGCCCCCTGATACTGAAAATTACTCAATAGCAAACCAAAAACAAGCATGTGCAATGCAATGGGTCTCGCGTTTGCTCGAGAAAGAGCTACTAGCGTTGTAAATTCCTAACTGGATCATTCTTGCCACATAAATTGAAAATTAAATGTAAAACAGTTGACATAAGCAAGCCAATCCAAAGCGCCACAGCCGCCATGAACGTGATCGTGAAGGAGAGACACAAAAAGAAAAACAAGTGCGCTCGCAGTCCGGCGTATCGGCAATCGTGCAATTATCCATGTAACAAGGTTGATGGCCAAGGCAGTAACAAAACTGCCCCAAGGAGGGACAAACAAAGCATTTACCAATAATAAGCAAGGATTTTTGAACAGCAAACCCGTTGAAAGAGTGATAGTGAAAGCGGTGGTTAAAAGCCCACAGACAGAGTACAACACGTCAGAGCGCTTGCACATTCAACCTAATCAGTTAACAAAATCTCTGCCAATCAACTAGGATGGTAGCGCTGATCCAATGATGATCCACAACTGCCACTGGTACAAAAGACCAAACTTAAGACTCTGATATAAATCATTCTTTTTGGGATCCCAAAGCTTTCCATGAGAAAAATCCAAGCTCTATCTTGTGGTGAATTCTGCTGTAGCTTGGTCTCAGAGTTGTAAACCGTCAAGGAGTCCTACATTGACACTGGAAATAAAGTGTCTTCCAGTTTAGAGTCCTGCCATTTTAAGCTTGCAGATTTCACTTACATAGGGGGCAGTAGGTTCTCATGCCAACAAAAGGTACTTTAATTGGGTGCTTCAATGATAATTTGTCCATGGGTTTTCCTAGAAGTGGGCGAAGTTGAAATCTTGGACTGATTCTCATAAGGTACACCATGACAAACAAAACTGGTCCAAGGAGATTGGATGTTAGGTTTCCTGTGGCCTACTTCAGGTATTACCGAAAGGTAGCACAGCTAAAAGACCACCAGGGTGCTCACCAAAGAAAAATTTGTAAACAATGATAACCAACATGATGAGGGCCAGTGCCTCCCACAAACTGTACATTCCTCAGAGTAATCATATTTGCAAGTTTATAGGCATAGCACTGTATGCATATCTGTAGAGTTTCTGAAGAGCACAGTGGTAACAAGACCAAAGGACCAAAGGACAATCACTCAATAGACACAGAAAGGTGAATTCTGCCATTGGCCATAACTGACATGAAAGATCTACAGAAAAGATCACTGGTTAGAATTTTCCTGAATGCAAGATGATTTACTTGGGTGAGGTTGGGCAAGGCCAAAGGCTCCAAGTCTTGCACCCATGACCAACAGCATGTGAAAGCCTAACAAAGCCCACTTGAACATACAATAGCCTAATAAGGGTTCCCAGACATCAGAACTCTAGATATCGGTAGAAGAGTCAGCTTCGCTATAGAGCTGGAGCTGAGAAGCATTCAATGCAAGACAACAAGAAAACAAAACAATGTCTTTCAAGACAATGGCATACGAAAAAAACTTAAGAGAAAGGAGTCAGCCAAGAACTTTTGTAAAAAAACAAAATAGCACTACAAGGCCCAGTCATGTCTGGTCAGCCAAAGGAAAAAAACGGCTGGTGCATAGTCAGCATATAGAAGGGGTGCTTAATTGACAGTAGGCAGGAACTTAAACCCAGCCTCAACCACCAACTATTTTGAAAATGGCCACTTGAGGATTTCTCAAAATAAGGAATTGGAAGCAGCTAGACGAAAATAATACATTAAAATACACATGCATCGCAGTGCACAAAAAAGGTGTGTTCTTATGTTTTTTATATTGAACCACTTCGGGGTTTCATGACTTGCTCCACTATGGCCCATATTTATACTTTTTTTGCGCTGCATTAGCCTCAACAAATGAAGCAAAAGCGGCGCAAAACAAAGTATAATTATGGGCCTATGTGCTTTAAATCCCAAGGCCAGTCACAGACTACTTAACCATAGGAGTAAAGGGAGATCGGCTCTCTATCATATCTGGATGCACATTTCTGTCTTGGTACCCAAAGGGAAATAACGCTTAAAGGAAAATGTTTGAGAACAAGGTACAAGCTCCCTGCTTATGCCCGAGGGTGAAAAGTAAAAGCCGGTTTGTGGTCGGCACAGAGAATAGGCATGGCCACCTTTGTATGAAAAGAATAGAGTACACAGAAATTACAAGATGTATAAAATGAGCAATACAGCAGTCTCATTCTCCAGCAAACACATTACTCAAACAAAACAGTTTTGCTGCTGTCTCAAGAAAGGTATTGTGGTAAGCATTAATCAAAAGAAAAATCCCATTATATTACCTGAGTTAACGCCTGCGTAACCCCATTTATTCAAACAGCCAATATTCTGACCACAGTTTTCCAGACACGGACACAGATGAGGTATGAAGACATGGCTACAAATAATCAAGCAATGGATGCAGTCGAAACAGTAAGTAGTTTATCAGGATGGGTGCCAACCACGAACACAGCAAAACATTCAGGTGGGTGACATTCTAAAGCAGTTAGTAAGATGCAGTGAGTTTCAGATACGCAGTACATCACAGGAATATAAACATTTCTGATAGCCAGATGACAACTATTTTTTTTTTCTTTAATCAGCGTGCCAATTCTGTTTGCATGCACCCGATTTTTAGTTTAACTTGAAGGATAATGAAACTTAATCTCTGGTGTAAAACACAATGCAAAGTAGTTATAAGGACAAACACAAGGGTTTCCGGAAAAAATAGGCAAAAAGTTGAAAGTTTAAGGTGTTAAAAGGCTCAAGGACACTGTGACTGCTCACAACATTATGTCTGGTGCTCGAATAAAAGTGTTGCTGTGGCAAGTATGTACTACTAAGTTAATCTGGTTTGTCTTCTTCCATACTGTGTTGCAGATGCCTACGTGTAAGACTTTAATGCCAAAATGGCATAAACTTCAGACAATGTGTTCCTGAAGCCAGCCATAGATTGTTTGTGTTAAAACCATATTTTCCTTCACTTTCAGTAACTCGTCAGTTCTTGCCTACTCTTTCAGGCCAAAGTGTGATTAATGCAACTGTAGCTACACATGCTGACAGAGGGAAACCAAGTAGGTCAGGCTCAGAATAGAACACTGCCCTTAAAAAAACCGGTTTGATTCAAGGACGACCATCAATTACTGGTCCTGCAACTTGTGTGTCTCTTCATAGAATGTAACAATTTCTGGGCGGGACTAAACAGGATAATTAGAATCATTCTATGAGCAATAGAGCAAATAATCCTCAAAGAATAGAGATTAGAAAGATCGAGAGTATTAAGGGCCATATTTATACTTTTCGACGCACAACTGCGCCAACGCAGTTGTGCGTAAAAAAATGTTACGCCGGCTAACGCCATTCTGAAGCACCATGCGGGCGCCGTATTTATTCAATGACGTTAGCCGGCGTTAGCCGGCGGAGCTGCCTGGTGTGCATCAAAAAAAATGACTTACACCAGGCAGCGCCGGCGTAGGGGAAAATGGAGCTTGGGCGTCAAAAAATGGGGCAAGTCAGGCTGAGGCAAATTTTTCGCCTCAACCCGATTTGCGCCATTTTTTTTTAGTCCCAACCCCCATTGAAATGACTCCTGTCTTAGCAAAGACAGGAGTCATGCCCCCTTGCACAATGGCCATGCCCAGGGGACTTTTGTCCCCTGGGCATGGTCATTGGGCATAGTGGCATTTAGGGGGGCACAAATCAGACCCCCCTATGCCAAAAAAAAAATATAAAAAAAATACTTACCTGAACTTACCTTAATGTCCCAGGGGTGGGTCCCTCCATCCTTGGGCATCCTCCTGGGGTGGGCAAGGGTGGCAGGGGGTGTCCCTGGGGGCATGGGAGGGCACTTCTGGGCTCCTTCCGAGCCCACAGGTCCCTTAACGCCTGCCCTGAACAGGCGTTAAAAAATGACGCAAAAGCGGCTGGACGTCATTTTTTTTGACCCGCCCACTCCCGGGCGTCATTTTTGCCCAGGAGTATAAATACGGCGCACATGCCTCGGAGTCATTTTTTAGACGGGAACGCCTACCTTGCATATCATTAACGCAAGGAAGGTGTCCACGCTAAAAAATGACGCAAACTCCATGAACTTTGGCGCTAGATGCGTCTAACGCCAAAGTATAAATATGGAGTTCGTTTTGCGTCGAATTTGCGTAAAAAAAAACGACGCAAATCCGGCGCAAACAGAGTATAAATATGCCCCTAAGTCTAGTAAATGCAGATATCTAACTATTTGAATTTGTTTAAATGGACTGCTACACGCACTGTATCTATTCACTGCGCCACTGGATTCAGGCTAGCCTGGCTGATAAGGGATGATACCCCAAAACCGGTCCAGGATGCTTGTTCCTGTTCCAAGGAAGACCTAGCTTGGCAGTTGGGACTGGAATGTTCCCATGGGGGACAGGGTTAAGACAGACTTGCATATGGCTGGGTTTAAACTAGCGTGGCATAGTAAGCAAATGAAAAATGGATTCAACCTTGATCTGTGACTGTGGAGTGAGTGAAAAGATTCAACACTTGGTCCATTATCCTTTTGTGCGAATTTTCTATCATCTCCTGTGACAAGATCTGTAATTATTTAGTTTCTGTATAAACTTTTTTGTTGAAAATAAATAGCAGCTCTCCTCCTCTCTACTGAATCCACCAGTGGAAAAGAAGAACCTGAACCTTGCTGTCATGCACAGGGTCACCAAGGGCTTAGAATCGAAATCATTAGAGGACGGGAGATGGATCAATCTACGGACGATGTTCAAAACAACTTAATTTACTCATGAATATTTTCCCAATTTAGGACTTCACGTGTATCTTGTAAATACACCTTCATAAACCTCTCAAGTGACTGGCAACCTTACTGCAAACTCTACATCAGGCATTCTTAACTCTATTCAGATGAGCCCACAATATCACATATCCCATCTGTGAACTCTTCATCTGTCTCACTAGCCTTAAGTGATCAAAATATGTATAAATAATAATAATATGCATGCATACATACATACATACATACATAGAGGGTATTGGGTCAGCCCTCTCACCCGCTTCTGTTCATCTTTCATTCACATTTCACTTTTGCCCAGTGCAGCACAGAGAATGGAATGGGTCATACCACTTCAAGCATTTATTTTGCTTACACTCTTGAGTAACTGTATTTTGACTAAAGTGCACGCCCATCTAAAAAGAAGTGGACTATGGAACCATGGCTGGTGGGCCAATACTTTGACAATATTTTTTGTTCTCATTCTTTATGCTTTATTTGCTTTAGCCCTCCTGGTGTGTTTGAACCAAGACTTAAAGGTACAGTAATTAAAATAATTTACCTAGAGCTATAACAATCCTATTTTATCTGAAGTTCATTAAAACTTAAAAGGATTTATGTATCGGTTCCAAGTAGAACTTCTTGTAAGGCAGCACTTATATTTGATTAAAAATGTAGGCAATGGTTAATTGCTTTTTGAATGTTATCATTTGTTCTGCATCCATTTAGCTGCCAGGTTTAGGGGCATGTATTTGTTGTGGCATTTACTTGCAATAAAAAAATAAAAAACTATCACACCAGTTTGCCAAGAACAGGCTTATTTGCATTGCCAACGCTTGTTTCAGTGGGCTTTAAAAAAAATAGTTACAAAGTTGTCTCTCTGGGATGAATTAATTTAAGAAACCAATAAGCTGTAGTGGTTTGAGGCAGGTAGTTAACCTAGAGACAAGGCCAGATATTTGGCGTAGACATACACGCATCAGAGCATGCTGCTTTGCTTCACTCACCAGATCTGTAACCGTATTTTCTTTCCTCTAAGTTCCACGGTTTTGATTTTAAAATCGACACCTGAAATAAAGAATACGAAAAAAGGAAAATAACAGTAAGCACAAACCACTGAGACAAATACAGAAATATGTCTGCACAGCATTACAATAGCGTTTTTAGATGCCTAACAAAAACAAAAAGAATGGAGAAGGGTGTAGTTTGTGAAGTAGGATTTAGTCCAGTGCTTAATTTGTGCCGGTGTCCACAGCCCTCCTCTTAAACACGCGACTGCTGCAATTGAACGTGAACACAGAATACTGAGGCAGCGTAATCCTGAAGCCATCTCGGGCCTCCTCAATCCATTTAAAACCACTCCCTGCCCCTTCAGCTCACTCTTGCAGCTTTCTCCCATTGTGACGCTTTGTCTGTCCTTCCCAAATGTGTCTTTTGCTCGCAGTAAATGCTTGAGGCAGAAAAATAATTGTTGGCCCACAAAAATAGGTGTGCGGTGCTCCGCACTGGAAACAACAAGCACAAATTAAGCACTGATTTAGTCCGGCTTCCATCTCCACTTCCCTCAATACATAACGAGGAGCAAATGACATTTGGCCCTGAGACTCTATTCTACAACAAGCGAACAACACGGTTGAGCTGGCATTAAGTGTAAACCAATTATATTCAAGCACACCTACCCAGTCAAATCCGTGTTCACAATCGGCGATCTACCCCATATGCTTGAAACCATGAATATTTTAAGATGTACTCTGTTAAGCGCAGACGACCGAATACCACGTTAAAAATGCAAGATTCTAAAACTCCAACTAAGGAAACTCTACTGGATCATTTTAAGCTCTAAATTGTAGAAAAAGCTAGCATTGCCATATGTATTTGTCTCATGAAACAAACAGCAGCCAAAATATTGTCAGCAGGAACCACAGTGAAGGCGTTAATAATAGTCTGTGAGCCGCACAGCCTTCTAAATAATCACAACTCAAGACAGTGAAAACAAAGTGCTCGAAAATACATAAATAGATGTGTGGAACCCAGGTGAAACACGACACTGCAAATGGAGACCTTATTAATGCAATAACAATTATAGAACGTTCATCTTTTTGTTTCTGTTGGATAAAAAAAAAACTCTATGGAAAATGTGGTTTTGCAATATTGAAAATAGACAATAAAGCTTGGAAGTTCATTGCCTCATAAATATCGTTTTCACTTACTACCTGCACAACATCGGTAGTGCGAAGAGCTGGGTAAAAGTCTATTAATGCACTAAAGGACAGAAAGTGTGCTGGTGAAAATCAAAGATGGGCTCCTAGTTCACGAAACTATCGACCTGTTCATGACCATGAAATTCAGCAGATCCAGCATGGCTGCCAGGCTGACAGGGCTGCCAAGCTCCGGACTGTCCGCAGCTCCTTGCGCCCTCTAGTCAGAAGACGTATAGTAGACAGAGGAGGGACACACTCCCATTTATTTCTGGACCCACGTCCAGAATGTCAATAAAGGGTAATGTCTTTAAGATCTGGTAGATTCCCCTTACGTTCCACTCTAATTGCAGTACCTCAGTTTGCAAAGGGCATAGTTCTTTCCTTTTCGAAAACACAAAATGTGTAACAAGATCTCATTAGTATTTACTTGAAAGCTGACTAAGTCACATATAGGATTTTATTTCAGAGTTCAATTTTTCAGTTGGTCCCCTGTTTTTCAAAACGTTATATACTATTTTCTCAGATGAGTTTTGTATATTTTGTATGCTTACGTTTTCCGATAGAACAGGTCATTAAACTTTTAGTAACTTGTTATAATTCCAAACATATATCTATGTATATGTTATTAAAATGGCACAATACTAACCAAAAGGCAGCAGAGACCTGCTCGGGGTCAAAGACAAGCCAAAAAGAGTTAAGAAAGCTTGCTGCGTTGTGGACGGTTATTACCTTGTGACGTAGTGTTCTTTAAAGAAGTGAGAGTTCAATTCTTTTTTTAAATTGGAGCAGTGTTGGGTCGGACCTGAGGGAAGTTGTTCCAGATCTCAGGTGTATAAATGCAAAGGCCTGCTGTAATTTTTCCTTTTATTTTACGTTTTAGTCTCCAGTTTGATGGTGCTCTGGCTAGGGTGAGACCAGAACTACCAGAAATAATGAGCTTGTCTGCAACATAAGCAGGGATGCTGATCATGATGGATTTGTAAAATATGTAGCTGGTTTTGAAAATGGTGTCGGCAGGCATTGGAGCCAATGGAGTTCCATCAAGATGAGTGCGATGGAATCATATTTTGCTGGGTCCTCAAGGAGACACGCTGAAGCACGCCCTTAGATTGTGCCAATGTAGAGTCTAGGAGACATTGAGCAAGGCATTTTCACCATCCAGAGTATGAGGACATGGAACAGCATAAAAGTCATTTTATGGAATAAACAAATCCACTTTTGTTAGAGGTGAGAGCAGAAACCAGCCAGTCTTTGTAGCACTGTGTTCCTAGAGGGAAAGGATGGTGTCTAGGGTAAATCCAAGTGACTTTAGATTCAGTGACAGTCGAGATTCGAAGTAGTCAAGGTTAATACCACTGGACCAGGTTTGCATTGTTTTTTTGGGTGTTATTCTTGGCAAATAACTAAAATACTGTTTCAATTAGATTGAGCTTAAGGGAGGTGCTCAACATTCAGGGCTGAATGATGTACATGCAGCGTCCGAGACACTGGATGTCTGAAGCAAGGGAGACTTTCAGGCAGAGCTGTGTATCATTGGCATAGTGATAAATCTTGATAATGCAATATGTGAGTAAACTATCAATCTGTTTCAGGTAAAGGTTGAAGATGACAGAAGTGTGTCGAAGACTGGGGGACTCCACAGGTGACAGATCTTTTGCGACTAGGAGGTGCCCATGGGAACAAACCTCACTCAGTGGATATAATGCTTTTCATGAAAAGCACTGTACAAACGGTATGACCGAATCATTGTTTTTGGCTCATGACATGTATACCGTTTTGAATCCACTCTTGTCAGTGTAATCTCTTACCCACAAAGCAAATATCAGTACTGGATCAAATATAACATAAGTAGTCTAAAGCTCACCCTCAAGGTGGAACATAGATATGACTGTGGATTATGTTGTCTCGACTGCAACCAGAATTCAAAGATGAACTTTGACCTTATCAGCTGTGAATAACAATTGTAAATAGTGACCAGACTAAGCACCTTTTTTCTGCAGACCCAGCTGGGCAGGTCTGAATCACTTGCATGCAGTCAAATTTAGCTACATGCGTAATGTGGCATTTTTTAAGGTTTGGAAACCCAAATACTCCTTTTGGAGGTTAACACCCTAGGGTTTCTGATGGAAAAGACTGGTTTGACAAAATCTGCAAACGTTTGCTCTAAAGGCTTTCACAATAAATAGTTAGAAGATACACTGGTTACCTCTTACATAAATCATTTCGATTAAAAGCTTTTGGTAAGTGCATTAAGCTTAGCCCAACGTTTGCAAATTAATTCACTGCGCCTCAGAATATTAATGCCAATTTCATCTTTTAACCCAAAATAATGAACTTATTTTTTAATTTTCCTTGTTATATATTGTTTATTTATATATATATATATATATATATATATATATATATATATATACACACACATTTTTATATATGTATATATATATATATATATATATATATATATATAATAATATATATGAGCGAGAGAGAGATAGAGAGTGCGAGAGATACAGATAAGCGTTTGGTAAAGTTTGTTTGCACTTTATTGATAATCAGTGCTCATCAATAAATAATCAATTTTCTTGCACCATCTTCTGGCAGTGAACAAGTCTGTAGCTGTGCCGCTGGATCATAAATTGAGGAGACTGTGTGAGGAACTATATATACACACACACATATATTTTCGACTTTCAGGCTCCCACTTGCAACCATGGACTTTCTTCGAACAGCCTTCTTTAAGCCACTGGCTGGTGATAACACTTGTATCACTTGTGGGCTCAGCCTAGTCAACTGGTAATCTGTAGTTAGAAATGCCAAAGTTAAAAGCGTTGGCAAATTTAGCTGGAATTTTGCCCATCGGTTGAGAAATGGTACATAGTGCCCTATCTCAGACACAAATTAGGTATTTAAGGTCACAACACGTGTCAGGTAAACAGATTTCACATGTCTACTTGCCCAAACTGAATAACCACTGCACTTGCACTTTTTAAACCAACAATCTTCATGCTACCAAATAAATCGAAAATGACTGTTGGGCAGCAGTGTTCTAACATTCAGCTTCAAAACCACTATGGGGGTCTGCTTCACCATTTAATTAGTCTTTTGAGAAGTCATTATTATATAATGGTAAGTCCAGAGTTTCCTCTATATACATCCAAAAAGGAAGCTCCAATCAATGCCATTTTCCTCACAGTGATCCTAAATGCCCTCCCTCTGACAGCAAATACTGGCAAGCAACACGATACAAGTTTAGAACAGGAACAAACAAGTACAGAAAATGCCTAAAAAGAAGACCCGTGCATTTATGAACTGCTGATAGCTGTAGAACAATGCTTGGATAGTGCCAATACAGGTGCTGGAGGAAGATACAGTAAAAAAGGTACAATAATATTGAGTTATAGCGCTTCATACTGTATTTATACAGTTTCTAAATGCTGTGAACTGGTATTACTGTTTCCCAGTTTAAAAGGTATGAAAATTGCCCATCTAAGAAGGCGTTGGCCTTTAGATGATTCAAAGCTGGGACCAGCAAATCACTGCACATTTTACAATATTTAACTCACTGAGTGAAAAGTGAGACCCAGTAGACAGGGGGTTTACAGAACATGATTAAGTTGTGCTTTTTAGGTCAAAGCCTACTAGACAGCACAGCTGTTTGGATGCAAAGACATATTGGGAACATGTTGAAAGCTTAACTACAAATGCATTCCGGCCATTGCTACACTGGTTTAGCCTTTTTTCACTTCCATTTGTTTGCTTTCTACTGGCTGGCTCTATTTCTTTTGGTCTGCCAGTATGTCTTTGTCCCTCCTGTGAAGCATAGTCTTTTTACCACCTCTCGGATTGGCTCCTTCTATTGTTCAGTGAGTGCTTGCTTTCCAGGATTTCTTTTTTCAAAGCATCACTTTGAGAGTGCATGTTTTATCCAGCCGTCAAACCTGTACGCTTCTCTATGCCACCAACAACCCCAATGCAGTTAAACAACATACAGAATGCAAATTGAGAATGTTTTCTAATATATATATCACTTATACACTTTAAAAACTGCCATGTTGTCCCCTGTGTATGAACTTCGGTCTCCGGGCAACACACTTTGTTATTTCAAGAAGGCTGAGAAGTGCTAGAACTGTCACATGTACATCAGTGCAACCCTTCTGACAAGCAGCTGTGATGTAACATTACCATGACAACTATCCTTTTGAGAGGTGACAGTAAAATACGACAAGCCACGAGTTTGCTTCAAGTAGAGTTTGAAAGACAATAAATGTTATAACAAGAAATTGCGCTCCTTTATGAAATAATCCTTTAGACAGAAGCCATACTTAGAAAACAATTGTTTGCTATGGTAATAAGCTTGTTATTTATTATACTCTTACCTATATTAATTACAATGTCACTCAATTTAACCACCTCACGACAAATGGCAGGTTGTTTATTTTACTCATGGCCTTCTGATCACTATATGTCTCAGCATAAGCATTTAAGCCACTCGGACAGTATGTCGGTTTTTATTTATTTTTTGTAAGAAGCAAGCCCATTTGTAGTGATGGTGCATGACAGCCTCGACTCACTGCAGTAATCTGTCTGGATTTGTCTGGGACAGCAAGTCTCTTACGGATTACAAACTTCTAGTACATAAAGATTATTTAAACATAAATCCTAGCATACAGATATTGGTTATTAAGTCAACAGTGGTACGAGGCCAATTCGGTTTTACTTTGTGATACAACACCAAAAGTGTGTATACACCCACAGAACGAGAGCCTTGTTCTTGCATCTGAAAAGGGAACATTTCTCTACAGTAGCAACAGCAGATGTCAGACATTACAAGTACATCAAATAACATTTTCATTACATTAGCTATTACAATGCATTACAAACACTCCCAGCAGCAATAACGAACCATCTTGGAAGTATAAAATGCATTTATGAACAAGAACTGGCAAAGCAAATAAGTTTGACCAATGGCAAGAATACCTGTTTTTAGGTCTTGCCGAAGACAGCACATGCTCTTTCTGTTAAGCGATACGTCACCATGGGCTTAGAGCTTGCCCACTGCTTACCGTTAGTTGGCTTCACTGAAACTCTTGTTTGGTTGTCTTTTATTTAGGCCTGAGAGGAGTTTGCGGAGTTCTGCTATGCGGAACTCAGCTAAGTGCTGAAAAAACTCTGCTGCGTTGAGCTCCACGAGTAGTAGAGTTTGGGCAAGTTGCACTGTCCGTGCTCATTTTCAGCACCAGGAGGTTCTCCTGTGCTGTAAAATCAGTGCGAATGGCATCACATGGCACATCGGAGGGCGCTAAACTCTTTCTGACGCTCTAGTAGATTTTCTACTCGAATGCCAGCTTCCTCAATGTGAGTGGCAGCTTTCTCATTGCAAGCGGTGGCGGCATATCACAACCGCTCGCATTCATAAATCACGCTCCTGCTCGCCAATTTAGCGATTTCCTCGCTCACACTCGCCAACTTAACACTGGTGAAAACAAGCAAGAGAAACAAAACTCTGATCCGCAACACTTCACAGAGTTTTCTCAGAGTGCAGAGTGGGGAAAACCTCACAAACTCCACCAGCTGAGCAGATTTCTTCACCCACCCCTTTTATTTGTTTGCTTCTGTAGCTTTCTTTCATCTACTTGTGTTTGTCCTCCCCTGGAGCATGGACGTATTACTTGCGTGATTTCACTGCTCATTCTTCATTTGCTTCTTTATAGGTCGAGCGCGTAAGCGCTTTTCAACCTGTTGTAAGTATTCCATAAACTTTTAACCACACCCATCTCACATCCATCATTTTCACTCATTTGTGGGCTTGCCTTTCAAAAATACCTTGACGTCACTGGTCGATGCTTTACATTTGTCTGCTTTGGGGTGCTTTTGTTACCCCTTGCAGACTGACTTTTTTACATAGATTACTGCACGATTACCGATATACATAAGCGTGGGAGAACTATTATTTTTCTTTAATCTTTCTCCTTCATGCTCCATGGTAGCCATGGTGCGAACAGCGCAGAACAGCATGAACTCCATCGGCAGGATTGAAGCACTGGTCACATTGTTCGTACTGTTACCTAATCAGAGTAATATCCTTTTGCTCTCCCTTCACGCTCAATAGCTTTTCACAAAAACACTTTTAATTGATAAATGCTTTATCTAAAAAACAAAGAAATCATCAAAGTGGCTCTTCTGACACAGCAGGAGAGCCGCTACTACAATATTCACTCCACACAAGAAACTTGCCCCATAATGATTTGCAGGCCATTACTTTCAGAAAACATATTTGCTCATAACTCAACCGGTGGTGGTCCTAGGACAATGGGACCAAAACCTTCACTAGAAAGTGGCCTGTCTAACATTACCTCTGGGTCCCTGCACTTCTTAGTTGGGACCCCAAAATAATAACCTGTCCCACCATTCAGTGTCTGCTTAAGCTCTCTCATGGATGGCAATTTTGTTCTAAAGCTGGGAGCAGTTTGACTTTTAAGGGCCTTGTTTGTAATATCATTTCAGTAGGCCTGTTAACTCAGAAAACGTGTAATGCACTAAGCCCTTTAGGGGCTAAATATATGGTTATGTTGCAGTACTTTCTGATATTTTCTTTTCATGTGGTTATGCCCTCTACAGGGAAACTATATGGTTACATGACCATGTTTCTTACAAATGCTATTTTCACTGTGGTGTCCTCTAGGGGCTGTTCTGAGCATTACAGTCAACGTTTCAACATAGTACAATATTCGCGGCACGGAAACTCACCCCATAATGCTTTTCAGGGCATTACTTTTACAAAACAATTTTTCTCATAACTCTGTGGTGGTTCTAAGACAATGGGGCCACCTTCAAAACAGTCATCATGATGTGCTCTTTCTGCCTGCATCATCTCTGGGTTCACAAATCAATAACCTCTCCCACCATTCAGTGTCTTTTTAAGTTCTTTAATGGCTGGAAATGTTGTTTTGCAGCTGACAGTAATTTTGTTTAAAGGGCCTTGTTTGGTATATCATTGCAGTAGGCCTGCTAGCCTTCAAAATGTGTAATACACTACGCCCTCTAGGGGCTAAATATATGGTTACACTGCTTTACTTTCTGCCATTCTCTTTTCATGTGGTTATGCCCTCTAGGGGCTAACTATGTGGTTACATGACCATGTTTCTTACAAATGCTATTTTCATTATGGTGTCCTCTAGGGGCTATTCTGAGCATTACAGTCTAATGCCAAAAGGATTTCCAATAAATGTTTTTATTGGGTTTACATGATAATTGTATAGGTTTTATTAAGCTCTCCTCATTGCAATTATGACCATGATTCAGGCCAACTTAACACCCTTATTACACTATGACAATTTGAACACTCTTGATTTGTTTCGGTGACCATTCTAGTTTATTTTTCTTGTTACTCCTCCACGGCTGTTTTGTGTCTTTTTTTTAAATTGTGTTAGCTAGTCATCAACTCTGATAGTGGGTGGTAAAAGTGATATTCTATTGGAAATAGCATGGCAGATTTAAATTAGGATGCTAAATGGCAACATTTTCATTTTTGCCTGCAGATAGAGGAAGAAGGTAAATGGAAGTGCTTTGGTTACATGCAGGGTCAGGACCACTGGAATTATGTGGCCGGAACAGACAAAAGTATGAGGCAGAGCTGACCAATTTATGTGGAAAGAAAAGTCCAGTTATGAACTTACAATGCCAACAGCTCTAACTCAAGCAAAAGCGAGACCTATTGCATTGTAAGTGCTTGCTTCTTTTGGCTTAAGCACTCTATGAGAATGTGCTTTCCAGCTGTATTTCTCCTGTATTCCTGCCACCTGTGCTCCTATTCCTCACCCTTCCCCAGCTGCCCTTTCTTCTTCGTCCCAGGGACGTTTTTGCTACCAAACTACCTTTGTCAGTTTGCTCCACGTACTCTGTTGTCAGCTTGCTGTCCCTGCCCCTTTTTGCCTGCCCTTCAATGTCAGTTTGCTGCCTCATCACCTCCCACCCCCTACTGTCATCTTTCTGCTAAAAGCTACCTTCATCAGCCCTTCTGTCCACCACCTGTTATCAGCTTGCTGCCCCAATGGTAATGGAACAATTTTAAATCATTTTTAGCCATGCTTTACAGTATGGCAAAAAAAAATGTTACCAAAGCCAATAGCTCTAATAGGCGAGAACTACTGGCTTTGCCAATGCTTGACATGAGTGAGAGAATGAAGATTAACAGTCATTCTGTGTGCAGATCACTTTTACTTTCAGGGCCACATGTGGACGAACGTGATGTTTAAAAAATGTGAATTAAATCTAAACTTTTTATAAAAACAGCATAAAAGTAGCAAAATGTGGTTTATTTAAACGATTTATTGCACACTTAATAAGAGCGATTAGCAGTCAACACGATATTTGGCAAGGTACAAACAGAACACTCAACTGTCTACATGTTATTCTCTTTCAGAGGACAGGAGAACTCCCACCTTCTCCCCCACTAAGCTATCCACCACGTCAGAACAGAATTAAGCCAGCTATCGACGTCCCCCATTCATCTACAGGGGCCAATGTCTGCTTCACAGCCCTTGGCATTTCAATGAGTACCCTCTTCGTTGACAAAGAAGTGCTATATATGCCTGAACTTTGAACTTTCCACTGAAATGTTACATGGCAATAGGCATATTTTTTTAGAGTTCATAATTTGTGAAGCCCAAGCAAGAAAATGTCTATTTTTTTTAGCACAAAAAGTGGAAAAGTGTTCAGATCCAGCATTTTACACTCAAATGCCATGAAAAATATTGTTTCGGATCATCTGTAAAGCAATGATACGGGCTTTCAAGTAAGGATAATTTTAACATCAGCGAAAAAATGCAGCCCAGTCCCTTAAAACGTGTTCTTTCAAACCAGTATTTAACATTTTTATGAAAACACAGCCCAACTCCCTCCCATTTTGACTCTCTCACCCAGTGCTTGCTTTGTTCTGACAACGTCAAAAGGATAAAATGATTAGGAGGACTCTCACCTCCCCAAGGAACCTAGGCTGAGCATGCAGGCCTGTGAAGGGCTGGCTGGAGTAATCACCTCATTAAATCAAAATCAGGAATGTAAGCACCATCTATGTAAAAAAGTGCCACACTTTCCTTGCACTCATTTTAACACATAATATATTCACAGCAACACACGCTTGCACTTTAAAAAGCTTTAATAAATGCCGCTTTTTACCAGTCTAGCAATTAAATAGCACTGCAAACGAGTAAATTACACAACACCCCCTAGTCTTTTAGATTTAAAAAGCAGAGTACACCACAAGCGTTGAATATGTAGCCTCCTAACTGAACACATATTTCTACAATAGGAATATAACCCTACCGAGCTTTTTTTAACTGCAATATCCCCAGGCCAAGTCTATTAGCTGGTACGTCATCCGTGTGCCAAGGATACTGCAAGTCTAACATTTTGGCCCTCTCCCTGGATTCCTCTTGTTTTCCAGAGAGCCTGTGAGAGGAAAGAGCAGATACGGTAGGGGAGATGCACGGTATTCTCCCTGACCCTCCTATGTACCATTATTCCCGGGAGGAATCAGTCCGCAGACAGCACAGGCCAGTCAGAGGCAAGATCTAACATAACGTGCATTTGTAAAGGTGTGTTCACCACACAGTGTACTGTGGTGCTTAATACCAGATGTTAGGAGTAACCTAATTTAATGGCACTGGTTTTATCGACCTCGGAAGAATAAAAGGGGAAAAGGGAGCATGACCATGAGATGAAACGGACACCAGGAGTAGATCGTTAGCCAAAAGCTAGTGTATTCGACGGCACGAGACTTCGAACTCGCAGTTTTATTCTAGGCGTCCAAACCCTCCTTGTTTCTGATAAGCCAAGAAGACACGACAATTTGATATCTAGTAATTTTAAAGTGCACTTGTTTTGTGTAGCACGACTGGTACGCGAAATATTATAAAGAAAATAAAACACAAACAAAGAATGCAAAGAAAATAACCAACATCTTATAACAGTTTAACAGAATGCTTTCTTGTTTGGAGACGCATTGTCAGAATGGACAGACCCCCCAAGCACCTTTTAGTGCGCTGCATTCCATGAGCCAGCCCTCACTTTTGTTCAAAGTCCATGGGCACAGAAATCTAGCGCTCCTCCATCGGAATGTAACCCAGTACACCATTTCTCCTCACTATTAGGGAAAACGTTTTTTTTTTTTTTTAATACTGTGTTACTGTGAAAGAAAAAAACATATAAATAAGCAGTACTAATTTCCCTAGTTGTTTGAGGGAATACAGCATGTGAATGCACACATACATAGCATAATACTAGCAACGGGAGCTCTGTTTTCCAGATAACATATACATATGGCGACAGACCTGAGATCTGAAGTGCCAGCCAGCAATAAGCTTTCTGCAGAGATCTGTTTAGCCCAGTGCTTAATTTGTAAATAAAAAGGTGCCGGTGGCCAAAGTCCTCCTCTTAAACACGCGGCTGCTGCAATTAAATGTGCCACCACGGAATACTGAGGCGGGGTAATCCCGAAGCCATCTCGGGCCTTTTCAATCCATTTAAAGTCACTTCCTGCCCCTTCTGCTCACACCTGCAGCTTTCTGCTTTCTCGCATTGTGACCTTTTTCGTTTTTCTCTTCCTCCGTCTTTCCCAAGGTGTATTTTGCTCGCAGCAAATGCTTGAGGCAGAAGAATAAGCCCCGGCCCTCAAAAATAAGTGCCGGTGCTCAGCACCGGAACCAACAAGCACAAATTAAGCACTGGTTTAGCCGCACCAGGTGTCCGTTTTGAATGGCCTGGCGCAAAGCACTGTATCTGCAACCTGCAAGCCACAGCGCTGCATTCTTGTAGGAGAGCTTTATGAGGTCATGAAATTGTTGCAGGCCTGAAATACAATACATATAATGTGCATTCACGAGACAGGCAACTGAGAGCATGCAAGAAAAGCCAGCTTCAGCCATGTGTGCTGTTTTTAGTTATTCCACATACATTTTGTTAAATTGTCTGTGGAAAGTTGATTGCCTTTTATCAGAGGTTATGAAAATATAAGCTGCCCGTTTCTGTTCAGCTATAAAGCAGACTTGTAGCCTGCTATATTGCATTGGTGGGAGATCATGACGTGCTTTTGGACTGTCACTTGTGCAGCCAGAAAGCTTACTGACCCAAACTATAACTGACAAGGGGACTTAAGCACTTGCCAATGTATTATCAAGTACAGAGAGGGCTCCAGATCATCTGTCTCGCCTGTCACTGATTATTCCGCCCTGCTATAGTGCCAGGCTGGTGGCAATGCATGAGAAACAAGATCAGCAATATTGTTGTGCTTAAGGGATCCTACTCTTAACATTTTTTTTTTTACATAATCCTACCGCCTGGCTTTGGTATTAAAAGGTCCGACCCACCACAAGGTGGCCCGGGCCACCACCCTGGAGGGAGAAGGGCCAATCTGGTCCGTGCTGGAGAATGCAGCTAAGGTGAGCAGGGCCGCTACTGGGGCTCACTGTCACTATCTGCCTGCTGGCGCCGAGCAGCCCACTGGGCGCACTCTGCCTCTAAGGCTGCATCAGTCGTCCCTTCGATGTAGGACAGCCCAGGCAGGAAAGACAGCCTTGGAAAATAAATAAATGACTATACACATTGACTGATATCCAATCCTCAGCTCGGACTGGAAAGTGACACCTTAAGTTTTGGCCAATTGCCTGCACAATCTGGTAGTGACATGAAACCCGCAGCCGCTCTAAATTTAAGTGACTACCTTCCCCATCACAAAACATATTTTTTCACAAACGCAGACGGAAGGAAATGTTTTCCACTGACTCACTTCACATGTACACAGCGCTGGGTCATAACTTTGAAATCTAAGAATGGTGAAATTCGAAATGTTGAAAATAAAACAATGGATGAAATAATCATTATAGCTACACTTCACATTAGAAACTCAAATATATATATTAAAATATATTGACTGAAGCGTTTTCATTGTTTTGTGTAGCAGAATTTTTTTTACTTGTTTTTGTACCAGAAGTACAACCAGCTAACTCTCACACCACAACCCATTCTTGTCTGCAGAACTGGTCTTGTGCACCACTATTTCCTAGCTATATTTGAATGAGAGTATGTACACATCCCCCCATTAAACCACTATTCTTCCGTTCCTTCTGTTTACACCTCCTAACTGTTCCGAGCCCTACCTTTCCCCACTACCAGTTTGCCATTAGTCAGCAAAGTACCTACAAAGCTTCAATTGTAATTTCAGCCACTCTGCAAAGTCGTCTAGGAAACATTTGCATCAGAAGTTTTGAACTGCGTAAATCAGTTTTTTCGTATAGACTTGATGTACCAAAGTTTCTGAATTGTGATTATTTTAGGTTTCACCTAAGACAGCACAGGTGCTGTGTGTTGTAAGACATTTTTATTGCAGCTGACTTACAGCCCGCTCATTGCTTACCACTGATTGGCTTCCCTCCCACTCATTTGCTTGATTCTTATTCGTTAGCTGCGGGTCTTTCCTCCTTCTTTTGTTTCTCCCACCCCTGGTCCACAGACCCATTACTATGTCTTTCCACTGCTTGTTTTGAGGCACTACTTTCTCTTTGTTTAACCACTGTATGACATGGGTACTCGCAAACATTCTCCCGGGGGCCAAAAAGTTTGGTCTGTGACGTGCCTGGTGGCTGCATTGATGCCAGGGCAGTGGCGGTGGGGTGACTAGGGAGATGGGTGGCAAGGTAGGTGCAGGGGAAGCAAAGGATATACATCTAGTGGCTGAAATAAACAATGGGAAACCAGAAAACCTGGAATTAATCCCGGCTTACCCACTTTTCCAAATTGTGTGATCCTAGGAAATTGTTCCTTCTGTTTACACCTCCTAACTGTTCCGAGCCCTACCTTTCCCCACTACCAGTTTGCCATTAGTCAGCAAAGTACCTACAAAGCTTCAATTGTAATTTCAGCCACTCTGCAAAGTCGTCTAGGAAACATTTGCATCAGAAGTTTTGAACTGCGTAAATCAGTTTTTTCGTATAGACTTGATGTACCAAAGTTTCTGAATTGTGATTATTTTAGGTTTCACCTAAGACAGCACAGGTGCTGTGTGATGTAAGACATTTTTATTGCAGCTGACTTACAGCCCGCTCATTGCTTACCACTGATTGGCTTCCCTCCCACTCATTTGCTTGATTCTTATTCGTTAGCTGCGGGTCTTTCCTCCTTCTTTTGTTTCTCCCACCCCTGGTCCACAGACCCATTACTATGTCTTTCCACTGCTTGTTTTGAGGCACTACTTTCTCTTTGTTTAAACACTGTATGACATGGGTACTCGCAAACATTCTCCCGGGGGCCAAAAAGTTTGGTCTGTGACGTGCCTGGTGGCCGCATTGATGCCAGGGCAGTGGCGGTGGGGTGACTAGGGGGATTGGTGGCAAGGTAGATGCAGGGGAAGCAAAGGATATACATCTAGTGGCTGAAATAAACAATGGGAAACCAGAAAACCTGGAATTAATCCCGGCTTACCCACTTTTCCAAATTGTGTGATCCTAGGAAATTGTTTAGTGTCACTTTCCCTCCTTTTTCTGCATTATCACATTTAGGATGACCTAAAAATACATGATTCATGGTGTGCGCTGCACAAAACCTGCTTCTATGTTTGATTTAATAAACTATAATGTTGTTTATGAATGATAGGAACCCAGGCCACCCATAAAGAGCACATTCCAAGTGACTTGCCTCTTTTTGTTGGTGTTCTCAGGGTAAGGGAAATAATTAATGTTTCCAAATTTATGTTTGAAAACTAACACTTTAAAAGGAATACATCGCAATGCACTGATAAAATAAATTGTACTAAGGCGAAACGGTTCCGCATGTTAACTAAATACACTTAATTTTTAAGAGACTGTCTTACTTTTACACTTATGCTGCAAGATGTCTTTAAAAATGAAGGAGTTTCTACTGTTAAGTGCAGGAGTCCCTAGTTACTTCCTTTCTTTAGCACCAATTAAGTTTGAAATAAATGATTGTGTGAGTATTTAATATTTTTGTTAGTGCGGAGTCGAGCAAACAGCTGCCTAGTGCTCCTGTTGCCCCAGGGGCCGCATGTAAAGGTCAGAGGGGATGCATGCTGCCCGCGGGCCGTACTTTGAGTATCCCTGCTCTACGAGAATGAATGTGTTTTTCCGCTGTTTCCATTGTGTTTTTCTCCCCCTCCACCATTCTGTGTTCCTCTTGCTCCACTGTGGACTTCGCCAACACGGACCGCGCAGTGCTCTCGCCCACATGCTTTGTCCTCGCCAACTCCACTTTGCTTATTCACCAGTTTGATTCCCCCCTTGCTTCATAAAGTTTTCTTCACCCACACCCCGTTGCATCTGCCAAACACTTAATTTTTATTAAAAGAGTACGTTTTGATCCTTTTTAATTTTTTATTATTATTTACAGATCCATCCCGTACCGGGAACTAAAAAAGTGGCTGCATCATTTTGTGGGTGCACTCGCTGACAAAATGATGGAGCCGGACACTTCAAAAGCTTTTTCCTTGTTTTTTTTTTTTTTTTACATTCTTTAACTATGCAGTATATTGCCATGTACGCTGTGCGATATGGCTAAAACTGCTGGCACAGCCAATAGGTCCCAAAGAAAAGACCTATTTCCCTTTGCCAATGCTTGTTTCAGGCAATGGGTGGTCTTCAAAGTTGGGCAGGTAAAGTTTGAGGGTGGGGGGACGGGAGGGGAGGTCTTTCGGGCTCACATCCATCTATTGTTGCATACTCAAGAGCAGCCATACAGAGTAAGTTGTCAGAATTAAGCTGCATGTTACAGAATACATTCTCACTTAAAAGCTCTTCAAAGTTCTGTACACAGCCACACCAGCCTGCAAGAAAACAAAAGAAAATAAAAGCTCCACCTACCAAATAGATATCAAGCCTACAAAGAGGTCCTCCACCTTACTTACCTCCACACACCCCTAACAAGATTTAGGGCTCAAGCAATACAACACATTTAATTTGAACACAAACACGCACTGGCAAACCCAATAGGCCTTGCTTATACGCTTTCTATTGAGTTTGTCAATTTTTTTAGCCTTGTTGTATGGCATGGCAGGTAAATGTATAGTACGGTAAGGCCTCACTGTATATTATGGTGTGTACTGTCATTGCATAGCATAGTATTATATGCCATGTCATTGTGTGACATGGTATGGTACAGCCTGTCATTCATTGTATGGTATAGCATGGCACGGCCAGTCATTGTATTGTATAATATTGCTTGTCATTGTATAGCAAAGTATTGTGTGGCTGTCCTGTGGTATGAAATGTTATGGCTTGTCATTGCATCGTATGGTCTGTCATTGTATGGTATGCTAAGGCGTGGCTTGGTATGATATACTATGGTATTTTATAGAATGGTGTGGTATGGCCGGTCATAGTATAGTATGGTATGGTATGGTAACAGAACGAGGATTCAAAAGCCACTGACACAGAGTGTGGAAAGGAGGGAGGGAGGGGGTAAAAGCAACACGGAAAGAAAGAGGGAGAAAGGGGAACACCTAGGAATATCATGTCTGCTACACAACTGAAACAGCAAAAGTCAGAAAACTAAGTAACCCGCACGCTCTGAAAATAAACTCTCGTCAGCTATGGTGTAGCATGTTTGAAGCAGTAACAAAGATGGACGAGGGGAAGGAGGGTGCAAAGAAAACAAAAAAGGCTGTTTGTCATACAACAAAAATTCAGAAAAACATAATGCAAATAAACTTTCTTCGTCACAGTGAAGTGTTTGAAGCAGAAGCGGGACGAAAGCAGTCAGCCTGCAAACAGATGCAGTTTTATGGAGTACTTCCTTAAAGATGCAGCATTATGGAGTTTTTCTCCAAAAGAAAAAAAAATGGGCAGCCATCAAAGATCAAGTAGAGGAAGGACATTCACAGCACACAGAAGAGTGGCGAAGAAGCCAACCAAAGGTAAGCAATGGGAGGGCCTCTAAGCCCCTTTAAGTTAACACAATGTTTCACAAGCAACAGCACATTCACCGTCTCAGACGAAAGCTAAAAATAAGTACAAGTTAACCAAGAAATCTTCGACTTGGCAGCTGGGGTACCCAATAGGCAAGAAGGATTGGCTAACCTTGCGAAGTGCGTCAGACAGTTGAAAATCTGTCTGAATAATGGCTAGCTGGCTGCTTTATGTGGAGAAACCGGGGAAAACTCCCAAAATAGGTCATAATCCGAGTTTTGCGGGCAGCATTATAAACATCTGCACAGTAACTACCCACTAAAATTGCAGATTGTCAATAGCTTCAATAGGTTCATAAAACCCTTCTGTAATTTGAGTACCAGGTTGTTTTGTTTTAGCTGAGACTCAGCTGTTCGCCACCTCCAAGGCTCGTGACAGCTGCACTCCTGCTGTGGCACCAGTCTATATTTACCAGAGCCCTGTGTTCGCCTGCTTTGAGTGGTTCATCCAACTGGATCCGAGTTTCTTGCATGTTAAGGACTGAATACTGCGCCACAATGTAACAATTGTCAGCAAGAGGCCTTAAGGCATACAAACACCCGTTTGTTTGGGTGCAGGCAACAGTAAACCATACTTTACGACACACGCCCACACTGTCCGAAAGACACGCCAGGAAACTACCAATGCAGTCATGTTGGGGCAAGCGTATACAAATTACAGAGAAAACAACCGAAGTCTATTTACCATCGCACATTTAAATTAAAAGTAATGTGACAAAAATGATCATTTATTCTATTATAGAAAGCTGTTCTGCTTCAATTTTACTAAACTATAGATAAGAGTAGAGATGTAGCAGATATAAAGCGATATGGAATTTGCGACGTACGTCTGGTTTGCTTTATTCTTCTTGTGTGATTTTTTCCAGCGCTACGTGTTGTCCTGAGACAAAGTCAGCCAATCACTGCTGTAATTTGCCTTTCGCTTTCTCGCCTTGTGCGGCCTGAAGCTGCCCATGCGGTGTCTTGTCGACACACTACAAGAGAGTCATAACAACTATAAATATTTCTGAAGTGTGTGCGAGGTCGTTCTTTCCTGTTAGGTGCATGCGACCCTTCACGGGCCTCGCTGTAGGTCAAATCACGCAGTTCAGGTTTGGCTCCTTTTATATACCAAAGTGGGCGCCTTCTGAATCCGAACCGCTCATTTCCAAGGTAGCAGAATAAATGGGACGGACATCTCCGTGTTTCAGTTCATTACTCAATAACAAATTACTAACAGGCATTGGAAATGCCAATAGGTCTAGCTTATAAATGAAAGTGAGTTTGCAGTCACTGGTGAGTTTAGGCACTCAATAGTTTATCATAACGGCCCGGTGTACTTACGCATCCTTCATTAACCTGCTAACTCATTCCTGCATTCACCCATTGATCCATCCACGATAAGAGTCTCACAATCCCAATATACATATGCAAGATGGAATAAAACAAGGAGAAAAATAAAAACATAACACTGCCTAAATGTGGGGGCTAAATGCTTGATAAAAAAATAAAATATAACAGAAGGAGATGAACATATTGCATTGGTAGAATACATAATGTATCATTATTTTAAAGTTCCAATGAAGCAGCCACATTTAGAAGCAATATGTTGGCTATATAGAACGGTAGGCCACTAATCTTCGCTGAACAATACCATTCCAACATGGTCTCCCAGTTCAGAAGTGGCAGCGCAGCACGCTGCAGATGAAATGAGCGGCAGGTAGCACTATCTTTGGAGCTGTGGAATACGCTACAGAAAAAAAAGAAATTAAAGAGACCTACACAAGGAGAAAATGGAAATCTAAAGTACTGGCCCATCAACCCTGTTCATGTTCCGGGGGTAGCCACATATGATCACACAAAACGTCATCGCTTACAGTACAATAGAGCAGGTGGTTGAAGTGGGCGGACCCAATTCCCCATGTTGTAAACTTCCATGGATGGAAAGAGGAAATTAAACTCATACCAATCAATGGCAGGAGACGGCTGGCCAAAAGTCCCTCTCCACAACTGCATGAACATTAGTGTATGAATGTATGTAGTTTTAAATATTTTTCATTTCAAGTACCTGAGAGGGTGTACCAATTATTGTGACAGTTCATAGCTTCCACTCCCAGGGTTTGTCAGAGAAGGTCATCAACACCAAAAACCCTTCCCCATCCCTACAACAGTAATCTGTGGGAAAACATCACAAAATGCCTATTCACAGGCTCTTGTTCGAAGTAATAGCAAACCACTCTTAAAGGCATACTACATTTAACATTTGCTTTTCACAACAAATAAGTCAGGCCTACTGTCTTTGTCGTAACTTTTCATAATAAGCAAATCGGACTTACTGATTCGGACATAAATGCTTCAAACGAACCAAATAGTCTTTTCATTGTTTTGCCACTGAAACCCAGCCAGGCCTATCATAACGCATGTAGGCTTTCAAATAAGGCAACTTTCAGGCATACAGTTATACATTGCAGATAAGTACAAAATTACAGTTGTCAAAACAATATATAACCCTCTCCAGAAGGCCCAACAAGGATTCACTGTTCACATTATTCACTCTCGGGGTTTGTCAGACAATTAACATCTTGCATACTACAGTTATCAATGGCATTCCATATAATAAATACCTCTGTGGATGTTTTAATACAGTGCTATACAAATCTACCCTTAAATGCCTATTGGATTCAATATACATTTTCTATAATACGTATCGGTCCTACTCTGATTAGTGTAACTTTCACTATAAAAAGATCGTTTATAGTCTTGAACAATGGCTAGTCACTATAAACATTCAAGTCTTGCTGTACTGGATATAAGTTTCCCACAAGGGAAAAAGTTCAACATAAGGACTTTCCTTCACGGTTAGTAAACAACTTATGACCAATTAAATGCTGTACTTCAGGACAAAGTAAAGCATCTCTCCCAGTAGTGCTTCAGAATGCTCTTTTTCTGTTGAGTCCATAAGGTCAATTAACATCTGCACTGTCAAGACACTCCTAAAAAGAGAGTAACATAAAAATAAACAAGACATGAGGTGCCTAACATTTACAATAGACTATATGCTCCAAATGTTTTCTTTTGCCACCTCCATTAATAAGAGAAATTTATTTTTATTGAATCCCTTTGCAATCCATAGTTCATGATAGTTCCAAATAATACTCTGGGATGTGTCATTACGTGCTATGTACAGGATGAGAGTTATTAATGAATGGAGCAACAGGGGTTTAAAGCTCACATATAACTGATGTGAGCTATTACTCTGCTCCTTCACTGCCCAACAGGGGAATCCTCAAAGGTAACAATGATACCTTTCTTAAACCTTGGCAGAAGGTGCATATATATGTAATGGATAATATGTTTTAGACAAAATTATAATTCAGATTTTAACTGTGGGCGTTTAAGATATACAGACAGACAGACAAACAGATCAATAATTAAAAAACAGCATTCTGGTTCTGGTTCAAACGTATTAACCATTTAAATTCAGTTAGCAGCGCAATCCACTACGTAAACCTTCCGCATGAGTAGCGAATGACATCATACGACATAATTTACAACATCAGAACATACATGCTTTCCCATTATAGCTGTCACGGGAAATACTGGAGTAAATCCGTTCAGTAGTTTAGGAGGTATTAGCAACTAACAAAAGATGGTGCGTGGATATTAAAGTGCTAACGCTTTTGTATATTTCTGCCGTTAGGACTCTCAAATAATTCGCAAGTACCAGATTAAAAAATAAATAAATAAATAAATCAGATTGGATGAGGGAGTCTTTCCTCCGATCATTCATTTGTTATCTGTGGTACCGGAGTTGGTGTCGTGGATTCGCGAAAACAGACTGGCTGCCACAAAAGAAAAACGCCCAGCCACCACTGCACACAGGCAACTACAGGACGTGTTTCTTTATTTCATTTGTAGCAAACAAAGGGGGATCCACATCTGAGATATATGAATGAGAGCAGCACCCTTGCCAAACTGATGTGACCTATGCAGATCAGACTATCAATCCCAGGACCTACTCAGACCAGGAAATGTGGAACATGTAAGTCTCTTTAGAAATTTGGAATACTGGGAGTAAAGGTGAGTAGGGTAGGATCACACACAGACATACCTGTATCAGTGAAATATTCAGTTAAACCATATTTTTAGGGGGGGGGGGGGAATTGAAAGGCCACAGATCACAAGCAGCATCTGAAGCAAGTCATGATGCAGTATACCGATGCATTACAAAAGCCCGTCAAAAGCCACCCCTAAAATATTCCAACTGTTACTCATACTTTCTGATGGGCACTGACTAGACAGTAGTAGAATGGTAAAGAGCGCTTATTTAAGGAAAATATATATATATATAAACACACAGAAAAAAACAAAGGTTGCAGGGATGTTATAGTTAGGTTCTGATTTTACTTGTATAAAACCATAGAAATTCACCTGTTGTAGTTATATTTATCCCAAGTAACTAGAACTCGTGCCATAAGGCAACTATAACTCGCACCCCCACCATGCACAGGTATGTAGTCAATAAACGTTACTGCAGATGTTACAGTGACTTTATCAATGATGTTTTAAAGATGTCATGAGTGTAGTAATTTGTGAGGTAGTTAGCAGTGCATGGCGAGGGCGCGAGTTAAAGTTACCTTAGGGCACAGATTATAGTTACTTGAGATAACTAACTAGAACTGGTGAATTTCTATGGTTTTGTATGAGTACATTGAGAACCTAACTATAACCTCCCTGTAACCTTTGTTTTTTTCAGTGAATTTCTATGTTTTTTTAAATTCTTTCGCCTAACTATAATGTCCCTATACATGGGTGTGAGAGTGGATGTGACAGTGGCTATCTTGCTGTGAGAGTGGGTTTGAGAATCTCTGGAAGGGTGTCAGACTGAGTGTCAGGGTGTGTCTACGGGTGTGAGAGAAAGCATGAGAACATCTCTCGGAGTCAGAGAGTGAGTGCAAGACAGCCTGGGTGTGAGAGTAAGTGTAACAGTGACAGTATGGATTTGAAAATTGGTGTGACAGTGTCTCTCTGAATGCAAGAGTGAGAGTGTCTGCATGGGTGTGAGAGTGTGCGAGTGGAAGTGACAGTGACTCTCTGGGTATGAGAGTAGAAGTGAGGGTGTTTGTCTGGGTGTTTGAATAGGAGAATTAATTTATATCTATTTTTTTTGTGTCACGAAATCTGCGGATTGACACGCAGAGTTACACCAGGGGCCACACTGAGCACCGCGGACGGATTTGCGGATCTCGGAAACCATCAAAACATATGTTTTAAGGCATATGAAGATCGTTTTCACTATTGTTACACAACTATGTAACACCCATGGGGTCAGGATAACTCTACCGTGGCCCCATCATCTACATTCACCCAAGATTTCAGCCGAGGGGACAGTTTCCAGGTGGAATAAAATGGCGGCCGCAACTTTCCTGTCAGGTTGCAACCAGCCAATCAGATTCTCCCTGTGGCACGTGGATCCGTAGATCAATCTGCGGTGGATCCGCAGAGATTCCGCGGCACTAGATAGCTATATTTGTTGGCCTTAAATTACTCCAAAACTACTGAACAGATTTATACGAAACCATCAAAAGTACAATCTGTGGGACAGGACTATGTGCCAAATTTGGATTAATTCCGTTCAGAGGTTTGGGCTGTAGGCGTGTCTAAAGAATGCAAAATTCCCATAGACACAGAATGGAGAAAAAGTGTTTTCACCCCCCCCCCCCTTATTTCAGCACCCGCTTCACGGATCCCCCCTGAAACTTTCAAGAGAGCAGCTGAACTGACCAAAGTATAACTTTTGAAATTTTCATTAAGATTCATCAAACGGCGCCAAAGTTATTGGCAAAATGAAAATTGCTTTACCTATGGAAAACAAAAGTCCCAACTATAAGTACCTAGTGGAAAACGTCACTAGGTAAAATAAATAAATATATATATATTTTAAACCTGAAATTGATACTTTTATTGATAGCTCGAAGGCTAGCTCTATGCAAATGCCACCCTACACCTGGAAAGGTAAAAGAGATAAATGTGAATTGTGTTTACATGAACTCTACTTACACAAACACACATATTTACATGGTCATTTCTTGTAAGTTTACAGAAAAAATAATGACTTGAGCTACCTCAAATGTTTATTTTGGATATCAATCTAGCAGCTTTTTAGATAGCAAGTAGCACACCTTCGCCTTTCGATGCAGGATTGAGGAGCTTTAGACAATAATTCACCAATAAAAGTGCTGAAGAAAGACTCCTCATCTACACAGAAGAGGATCAGTGGTGTAGGTCCATGTGCACCAGCGCCACCTATCCTCCTTAGCATTTTGAGCAATCATCTTCCAGTGTAAGCTGTCCATGCAACCAGCCCACAGATCCATCTACAGAATCAAAGAGATGCAACCAGGGCATCCACAACACATGGTCTATCACACTCACATCTCATCAGCATCTGCGCTATGCAGGAACCAATCAGCATTAGCCATTAACACACTACGGGGCATATTTATACTTTGTTTGCGCCGAATGTGCGTCAAACATTTTGACACACATTGGGTGCAAACCGTGAACCATATTTAAACTTTGACGCCCGAGCCTGCAGACGTCAAAATTCCTCTGTGTGCGTCCTTTTTTGGATGCGGGAAGCTGCCTTGCGTTAAAGACATGCAAGGAGGCGTTCCCGCCCAAAAAATGACTTTAAGGCCTGTGTGCCTTATTTATACTCCAGTGTCATTTTGACGCTCAGGAGGGGGCGGGCCTTGAAAAATAGTGCACAGCCTGATGTGCGCTGTTTTTTAACCCCTGGGTCAGGGCAGGCATTAAGGGACCTGTGGGCTCACTTCAATGGTCTCTGACCATGGAAGGAGTCCAGAGGTGCCCTTCCCTGCCCCCAGGAACACCCCTTGCCACCCTTGCCCACCCTTGGAGGACACCCATGGATCGGGGGACCAATCACAGGTAAGTACAGGAAAGTTGAGATAAGTATTTTTTTTTTTTTTTTTTTTTTAAAGTGGCATGGGGACCCTATTTGGGCTCCCCTACATGCCCCTTGCCCAATGACCATTGGGCAAGGGGGCATGACTCCTGACTTGCACCATTTTTTGAAGCACAACCCCCATTTCCCCTATGCCCGCCTGGTTTGAGTCATTTCTTTTTACTCTGACCAGTCCGCAGCGCCGGCTAACGTCATTCCTTAAATAAGGCGCCCGCATGGCGCATAGGAATGGCGTTATATATATATATAATTAGCGATCTTCTTTTATGACATCTATCATGTATTATTTCAATCAATCAATCAATCACTTGTTAAGCGCGCTACTCACCCGGTAGTGTCTCAAGGCGCTAGGGGTACTTTCATAGTATTGAACGATACGCTCAAAACAGAAATGCTGTTCGGAAAAATTGTGTATGTTTACTTAGGGTAAAAATCAGTCAGGTAGGGAGAGGGGTTTTTTTTTTTTTTTTTTTTTTAGAGAAAGAAATGTGCAAGACGGGAAGTTTGAATCCGATTGAAAAAAACGTGTTTTACTTTATATGTAAAATCAAGAAAAAAAGAGTTTATAGCAAAGCGGTACAAGTTCATCAGAGAGGATATATTTATACTTAATATTTACTTCGCTATGTTTTACGGATATGAACTACTTTCTCGCATTCATGTTGTTCGACAAATTCACACTTAATGAAAACTTTTTTTTTTTTCTTTTTTTTTTTAAACATCTGGTGTTAGCCAAGATCTTTTGTTTTTGCAAAACGTACAGGTATAACACACCTATAGGGGCTTTCAGCAAGCCATCTTCATTTATTGGTACTTTTGGCATCAACCAAATCTTTCTTCAATCCACTACGGCATGGGGCAATCCACTACATCAATTGACAAACTTCACTATGAGCGACAAACATTCAGTCCTTTCACAAGGAGCATAACCACACACAGTTCCCTTCGGTGCCAGGACTACCGTAGTAATGTGTGCTGTTTGAGACCAAACATAACTATTTTTTATTTTAGCCAGTGCTTTTCTTTTTAGATTAACGAGGGCCTAGCAGCTTCCCTAATAATCACGTTTTGCCCAAAACATGACAAAATAATACAAGCACTGGTGAGGCCGAAAAGGTAGGGGGTCACTGCCAAACTCATTGGCTCTCCTAAGGCTGGTTTCATAGTCCCTCTAGTGAGAGCCCTCGTGAGGTGAGAGATGAACATTATAAATGTTAAGAGTACCAGTGAGGAAGGTTAGCAAGTACTTTAAAAATATCTGCAGAGTGATGTGTATCCTACACTAGTCTGCACCTCTATTCTGAACAATGTCTTAAGATTTATCATTTGAAAAGGGCTCTCGAGGAATCTGTTCTGGTCAAACATTGCACAGACCCCCAAATCGCAAAGGTGTTGCTGTAAGTAGATGCAACTTACTGTTGTAATACCCCGGGTTTACTTCTAGATTATGTAAGTAGTACACTTCCTAATACAGAGGGGAGGTAGGAGTACTACATCAGTAATTCATAGTAAAAGCTTGGTGTGTATTGGGTATACAATATTTTAAGAAACAACCGAATAGCGCAGAAGGAGTCTAGCAGCCTTTGCAGCATAGCTGACTTGCCATAATCTTGCAGTGGAAAAGAGCATCCTCCAAGCAAATATAGACAAGTTTGTAAAGAAACCTATTCAGCAAAGATCCGAAGAATGTGGTTGTGCATATGTCAACTGCTATTGTACAAGCCGCAGTGTAAGCATAGAAACAAAGACAGAGCTGAAATTATTGGGGAATATGAAAATGTGTTCCAAAACAGGAAGGACATCTCAAAAGAATGTGCAGGAAAAAGTGGAAGATTATGTAGAACACATTCAAAAGAGACTTCAGAGATTGGCATTCCTAGCACACGCAGAAGTTAAAAATAGAAAAAAGAAAATGGAAGGCCTGGGTCCCAATTCATAAATACATGGTTAAATCTACTCCCAAAGGTTTACAACACAGCAAGGAAGTAGATTTGCTCATTTTCAAAGTTCACAACAGTTTCTGAGTTTAAGCTGGAGACCTGCAAAAGTTGAAGGTTTCAAGGAGTCCGCATGGAAAACGATTGTGAAAACCTATTTTCTCACATGGAGATGCATTTGCTGTCTGGTTTGCTAAGGACACCTTGGGGAGTTTCAGAAAGATGAAGGGAAAATGCATTCTACCCATTGCTTGCCATTGGCTTTGTGGTTTGCAACTCACGTTTTCTGGGTTTCTGTTTGCTGGCTTTATTTGCTTAAGTCGCCTCAGCTCGAGTTCGTACCTGCCCAAGCTAAAGCCACGTTTACAGTACCCTTCCACAAGCTCCTTTTCAGTAATAAACAGGCCTGTGAATCTTATATCATCACATTTGCTGGACATTCAAAGACCGAGGTTCTGTGTCAAGCTGTGTCTTCCAGAGAGCCAGGTGCTCTTTTTGCTTTCAACTGACTTCAATGTGATAGTGTTTACAGGAAAAGGGAACACAGTGTGCTTTTTCCATGGAGCCTACTTCTACCATTTGTTTTAAATTTTATTTTATATGCTGCCATCTCAAAAAGTATCTCGTCCTTCAGCTGCACAAAACGTTCGCCTGTTATTCGTGGGGCATGAAGTTCACTATTGGGATTGTCAAAGTGGGTGGAAGCATGAACGTTTCTCAAATCATGTTTGAAAACTATTAGGCAATTTACAATGATTATGGCACATTTACTGTCAAGCACAGGCCAATAACTTATCACAGGAAAGAGCCAGCCACATTGTAAAACAATTTAACAATGCTTGTTTTTCACTTTGATGTGTAAAGCATAAGCTTTATTTATGATATATGAGGCAACCAGGTTTTGAAGAGTTGGGGGGAATTTAAAGGGGAATTTAATGAAAGCCTTTATGTTTATGTTTAGCTGCACAAAAATTATATATTCAGTCTCCAACTGTGTCTATATTTTACTACTAAACAAGCAGATAAAAGTGCAATTACCTTGCAGGCACTAAGATCGTGATTTGAACAGTGCAGCAGGTACAATGGCACAGGGGCCAAAAGCTCGAGGAAACCCACTGAACACCAGATACTGCTATATTTTACTAGTAAGCGAGTAGTCACAAGTGCAGTTACCTTGTGGGCACTAGGGCCTTGATTTGAATGGTGCAGTAGATGCGGTGGCACAGGGGCCAATAGCTCTAGGAAACCCATTGAACACAGATTATTGCTATGTTTTACTAGTAAACAAGTAGTCCCGAGTGCAAATACCTTGCAAGCACTAGGGCCATGATTTGAATGATGCAGCAGGTGCAGTGGCACAGGGGCCAAAAGCTTTAGGAAATCCACTGAACACAGAATACTGCAATATGTTATTAGTAAACAAGCAGTCACAAGCATATTTACCTTGCAGGCACTGGGGCCATGATTTGAATGGTGCAGCAGGTGCAGTAGCACAGGGGCAAAAGCTCTAGGAAACCCACTGAACACCGATTATTGCTATATTGTACTGCTAAACACGCAGTTACATGAGCAATACCCACTGAACACTGATTATTGCTAGCTTTTACTATTAAACAAGCAGTCACAAGTTCTGTAACCTTGCAGGCGCTACTAGGGCCATGATTTGAATGGTGCAGCAGGTGCAGTGGCACAGGAGCCAAAAGCTCCAAGGCACCCACTGACCCCCCCATTAATGCTATATTTTACTACTAAACAAGCAGTCACAAGTGCAGTTAGTTACCTTGAAGGCACTAGGGCCATGATTTGAATGGTGCAGCGGCACAGGGTCCAGAAGCTCTAGGAAAATCACTGAAGCAACTGTATTCCATTCCTTACCGGGAGTGCATTAGTTACATTTTCCAGGGGAAAGAAAATGTAGGACTTTCCACAAACGTGTACGTTTGTGGCTGTGTAGAAATTGACGGGACCTGCTATGCCATACTCCATCTTCCCACCTCTGGTCACACAAAAATCTTTGAGTAATCCAGTTGCAAGTGCCAAACCAAGCTCTCTGGATAAGAAAAGCATTTTTGAATTTTAAATAAGGATTTATGACGCTAGGTTATAAAAAACAAACAAAAAAATACCAATAGGACCCATGATCTCCAATGGAATCATTAAAGAAACTGGGTCACGGTAGTAGCTTTCGCATGTAGCGATAAGAGGCAAACTGGGCAGCAATTTGCATTTCTGCATTGACATGTGCAAGAACTGAGTTTTGATCAATAGTATTCTGCAGGCTAGTATCTATGCAATGACATTGCTGCTGGCAAGGTGACGTTTAATGAGTTGCATCCAGATCTGCTTAACTGCAGATTACGGTGACCTACACTGTATCCTTGGGCTGTGATTTTTGCTAGTATGCCATCCGAGTTGGCTTCCGCTTATCATAGGATGAAGGCTGTTATTTTGATTTCTGAGTGGACGCAGAAGAAGCATAATAAGGCACAGGAGTCTTTGTTGAGGGTATAAGAATGAAATAAAGGGTCTTTATTAAAAAAAAAGTGAAAATACAACACCAGTGCTATTCTTTTCCTTGTACAACAAGCAAATCTATAAATAAACAAATAAATAAACAAACAAACAAACAAAACAAACAATCAGCACAGTCCCAAATTTAATCTCTAAACTCTTGGTTATTTGCACTCCTGGAGAATACCGTAATAGGTGTGTGAAATTTAATAAAATATCTACTTGTCGGTGGAACAGCTTGCTTCATATACCTACTTGTCCTGTAAAACAATTCACTTGTACCTTTGGTGCCATGTAGTGTGGCACCAAATTATGGCAGCAACCTCATTATATATGAGCTCTCATAATAGCCTTTCTGATTATACCATGGCTAATACTACAGTAGGGCTTGAATACTGGCAATTTCCTTATTTTGCCACCTTTCTGCAACTCTATATACTGGGGCTGGAGGTAGCCGTGAGCAACAGTTCCAAAGTTGGAATACCCTTTTGAGTCTGTGCAAATCTACTAACTTGCATGTTTTATGGGTTTTCACCAGCTCTGTTCTAAACTTCTCACACTGTGAAAGGCTGGAAATCTACTCCTGACAAGGGTCAAAAGTAAAACTTCTAGGGTTGGGGAAAAAAGTGGTTGGAGGGCAAATGAACTTGGAAACGCTCAAGAGATTTTCGCATTAGCAAATCTACACTAGTATTTGCTGGTGCTACTATACAGTTCATAAATATTTTCTAGGAGTACAATTTCCTGGTCTACTTCTGTAAATTCTTGTGAATTCACGAAATACGTAAATCTGCACTTAGGCAAAGACATAGACCATAGGTGCACGTTTGTGGCTTTCTTCAAGAATTAGGCCCCTAATTGAGTCTTGTGTTAACCCCTTAGCTGCTGGGCCTTTTCCCTCCCCAGTGCTGAGCCCTTTTTTGGCTATTTGGGGTAGTTCGCGCTTAGGGCTTCATAACTTTTTGTCCACATAAGCTAACCACGCCAAATTTGCGTCCTTTTTTTCCAACATCCTAGGGATTCTAATGGTACCCAGAGTTGGTGGTTTCCCCTGGAGGAGACCAAGAAAATAGCCAAAATACAGTGAAAATTTAGTTTTTTCCAAAAAAATGGGAAAAAGGGGCTGCCGAAGAAGGCTTGTGGTTTTTTCCCTGAAAACGCCATCAACAAAGGGTTTCTGGTGCTGAAATCACTATCTTCCCACCTTTCAGGAACGGGCAGACTTGAATCAGAAAACCAAATTTTTCAACACAAATTTGGCATTTTACTGGGACATACCCCATTTCTTCTATATTTGGTGCTTTCAGCCTCCTTCCAGTTAGTGACAGGAATGGGTGTGAAACCAATGCTGGATCCCGGAATGCTAAACATTTATGAAAACTAGACAAAATTCTGAATTCAGCAAGGGGTCATTTGTGTAGATCCTACAAGGTTTTCCTACAGAAAATAACAGCTGAAATAAAAAAATATTTAAATTGAGCTGAAAACAACAGCCATTTTTCTTTATGTTTTACTCTGTAACTTTTTTCCTGCGATGTCAGATTTCTGAAAGCAATATACCGTTTTGTCTGCTGGACTCTTCTGGTTGCGGGGATATAAAGGGCTTGTAGGTTCATCAAGAACCCTAGGTACCCAGAGCCAATAAATGAGCTGCACCCTGCAGTTGGTTTTCATTCTATACTGGGTATACAGCAATTCATTTGCTGAAATATGAAGAGTGAAAAAGAGGTATCAAGAAAACCTTTGCATTTCCAAAATGGGATCAAGATAAGGTTTTGAGGAGCAGTGGTTATTTGCACATCGCTGAATTCCGAGGTGCCCATACTAGCATGTGAATTGCAGGGCATTTCTCAAATAGACGTCTTTTTTACACACTCTCTTATATTTGGAAGGAAAAAATGTAGAGAAAGATAAGGGGCAATAACACTTGTTTTGCTATTCTGTGTTCCCCCAAGTCTCCCGATAAAAATGATACCTCACTTGTGTGGGTAGGCCTAGTGCCCGCGACAGGAAATGCCCCAAAACACAACATGGACACATCCTATTTTTTTTTATAGAAAACACAGCTGTTTTTTCCAAAGTGCCTACCTGTAGATTTTGGCCTCTAGCTCAGCCGGCACATAGGGAAACCTACCAAATCTGTGCATTTCTGAAAACTAGAGACCTAGGGGAATCAAAGGAGGGGTGACTTGCGGGGCTCGGACCAGGTTCTGTTACCCAGAATCCTTTGCAAACCTCAAAAAGTGGCTAAAAAAACAAGTTTTCCTCACATTTCGGTGACAGAAAGTTCTGGAATCTGAGAGGAGCCACAAATTTCCTTCCACCCGGCGTTCCCCCAAGTCTCCCGATAAAAATGATACCTTACTTGTGTGGGTAGGCCTAGCGCCCGCGACAGGAAACGCCCCAAAGCGCAACGTGGACACATCCAAATTTTGGAAGAAAACAGAGGTGTTTTTTGAGAAGTGCCTACCTGTAGATTTTGGCCTCTAGCTCAGCCGGCACCTAGGGAAACCTACCAAACCTGTGCATTTCTGAAAACTAGAGACCTAGGGGAATCCAAGGAGGGGTGACTTGCGGGGCTCGGACCAGGTTCTGTTACCCAGAATCCTTTGCAAACCTCAAAAAGTGGCTAAAAAAACAAGTTTTCCTCACATTTCGGTGACAGAAAGTTCTGGAATCTGAGAGGAGCCACAAATTTCCTTCCACCCGGCGTTCCCCCAAGTCTCCCGATAAAAATGATACCTCACTTGTGTGGGTAGGCCTAGCGCCCGCGACAGGAAACGCCCCAAAGCGCAACGTGGACACATCCAAATTTTTGGAAGAAAACAGAGGTGTTTTTTGAGAAGTGCCTACCTGTAGATTTTGGCCTCTAGCTCAGCCGGCACCTAGGGAAACCTACCAAACCTGTGCATTTCTGAAAACTAGAGACCTAGGGGAATCTAAGGAGGGGTGACTTGCGGGGCTCGGACCAGGTTCTGTTACCCAGAATCCTTTGCAAACCTCAAAAAGTGGCTAAAAAAACAAGTTTTCCTCACATTTCGGTGACAGAAAGTTATGGAATCTGAGAGGAGCCACAAATTTCCTTCCACCCGGCGTTCCCCCAAGTCTCCCGATAAAAATGATACCTCACTTGTGTGGGTAGGCCTAGCGCCCGCGACAGGAAACGCCCCAAAGCGCAACGTGGACACATCCAAATTTTTGGAAGAAAACAGAGGTGTTTTTTGAGAAGTGCCTACCTGTAGATTTTGGCCTCTAGCTCAGCCGGCACCTAGGGAAACCTACCAAACCTGTGCATTTCTGAAAACTAGAGACCTAGGGGAATCCAAGGAGGGGTGACTTGCGGGGCTCGGACCAGGTTCTGTTACCCAGAATCCTTTGCAAACCTCAAAATGTGGCTAAAATACCACGTTTTCCTCACATTTCGGTGACAGAAAGTTCTGGAATCTGAGAGGAGCCACAAATTTCCTTCCACCCAGCGTTCCCCCAAGTCTCCCGATAAATATGATACCTCACTTGTGTGGTTAGGCCTGGTGCCTGCGACAGGAATAGATCACACAACGGTCAATGTTGGTCCTTACGTGAGGCAGCTGTTGACCCTGGGGTGATCCATTCCTGACACAGGCACTAGGTGTAGGCACTCAAGTGGGGTAGTGTTTTTATCAGGCCAGGTGAGGAGTCACTGGGTGGTAGGAATGTTGTGGATCCCAGCATATTCCTGTAGTTTGTGTGACAGAAATGCGAGAAAAATAGAGTTTTTTTTCAACATTTCAGCTTTGCAGGGTATTCTGGGTAAGAAAACTTTGGGGAATCCACACAAGTCACACCTCTGTGGACTCCCCCGAATGTCTAGTTTCCAGAAATGTTTGGGTTTAGTGTGTTTCTCTATATGGCCGCCGAATCCAGGACCAAAAACACAGGTGCCTGCCTTACAAAACCAGTTTCTTTTGCCATAGACAATTTTGATGTCTCCACAATATGATTTGGGTGGTGGAATTTGGGGCTGAACTAAATTGGTGAGCTCCCAAGAGAGCACTCTCTCTCTGCTTGCCGCCGCATTCACCTGCTCTCTGGGTTGGCCTAACCCACTATTACCCAGTTGCACGAACAGCTTGCGAAGGGACAGCAGGACTGTCCTCATCACCTCCCTCATAATGTACTGGAAGAGGAGTTTTCGAATGGGACTCCTCTGACTGAAAAATCACTCCCAGAGTCTGCGCCATTGTCCTATCCCTCAGATGCTGTCTCAGTATCTGATGTCTCAGTCTCTGATCCTATGTCAGAGCGGTCCTCTATAACCTAAGTGCAGGCAGCAGTCATCCATCAAGATGCCATCTCTGCTATTGGCTAAACTGTTGCTCTAAAACACTAGCCTACGTAGACAGTCACAAAATCGATGGTGTGTGTGAGATACGTGCAACAGTAGAGGCCACCTTACCTGCGCTTCTTCCCTCAATCAGCACGTACTTTCAAGACACTCAAAAAACACCTTGTCACATACCATTCGTCACAGTCTTTAGCACCTCCTGCGCCCAGTCCAACAATCATTATTGGTGCTCCCACTCCCTCCTCCTCGGATTCCCTCATTACCACCCAGCAAAAGTGCCCTTCATCTCTCCATAGACTTTACTAATGTACTCAGCTATTTACATAAAATACAGATGTGCTCTTTGCAGTAGGCATATACACCTTCTGCGCTTCTTTATGGCACTAAAACTGCCACTAGACAAGTCGGACCCTTTTCCCCCCAGGGAAACCACACACATATTGACAAAAGTGATGTATATATGACAGCCAACCACCTGAAACTCAACTCAAGCAAAACCGAAATAATCCTCTTTGGCCCACACAAAAACACCTGGGACCCCCCATGGTGGCCCACCACGCTAGGCCCTGCACCCACCCCCGCCAACTACGCACGCAACCTCAGCATCATCCTAGACTCCTCCCTCTCTATGACCCAACAAATCAACGCTCTTACCTCCTCATGCTTCAACAAACTCCGTATACTGAAAACATTCAAATGGATCCCCACAGAGACCAGAAAAACTGTCACTCACGCACTCATCAGCAGCAGGCTTGATTACGGAAACGCCCTCTACGCCGGCACCACTCTAAAACTCAAGTGCAAACTACACGCATCCAGAACTCCGCAGCACGACTCATCCTCGACCTCCGCCGACACGAACACATCTCTCCACACCTCAAATCCCTCCACTGGCTCCCCATTGACAAAAGGATCACCTTCAAGATCCTCATCCTCGCACACAAATCACTCCACAACACAGGCCCTGCCTACCTCAACGAGAGTCACCTTCCACACCCCCACACGAAACGTCCGCTCAGCTAACCTCTCTCTCGCCTCTGTCCCCCGCATCAAACACACCACCACCGGGGGCAGATCCTTCTCCTACATTGCACCCAAAACCTGGAACGCACTCACAACCCACATTCGCAAGACCCAAAACCTACTTCTTTTCAGGAAGGGCCTCAAAACCTGGCATTTTGAACAGTGAACCTCCTAGCCCCTTTCCCTCCCCCGTCCCCCCCCCCCCACAGCGCCTTGAGACCCTCACAGGTGAGTAGCGCGCTTTATAAATCTCTTTGATACAGATCTACCTATATATATATCTCTACATAGATATATCTATAGATATATCCATGTACCTAGATATATCTATCTACATAGATATATATATATATAGATATATACATATATATATTTTTTAGTTGCTGTATGGTTTCCTTGGGGGCCAAAATGGCCCCCAGGGAAACCCTACAACATCTAAAAAAAAAATTGCCCCCACAGGGGGTCACCCTGCCCACGGGCGACCCCCTGTCATTTCATTTTTAAAAAAAAAAAATATATATAATCCCCGGTCACCTACCTTTTTTTTAATAAAAAAAATTATGCCGGGGGGGGGGGCGGCCCGTTTTCCGGGGGGGGCCGCCCCCCAAAAGTGAAATCCCTGGTGTCTAGTGGGGTTTCCTGGCCCCCGATCGCAGCTGTGCTGCGATCGGGGGCCAGGAAACCATTTCAGAAGGCCTCGTAAGAAAGGGGAGACTCTCCCCTTTCTTACGAGGCCTTCAGAAACTGTTTCTGGCCCCCGATCGCAGCTGCGATCGGGGGCCAGAAACAGTTTCAGAAGGCCTCGTAAGAAAGGGGAGAGTCTCCCCTTTCTTACGAGGCCTTTTCAAAATGTTTCCTGGCCCCCCCGATCGCAGCACAGCTGCGATCGGGGGAGCCAGGAAACCTGAAAGTGTTTCCTGGCCCCCGATCGCAGCACAGCTGCGACTGGGGGCCAGGAAACACTTTCAGGAAGGCCTCGTAAGAAAGGGGAGTGTCTCCCCTTTCTTACGAGGCCTTCCTGAAAGTGTTTCCTGGCCCCCGATCGCAGCTGTGCTGCGATCGGGGGCCAGGAAACACTTTCAGGAAGGCCTCGTAAGAAAGGGGAGACTCTCCCCTTTCTTACAAGGCCTTCCCGAACGTGTAAAAGGCCGTTTTCCCCATGAAAGCAGGAAGCGGCCGCAAGGCTGCTTCCTGCTTTCATGGGGAAAACACCTTTGCAACGTCAGCGCGCCTCGCGGTGCGCTGACGTCACAAAGGGGCGGGTGGGGGGCGGGGGGAGACACGGTAGCTTCCGTGTCTCCCGGGGGTAGTAAAAAAATAAAAAATAAATCCTCGGGCGCGACGCACCCGAGGATTTATTAATGCCCTTCCTGGTGTCGGCCACTGGTCGTGACCCGCACCAGGGAGGGTGTGTGGGCGTCGGCCAGTGGCCGACGCCCGCACTCAAGCGGTTAACCAAGAGCTTTTGTTTTTATTAAAATTCTATTTCTCTCTCTCTATTCAGCAAATTAGCCTGCTTCACTGTAAATGATCACAATTTGCTCTTTCACAAGGAGCACAGCGATCATGCACAATGACCAAAAGCCCCTCTTTGTATGTATATTTTTTAAGAATTGTTTTGGAAAAACTGTGGCTTGGCGAAGCACTTAAAGCGGTCTCAAAGCTAGCCCTAAAAATAATGACTTGGGTTGAGATGCATGTGAGAAGTCAAGCCATGCAATTGGGCATATTGTACAAACCACAGCTCAGCCTCATTTCATTGAGATTTAAAAAAAAATTCTTACATCAATCACTTATTTTCATGGTAGATATTTGGTCTGAAGACTTTCATGCATATTAATGAAATGACCAGTAAAACATAACAAGCAATGGAAAAGCCAATAGGTCTTGTCATTGATAACTAATGGCTTTACCAATGCCTTCTGGCAATGCTGTATACCGCATGAGCAGGATGCTGCAAAGCCTGGCCCCAAAAAAAGTATTTGCAATGCAATGTGTCGAGTAAGAGCTATTTTCGTTGTAAATTACAAACAGGACATTTCTTGCCACTTAAACTGAAAATAAGAAGTAAAAAAGAAGTTTGCTCGCAGTCAAACGTGTTATCGGCAAAAATGCAATTATCCATGTAACAGGGTCGATGTGATGCAAATCGCTCGACTACTGCTCAGTGAAAACACGCTGCGTAGGAAATATATAGAAAAAAAAGTAGTCCAGAAACCATACAGAAAACACAGAGCCTCGAATGTTTTCAGTAGTTGGCCAGTGCTCTCGAGGAGGGCTAACCACCAGAAAAGGCATGACGTATGCATGCCTTCCACTAATGAAAGCAAGCAAATTTAAAAAAGCAAGCCCACAAACCAACCAAACTCATGGTCGTGCGGTGGGCGTGGTTACAAGCCCATAGAGAGATTACAGCAAGGACAGAGCGCTTTGCACTTGACCCTAAAAAGCAAGACGTGTGTTGGACCTGGCTTTTTGACAGGGACATCCCCAAACTTTTTACCTCCTTCCTCCTATTTTTTCTGACCTGTTGTTGTTGGCTTTTGACCTCTGAGCACTTTACCACTGCTAACCAGTGCTAAAGTGCATATGCTCTCTGTGTAAATTGTACTATTGATTGGTTTATCCATGATTGACTATTTAATTTACCTGTAAGTCCCTATTAGAGTGCACTACATGTGCCTAGGGCATGTAGATTAAATGCTACTAGTGGGCCTGCAGCACTGGTTGTGCCACCCACCTCAGTAGCCCCTTAACCTTGTCTCAGGCCTGCCATTGCAAGGCCTGTGTGTGCAGTTTCACTGCCACTTCGACTTGGCATTTAAAAGTACTTGCCAAGCCTAGAACTCCCCTTTTTCTACATATAAGTCATCCCTAATGTGTGCCCTAGGTAACCCCTAGAGCAGGGTGCTGTGTAGGTAAAAGGCAGGACACGTACCTGTGTAGTTATATGTCCTGGTAGTGTAAAACTCCTAAATTCGTTTTTGCACTACTGTGAGGCCTGCTCCCTTCATAGGCTAACATTGGGGCTGCCCTCATACACTGTTGAAGTGGCAGCTGCTGATCTGAAAGGAGCAGGCAGGTCATATTTAGTATGGCCAGAATGGTAATATAAAATCCTGCTGACTGGTGAAGTCGGATTTAATATTACTATTCTAGAAATGCCACTTTTAGAAAGTGAGCATTTCTTTGCACTAAAAACTTGTTGTGCCCTTCAATCCACGTCTGGCTAGGTTTAGTTGACAGCTCCTTGTGCATTCACTCAGACACACCCCAAACACAGGGTACTCAGCCTCACTTGCATACATCTGCATTTTGAATGGGTCTTCCTGGGCTGGGAGGGTGGAGGGCCTGCCCTCACACAAAGGACTGCCACACCCCCTACTGGGACTCTGGCAGACAGGATTGAGCTGAAAGGGAACTTGGTGCATTTCTTAGAGACTCTTTGAAATCACCCCTACTTCAAAGGCACAACTTAGTATAAAACAGGGCCTCTGCCCTACCTCATCAGACACTTGCTGGAGAAGAAACCTGAACCAGAAACTACATCCTGCCAAGAAGAACTGCCTGGCTGCTCAAAGGACTCACCTGTCTGCTTTTCTACAAAGGACTGCTGCCTTGCTGTTGGCCTGCTGCCTTGCTGAACTGCCTGGCTGCTCAAAGGACTCACCTGTCTGCTTTTCTACAAAGGACTGCTGCCTTGCTGTTGGCCTGCTGCCTTGCTGAACTCTTGTCTGGCTGTAAAAGTGCTCTCCAAGGGCTTGGATAGAGCTTGCCTCCTGTTCCTTGAAGTCTCAGGACCAAAAAGACTTCTGCCTTTCACGTGGACGCTCCGTGCGCCGAAAATTTCGACGCACAGCTTGTTTCGCGGCGAGAAAAACGCCGCACACCGACGCTGATCAACGCGACGCCCTCGGGACGATCGAGACTTCGACGCACAACCTCGCAAGGACAAAGCCGCCCGACTTCCAAGGAGAAATCGACGCGACGCCTACCGTGAGTGCGAAACTTTGACGCACGGCCTCGCAAGGACAACGCCGCCCGACTTCCAAGGAGAAATCGACGCGACGCCTGCCGTGAGACCAAAATTTCGACGCACGGCCTCGCAAGGAAAACGACGCCCGACTTCCAAGGAGAAATCGACGCGACGCCTACCGTGAGATCGAAACTTCGACGCGCAGCCCCGCAGAACGACGCGCAGCCGGAAAATAAGCAGGAGAACCCACGCACAGACCCGGGACATCTGGTAATCCCCGCGATCCACAAAAAGAGACTGTCTGCGCGCCGGAAAACGACGCCCGACTTCCCCGCGTGGAAAAGAACGACGCAAGTCTGTGTGTGCTGAGCGGAAAACGACGCACACACCCCTTTTTCCACGCATCTCTTCTCCTGTGGCCCTCTGAGGAGATTTCTCACCAGAAACCAGGTACTCTGTGCTTGAAGGACACTTTATTGCTTTTTAAAGACCTAAAGACTCTTAATATCACTTTTCAGTGATATCTTTACAAATTCGTATTGCAACTTTGATCGTTTTGACCTACAATTATCCAGATAAATATTCTATATTTTTCTAAACACTGTGTGGTGTATTTTTGTGGTGTTATACTATGGTGTTGTATGATTTATTGCACAAATGCTTTACACATTGCCTTCTAAGTTAAGCCTGACTGCTCGTGCCAAGCTACCGGAGGGTGAGCACAGGCTGATTTTGGATTGTGTGTGACTTACCCTGACTAGAGTGAGGGTTCTTGCTTGGACAGAGGGCAACCTATCTGCCAACCAAAAACCCCATTTCTAACATTGGTGATCAGCGGTGAGGATAGGACTTGTGTTTGTGCAGTGACATACAGTAGCTAAGTATTTCACTACCTACCCACAGTTGAAGGTCAACTTGATTTTTTTATCTCTTTTTTGACTTTTGGTCTCTGATGTCCTCCTGGATATACTATTGATATTTTGGACTTTGGATTTTGGTTTTTGCTGGTAAGATCCTATCAGAATGGGATCGCTTACCTACTTATTCTTTTTGCCTACTGACCACCTCACTAAGGCTGACCTAAGGAAGCTTTGCAGAGAATGTGGCCTTACTGTAGCAAAGAGATCTACTAAAGCAGAGATGCTACGTGCCTACATAGTCTGGGAGGAAGACAGATGGGCAGAGAGAGAGGCAGCAAGAAACCAAATGACTAAGTACCCCTCAGAGGAGGAGGAGGACGACTCAGATGAGGAAAGAGACCCAGTGAAAAAAGAATGGCTCATGGCTCAAGCACGGTGGATGGAAGAGCTAGATGAGTTTATTGAAAGGGCTGAGGCAGCAAGTCTCTTAGCCCTGGAAGAAGAAAAGATTGCAGCTCAAGAGCTGAGCTGTAAAGAGCTGAAACTGGAGGCCGGAAGGGCTGAGTCCAGTTCAGATGGTGGCAGCAAAAATCTTGCATCTAGTACTGCTGAAGAAGGGCACAAGCCCAGAGATGTGGTACCCAACTTGAAGAAGAGAGTTGACACACCCCAGGCGGTTCAAGGGTATGAGGTAGTTCCCGTTATGCACAGGGTCCCTGAGAAGGATTGGGGAACTGGCACAGGGAGTCATATTCCTACTGGGGGGAGGGACACTTTACTGACTCTAGCAGAGAGTGACAGAGAAAAGGGTTCCCCCCTGGTGGACGTCCTGGATATAGAGTGTAGAGACATCCCAGAAGAGTTTGGGTTGAGTGTCAGGGACAGACAGATACTGTCTCACCAGTCTCAGGAGGGTGAAGTAGAGTGCTTTTCCAAGGTTGAGTTACTAGGTGGTTGGGTGAAGGGTACTGTGGTTAATACATGTGAAGGGCAGAGTGATGTAATTGCTGGAGAGCATATGTCTGGTCCTTATTTTCCAGAGCTACGCCAACACCAGGTGGAGTGTGAGTTCTCTGACCCCAGGGAACTTACAGTGGAGGCAGACTTTTGGGTGAGTACCAGAGAGTCTGAAGAGGCATTTGGGGGTGCTCCTGAAGGGAGTGGTCTAGGTGGTTCCCGACCAAGTGAGGTGGGAAAGGATTGTAGTGTCCCAGGTAGGTCTCAGAGCCTAACCTGTACCGTAGGGCCCCCTTTTGAGGGAAGCCCCGCAGTGGCAGAAGAACTTGGGGGGATGACTGTAGACAGCATCCCAACAGTTCTGGTGTCTGGCAGTACCACTCCTAGTGAGGGGGTGCAGAAGTCCAGACATAGGGTTGAGAGGGGATGGCAGACCCCAGTGGAGGATCTTGAAAGTCAGGGGTCAGCTCTGAGAGCAGAGCCCCCCAGGAATGACCCAGGTGAGACCGTTTCTGGTTTGGGGGAAACCCAGACTCTGCCGGATGGGCAGAGGTCGGGAGACCTGCGCCAACCAGACTCTTGTGTGGCCCTTGGGGACGGCGTGTCCCTTGTGGGGGGTGAGAGTGCCCCCCAGGAAGTCCTGGCGTGCCAGGCAGTTGTCCAACCTCAGGGTGTCGACTCTGGGTTGGATGGCCAGGTTCAGAGGTTAAACTCTGACCTGGTGGGAGGTAGGTGTGCCTCCCAGAAAGTCCTGGGGTGCCAGGCAATTGCCCAACCTCAGGGTGGTGACTCTGGGTTGGCTAACCCGGTTCAGAGGTCAAACTCTGACCTGGTGGGGGGTAGGTGTGCCCCCCAGAAAGTCCTGGTATACCAGGCAATGGTTCAACCTCAGGGTGGTGACCCTGGGTTGGAGAACCAGGCTCAGAGGTTAAACTCTGACCTGGTGGGAGGTAGGTGTGCCTCCCTGAAAGTCCTGGCCTGCCAGGCAATGGTTCAACCTCAGGGTGGTGACTCTGGGTTGGATATCCAGGTTCAGAGGTTAACCTCTGACCTGGTGGGGGGTAGGTGTGCCCCCCAGAAAGCCCTGGTGTACCAGGCAGTTGTCCAACCTCAGGATGGTGACCCTAGGTTGGAGAACCAGGTTCAGAGGTTAAACTCTGACCTGGTGGAGGGTCAGTGTGCCCTCCAGGAAGTCCTGGCGTGCCAGGCGATTGTTCAACTTCAGGGTGATAACTCTGAGTTGAATGGCCCAGTTCAGAGGTTAAACTCTGACCTGGTGGAGGGTCAGTGTGCCCTCCAGAAAGTCCTGGCGTGCCAGGCAATTGTTCAACCTCAGAGTGCTGACTCTGGGTTGGATACCCAGGTTCAGAGGTTAAACTCTGACCTGGTGGGAGGTAGGTGTGCCTCCCAAGAAGCCCTGCTGTGCCAGGCAATTGTCCAACCTCAGGGTGTTGACTCTGGGTTGGATGACCAGGTTCAGAGGTTAAACTCTGACCTGGTGGGGGGTAGGTGTGCCCCCCAGAAAGTCCTGGCGTGCCAGGCAATTGCCCAACCTCAGGGTGGTGACCCTGGGTTGGGGAACCAGGCTCAGAGGTTAAACTCTGACCTGGTGGGAGGTAGGTGTGCCTCCCAGAAAGTCCTGGTGCGCCAGGCAACTGTTCAACTTCAGGGTGGTGACTCTGAGTTGAATGGTCAGGTGCAGAGGTTAAACTCTGACCTGGTGGAGGGTCAGTGTGCCCTCCAGGAAGTCCTGGTGTGCCAGGCAATTGTTCAACTTCAGGGTGGTGACTCTGAGTTGAATGGTCAGGTGCAGAGGTTAAACTCTGACCTGGTGGAGGGTCAGTGTGCCCTCCAGGAAGTCCTGGCGTGCCAGGCAATTGTTCAACTTCAGGGTGGTGACTCTGAGTTGAATGGGCAGGTGCAGAGGTTAAACTCTGACCTGGTGGGGGGTAGGCGTGCCCCCCAGGAAGTCCTGGTTTGCCAGGCGGTGATCCAGTCTGAGGGTACAGACCCTGGGCTGGAAGACCAGGTTCAGGGTGTCCCCCTGGACCTGGAGGGAGGGGCTACTGATAACAGTGCCCCTACCATGTTGTCTTCTGAGGAGGCCACTCCTAGTTGGAGGGTGCTGGACCCCAGAAGGGAGGGCAGGGGGAGGGAAGCCTCACCCCGGGCCCTAGTCCCACCTGAAGGTACAGACCCCAGGTTGGAGGGCCAGTGGCAGGTTAACAGCCCTGCACTGGTGGGGGAATGGTACAGGGCGACTTCTGTAAGCCCCCTGGCCATGTTGGACTCTGGGGGTACCGCTCCAGGAAGGAGGGTACAAAGCCCCAGAGGGGAGGACCAGGTTCAGGCTGTCCTCCCTGACCTGGTGGAAGGGAGAGTGGTTAAAGGGTGCCCAGCACCTGGGGCTACCGCCCCCCACTCTCCACAGCCACAGTGGTTGGAGAGCTTTGAGAGGCCTGGGGCCTGGCTCTCATCCCTGGCAGCTGTCAGTAATCACTGTGGCTTGCTGTCCGGGTGGACAGAGTTATCCCTGGGGAGGGGACAAGTGTCACACCCCAGGGGTAGAGTGGGCAACACCACTATGTTGGTCATGGGGGTACTATCCTGCTCCTGGGATACATCTGTGAGCAAAGTAAGGTTAGGTGCTGCACAGATGGGATCCGCAGGAAAGGAGAAAGGTTCCCCATGGATGGGCTTAGTGGGCCCTGAGAGTATGGACAGAGGGATCCAATTGGAGTCAGGAAGGCGAAGAACTGGAGCATGCCCCTGCTGTTGTGGGCCTGGGTCCTTGTTCTGTCGCCTCAAACAGGGAAGTACATCAGGATAGTGATTGTTCTCCCCTGGCTTTAGGCTGGTGGGGGGTCATGTTGGACCTGGCTTTTTGACAGGGACATCCCCAAACTTTTTACCTCCTTCCTCCTATTTTTTCTGACCTGTTGTTGTTGGCTTTTGACCTCTGAGCACTTTACCACTGCTAACCAGTGCTAAAGTGCATATGCTCTCTGTGTAAATTGTACTATTGATTGGTTTATCCATGATTGACTATTTAATTTACCTGTAAGTCCCTATTAGAGTGCACTACATGTGCCTAGGGCATGTAGATTAAATGCTACTAGTGGGCCTGCAGCACTGGTTGTGCCACCCACCTCAGTAGCCCCTTAACCTTGTCTCAGGCCTGCCATTGCAAGGCCTGTGTGTGCAGTTTCACTGCCACTTCGACTTGGCATTTAAAAGTACTTGCCAAGCCTAGAACTCCCCTTTTTCTACATATAAGTCATCCCTAATGTGTGCCCTAGGTAACCCCTAGAGCAGGGTGCTGTGTAGGTAAAAGGCAGGACACGTACCTGTGTAGTTATATGTCCTGGTAGTGTAAAACTCCTAAATTCGTTTTTGCACTACTGTGAGGCCTGCTCCCTTCATAGGCTAACATTGGGGCTGCCCTCATACACTGTTGAAGTGGCAGCTGCTGATCTGAAAGGAGCAGGCAGGTCATATTTAGTATGGCCAGAATGGTAATATAAAATCCTGCTGACTGGTGAAGTCGGATTTAATATTACTATTCTAGAAATGCCACTTTTAGAAAGTGAGCATTTCTTTGCACTAAAAACTTGTTGTGCCCTTCAATCCACGTCTGGCTAGGTTTAGTTGACAGCTCCTTGTGCATTCACTCAGACACACCCCAAACACAGGGTACTCAGCCTCACTTGCATACATCTGCATTTTGAATGGGTCTTCCTGGGCTGGGAGGGTGGAGGGCCTGCCCTCACACAAAGGACTGCCACACCCCCTACTGGGACTCTGGCAGACAGGATTGAGCTGAAAGGGAACTTGGTGCATTTCTTAGAGACTCTTTGAAATCACCCCTACTTCAAAGGCACAACTTAGTATAAAACAGGGCCTCTGCCCTACCTCATCAGACACTTGCTGGAGAAGAAACCTGAACCAGAAACTACATCCTGCCAAGAAGAACTGCCTGGCTGCTCAAAGGACTCACCTGTCTGCTTTTCTACAAAGGACTGCTGCCTTGCTGTTGGCCTGCTGCCTTGCTGAACTGCCTGGCTGCTCAAAGGACTCACCTGTCTGCTTTTCTACAAAGGACTGCTGCCTTGCTGTTGGCCTGCTGCCTTGCTGAACTCTTGTCTGGCTGTAAAAGTGCTCTCCAAGGGCTTGGATAGAGCTTGCCTCCTGTTCCTTGAAGTCTCAGGACCAAAAAGACTTCTGCCTTTCACGTGGACGCTCCGTGCGCCGAAAATTTCGACGCACAGCTTGTTTCGCGGCGAGAAAAACGCCGCACACCGACGCTGATCAACGCGACGCCCTCGGGACGATCGAGACTTCGACGCACAACCTCGCAAGGACAAAGCCGCCCGACTTCCAAGGAGAAATCGACGCGACGCCTACCGTGAGTGCGAAACTTTGACGCACGGCCTCGCAAGGACAACGCCGCCCGACTTCCAAGGAGAAATCGACGCGACGCCTGCCGTGAGACCAAAATTTAGACGCACGGCCTCGCAAGGAAAACGACGCCCGACTTCCAAGGAGAAATCGACGCGACGCCTACCGTGAGATCGAAACTTCGACGCGCAGCCCCGCAGAACGACGCGCAGCCGGAAAATAAGCAGGAGAACCCACGCACAGACCCGGGACATCTGGTAATCCCCGCGATCCACAAAAAGAGACTGTCTGCGCGCCGGAAAACGACGCCCGACTTCCCCGCGTGGAAAAGAACGACGCAAGTCTGTGTGTGCTGAGCGGAAAACGACGCACACACCCCTTTTTCCACGCATCTCTTCTCCTGTGGCCCTCTGAGGAGATTTCTCACCAGAAACCAGGTACTCTGTGCTTGAAGGACACTTTATTGCTTTTTAAAGACCTAAAGACTCTTAATATCACTTTTCAGTGATATCTTTACAAATTCGTATTGCAACTTTGATCGTTTTGACCTACAATTATCCAGATAAATATTCTATATTTTTCTAAACACTGTGTGGTGTATTTTTGTGGTGTTATACTATGGTGTTGTATGATTTATTGCACAAATGCTTTACACATTGCCTTCTAAGTTAAGCCTGACTGCTCGTGCCAAGCTACCGGAGGGTGAGCACAGGCTGATTTTGGATTGTGTGTGACTTACCCTGACTAGAGTGAGGGTTCTTGCTTGGACAGAGGGCAACCTATCTGCCAACCAAAAACCCCATTTCTAACAACGTGAATGTACAATTTCAACATTTTGTGAATGTGCACATGCATATTGTCGCAGGGACCATTTTTGTTTTTTAAGTGATTCAAGATGGATCAGCAAATTAAAAAAAGAAAAAAAAAGTAATAGAAGAGCAATTTTCTTGCAAACGCAAAAGGGCTGGGAGCAATTTGTTTCTTTTAAAAAAAAAACTTTTCCGCCTACTGACCCAGCATGAAACGCCGAAATGGGCCCGCGGGAAGGTGGTTGCACTGGCGGTAGCCTGACTGCAGAAGTTTGGCGGACTGCCTTTTCCTTCCACCATAATCATAGTGACCCTCATTGTCTGCATTAGATGCGAATTACAGCCATAGGTGGAAATTCGGAGATATTATGTAAAAGTGACAGACGGTCTGAGAGGGAGACACTGATATAAGAGTGTGCTTTCAAATAATTTCCAATCTGGAGCGATTATGTATGAATATTGGGACATTCCCGCAATATATGAACAATATCACAATCTGGAGTCCCACATTGCCAACAAAGGGGATCAGGATTTAGTTTAGCTGAGTGTAACTTACACAGAGACCAATGCTATTAGAGTGAGGGAATTTCCGTGTGAGCAAGTCTACTAATAGTGGTGAGTAAAACTGGCTAATGACACTAAACTTTCAAACTTGTCCTTGTTCACCCACATTTTGCAGATTGTTCTCCATCTTGAAAAAGCTTCTCAATGTATTCATGCTAGGAGCATCAGAAAAAGTGTTTTGGGGGATGGGAGAATGAGAAGGAAATATCAAAAAAGTGGTGGATGCAGAGACAAAGAGTTTTGCAACAGAGAAACAAACTGTCACCAAGAAGAGAAGAGGAAAACATGCACACCTGTTAAATTTCCACATGCAAAAGTAACTAGGCAATTGAGTGTTAATGATATACAATAGATATTAAGAGTATTCTTGGGTTTGCTCAATTTGAAAAAATGTTCGTAGCCATGTTCAAGTAAATTTCCAACTTTTTGTGATGTTTCATGAATTGGCTGAGTAGCATTTTTGTCTTTGAATCCCACACTAAAACTGACCTTTGAAAATTCCAAAATCTGAACTTAAAACTGAATCAAGAATTACAGACCACAATAAAAAAAAAAACAAGAGGACTTGCCTATTAAATTGCTTAAGCTGGGAATGAGCAGGTTGTGCAAGGAAAACCTGAAACTAATTCCTGTAATTTCTGAAAATACAAGCACCCTCTTTTATTCATCTAAAATATAGCCTAAAGAATATAAACTCTATGGTGCTTATACAACAGTACTGAAATGTACTATTTTGAGCAAGCACCGCTCCACTTCTTATTGAGCGAGCATTTTTTTAGCTTGTGTACAGATCCCTATACTTTCATCCGTAAAATGACGAACACAGCAGGATGCAGGAAAGGGTTAGGCCACATCCACTTACAATAGCTCTATCTGCAGCATTTCACGGGCATGTGTCTTTTGGGAAGTTTTAAATGGAAATCATTTGTAGCTGGTTCCCAGCTGTTTAAATGAATATATCTAGACAAATATTAATATTTCCTTGATCTCAAATCACACAGAAATGCCTAACATATTTTTGTAATTTACAGCTTGGAAAAGTGGCTGATAAGGTACAAAATATGAGGCTTTAGATGAGTTGATTGTGTCAAAAAATTGAACAGGTTACGGTAGACAGACAGAAGAGAAACAAGCACAGGCAAAGCCAATATGTCTTACCTTTGGGACTTACTGACTTTGTCAGATACTTTTTGATAACGTTCAACAGCATCAGTAACAAGCATTTGCAATGCACTAGGGTCTCGCATTTCTCCGAGTTACAGCTATTAGCAGTTGTAAACTCCCAACCGGATTTTTCTTTCCACATTGAAAGAAAAAAACTGTGCGATCGCGCTACTAGAGTTTACTCGTAATGAAACATATCGGCAAAAGTGCAATTATCTACGTAACCGGCAAAAGTCCAATTAACTATGTAACAGGGTCGATGTTATGCAAAGCGCTTGACTTCTGCCAAGCGAGATCGCGTTGCGAACAAAAGATAAAAAGTAGTCCACAAACCTGATGGGGAAACAGCGAGCTTCACCTGTTTTCAGTACTTGGTCGCTGCACTCGAGGAGGGCTAACCACCAGAAAAGGCATGACGTATGCGTGCCTTCCACTAATGAAAGCAAGCAGATTTTAACAGGCAAGCCCACAAACCAATGAAAGACAACTGACGTGACGCGGACGGGGCTCCGAGCCCTTTTCTAACTCCTAATGCGACGCAGGCTCGACCCTAAAAGGCAATGCTTTTTGCCAGTGTGTTTTTTTTTATTTTATTTTTTTATCATAAAAATGCTGTGCAGCATGGCAAAAAAGGAAAAAGGGCATGAGAAAAAACACTGCCACATTGTCTGGGTCGTTTTGTAGGATCACTACATATGCAGACCCACAAAATGAAGCAGTTGCATTTTTTTAGTTTAAAAAGCTGGAAAGGTACATGAAAAATTATTTGCATGAAAGCACTTTAAGACTGGTAAGCAAACAGACAACAATTTGCTGCCTCGTTTCCCTCCCACCTAGAACAAATAAATTAAAAATAAAATAATTGAAAAACAAAAAGATGTGATTAGCAACAGAGGAGCTGGGGGGGGGGGGGAGAAGCACATGCAAGAGAACTTGCGATATAATGGAGACAGCAACACAGCGCCTGGAGGCAGGGGAAGACGCAAATGAGGGTGCACCTGCACTCATATTAAGTGCTTACCCAAAAAGGAAAAAAAAGTAATTCCATAAAAATGAGCGGTGGAATGACAGAAGCAAGCCAATTAAAGAAATGGTAAAGAGGGATTTCTACAAGGAAGAGACGTGCGCAAGATGGAAAATATCTCCACAATCGTTACATTTCGGCAAGTCAAACCGGTACCCATGCAGATTTTGGTGTGTTATAGATGGACAAGGCAGGACATGGAAAACCATTGAAGAAGAAGTAAACAAATGAGTGACAATAAAGCCAACTAATGGTAAGAAATGGACAGGATGAAGGTGTTCTGCAACCAGACAGCACGCACGGTCTGATCAGCTCGACCTAAAAAAAAAAAAAAAAAATGGAGGAATAACAGCGAGGAGTATAAGCATAACTATTCAGAATAAGCTTTTATTGAATGTTTCAATTTGTTTCTTAACATTGGAAGGTGTCTAACCGCTGAAGAAAAAGTTGTCTGGGATCCTTACTAATAACAAGGATGATGCATCTCCTGATGTATGCAGTCCACACCAACCAGAAGTGAGGTGAGATTAGAGAAGCATTCCTTCAAGTAACAGGAGATTGACATTTGAGTAGGGCAGTAGCTCTCACTTCTTGGTCTACTTTCCACATGTCTCCATTCATACAAGTAGCACTGTGACAATGCTTGGCTGCCATGGTAGAAAGGGTTCACAGATTGGGCATTACAAAACCTACCTTGATTCCTAAACTCGTACAATACCAATTCATTAAATTTACATCAGCCCTACATGGCTGAACATCGTACTATATCACCAAGTGGAAATTAATATGGTGGCAAACCTGACAAATCAGCTGCAATAATGGAGAACTTTTTTTATACTCATTTACTAATGGAAACTGCAATTGCGCAATTCTAACATCAGCAAAATGGGAGCGCCTAATCCAAAACCAGAACACCCTCACTCATCAAACCATGGCTGAGAAAGGCTGAACCTAGGAAGCCAAACGCTGAAGGGAGCTGATCCACAGTCCACTATCTTGAAATTATTCTCACTTTGAGAATTTATGACATGAATGCCAAAACTACTGTAGCCAGTTCTAAAAAGGGACAGTTTCTCAATTTTGATAGGAGCATAACTTAAAAACAAGTTACTCTACACGTGTACTTCAGAACAAGCTACTCTACACATCTTGCAAATAGTGACATAAAAAATAGTGACATAAAATCTTGGCTAACATTTTTGCCAACAAGCCTACATTTATTCCATTGTCCAGGACCCTAAAATAGTTCTGTCACATAAGCCAATATTTGTTATCCAAGCCAAATATTGTAAGCATCAATATATGATTTTAGGAACCACCAATCCCTGATGAGCAAAGGTAAAAAAAAAAGAAAATGCAGCTTTACGAATAAAAGCAAAATCACATTATCTACCAAAAATGCAACCAAAACCAGTTTGCACTCAATATTTTTGTACTTCCATGCTGTCTGTACTGCTGAGTTTCACAGGCTAAATCTGCCCTTCTTTTTCCTCACTGATAAACGCTCACCGCTCCTCACCTCAATCTCTTGCTTCCATCTATTTCCCCACCACTGAATCGACACTATCACGTTAACCACACTCACATCCATCCTCAATCCTCTCACCCACAGACTCACCCCATATCTGCTTTCATCGCCGCTTCACCTCACTCACTGCTACCTATCCTGTCACCTTCCTTTTGTTCTCCTCGTATGCCTGGTATTCACTCATACACCCGGAATTAAATTATTTTTCTTAATTCACTGGTAATATTTTGGTGAATGTGTCGCCAGCTGGCTTTTCCTTCACTTGTCAGCGATGTGTGCATCAATTACAGCACGACACAATACACACCAATTAAACATAATTTCCTAATTACAGAGAAAAGACATCAGAGACCTGCTCCGTTGCTTTGTAGCAGGGTTCGCACAATACATTTCTTTTCTACGTATGTAAATAATAAATACTACAGACTAATCTTTGTCGAGATTGTTTAACCACTACACTGCATGCAATCTTTAATTCCTCCCACCTGCTTGTCCCAAAGCTGAAGAAAATGCCACATGAGTCACAAATGCACTAGAAGGTGGCGATTTATATAAATACTTTTAACAGTTCATTATAAGAGTACACGTCATGTTGCTTCTTCTGCCACTTACAATATAGCTGATTATAGAAAACGCTCCAACATCAAGAGTTGAATAGCCTTTTTCACTTCTATTTTTTATTAGGTCACATATGCACACAAACCTATGTCAGGACGAGAGGCTCGGATTATGTTTACCTTTCCTCATTTATTCAGCTCAGCAGCCTTAACAATAACAAAAACATGAGGGTGAAGGACTACAAAACCCATGAGCCAAAACAAACAAACCCATCAATCATATGCCTCGCTCACTACAATAAGAACATACCCAAATACCAGTATTTCTTATTTCTTCGCTGCTCAGGAACCAGGTAAGTGCTGCCATAAGAATATTCTTATGTTGATGGCGTTTGGCAATGTAGTGTTTTACATGTCTTGTTGTGCTGGTTAATTGTTTTTTCCAACAGTGTTGTATCTTGGTGGCCTGCCCCCACATTAGGGACCTTCACTGCTCTTTGTCAGGCCTCACAGATTGCTTGGGAGCTTCCAAAAGGGCAGCAGCGCGTTAGCGGGTCTTCGCGCAGTGCAACCAGCCTCCACATGACTTCTCAAGCAGAGCCGCTCAGACGAGCAGATCGTTCCTCACCACTTCGCATGTTTACTCTTCAGTGCCTCTAGGGGGGGCTGCCAAGGCCTACCGCCTGTGTGGCCTCGATGTTTAACCAGGCGGACTTCCCTTCACCTGCTGCATGGGTTGGCTGAGCCTCTAGGAGCACTGTGCATTTGTCTCATCTCCTGGGTGCAGATGAACAATTGAGAGTGCCTTGCCTTCTCACTGCAGCAGTTCACATAATTTTTACCAAGACCCTTATCAAGGACTATGGTTTGGTACACGGGCGTTTTTTTCTTGTGCACAACCCTAGTAGGCAGTTACTGGGTTAGTTCAGACCTCGGGTCTATGTTTCACTATGCCCAGGGTATCAAAGGTTGGAGCAGTCCCCCACCGTTCAGAGGAGCTCTACTGGAAATTGTATTTCTCAAGTACTGTGATAAACATTGGGGTTGAATTGCAGCAATGCTGTTATGTATGTATGTATATATATATATATCTATCTCACACACATACATTACATACATACATATACACACACACACGTAGGTAGTTATAGTTAGGACCTAGTTTCCAAAGGAAAAGATTTTTTTGTTTTGCCAACAACTTTGGCGCTGTTTGACAAATCTTCTCAGACTTTTGAGGAGGGTGCTAGTAAAACGTAAAGGAGAAGGCGCACGGGGCTCCCATCCTGTAGGCTCTTTTAGCCTTGGGAACCACCACCTCCCCGGGGTTTCATTATAAAGTAGGAGGGGGGCGTGCGGACACCCCTCCACTGCACTGTGGGACCCCTCCTGGAGCTTTCGATGCCCTGGAGAACACCACCTCCCAGGGCCTAAACGCATAATTACAACTGGGAGGTGGGCCACGTGGCCCCCTCCCGGGCCATATATGGGAACAGGGACCACCACCTCCCAGCGGCCACCCTGTGCAAAAGAAAGGAGAAGGGCCCCCTCCTGGAGCCATTAATAGCCTTGGGGACTGCCACCCACCCGGACGGGCTCTTGCTATCTCTCGAGGTGCCCACCCTTGGAAGACAGCAGTTTGGTTTCGGTTGGTGGAAGCTGTGACAGCTCCCATCAAGCGAGAGCCAACCAACTCCGCTCCCAGCAAGCAGGAGTGGCCAAACTGCTCCTGGTGGCTGGGAGCAGAGTTTTTATCTGTTTCTCTGCCTGCTGTCATGTGGGCAGGGACACAGATGAAAGATTGCTCCCACACACAGGGAGCTGCCTATTTAGCAGAGCCCGGAGTGTGGGAGCAATGCTGGCTCCCGCAGGAGGCAGGGAACCGTCTGGGACCGCGGGGGCCTTTAGGTTCCCTCCCCGATCCCAATCAGTATAGTTGTATTTAACGTCTTCCCGACCTTTTCCCATGATGATGGTCAGCTTACTAGAAGGCCCCCCAAGCGTATGGTCAAGGAAAAGCAAGCGTGCTCTGCAGTTCCACCTTGAAAAGTTATCTGTAATCCTCAATGGAGGTGTCTGCATCCTTGCTCTTTCGAGCGCAATATCTTATGTAATGATACTACAAGCATGTAAAATGGCCTCAAAGCCCCACCCTATTTGGTCCCGCCCTATATGCATTAGTGGTATGCAATGTCTTCCCGCCCTTTTCCCAGAGTGATGGACAGCTTACTGAAAGAACTCGCCTGACTGATTTTGGAGACGCGTTATTGAGGCACAGGAATATAATCACATCCCCACCAAACAAAGAAGCACTTACTACTGTAAAGTACAGACCCTGAGGCCAACCCCTGCAGGCTTTAGTGGTTACAGGGGAAAGGCTGCAGGGCCAGGTCACATGCCAGCCCTGCGGCCAATCCACGCCACGCAAGGCCAAAGGAGTGCATAGCACTGGGGCCTTGGGTGCGTATAAGGGTCTGGCCGCGGGGCCTGACCATAGGCAAGCCCCTGCAGCCCACTCCCACCGCGACGGCCAAAGGCCTTGCGTGGCACCGGGCTTATAGGGGGTTGGCGGCAGGGCCTGGTCACAAGCCAGGCCCTGCAGCCCTGTGCATGGCCAAAGGCTGTGCGTGGCAGTGGTTGGATTATCGTACAGTAATTAAAATTAAAACAGAAATTCACTTAAATAAAACAAATGTTACAGAGAGGTTATATGTTAGGCTTACATTTCAAACATACCAAACCACAGAAATACAGCAGTTCTAGTTACAGTTATTTCAGTTGTAACTCGGGCCCTAAGGTAACTATAAATCGTCCCCTCGCCATGCACGGTTAATTGCCCCATATATTACATCCGTCATGACATCTATGGCATCACTGAAACTAGCACTGCAACATTTGCAATAAAATTATTGATGAGGAAACTGTGCATGGCGGGGGCACGAGTTATGGTGTTACCTTAGGGCACAAGTTGTATTTGATAACAATTTAAGCACAGGCCATATGAAAAGTATTAAAACTATATATATTTTCTAATTTTGTACAACTCAATTAATCTATTGGTGTATGCCAGAACTTCCCTTGCCATACTGGCAGGCAAGTAGACCCCTCTGAACATGGCGTTTAATAGCAGTTAATTTCAAAAACATGGTAATTCATTCCATTCACCCTTCTGCAGAAGCATACAGGTTTGACCCCCAACATTGTTCCTCTGGGGCTCCTAAGGCATGTCATGGTCTCTATGGGCTCTGGGTACCCACATGTGATAAACTTGGTGCAGTGCATTTTGGAACAATTAGGAAAGAACCTGCAAGCAAAATGCTGGTTTAGGGTATCTGTCTTTTGATCCCAGACATCACCCTTGGGCTGTCCAGAAACATACCTCAGTCATATATTTTAAACATCTACACATTCTAATGTTTCTATTGCTGGGTATTTACCCTAACTGGCTGCCCACGAGATTGCACAGAACTTGACGCACATTCGAGTTATTATTGTTTTTATTTTTTTATTTTTTTAACCAAAACATTCCCTCCCGTCTTCCTCACGCAGGAACATAATCCTGCCAAGGCCGGACCACCAACTCTGTTCCTCAGGATAGCCAGGGCATAGAGACAACGGACTGGTAGAAAGTTTCAATGGGTTCAGAGCCAATAAACGGGGGGCAATGCACTCTGGAGATTTGGAAAGCAGCTACAAACGAAATGCCAGTTTACGGTATCAGTCCTTAAGTCACAGGTATCACTTCTGTGCTGCAGCAAAACATATCCCAATCCCATATTTTTAATATCTACACATCGTAAGGTGTCTATCAGTGGGTGCAAGAATGTTCTCACCCTGGCCAGGACAATGTACAAGAAATATGTCAGGTTTTCAACATTGTTTCTCCAAACCAAGGTAGTTTCCTTTGTCTTATTCGCAGAGGAACATCCCTTACAAGGTTTGAACCAAATATGCATTCCCCTAACTCTTCCGAGTGAGGATTTTCTAAGCCTTTGAACATGGATCCAAAAACTAGGCACCAGGACATCTTTTTTGTTGGGGGGCGGGGGGGTGGGTCCATGTGGATTCTGCAGTATTTGGAAACGGGGTCATCTGGCAACCTGGGGAACTTACCAAACCTAGACAATTCTGAAAACTAGAGACACCAGAGAAAACACAGTGAGGTGGCTTCCATACGTCCCAACAGGTTTCATTATCCAGAATCCCATGCAACTGACAAACAATGAATAAAAAAAATAAAAAAAAAATAACAATTCTTTTCTGTAACAGAAATCTTCAGATTTTCAGGCATATTGGAAAAAAGTCATCCCATCCAATGTGGTCATAAAAATTAGTACCCCACACTTGTGTGTGGTGCTATAGCACTGGACAGGAACCGGCAAAAACTCTGATATTGTGAAGATCACATTAACATTATATTGACTTTACATGGTCACATATTTTGCCTTCTTCCGTCAGTTATAATAGGCCTGCCCATATATGTGACGCATGTTTTATATTTGTAGGGCTACTGAACACTGGGAGTTTTGCTATTCACAAAGTATTTCAGAATGTTCCAGCCAGAAATATGAAGAAATTATTTTTTTAAAATCAGGTTTTGACTTCACCTCCTTGACATTTAGGGAGGGGAACTTTTTTTTACCGTGCTATGTGTTTAATCAATTTGCAGTTATTTACCTTATTACAGTTAAATCCTTTTCGGCTATAAATGTTGATCCCATACTCCTATTCTGATCAATTCAGAAGTATTTTGTTTATGACAGTTTTAGCTTAACTAAGTTTGGTTGAACCTTACATTTGTATTATTTGCTGCTTATGTTCTTGTTTGGTGTAAAACACACAAGAGCTTACACAATGTGAGCCAATGAACCTAACGAAAACAGATTATCTCTATGGGTATGCTGAGTTACCAACACCAGGTGGCTGAACTGTTCCCCACCTGCACTGGACTGGAGGTCTACATTCCAGAGTGCAGCAGGTGCAAGTGGTGAATGAAAAAAAGCACAGATGAACAGAGATAAAGAGTCTGGAAGGGGGGGGGGGGAAGGAGCACATAAAAGAAAAACAATCAAAGCGTATTGCCACAATTTGTAGGTGCCATTCACCCTTTCCACAAAGCATCACTTCCCTGGGATTAAACAACAAGCATTGGCAAAGCCAACAGGTTTAGTCTACGGACAATGTATTTGGCTTTCTCAATGTTTTTTTTTTGTTGTTGTTGTTTTTTTTTTTAAGACACGTTGCACAGCAGCATATGCTGCTGTGCAACATAGCTTAAAGTAAAAAAGAAAAAAGTGATATGAGACAGCTAGCGTTGACCGTTCATGCCTTTTTGTTTTTCCTTTAAGCCATGTTGCACATCAGCCCACACTGCTCTGTAGCGTGTCTAAGAAAAACGTTGTTGGGTTAGGAGGAGGGAAGAAACAGAAACATGGCAGGAGGAAAGCAACACCAGGATGGTGTGTGGAAGGGAGAGAGAGAATGCGAGAACGAGAGAATCAACAACAGACAGTGGGAGGAGGGCAGTGGGAGTTGGAGACCATATAGTGACATGCACTCTTCTAGAGTGATTGTGAAATTTTTTCAAAAGTACCAGGACCACTGCACAGCCAGTGGAAGGACATTGACTGCAAACAGGAAGCTGTAATAATTCCATGCAACACGGCAGGGACAGAAGCCCCAGAAACCCGTTTCTAAGCTTTCTTTTTTTTTCTTTTTTACACAATAGATTTCGCTGACAGTTCAGGCGAAACCTAAAAAAGTTTCAAAGAAGGGTGGCACTACATTACTTCTTAGGAAAAAGCAGTCAGCTGTCTTCTATCCAACAGCACACAAGATAATAAAAAAATTACTAACTTAATAGTAAACTTTTTCCATAATAAGTACTTCTTAAGAACACCAGTAATACACGATAACTAAAAAAAAAAGTCCAGATGTAAATATATTACAAGATGGCTGTCCTCTTATTTTTTCCAAGAGAAGCAGTAAAATATTTGGTAAACTTGCATATTTTTCGTGCAACAATTGTCGAAGTAATTGTTCGATTCTGCAAGCTTTCACAATAACTCCCTTCAATGTATATTCCAAAACACACAATGGGCACTGACCTACAAAGCTTGGCTTCGAGCAACAAATGACTCGCTGTTTCACAAACAAACGATGCTGGTGGAAATAACTGCGCAGATGTGAGTATCTTGTGCCTCGAGGAGTGTTAAATAAAACGTGATGATAGCACCTCAAATCAATGTTGTGATCTAATTTAGAAAAATAGAATTTCCATTCTTAAGCAGAAAACTCTTAAATATTCTTCATTTGCCACGATGAAATATATGAGATTCTACTTTAATTAGCTTTGACGGCACTGGTACCCGATTCACTGATTTTACAATTTAAACGTATGTAAAAAACAAATTACTCAGTTGTGAAACCTGCCTGCATTAAAATAAAACGCATTTCAGTATAAATTAACAAATCCCATTTGGAAAGTAGCCAAAGGACAGTTAATCATTCGGATACATATACAATGACAGGTTTTCAAAACACTCCAATACAGGTGCCCTGCACATAACAAAATATTTATCACAGTGTATGTGGACAGGCCAAGAATGTACGGTAAATACCAAACAAGCATATGCAATAGGTCTCGCATTTACCCGGTTTAGTGCTATTGGCACTGTGAATTATTAACTGGACGTCTTGCCACATCAATTGGTCAACCCTGCCTCATAATTTGGTCTTTTCCTGCCGTATAATTCCAGTGGCCCTGTACATAACTAAAGCACTTTCATTTACCGCGGCAAAAGCGAGTACACACATTATGAAAAACAACTCTCTGTGTTGCATGTAATTCACATTTAGCTGGTCCTCATGCATGTTATTTCTTACAAAGTGTTACATAACTAAATCTTCTTGGGGCTAATGAATTAAACAAACAGAAAAAAGGAAAGTCACAGGTTTCAGTAACTGGTGGTCTTTTATCTATCATGTTTACTCAATGCTATACTAGAGTAAATGACAGCATGCCTAAGAAGCAATGAGTTTAACCCCTTGCATGCCCTACTGATAAACAATCATAAAACGGTGTACCCCGTACAGCATTGTGAAATATATGCATCATGTGCAAGAGGCCCAAATGTCAAAGGATATATCACTGGAAATGTTTTTAAAGTGTAACCTCCCCCACTGCCCTTGCTGGAAGTCATATATTAGAGCTGCCTGCTTAATTTTACACAGCCTGCTTTACTACATTATACATGCCGTTACATTGCATCAAAACGATATATCTAGCTAAGTAGGTCTGTCCCAAAACAGCACAGCTGAGCAACGAATATTCCACCACACAGCTTAAAAAAATGGTAGAGTCCATTGGCATATTGGTCGATAAACATAACACATTACAAAGATATCTGTCTAATCTAAACTAATTTTACTTTCTCAATAACAATGTAGAAACCTTCATAAACTATACGTTTATAAACCACCACCACCATCACCCCCCCAACAGATGGAAATCCCAGAACCAGACAACAAGCGGCTCCAGATCATAAAAGTGCTAAAATGTAATCCTAGATTAGAAGGTAGGAGGTGGAGATTCAGATTTTATGTGCAACAAATGAAAAATAAAGAATGACTTCTATCCTTAAAAACGGCATTATTACTTTAATACCTCCACCCGTGCGACCACTTGCTGTAATTTACTCTCACCCTTAACCCTCACACACACACTGCTCATCGCTTGGGATTGTAAACATTCATTTGCCCCCACCCTTTCTCCTTTACATCCCATCTTCACTTAAAGGTTATGGTTTGTCATTGGAAGGGTGGGTATTTGGTAGTTTGTGAATTGTTCAGGCAGGACTGTGCTGACGGTCGTCTTTATTGTAAAACGTCTTTAGTGGGTTATCAGACGGGGCATTGGTGGCGATCTATAGACAAAATTGTCAGTTATGGTTGTGAGCGTGACATTGGGAGACTCTGAAATCTTTTTATGTGACGGTGGAGGGTAGGGGGGCTTGAAAGAGTTGTGGGAGAAGCAGGTTGTCAAATGCTGGCTGCCCTCGCTGAAAAAAAAATATTTGTTTGGGTAACAAGGGGAGGTAAAGGTAGGGGAGTGAACGGAGTCATGCTGTGGCGCTGGACAGATCAGCGATGGCTGAAAGGGAGGTGTTGACAGTGCGCTGTTTTGGCTAAGGCTAGAGACGGCGGCAAGAGGTTTTGGAGCACTACATGTTTTCCCCAACATTCCATGCCAACTCTTCAAGGCTGAGCTAGAGAGGGTTGATTTGACCCTAAAATCTTAAATCACAACCTGGATTTCAGATACGTGTAAAGACGAACACTGAGATATTTTAGAAAGAGATGGGGAAGGAGCATAGACTCCCCTTTAAGGAAGGTCTAAGAAGACCAAGAATCCCCCAGGGGAATGTCTCGATTTACAGGGGTTGTATGAAGACAGAAAAAACAGTGGTGATGTGTCAGTGCTAGTGTCAGGTTTCCCCTCATGATGAAGTGTCACACTTTAGGCTTGAAAATGTCACACACAGAGACATTTTAAATATAGAAATGACACATTCGTAAACTGAAAATTCGGCAGCCATATGCTTTTATAAATCATTTTCCTGTACTTTAGGCCAGCTGTATTAATGGCAATGCCTTTTGGACTTTTATTCCCAGAACGCACTACATTGTAACTTTAAACTTACTGGGCTGTCACGCATGGTGTCCTTGGTGACCAGCTGCCCTGGGTCTCCCACCTAGAAACGAACAGCCTCATCCATTCGTCCAAAATTACCATAGTTTGCAGTTCCGAGCGGAATTATTTGTTGACCTCAAATAAACTCTAAAACTAACCGTGCAATATTATTAAACCCTGGGAGCAGCCCATATTTATATCCAAAATATGCATGCTCCATGCATGAACCCGCCACCACTACCTTTGAAAGTGAAAACCTAATAGCAAACTGTAACACGGAAAAGAGCTTGATAAATGAGACCTGCCTGGCCGGTCATGGCAGCCCCTAGTATTGGAAAGGGAGGAAGCATGCAGTAGGGGGTGGGGATGTTGAGGAGGGTGAGGGAAGGAAAATGGGTTGGGGGGGGGAAGAGGGAAGGAAGGAAGGGCAAAAGTTGAAAGGGTGCGTGTGATCAAAAAGTGGAAAAGCAGGGTGAGCCAGAAGAAAGGTGAGATGAGAATTTGAGGCAGGGGGCAAAACGAACAACCCCCCTTCCCGAAGGACATGGAGGAGAAACATAAAGGAGAAAGTGGTCATCGTTGCCAGATTCCTTGCGGTGGTGTCGGTGGATATAGACACAAGTGGAAGGAAGAAAGGTTGTGAATAGTATTTTGACATGAGCAGAATGCTTTGCCCAAGTAAAGAGGAAACTAAGTGAGCCCATTCAGTATCAAACCTCTGCTATTTGTAGGCTTTCGACTCCGCAAGATAGCGAGAGTGCCCCTCGGCGCTAAACTATAAAGTATTTTTTTGTTTGCCAATGCGCCATCATTCTAGCCCAATGGCATACGTCTTACCACCCATTGCATTCTGGCAGATGTGGCCTTGCCTTACTTCAATATATCCAATCCTGGCGAGGCAGCTGATCACAGTTTGTAAAGGAAAGCCCACGGAACTGAAATGGTATGTGCTGGTGACATGCAGCCATCTAACCCCCCCTCATCTGGGCTTTGAATCTGGCGCTTGAGTATATCTATCATTTTCTGGAATATGAAATATAGTTTTGGAGTCGATGTGTCGTTTCAAGTACCTATATTTCAGGCTAATGAAGTTTATAAAGTCAGAATTTTGTTACTCAACTGGAAGAGGGCACGGGGCTCATATACATCAGTATAAGCTTGCACTCATATCCGTCGAAAGCGCTGCTGTCACTTTTCAGTGGTATAAAACGCCATGTAAATGCATTTGCAATTATTTTCAGGCTTGTGAATGTTCATTTAGGTAATTGGTGCATTCTGGGAGTTGTAGTCTCACATTAGTCGACTCAGGTGGGTGCACAATTGGTGAGTTACAAAGGGAAACCAAAGCCAGGGTCTGGCAAAACAACTCCCCATGGACATGGCCTCATCTGGCGACCCAGGCTTTACGTACGGTATGTGTTATCATCAGAGATCTTAAGTTTTCCCGATTATAAGGTTGAATACAAAAAGAAACAATGTGATGTAACTGGTAGTCATGCAAAGCGCTCCAATACTGCCCACTGAGTTCGCGCTGTATGAAAATTCTAAGCGCCATGGCCGTCAAGAGCACGAAGGAGAGACACAAAAGAGAAAAAAAGTGGTCACTCACGGTAAAACATATTGGCAATAGTGCAATAATCTATGTAACAGGGTCAGTCTGCAAGGCTGTAACAAAACCGCCCCAAGGCAGGACAAACATAAAGCATTTACCAACAACATCAAAGGATTTTTGCAAGGCAAGCAGAGTAAAGAATGAAAGTGAAGGGCGTGGTTAAACCCCATAAATACATTACAACAGGTCGGAAAAGCAGTGCTTTTGTGCTGTTATGCCCAACCTAAAAAGGGCCACACTGCACTCCAAAAATTAAAACATTGTCACTTCTACCACATCTTACAACCACTGCTACAAGTTCGTCCATAAAAAAGTTACATCATGGTTATAAAGGAAATGGCTCTTATATTACTGGACTGTGATATGGGAGGCCACACTTTGAGTACTTCCTCATGCTCACAATCTCTGCTCAAATGTGCCACTCAAAAAAGGACATAGACACAGAAGAACCAGGACGTGGAAAGCACTGGCCTCTGGGGAGAAGCTTAACCACTAGGTAGGGTAGGTGTACAGGCTTACATGCAGATATGGTTGTAACCTGAGCACTTGGCTGTCAAGATTCAAATACCTACAACTGACTACTTGGCTGAAGGCTGTGAATATTGTCCATAAGTCTTTCAATTCTGTGACACTTGAACAATTCTGTGACACTTGCAATGTACACTGGTACATGGCAAAAAATGAACAAAGAAAATATCAAAGTGAACATGCAAAAGCAATGAAGGGGCCTGCTGTCAACATCTGGGGAAAGAGTGCGAAGTTGCTTAAGATTAAAACCTATAGCAAACCTCAAGAAAATTGCTACGGAGGATTGCACTGCCACTTTAATTTAATAAGAACCACTTTTCTCTGCTTACAGACTGTGTTAGACTCTATAGAAAGTGGACAACTTGGATCCAACATTAACAATTAAATGCCCTAAACGGGGTGGGAGAGATGCAACGAGTCTGACACATGTTACGAGAGCATTCTGGATTGCTGTGAGTATTACAATCATCAAGGATTTTCGTGTGGGATTCCAGTCACCTTTTCAAGATCTCAGAGAAAGATCTGAGTATTATAATCTCTCAAAGCACGTAATGTTTTATATAATGTCAGCCAGAGCTCTGATACACAAACATTAGAAAAATAACCTTTTCCCCACCTCCAATGCGATACAAGAGTGGGTACACCCCATGTAAGCACGAATAATTAGACCAAATGAGTAACCAAGGAGGTCAAACTTGTTCTTGAACTTTTTGGCCTCTATTTATTCAGTGGGAAGTACATGACTGCTTGGCCTTCATCGAATGATTTAAGCCATATTGTGGATTGTATTAGACTGAATGGTTCCTGCATATTCCGCACCCACACCACTGGGAGGCTCATTTAGCCAATGTGACCAATAAAAAAATAGTAAAAAAAAAAAAAAATGTTCTTCCCTCCCCCCAAAAAACACCAGAGTAGGAGAAAAAAATATATCTTACAAATACTTTTACTTTGGCCAGAGCCAGAACAAAATATCCCCACACCTTCAGCACTGAAAACCAGTGTTGTGTAAATCCATATTGCAGACATGATTCTGCCCATAAGAAGGCAATGAGCTTATAAGCATAGTTCCTGGTGATTGCTCAGGGATGTGGAATTCCTATCGCCCGACGCCCGGGACATCTTGTTTGGGGTCAAGGGCAACAAGTTTTTATGTTTACTTTGTCCTTGGGACAAGTAGGCCCAACCCCCTGCAGCACAAACCCTTTGGCTGCCTGTTTACAGAGAGTTGAACTCTCTGCAGTTGAGGTAATGTGTTTCCAAAAGATAATGCTGTTCGAACTTGTATTTATGGTTCATTATTTGAAAGCCTTCATTATTAGGGTGCGTGCTGTAAATAAATGTTTTAAGGTCACACTTCACTACTGACGTTGTTCCAGTACAAAACAAAAAAACATGTACACACATGTTTGAAAAGTTTAGGCTAAGAGGCTAAGTATAATGCTCCCAGAATGCTCTCTGATTATATGCAAATGAAGTGTCATTTAGTAAAATGTGTTGATGCATGCTAGTATTTCCCAAAAATATTTCTAATGGAAAATCAGTGTAACCATTTTCAACACGATTATGGGAAGCATGAAAATAAACAAACACTGACAAAGCCAACTGATCTGACATATTTTTATAAGTCTTTTAGTTTCATCAATGCGTGTCTTGTTTTGACATGGCTTTTGTAACACTTTATTGTTGGGGGAGCTACCAGGCCATCAACATTGTAACAAACATTGGCAAAACCCCCCCAAAAAGTTTTTGAACTCTTAAAGCACACGTTGCCACCAGCGGCATAACAAAGGCCCCGCAGCCGCCCTCCAGGGGGCCCCGTCAGCACAGCACCTGCCCTGAGTGAGACTGGAGAGGGGGCTCCTCCATGTTCTTTGAAAAGGGGCACCCTCCAGATTCGTTACGTCACTGATTGCCACTGTAGTTCCTGACACTGAACAAAACTACTTTGTGTGGCAATATGCTCCTTGTGGAAGAGCAGAATGCGATCACTCACAGTAAAGCCAGCCGAAAGAGAGAGAAATAGAAGTTTAATAAAAACAAAATGTCTTTGTTAACACCAGACCTAATTAGGGACCAAGACCCACATGTAGGTAGCTTTTTGCATGTCGCAAACAGCGACTTTCGCTGTTTGCGACGTGCAAAAAGCACATTGCGATGCACAAACCCAGTTTTGCGATTCAGTAACCTGGTTACCGAATCACAAAACGGGTTTGCGACTCGCAATTAGTAAGGGGTGTTCCCTTCCTAATTGCAACTCGCAGTGCAATGTAGGATTGTTTTGTGACCGCGGGCGCAAACCAATCGCAGTTTGCACCCATTTCAAATGGGTGCTAACACTTTCGCAAAAGGGAAGGGATCCCCATGGGACCCCTTTCCCATTGTGAATGTCACTGTAAACATTTTTTCAGAGCAAGCAGTGGTCCTGTGGACCACTGCCTGCTCTGAAAAAATGAAACGAAAACGTTTCAATTTTCGTTTTTGTTATGCATCTCGTTTTCCTTTAAGGAAAACGGGCTGTATTACAAAAAAAAACTGCTTTATTGAAAAGCAGTCACAGACATGGTGGTCTGCTGTCTCCAGCAGGCCACCATTCGTGAGGGGGTCGCAAATTGCCATTGATTATTCATGATGTGGGCATTTGCGAAGCCCTTGCGAATCACAGATGGTGTCAAGGACACCATCCTACATTCGGATTTGCGACTCGCAATTTGCAGGTCACAAATCTGAACCTACCTACTTGTGGCCCCAAATTCTTAAAGAAAGTCAAAAAAGTGCACCCATGGTATATGTCGTACCCCTATAAAATATTTGTGAACTGTATTTTAGCGTGGGTAAATACGATGTGTAGATTTGCTCATGTGAAAATCTATTGAGCATTTGCAAGTTCATTTTCCCTCCAGCCACTTTCTTCCCAACCCTGGAAGAAGTTCTAATTCTGCCATTGTCAGGAGTAAATGTCCAACCTTTCTTATTATGGGAAAATATTAGAGAGAAGCTGGTAAAAATCTTTAAAACATGCAGGTTAGTAGGTTTGCAGACTCAAAGGCATTCCAGCCCTGGAACTATTGCTTACTGCTTCCTCCAGCCCCAGTATGCAGATCTGCAGAAAGGTGGCAAAATAAGGAAATTGCTACAGTAGGGATTGAAACTCCAAGTATTCAAGCCCTACTATGGTAGTAGCCCTGGCATAATCAGAGAGGCTATTAATTGCTGCCATAATTTGTCGCCACACTACATGGCACCAAAGGGACAAGTAGATCTTTTTACAGGACAAGTAGATTTGAGAAGCAACCTGTCCCCTGGACAAGTAGATATTTTAATAAATTCCACACCCCTGTTGCTGCACTACTAGAAATACTCCAAGTATTTTAGGGAAATACACTTGCGCTTGTGAATGGAGACCACATACAAGATGGAGACATGAGTGGAGTAAGAAAGGGTAGCTGGGAACAAAGACCCACGCAGATTACCAGGATAGTGTTGGCCTTAGCAAGTCACAAATGTTTGGATTTACCTACTTTCACCAGCATAGAAAACAAGCTAGAACCTACACTCAAGGATTGTAATTGTATTAACATAGCACTTACTACCCCTGATGAGGCATCGAATTGCTTGTGGGAAAGTAGCATGTTACTCCTGAACACAACAAGAATTAGTTGTGGATAACTATAGGGAAATATGAATGAATCTGACCGTTATCTGTTAACTGGATTGAATAGGTTAGTGGGGGGTGTTTTTGGGTGATCATAGTAGTAAGATGAGGTTTAGGATTAATAAAAGGAGAGATGGAGGACAGCGGAGTCTCTAGAAAAAGATTAGGGATATCACACTAGTAAAATGATGTTTGAGAGGAGTCAAGGGAGGGATACATGAGGAAGGAATTTAGAAAGGGTTGTTTGAGAGATTACGGTAGTAAAATGAGGTTTGGGGTGATCCAAGGAGAGATAGAGGAAGGAAGAGTCTAGAAAGTGTGATTTTTGGAGATCATAGTAGTAGAATGAGGCTTGAGAGGAGTCCGAGTGAAGGCAGAGGATATATTGAGAGACGTATATGGTGAGACCTAGGGTAGTGCACTGGAGAGCGTCAAAGGTGTTTCTCTTCTTCTACAGTAACCAAGGTAGGGCCCTCAAGGCAAGGGAGATGTGGGCTTGTGGCTTTAAATGTATAAGTAGTCTGGCAGCAGAGGTCTGAATCCGTTGTAGTCTTTTAATTGTTGATATAGATCAGTGGTTCCCAACCTGTGGTCCGGGGACCCCTGGGGGTCCGCGAAGCCTCCTCAGGGGGTCCACGACTGCTTAATACATTAAATAATATTAATAGATTAGGTCCCCTGCTATCAGTAATTACTTAATGGGGGGTCCCCGGATTCCAATAATGATTCAATGGGGGTCCCCGGGTCCAGTAATGATAAAGTGGCGGTCCACAGAAGCCAAAAGGTTGGGAACCACTGATATAGATTATCTGTGGTAGATGCAATTGGCATAATCAAGATGAATAACCTAGCAGCCTGGACCAATTAAAATACTCTTAGCAAAATCCAATATTCCCATAAACACACTCCCACATAAACACTACAATAAAATCTAAGAAAAGTCTAATTGTAACTCGCACAGTGCAAGGTCTTTTTAGACCTGAAGCAGATAGACAAACTGACAGCCAATCCACGTTAGATGGCATGTCGAATCACCTCCAACGATACACTCAACAGAAGCGGCCCTTAAAACACATCACCTTCAGAGGGGTTTTGATGTCAAGTTGCAATGACCCACACCCTAACAAACAACACAATACCACTTACAGCATCAGGCATGGTGATTCCACAGATAGCTCCAAAGGCAAAAACACAACCACAATCATCTGAAAGGAAAACCACTGTTGAGCTAAGTAATTGGAAGACATGCGCTATATAAAAGCCACCCAACATAACATGATGAAGTGCGTCCATGAGTTACATGAATAATGTCTACCACCCTCTATAAAAGATGCAAAGAGTTTAACATTGCTCTTGGATGCAGTCCTGCATGTGTCATCTCAAAGGGTTCCCTCATCCATGGCAACTTTAACATCTACAGGTATGATCCACTAAAACACAGTGGCATAAGGAGTGTTCAATTATACGGGCAACCTTGAGTAATAATTAGGTGAAACGCCGTACCACCAAAGCATGGCAAGCTACAACCTTTTAAGTTTTCTGACTACAGGCAATCTCATGCTAAATGACTTGACTGTTCCATAAGCCTAACACGTAGTCATCATTTTCCTGCTCATCAAATTGAACAATAAAAACAATCTTACACTTTGCAAGACTGACTCAGAAACAAGTACCATTGGTGCGGATATACTTCTGTGAGCACTTACGGTCCTAGGCAGCCACCAACCATATCAGATAGTCTCTTAGAGACTTTCTGGACTCATTAAAAGAAAAAGAAAATATCTTTAGCCCTTGGCCTTCTATTTCATCTAGTAATGTGGGGGCCCAAATAGTAAAAACAAATGGCTATGAGGCTTACTACCTTATTAATGAGGAAAAAGAACATGAGCGAGTGTGGATGAAATCAAACCTTAATGCCAGTCACAGGCTTGCCTTAAAGAGCAGAACAAACATCTCATTGCCTTCCAATACTGACTGCACCTTTAACATGAGCAACACTAATAACATCAGGTAAGAATTTGGCCCAATCGTGGAAAAACTGTGAACTATCAGCAGCTTTCAACACAATCACAACACACTTATGAACCACTATTCTTTAACACAAGGAGTAGATGAACCATTCTCAAACCAGCCTTCTCCATGGCAATCAAATCTCAGTCAGGTCAAGCTGACTCACTACCTATCCACCTCTAATGCCATCACAAGTCTAGTGCCGTTAGAATAGGTTATACCACTCACCCTCTTTAACGTTTACAGTAACAATGAGTTATCCTTAAAAGCTACATCCTGGGATTTCACTTAGTTGTTTCTTTCCACACCGCAAGGGGCTTTGCTTCAGTTTTCAGCACGCAGGCCTGGTTCCTCACTGCGATGCAGGTATCTTTTTGGTGCCCAGGGATGATGCAGGGAAATCCTGGCATGTGGGAAGAAGTCACAGGTGTCGCGTCAATCAGTATGGCAATGCGTTGAATTTTCTGTTGCACAGCAGTGCTGTGTCGATTTTCCACCGAGGGAATCAGCTGCATCGTTCCGGTTCAGTGTGCATCGATTCAGTAGGGCTGTGCATCAAATTTCCAGTCGTAAGGCAGGCGCTGCATCGAATCTTCACTCCGGAAGTCAGGCTGTGTCGTTCCGGCTCAGCGTGGATTTCTCTGTCGCAAAACAGCTGTTTGTCGTTTCCAGCAGGCTGTGTGTCGATTTTCAGCGCACAAGGAGTTTCCTGAAGAGATTAAGTCTTTTTGGCCCGGAGACTTCAGGAAATAGGAGGCAAGCTCAATCCAAGCCCTTGGAGAGCACTTCTCAGCAAAGTCAGAGGGCACCAGGGCAACAGTCCTTCTCAGCAAAAGGAGTCCAGATGAGTGCTTTGGGCAGGCAGGCACTTCCTCTTGACAGGATGCAGGTTTAAGTCCAGAAGTGTCTGAGTTGGTAGGGTCAGAGACCCAGTTTATATACCCAAAAATGCCTTTGAAGTGGGGGAGACTTAAAAGAGTGGTTTTGAAGTTCACACATTTTCCTTTCAGTTCAGTCCTGTTTGCCAGGGTCCTAGTGGGGGGTTGATCAGTCTATTGTGTGAGGGCAGGCCACTGGCCTTTGAAATGCAGGTGTCAGGCCCACCACCCTTCCAGCCCAGGAAGACCCATTCAATATGCAGATGAATGCAGATGAGACTGAGTGTCCTGTGTTTGTGGTTGTCTGGGATCAGATATGTCAAAAAATTAAAAGAGAAACGTTGAAGACGAACGGCAATACACATTTAATCGAGTTGGAGCTTATGCACCAAACTGTCAAGGTTTACCTTGAAGAGTTGAAAGGAGATGGCATTATAAAGAAAGCAATTCATAACATGCTATCTGGATTCTCTTGTAAAATACAGCAGACCTTTTGTAATGAGTTCAGATGCTTGGATTGTTGGACTGTTATAGAAAGCATTCAGTTCTGACGCTCATGGTAAAACTATCTACATCCTATTACATAGGGTCTCCGTTTTTGGGAAGGCAAGAAACTGCTTTTCTCTTTGGTTCATAATTGGTGCCTGTGAATAACTGCAAGTCGATTTTTCCTTAATTACTCATTTTCCTCCACGTTACAGTTTTTTCTGTAACCACAAGTAAAGATGGCTAATTTTATTTCCAGCTTCTCATGGAGTCTTATTTCTTACTTGCAGAAATGAACCAATGGTACAAATTTATTACAGCCTTTAAAAATAAAATGTGAATCCTCAATTTTAAATACAAAAGGGGCTCTCGTAATTTTTGTGGAAAAAGTGAACAATTACATTTTACAACCAGTATTCTACACCTGTGAAGTAAAAGGATATTGTTTTAATTTACAATGGTTGTAGATCTGAGTACGACTGCAGTTTTGTTAGAAAAGTAAACAAAAAGCACCATCATATCACTGTTACTGTGGTGGTGCTTTTTGTTTTAATATTTTATTTTTTTCACACCCAAGAAGCAAAATGATGGGATATGAACAGGGTCGGCCATTAGCATGTGCTAGTGTGACCCACGCCCAGGGCGAAGGACTCCAGAGTGGCACTGGAGCTCCCTGCAGCAGTCTCCTCTCAACTTAGGTCCAAATGAAAGTGTCTTCAAAAACTTTCTAAAGACTGCTCATGCCCTTTTCCGTTTTTAATTGGTCTTTCGTTTAATGGTGACCCTTAATCGTGCTCCCCTCACCTTCCTCCTATTTCTCTCAAATTTTCAATACGCAGACAAAGTGGAGGAGTGGATAAAAGGCACAAAATTTGGTTTCGCCCAGGGCGCTCTCTGACCAAAAGGCCAGTTCCAGATACGAGATTACTGTTAAAGCTGGTAGTTTTTTTAATTGTGTATTATTTTGTGGTAGTGGTGAGCATTCCATCCAAAGTAAGCTGGAACAAATGTGTGGATCAAACCACCTTTTTCCAAGAATCTAGTTCTGCTTCGGACAGACTAGAAAAACATGAACAGCAGGCAGTATCCTGCAGCATTCACGAGATTATCGACACGCACACAAGCTGTGGGCATCGTGTGCTATAGTTTTTCTTCCTACCAGCAATTTGATTGTCAACTCCTTAAACCGACTAGACTTGGGGGGTGGGTAGTAGAGCTGTGCTCGAACCATCTGACTGGCTCCTAGACAAGACCGAAATCGATATAAAAATCCAAACAAAAATGACATAAAAATTCAAGCATTATGCTCTAGGTTAGCATATAGTTCATAAGTTAGAAAACTTCACAGTGTGCACTATTAAATTAAAAATTCCCCACCACACACAATAACGGAAAGGGATTTTGAGCATGTGCTATATTTAAACATAAGAATAGAATTTTCTTTTTGTCAAGTCACAATGGCTTGAATGCCACAAACAAAAACACAAAGTTCACTGCCTCCAGGATGAGGCTTAACCCCCTTTGGGTGCCATAGACGTAATAGTTACATCCTTGGCTGCTGTGCTCATGTGCCGAGAACGTAACCATTATGTCCATGTACCCACCCACGGGGGAAGCACTGGCACTCCCCCCGTGGGAGCTCCCTACACCCCCCCGGGCAGGGATGGCAGCAGAAGCGCTTCCACTGGCACCTGCCCCCACACCACAGCATCTAATGTCGTCAACACACACTGCACGCTAACATCATTAGAGGTCGCCCCGATGCACTAGAAGCCATTTGCTTACAGAGCAGCAAGAGTACGTTTTTCTCTTGCTGTTTTTTTTTTTTTAAAGAGACATCTGGGGAAAGGACAAGGTTTTCCTTTCCTCTGATGTCTCTTTGAGCATTCCTGCTGCGCGATCGTGCCCACTAGACACCAGGGAGTTCGTTTTTTCTGGTTTATTGGTAAACCCTTGGGGGGGAAGGGTAGCTCCACTTTGGGGAGCATGTAGGTTGGCTGTTTCTGACCCGCTTGGGAGCAGATCTGCCACTTTTTTTGCCGCTATGCCCCCAAGGGTGGCAGAAACCACTAGACACCAAGGATATTTTATTATGGCCATTATTTTAGTTTGTTTTGGGGGCAGGCCAGGGGTGTGAATTTATTAAAATATCTACTTGTCCACGGGACAGGTTGCTTCTCAAATCTACTTGTCCTGTAAAAAGATCTACTTGTCCCTTTGGTGCCATGTAGTGTGGCGCCAAATTATAGCAGCAATCTCATTATGTAAGAGCTCTGATAATAGCCTCTCTGATTATGCCAGGGCTACTACCATAGTAGGGCTTGAATACTAGCAGTTTCAATCCCTACTGTAGCAATTTCCTTATTTTTCCACCTTTCTGCAGATCTGCATACTGGGGCTGGAGGAAGCAGTAAGCAATAGTTCCAGGGCTGGAATGCCTTTGAGTCTGCAAACCTACTAACCTGCATGTTTTAAAGATTTTCACCAGCTTCTCTCTAATATTTTCCCATAATAAGAAAGGTTGGACATTTACTCCTGACAATGGCAGAATTAGAACTTCTTCCATGGTTGGGAAGAAAGTGGCTGGAGGGAAAATGAACTTGCAAATGCTCAATAGATTTTCACATGAGCAAATCTACACATGCGTATTTACCCATGCTAAAATACAGTTCACAAATATTTTATAGGGGTACGACATATACCATGGGTGCACTTTTGTGACTTTCTTTAAGAATTTGGGGCCACATGTAGGTAGGTTCAGATTTGTGACCCGCAAATTGCGAGTCGCAAATCCGAATGTAGGATGGTGTCCCTGACACCATCTGTGATTCGCAAGGGCTTCGCAAATGCTCACCTCATGAATAATCATGAGGTGGGTCGCAATTTGCGACCCCCTTGCGAATGGCGGCCTCACAGGGATGGTGGCCTGCTGGAGACAGCAGACCACCATGTCTGTGACTGCTTTTCAATAAAGCAGTTTTTTTTTTGTAATGCAGCCCGTTTTCCTTAAAGGAAAACGAGATGCATTACAAAAACGAAAAATGAAACGTTTTCGTTTCATTTTTTCAGAGCAGGCAGTGGTCCGCAGGACCACTGCCTGCTCTGTAAAAATGTTTACAGTGACATTCACAATGGGGAAGGGGTCCCAGAGGGACCCCTTCCCTTTTGTGAAAGTGTTAGCACCCATTTGAAATGGGTGCAAACTGAGATTGGTTTGCGCCCGCATTCGCAAAACAATCCTACATTGCACTGCGAGTCGCAATTAGGAAGGGAACACCCCTTCCTAATTGCGAGTCACAAACCCGTTTTGTGATTCGGTAACCAGGTTACCGAATCGCAAAACTGGGTTTGTGCATCGCAATGTGCTTTTTGCACGTTGCAAACAGCGAAAGTCGCTGTTTGCGACATGCAAAAAGCTACCTACATGTGGGTCTTGGTCCCTAATTAGGTCTGGTGTTAACAAAGACATTTTGTTTTTATTAAACTTCTATTTCTCTCTCTTTCAGCTGGCTTTACTGTGAGTGATCGCATTCTTCTCTTCCACAAGGAGCATATTGGCACACAAAGTAGTTTTGTTCAGTGTCAGGAACTACAGTGGCAATCAGTGACGTAATGAAACTGGAGGGTGCCCCTTTGCAAAGAACATGGAGGAGCCCCCTCTCCAGACTCACTCAGGGCAGGTGCTGTGCTGAAGGGGCCCCCTGGAGGGCGGCTGCGGGGCCTTTGTTATGCCACTGGTGGCAACATGTGCTTTTAGAGTTCAAAAACGTTTTGGGGTTTTTTTGCCAGTGTTTGTTACAATGTTGAGGACCTGGTAGCTCCCACAACAATAAAGTGTTACAAAAGCCATGTCAAAACAAGACACGCATTGATGAAACTAAAAGACTTATAAAAATATGTCAGATCAGTTGGCTTTGTCAGTGTTTGTTTATTTTCATGCTTCCCATAATCGTGTTGAAAATGGTTACACTGATTTTCCATTAGAAATATTTTTGGGAAATACTAGCATGCATCAAAACATTTTACTAAATGACACTTCATTTGCATATAATCAGAGAGCATTCTGGGAGCATTATACTTAGCCTCATAGCCTAAACTTTTCAAACATGTGTATACACGTTTTTTTTTTTTTGTACTTGAACCAACGTCAGTAGTGAAGTGTGACATTAAAACATTTATTTACAGCACTCACCCTAATAATGAAGGTTTTCAAATAATGAACCATAAATACAAGTTCGAACAGCATTATCTTTTGGAAACACATTACCTCAACTGCAGAGAGTTCCACTCTCTGTAAACAGGCAGCCAAAGGGTTTGTGCTGCAGAGGGTTGGGTCTACTTGTCCCAAGGACAAAGTAAACATAAAATCTTGTTGCCCTTGACCCCAAACAAGATGTCCCGGGCGTCGGGCGGTAGGAATTCCACATCCCTGCAGGCCCTTGGGAAAAGAGCGTTCCCCTTTGGGGAGCATGTATGTTGGCCATTTCTGCCCCACCTTTGGGGCAGATTTGCCATTTTTTTCACTGATCTGCCCCAAACCACTAGAAACCAGGGATTTCTTTTATGGCCATTTGGGGGATGGCCCCTAGGGCAAGGGTCTCTGCCCTTTGGGGGGGCAATACTTTTGACTGTTTCAGATCAGCCTGTTTGTGTGAGGCTCATCTGCCCTCAAGGGGGGCAGAAACCAGTAGACAGCAGGGATTTTTCATAGAAAGTGTATGCTTTGATTGGGGAGGGGTGGCCCCTTGGTCCAGGGTTGCTCCCCTTTCGGAGGGCATTGCTTTATGCCATTTCTGCCCCCTTGGGGGCAGATTGACTTGTTTGTGTTAGACCTATCTGCCCCCAAGGGGGTCAGAAACCACCAGGGATTTTCTTTATATAAGTGTATGTTTTGTTTGACGGGGCGGGCCCTTGGGCAGGGGTTGCTCCCTTTTGGGAGCCACTACTTTTGGCCATTTCAGCCCCCTTTGGGGACTGATTGGCCACTTTTTTAAGCTCATCTGCCCCCAAGGGGTGCAGAAAACCAGTAGATACCAGCAAAATTTCTAAATGTTTGGTGATGGGGTGTGGACTGGAGCAGTATTTGCACTTGTGATCATAATGGTATATTTCAATTTTTTGGTTCTAGTTCAAAGCTTTTCATTCCTTTGCTGCTGCTCCTGATTGCGGTTTTGGAAGTGGTAGAACTGCAATTTGCGTAGTTTCATGTGTTTGGCAAGAAAAAAAATGTCTACAATTTACTTCAAATTAGTATTGTTACCATGCATTAATGAGTTTTTTGTAAATTGTGTAATAATAGCAGTATATGAAGCTTATGTTTTATTCTGTGTGAAATTCTACCATAGATTTGTGCGCAATGTTAATTGTGTTATGTTACGTGCAATTTAATTTTGTTTTTCCTTTTTAGTGGGATACCGTTGGTGCTTGCTGTGTCTGCGTAGAGAAGGTGCTGGTGAGTCTAGCTATCTCTGGCAATTGAGTGCTATCATTTTTGAGTATATAGATCTTTGTGATAAAGCCACACTTTGTTTAGTCCTTACTTTACACACTGTTAGTTGTTGCCGACTTATTTTTGTCAAGTTATTTTTGATTAGTAAAGATCATGGCTAGCCGCAGGATTACCGCTCAGCAGTTTGTTGGTATGCATTTTGAATCTTCCTCTGACCATGATTATGAGACTAACTCTGCATCTGAGGCACAGGATGAAGTGCAAGAGTCTGGCAGTATAATTTTACTCAGGAAATCGAGGGGGACCCTGGGTGGTAGGAAATGAGTGCCTGTGCAGTCATCCTACACAGAAATGTGAAGAAAATGTGACTGTTTAGCTAAATTTGAGGTTTGCAGGGGATTCTGGGTAAGAAAACGTTGGGAGATCCACGCCTCCCTGGACTCCCCTGGGTGTCTAGTTTTCAGAAATGTCTGAGTTTTGTAGGTTTCCCTAGATAGCCGCCAATCCCAGGACCAAAAACACAGATGCCACCCCTTGTAAAAGCGGGTAGTTTTGTAATAGATAATTTTGATGTGTCCACGTTGTGTTTTGGGCCCTTCCCTAGCTTAGGCACTTGGCCCAACCACACAAGTGAAGTACCATTTTTAGTGGGAGACTTGGGGAATGCTGGGTGTGATGAAGTTTGTGGCTCTCCTCAGATTCTAGAACTTTACATCACCGAAATATGTTTTTAGGCAAATTTTGAAGTTTACAAAGGATTCTGGGTGACAGGACCTGGTGAGTGCCCCACAAGTCACCACACCCTGGATTACCTTAGGTGTCTAGTTTTCAAAAATGTACATGTTTGCTAGGTTTCCCTAAGTGCCGCCTGAACTACAGCCCAAAATCCACAGCTAGACACTTTTCAAAAAACACGTCCGTTTTCAGTGTAAAAATGTGACTTATCCATGTTGCGTTTTGGGGTGTTTTCTGTTGCGGGCACTAGGCCTACCCATGCAAGTGAGGTACCATTTTTATTGGGAGACTTGGGGAACACAAAATAGCAGAACAAGTGCTAATACCAATTATCTTTCTCTGCATTTCCACCTTCCAAATGCAAGACAGTGTGTAAAAAAGAAGTCATTTTGAGAAATGCCCTATTATTCACATGCTAGTGTGGGTACCCCCAAATTCGGGGATGTGCAAATAACTGCTGATTCTTAACTCCATATCTTGTTCCCATTTCGGAAATACAGAGGTTTCCTTGATACCTATTTTTCACTCTTTATATTTTACCATATGATTTATATACATGGTACACAATAAAAGCCCATTGCAAGATACAGCTAATTTATTGGCTCTATGTACCTTAGGTTATTGGTGAACCTACAAGCCCTATATATCCCTGCAACTAGAAGGGTGTAGTAGACGTAACAGTACATTGCTTTCATAAGTCTGCCTTAGATGAAAAAAGTTACAGATGGAAAAAGTAGACAGAAATGGCTAGGTTTCTTTTAACTCAATTTCAATCTTTTTTTATTTCAACTGTTATTTTCTATAGCAAAACCTTGAAGTATTTACACAAATGACCCTTTGCTGAATACAGAATTTTATCAAATTTTAAGAAATGTATAGCTTTCCAGGATCCACCATTGTTTTCAAAACGACAGGGAGGTTGAACGCACCAAAAATAGGAAAAATTAGATATGTCACAGTTAAATGGCAAAACTGTGTTGAAAAATGTGGTTTTCTGATTCTAGTCTGCCTGTCCCTGAAAGCTGGGAAGATTGTGATTTTATCACTGCAAACCCTTCCTTGATGCCATGTGCAAGGAATAGAAGCATTTTGAATGCAATGGGTCTCGCGTTTGCTCGAGTTATAGCTATTCAAATTGTAAATTCATAAATTGACTTTTCTTGCCACATAAATTGAAAATGAAAAGTAAGACAATTGACATAAGCAAGCCAATTCAAAGTGCCATGGCTGCCATGAGCGTGAAAGAGACACACAAAAGGAAAAAGAAGTTTGCTCGCAGTCAAACGTATCAGCAAATGTGCAATTATCCAAGTAACAGGGTTGATGGCCAAGACGGTAACAAAACTGCCCCAAAGAGGGACAAATGTAAAGCATTTACAATGACAACAAAAGATTTTTGAAAGGCAAGCCCATAAACGAGTGACAGTGATGGGTGTGCAGTGGCCGTGGTTAAAACCCCACAGATAGATTACAACACGTCATAGCGCATGCGCGCTCGACCTAAAAACCAGATGCTTTCTTCTACAGCACCTTTTTCCAATTTTTTTCCCCAAAAACTGAATTTAAGCTGTATTTTGGCTAATATCTTGGTATCCTTCATGGGAACCCCGAAACTCTTGGTACCTTTAGATTGCTCATGATGTTGGAAAAAAAAGTACGCAAATTTGATGTGGGTAGCTTATGTGGACAAAACATTATGAGGAACTAAGCGCAAACTACCCCAAATAGCCACAAAAAGGTTTGGCACAGGAGGGGAAAAAGGCAAAGCAGCAAAGGAGTTAAAAAACATCTTAGCTTGAGGCTCATGCGGCCAACTGTACAACTCACCTTTTTGTGCAGTGCTTAGTATCAGGAAAAAGTTCACCAGTACCCATAAAATTAAACTCTGACAAACATTTAAATATCTAACGTGGTGTTTGTTTTTCAGAAATAATGTCACTGAATATATTCTCAAAGTACTTGCTGACGTCTTGAGTCTGTTTGTTATACACAGAGTTATCGTGAAGAGCTTAGAGTTTCATTAAACTGTATTCCTCACCAGAAAAGTTTTGTCCCTATATCAATTTGGCACTACAACATTGCAAGTGTCTATTTTTGTCTCAAGGGCGGTCAGCAAAACAACGACGCTACATCTTGGATTACGCAACTTCTGTCTGTCAACATTTCACGAGTTGTTTAGGAGCAGTATAGACGAGACAACTTCATGATTTTTGGCAAACGTATTTAAATACAAAACGAACGAAAACCCGTGTCTCTTACAAAGTACACGGGCTTTTATATTTAGTCCGTGACCCATACTAAAAATATCTTCTCCACCAAAGCAAAGCATCTCAGGTTCTGCTAGCTTTCATTACACGGAGGCTTTTACAGCTTGTTAGATGACATTAAAGTCGTAAGAAAGTTTTTTGCCACAGTATCGTAAAAAATAAAGATAGCTGAACCCCCTGTGGCTTGATAACAAAGCATACATGGAACTACATATTCAAAACTAGGAGCTAACATTTGAAACAGCATTGAAATAGACAAAAGAGGCAGCTCTGAGGAAGCCCTTAAATTAAGTTGCGCGTTAATTAACAATAATGATCTTTATATTTTCGCAGGCCAGCGTGCCCAGTCCTACAGGAAAAGGATTACTTTTTGTCGTAGCAAAATGACAATGACTTGATTCTGCACGACGTCCGCCCTGCCTCGAAGGGAGGGCTCGGTTATCATTTCCGGATGGGAAATGATAATTCCCTGGACGGACTGGGAGAAATGATCTATTCGTGAGAAAGCAAGCAAGCAGAGCAATAATAGGTGAACCGGTCTGCCACATGTCAGGCGTGGGCAGCTCACCACAAGCCCTGCATTCGGATTTATATCCTGTTACTTAAGTCAGAAAGAAAAAACTGCAAGGTCCAGACTGTGAAGAAAAAGCAGGATCAGATGAGGTACTTACGCACGCATGTGGAGATATACGAACAACTGCAACAAGCCTCATCTGAAGAGGTCTTAAATGAACTAACAATGCCCAGCAAGGTCACAAAATCTACCCCTAGGGTACGCAGGGCAGCGGGAAGGCCGGGCCGGACCAGCATTTCCCTGCCAGATAACGGTCTCCGGCTGCGCCGGGCTGCTCTTACCCACGGTGGACTTGCAGGCCTCGCAGAAGGTGTCGTCGGTGAAGCGCTCCATCAGGCTGGTCTTGCCCACCCCGCGGGAGCCGATGATGATGGCCTGCAGCTTGAAGTCGGCCGGCCGGGGCGGCTGCTTTCGTGATCTGCGGGGCTGGCCGGCCGGTGAGCCCCCAGCGCTGCCCCCGGCTCCCCTCCGCTGCAGCCCGGCCCGAGAGTCCATGGCCGCATGCGGCGGCCCCGCTCACGACAGCGCCCGCCGAGAGAACCGCTTGGGACCTCCGGGTCTCCGAGAAGGATGCACCGCCGATGCCAGGATGCGGACCGTACAGCCGGGGACAGTCAGACAAGGACAGCGAGCCCCTAAGCAAGAGGAGGCGGCTGCAGCAGCCGAGCCGGCGAGGCTCCCTCTACAGGCTGGAAGACCTAAATCTACACACATCAGGCTTTTCCTAGGCTTTCGTGGGGTTTAGTGGTGTTGTAACTTTAACTTTTCTCATCCATGGCTTCTTCCGTTGGAGAGAGATTACATCTTTTTTCAAACCAAATAGTGATTGATAATAACCATAAACACCTCAAAACATAAGGGAGGGCGAACAAGCATAGTTTGCCAGTGTTGCGCATTAGCTACGCTATAATCCTCCCAAAAATTCAAATAACAAGACATAATAACAGGATGAAAACAAAGCAAGATTAAATCGAAACATTGTTCTTTTGCAAACATACTCTGTAACGCAGGAAGGGAGGACGGTTTGCTCTCAGGCAATATCTGCAAAACTGTCTCACTTAACTCGATACTGTTTGAAGAAATAGCAAATACATGTTCCTTGTGTACAGCTTCTAGCTGTCCCTTAGCACACACTTTAGTAACGGTGGATGGGGTATTACAATAAAGCTCACAACTTACCTCTCTCAGTTTCTCCATGTCAGTTAACAGTTTAGCTATCAGGCATTATCTGCAAAACTTTCTCTGGTACCTTGAATATTTTGGATGAAAATAAATGTTCTTTGGTACAGCTTTTACCCCTGTCTTGCCAGTAATCATAGTTAGTACCCTGTGCACAAATCACCTACCTAGGAGATATGTGAAGCAGGAGTCACTTTTGGCTATATCAAGGCTGGCCGTTCCATCAGAAAGCACTGGGATGCAATATTGAATACTAATACTGTATCTCACGCATGGGATGAGCTAGAAAATAAACAATTATTTTAATACTTATTAAATTCAAATTAAATGGTGAAGTTCGATTTCTTTCCAAATATAATGGAAAAGTAAGTTTTAGAAAGTTACCTTTTTCCCGCCTAAAGTCCCTATAGGCTAAATCAGCATTCTGCAGTCCCACTTATGCCAGCATTTGAATAGATTGTGAATGAGATGTGATCTTTGTCCCAGGAGAAAACAATAGGCTGACTTGAATGGGCAGAGTTGACACATCTGAACCAGACAGATTATGCAGGGTGTACCTATAAGGATCCTTTTTTACATTTAAGTGTGAAATTCTGTTTGAATGTCACATCCTGTTTGACAAGTCTGCTAGTTCTTTCATATGACACTTGGGCACAATTCAAAGGGGCCTCCGTTGTCACAGGCAAATGTTATTTGACACTTAGGCAGGGCCTTTCTTTTGTTTTCCCTGCCAGGCAGACCCCAATCACATTGGGACTGTTTTTTACATTACAGTGTCAAAGAAGGGACTAAGCCACTTGAGGTTGTTTTGAGGGCCTGGCCTCTTTACCCTTCAACCACAAATGACCCACGCAGCTGCCACAGCACTTGCCAAAAGCTTGGCTTTTGTAAATAAACTGTATATATATGTGAATGCAGCTACCCAGCATAACCATGCTGGAGTTCAGAGGATGAATGAGCAATAACAATGCCTTTAATTGTTTTATCTTTTCACATTTGCTGTGCATTCTCAGACAGAGGTCAAATGTCAGCCTATTTCATCTGACAAATTGCTGCTTATTGTTTTAACATGGAGCTGTTTACTTTCCTTTCTCTGACTGCAAAGTAAGAGAATTTTGTAAATTAAAGTATGTGATAATCTCAGTGGGGTAAAGGGGGTGCGAAAAGAATGACTGTAGGGTGTCATTTTCTTTCTAGTACACAACATAATTTAAATACCTCTAAATGAACTGTTCAGATATTTCAGAATATATCAGCAGTTATGAAAGCACAAATGAAGCACATTTTGCTTTCTAATTCTGAAGTCTGGTGGAAACAAAGATTTTATTAGGATCAAACACATTTATGGTGATGCACAAGTGAAAAATATTGTATTGTATTCCAGCATTTCCATAGCACTCACTAGCAGCCATATAGGTGTATGGTTGGAAGGGTGTTGCCTTTGTTTTGTGATCCCATATGGGAAGTTTTTCCCTGTCATGCGTGATGAGGTGTGGTTATCGTGTTAATGGGACTCAGCGCATAACAGTGTGGTGGATGATGAGGTGTTTTAACTTGTTAAGTGCATGCAGAACATGTGAAGGTAGAGTCAAGTATGAATGAAGAATGGGAGGTATGATGGTTGATTGTTGGAATGAAGGAGTGGGTAGATAGATATGGTGGTAAAAACCTGTTTTCATTCCATTCAGGAGAACTTACCTATGTTTACAGGATTGTCGAAAGTGCTGTGAATTAATGCAACAATGTATGGAACTGTAAACTCAAAAAGAAAAACATATTTCATACATTTTTCTATATGTAGGTGAGTGGAATTATTGCCATAAAAGGGAAAGTATTTTTGTATGTTCTCCTCTGAGCCTCATATGAATTATCTTAATATACATACATGAGTGAAAGGAGTGTTGTCGTGAAACTTAGATACTAATACCTTACAAAGGGTGAGAGGCTCAGAAGCACAATATATGTTTTTCCATACGTTAGCAGCTTTGAACAGCTCTGCAGATCCCTTTATGGGATGTCTTATTATAATATTCAACCTCGCCGGTTACTTCAATGGGTTGTCCAATCATAAACTTTGTCAATAGTTGTGGGCTGGAGCTGACATGGTTGGAGGGAGCCATGGAGAGATCGTCTGGAATGAACATTGTTACTATCATCCCATATCTGAGTGCCCTTATGAAATGTATAGAAGCAGCCATAATGTATAAACATTATATGGACCCAGTGGGCTAGATTAAAGGCCTTTGATTGACCAGCATTGTGTGACAGAGCTCTTCTTATATTCCATGTCTGTTTATTGGTGATGGCTGGTTTACTGACTACACAGCACTGGCATTGGAGAGCACTTCTAGCAGATACATCTTATGTGAATATAAGAGGTGTAAGTTAAAGTTGCCTGTCGACCACTTAGTGTTATGGTGTTAGTGTAAGTTTGGGACAGAAATGCCATATTTGAAATTGGATAACGATATTATAACCTGACTAACTATAAATCAGCCCTCCTTAACCTATCTGCCTACCAAAAATAGTTTGCTAGTTGAGTTGTTTCTATTCTGTGGACTGTATGTTCAAGATTGAGTATAAGGTTGCAACTCTGTTACCTTGTTCTGTTGTTGGGGTGTGGAGTGGTGTAGTTGTCTTGGGAATAGCCATGTTTTCAACTGTCTTCTGAAATGTATATGTTCCTCGATGGTTTGAATGATGGCTGGTAGTGTGCTTCAGAGCTTGGTGGCTTGTATTGAGAAAGCAGTGCCTCCTGCAGGTTTGTTTTGGTAAGATGGTATGATGATAAGTGGTGCAAGCCTGCAGCACAGTGTCCTGTTCTATTGTATTGCTTGATTTTAACCTGTAAGTATTGCAGTTCTTTTCCTTGAGATGCTCTGTGACCAGAGCAAAGTGCCTCGAGCACTGCTCTTCTAACTATAGGTAGCCAGTTGATTGCAAGACTGAAGTCATGTATTATCGTGGGTGGAGGCATAGAAGAAGTCTTGCTGCAGCATTTTGGTGGAGTTGTATTGTTCATATGATGAATGTGGGTGCTCCAGTAGGCATTATGAATGTGAGGATACTTGCAGCTTCTGTTGGTATCTAAGGTATGGGAAGATGAAACATAGTGTTTCCATTGTATAGAAGGCACTGTATGTGACATTTATAAGATGTGGTATCAAGTATAGGTCTGAATCCGTGGTTACCCCTAGGTTTCTGACTTCTCTTGATACCGAAGGATTGGATCTCATTTTCCTTTGGTCATATGGCAGTAGGCTGATATTTTTGCCAGGTCATATTCTGTCTTTGAGGTATTCAGCTTTAAATGGTTATTCATCATCCATGTGCTTATGGCCCAAAGGCAATATTTAACTTTTATATTGCAGAGTTCTTCCATGCCACTCATTTTCAAAATAATTTGGATGCCATCTGCATAGTTGTACCAGGTCAGATGGAATTATTTAATCAGCTTTTCAGAGGGGGATTATGTTGAATTAAAGAGGGATATGATGGACCCCTGAGGGACACCACAGTTTTGTGTGTGAGGAGCTCTTGTGAAAAGCCCTACCAACACTAGTTCGCAGCCACAGTTGAGAGGCCAAGAATTCAATGGGCAATTAGCTGAACTCCCTTCTCACCTTTCACAAATAGTAGGCCAAATAAAAATTTGCCATGAGAAAAGATTTCACAGCTATGAGTCATGTTGTTATTAAGCCAGCAACGTTCATGACTTTTCATACTCTTGATTCCTACGCCGACGATACCCAGCTGATCCTCTCACTCACCAAGGACCCTGCCACCGCCAAAACCAACCTCCACGACGGACTACAGACCATCGCCATCTGGATGGAGAAGAGCCGCCTCAAACTCAACTCGAACAAGATAGAGATCCTCATCCTCGGCTCCAACCGAACTGCGTGGGACGATTCCTGGTGGCTAGCCACCCTAGGAACCGCACCAACACCGCCACCCACGCATGCAACCTAGGCTTCATCCTAGACTCATCACTCACCATGACCCAGCAAGTCAACACCGTCTCCTCTTCCTGCTTCAGCACCCTCCGCAAGTTTCGCGAGATCTTCAGATGGATCCCCACCGAAACAAGAACGGTCACCCATGCCCTCGTCAGCAGCAGACTGGACTACGGCAACGCACTCTACGCAGTAAACCACAGCCAAGCTCAAGAAGAAACTACAACGTATACAGAACGCCTCTGCATGCCTCATTCTTAACATCCCTCGCCGCTACCACACCTCAGCCCACCTCAGAGACCTGCACTGGCTTTCTGTCACCAAGAGGATCACCTTCAAACTCCTCATCCACGCTCACAAAGCTCTTCGCAACACAGGCCTGGCCTACCTCAACGAGCAACTGACCTTCCACACTCTCACCTGCCAACTCCGCTCCGCCAACCTTGCCCTCGCCGCCATTCCTCGCATCCATCGAACTACAGCCGGCGGCAGATCCTTCTCCCACCTCGCCGCCAAGACAAGGCAACACCCTCCCCGCCCACCTTTGACAGACCCAGGACCTCCTGACCTTCAGGAAACGCCTCAAGACCTGGTTATTCAAGCAGTAGCAGTCCTACCCCTCTCTCTCAGCGCCTTGAGACCCTGGCGGGTGAGTAGCGCGCTTTACAAATGTTTGATTGATTGATTGATTGATAAGTGGTTGCAAACACCTAAACCTAAAAACATTTCAGAAGCAATATGTAGGTAGGAAATCTCCAGATATTTTGTTAGGTTATTGGTCCTGCCTCATATGGCCACATATATCCTAACTAGCAGTAGTGTGACTCTGAAATGACCCATTATAGCCTGCCATGTCACAAAGGGCGGTTATCGTGGACTATCTATCTTAAAAAAATTATTTAATATCTAAATAGCCCTGCCAAGGTCAACATGCTGAGGATTCATCTCCTTGAACCTAATATTGTGAAAGCCATAATTAAGGTATCTTCGTCTGAAAGTCTGAGTGGTGCTTTTGATCTCATGTCTTTAAACTATCCATCATTTGTCACAACATCATTATAGTGAAATTCATTGTAGGACTTTCACAACTTCCCCTGTAAAATGGCGGATACATATAGTACATTAAACAGTGGGTGGTGATCTAAATATAATTACCCTAGCACTTGTCCAAGGACAGTTCCCATTCCTGGACTAGATATGTCACCTAGCCCTTTTCAAGGCCTACACAATTTGTGAAACTCTGTATATTTAACCATCTAGGCAGAGAATGTATTATTTTCACTTCTATGATTTTGCACTGCATCTAGTTGTAAGTTGGTATCTTTCCTGGTTTGGATGATTACATCTGAAGTATTTGTACTGTTTAACATTTATGATAATGATAAATTTATGATGATACATTTTATGATGTCTTTAGCCTAAAGAGTTCAGTTGCACATATGTTAAGATAGTTCTTGTCATTTGCCAGATATTGGAGAGAATCTCATGACCTTTTGTATGAGAAGCTTTTCATGTACCTTTTTGTCTTTACTTCTTCTGATCGTTTAATATTCGTCTTTATATGAAGTGATTGTGGTGGTATAGTTACTTGCCAATTTTTAATAGTATTTAATGCATATATACAGTGTATGTTATTGTGATTATGCAGTATTATTGCTATTTTATGCTTTGATGGTTATGATACCGAATAAAGTGCAATTGACTGACATATAGATTCTATTTAGTCCCCCCCACTGATAAGCCCAAATGTTTAAAACACCCTGCTTGTCACTAATTTCCCAAAATTCCATTGATTTATATGCTCCAAGCTCTCTTACTCTGTAAAGTTATTTTAATTTAGTAGTGATTTAAATTGAAACCTTACATACAAAGTTAGGCGGAATTAGTAAACTCACACTGTATGAAACAGATTACATTTCCTAACTTTACTTTAGGCAAGGTTTATCCCTTCAGGCTTTCCAGGTGTGAAGATTTCCTGATGCACAATGACACAGAGTACATCCTCCAGGAAACAAATGTGGAGTGTGGCAACTGGAAACCCACCATCTCAGTTAAGAGGTGTGGAAGGGAGGTCTCGTAGCTGAGACCAGCTTTTATTTTAAAAAAGAACTTCACAAGCTTTGCATTTCACAAAACCTGAGCAATAAAAAAATATACATAAAGCTGTAAGGCAGCTGACATTATAACTTTACACCCCTATACTTTAAATCTCATCTAAATGAAAGAATTTAAAGTTGAATTGTGGAAAGTTGATTGAGAGTGCTGTAATATGTACCTTAACAAACAAACATTCCTTCACATAGAATCACACAGTCTGTACACTGAATATCAAAACCAGAATATTGATGGCACTGAATATTAAGGATAGAATATCAAATCCAAAATATGCCTTGGTAAGTAAGTTCAGATTTTCTAATCCTTATTCCTGTATATGTACCTACATGTACTATATACCTTCAAAATACATAGATAAGAAGTTAGGAATAGTAAGCCTATGCTTTCCTATATTCACTTATCTTTTGATATTCTATCCTCAATACTCTTGTATAACAATATTCGGGTGGTCGATATTTAGTGGTACAACCACTCACACTAATTATAACAAGCATTTGCTATACAAGACGTCTCACATTTGCTTGAGTTAGAGCTATTGGCATTGTAATTTAATTAACTGGACTTTTCTTGTCACATAAATTGGTCAACCCCGCCTCATAATTTCCTTCTTCTCCTGCCATATAATTTTAGTGGCCCTGCAAAAACGAGATCACTTCCATTTACCTTCTTCCTCTATCTTCAGCAAAAAATGAAAATGTTGCCATTTAGTGTACTAATTTAAATCTTCCATGCGAATTCCAATAGAATACCACTTTCACCCCCCACCATCAGAGTTGCTGGCTGGCTAACACAATTCCCCATAAAAAGATAGAAGACAGCCACAGAGGAGAAATAAACTTGAAGGGTCACCCAAACATATCAAGAGTGTTCAAACAGTCATAGTGTAATAAGGATGTTAAGCTGACCTGAATCATGGCCATAATTGTAATAAGGAGATATTATTAAAACATACACCATTATCATATACACCTTTATCAGAAATTCACTTTTGGCATTAGACTGTAAAGCTCAAAACAGACCTTAGAGAGCACATAACAACAATATAATTAGTAAGAAACATGGTCATGTAACCATAGTGTTAGCCTCTAGAGAACATAACCCCATGAAAAAAACAGAAAAAAAGTAATGCAATACTTAGCCCCTAGAGGGTGTTTTTGAAGCTAGCAGGCACACTGCAGTGATATTACAAACACAGCCTTTAAAACACAAGCTATTCCCAGCTGTAAAACAAAAGATAAAAATCCAGAGAACACGTAAAAAGACACTGAATGGTGGGATGAGCTATTATATTGTGGTACCCACTAACCTAGTGTGGGGACCCAGAGATGATCTAGACAGAAAAAGTGCATGGTGCTGAACATTTTGGTGGTGGTCTCATTGTCCTAGGACCACAACAGGCCGAGTTATTAGCAAAAATGTTTAGTAAAAGTAATGCCCTGCAAAGTATTATGGGGTGATTTTCCCAAATGCAGTGAATATTTTAGTATCAGCTGTTCCGGGAGAGCAGCTTTCGCTTTGAGGATTTCAGTTTTACATAAATCATTTACCAATTTCAATTCTTATAAGGGGTGAGCCACAAGAAATTACTCTGATTTGGTAACTGTGAACAATGTGACCCTGTTGTGCCTGCTGGCGCTGTGAGCACCATAGCCTCCATGCAGCACAAAGGGGAGAGACCAACGAAAAAAAATAGTTCGCCCGTGCTGAAGTATATCGGCAATCGTGTGATAATCCATTTAACAGGGGCAGTCTGCAAGGCGTGACAAAAACAGCCTCAAGGCAGGACAAACCTAAAGCCTTAACCAATGACATCAAGTGATTTTTTTAAAGGCAAGCCCAGGAGCGAATGAAAGTGATGGGCATGGAATGGGCATGGATAAAAGCCCACAATACTTACAACAGGTCAAAGCGCTTGCGCGCTCCACCTAAAAAGCACCAAAAAGCATTGTGTGCATTAAGACCTTACATACTGTACTTTTTCCCCTACAGGTATTTTCTAAACAATGCACCTATAGTGCACAGCTTTCATGTTCGCAGCTGAGGACCATGCCCCACTAAAAATATACTCCTGGCTACAGGCCTGTTTGTATCAAAGCCTGTTTGACAGATCTTCTGGGCTTACACATTACATTTAGTTCACACTTCAAAGTGGGGGAAACAGGATGCAAAACCAATTTGTCGGTATCCACCTTCTAGTTGGTGAAAACTTTGTTCTATTGGATCTCTAAGGTTGTTGTGGATACAGGACCTGACTCAAGCTGTATTTTAGTGTTCGATATGGGAAGATACTAGGATTACCTTAGTACACTCCCCAACCAAAACCCCTGCCCTCAAGCCCAAGATTAGTGTATCTGAAGAATTCAGTAATCTTGAAAACACCCAAAGAGGGTAGGGTTGGCCCCAGGCACCTTTGCCTCATTAGTTAGGGCATCCCCAGGGGTCCTTCCTACCCACTAGCTCAAGCCAGACATAAATGTGACATTCCCAGGCACCCACATCAGAACACTTCTGGGACTGTGGATTATCTGAAGAGGACTGAACCTGCTGTCTGACACCTGAGAAGGGCATAGAAGACTGAACCTTTTCTCCCTCTTTAACCCAGAAGTGGAAGAAGTGGACTCTAAGGGTAATAAGGCTGACCTGCTATTAAAGCTACACCAACAGAAAAAGCTATAAGAACCTTTTTCCTGCAGCTGCCTAACTGACCAGTGGCAACTGGACTGGAATCACCTGTTGGCTTCTGCATGCCACCCTGTGAATCTTTAAGGCCCATATTTAAGAGGGCCTAGCGTCTCCTAGCACCATATTAGCGTCTTTCTTTAACGCTAATGTGGCCCAACGAGGCCACAGATGGTGTGGGCCCTTCTCGTCATACAATTATGTTGGCTCTTTCGAGTTTGAGTAGTTTAACCTCTTTCATGGTTGTGGATGAAAAGCCACTCATCTGTGGTGAAGAAATACTGGTTGGATGAAGAGTTCTATGATTAGCTTCATGCTTATGTCTTTTAGGCAGCTAATGTTTATCAAATTCTCTTCGCAGGTCACGTATGTCATTGATGTGGACTATGTATCCAAACTGTATTGGGCAGAGTTGCTCAGCGTTACGAAAGTTTAAAGGTGTCTCAGTTCATTCTTGAATGACGTACACTGCTACAGTGATAGACCAGTTGTCACACAACAGTTTTGTAGTGAACATGCCATATAATTGCAGTGTTGGCTTATTGCCATAGTTGTAAACGCTGACATTTGTGCATTTGAGTTGTGGTGGATGTCTGAGAATTAAATTGTGATTTAACCACAGCATTTATGAATGCAGCGGCGTCAATCAGAACAGTTATTATTGCTCACTCATTCATATTTAACACTTTGGTTGAGAGTGGCAACAACATCTTTTTTATTCTGTGGTGTATACTGCATGCACTCATCCTTCATTCTCCTCATCATCATTCTTGTCTTCTGCAAGAGACTCCAGCTGAGGAGATGCAACAACGTTAACAATCCTTTGGTTGGGCGTTAGGAGCAGCAGACTTTGGCCAAATGTTTGGGTTTTCCACTGGTTGAATATTTTGTCCCGTGGAGGGGCAGTCACCTTTGTGCAGGAGAGTCCCTTCACAGTGGCCAAACAATCTGATTTTCATTTCTTGTGGTGTAGGTTTAAAGTGAGTGGCAGCTTTAGTTAACTGGTTTACTGATTTTGTCTTGGTGAGTTTGTTGAGGGCTGCTTGTATGTGTAGCACTCTGGAATTGGAGGGGTCCAATGATCAAACTAGTTGTAGAATGTCTGGTAATGACTTCCCTGGGTCTCCCTAGTTTTCTTAATTGTGCCATCGCAGATTCGGCGAGGCTCGCATTTGAATGACCTGCACATTAATCTCCTCAGTTTCATTAGCAGGGTGCACATGATGGCACGTTCTTAAAGTCTAGAGTGAAATGTATCCCCTGATTATGCAGGGCCCTGTTTAGCTTGGCATAGCCACATTCGATCACAATCTAGGTTTGCTAAAAAATATGCATTGAGTGCAGCCACAGCAGAGGCATAGACAGATTTTCACCCAACTTCAGGAAGCACACTTGAAGGTTCCTTCCACAGCATAGTGTAAGAGCATAAGTCTCTTTTTGTCATCAGTGCTAGCAAACTACATCTTGAGGCATTCGACAGATCTAACATTTGGGGGCTTCAGATTAGGGAGTACTGGGCATTTCCCTTCGTAGTGTGATAGCAGAAATAGATGACATATTTCATTAGGGTTGTGGTTGCCAAATGTATGTAATCAAGTACTCTGGCAGCAATATGAAGTAGCGCCTGAGGTGGCTGTTCCAACTGGAGCATTGAGAACTGTGAAACTGTGGTTGGCAGCAACAAGAAGGCAGACCTGCCTGGCCTCTCAGGAGCTAGCTGATCTGCTCTTAAAGAGCTGGTATGAAATGAGGTAGGCAAGTGTGGTGAGCAACTGACTGTCGTTTCCAATGAAACATCAAGCCTTCTGGGTGTCACAGTGATGCCCTTAACAATAGATGGCAGCAGTGTAGGGTTTACAAGCCCCATCACGTACCAAGGCATGACCTTAATGCCTATTATACACTCCTACTTATCACAAAACTATAATTTCCTCAAACATAAGGGAGAGTTACCAAACATAATCCAGCAGTGTTGCACACACAAGACATTACATCCCCATGGATCATGTACCCCATTGACATTGTAAAGCTATTAGAAACAATGCTTTTACTTTCCCGGAGCCAGGATCTCAGTTAAATATCTGTTTAGGAGGTAAAATGTACCAACTCATCTGGGATAAAATCCCCTTGTCTCAGGGGGATTGACCTTTGACGTGAGGTGTGATTAACCAGGAGCTGCACATCAATTAAATAGTCATCACAGGTTCAGGTATTATTTTCAGTCAATGCTAAGAGGTAGAGTGAGTTCAAAAGTTTTATTCATCAGTCTTTTTAATATCTCATCTTTATTGAAATCAGTGTATAATGTCATCAATATCAATTAATAGGTTATAAATCAAAATAGTCAATCAATATCAGAATAAATGCGTTATACACGTTCCATGAAGTAAAGAGTCCCTATTTTAAGCTTAAACAAAATGGATTTCAGAAGAACAAGAAAAAGGTGTTGGTCAGAATCCGTAAAGAGCTCCAAAGAGAGACTTCAAAGCATAAAGATTCAGAGTCAGATATCAAAATCAATTAAAGTAGAACTTCCCATATAAAGAGGTTCAAGAAACTCAGTAGAGTCTCGGAGCAGCATAGATTTGGGCAAAAGGCTGTGTGGAAAGGAATGAATCAACCTACTCTAGGAACACGCATCTTTATCAACATATCATTCTAAGCTTTTGAAATATGTTTCTTATTCTTTTTTCGGTCAGCCAGTCAGCTTTGGGGGTCCTCATGGGAACAGGAACATTTTGTCGTCTTCTCTCCGGGTAAACAATAGCCCCCACACAGCAGTGTATAAGTGAATCATTTTTATCAACTACTTTGTATAAGTCCACAGGGGTCATTTACTTTCCTTATGAAAACTGCAATTTCATGGGTAGGCTTCTACATCATTTTACTAAAACGCAAGCTACCTATTGATTCTCTGTACTAAGGGGGTCATTATGAGTTTGGCGGACGGTTTTCACCATCTGCCAAACATCCGACGGGGAGGTTCCCCCCACACAGGCTACTTCCCCACCCGCCCCATCAAGTGTTTCCCAATAGGCTGGTGGGCAGAAACCTTGGTTTCCACCTGCCAGCCTAGTAGGAAACAGGCTACAGCGTTGTCACTGGTTTATAATTGAGCCGGCGCAAATGCTGTAGCCTGCAGTGTGCACCAGCACCTGCTTTGGAGACAGTGAACATTGCGAGGGTGCTGGGCGGGGGGCCACCTGCACCTGTTCGCCACCAGCCTTTTCATGGACTGGAAACAAGCATCCTGGGACCGGTTTGGGGGTATCGCCCCTCATCAACCAGGCTAGCTTGAATCCAGTGGCACAGTACCCCAGGACCCACTAGATTCAAGCTAGCCTGGCTGATGGGGGGTGATACCCAGAAACCTGTCCCAGGATGTTTTTTGCTGGTCCAGCGAGCACCTTGCCTGGCAGTTCGGTTTTGACTGTTCCCATTGGGAGCAGGATTAAGACTGATTTGCATATGGCTGGGTCCAAACTGGAATGGAGTGGCGAGCAAAAAAACTATGGCTCAGATCTCTAAATAGGGGTGAATGTTTGACATTGTTCAGCATTCAAACTGTTCCTCTTTGTAAAATTGACTATTTCCACTACAGTGTATACAACAATAGAGAAAGTACTTCACTTTAAACACAAAACATATCTAAATAACCCTATTCATTTACAACAGGTATTAAAACTCTTTATATGAAGATTATTAATTACCCCCAAAAACTATATATAAAAATAAAAAATAAACAATTTACATGCTTATTTAACAATGTAATAATTATCAATAACACAATCATTAATTAATTTCCTACCCACACTATACTCCCACTAACCTAGCAGCACACACTTAACATATAACTGAAATAAATAAGTATAACAATTAACATAATTTATAATCAAATAAATAATTATTAATAATTAATTATTATTATTACTTTAATAGCTTCCCACACTATGCCCCTACAAACCAGCAGCCCACACCTAATATATAATTTAAATAAATATAATTATTGCACAACTTACATCATTAATAATCAATTAAATAATTAATAAATAATTATTAATTATTACTTAATTAGCTTCCCACGCTATAACCCCGCAAACCCAGCAACCTGATGTAATATATAAATTAAAAAAATACAAGTATTACACAATTTACATACTGGTCAATCAAATAATTAAAAACAAATTAATAATTCATTGTTAATTCATTATTATTTATTTACCTTCCTAACCTTTATCCCTACAAACCCAGCAACCCGCACCTAATATATAAATCAAAAAAATATAATTATTACACAACTTACATAATTTTTAATCAATTGTATAATTAATTCTAAATAAAAATGATTTGTTAAATAATTATACTTAATTAACGTCCCACCCTACAAACCTAGCAACCCGCTACAAAACTATAAAATACTATTACCAATTAAATTAAAAATTATAAATCACTTAAAATGACAAACTATATTTAAAAATGTTAACAACTATACAAACAATAATTACACATAAAATTAATATATGAACTAAAACACATAAAGATAATTAAAAACAATATTTTTGACAACTATGGGCCTCATTACGAGTTTAGCGAAGAGGATTACTCCATCACAAATGTGACGGATATCCCTTCCGCCGTAATACAAGTTCCATTATATTGTATGGAACTTGTAACATGGTGGACAGGATATCCATCACTTTTGTGAGGGAATAATCCCCTCCTCAAAGTTTGTAATGAGGCCCAATATTATTGAAAGCTATAAAAACACCAAAGATATTCTTGAAAACAATCTTGCCTAAAAAATCCATATTAATGACAACAATATTTCTCCATCACAATGTTTTTGTATCACAAAATTTGTTTCCAGATATTTCTGCAACTAAATATTTAAAACTCTCAGTATTTTTCCTAAATACCCTCTATTTTAGGGGACGTCTTCATTTTGGGATTCCCAAATATGATGAACTATGTCTGATGATGTGTAATGACAGTGAAAGATTTTCCATACTACAGCAATTGAGGAAGCATCTCAAAAGCCTATACCACAGCAAGAATCGTATTTTCTGCTTGTGCAGAGGCCTTTTCTGAGCTCATGAGGCTATGGCTAGCATAGGAGTAGCCAGGTTAATTTTTTGGCACAAAACACATCCGAACACCCGGCTTACACCATAGTTAAAAGGAAAGAGGTGCCAGATATTCAGTCTTACCCTCATGGCCTCTTATTGGCAGAGGCAGTGCATTACAGCAGCTGATTGGCTGCTAGGGCTGTTAAGTCTAAGGCATCATTAGGCAGCTCTGCAGCTTTATTTTATGTTTTCACTGTGCTGATGGGCTGGAATTGCCACAACCTACCTTGGCCTTATGAAAATGAGAAGGGAAAGGTTAATTCAAAAGACAGTATGGCCTCCTACATCAGTAAATTTGGCAAGTATGACATTGCAGGCAATTATATCATTGGATTAAAAATGTCTGTAATAAAATGTACAAATACAAAAGTAACATCAAAATGTCAGTAAATTAGCCATACTAATTAGCCCATTGCTGGTCAGTTAATCCATGATTCCTGTGATGTATAAGATAAAACGAAGACTCTATACAGTTATTTGGTTCCTAAACCTAAAATTACATGAGCACCTAGACCCCAGTTCAGATTGTGTTTGAAAACAAAATACACTCACTGAAGAGTGAGGAAAGGTATCTAAATGTATTAAACTTTTTGAATCAATATTTGCATTGGCTTTGCTTTGAAGTTAAATTGTGCAGTTTGTATAGGTATTTTTTTTAAAATTGTTGTACAGTTGTTAGTAATGAAAATATTTTACTTGCCTTACTTTTTCAGCCAGACTTTTTACCAGAATGGCCCAGCACCTTCATTGTTTATTTACTTATTTATTTATATAGACCTCATGTAAAGTGCTCTTTGCCACCTTGCAACAACTTTGTAATGCTTTTAACAGGCATCAAAGTGCTACAAAAATCAATTTACTGTAAACAGTGGATCGTTAAAGTCCTGCAGGGTGAGTGGAAAACCATCACTCTGCCTTTTTTGATCGCAGTACCTCAGAAAATGATTTCAGGAGAATAATTTATTGGAAAGTTCAGTTTTAAAAAGTATCCAGAATAAGAAGTAATTTGATTTGACTCCGATGTGGTGCTTCAGGGTGTTCCATAGTTGGATGCACACTACTCCCAGGGTTCAGCCACTATGTTATTGCTGCTTTTATCACATTTGTGGAGTCAGATGGTTTACAAAGTGGAATGAAGTTTTCTGGTAGGACAGGAACATAACGGGGAGCCAGCTTTTGTAGCTATGCCGGGTCTTTGTGCCAGTAGACTTTATGGATGGTGTAGAGTTTCTTGAATTTTATCTGAGCATCCACTCAGAGACAGAGAAGTGCTTTTCTGGACAGTTTTTCACATGGCCAAACTCTCACAAGTTCAAAATTTTTCGCTACTTGATTTGATTTTGTACCTTCTTTGGGAAATTTTATAGATCACATTCTAGTAGTCGATGCCTGCCATCAACATCCATCTTTTTAGTTTAGTTTGATGGAAAAGAGAATTGTTCATGACAGAGCGATTTGTACATTGAGTCAGATATGATTCTCAAGTTTATGTCATTCAAGGTGATTGATGGAGCAAATTCTCGGCTAATTGACTGGCTAAAGGGGATTAAGAGCAAAGGAGTGGTAGCAATGACTTCCCAAGACAGTAATTTCATTTTTTTCACCAATTGGAAAACTTTCTTTCATTCATTATAGAATGTGGTCTAAGCAATTGGTGATGTTGGGCAAACACTAGTTTCTAGATTTAAGTGTCATATGTTTACATCTAGAAATGGATTTGATACTTGTTAAGCTTATCCCTTTCTGCAGGAGTATCCCAAAACCTTTTTCCTTCACCTTCCTTCCTTTCCTTTCTGAACTTGTTTTGTTGGCTTTTATGAGTCTGCTCACTTTAACCCTGCTAAACAGTGCTAAAGTGCTTGTGTTCTCTCCTTTAAACATAACATGGTAAAATTGCCTTACACGTATTTGACATATTTAATTTGTTTGTAAGTCCCTAGTATAGTGGTTCTGCATATACCCATATCCTGTCCATTAAATGATAGTGGGCCGGCAACACTGATTGTATCACCCACTTAAATAATCTTTTAAACATGTGCCAGGCCTGCCACTGCACCCCATGTGTGCAGTTGACCCTGCCATTTCAACCTGGCCTAAACATTCCTTTTTAATACATAAAAGTCACCCCTAGGGTAGGCCATACATAGTGAATAGGGCAGAGTGCAGTGAATTTAAAACATTGGACATGTACTTTTAACTTTTACATGCCTTGGTAGGGAAAAGCTCTTACAGTTGTTTTTCACTACTGCAAGACCTGCCTCTCCCATAGGATAGCATTGGGTTAAGGTATAAGTATAATTTTCAGTTCGGAGCAGGTAGAAATGTTGGGTTTGGCGTGTTGTGAAAGGCCTTGTAATTGTAATCCCTCTTTAATGTTAATGTCAGATTTTAAGTCATAATTCTGAAAATGCTACTTTCTGAAAGTTGGCATTTTCATGTCCCAAGCATTAGGTATCTGCTGCCTGTATCCTAGGTCACATGACTAGGTGTAGCTGGCAGGTGGGGTTTATGTTTTGCTTACAAACAATGAGACATAAGGGAAATAGGTGAGGGCGGGATGGGCCACCTCTGACTTGATGAGTGAGAGGAGCTGTCACTCACCAAACTTGCACATCACAAAGGCTCTGCCTGGGCACACTCATCAGGACTTTGATGCTAGCCTTTTGTGACCTTAGACAAGCTGGGTGCCGGGCCGGGAGGCAGATATTCCAGATACCTTTGGGAATGGACACCTCCAGAACCTTCTCCTACTCTAAAGTGCTCACCAGATGTAAATAGTGGACTCTTAGACCCAACATTTCAGTACAACCAGGGATCTGTGGATACTACTGATGAAGGACTGTTATTCTGCTAGAAGGACTGGTACCCTGCTGTCCTGTTGCTCTGCTGCCATGCTGCCTGCTGCCTATTTGGTGAGAAGGGAGACTGGAGCTGCACCCTTTATCCTAGGCTGAAGTGACTTTAAGAGCTGTTGGCTGGCCTCCTGATCAGAGCCTCAGGGTGAGAAAAAGCCCCAACCACCATGAACCCAGCATCTTGATTCTTTCTGTTGTGAGTCCTATCTCCCAAGTGGTACTACCTCAGTCCTGGGCCCTTGGAAGTGGGCCTGGTAGTCCTGCAAGCAGAACCTATGAGCAATGACGCAGCTCTGTTTTGGTACCGCTACAACACAATGCATCCTTCACACCAGACTTTGCATTGCATCATCCTGCAGACTCCGTGGAACCACCTCTGCGCGATGCACCTGAAACACAGGGCTTTGCATCACATGCCCCTCATCAATTACATCTTCAACAACAAAGCTAGACTTTGCATTGCAGCCCTGCAGCTTGTTCTCAACTGCCGGTGTGTGACATATCTTTAACACTGGACTTCGCATCATAAGCCCCTTATCAAGTGCCTTCTCAACAATGACACAGCCTCACATCACCTTGCAGCCTCACAGCTCTTCAGAACCGCTGCTGCACAACACAGCCTCAACACGGGATCATGCAAGGCTCCACAACTAGGATATAAGGTACCTTGTTCAGCAGGCCTAACCTAGTCCCTGTATCCATCGTATGTTTTTTCACAGTTGGCCTGAACTTGTGGCTTTGTCTGCGTCTGGTACGAACAGATACTCACAGTTGGTGCCTTGTGCTTGTAGCTAATATTTTTACTTAAAACTTTGAAATTGCACGTCCCTTTGTCGTTTTGACCTAAAAAATTATTACATTTTACTCTATTTTTCTAAATTGGTGTGGGATTTTTCTTGTGTTGTGTTTTCACTTTATTACTGTTTGAAGTGCTGCATAAATAGTTTATACTTTGCCTGTAGGTTAAGCCTGACTGCCTTGCACCAAGCTACCAGAGGATTAAGCACATGTTAATTAGGGGTCTGCTTGTGTTTCACCCTAATGGAGATTGTAGTTGCTTCTCAAGAAGGGTTTTAACCCCTCAGCAAGTAACCAAATTTCCAACAATACTGAACTAGCAATTGTTACAAGGGTAGCATGCAACAGTTGAACATTATGATGCAATGTACAGAACAAAGAGGACATTTTAGTCCACTAGAGGAAGTTTCTAGAGATCCCAATTTCACCAGTTGAGTTTGAGTTTAGTCACTAAAGAAAGTGTAGTCTAATGTAGAAAACAGTTACCTAATTTATGGTTGGACGGATGTAGTACCGTCCATCAGGGTTGTGATGGACATTACCTTCACCACCTCAAGGAATACCATCTACTGAATATGATATGACGTCCGCCCCTTGGCCATCATTATACATTGAATGGCACCATTATTATGGTGTTTCATTTCAGTGTACAAACAAGTTTGGTGAATGATAGCCGTTGGTTAGACAGTCGTACACCATGCTTTTTCTTTTTTTTTTTATATAAATTTCAAAAACAAAAACTAACGACCCCCTCCACACCCTGGGAGTTGTCATCCAAGGTGTGGGGGCCATTATTTGTTTTTTGTTTTTGCTCACTGCCATGTTTTTCCTGGCACTGATGGATAGGAAATAAATGACATTACTTTGTCCAAACTAACAGGGAGAATAATATCTTTCCTCTGACATACCCTACTCTGTTGAGCCATAGGAGGAAGTATTACTTATCAAGGGTTTGGCAGGTAGGTACTCCATACCCTTTCCATCAAACTCTAAAGCAGGCCCCAGGCATCTAGATTTATATTACCAAATAATCTGGCAGCATAATACCTTTCCTCTGACAGCTCCTACAATATTAAGCCATAGGAGGGAGTATTACTTACCAAGGGTTTGGCAGGCAGATACTCCATACTTTTTCCATCAAACACTAGATCAGGCCCCAAGTGTGTAGATTCATGTCACTTAAAAATAATGGAATTATATTATTTTTGATTCTGCCTTCCCATCTAGGGAACACAACAACACACTATTCAAATACTTCATAACATAAGTATACATTGATTACAGTTAGGATAATAGAGAAAATACATTGATGCATTTCCAAGAATTTATTAAAATGTTTCAAACTACAGTAAAACAGTCAGTGTACCAAGGAGAGGACAAAACACAAATCAGACCTTATTTGGAGGTGGGTGCCTTATTCTTTAAAACATATTTCTCATACATTGTTATCAATTACATTTTGCAGGGGAAACACATGATATGTGTTGCAAATATTAAAAGTTCTTGCCACTACCTCTGTAATATCATAAAGGTATCTCATTTGTTCTCAGATTTATATAAAAGGTACAAAAAGAATGATTATTAGGCATGCTCATATGAGGCTGTGGTTGGCTGTATAGTGCCATGTCTTTAATAAATTGGAAAGTCTTTTTACTCATACAATAATTTCTATCTTCAGTGTAAGTAAAGTTACTAACATTTTTCTTTATTATTGTTTTGTTGAGTTCTGTTTTGACAAGAGTAGAGATCTAGTTTCATACTTAGTTGCAAGAGTAAAAAGTCAAAATTTCTTATAAATCTAAACTTTTCAGATGAGCCATTGACCAATAAACATTTAAAAAATTCATGAATCATGTTTCTAGAAGCAGTGATATTTCAATAGGCCCATCTAATTAGCATGTAAAGCTTTTGAATAGGTTCGACTAAGTCCAAGTTCCAGTCTGAGAGCTTGTAGTGCCAAAGGTTTGTGCACATTACTCAAATATTTTTAAAAAGTTCTCTGAGCCCAATCTAAAAACTCAAATTAAGTGAATGATATACTTTCTGTTCTGTCAAGCAGAGACAGCAGAATTTGTAGAATCTATGCCTCGTAAATATTAAGTAGCTTTGGGAAATACCTTTCCTCTTAAATATGGTAAATTCTCTTAAGGGCCATTACATGTGTGGTTATTTTCTAACCACTTGGTTAGTAAGTGAGAAAGTAGATAGTTGTTGAATAAATGTGATTCCCACATAAACATAGGGCCTTATTCAGAAAGGTATTCTTATGACTACGTTGTTTCCACACATAAAAAGATCAGACTGTCCTATCTTTTTGTGTGTGGAGTCTCCGCAGTCATAAAGATACTACACATAAAATACCTTTGTGAATAGCAAACAATCAGAAACTTACTCAAAAGTGTAAATGTATCTTTGTGAATCAGGCACATTCTCTTTTGTTCTCTCCATCAACAACTCTCCCAAATACATCTTCTTTTGATGTATAGAAAAGACTACTACTTACAGAGTTTATCCTCAGGAAATGGTCATATAAGTACTTAGAGAAATGTATTCAACCATGAAGCACTCAGACTGGTGTCTGGACTATAACATTCATGTGCTCCTGGTGTCAAAAGGAGAAGACCCAAACATGACCTAGTTTGGAAGGAAACATCCTAAAGGCATCACATTATTTGGAGAGAAATGAGGGCTAGACACTTCCTGAAGAAACATCAAAACACAACAGATACAGTGACTATATTCAAATAGGGAGGGTACGTCCCCATTCCTAGGCACTTTTCCTTAGGTACCAGAACCTTTGTTGATCTTAATATATTTGGATGAGGTGGTATCAACCTCAACTCTACCCCAATTAATGAAGGAGTTCTTAAGAAATATTAATCACCTGGATAAGACAGGGATCCAGTTAAGATAAAAAATATCTTACGGTATACCACAGATATATAATTATTTTGGTGTTAACGTAGGAATAGTTAAAACTAGATCAACAAATCAATGGATGTTTTGGGATGCAATGACCCCACCACCCTTAGAAAGTGCTAACATGTTCTGCCCACTTAAAGTGCCAGATAACTGATCAGGGGAATTCCTCAGGACTATAATGGGATTCCTATCTCTAGTATTGTCAGTGTACTATTAAAGGAAAGATAGGCATTACCTACTTTCCATTGTATCACCTTTCCATCCTATTTATGGTTATAGTTTACTTCATAGTTTTGTGGGAGTAGGCTGCACTTGTAGTACAAGTTTGCTTGAGTGAGGTCAGCTGGCATGAGGGGACAAGTAGGTGTCAGACCAGGCATGTCTCCTTGACAAACATGATGGGAATCAATCAGTATAATTGTATCATGCCATTGCCATTCAGTATTCAGCATTGTTAGAAGACCACATGTATCAATGCATATAGTTGATTTTTGGACAGCTTAAATAAGCACATACCAATCATAATATGGGCATTTTGTTTACTTTTACATTTGTTGTTCACAAACCAATGACAGCATATGAATAATGAACTCATTTTATTTTTCCAGATGCCAACTAAGTACTAGAGGTTCCAGCTTAAAAATAAATCACAGACAGTGCTAAAAATAATAATCATTATTTTGATTTTATCCATGCCGTTTAAAAACAGCTGGGGGTCAGGTTAAAGACCAAGAATGACTATTAACAAGATTTTTAGAAGATCTCAATGGCTGCATAATTCTTACTTGTTGGTAGACATGACATCCTTGGAGTGGTTCCCTCTAACTTTTTGCCCTCTGGCATCTTGTTTTTTTGACTCTTTTTGCTGACTTCTAAAATTCTGGGCACCCTACCACTGCTGACCAGTGCTAAAGTGTAGGTTCTCTGTACTCTAAAACATGTTAAAAGTGGCTTATCCATAATTGGCTTATTTAATTTACTTGTAAGTCCCTAGCAAATTGCACTATATGCGCCCGGGCTTATAAAATAAATGCTACTAGTGGGCTTGCAGCACTGGTTGTGCCACCCACTAGATTAGCCTTTCAAACATGTCTCTGGTCTGCCACAGCAGAGCCTGTGTGTGCAGTTTTAAACTGCCACATTGACCTGGCAAGTGTACCCACTTACCAGACCCAAACCTTCCTTTTTATTACATGTAAGTTATGCCTAATGTAGGCCTCAGTTAGCCCTAAGGGCAGGATGCAGTGTATGCAAAAAGTTGGACATGTACCTTAAAGTTTAACATGTCCAGAAGGCGAAAAACTCTTAAATTCATTTTTCACTATTGCAAGGTCTATCTCTCCCATAGGATAGCATTGGTTTTTAAGTGTAACTTCAGAATGGGAAACTTTAGAAATATGGAATCTGGACTCACAATTTAAAATCACAACTTATGGTGAAGTCAGATTTTAAATTGTAAGTCTGAAAATGCCCCTTTTATAAAGTTGGTATTTTCTTACCTTAACCACTCTGTGCCTCTCTGCCTGTCTCTGATAACAAGTCTGGGGTTGGTGACAGCTGGACTTTGTGCATTCCCTATAGACACGCACAACGGGAGCTAAGGTGTGACTTAATGGGCCTTAATAGGCCATTAACTGGCTTGATGGGGACGGAGCTTAGCAGGGCCTCTCAACTAAGGCTGTGCCTCTCCCCACACAAAGGGCTGCATAATGCACTGTAGAGTGTCTGGAGCCAGGGAAGGAAAAACAGGGACCATGAGATGTTCAAAGGCCTCTTTGAAGTCTCTCGCACTTCAAAGGTACATTTGGGTATAAGTACTGGGCCCCAAACCCCACCAAATCAGAACTCTACAGTAACCAAGGACATTCTGCCAGGAGGAAGGAATGCTGTGCTGCCAACAGGGACTGCCACTCTGCAACAAAATTGCTGTGTTGGCCTACTGCTTGCTGTGTTCTGTGCTGTAGCAGGGACTGCCACTTTGCTACTTGCGTTGCTCTGTTTGCCTGCTGCCTGCTGCTTATTGCCTTCAGTGAGAAGGGCTGGACTTGTTATCTACATCCTTGAACCCAAGTTTCTCCAAGGGCCTCTTTGCTTGCCCTTGTTCTACTGCAGTCTCAGGGACATCAAATACTGCCTGCAATTCACCTGCTATAGCACCTGGACTGTGCCATCTGTGATACTGTCCTACCAAGTGGTAGCCCCCCAGTCTTGGACCCTTGGAAGTAGGGCTAATGTGCTCTGCCCTCTGTGGTTCTCACTGGAACAATCGCAAATCGTCACGAAGCAACACAGCGCGGACCGTGCAATAGGATTTCAGATATTGTGTTCAGGAGGCCTAAGTAGATCCCTATATACAGCCTGTGCTCTATCGTGGTCGGCCTGAAATCTTGACTTGGTCCAGCTCTGGCATGATCAGATAACCACAGTTGGCGCTTTGCGCTTTTATGCGCTATTTTCACCTGTCTTTAAAATGCATATCTCAGGATCTACGTATTGCATTTTTATCATTTTGTTCTTGTTTTACTCAGATAAATATCCACTATTGTTCTAAACTAAGGTAGAGTTTTTTTGCACAAATACTTTACACATTGTATCCTAAGGTAAGCCTGACTGCTGCGTGTCATACTACCAGAGGTTGAACACAGATTAATTTAGGGTGTGTATCTGACTTACCCTGATTAGGATTGTGGTCACTACTGGGAGAGGGTGCATACCTCTGCCAACCAGAGACCCAATTTCTAACACTTATGGGGTTGTTATTGCTTACTTATTTAGTATCTTCTGCCATTAAGCTTCATAAAGGTTTCCCAAGCATCAGTGAGGCAACTGGAAATTCTTATCAGGTTTCTTTTGGACAGTATTTAATCTCTGTTGTAGTGTTATATGATGGGGCTTTACATGAGTTCCCTTTGCTCTTAATAAATCAGTATTCACTAAAACCATATCAGAAAGTTTATATGACCAAGGTAGAAGCAGAAATGCCACTAGTTTGTAGTTTCTGGGTGTTGAGAGCAATAAGTCTAAAAAGAAAAGATCAATTAATCAATAAAGTCTAGAGTCCAACCCGAAGTAAGCATTCAGGACCATTATATTTTTGGGAGGTTCATCTTTGTTGTGAATTCTGATGCAAGAGGGTTTAATATGGGGCAATATATTCACAAGCGTGCTTGTCAATAGTTCCCTCTGGGCTTAAAAAAAGAACATTGAGATTCAGTGTGTGTTCTGGTTTTGAGATTACATCATTTGCATAACTATTTCTGCTTCCTGCATGTTTTTTTGAGATCCTACTTACTTTTTGTCATCTTTTTCCATGTTGTTCTTGGCAGGGTGATTTACTGTGTTCTGTAAAAAAGAAGATAACAGTTGAGTGAGATAATAGAATCCTCTACTGTAGTTGGTGGAGGATCCCCAGGTGTGTTTGTATGTTCGCTGAATACTTTTCTCAAGAAACGCATGGTGTCAATGTGGGCCTTATGTGATTTCTTCTGATGTGTGAAGTTAGGTTTTTGCTGTATGTTATGAGTGTTATAATTTTCTTCTGTTTTGCTTACGAATAAGAGAGTGTATTTTAGAGCATGTATTTTAGAACATGATTACATATGCGAGCATTTACTATTTCCTCTTGAGGGTACAGTGGCACTTTAGTAAAAGGGATAATTGTCTAGATCAAAATGGAGACAAATGTAACAATCCTTGTGTGTGACAATTACTGTTGACTTTCTTTTCTTCTAAGTACCTCGGTGGATTATTAGGTTTTGTGGGGATCAGACACCCGTTACAGTGAACTATTTAAAAAAAAATTAACATAAAGAGTTCTAGCATATGATTTGAGGCCACAAAACATTTCTCCCTATGTCTGAGAATGGAGCACAGCATGGACTGAAGTGGTTGTATAGAGTCTGATATATTCTCAGATTTTACATCCATTGGAACCCTCTCTTTAAAATGGAAAATTACCCTGCCAAAGAACATCTTTATTGCATCCAGGTGAGTGGTTTGCTACTAATACACTTTGCCATTACATGTCCTACCTTCAACAATATTTAGAAGGATCATAATGTGATCCTCTAAGTAGTCAATTCTCTTTTAGTTGTTGTGCAGCTTTTTCATGATTCCTGAAAGATCTCTATCCTTTACCACCACACAGTAAAACCAACAATTGGTAGTTGGTGTAGTTTAAATAATTGGATTTACTAACTTCCATTTTAATCAATGACTAATTCCCTATGTACATTTCTGATGCCCTACTGATGATTGAGTGTAGGTCAGCCATGATGTACTCATGTATTTCTTTAATACAAGTTGTTTCTTTCAGAACACTTATCGCTCTTTTCTGGTTTCATGTGTTCAAAGCTGGGACTCACTCTCCAAAGATAACATGCCCTTATATGAATAATACCACAGTTCTGAATCAATATTGTAGATAAACAAGAGGGGAAACAGGACCAATCATGTTCCAAATTATCTCTCTTCATTAAGGGATATAGCTGGATGAGCCCTAGTGTATATATTTCCTGATGAGACACAAAGATTATTCACTACCAGAGTTGAAATGTCAACAGCTCTCACTGTGCTTGAATGAATTTATATATAAACATTACCTGAACAGCATATGACAGACAAGAGACTATTGCTTTATCTGTTTAATCTGGATCCAGCTTGCGTAATTTTGGCAGTTACCACAACCTTCTTTCACTTTACTATCCCGCAATATGCACACTGAGCTGTCTGTACTTTACTCCAGGGTAAAGAATTTGGATGACTGAAGCCTATTGAGTTATGAAGTATGGATATGATTACATATCTGATGTTTTGCAGTAGTTATGCAAAGTATGCATGATTCACCACTGCATCTTTTGAAAGTCAATATATCAATAGTCAATAGTCATGGTTACGTTGTTTTTAACTGTCTGCTGTTGAAGCCCTGTTGTGGACAAGACCAATACTCACAGTGAGCTTTCAGCTAGTGAATGGCTTACCATTGTTAGGCTTTTTTTACAATTCCATTTGCTTCTTATTCAATGGCTTTCCTTCCTCTTCTTTTGTGTGTCCTTTTCAGAGAACATAGCTCATTTGCCACCCTTTTGAGTCAATAACTTCTATCCTTCCACTGTGGACATTCATTTTTTCTTTTTGTTTCAGCACTCTGTGTCAGTATGCATTTTTTGCTCTCTTCCTCTTGTGCTCCATCCCCACTCAAATCCCTGCTCTCAATGGTGATCCACCCACCCGTCTATTCTCGTATTTTACATCTTTTAGCATCTTCTTCCAATCTTGTTGGAGTCACCACTTCATCTTTGAAAGTCAACATAAAGTGAAGGCGCCATTCTTAGGTCTCGGTTACATCCAGCTTTTAGCTGTCTACCTGTTGTGGGCAACATTAATACTCACAGTGAGTTTTCAGTTTGTCAGTTGCTTACCATTGTCAAGCCTTGAGCCACGACTGCTTCTATGTAACTCTGTGTTAATTGAAGTCTCGAACCACAACTATATTAGTGATTATTATAAGTTAAATTTCTTTGTGGTGCTTCAATCTCAACCCTGTCAAAAGTGACAGATATCCTGTCCGCCTTATTACAAACGCCTTATATCCTATTTGTAGGAAGTTGGCTCTGTCTATACTATTTCAAAGTAAGAAACAGTGTGCACAGAGTCCAAGGGTTCCTCTTAGAGGTAAGATAGTGGCAAAAATAGATAATACTAATGCTCTATTTTGTGGTAGTGTGGTCAAGCAGTAGGCTTATCAGAGGGTAGTGTTAAGCATTTGCTGTACACACACAGGCAATAAATGAGGAACACACACTCAAAGACTTCCTCAAGGCCAATATGGTTTTATATAGAAAAAATCTTTTCTTAGTTTATTTTAAGAACGACAGGTTCAAGATTTACACGTAATACTTCAAATGAAAGGTATTTCACTCAGGTATTCTAGGAACTTTAAATAATCACAATAGCATGTACAGTTTTTACAAAAATGGCAATAAGCTATTTTAAAAGTGGACACAGTGCTAAAATCAACAGTTCCTGGGGGAGGTAAGTAAATGTTAAGTTCACAGATAAGTAAAACACTTAGAAGGTTCAAAGTTGGGTCCAAGGTAGTCCACTGTTGGGGGTTCAAGGCAACCCCAAAGTTACCACACCAGCAGCTCAGGGCCGGTCAGGTGCAGAGGTCAAAGAGGTGCCCAAAACACATCGGCTTCAATGGAGAACAGGGGTGCCCTGGTTCCAGTCGGCCAGCAGGTAAGTACCCGCGTCCTCGGGGGCAGACCAGGGGGGTTTTGTAGGACACCGGGGGGAACACAAGCAGGCACAGAAAGTACACCCTCAGCAGCACAGGAGCGGCCGGGTGCAGAGTGCAAACAGGCGTCTGGTTTTATATTGAAAGCAATGTGGGAGACCTGGGGGTCTCTTCAACGATGCAGGCAGGCACAGGGGGGGGCTCCATGGGGTAGCCACCACCTGGGCTAGGCAGAGGGTCACCTGGGGGTCGCTCTTGCACTGGAGTTCGGTTCCTTCAGGTCCTGGGGGCTGCGGGTGCAGTGTTGATTCCAGGCATCAGGTCCCCTGTCACAGGCAGTCGTGGTCAGGGGGAGCCTCTGGATTTCCTCTGCAGGCACGGGCTCGCAGTTGCTGGGTAGTCCTCCCTGTAGTGTTGGTTTTCCGCAGGTCGAGCCGGGGGCTTCGGGTGCAGAGTAGAAAGTCTCACGCTTCCGGCGGGAAACGTGAAGTCCTTAAAGTTGTTTCCTTGTTGCAAGAAAGTTACAGATTGTTGAACAGGGCCGCTGTTCACGGGAGTTTCTTGGTCCTTGGTTGCAGGGCAGTCCTCTGAGGCTTCAGAGGTCGCTGGTCCCTGTTAGATGCGTGGCTGTTGCAGTTGTCATCGAAGTAGGGAAACAGGCCGGTAGGGTTGGGGCCAAAGCAGTTGTCGTCTCCGTCTTCACTGCAGGACTTCAGGTCAGCAGTCCTTCTTCTTGTTAAGGTTGCAGGAATCTAGGTTATGGGGGCCCCTAAATACTGAATTAGGGGTGTGTTTAAGTCTGGGAGGGCATTAGCCAATGGCTACTCTCCTTGAGGGTGGCTACACCCTCTTTGTGCCTCCTCCCTGTGGGGAGGGGGGCACATCCCTAATCCTATTGGGGGAATCCTCCATCCACAAGATGAAGGATTTCTAAAAGTAAGGGTCACCTCAGCTCAGGACACCTTAGGGGCTGTCCTGACTGGTGGGTGACTCCTCCTTGTTTTCCTAATTATCTCCTCCAGCCTTGCCGCCAAAAGTGGGGGCATTGGCCGGAGGGGCGGGCATCTCCACTAGCTGGGATGCCCTGTGGCGCTGTAGCAAAGGGGGTGAGCCTTTGAGGCTCACCGCCAGGTGTTACAGTTCCTGCAAGGGGAGGTGAGAAGCACCTCCACCCAGTACAGGCTTTGTTCCTGGCCACAGAGTGACAAAGGCACTCTCCCCATGTGGCCAGCAACATGTCTGGTGTGTGGCAGGCTGGCAGAAACTAGTCAGCCTACACTGGAAGTCGGGTGTGTTTTCAAGGGGCACCTCTAAGATGCCCTCTTGGTGTATTTTGCAATAAAGTGCACATTGGCATCAGTGTGCATTTATTGTGCTGAGAAGTTTGATACCAAACTTCCCAGTTTTCAGTGTAGCCATTATGGAACTGTGGAGTTTGTGTTTGACAGACTCCCAGACCATATACTCTCATGGCTACCCTGCACTTACAACGTCTAAGGTTTTGCTTAGACACTGTAGGGGCATTGTGCTCATGCACCTATGCCCTCACCTGTGGTATAGTGCACCCTGCCTTAGGGCTGTAAGGCCTTCTAGAGGGGTGACTTACCTATGCCACAGGCAGTGTGAGGTTGGTATGGCACTCTGAGGGGAGTGCCATGTCCACTTAGTCATTTTCTCCCCACCAGCACACACAAGCTGTGAAACAGTGTGCATGTGCTGAGTGAGGGGTCCCTAGGGTGGCATAAGACATGCTGCAGCCCTTAGAGACCTTCCCAGGCATCAGGGCCCTTGGTACCAGGGGTACCAGTTACAAGGGACTTACCTGAGTGCCAGGGTTGTGCCAATTGTGGAGAAAAGGTACAGTTTAGGGAAAGAACACTGGTGCTGGGGCCTGGTTAGCAGGGTCCCAGCACACTTTCAAGTCATAACTTAGCATCAGCAAAGGCAAAAAGTCAGGGGGTAACCATGCCAAGGAGGCATTTCCTTACACTATTGCACTTGTAATAAGGTATACAAGATAGTTGTCACTTTTGTGTCGGGGTACCTGTCCTCCGAACTTTGAACTTGACCCTTGGTAATTATTTCACTTCTGTAACCCTATTAAATATACTATTGGTTGAACGTGGTAAATCTTGAATAGAATGCCTTGCACAGAGTTAGTGGGTCAATGGTAATGGAAAGGAGATCAGGTATAGTGATTAAAGATGTCATGCTTGGATAGAAGTCACAATTCACTGTTATAGAAGTCTGCAAAAAAGATCTGTGGGTGTTTTTTGAGGATGGTAGACTTTAGCCTTTGTTTTGCATTTTTACCGATTGCGCCTTTTGAGTTTATAATTGAAAAGCTGTATGGTCCCATAGGACAGAGGATTGCTTTCAGATATGGTTTTGAGTGGTTGGTTGGTGATATGATAAAGATGGGTGAACAGTTTGTCAGTTATACTTGTAAATGGTTTCTGTTTCAGACTGGTATTCTATTCCAAAGTCTTAGATTATTTTTTACATGACTTATGTAGTAATATCCATTTTAACACCAGTTTGGGAGGACCACTTAACAATTGACATTGCCTATTATATGATACTTGCCAGCAGCAGTGACTTCCGTAGCCTTTAATGGAGTAGCCCACCTTGATATCCACCTCACACTTTCAGCCTTATTTCAGAATTTAACAGATGGGATACTCTGTCACAAAGTGGTAGATGTTGTGTCCGCTGTACTACAAGCACCATAGGATAGAATGCACTCGTAATGCGGCAGAAGGATACCTGCATGTTTGTGACAGAGTATCCCATCTGCCAAACTTTAGATAAGCTCCTTTGTCTCTGTTGATTGCAGTGTGCTCACCCTCACAAGGCCACTCAATTTCGTTCTTCCCAAAGACTCATATGTTGAAAGGCATTGAAGTGTGGAATGATGAAGGTCAGAGGATGCTAACTTTAACTCCCCTTTCATCCTTTTTTCCACACCTTGTCATCACTCACTAATCTACCCTTCAGCACTGCTTTCATTTCTCATTCTCCACCGTGCATCCTTTGTTTGCCTCATGCCTCTTGGTACAAACACAGCCGTTTCTCTTTTCTTCATCGACCACCACTCACATTGTTGCTTCCTCCTGATTCTCACCTTAGCCTTTCCTCACCCCGATTCTTCACTACTCATTACTACTTTTAGGCACTGCCTTGCATTCTGCTACACACAAAGAGGAATATGCCTCTAAGGATTGTTTTTGTGAAGGAAGGGATCCATCCTTTCACAAAAACAATCCTGCTTCTAATGCAGGCACCCTTGCACCATGACAAAAGTGTGCCTGCTGTGGCGCTAGGCAGCACACAGTACACCAGCGCAGAAAGAGAGCAGGAGTGTGTCATATCTTAGCAGCTATGGACATTCCTGCTGTCTCCTTGTTACGCAGCACAGCAAGTTGTTTCCTGGGTTGTATTGTGTGATTTTTGGTAAATCTGGGGCTTAGTTTCTGTGAAAGCAACAGCATCTTAGAAAACAGCTTGTCCCTATCACACTTCCAGTACAACATCACCGTTTGTCTTGTCAGGTGTTACCCTTGACAATGTCCTTCTTCTACAATGCTGTAGGGGGCTTATTTACGAGGAACTGATGCATCAGCTCAGATGCGGCAGTTTCCTTGCGTAACCCTGCGCCCCCTAACAACACCGTGGTAGCACTGTATTTACAATACCACGCACCATGGCACACGTTAGGACAATAGCGTCAGAATTTTTTATGCTATTGTGGTGCTTTGCTGGACCAATGACAAAATGTTGGCTCTATTCCAGCAAAGCACAGGTATGCCAATAGGCTGATGCAATAGAGGCACTTTCACTCTAACACCTGCCCTCTGCAGACGTTTAAAAATGCCGCTAGAATGCTGCAGTGAAATCTTGTAAATTTCACTGCATCATTTTTTTGGGCCTCCCTGTGGGGGAACGCCCCCTAGCATACATCATATCTGGTGTAGGTATAATGTAGCGCAAGGTGTTACAAAGTGGTGCAATGCTTGCATTGCAGCACTTTGTAAATATGCACAGGGCGAGGGACTGGTTAGCACCCTTTTAAGTGTAAAAAATAAATGACAATAAGGCAGCACTAGGGAATTGTAAATATGCCCCTAAGTGTCTGATTTAGACTTTGGGAGATGGATTCTCCGTCATAAATGTGATGGATATCCCATCCACTATATTACAAGAACATAATATCCTAATACTCATTTTTGTCCTGTCATGTTTTAAATGTGGTGTACAGCAGTCTTTTATCAATACGCCCCCCTCCACAGAATGTAGTTCTCCTATTACATGAGTAAGTATTTCAAGCTTAAGTGATACTGGAGAAAGTGGAATGTGAATGAGAGAGAAAAGAGACAGCCCAGTGTAGTGCATTTTTTCAGGTGCATGCCCCTCTGGCTTCAGAGCATTTGCAATAGCATTCACAGGCTGGTTAAGCAAACACTACAGATACACAGTGCAAGAGATACAAGAATAAGTACTGAGGGGAAGAGTGCCAAGAGAGTCAAGGTGGAGGTGAAAACCATCTACAAGCTGTAATGCTTACCAGCATCAACGGAGCATGTTCGATAGTCATCTGAACTGGTATCTGAGTCAGAAACAGCAAGCTTGTCTAATAACCATAAGGCAAGCAACAATGAATATGAGGGTAAGCTTCATGAACTACTGAGAAAATATGGATATAAGTTAGAGCTGTAAATTGGGTTAGTTACTGTAGCCTTAGAATTCACTGCAAAGTACCTTTAGAGGCATTGACCAAAGGTGCGTTTGAGTAAATTTTGGGAGATGGATTCTCCGTCATAAATGTGATGGATATCCCATCCACTATATCACAAGAACATAATATCCTAATACTCATTTTTGTCCTGTCATGTTTTAAATGTGGTGTACAGCAGTCTGTTATCAATACGCCCCCCTCCAGAGAATGTAGTTCTATTACATGAGTAAGTATTTCAAGCTTAATTGATACTGGAGGAAGTGGAATGTGAATGAGAGAGAAAAGAGACAGCCAGTGTAGTGCATTTATTCAGGTGCATGGCCCTCTGGCTTCAGAGCATTTGCAATAGCATTCTCAGGCTGGTTAAGCAAACACTACAGATACACAGTGCAAGAGATACAAGAATAAGTACTGAGGGGAGGAGTGCCAAGAGAGTCAAGGTGGAGGTGGAAACCATCTACAAGCTGTTATGCTTACCAGCATCAACGGAGCATGTTCGACAGTCACCTGAACTGGTATCTGAGTCAGAAACAGCAAGCTTGTCTAATAACCATAAGGCAAGCAACAATGAATATGAGGGTAAGCTTCATGAACTACTGAGAAAATATGGATATAAGTTAGAGCTGTAAATTAGGTTAGTTACTGTAGCCTTAGAATTCACTGCAAAGTACCTTTAGAGGCATTGACCAAAGGTGCGTTTGAGTAAATACTGGCCTATCTGGTGGAGAATATAGGGAGGCTGAAATTTAATATACACAAATTATGGAAATGTTATATTTCTTTGCACGTGCCTTGTAATTCCTGAAGGCAAAATGTGTTTAGGAGGGTAGAGTATAGCAGCCATAAAACTGAGCCTTTAAATCAGGAGTAAATTATTTACAACTTTATCTGATAATGTCTAGAGTGTGCAGCTCAGTTCAGATTTTGTCTACATTTAAAAGTATGGTTTAAACATATTTGGATAGTGTTTTGACATATAATGTGAGAAGTTTAGAATCTATGAACTATGCTTAGCAGGAGAATATTTCTGTCATGATAACCTGTTCAATCATTGCTAAGAAATATGCATTACAAATGACGAATTATGTTGAATTCTGAAGGCTGCACTCTCTAGTTTTTAGAATTTTAGTGACTTAAAGCTTATTTTAGAGTTTGGCGGGTGGGTACTCTGTCACAAACTTGGCAGACATCCTGATATTGCTACATGTTGGCTTCATTTCTGTTCTTGTTCCTCCTGAAGAATTCCTAGCTTGTAAGGTAAAGTTCTGTTGAAGCATTCTACCTTGGCATCTCATTTGGGATGATATTGGTTTGTTCATGTCTTCTTTATGCCTACTATTTCAGCATTTGCTCGACTTGTTTGTATTCAAGTCTGCTCATTGATTAGAGTGTATTCTGGCATGCCATTTATAATGATCAAAGTTATTTTCACAAAGTATTTTGGCAACAGTCGATGCCTTTTTATCTTTAGTATGGAATGAGTGTGCTTATCTGGTGAAATGATCTATACTTAGCAGAATTTTCCATATGCCTTTTAGATCTCTCTCTAATCATGAAAGGTCTAAGCACACTAGCTCTTTGGGTCCCCAACTTTCCAAGTGTCCTGTATCTTCAGCTGTCCTGGGACCTGTTTTTCTGGCAATGCAGCAAGTACATTTGTTTCAGTAAGCTTCCACATCTGGCCCAAGATATGACATTAAAATATCTTTACTAGTCCAAGAGTCTTGCCTGTTCCTAGATATTTATTCTGATAATAAAGTGCACAGAGGAATTCTTTTCTGTATTTTAACATGAATCTTGGACAGGTGTAGTGACCATGGTTTTGATTATTTGTAAAAAGTTCCCTATTGCACACTCAACAGCTTCCAGACTTCCATCAGAATGTGGGTTGCTACTCTTCAATGCATCTGCAAAGTTTCCGTTAGTTTTTGTATTAGACGCTTATTCCTAGATTAGACATCTCTGCTTGTTTGAGATCTTATTTCGTCAATCTGGGAATTACAGTAATTTCCATATTTACCACATTGAACTATACATCTGGCACTGCTTTATATGCTATTTCCATACAGTCCATAGTGTATAGCTGGTTCTGCATCTATGTTTCTGGTTGATCAGTTAAGATCAACATGAACATGGATCCCAGACAAAGTAGCAGCATTGACATTGGTCTTCCTAGGCTGGCATTGTATAATAATTATACAAGAATAAAACATCTAAATGCCTGTGCTATCTGCATCCAACTTTGTTTTCTTAAGCACATACATATATGCGTTATTGTCACTTGTAACTATGATCTCATGAAGGTAATCATAGAACATCTCCGTTATGGACCACTTGTGTGCTAGAAATAATGGTACATTGGTTAGTGCTTCTCAGAGACAGACAAACCTATGCTGGCTTTGTTACCAAATCTTCTCCTTTATACAGCCCAGAATCTAATGCAACTTGTGTTCATGTGTAGAATGTATAACTGTGGATCAGCAAAAGCCAACAGTGGATCTATTTTAAGTTTCTTTATGAACTAATTGAAGGCATTTTGACACAAATAGACCATTGTATATCTAAAGTACCACGCATTTTATAGTGAGGTGTTTAATGCTTCTTTCCACATTCCACTTTCTTCTATTAGGCTGCTATCATTTGATTAATTTAGTCTGTGGTTAAGAATCCAGATACAGAGCTTCTTTAGTAGCCATGAAAACCTAAAAAGTATTCTAGTTATTTTCAGGTAGTTTGTCTTGAACCTATTTTAGTCATTTCATGTTGGCGGATCCAAGAACTATTTGTTTTGCTGGTACAGAACGTCCTATGTACTTGACAGTGCTTTGTAAAAACGAACACTTAACTGAAGATAACTCTAGACCTTGTGCTTTCAGTGTGTATGATACGTTCCGTAGTCCGATGTTATCCTCTTCCAGACTCCTGCCAAACACAATATCATCAAACCTACAAAAGAGTCACACCTCTGGCAGCCTTTTCCATTAGGCATCATAGTGTGTGTGGAGACCCTGATATGCATTACGGCAAATCACTGAATTTGTAGAATAATAAATGCACCATCTGGACAAAAGAGTATTTTGTATCCATTCTTCAGGTCCAAAATTGAAAAACATTTGCTTCCTGTTAAACAGTCTAATGTATCATCAACTTTGGAATTGGTATACTGATTGGCTATACTTCTGCTATTCAGTCTTTGGTAGTGGTCCATACTCTCAAGTCATTGGTCTTCCTTCCAATGACAATTAGGAAAGTGCAAGGGCTTCGGGATTCTTTGATAATTTGAGCAGACAACAATTATTCAAGATGTTCTTATAAATCTTACATATCTGCCAAAGCAGTGTGTCATTACATTTTTCTATTGTGGTGTATAATCATATAGTTCTAATGTTATGCTTCACTCCATGGGCTTGTCCAATATTCCATGTGCATGTGAATACATACACAACTTGTAGCATTTTGGCCTTTAATTTCTCCTTCTTCTACTAAGGTAATAGGGAATCTCCAAAGTTTCATTTTTTTCAGGATCTATGTTTGCAAAAACTTTCCTTACAGTGGCAACTTGAGCTGTTTTGGAAAAGTTAGATAAAATTGAGCTTTCTTGGTTCATCAAGTCAAAATGATGTCATGATTCATAACATTCGTCATGGGAATTAGATTTTTTATATCTTTGCTTCTTCGGATTTAAGAATGGTTTCTTGACTAGCAATCACCAGGGTAAAGAGGGTTGTTCAGAATTTGGTAAATGTTACCTGATTGGGCTATACACACTTTGGTTTCTTGGAAATTGTGCAAATACCATCCATGTTCCTAGTCTGAGCCTTTAGTTTACTGTATGTGCGTCAAACTAGAAAGCAATATAAATGATTTTTCAGATGGTCCATATAGAGTGGTTTAATTGTCTCATGCAGTAGGGGATACGATTTGGATTTCAGTGTGATTTTTACACCTTCCTGGGCTTCAATCTAAGTTTGCACCAAGATTTTTAAGACATTTTCCTTATCAGCTGTTAATCAGTAAAATGGTGGTTCTTTTAACACTCCATCAATGTCGGTGTATGTGCCAGTTATTAAATTCTCCTGCATGAAGCCTGAACCTAGTCTGTCTTCTTCTTCTGCATAACCCCAGCAGTCAGGGTCAATGGCACTCCTGATTTGGAAATGAAAGTCATTATGGACAACCAGTGATTGAAAGACCAGTTGCAGTATTCAGTAACTTGGAAGGGTTATAGCTCATCGGAATATTGATGGGAACCTACTTCTTTTGGTGGAAGATTTGTAGTGCTGTTGTTTACAGCAATCCAGTCGCTCTGGACCAGAAGAGCAGGAGTATGTTGGGGTGTACTGTCAGTGCAGTACAAAACTTGCAGAATTTAACTTGAATAAGATGATTTAGGTCATCCAGGCTCCAGTGTTTACAATACAGATGCTGTATATGGCAGATACGAGCATGGCAGGTGCAATATTAGGACCACATTCAGTATGATAATCAGACCAAGAGACAGGACTTCCAAGTGAGCATCTGCAGCTTAGAAGTTAGGCCCACAAATGACCTTCAAACAAAAAGTGTTTTGTCCGCAGTTCAGTGTTTTTCCAACAAATATTGGATTTTTCCTCTGAAAGGGCAATTCAGTCATTACATTACTGGGTTTGCTTCTGCCATACTTCTCCTGTCTATTTCTCAATTTTTGTGGGTTCATGCATTTGCAGACTGCATCCTCTCTGTTTTCCAGTAGGAGTGGCTCATTTATTCCTTTGTAGTTGTAGCTCCTATTGCATGTGTAGTATTTTCTGTCCTCCTGCCTGCATTCCTTGGGTACCAGCAGGACCAGGGTGAGGAATATTAGGAGGGCCAGAACTGCCAGAGCTAGGAAGCCTAAGAGGTTGTATGTAAAGGAGGGCCAGGACAAATGTGACTAGGCTAAGAAGAATACAAAGAGAACCAAGACCAAGATGGCCCAGATCATTTGGTGCAGTGCCAGATGGATCTTGAAGAGAAGGCACAGGGCCAAGAGGACCAGAATGATCCAAACCAGAAAGATAACAGCTAAGACGGCAAGGCCTATGAGGACTATAACACCAGAGGCCAGGTGGATGAAGAGGACCAGCAGGACTGGAACTAATATAGTAGGATTCATATAGGCAGATTGATAAGTATCAGAATTAACAGGTGAAGTGGATGAGGGTCAAAAGGTTCAGGACGAAAGAGGAAGAGCTAGGGGGAGGGGACCTGGAAGGACCATGATGACCAGGAGGACCATAACGGAGAGGATTAGGCATACAAAGATCCAAACAGAAATAAAATGATCAAGTTAGTGGGCACAAAATTACAAAAAGAAAACAGACAGTAAGGACCAGGAACAAGAAGACCAATGCTTGGCAAACCAGAGTGAGAGAGATAAAGACTAGATGAACAGAACCTGACAAATCAAAAGAGGATGGCCAGGAAACCAGAGCCAGCATGACAAGAGCTAAGAGAACCAGGGCAAGGAGGATCAGTGAAACCTCAATTAAGGGGGGAAAGGAAGATCAAGTCACAGAGGCCCAGAAGTATTTGGGTATGGCATGTGCAAAAGAGAATAAGGAGGATCAGGGTGAGGAGAACATGAAGGGCCAGGATGACAGAAGCCAGGAGGACCGAGCTGGGTGGCTAAGAACAAGATGACATGAAACAGGATGAATCAATCAAGGAGGAGCAGAACTAAATGGACAGGTTAGTATAGAAACAGGGTGACAAGGAACAAGAGCACCAGTGCCAAGAGTATCACAAAAACATGGAGGAGGACAAGAAGAATTAGCCAGCCCAGGAGCTAGTGGACTAGGCCCATTAAGAGTAGGGACCAGATAATGAAGAATTTGGTGGACTAGGAAGATCAAAATAAGAAGGACCAGGTACAGGGCTAGGAGGATCAGAGGGGGCCACAACAGGGGACACGATTCTGAAGTACCAATTGGAGCAGGAGGATGAGTAACTGGGGTATTAGGACCAGGCTGGCGAGGATCAGCAGGGCCAGGACAACCAGAGCCACATAGACCAATGGAACCGGACCAGGACCAAAATTAACAGACCCAACCCAAAAGAACCTAATAAGGAGGCTCAGGACCAGTGGACACGTTGTCAGGTGGACCACGATGATAGGAACCATGGAAAGGAGAATCAGAATAATCCAAAACAGGAAGAATAGGAGTGGCATATCTAGGAGGGTTAGGTGGGGATGGACCCAGCAGATCAGCAAGATCACAAGAAACATCATTCTTACCAGCTTCAGGAGGCCCAGCAAGGGCTAACATAAGGGGAGCAAGGAGAAAGACCAGGAAGACAAAGATCGAGAACGACTAGAACTAGCAGCACCTGATTCAGGAAACTAGTACCAGAGGGACCTGAACTAGTTGGGACCAAGACCAGGCTGAGAGTCAGGAGGGTCCAAAACACTCAGAAAAGGAGGACTTGGACAGAATCACAGGGAAGACCAACATCAGAAGGCATAGATGGACCTGGAGAAGAAGGAAGAAGACTGGGAGTAGGAGGACACCTATGTTATTCCGTGATTCTTTGCCACACATATTAGACTATACTTTTTGTCAATGGTTCTTATTTATGCTTCTTATGCTTGCTGTGAATCCCCAGAAACCACCACCTTTTTTAGCACATGTATAGGCCGGTGTTTATTTGCTGAAAAATCAGAGCATGCAGAGTGTATAAAAACCAGGACTGTTACACTCTGAGCTCTAAGTGAATGGCAGACATGGTCTGACGCTGGCACAGTAGTCTGAGATTTGATCTGAAGGTAGAGGGACTGAAACTCGGCAGAAGGATCCAAAAGTATATGAGTGAAAAGGAGGGTGGTCTGTGAAGAATGTCAAAAATGTTTTGCGAATCTCAGATGGCTAAAGTCAGGAAAAAATGGTTAATGGCTAACAAAGAGGGTAAAAGGGCTGTGGAAATCAGCAAAGGGGAGCTCAGGATCATAAGAAGGCTTGGTTAAACAGAAGGGGAATGAGGGAGGCTCCAGGAAAATACTCTCAGATGGCCCACAGAGGGACTCTGAGTAACAAAGCCAGCGGTGATAGCACTGGGAACCAAGGCCAGTAGCGATAGCTTCAGCACCAGATGAGTGGTCAGTGAAACTCTAAGGGCTCGATGAAGAGTGGTGAATATACATATGTGGCAGAAGAATTTAGAAAGCCATCAAAGAGGCAAGTGTCAAGGCTATTAGCTATTCCGTTTGACTCCCAGACCGTTATGTTGACATTCCATGTGTGTATGCGCAATGGATATGTAGCAAGTGTGTAGTAGTAAGACTCTGTGTGTGCATGGATCAATGGGATGCATTTTGCATGATGTGATGTAGAGTGGGTACAGGTTCCCTAGACAGTAGAAGTGTATTGACTGCACCCCTGTAGCTGGATGGTGGACATCCCGGCATTGAAGTCAGGGAAGATGGATGAAAGGCTTCCCAGAGAAATTCAGTGAGGTCCTTGTAGCAAAGGGCTGCTGATTATGTTTTGCTGAGTGACAATGTAGGATAGATGTTAGGAGAGAGGACAAGGTCAGGGGATTCTCTCCTTAAAGGTGGCAAATAAATTAGAGTTTGGCTGAGAGGGTATTGCATCACAACTGCTACAGACTACATTCTCTGCAAAACTGAGGTCTGCCCACCTAATTTAGGCCCATATTTATGAAATGTTTGTGCTGCCTTAGCGTAATTTCATTTGACGCTAAAGCAGCACAAAAATAACTCCATATTTTTATTTTGATGCTTGATCGGTCTAGCATCAAAATATAGGAGTTAGCACCATTTGAAGGGACAGACCAGGGGGCATATTTATACTCTGTTTGCGCCAAATGTGCATCAAAGATTTTGATGCACATTTGGCGCAAACTGTGCACCATATTTAAACTTTGACGCCCGAGCCCGCGGACATCGAAAGTCCTGTGTGCGTCATTTTTTGGATGCAGGAAACTGCCTTGCGTTAATGACATGCAAGGTAGGTGTTCCTGCCAAAAAAATGACGTTAAGGCCTGTGCGCCTTATTTATACTCCTGCGTCATTTTGACGCACAGAAGGGGACGAGTCTTAAAAATGGCGCACAGCCTGATGTGCGCCGTTTTTTAATGCCTGGGTGAGGGCAGGCGTTAAGGGACCTGTGGGCTCACTTTAATGGTCTCTGACCATGGAAGAAGTACGGAGGTGCCCTTCCCTGCCCCCAGGGACACCTCCTGCCACCCTAGCCCACCCCTCCGGAACACCCATGGATGGGGTGACCCATCCCAGGTAAGTACAGGTAAGTTTAAGGTAAGTATTTTTTTTATTTTTTTTAAGTGGCATAGGGGGCCTAATTTGGGCCCCCCTACATGCCACTGTGCCCAATGGCCATGCCCAGGGGACATAAGTCCCCTGGGCATGGCCATTGGGCAAGGGGGCATGACTCCTGTCTTTGCTAAGACAGGAGTCATTTCAATGGGGGTTGTGCGTAAAAAAATGGCACAAGTCCGGTTTGAGGCATGATTTTTGCCTCAAACCTGACTTGCACCATTTTTTGATGCACAACCCCCATTTTCCCCTACGCCGGCGCAGCCTGGTTTGAGTCATTTATTTTTACTCTGACCAGTCCGCAGCGCCAGCTAATGTCATTCCTTAAATTAGGCGCCCGCATGGTGCGTAGGAATGCCGTTAGCCGGCGGTAAAACTTTTGATGCAAACCAGCGCCGGCGCTGGTTTGCGTCAAAAAGTATAAATATGGGCCCAGGTGTTAAAAAGAGGCTCACACACCACCACTCAAGGAAAACACATGCAAGTGGTACTGCTCCACCTTGGTACATGCCACAGACTTCTGCGAAGACAGCAGATCCCTCCACCACCACCGTAGCAACGCCAAACACCACCACAGCAGCCACAAAGGCAGCGCAGAAGGAGGGACAGGATCTTCAGACAGCGCACAACCATCCTTGGAATGCGGGAGCAAGATGTGGTCTGGATTTACAGACTCAACTGGGAGTCCATTGTACACCTGCTGCACCATATTGTGCCACACATCATGGCAATAACATTCCACCCAAACTCCTCGCTGTCCTCAATATGCAGGCGTCTGGATCATTTCAGGTAATGGGTGCACAAGTGGCTGGTATCTCCCAGTCATCCTTCTCAGTATTTCTACCAAAGGACGCTATCCTATGCCTCACAACCCACCACATCTGCTTTCCACCCACCCAGCATCTGCAGCAGGAGCCCAAGCAAGGTTTGCTGGGTTTCCGCATGTGCTGGGTGCAATGGACTGTACCCATGTGCAACTGGTGCCACCTGCAGCAACAGAACACCAATGTAGGAACCGTAAGCACACACATTCCATCAATGTGCTGGCCACCAACATCCTTGCGAAATATCCCGGCAGTGTGCATGATCCATACATCTTTCGCCATTGCACCATCAAAAAGAGGTTTCAGGATGGCCAATATGGCAATGGGCAACTCATAGGCAAGTTACCATACCAATCATAACAAACAACACATCAACAATCTAGGACAAACAAGACAACCACCACACTAAATACACATGGGCAGGGCCACAGAGATGTACAGGCAACAACACATATGCAACATGCCACACTACACTGCATACATTGCACGTCACATCACATACACCCAAATGTACATAACACAGCCACACCCTTACTGGCACACCACATATGGACAGGTGGAGCCAAGTTCCCTTTGGATACAGAAGTTGCTCACAAACCACTAAAAGTGTCCACAGGTTGACAACTAAATACAGATCAAACACACATTACACCAAACAAAGAAGCTCACAGGCATGTCAATGGCATAGGCTATGGTCATTTTGAGGAAGACATACATAGGCACAGTCCTATGTAAACCATGGTGTGCAAGCCTCTGGCAGAACCTAAATTAAATGCCTCTCAAGTGGTGCTTTAACGAAATAGATATCATCTACACATACCTGACATACCTGTAGTCTGCACATACACCTGTCTGCTGCATTGTGTCACACACATACGTATACAAAAATATTTGCCATTGAAGACCATGGGCTGAATCATGAGAAATGGGGGACCACCTACTCCAGTGCCACCTCACATGTGCCCCTAGTGCCTGCTAACACCACCATGTCTGTTGTGAATACTAGAAATGGTCCACCATGGTGCTAAGTCTGTGAAACAACTCTGACAATCATGGATGTCATAGTAGGACTCGGTAGGAGTATAGAGGACATACCTGACCTTACATGCAACGTACTAAGGGACCTATGTGAAAAATAGCTGTGCCCCCTCCCAAAGCCTGCACTGTGCATGTGTAGAAAGTGTCTGTGAGAAACATGTATTGGAAGCTAGGAGATACTACTGCACAAAATCACATCATCATACTAATGAGTGATATACACTCTTGAACACTTGGTAGCTGGCACAAACATCATTTGCCACAAAGGGTCACTAAGTGTCACACTGCATGCGTAGTACCGCATGGTAACAAGGATGGCACAGACCGGCTTTGTAGGGCAACTATGGGCTTTCAACATCTGACACCATTGTGGTGCTAGGAGGTGTATGGTTCCATCTAACAATAGAACACTGTTTCAAATATGGACTACACAACACATTTTCCTAAATCATAACCATAATTTTGGGATCAAAATAAAAATTCCAAGGCCCCTGAGCCACTACCCAAGATTGTCATGTCCATCAACACAGTCCAATGAAACCATTTCACAAGAACAGAAACAAACACTATACCTCAAGCAAGTCTGTATCACCACTCCAACTAAAAGGTACAACTACCATGGCATGTTCTAAACCACTATCAACACTTACCAAAACATCTTTGCTCTATCCTTTGCAGCTGATCAAGGGTCTGGCCTACAGCCGTGGGTGATGACCCCAATTGCCAATCCCCCAACGGTGGAAGAGCGGGTCTACAATGAGGGACAAAGGAAAACTTGCAATGTGGTGGAGAGGGCATTAGGGCTCCTGAAATCCAGGTTCAGGTGCCTGGGCCTAACAGGAGGAAGCCTCTTTTATGCTCCATCACATGCTTGCAAGATAATTCTGGCATGTGCAATCCTGCACAACATCTGTGTCAGAACAAAAATCCCCTGGGATGAACAGGTTGATGTCCCCAACAAGGAGGAGGAAGATGATGGAGCAGATAATGTGGAGGGGGGACAACAGAACACTGCTGCAGGAGTTCATAGAAGACACCACCTTGTTGAGAACTTCTACACATAGGCGGTCATTCTGACCGCGGCGGGCGGCGGGCGCCGCCCGCCATGCGGTTACCGCCGAATGACCGCCCTGCGGTCAAAAGACCGCAGCGGCCATTCCAACTTTCCCGCTGGGCCGGCGGGCGACCGCCAAAAGGCCGCCCGCCGGCCCAGCGGGAAAGCGCCTGCAACGAGGAAGCCGGCTCCGAATGAAGCCGGCGGAGTTGCAGGGGTGCAACGGGTGCAGTGGCACCCGTCGCGATGTTCACTGTCTGCAAAGCAGACAGTGAAAATCTGTATGGGGCCCTGTTAGGGGGCCCCCGCACTGCCCATGCCAGTGGCATCGGCAGTGCAGGGGCCCCCAGGGGCCCCACGACACCCGTTCCCGCCATCCTGGTTCTGGCGGTGAAAACCGCCAGAAACAGGCTGGCGGGAAGGGGGTCGGAATCCCCATGGCGGCGCTGCAAGCAGCGCCGCCATGGAGGATTCCCTGGGCCAGGGGAAAACCGGCGGGAAACCCCCATAGTCACTATACTATAAACATCACATTGTAAATAGCACACATAAATTACTTTGCGCCAGGTTCTTCTTGATCTACTCATTCTCCACTACATACACCATTGGAATGTGACTCAAACCTCAGTGAGCAGGTAAGTAACACAAAGGTGACAAGTATGGTAGCAACATCGTTTGTGATGTAGGAGGGACTACTGCCACCATCTCACACATTAGTGACACGCAGTTTGCGGGCATGTAACTCCTGAAGGTCTAGATCCAAGCACCACTACATATAATGTTCCGTCAAGTGGGCTAGGTGCAAATGCCTATCCCATTCACCACAACAAAACCATGCTTAACAGGATGTATGAAAGGAGGGCACACATAAGATAGGGGCTGTCAACAAATGGATATCAAGTTATGGAGGAACAGAACACAGTCACAGATGATGGTGACAGTAGCTTTGCCTGCAATGTACATGTGTGACAAGGGTGGAACATCATTGGTAACTGTGGACCTTCAGTAAATGTCCAGGGATTGTAACCAATGTCCGATGCTGAGCTTGCACAGTGTATCCATGGGATTGTGTCCTGGCACTGCCATTACGTGCAGCCCTCACACATGGTGGACTGTACCTCACGTATGGCACACACACATTGGCTGTGGAGTGCGCAATGGGTTGCCAGACTAAATAATCAGGTATGGGTGCAGAATCACTATCCAAACACATGACCCATAGTCAGGATCCATGGATTTATTGGGACAATGCACTACCAAATGTTTATCTGGTTCAAATGGTAGAGTGTCCAATACTCACTATGTACATGTGGTGCACACTTGTCACACAAATCTGCTGACTTGACTCATGCCTAGAGCAAATCCAGGCAAACATGTGAAGACTGATGTACGGGTGTATGTCCTAGGTAGCAACGGGGTTTGCCAGTATCAACAATTCTTGACGTGTCAGCATGTATACCTAGTATGCTGTGTATAACTATATCACACAACACAAAGCAATACACACCACTCCTTGTCACTCACATTACAGAACAAGTGCATGATAGCAACAGTTACAAATTGTCCCATACATGTTTTGGCCTCCAACATCGCAATCAGGTGTGGGATGTGCTACTATGTTCAGCATTGTTGAAAAAAGTCTGAGACACAACATCAAACTGAGTGTGAGTAGACCTACCCATATATGTTGCAACTGGCAAATGAACAGTACAGCACTGAGATGATTTCACACCTCAATATCATTCAGTCATGGTAAAACGTACCTAAGTTGTGGCATGCTGGAAGAAATACACCCCCATTTTCAATGGAGGTGGTGGATGGACAGCTTTGAGACAACCACAGATACTTGCAAATACAGCAAGGGAGGTGAAATGGAGACAACACAAGTGCTATGGCAGGAGTAATGTCATGTGTGTGTGGAATTCATTACATCCCACGAATACCGTTAATGGAACCGTAACTCTTAAGCAGCCAGTAGAAAGAGATTTGTACATCTTCCAATTACACAAGTCACATGTTGCATTATGTCCATATATGACCAGGCAATCTTGCTGTAAAAGATATGTACAATGTGCAAGCAGCCTAAAGAATGGGAGCAATGTAGGTGACAATACTTGCCTTACCAGAAGTGCAGGAATACATGGAGAAGGGACACACATAGACCAACACTGACTGTACAACACATCAATGTCAACATTTAACATATGTACAGAGAGGGTGGCCAGGTCAGTAGATAACCCGGTCATGTTGGCCAATAGCATACTATGGTATTTGCCCATCTCATGCCACCATGACAGGAGGCTATGACAGCCAACACCATCTATACTATGACACGTTTTCAATATTGAAGTCACGACAGATATACAAGCCCAACAAGCTGCCCATGGAAACAACTAAGGACATCAACTAATGTTAGATGTCCCTCATGTGTAAGTACCCAGCTCTGTATATGAGAGGGGAAAGCTGACATCAAGTACAGCCGAGGAAAATGTGATATCCTGGTCTATATGACTACAAATGTGCATGTGTCTGTCTGCTGGAGAGTGTGCATGGTTCTGCTGCATAGCAATCATGAAGAGGCTAGGTCCCTGCTCAATAAACCCACACACCACTGCTCTTGCTACATCAATGTATGACATTGTCAGGAACGGACCTGATGCATGTGCACAGGGGGCTGAGTAAACTGGAGCTCCATCATCCTGCCCCTTCACATGCAACCATGGGTTTGTGTTGCCATTCAAACTCACACAGTTGTGATGACGAGTAGGCTCCAATCTATGCCACACTGTTACATAGTGGTATGCCATTGTTTGTGACAGTCATAACAAACATGATGTGTACAAGTATGAGTGCCTAGTTGCTGGCATGCACACATATGCCACATATCTCAGCACCCATGTACCACCTTAATGGCTCAGACATGGCAATGTGTATGGATTCTGAACAAAAGGCAACTTAGCACAAAAGTAAAGGCATAGGTATCACAAGATCAGTGACTGTAAGAAATAACCTTCACATGTGTTCCAACATACGAAAACATAGGTGGTACTGACGTGACAACACATGCATTTGTCAAATGCCAACATGTATACGTGTAGGAAGATAGTAATTTGAAGATTCACATCCCATGAACACACCACAGTCTTCATATGTTACAGAAATTACACAACACATGTCTATACACACACACACGGCATATACTAACCTTCACCAATACATGTATACATAACATCTCCTGCAACTAAGATGCATGGGGGGCCAAATGGCACACGTGGAGCAGAACAGCATGAAGTAAAATCCAACAACACACCACAGAGTTGACACACACAAATTGTCAGGGTTCATGTGATGTCAATGCAGTCCAAGTCCACTGAATACTGTGAGTACAAATTGTCTTGGTTGTCACATGCTTTACCATGTGTTAGACATAGGCCACCATGCATATTGTGTTGTAGGTATGAGAAAATTTGCATCTCTGACATAACAATGTAGTCCACCCACAAAGTAGTATACATACACATATTTACACACATAGCACACATGTGCCAACATGTATGTGGACACAGTGGAGCTACACATGCACATATGCACAAGGTATGAGTAATCACAAGCAGCAAACTCAAAAACAAACCTATAGGTTCAACATACCATTGTCACTGTAATTACATTACTGGACAGTCACGCACATGTTTCCATAACACATATACAACATTGTTGCACAGCCCATGTGGCATGTTAAGTTAATCAGGGTGCACTCAAGGCCAACAATGCAAACATCCACGTAATTCCATCATGCATGAAAAAAAATTATGCAAACGCATCAACTACACTTTGCAACGTTAGTAAAATTACGTCTGGGCCCTAAGCGGCAATTACATGTACTCATGCCTCTTAACGCACCATGGTGTAAAATCCACACATGACCGTCATGCTTCAAAACTTTTCACGCATACGCATATACCATATATTACCCCTAAGCTAAAAGACGCCTAGCCCCTGAGCGTCTATCGCACAACCACAGGCTTTTTCACACTAATGGTGAGAAAAACAATGCTTGGCCATCATGCATCACAAAAAATGATGCATGATTGGAAATGTGACGTACACACCCAGGAAGTGATTAAACAGGACATCCTGTCTGCAAACATAGTACAGTGAGTTCACTTTCACTTCACTTTCTTATTTTCTGTGACTGTGTGAGGGTGTATGGAGCTGATGTTATAGGTAGATTGAGGTTTTTGGAGTGTTTATTGTGCTGTTTCCTGTAGGTGTTGTCCTTCTTTGTCTTTAAACTTGTCTTTTGTAGTGTAATTGTGTAGGAAAGCACCCTCTTTCTTGGCATTGTTACCCCCTTTTTCTGCCTGATGTCCGTGTGTTTGACTGTGTTCAAAGAGATCCTGCTAACCAGCATCCCAGTGATTATGCTCTCTCTCCCAAAACTCTGTATTTCACCCACAATTGGCACACTGGTGCCCCATTATAAGTCCCTAGTAAATGGTACCTAGGTACTCAGGGCATTGGGATTCCAGGGGATCCCTACAGGCTGCAGCATATATTTTGCCACCCATAGGGCAAAGGCTCTGCAGGACTGCCATTGCAACCTACGTGAAAAGGTTCAAGCACCCTTTCACTGCCATTTTTCACTACACCAGCCCTCCTGTTGCTTGAGAAGCTCGAAAACAGACAGGCAGAATAAAGGATTTCCTTTGGGAGAGGGGTGTTACACCCTCTCCCATTGGGAAATAGGTGTTACAGGCTTGAGAGGGGTAGCCTCCCCAAGCCACTGAAAATGCTTTGAAGGGCACATTTGGTGCCCTCCTTGCATAAACCAGTCTACACTGGTTCAGGGACCCCCAGTACCTGATCTGGCACAAAACTGGACAAAGGAAAGGGGAGGGACCACTCCCCTGTCCATCACCACTCCAGAGGTGGTGCTCAGAGCTTCTCCAGAGGGTCCCTGGGTTTTGCCATCTTGGATTCAAGGTTGACAGGGAACTCTGGGAGCATCTGAGTGGCCAGTGCCAGCAGGTGACATCAGAGCCCCCTCCTGATAGGTGGTCACCCAGCTAGGTGACCAGTCCCTCTTTGAGGGCTATTTGGGGTCTCTCCTTCGGGTGGTTCCTCAGATCTGGATTGCAAGACTCCAGCAGGAATCCTCTGCACCCTCCACTTTGACTTCTAACCAAAGAAACTGCATCTGGACTCATGTGAACCCTATGAGCTGCAACAAAGAAGCAAGATGCCTTCCAACAAATGCAACATTTCCCTGGTCATCCTCTAAGGACAGTCCGTCTTCAGCCTGCATCAGAAGAAATAAGGAATCTCCCTTGGAGAGACGGAGTCACCAAACCTGCTTCTGCAGGCACAAACTGTGCCGATGACCAGCTGGGTGGATCCCCTCTCCTGCTGAGTTGTGTGGATCCTGCATCACGGGTGGTGGACTGAAGTGGTCCTGATGGTCCTCTATCTCAAATGTCCAACTTGGGGGAAGGTAATCACTTGCATGCCCACGCAGGACAGTACCCATGTGCAGCTACCTAAGCTTATTGGCATCCTTCCAAGATCTTCAGGCATCTTGAAGCTCCAGCCCCCAGCACTCCTTCCTGCGACGCACAGCTCTCTGAGTGATTCTCTGGTGGCATGGGAGCCTTTTTCGTAGTGCTGCATGGGCCTCTTCTGTGACTTTCCCGTCCCCATCCTGTGGGACTCCTGTGGGTGCTGCCTGGTCTTCTGTGGGCTCTGTGCTACTGAGGGCCCCCTGTGATTCCCCCTCCTGGGTAGAGTCCACCTGGTCCTCCCTGGTCCCCGGCAGCGCCATTTTCCACTAACTGCGAACTTTGCATGTGCCAAGGCTTGTTGGTGGACTCTGATGACACAAACCTGACTGCAATCCTCCATCTGGTGTGGAACATCACCTGCACCTTCCAGGAACCCAACTTCATCTCCTTGGGTGCAGCGCTGACTCCTCTTCTTCACAGATGATTCACCTTTTGCACCGTCAGCCTTGTGGGTAGGGGCTCCTGCCCTTCCTGGACTCTTCTGTACTTCTTGGACTTGGTCCCCTTTTTCCACAGGTCTTCTGGTCCAGGAATCCACTGTTGGTGTATTGGAGTCTCTTCTGGGTTTTGCATATTCTTCTTTACTTCTCTGTGTGTGTTCTGGGAAACTTACTGTGATTTACTCCTGTTTTCCTGGTCCCTGGGGTGGGTTGTGGTACTTAGCTTTGGGCTTTCCTAGTACTCCCAGCTCCCTTCTACACACTACATTTGAAAAGGTGGGGGACCGTCTTTTGCATGCCACTTTCTTAGTATATGGTTTGTACTCCCCCAGGCCCATTTCTTCCTATTGCGATTTTCACTAATTGCACTGTTTTCTAACTGTTTTTATGCCCATGTCTGAAAACTAGTGTATATAATTTGTGTGTTACTTACCTACTAAGGGAGTATAGTCTCTATGGTATTTTTGGTATTTTTGTCACCAAAATAAAGTACCTTTATTTTTATAACACTGCGGCCCAGATTTATGCTCTGTTTGTGCTGAATTATTGTCATTTCTTTTTACGCTAATTCAGTGGAAACTTAACTCCATTTTTATATTTTGATGCTAGGCTAGTCTAGCGCCAAAATATTGGAGTTAAAGACATTTTTTTGAATGCATGAAACCACCTTCCATCAATGAGAGGCAAGATGGGCGTTCCCATCCAAAAAATGACTCTAAGGACCTAACGCCTAATTTATCTTCCCATGCCAAAATGGTGCACAGGAGGGAGGGTGGCAAAAATAATGGCTTTAAGCTTGCTTAATGCCATTATTAAACACTAGGGTCTGGGCAGGGGTTAGGGAAACTGTGGACCCATTTCCATGGTCAAACACGATGGAAAGAGGCCACAGGTGCCCTCCCCAAGCCCCAGAAACATCCCACGCACACCAGAGGGACAACAGAGGATGGGGGAACCCTATCCCAGGTAAGTTGAGGTAAATATTTTTAAAGTTCCTTTGGGGGCTCTGAAATTGCCCCCGTCTCCCTACATGGCACAGGGTGCAATGGCCATGCCTAGGGTACCCTTGTCCCCTGTGAAGAACATTGGAGTGGTGGGCATGACTCCTGTCTTTCATAAGACAGGCGTCATGTGGTATGGATGGTTTTTCTTCAAGAAATGACACTAGGCTGGTTAGAGGCATCTTTTTTAACCAGCCGAACCAGCCTAATGTCATTTTTTGGGGCAAAACAAAATTCTCCCAACCCTCCACACCCACCCGACTAACATCATTTTCCATGACATTAGCCCACCCTTGCCGCCGGATTGCACCATTCCATAAATTTGGTGCCCAGATGGCGTCCTGGAATGGCGCAAGCCCGCGCTATACATTTTGACGCAAAACTGCACAAATGCAGTTTTGTGTCAAAAAGTATAAATCTGGGCCTGAGTGTTTTCTTTCATGTATGTAAGTACTATGGGGCAGATTTCTTGAAAGTGGCGCTGCACTGAGTACAGCGCCACTTTCCCTGTGCCCCTAAGCACCCCCTACTGCCGCCATGTGTGCGCCGTATTTAAAATACAGAGCACCATGGCGCAGGGAAGGGGGCAATAGCATCATTTCTCATGACGCTATTGATGTACTCTGCAGGAGTAGTGCCAAAATTTTGGTGCTACTCCTGCAAAGTACACAGGGCCCCATTCTAAAGAATGGAAGCCACTTTTTAACGTCTGCTCTTGAGCAGGCGTTAAAAGTGCTCATAAATTTCCTTACACCATTTTTCTGACGCCTGTAACGGGGGCACGCCCCCTTTACATACATTATGCCTGGTTCAGACATAAAGTAGCGCAAGGCGCTGGGATTTCGGCTTCATTGGGCCACATTAACATAAAAAACAATTATGTTAATGTGATGCGAGGTGGCGCTAGAGCATTATAAATGTGCCCCTACAGTGGTATTGCATGAGCTTTGCATGTTTCCTAGATAAGCCTTGGCTGCTGATCCACAGCTACCTCTAGAGAGCCTGGCTTCTAGACACTGACTACCCTACACTAATAAGTGATGCCTGGACCTAGTATAAGGTGTAAGTACCATAGGTACCCACACACACCAGGCCAGCCTCCTACAAATTGTACTGTATTTCTCTCTGTATTGTGGGGTGTTTGTCTGGGGTAGTATAGTTATTGGGGTAGTTGGGTTAGGAGTTAGGTTTCTTTTATTTTGTTTTTGTTTTGGGTGAACTGTATTTGCAGTATGTCTGGGAAAGGGAAGCTGCAACAGATGTCTGCCAATGAGCTGGGGGTGGGAGGGGGGCCATCTGGCTTGTTCAGCACTACCTCCCTATGATGCTGCAACTGGGTGGTCGTGTAATCCTTGACTACCCCACAGAGGCACGGCGGCTGCGGTGGGGCAAATTGCTCCACCACCTCACACAGCTCTTTGGCAGTAGAAGGAACGATCACCACCTCAAACATTGATGGGCAGATCTTGTTACGAGTGCAGGATCTGCTGGATCATCTGGATATTGAGAGTGGTGGAGCAGTTGGTAAGTCTCACATTTCCATACAAAATCCTTACTTTGTCGTGTGTATGACAGTTGCAGATGCGGTTAAGTGCTGCATGTAATGCTTGTGGATGTGGACATGTTGTATGCTACCTGTATGAAGAGTCCCAGCGCCACTTCATACCTGCAACTCAGGTGTACAATAATGAAGCTGATGCTGGGCAGATGTACCATTTTCCATGCACAGCCATTACAAAGTGCTGTGATGCATGCATAGGGCAACTCAGTAATGAGCAGCACCAAATAAGGCCTGCGCCATGCATCATGTATGGAAGGGGGTCCCAAAACCTGTTTGGGTGGCATATGTGTAAGCCACTGAGTAAGATGTGAAATCCCTCAGTTCAATCTTTCAGGCAGTCTGATTGGCTGCTGAGAGCAGGTGTGATATGGGGCATAAAAATGTATGAGATGGACTCCCGATGTCCTCAGCAGAAGTCGTGAGGATCTGTTGCTACTCCTGCTAGTAGATGCAGTTGGACCCTCCCTGCATCATGCTGTGCCTTAATTCTCATTAGGCGCACACATGGCGGGGGTAAGGGAGCACTGAGGGCCACAAGGACAGTATTGATGCAATTGGTGCTGCACCCCTTTGTTCTATTGACCCCTTTGTGTCATTGGCCAAGACCAGATAAGGGAACTTGACCATGCACTGAGTCCAGACTAGTAGCACTTCCCTTTCCCAGTTCCTTGTGAATCACTTACACCCTATACAATGTCTATCACTACACACATGTGCAGAGTCAGTTCCACAGGCCTGCTGCTGCTTCTCACTGGCAGTATGGAGCAGCCCTGCATCTGCTACTTCACTGGCACATCACTCAGTAACCTGCACCAACAAATGCATCCTTGGACCACAGAGCAAGTGTTTTTGTGTTGAGGCATTTTCTATGCTCATGTTCTTATTCCTTCCTGGACAAATAATGTTATACCATCACAACAATGGCTGGCCACACACTATTGGCAACTCATCCATGATTTCAATCGGTCAATGTGCAGGTAGGTACAACTATCTTTTCATTAGTATACTCCCATAGCATTATTGCTCATGTGTGTGCCTTCTGATGGCACAGACATATTACGTACTTCACTGAAGGATGTATCACGTCATTCCTCAACACCTTGGAATACCCACACAACCCCTGGGCAGTAGTTTGTCAGTTTGTTGTGACAATGAGATAGATGTCTACAACATCTGAGGCAGGCTTAATTGCCAGGAGTGTCACAATAAGACAGCCACTGCAACAACCTTTGCATGCCCCTTAGATGCAATATACAGTGTCAAGTGGTCCCATACGGTCATGGAGGTGTAGCACTACCAGACACCTGCATGACAATGCCATGTATTAATGGTGCAGTAAGAAGCACCACGGGAGTTTCATGGACATTGATTGTTTGGAGGTGTATGAGTACATTAACTGGGACTATGTGTGATATACTGATCATAGATGTTTGTCAGTTGCTCTGCTCTGCCACTAAGATGCCATGCTCACTCAGCCTAACAAGTTAACAGTATACAATGTTGTCCATTAACTGATATGTACAAATTACACTCAGCAATGTTTTCCATCCATGTCTTGCAGGTGAAACTGCACCTTACACCGTAGGAGAGGTTGTGCTATTTGAAGACCCGATGCATCCAGAAAGGCTCATCTTGTGCATCATGGGTGCTAATCCAGGGTTTGGTGTGAGTCAGTCTGAAGTATGGAATGCTATGAACAATGGTTTTGCATAACCAATGATCTGATATCATTGGAGAGTGGATGGTGACATAATGTGTGTTGGAATGCTGTGCAATGAGAATGGCTTGCATGTAGTTCAAGGGGAAACATGTGCTGGCATGGAATTGTGTGAAATTGGAATTGCTATGGCTGGAAAGTTATATATATATATATATATATATATATATATATATATATATATATTTGTTTAGGCCATAGGTTAGGCTAGTACATGTGTAGTCATAGTTTATGTTGTCCTACTTGCAACTCGTCTCTTAAGTGGGGTAGGGGGTCCAATGTTTAGAGTGTGGTGTTACATGTGTAAGATAAGTTTAGAATAGGTCAGCTAGGTGTAGTTTTAAATTAAGGATAGTGTTAGTATAGGTTAGTTTAGGATAGGGTTGGTTTTAGGTTTTCTTTTGCTTAATGGTTTTAAAATAAATCCTGTTCATCTTAAGCTAATTAGATCTGTAATTAATTGTGTCTGGGGCTTGTCATGAGTGCACTGGCCAAGTTGGGGGAATGCCCTAGGATATGCTTAACTTCTTGATTTCCCATGTTTCCCACATGCATCCCCTAGGACCAAGGAGCTGCTACATTCTGTATACTAGTGCATCCATTTGCGATCCTGTGTTCCAGCCATTCACAATATGTATGTGATCTTTATCTTGAACATGTAAATATGGTACTTCACCTGTCATTGGTGGGGTCCTGCTAATTCATTGTTGGCAAGTGTGGTACAGCTGACAACTCCTAATTCTGGAACTGTATCCTGCAACACAGACAGGTGGCCATCACTGATAAGGTTAGCTTTTCCTGTTCCACACAAAAACGTTGTACTGGTACTCCCATCTGGGTAAATTATAATTGATTGGATTCTGAGCCATACATACCATATGTCTATTTCAAAGGATATGAGTTCCAAACCATTTAGCATACACAGTAAGTTGGTTGTAGCCGACAACACCATCATTCAGCTTTCTTTTGTTTGGAACCTAGTGTGTGGCTGAGTATCTGACAGCCATGCACTCATATACTGATATTCTGTTCACATTGACATGGATTGACACAATGCTAACTTTTAGCTGAGTAGATGAATCACAGTAAATGTAGAAATACTACATGTGTACAAGATGCTTTATTTACAAGTGCAATTGTTATTGTAATTTCTATACAATATCCATTTCACAAACATCATGAGTGACTGTTTGCCGTATGTAGCACAATCTGAGTCCAGGGTTGAGGGACATGTCATGAGACATGGTTAGGAGTAGTGTGCAATAGTGAGGAGTGCATAATATTGCCAATTGGTATGGTAGAGACAATTACAGCACATAGCAGACAATTCTACAATGGTTAGGTGAAGAGGGCACATTTCATACTGTCACAAAACTGGCATGATCTTAAGCCTAGAACTAAGGAGAAACTGTCCATGTGGCACAGACTGCTGCTTTTCCTTGTGAATGTTATTCCTTCCACATCTTCATCCTCTCATGTGTGTGGTGCCTCCTGTGCCATGGCTGATGCTGTTGGAGAGGTAGAGGGGGCCACACAAACTTCAGGGGCTAGAGATGTGGAGTCCAAGGTCCTAGCAGTTACCATTTGTGGCAGCACATAAGCCATCACTGCTGTAAAGAGGAACTGCTGATTCTTCAAGCCCGCAACATCACGGTGGTAGGCAGCCATGTTTTCCCTGAGGGAGGTCACTTCCCCCTGTATGGACTTCAGAGTCTTCTGCATGCTGCTGGCATTTAGGGATGGCATTTGTTGTAGCCTCTGCATGACAGCAGCTATGTCCGCCAGAGACTTCTATAGTCCACATAGCGGGAAGTGGGCGCCTCTGATGGCAGCTGAGTTGTCCTTATTTGGACTGTGGCACATTCACACTCCCTCTAGGATGCCTGCCATGGTCTCCATCACCAACTGAACCTCCTTTGCCGGCACCCGCTGGACTCCTACCACTGTCATCTGAAAGCTGATCTCTGGGTCCTCGGAGTCCAGAGCTGTGTGAGTACTGGCTGGTGTGTGTGTTGGTGGCTGGGTGGTTCATGTGGATACCCCGCAATGCTGTGTGTCCTCCCTGTAACTGGAGGTGGTGTATGGCGTGCTCCTAGGAGATCCTGAAGGGTCTGTTCATTGAGGGTTGGCATCTGGTCATCCATGTCATCAGGAAAATCCAGGACAGGCAGGTCGACAGGAGGTAATCCATCAACCTCTGCAATGAAATAGTGTAAAATCAATATTTGATTGCATCGGCTGTTGACATGGGGCATCATGTATTTGCCACTGGAGGCTCAGTGACATGTCACTGACCCAAGGTTGTGGTTGTACTTATATGTAGCATTGCACATCACACATTGCCTCAATTGCACAACACAGGTATGCACCATATTCATTTGCATACGGCACACACCTGTGTTGTCCACTGCACTGGCACTAAATAGAGCTGTATAGAGCTAATGCAGGCATCCTTGTACCATCGTGCAAGGATGTCTGCGTTGAAATGTTTGATTGTTTATGCATGGAAAGGTGTCAGTTTCTGCACATACACAATCACCGATGGCAATTTGGCTCCTTCGTGTGTGCTGCATGCAGCACACATAGAAACTAACATAACGAGGGGGGAATAAATGCATACCTCCTCATTGCACCTTGCTAACACCATCCCTGTGATGGCCTTAGATTTTTGCGCTGCCTCATGTTTACTGATACTTGTAAATCGGAGGCAGTGTCAAAATGCAATAGGTGTTGCTGTGGCACTCCCACAGCAACACCCATTGCACGACCATTCCACACAAAGTGATGGGTGTGACACGCCGTATTTACAGGGTGGCATTAATGCACATAAAGTGGCCTAACACCACCTTGTAAATACGGCACAAACCGTGATGCTCCGGTGGCACTTGGGGCTCATGAATATGCCCCTAGGTATTTTGGGGCATATGTAGATGCCCCAAATGCCACATGAGTGTAACGTTTGGTGAGGCTCAGGTGGTACAATGCCCTGCCCCATATGTACTAGGTGACATGAAGCACTTTATATTTTGTCCACTATTTGCTGCCATATTGCGTCTCTCCTACCAGTTGGCAATTCGGAGGTGACGAATAGCTAATGTTGGTGCTCCTCCTCACTAAGGTGGCACTTGCACTTTCTCTTCTCCTGTGATTTTTCTGTACCCTCCTGGCTGGTACTTGGGTGTTTGGGTTCTACTTGGGGTCTCTCCTGGCCTGTTGATTACATCTTCTCTTGCAATTGCACTTTTTCTGCTTTTGTGCTTTATTTTGATGCTAATGCGGTGTTCAAATGGCGCTAACACTTTTGCAACATGTTTACGTGCCACAAAATGGTGTAGTACAATTTGTTCAGCATTAACACCATTTTCCTTATGGCATTGTGCAGCTTTTAGCGCCTTTTTCATGCTATCCATTCCTTAATGCCATCCTACGTCATTTCATAAATATGGCACAAGGATGGCAGTAAGGAATGATGCTAGCTCGCATTAATAAAAATGACGCACAACTGCGCTAGTGCAGTTGTGCGTCATTTTTCATAAATATGCCCCTTACTGTCAAACAGACCTTCAGTATATTTGTGGCAAAGACTACAACCATCTCCACTCCAGATATACACCTCTGATAGCAGGACGAAGTAAGGGCCATCAGAGGTTTAGCATTTCACCGCCCGCCCAATTATCATTTATCACTACAGATACAATCTTATTATCAAATGTGGTAGTAGTTTCTGACAGTAGTATTCAAGTATCTGATAGCTCGTGATAGAAGCATTAAACAATAATCCAGATGTAGCCAATTCCATACCTAATTTAACATCATGAGTTTCATATAGAAAGGCTGTATAGAAAATCCCTTTTTCTATTGGAAAAGTTACAAGATGCTAATTACCAAAAGCGGTCATTTTCACAATTGGAAACATGCTATAAAAGATTTCTGAAACTGTTTGGGCCAAACATGATAAGATCTATTATGAGCTATTTAAATCTAATACGTCCAGGGATACTTGTTGATTCTATTCTGAAAGCCTGTTGGGTTTGGTATTAATTCTTATAGAAATTCAAATGACTACCACATTTCCTATAAAGCTTGAGAAACTTTCATCGTGGATTTATATGCAGCACGACCTTGTCCGGTTTTTAAATACCTGAAAGGGGAAATCACTGATATCAGTATTTCTAATGACAACCTTATGGCATTAATCAAGGACTTCTGTTTATTGTACTCTTCTGGTTCTAATAGCATATTGGTAGTTGTATTGAAAACAAACTTCAATGAATAGAGTTCAATGCTGAGCATCATGTATATGAATATTTATTTGTACAGGGACTAATCCATTGCCCTGAAAAGGTTAAATTTTGAAGCCTACATATAGGCCTATCGTCTGACCTCAAAAGTTACCTCTTTTAGATTCAGATGGAAAGTTATTTGCAAAATTGTTCCTACAAAAACTGTCACTATGGATATTGGAAAGAAAACTACTTAAATTACCCCATACTGGTATGAAGGAAAATTGCACAACAGTTAACAATATTGTAGCCCTAAATATAGTGCCAATAAAATCTCTTGAATAAAACGGCTAATAGCTTTTCGCTTGTTACCTTGACTAATCTGCAACTTTCTACAAATATGATAGAAATCATCTTTGGCTAAATACACTTGTGTTCAAAATATTATTTATTTTTTAATCAAACTTCATATAGAAAAGTGGGTGCACATAAAGATAGCAAATTAAAGTGGCATCTTAACTAAAATAAATATGGCAATGGTCTGAAGCCGAGCTGTATATTTGTTCCCATGTTGTCTGTATACATGGAAGCCCTACCAGATTGTTTAGATCATTCTGTCGGGCTAGTTCAGAAGCTGAGAGTAGAGATTGTTAGTCACATAGCATACATTAATGACCAGAATATTTTATTTACACCTCGGGTGGCCCTTCAAAGACTATTAAAATAATTATAACACTCTTAAATGCCTTTAGATACATTTATCTAAAACTTACACTATGCCCTATGGTCAGCATTCAAGTGGATACTTGCTTTTAATGGAACACAGCTAATTATCTAGATCTAGGCATTTCAATTTACCACAAATTGAATGAAAATGCCCAAATTATTGGCTATTCACATGGGTGTTAGTAGCATTATCAAGCACTTCTCAAACAAGTATGGGAGGGTAGTCAGTAGGCACCCCTGCAATGGTTGCAAATTCTAAATTAGTTACTATGTTTCTGTATGGATTGTTGTTTTTTCTGGGGAAAACGATTGTGCTTTTAGATAACATTTTTATCAGATGTCTCCCTTTTCTTCTGATCCTTTGGATTTTCTACAACTCATTGCGGAATTTAACATACCTTGAATTGGGGTGTGTATCGCTATCTTTTCTTGCCATTATTCAGTTTAACTGCATTTGTGGTCGGTTTGAGTGAAAGGGAAATCCTTAGAAACCTTATTTACAAGGAAGCCTTTATATTAGTGATCAATTGTTAATAGCAAAGCACATTATTAAAATTATTAAAATACTTTCTGATTCTCAAATTCCATGCTTGGGAGCATTATCTACCATGAATACTGCTCAACGCAAACAACAGCTGAGAAGCAAAATAAAAAATGGCACACATTCTAACAATTTAACATTTTCTTTAACTTATAAAATTTGACCTATATTGTGAGGACTGGGTGCATTATATGGTATGGATCTGCAGCCTTACTGTGTAATACGTTCACAAAACCTGTCTTCGGTCCAGTCAGGCTCATTTGTAAAACCTTCAGCTCAACCGTGGGTAGCTATGGCTTGGAACAGCCAGGCTTAAACAAAGGAACCAGTGTAAAGCAGTTAACAGTACGAAACAACAAAATAAGAAAGCCAATGACTCAAGAGAAATCCAACACCAATTTATAAAAATAGATTGTATTTTTGTTAAATTTTGGAGTCCAAGAGGAACAAAATCCACCAGAGGGTCTGCATACACAGATTTCTAAAGTAAACTAAAATCTCAGTTTAACGATAAACAAGCATTGGTAACCATAAAGTTTGTAGACTTTTGAAAAGTTTGTAAGAGTTGAGTTTGTCTACGCCAGCCTGCCTTAGGTGACCACATCTCACAGGGATAAGGTTGAGGGGGGTCCAATAAGGAGTACTCGGACAGTTACTTGGCCACCAAAGCATTTTCTGAGTCCAATTCCAAACTTTACAGCACACCAGCCATAGACTTCAATGGAGTGGTCCTGATGCTGAGGATGCAGGAGATGGAAGATGCTCAAGGATGCTCTAGGTACTGTGTGATTGATGGGGGTGCATTTATGGTTATTCCTCAGTCCACAGGACAGGTGGGGCAGCTTTGGCCACAGAGGTCATGGTCTCTCAAAGCTCAGCAAGTCAAAGAAGAGCTGTGGCTGGGCTACTGGTCTCTATCCACTGCGGTTCCTGCGTTATTCCTTGGTGGAGGCTGGTTTCCATCTTGTGTGATCAATCTGAGCTCAGACAACACTGGGCTGGGGCAGGAAAGCAACTTTTCTCCAGGCCAGGAGCCACAGGCACAGTCCTCCTTTCACTAGCCCAAGGTGCGGCAGATGCACTCAGCAGAGGCAGCCTTTCTTTTCCATTTCCAGGGGACAGCAGGGCAGTTCTTCTTCAGTCCTCTTTCCAGTTCTTGCATGATCTCAGGTTCAGGGTGCTAGGGGTGCCGTATGTATCCCTAGAAAATCAACTGGGGGAGGATGCAGTCACTAGCCAATGGGCTACTGGGTCGCCTCCCTCTATGTGATGACCTTCCAGTTCTATGTGACATCTAGCAATTCCATGTGCACTATTCTGCCCACTCCTAAGATGAAGGATGGATGTCTGAACCCTTCCTCAGATGTTAGGAGATTGGTAGCCCACCCTAGAGGGCTAAATGCCCAGAGGAAAACCTGTTTGGGCACTGGACTCCCGTCTCTGTTACCCCCGTCAGCCCATCTACCTGAACAAAGTCCAGCCCCTCAGGAGCATGATTGCCATTTTCCCACCAAAGGCAGCATCACCTTTGAAGCTCGCTTTTTGGGCCCCCACCCTGAGTGGCTTCCTGCGAAGGGGAGGTAACATCTAGCCATGTAGCAGGCTGTTATTGTTCCTAAGCCTGGGAGTCATTTACAATACTCTCCAGTAGGGCAGAAAGCTGTCTTGTGGCCAGTGACCATGTGGGGCTACTGGACAACCTGGATCACAGGGTAATAACGTTCTAAACGTTGCATTGCACATCTTGAATAGTAGCATTAAATTTGACTTGGGCATCAAGTCAGATTTAATGCCATGATAAATTTGCTACCTTCCAGTACCCATTGAAGTAGTCCAATTCAGAAGTTAGCTGGGATAAGTGGTCAGCCGGTACCCCTGTATTAACCAATGGGGCTAATGATGCTCCCACAGCAAATTACAATTTGAAAGCGTTGTTGCCAGGACATCTATATATAAAATACATGCCCTACTTAATAATATAAAGCTTCCTGCCTTAGGGCTCGATTGGCCTCCCTTAGGGGAAACTTACATATATTATTAAGGGAAGTGGGCGCTTTGCCATTTGTTTGAGTGGGGCTGCCAAACCAACACTGTTATCACTACCCTTCCAGTCTGCAGTGGCAGGCTGGGAACCATTTTGCCTTTGGTCACTGTTTGACCTGACCCTTTCTGCAGGGTCATCCTCAAACATTTTGCATTCCTCTTCCTCTTTTTTCTAACCTCATTTTTGTTGGCTTTAGGACTCATGGCAATTTACCACCGCTAATCAGTGCTAAAGTGCATGTGCTTGCTCCTCTAAACATGGTAACATTTGCTCATACCCCATTGGCAGACTTAATTTACTTATAAGTCACTAGCAAAGTGCATTACGTGTGCCCAGCGCCTGTAAATGTAATTGTTACTAGTGGGCCTGCAGCACTGATTGTGCCACCCACTTCAGTAGCCCTTTTAAACATGGCTTAGGCCTCTTATTGCAGTGTTGACAGTTTTAGACCCACTTGTCAGGCCTAAACCTTCCTCTTTAATACATATGTCAACCCTAACGTAGGCCGCGGATAGCCACAAGGGCAGGGTGCAGTGTATTTAAAAAATTGGACATGTACTTTTTAATTTTACATGTTTAACTTCTGAAAAACTCTTAACTTTGTTGTTCATTACTGCAAGACCTATCCCTCCCATAGGTTAATATTGAAAGTACTTTACTACATTTTGTAAGTGTAATTTCCAATTGGGAAAAATGGGACCCCTAAGTTTGGTGTCTCTGGAATCACAATTCAAAATCCCAATTTATAGTGAAGTTGGATTTTAAATTGTAATTCTGAAAATGCCACTTTTAGAAAGTTAGCATTTTCTTACTTTGACTATTCTGTGCCTTCTGCCTGTCTCAGTAAACATGTCTGGGGTGGGTGACAGCTGGGCTTTGTGCATTCCCTCCAAACAGCCACATACAAAGGAAGGGTGTGGCTGATATGCCATTATCCTGATGGGCCATCCAGGGCAGGATGGGAGGGAGGAGCTGACATTTACACCTGAGTAAGCTGTGCCTGTCCCCACGCAAAGGACTGCATACCTCCCAGCAGTGAGTCTGGAGGCAGGGCAGGAAGAGCAGGGACCATGTGCACTTTAAAGGCCTCTCTTTGAAGTCTTCCCCATTTCAAAGCACAACTGAGTATAAGTACTAGACCTCAGACATCATCACTTCAGTACAGTTCTGGACCTGAGGACATGCTGCCAGGAAGAAGGACTGCTGTGCTGCTGAAGGAAGTGTCACTCTGATGGACCCTGATGGATTTTGCTCAATTCCTGCTCAACTGTGTCCTTATTGTTTCCTGCAGCCCTCCTTGCCTGGGAGTGGGAAGGACTGAACCTGCACCTCTACATCCCCAGAACCAAAGTGATTCCAGGGGCTTGCTGGCTTGCCTCCTGCTCTGACATCTTAGGGACTTCAAAGATTTCTCTTCCATCTACAAAAAGCACTGGACTTTGATTGCACTAATTATCGCACTGGCAAGTGGTGCCAACCCAGTTCAGGCCCCTTGAGTGTAAAGTGCTGCATCTGCCAGAACCTGTGCATCGAAGCCATTGCACCAATCGGAACTGCTGCATCGCCTCCAGAACCATGGCTTTGGAACCAACCCATCGTCGCCACTGCATGGAGAAGATTGACACATTCTCCCTCCTGCCTGGATTAACCTCGCCCATCTCATTTGGAATTGCTGCACTTGAAACCAATGCATAGCACTCAGAACCGACACATCGCCGCAGTTGCACAGGGAAATCCAGTGCAACACCCCAACTGCGTGGGGATCATTGACGCATCTCATGCAGTGACAAGGATTAAAGTGCTGTTGCTAAGCAGGCCCTGTGTGGGTCCTGTGGCCGGTCTGCACTCCATCACGGATGGCCTGAACTCTGTACTTTGTCCCAGTCAAGTGTGACTAGATACCCTAGTAGGCGCTTATTGCTTTTAAAGGCTACTTTCACATTTATTCTTCAAAAATTCACATCTCGATTTCTACCTATTGGATATTTGTCATTTTGATCTTGTTTTATTTATAAAAAATATAATCCCTTATTCTAACTTGTTTGGAGTCTTTTTGTGTTTTTTTCACAGTGCTACTGTTTAAAGTGTTGCACACATACTGTACACGTTGGCTCTTACGTTAAGCCTGCCTGCTGTGTGCCAAGCTGCCATACGGTGAACACATGTTAATTTATGGTTTGTATCTGACTTACCCTAACTAGGATTGCAGATTCTGCTTGGACAAGGTGCATACCTCTGCCAACTAGAAATCCAATTTGTAACAGTCACACACAGGATGACACAACAAGTGTTACAGCCCTGGGTAGGCACTCTGCTTTACATGCCCTGGTACCATATACTAGGGACTTATAAGTAATTCAGTCTCCGTGATCAACATTGCTATATACTTTGATCGTTCAGTTTGAAGATGCTTGTTCAGCTTGGCCAAAAAAGAGAGACTTTGTGGTTTTTGTTTTGAGACAGATGAAACATTTGAGTACATTATGGGGGTCATTACAACATTGGCGGTACAAGCCGCTTACCGCCGTGCAGAAGACCGCCAACACACCGCCGCGGCCGCGGAATTCCGCCACAGCTATTACAACCCACATCTCGAAATCCGACAAAATTCAGACACCCACACACCACTACATATCACCATACTTATCACCACATACACCACCCCACACATCACCTACACCACCCCATGGCACGGCAAAGACACCCCAGGTTCTCTGAGGAGGAGCTCAGGGTCATGGTGGAGGAAATCGTGCGGGTAGAGCAACAGCTATTTGGAGCACAGGTGCAGCACACCTCCATAGCTAGGAAGATGGAGCTATGGCGAAGAATAGTCGACAGGGTCAACGCAGTGGGACAGCACTCAAGAAATCGGGACGACATCAGGAAGAGGTGGAACGACCTACGGGGGAAGGTGCGTTCCGTGGTCTCAAGACACAACATCGCGATACAGCGGACTGGCGGCGGACCCCCACCTCCACCCCCACAACTAACAACATGGGAGGAGCAGGTCTTGACTATTCTGCATCCTGAGGGCCTCGCAGGAGTCGGTGGAGGAATGGACTCTGGTAAGTCAAATCTTAACTATCATATCCCCCACCCTACCTGCATGCCATCACAGACCCCCACCCTCGCCCCCTCCCCTATTACTCCAACTCCTCACAAATGTACTAATAACACAAACCACCCATCCCAACACCAAGCCCTGTATGACACAACAAAGCATGAACACCCATCACTAAAGCATGCCCACTGCACATACCCATAACACCCCCCTCAATCATCATCACACAAGCCCACACACAGGAATGCTAGCACTGGGGTACATGCTCACCCACCCATTGCCCACCATGACACACACAGATGCAATAATCATGCTTTTATACCCCTGCGGGACCACTACCCAACGTCACCAGACAGGAGGGTCCCAACATCTCCACCCCACCCACAGAAGAGGCCCACAGTGATGACAGCAGCTCTGTCCAACTGGATCCAGATGACCAGCCCCGACCATCGTGGGCCTCGGGACAGTCGGTTCCCCACACCCAGTCACAGGCCACCACAGACCTTCCACCCTCTGGTAACACCAGCACAGCACCCACCCAGTGGGCCCATACCTCCGTCCCCAGGACACGTCAATCAGCTGTGTGTCCACCACTACAGGGAACCCAGGATAACCCACCACCCCAACAACAACAGGGACCTGGGGGCAGTGGTAGTGGGCACACAGTCCAGGGGACGGAGGCACAGGAACACAGGGGAACTGGGAGGGCTGCTGTGCGACATGGGGCGGACAGGTCTAGGGAACCCACTCTCCACGAGGCCCTCTCCTCCATCATGGGAGCATACCACCACTCCCAGGAGACGATGGCAACGGTCCTGGCCAAGTTTCAGGAGACCCAGCGGCTGCAGGAGGAACAGTATTTGGGCTTCAGCGAGGAACTCAGAACCATCAGCTCCGCCCTGGGCACCATAGTAGGGGTGCTGAAGGAGATACTTAACACCAGGAGGGACACTGTGGCACTGCAAGGGGCCCCTGACACTAGCATGGACGATGAACTGCCCACCACCTCCGCCGGCGCTAGTGGACAGGACGCCCGGCCACAGGACCACCACACCAGCACCCCACCCCCTGCAGACGGAGAACCACCCCGCAAACGGTCCCTGAGATCCAGGAACAAGACAGAGCACGATGCCAAGACCCCCGCCAAGAAATGAGACCACCCTGATTGTCATCCTACTGTCCCACTTTGTAACCCTGTCCATCTTGGAACTTCCCCAGCTCCACTTCCTATGCCCATCTGGGCAATGCACCTGTGAGACTAATAGACTGGACTCTGCCATGGACATTCCTCCACCATCACCCCTCACCATTTTACAACCCCCTTCCAATATTGAGCACTTCAATAAACACCCTTGAACCACAAAATAATCTGGAGTCAGTCTGTGATTTCGAAAATGTGTATTAGCAATGACAGTGACAAAATGCGTTTTCAAATGTAATGTCAACATACCTATGTCACACATCTCAAGTCCATGAGGAATCTAAGCAGATGACACACGTTGTAAACCACACCTGTGAAACCGTAAGGGAAATGTACAACTCAGTTACCATATACTGGGTGAAATCGACAGACAGGATAGAGGTAGAAGTGTGAAAGTACTTGTAGTAGGCAGGAATGTGTTCTCACCTGTGTGTCACTGGAAATATTACTGGATAACTGAGTCCCTGTTGTCAGTGTCTTCTTCCTCTGCTTTCTCCTCATCACTGTCCACAGGCTCCACAGCTGCTACAACACCGTCATCTGGACCATCCTCCTGCAGAAAAGGCACCTGTCGTCGCAAAGCCAGGTTGTGAAGCACACAGCAGGCCACAATGATCTGGCACACCTTCCTTGGTGAGTAGAATAGGGAACCACCTGTCATATGGAGGCACCTGAACCTGGCCTTCGGGAGGCCGAAGGTGCGTTCAATCACCCTCCTAGCCCACCCATGAGCCTCATTGTAGCGTTCCTCTGCCCTGGTCCTGGGATCCCTCACTGGGGTCAGTAGCCATGACAGGTTGGGGTAACCAGAGTCCACTAATAGCCACACCCGGTGCCTCTGGAGTTGACCCATCACATAAGGGATGCTGCTATTCCGCAGGATGTAGGCGTCATGCACAGAGCCAGGGAACATAGCATTTACCTGGGAGATGTACTGGTCTGCCAAACATACCATCTGTACATTCATCGAATGATAACTCTTCCGGTTCCTGTACACCTGTTCCCTCCTGTGGGGGGGGGACCAGAGCTACATGGGTCCCATCAATGGCACCTATGATGTTGGGGATATGTCCAAGGGCATAGAAGTCCCCTTTAACTGTAGGCAAATCCTCCACCTGAGGAAAAACGATGTAGCTCTGCATATGTTTCAGCAGGGCAGACAACACTCTGGACAACAAGTTGGAAAACATAGGCTGGGACATCCCTGATGCTATGGCCACTGTTGTTTGAAATGACCCACTTGCAAGGAAATGGAGCACTGATAGCACCTGCACTTGAGGGGGGATCCCTGTGGAATGGCGGATTGCTGACATCAGGTCTGGCTCCAACTGGGCACACAGTTCCTGGATTGTGGCACGGTCAAACCTGTAGTTGATGATCAAATGTCTTTCCTCCATTGTCGACAGGTCCACCAGCGGTCGGTACACCGGAGGATTCCGCTATCTCCTCACTTGTCCCAGCGGACGGTGCCTAGGAATGACAACAGCGACCACAGAGTCAAACAACTCAGAGGTATGTACCCACAGTCTACACAGAACACCATTCATACACAAAATCTGGCCTGTATTTGTGTTGCGCGACAAGGCCTAGGTCTGTGTGACGCAGTTGGTAATGAGGCCATGTGGGCCCCTGAAATGGCGGCTGCCTGACCTCTAAAGTGGGACAATGGGATGTGAGGTAACTGAGCTGGCGTTGTACACCGTCGTGGTAGGCAGTCAAAGACCGCAGCGCAATGCTGCATTGGTTAACATTGGACCCTATGGGTCCCAGGAGCCAATGACGATGTACGCCGGCGGTGATGGTATGCACCGCCGCGGACATGACCGCCATTTTCTATCTGTTGAATCACTCGATACCTGATCTTCGACAGGAGAGGACCTACACTGCAAGTGCTGCTGTGACCTCGGTCTGGAAGAGACAATGGTTCGTGCGTCTGGGGAAAGGGCCCCTGCCTTCACTGCAGAGGAGTTGGAGAAGCTTGTGGACGGGGTCCTCCCCCAGTACACGCTACTCTACGGTCCTCCAGACCAACAGGTAAGTACACAGGGAGCACGTTGTATGGGCTATGCCTGTGTGGAGAGGGCTGGTTGTAAGAATGAAGGGGGCACAGTTCTGCGTACATGAAGGGCTGTGAATGCATTTGCCACATGGCAAGGGTAGGGATGTGGGCCACTCACTTCGACGGTGCAGTTGGTAATGACTTCTCTTCTTTCCCTGTACATGTCATGTAGGTCAGCACCCACCAGAAGAAGGATATTTGGATTGCCATCGCCAAGGACGTCCGGACCCTGGGGGTCCACCACAGACGGAGCACCCACTGCCGTAAAAGATGGGAGGACATTCGCCGCTGGAGCAAGAAGACGGCAGAGGCTCAGCTGGGGATGGCTTCCCAACGTGGGAGGGGTGCCCGTCGAACCATGACCCCCCTGATGTTCCGGATCCTGGCGGTGGCCTACCCTGAGTTGGATGGGCGCTTGAGGGCATGACAGCAGACACAAGGGGGTGAGTACAACATCATTCAGCGGACTTTGCGCGCAGTGAAGGTGTCTGGGTGGGGGAGGAGGGCTGTGGGTTTCCCTAGGCCAGGGCGAGTTCCGTAGGCTAGGCCCCTCCGTAATGCAGGCCATGTGGCACCCCACCCGACCTCTGTAGAGTGCCAAGTACAGGTATACATGCCCCTGTGTCATCTATTTGTGCAGATGTCGACCATAGCCATGTAGGACATATCCCAGGAATTGCATCTGTAGAGCCCAATAGCGCGACGTAGTGCAGGGGGCTGCTGTGTCTGTCTTGTCCGCCAATGGTAGCGGTAAGCCATGCACTCAACCTGTCTTTCTTCTGTCATCCCCCCCCCTTTTTGTGGTCTCCCTGTTCTTGTGTGCATCAGCATCATCAGGCAGAGGTACAGTGGCACCGGAGCACGAGGGAGCTGCATCCCACATGGCCATTGAGGGCCACACCACGGACTCGGAATACCCCAGTGGGACGGAGGGCAAGGGGAGCTTCACGGCGGGGACAGGATCAGCGATGGGAGCTCCCTTGTGGTGGCGGCAAAATCTGTGCCCCCCACTTCTACAGGTACAGCCGCCACCCCCCCCTACCATCACCGCCCTCCCAACAGCCCCTCAGCGTTCGCCCTGTGCCCGCTCACCCAGGAGGGTGGGCATCACCTTCGCCCTCCGTGAGGAGGCCATTGACCTCCTCAGGTCCCTCACTGTTGGGCAGTCTACCATTTTGAATGCCATCCAGGGTGTAGAAAGGGAATTGCAACACACAAATGCATTCCTGGAGGGCATTCATTCTGGTCAGGCTGCCCTTCATCGAACCCTGCAAACTCTGGCCTCAGCACTGATGGCAGCCATTGTCCCTGTGTCTAGCCTCCCCCCTCCAACTTCCTCCACCCAGACCCAATCCCCTGTACCCCAGCCTATCCCAAGCACACCATCAGACCAGCCTGCACACACCTCACCACACAAGGGAAGCTCAGGCAAACATAAGCACCACACATCCCACAGGCACTCACGCAAGCATCACACACATACAGACACACCAACATCTACTGCCTCCACTGTGTCCCCCTCCTCATCGTCTCCCTCCTCCCTCCCAGTCTCGTCTACACTCTCACCTGCATGCACTACCTCTACAGCCACTACGTCCCGCACCAGCACACCCCGCTCACGTGCACTCACCACCCCCACTCCCATTTACACGTTCCCTGTGTCCTCTCCCAGTGTGTATGTGACGCCCCCTCCGAAGATACACAAACGCAGGCACACACCCACCCAACAGCCATCCACCTCACGACAGCCTCCAGCACATGCACCTTCACCCAAAATCACCAAACGTACACCTCCTACAACCACTGCCTCTTCCTCCACTCCCAAACCCCCTCCAGCTACCCGTCCCAGTGTTCCTAAGAAACTTTTCCTGGCCAACCTTGAGCTCTTTCCCACCCCCCCCCCAACTCATACGTCCCGTACTAGCACCTCAGCCAAAAAATCGCCGGGACCAGTGGTGCCTGTTACAGGTATGTGGAGTGCACCGGCCACCAGGCCAGCCAGTGTGGCACGGAGCCACAGCAAAGCCAGTCCCCCCCCTGTGAAGCACCAGAAGTTGGACAGTGCCCGGCGGGAGAGGGGGAAGACTCCAGCCAGCAAAGCCGCTCACAAGGGTCCCGGGGTAGTGTCGATTCAGCTGTGACTCCTCCCAAGGTGGGGAAGGGGCAGAAGAAATCTCCAAAGTCTGGAAGAGGCAGCACGGCGGAGAAGACCGCCATCATCCCCGCTGCCCAGGAGGCCACCGCCAGCCCCATCGTCACTGGCCAGGAGGCCACCGCCGGAGTCACTGGCCAGAAGGCCAGCCCCAGAGTCACTGGCCAGGAGGCCACCACCGGAGTCACTGCCCAGGAGGCCAGCCCCAGAGTCACTGGCCAGGAGGCCACCGCCAGAGTCACTTCCCAGGAGGCCAGCCCCAGAGTCACTGGCCAGGAGGCCACCGCCGGAGTCACTGCCCAGGAGGCCAGCCCCAGAGTCACTGGCCAGGAGGCCACCGCCAGAGTCACTGCCCAGGAGGCCAGCCTAATCGTCACTGGCCAGGAGGCCACCGCCAGAGTCACTGCCCAGGAGGCCAGCCCAATCGTCACTGGCCAGGAGGCCACCGCTGGAGTCACTGCCCAGGAGGCCAGCCCCAGAGTCACTGGCCAGGAGGCCACCGCCGGAGTCACTGCCCAGGAGGCCAGCCTAATCGTCACTGGCCAGGAGGCCACCGCCAGAGTCACTTCCCAGGAGGCCAGCCCCAGAGTCACTGGCCAGGAGGCCACCGCCGGAGTCACTGCCCAGGAGGCCAGCCCCAGAGTCACTGGCCAGGAGGCCACCGCCAGAGTCACTGCCCAGGAGGCCAGCCTAATCGTCACTGGCCAGGAGGCCACCGCCAGAGTCACTGCCCAGGAGGCCAGCCCAATCGTCACTGGCCAGGAGGCCACCGCTGGAGTCACTGCCCAGGAGGCCAGCCCCAGAGTCACTGGCCAGGAGGCCACCGCCGGAGTCACTGCCCAGGAGGCCAGCCTAATCGTCACTGGCCAGGAGGCCACCGCTGGAGTCACTGCCCAGGAGGCCAGCCCCAGAGTCACTGGCCAGGAGGCCACCGCCAGAGTCACTGCCCAGGAGGCCAGCATAATCGTCACTGGCCAGGAGGCCACCGCCGGAGTCACTGCCCAGGAGGCCAGCCCAATCGTCACTGGCCAGGAGGCCACCGCCGGAGTCACTTCCCAGGAGGCCACCACCAGAGTCACTGCCCAGGAGGCCAGCCCAATCGTCACTGGCCAGGAGGGCCCTGCAAGCCACAGCTCAGCTGACCCATGAAGGACCTCCAACCACAGGCCTGCTGTGCAATGAAGGACCGCCTTGGCAAGCACCGCTGAACAGGCCAGGGACCGCTGAACAAGGCAAAGACCGCCATGGAAAGAACCGCTGAACAGGGCAAGCACCGCTGAACAGGTCAGAAACTGCCAACTCAAGCACCGCTGAACAAGGCAAAGACCGCCATGGAAAGCACCGCTGAACAGGGCAAGCACCGCTGAACAGGTCAGAAACTGCCAACTCAAACACCGCTGAACAGGGCAAAGACCGCCATGGAATACACTGCTAGCCCATTAGCGGCAGGGGCAGGGGCAGTGACGCAACAGGGACCGTCACAGGGTGAGTGCTGCACTCTGGGCACCAGTCCCCCTCCAGAACCAGTGGAGACATGCATCCACTCCATCTGTCCTGCACAGGATGAAGCACTCTGGGCACCAGTCCCCCTCCAGAACCAGTGGAGACATGCATCCTCTCCGTCTGTCCTTCCCAGGATGAAGCACTCTGGGCACCAGTCCCCCTCCAGAACCAGTGGAGACATGCAAACACTCCATCTGTCCTGCACAGGATGAAGCACTTTGGGCACCAGTCCCCCTCCAGAACCAGTGGAGGCTGTAATCCACTTGAGAGACTGTGGCTTGCACTCCCCAGGATGGTACAGTGGGCAACCCACCCACTGTAGAGACTTGAGAGACTGTGGCTTTGCACTCCCCAGGATGGTACCGTGGGCAACCCACCCACTGTAGAGACTTGAGAGACTGTGGCTTTGCACTCCTCAGGATGGTACAGTGGGCAACCCATCCACTGTAGAGACTTGAGAGACTGTGGCTTTGCACTCCCCAGGATGGTACAGTGGGCAACCCACCCACTGTAGAGACTTGAGAGACTGTGGCTTTGCACTCCCCAGGATGGTACAGTGGGTAACCCACCCACTGTAGAGACTTGAGAGACTGTGGCTTTGCACTCCCCAGGATGGTACAGTGGGCAACCCACCCACTGTAGAGACTTGAGAGACTGTTGTTTTGCACTCCCCAGGATGGTACAGTGGGCAAGCCACCCACTGTAGAGACTTGAGAGACTGTGGGTTTGCACTCACCAGGATGGTACAGTGGGCAACCCACCCACTGTAGAGACTTGAGAGACTGTGGCTTTGCACTCCCCAGGATACATCAATGGGCATGGAGCCCCCTCGTGGATCTAGCGTGGTGCACTCATCCGGCTGAGGTGCCCCCCTTCCCTTACCCCTGAGGTGCCTGTTGTATTTCTATCTGATGCCCCTGCAGTGTTCTCTCCATTTTGATCAGGATATCTAGTGTGGGCCTCGCCCATGCATTTTGGGCCCAGTGGTCCACGGACAATGAATGGTGCATTACCTGCACTACTAATCGTGGTGTATATTTTGTTTGATGTGTATATATATATATGTACATATTTGGTTACTGTATTTTGATATATTACAATGGTTCAACTCATTTCCTTTTGTCTTTGCATTCTTCCGGGGGGGGTTGGGGGTTGTTACTGTAATGTTTGGTTATGCATTGGTGTGTGTGTTGTAGTGGGTGAGGGTTCTGATGTTGGTTGTGTGTGTCCCTGTGTTTTTCCCTCCCCCCTCCCCTATGTCGTAGGTGCAGTACTCACCGTGGTCTTCGCTGACGGCGTTGTTGATCCTCGTATAGGAGCAGGAAGACTATTGCAGGGAGTATATGGAGTTCCGTCTCCATGGCGTCCGGATTCCTCGTGGGGTGTGTAGAGGTGAGCGTTTTCCCTTTGAAATGGCTGTTTCCGCCGTGTTTTTATCTGCGGTGAATCCGCCCTGGAAAAGGTGGCGGATTGGAAGGTTGTGATACTGTGAGCGGTACATTGTCCTCCGCCTGTCTGTTGGTGGTGACTGCCGCGCTGTCGGTCTTTACCGCCGTGGCGGTCGGAGTGTTAAAGTGGCTGTCTTTGTTGGCTGTTTCCGCCACGGTCATAATTCCAATTTTTTTCCTCCGGCCTGTTGGTGCTTTTACCGCCGCTTTAACACCGACCGCCAGGGTTGTAATGACCACCTATATGTTTATACAGTGGTGGTGTATTTAAGGAAAACATTTCTATGACTTTCTCATGAAAGGGACTGCAGAACAATGTGAAAAGCTACTTTGTGTTGTTTTAATGGAACTGAAATACATCTGTTGGTTTCACTGAATATATTTTAGACTAGTTTCTACTTATTTAGAGATAGTAAATATATTTTTATAACTTTTCAATGGTATTAGTATATAAACCTTTTGTTATTTGTCCTTTTGATTAATTGGTTTGATATGTTTAGGTTTGATATGATTGAATGAATATAGTGGACTGTGATTATTTATTGTTGCAATGTCTATTAGTATAACTAGGCTACATTTATGTGCAATTTGTATCTTTTATTTTGACTTTTACTCTTATTGGTCATTATATATATTGTGACAGATTGTTTTAATCTATTGAGTAAATGTTTATGCTATTACAACTAGTCAGGTGAAATAATAAGCAAAGAAAATATTAGGTAAAGTATGTGCAACATAAACATTTCTTAACAGTAAAAATTTAAAGTGACTATTGAAAAACATACATTTCTTTTCAGGTAATCAACTGTAAGTCACAAAATCAAAACCATAATTAGGAAACAATGGAACCTGATAATGGAAAATGATAGGTTGAAGCAGGTTTACAGTTTCAAGTGGTGTTTGCAAATAGGTGGGTGAAAGAACAGTTGATTTTGATCATGAAGAACATAAACGTGGATTAATAAAAAGGACTGCCTGCACCTAAGGCTAGTACATACCCATATTTGAATTGTATACATTGCTCAATGTGATCAAACGGGAATAGGTGTAACATCCTACCTCATGTAGAAAAATTAAACTTAGGTAATTTGCTTTATGTGATAGTGAACTTTGTATTGACTTCATCAAATAATTGAAGAATTTGAAAGCACTACTAGCACTTCATTTTTGGAAAGAACATCCTAAATTAATCAGATTAGATTCCAAGTCTTGGAATTAATAGTTAAAAAGTATATCATGACCTAAGAACTGTCTGACAAAAACATTGTGCCCTAAATATTGTTAACAAAACATCACTGATTGCTGAATATAAAAGATAATAAAAGAAAATCTACACTCAATGAATCAATATTTTTTAAAGCAATTGTTATTTGCAAACCACGATATATATGTCAGATGAGCTTTTATAGAGTAGAAGGTGTGGCACAAATACAGACTTGTGGAATCAAATTGTCGAATACATTTCAACTGTATGAGATTAATACCAAAGTGAAAATTAAATATGTTTTTTAGAAAGACATGAGCAGTATAAGTTTTGAACATTAGGTACAGCCACGCTAGCATGGCAATAAAAACTTAGGGGCATATTTATACTTTGGTTGCGCTAGATTTGCGTCATTTTTTTTAATGTAAATCCAGCACAAACTTAACTTCATATTTATATTTTGACGCTAGACTTGCCTAGCGTCAAAATATTGGAGTTAACTTCATTTTTTGCCTGCGGAAAACTACCTTGCGTCAATGAGATGCAAGATAGGCGTTCCCGAGCAAAAAATGACTCTAAAGCCTTTGCGCCTTATTTATCCTCCCGTGTAAAAATCATGCACGGGAGGAGGAGGGCCTCAAATAATGGTGCTAAGCCTGTTTAGCTCCATCATTTAATGCCTGGGTCAGGGCAGGCGTTAGGGGACCTGTGGGCCATTTTCCTTGGTCAGAGGTCATGGAAACAGCCCACTGGTGCCCTTCCCTGCACCCAGGGACACCCCCACACACACCTGGAGGACACCTAAGGATGGGAGGACCCATCCCAAGTAAGTCAAGGTAAGTTTTTGTTTTTTAAGTGCCATAGGGGGGCTTCCTTGGGCCCCCTACATGGCACTGTGCCCAATGGCCATGCCCATGGGACATAACTCCCCTGGGAATGGCCATTGGGCAGGGGGGCTTGACTCCTGTCTTTACTAAGACATGAGTCATGTCCATGGGGGTTGTATGTCCAACAATTACACTAGTCAGGTTAGAGTCATTTTTCTGACTCTAACCTGACTAGCGCCATTCTTGGATCCACAACCTCCTGCTACCCCTGCGCCTCCCCCACCCGGTTAGCGTCATTTATTATTACGCTAATCGGGTCTTACCGCCGGCTTGCTTCATTCCTTAAATATGATGCCCGGCTGGCATCCAGGAATGGCGCTAGCCGGCGGTAAACGTTTTGATGCAAACCTGCACTAACACAGGTTTGCGTCAAAAAGTATAAATCAGGGCCTTAATATGCAGTTATCATTATATTGGGTAACATAAGATGGTAGAAACAAACTATAGGTAGGTTTTGAAGTGTGAAAGATTTGTGGTGTTACATTACAGTCAGAGAAACATTGAAGTAGAGGAAAATAAAGGTAATGCATGGGAGGATGAGTAGTGCAAAATGATGGAATAAAGATTGAGAGGCTACAAGGTGGATTGCATTTTGTATATTGCTGAAGGTGAGCAGACCTAGCCAGAGATTCAGAATGAGGTCAATAGATCTGAATGATTCTGATTGAGTTGTCAATAACCACAAGAAAGGGGTAATACAAGATGGTGGACTAAAGATTGACAGACTACAAGATGAATGGCATTTTTATAATTTTGCTGAAGGTGAGCAGACTAGCCAGAGATTTAGGGCCTCGTTACAAGTCTGGCAGTCCGAAACCTGGACCGCCAGACCCGTGGGGAGGAGACCAACACGAGGATGGTGGGCTTCTCCCTGACTCCATTACAAGATTCCCACCGGGCTGACCGGCTGAAACCTCTGAAATCGAAGATTTCCGCTGGTCAGCCCAGAGAATAACCATGCTGCAGCATTGGCCTCGGCTCCTCATGGAGCTGAGGCCAATGCTGTGACACAGAGGGTGCTCGGAGCACACTTGTAATGCACACTGTCTGCTACTGCGACAGTGTGCATTCTGAGAGAGCCTGCCAGGGGAGCCCAGCACTGTCCACCAGCACTGACTTCACGCCAACCTTTCAATGGCGGGGACCCTTCCATGTAAAGACCGGTGGAAAGTGAATCTGTGATCAGCATGGCAGTGCAGCTTTAAGCACCACCGTGGCTAAGCATGACTTCACTGCCACCTATCCATCGGGATCTATGATCCTGGTGGTGGCAGGGGTCCCTTAGCAGTCAAACTGCCAGGGTTGTAATATGCAGTCAGGACTGCCTGGCGTGCGGTGATCCCACCGCCACCATGGGTTTGGCGGTTCTCGGACTGCCAAACTCATAATGAGGCCCTTAGACTGAGAACAATCGCTCTGAATTATTCTGATTGGGTACGCAATAACCACAAGAAAGAACCTGTTGGTTTGCAGAAAATATTTGTTATTGGATTCTATAATGGGAGGTATGTTGATTGATTTTTTGAAAAAAATATTTTGTAGTAATGAACTACAATAATGATGCTCCTGATGAAATGTAATTGTGCTCACAACATGTCATTTCATTTATAGGATGAGATATAGGGGCATATTTATACTCTGTTTGCGCCGGAATTGCGTCGTTTTTTTTTACGCAATTCCGACGCAAAACTAACTCCATATTTATACTTTGACGTTAGACGCGTCTAGCGCCAAAGTTCATGGAGTTTGCGTCATTTTTTTGCGTGGACACCTACTTTGCGTTAATGAGATGCAAGGTAGGTGTTCCCGTCTAAAAAATTGACTCCGAGGCATGTGCGCCGTATTTACACTCCCGGGCAAAATTCACGCCCGGGAGTGGGCGGGTCAAAAAAAATGACGTACGGCCGCTTTTGCGCCGTATTTTAGCGCCTGGTCAAGGCAGGCGTTAAGGGACCTGTGGGCTCGGAAGGAGCCCAGAGGTGCCCTCCCATGCCCCCAGGGACACCCCCTGTCACCCTTGCCCACCCCAGGAGGACACCCAAGGCTGGAGGGACCCATCCCAGGGACATTAAGGTAAGTTCCGGTAAGTACTTTAAAAAAAAAAAAATTGTGGCATAGGGGGGCCTGATTTGTGCCCCCCTACATGCCACTATGCCCAATGACCATGCCCAGGGGACAGAAGTCCCCTGGGCATGGCCATTGGGCAAGGGGGCATGACTCCTGTCTTTGCTAAGACAGGAGTCATTTCTATGGGGATTGGGAGTTGAAAAAAATGGCCCAAATCGGGTTGAGGCGAAAAATTTGCCTCAGCCTGACTTGCCCCATTTTTTGGCGCCCAAGCTCCATACCCCCCTACGCTGGCGCTGCCTGGTGTACGTCGTTTTTTTTCACGCACACCAGGCAGCGCCGGCGGCTAATGCCGGCTAACGTCATTGATTAAATACGGCGCCCGCATGGTGCTTCACAATGGCGTTAGCCGTCGCTAATTTTTGTGACGCAAAACTGCGTTAGCGCAGTTTTGCGTAAAAAAATATAAATATGGCCCATAATGTGCAAAGAATTGAGGCCCATATTTATACTTTTTGGCGCAAAACTGTGCGAATGCAGTTTTGCGTCATAAAGTATAGTACCGGCTTGAGTCATTCCCGAGTGCCAGTTGGGCGCCAAATTTATGGAATCCCCCAAGCCGGCGCAAAGGGTAGGCTAGCATCTTGGAAATTCACATTAGCAGGGTGGGGTGGTGGTACAGCGGAAGGGGGTTTTGCACCAAAAAATGACGCTAGGCTGGTTAGAGGTAAAAAAAAAAAATGCATTTAACCAGCCTAGCGTAATTTCCTGACTCTAAACCATCCATACTACAAGACTCAAATCTTATAAAATACAGGAGTCATGCCCACCATCCCAAGATCCTGCACAGGGGACAAGAGTTCCCTGGGCATGGCCATTGCACCCAGTGACGTGTAGGGGGTCCCATTTCAGGGCCCCCAATGGCACTTTAACAAAAAAAATTAAATACTTACCTCTAGTTACCCTACTTACCTGGGGTGGGGTCTCCTGTCCTCTGGTGTCCCTCTGGTGTGGGTGGGGGTGTTCCTGGGGCTTGTGGTGGGCACTTTTGGGCTCTTTCCATGGTGTTTGACCATGGAAATGGGTCCACAGGTCCCCTAACGCCTGCCCTGACCCAGGCGTTAAATAATGGCGCTAAGCAGGCTTAGCGCCATTATTTAGGCCCGCCCTGTGCACCTTTTTTACATGGGAGGATAAATAAGGCGCTAGGGGCTTTGAGTCATTTTTTGGATGGGAACGCCTACCTTGAATCTCATTGACACAAGGTGGTTCATGCATCCATAAAATGACGTTAACTACAATATTTTGACACCAGATGGGTCTAGCGTCAAAATATAAATATGGAGTTACGTTTGCGCTGAATTAGCATAAAATAATGACGCTAATTCAGCGCAAAGAAAGTATAAATGTGCCCCTGAATGTTGTGAGTATTTAAGGACATAAATTCTGTTGAGAAGTAAACAAGAATGAAAGATATTACAAAGGAAAATTCAGTATTTTAACGACCATTTGAGAAAGGATCATTTAAATGAAGCTAACATAGCAACAAGACATGTATTGTGAATAGTTAAAGGATCATTAAGGCCCTCATTATGAGTCTGGCGGTCCTAGGAGCGCCAGATTCGTGGTGGCAGTCGGACCACCACCAATGCGGCACCAACACTTTTTTGCCAGCCGATGGCCTGGAGGTGCTAGCGGTCTTAATCCACCAGGGCTGGGCTGCAAGCAGCGCTGCCCTGGGGATTACGGGATTACGAGTTCCCTCACCGACAGCTTATACATGGTGGGTGCATGGGCTGTGCAGGGTCCCCCATTGACAGCCCTGTTGCGCTTTCTACTGTCTGCTTAGCAGGCAGTGAAAAGCGCAATGGGTCTTATTGCACCTTATGTGCCACAACTGTTCCGCCAGCTTGATTACAAGCCGTCTTCAATATTGTGGGTTGTTTTCCGCTGGGCGAGTGGGTGGAAACTCTGTTTCAGCCCTCTGACCCAGCGGGAAACTCATAATAGGGGCCGGGGGAAGATCACGGCACTGGCGGTGAACTGACTGTGGGAGTTTGGTGGGTGGCCTTTTCAGCCCGCCAAACTTGAAATGAGGACCTAAGTCTGTTAATATAGTCACCACAGTTTATTGACACAGGAAAACTGTAACATAGACTAATTTGATCTAAAAGGTTCATGTTGGATATGCCATATGCCTCAAGGAATAGAACACTTGATTATGAATAACTTATATGTGTGCTTGTCTGAAATAAATAATTTGCATACTTAAAAATCAAGTGCCACTGTGCAAAATTGAACAATACCTTCTAAGGCCGCACCATGATTCAGTTGAGCTGGGTTACTCTCCTCAGACCACCACAGACCTGAAGCTTTTCTGTGACTGGTAGTGACCTCTTTCCTACTGACTGAGTGGCCACTCCTCTTACTTCCATGAAAAAAGCACACTTAGCAGGCTCCACTTCCACAGCTTCCAAGTTACATTACACACATTGTTTAGAAATCTGTGAGTTAGTAGGTGCCCATTTCAGTTGCTAGTAAACATCTTGGCGAACATCAAAGAAAAGTTGGCATGTTCTGGATTTCTTGCCTCAATATTTACTTTAACTTTCTAAATGTATTGGAAGATGATACCTGTCACAAGGCACTGCCATGCAAACAAACAACAAAATATAATGTGCATTTATACAAGATGTGCTGTTGTCCAGCATATATCTGAAAACTTCATAGAAACTTCATTCTGTGTACTTAAGCCACTCAGCTATCTTGATGAGCATATTGTTTAGATGTCTATCTCAAGTGAAGTAGCTTGGTCAGTATGTTTGGGGGCAGGTGAGCATCAGATTTTCCAACCGTCACACTGGCATTGAATGTAAAAATACATTATACAGAGGCAGGGAGCATGAGAGGGCTAAGGGACGCAGAAAGGGAGAATAATGGAGATTGGTAGAGGTACTAAGTGACGGAAAACATAGTATTATGCAGGGGCAGCTCCTCCATGAGGGCAGAGGAGCGTCGCCCCCGCCAGCAGCGACAGCTGCAAAACCTTTACAAGGAAACGATAACAAACAGTGTTTGTTATTGATTCCTTGTAAAGGGGCGGAGCCACAGGGGTGACATCTCAGAGCGCATGTGTGTTTGGCTGGACGTCTCGGCCGGCGAAAACACACATGCGCACAGGGCTCTGTCCAGCCCAGAAACACTGTTGCTGGGCTGGGGAGAGCCTGCACAGGCTCAAAGTCTGCCTGGGAACGCCCTGGCCCTGGCTGGGGGCTCCTAGCCAATCCTGATGCTGCTTTGAGCAGCATCAGGATTGGCCGCAGGGCAGGCTGGGAGCCTGTGCATGCCTCCAGCCAGCAGAGGACTGGGGCAGGGCGCGGGAGCCTAGGTAAGTTTATTATTTAATTAAAAAATATATATTATTACTATCCCCCCTACCGTGTGCCACCCGCCCCGCCCCCTTCAACACCCACAAACTGCGATTGGTATCATGTAAACCTACCAACATTTTTAAAGACTTTCAAAACAGAAAGCCAAAGAGTGTGTGTGAACGTTTTTGTCTGTGTGTTTGTAAAAAAATCCTGGTGATATCCGACAGACACCTCTCCATACTCGGCTGAAAGCACATGTGCCCCACTAGTTACCAGAGAATACATTTGTTAAGGGGGTGTAACACCCCAAACACCCCCTTGAAGCTATGCCCATGTCTATATCCGAAGAGCCATTTCATTGAAATGTATTAACATATATTATTTGAAAGAGACTGACACTGTTTGTTTTTGTTAATATGAATTCATTCAATGTATTTATTTATTAAAACTAAATATATCTAAATAGGCGAATGCTTGTCTGTGCAAGTGTATGTACATTTAAAAGTGTTAATATGCGAGCATTTATATAGAGCAAATTATTAATATTATATTTATTCATATTTACTATTATTTTTTTTTACTTCTGCAGCCATTTGATAATATCATTTAAATTAAGGTTTTCAATTATATGTTAAAAATGGGACCATTTAGATTAGGGTATGGAAACAAATTAGAATACTGTGCTATTATTACTTTTTAGATAGTGTTAATTTCCATTTAAGCGCTAATATGGATGCTTTAACTCTTTTGTGCACAAAGCATAAAGAATTAACCCATATTTATACTTTTTTAGCGCCGCATTTGCGTCATGTTTTGACGCAAAAGCGGCGCAAACTTACAAAATACAATTGTATTGTGTAAGTTTGCGCCGTTTTTGCGTCCAAAAGCGGCGCAAAAAGGGCGCTAAAAAAGGTTAATTACGGGCCTAAATGTATCTATCATGGTGCTAAGTAGCATCTAAGTGCACATTAGCAAAGATCAGAAAATCAGAACCACCCAGCCGAGTTACGTAATCCGTTAATGCATCTGCCACTTTGAAATTGTTGAAGGACTGTGGAAACATCAAAATGTTAAAGTCTGCAAGACGTAAGCGTTACTTCTGGGTTATCAGTAAAAGTAATTTTCTTAAAATATTGTTTGTGTAAATCCACATTAAAATTAGCATCCTGTAGAATATTCTTGTTTTTCCTCTTTTTAGTTTTTTAATTAATGATCTCTACGGTGTTTCTCCATTACCTTGTTTTAAAGTAACAATTTGGTGGTGCAATGCATTTTTAAATGGGTGTGTAGCTATGTCTTCCCCGATATGAGTCTACAATGTATCAAAAGTGTCTTTTTTTTTAATTCTGATTAATGATTTGACGATGTAGACCATTAATCAGATACTGACATCTTAAAGGGGGTGTTGAGCACAGCTTCTCCTTTGGAAATCGTATCAGGTAGCTGGATAAGGAGGAGGCAACGGTCCAGGAGCCCATTGCCTCTTCCTTCTATGTTTTCCCAAAAGGTAACCAGCCTGCTTTCAAATAAATGTTTGCTGTCTGAGAAAGCAAATGCAGGGACCAATCCCTTCTTCCCTTTTATATCATTTTCTTATTTCCCGTGAATAGACAACTTGTGATTTGACGTTTTACTATGCAAAGTACATCGCAAATAACATACCCATTCGCAAGCCAGTCTGCTGCTAATTCCCCATCTCTGGTTTCCAAATGGGAAAAGTACATATCGTCAGTTTTGTGCAGCATCCGACACACTGTGGCTGGATGTGTGGACAGGGTTATGGAGAGGGGGAGCAGCAGCAAATTATCCGGCCTACAGACAACTTGAAATAATATTTAAGTGAATTCCTATCACCGACACACACTATAACATTTAAAAATAGGAGCGTAACCTCCATTGCTGCAGTAGCATGGGGGTCCAGGGGCCTGAGGGGCCCACTAAAACCTGTTTTTTGGTTTATTTCAAAGTTCAGACAGAGGCCAGGGCCCCAGTTCGTTTCTTGCACTAGTTACCATAACACACTGGCTACACTCCAGTCCCAAAACATACCTCAGCAGGAAAAAATTCAAAATGACACTAATGACTAGGCATACACAAGTGTTTTTTCCAGCACTATATTTCTTCTGATTTCATATTAGAGTATTCCTGTTTTTAAGCCTCCCACTTTGAAACACAGCAGAGAATATGAAGCTCCAAAGACTTCTGCCGACAGCTCCTCTTACAATTCCCACCGTGCGTCACCGTACTTAACAAGGGCCTTTTTTGAGATAAGCAGGGTGTTTTTTTTTGCTTGAAACAGGCAACTTTATCTAACAATGTCTGTCATACATTGAAAAGCGAGCATTGAATCCGAGTGCTATACAGCAAATCTTAAGGGGATTGAGAGTGTACGGGGGACAATAAAAAATGAATAATAGTAATATATATATTTTTAAAAACCGTATCTGTCCCAATGCCTCCAGTCACCTCACGCTCCTCTTCTGATGGTGTCCCAGCAGTCTCTGGGACATCAGCACAGGTTTCCCACGCAATCCTGGTGCAGCTCTCATGCCATACCTAGCATGAAAGCTGCACCAGGATTGTTCTGAGTGGCTTGGTCCGCCGCTCAGACACAGCGTTGGAGTCTATGCAGTTTCTCCAACCTGGCTGTGCAACACAGCTGGGTTGGAGAAACCTAAGTGTGCATGTCAGTTTGGACAGTTTCAGACGGCCGGCCAAACTGACCAGGGCACTTAAGGGCATATTTATACTTCATTTGCAGTGAATTTGCGTAATTTATTGTACACAAATTCCGTGCAAAACAAACTCCATATTTATATTTTGACGCTAGACACGTCTAACGTCAAAATATTGGTGTTTGTACCATTTTGTAGATGTGTGAACCTACCTTCCGTCAATGAGATGCAAGGTAGGCGTTCCCATCTAACAAATGGTGCTAACCCTATAGCCCTATATATAGCTGCCCATGCTAAAATAACGCACAGGTGGGAGGACAGGCTAAATAATGGTGCAAAGCTTACTTTGCACCGTTATTTAACACCTGGGTCAGACCAGGTGTTAAGGGACCTTTGAACCCATTTCCATGGATGAACACCATGAAATTAGTCCACAGGTGCCCTCCTCAAGCCCCAGGAACACCACCACCCACACCAGAGGGACAAAGGAGGATGGAGGACCCCACCCCAGGTAAGTAGGGTAAGTATAGGTAAGTATTTTATTTTTTAAATTGAAGTGCTATTGGGGGCCAACTTGGTGCCCCCTGCATGGCACAGGGTGCAATGGCCATGCCCAGGGGACACTGGTCCCCTGTGCTGGCCATTGGGGGTGCTGGGCATGACTCCTGTCTTTTCTAACACAGGAGTCATGTGGTATGGATGGTTTTGCGTCAGAAAACGACACAAGGCTGGTTGAGGCATTTTTATTGCCTGTAACCAGCCTAACGTCATTTTGTGGTGCAAACCCCCCCCTTCTCGCATACCACCACCCCCACCCAGCCAACCTCATTTTTTTTCACGCTAGCCCACCCTTTGCGTTGGATTGTTCCATTCCATAAATTTGGTGCCCGACTGGTGTCCTGGAATGGCGCAAGCCGGTGCTATACTTTTTGACGCAAAACTACGCAAACGCTGTTTTGCGTCAAAAAGTATAAATATGGACCATAGTGCACTTACTCCACTCCTCCTCTTTCCTTCCCCCTCCCATGTCCAGACCCACCCCTCCCTTCACATGCTGGCTCAACTGAGCCAGCAGCTGAAAAATAAAACAAAATATTGTTATATTTTTCAGCTGCTGGCTCTTAGCAAGTGGGGCGACGCTCCTTCGCCATTGGGAAGGGGCCGTATCACATAAAGTGCACACTCAAATACCTAGGTTTTAAGTCGCTGAAATGATGTAGCACAGCTAAATTACCACTTCAGACAGTAATACATGGTTGCTTGCCATGGGAATTTTCAAGGCATGTGCTGCTTTTGGCTGGAAATATAGCAGCATTTGTTAAAAGGGAACAACTGAACAAAACACAGAAACATACAAAAAGCAACATATCAACACATTTATAGCAATAAGACTCTTCACAACAAAACACATCTGCAGTACAACACAATGAAATCATATTGCAGTAATGCAGCACAAAACACAACAGTAAAAAAAGTAACAGAGTAAATCATCATCACAAAACAACACCATACAAAGAACATGCACACATGTTCTTATCACACATTACCACCAACAGAAGTTTGTTTTCATAATGCTGTGATAAAGGGTGTTTTTACGAAGCACTATCTTAACTTACCACAAATAGCATCAGCCAAAATGTTTGTGATCTTGCACACATTGCCGGATACAGGCACATCCTATTGATCCTGTGGCGTTGTGGACATCTTTACTGGGGTGTTGGATGCGTGCATGGAGTTCATTTCTGAGATGGCATTTTCTTAATCACTCAAATAAACTAATAACAAACATTGTTTCAGTTGTATCGTTGAGATCCTGTGGCACTCTATAAATCTGTTCTTCACCGTTTAATTTTTTCTACCCTATTCCTGTATGACAGGTGCTCAGAACCAGTGTATGTGGAAACGGACACTCCCCACTGTTCAGAAAATGCAGTAGTGCCTGCATGCCTGAAAATGCAGTGGATACCAGATATCACAAAGGAGCTCAAACCTCCTTCCTGTCCACAGAGAAGGTGAGGACAGAACAGTGCAATACTGGACAGGACTACACACAAAGATCTCAGCATTTGCAAAAACTACCAAAAGGACCACAGGCACTGAACCCCAGACGTTTTTGTTTAAATTGATGCAAACATCATGTGTTAAAAAATACCTAAATTAGCCTTAAAAACACAAAACAAGATCAAGTAAGGGAGAAAGTACAAAATAAAGGTGGGATATGACAGGCATTCTTTCAGTGGGGTCTGTTCTATCTGTTAATTGCCAGCCACCTGCTGACACAAAGATCAGTCTGGAACGGTGTGAGGAAAATGTCATTTTTGCAGGATCACCCCCACTTTTTGCTCAATTTAGTGCAGGTGTATGGACTCTGAACCCAGGGGCACTGCCTTTCAGCGCCCAGTGTGTGTGATCTGACCCCTAAATAGGTGTAAAATTGGATAATCCCTGATTGGATATTAAATTTATCTGTGCATCCCAAGTACATGGTACTCCAGTGTACCAGTGGCCTGTAAGTTAACGTGTCTCTAACGGACTGCAGGAAGTATTGTGCCAGCTGCTGTGGCCTAGCTGAGCAGCTTTTAAACACAGATTTGACCTTGGAAGAGATACCTTTTGCCAGGGCCTAAACTTCCTTTTTAATACCGGAAAGTCAACCCTAACGTAAAAAGTAAAAAGAGTCACGCCATAGTCAGCTGGCACATAAAAAGAAAGTCTAAACTTGTCGTCTTTAAAAAATAGCTGCAGTTGGTGCAGGAGATAATACTCCAATCATTTTTCTGGGCCGCTATGGCACTGCACTGGCTGCACCCTGTGTAGCTACGCCATTGATCAAGTTGTTATATTTCAGAGCAGTGACCATCTTGGGTGAGGAAAGAACCCTCTCAACCTACAATTAGTGAAGGTAAACATCAGACTGTGGAATGTTTACTTCACTCATTGTGCACTATATGGGGCATATTTATACTTTGCGCTGAATTAGCGTAATTTCTTTTATGCTAATTGAGCGCAAACTTAACTCCATATTTATATTTTGACTCTACACCCGTCTAGCGACAAAATATTTGAGTTAAAGTAATTTTTTTGGATGCGTGAAACCACCTTCCGTCAAAGAGATGCATGGTATGCGTTCCCATCCAAAAATGACTCGAAGCCTCTACAGGGAGTGCAGAATTATTAGGCAAATGAGTATTTTGACCACATCATCCTCTTTATGCATGTTGTCTTACTCCAAGCTGTATAGGCTCGAAAGCCTACTACCAATTAAGCATATTAGGTGATGTGCATCTCTGTAATGAGAAGGGGTGTGGTCTAATGACATCAACACCCTATATCAGGTGTGCATAATTATTAGGCAACTTCCTTTCCTTTGGTAAAATGGGTCAAAAGAAGGACTTGACAGGCTCAGAAAAGTCCAAAATAGTGAGATATCTTGCAGAGGGATGCAGCACTCTTAAAATTGCAAAGCTTCTGAAGTGTGATCATCGAACAATCAAGCGTTTCATTCAAAATAGTCAACAGGGTCGCAAGAAGCGTGTGGAAAAACCAAGGCGCAAATTAACTGCCCATGAACTGAGAAAAGTCAAGCGTGCAGCTGCCACGATGCCACTTGCCACCAGTTTGGCCATATTTCAGAGCTGCAACATCACTGGAGTGCCCAAAAGCACAAGGTGTGCAATACTCAGAGACATGGCCAAGGTAAGAAAGGCTGAAAGACGACCACCACTGAACAAGACACACAAGCTGAAACGTCAAGACTGGGCCAAGAAATATCTCAAGACTGATTTTCCTAAGGTTTTATGGACTGATGAAATGAGAGTGAGTCTTGATGGGCCAGATGGATGGGCCCGTGGCTGGATTGGTAAAGGGCAGAGAGCTCCAGTCCGACTCAGACGCCAGCAAGGTGGAGGTGGAGTACTGGTTTGGGCTGGTATCATCAAAGATGAGCTTGTGGGGCCTTTTCGGGTTGAGGATGGAGTCAAGCTCAACTCCCAGTCCTACTGCCAGTTCCTGGAAGACACCTTCTTCAAGCAGTGGTACAGGAAGAAGTCTGCATCCTTCAAGAAAAACATGATTTTCATGCAGGACAATGCTCCATCACACGCGTCCAAGTACTCCACAGCGTGGCTGGCAAGAAAGGGTATAAAAGAAGGAAATCTAATGACATGGCCTCCTTGTTCACCTGATCTGAACCCCATTGAGAACCTGTGGTCCATCATCAAATGTGAGATTTACAAGGAGGGAAAACAGTACACCTCTCTGAACAGTGTCTGGGAGGCTGTGGTTGCTGCTGCACGCAATGTTGATGGTGAACAGATCAAAACACTGACAGAATCCATGGATGGCAGGCTTTTGAGTGTCCTTGCAAAGAAAGGTGGCTATATTGGTCACTGATTTGTTTTTGTTTTGTTTTTGAATGTCAGAAATGTATATTTGTGAATGTTGAGATGTTATATTGGTTTCACTGGTAATAATAAATAATTGAAATGGGTATATATTTTTTTTGTTAAGTTGCCTAATAATTATGCACAGTAATAGTCACCTGCACACACAGATATCCCCCTAACATAGCTAAAACTAAAAACAAACTAAAAACTACTTCCAAAAATTTCAGCTTTGATATTAATGAGTTTTTTGGGTTCATTGAGAACATGGTTGTTGTTCAATAATAAAATTAATCCTCAAAAATACAACTTGCCTAATAATTCTGCACTCCCTGTAGCGCCTTATTTATCCTCCTGTGCAAAAAAGGTGCACAGGGGAGGAGGGCCTAAATAATGGCGCTAAGCCTGCTTAGCGTGATTATTTAACACCTGGGTCAGGGCAGGCATTAGGGGACCTGTGGACCCATTTCCATGGTCATACACCATGGAAAGAGCCCACAGGTGCCCACCCCAAGCCCCAGGAAAAGCCCCACCCAAAACAAAGGCACACCAGAGGGACGCCCGAGGATGGGGGGACCCCCTCCTAGGTAAGTAGAAGTAAGTATTTTAAAACGTTTTGTAAAGTGCTATTTGGGGCCCTGAAATGGCCCCCCTACATGGCACTGGGTGAAACAGTCAAGGCCAGGGGACCCTTGTCCCCTGTGCTGGCCCTTGGGGTGATTGGCATGACTTTTGTCTTTTATAAGTAAGGAGTCATTTGGTATGGATCGTTTCGCGTCATGAAATGACACTAGACTGGTTAAAGGCATTTTTTGCCTCTAACCAGCCTAGCGTCATATTTTGGTGCAAACTGCATTTGCTCAGTTTTGCGTCAAAAACTATAAATATGGGACTATGTTTGCTTAAGATAATTGAGTATGTACTTGAGAAATGCCTTGGAAGTGCAAACGTGTTGTCTGGGACACCATAATAAACCTCTATTTTTTTTCACTGGAGAGGAGTGGTGCCTATTTTGTTTGGTTGGAGTATATGTATTGAATGGGTTTCACAGCCTGTTGTCTGCACTGACATTGGAAGGTAGAGGAGGTCGGTTAACCCCTGTAGAATAGTGCTGAAAATTTGAGTGCCAACACCCACCACCCCTCCAGCACGTAATGAGGTGTGTTAATGGAGCAAATTTGTTAATCACTGGAAATACAGGAGGCAGATGCCCAGAGCATTTGTGGACTTTGGATGCCTTGGCCTGCAGATTTTTATACCTATATAATTCCAAAGCCTGACTAGTTAAATGAATAGGCACAGTACATGGCAAGGGCCTGCAATGAGATGTTTGAGGTTTTAGTAAAATGTACCAAAATTTGCCTTGATTCCACAAGTGCAGAACTGCTGAAACTGAAAGAGGAAATCAATAAATACAAGGAAGAAAAGTATGCTAAGGAATTTCTTGAAACAATGAACAACTCAATACAAAGGTAATATCAGTTTCAAAACAAGAAGGAAGTTCCTTAGAGACAAGAAAGACAAGGCACAGAGAAGAATTTTATCGTTTTCAAAAAGATTGGAAATGCCAAGAAAACAGCTGCAGATCCCCCAGTCACACAGACCTCAAGCATTGCTGCTGAAAGGATCAAGCTCAGATATGAGCTTAAACATGGATGAGTTACCTGGTACATCAACTGAAACCAACAAACAAAAACAATGCAGTTTGTTAGAGGAGTTCTGACACCTCAAGCAACATCAAGAGACACACAAGAGGGGCCAGGAAGAGAAGGTGGCAGAGGATGAGGAAAACAAGGAGGGGGTCGAGGGGACCCAGAAACAGAACTCCTGAGGGGATACAACCCAAAGGATTAACAATGAAAGAAGCTGGTGATCAAACTATTATTAACATATCAGATCATACTTTGACAGATATTGAAAAGAGTGTATTGGATATGGGTCTCTCTTTCTACCCAGCTGCTGGCATTATTAATTCACACTCAAGATCTGATCTTTTCCAATTCTGTAGTAAATTGAAACTCATTAATTTACACAGACTGCAGAGATTCAACCAAAAGCGGAGGAGGATAAGTGGGGATGATTTTTGGAGAGATAAGTAATTTATCATGTTAGTATCAGCTTGACATTGATGATGCTGACATCAGAGTCATGTACCAATATAATACACTAGCATCACAGCATGTGCGTGGTCAAGAAAGGAGTGAGTGGGATCCCACGCCGAAGGACATTATTTGGGAAATGGGATTCTGTGTGGATTTTGCTTCACACAGTGGTTTCAATCCCAAACATTGTTACAATCTCAACACTCCATACAATGCTATTGACTCTTTCCAGGACGGACACAATAGTTATGGAAATGCAGTTGAGTGATCAAAGACATGAGTTTAGATATAGCCTCACTAGAGAACAGAGAATGGATTTTAACACACAATCTAAAGATTCTATTATTATTATTAAACCCTCAGACAAGGAGGTAATATTGTTCTTATGAATGTTGCTGACTACTGTGAGGAAACTCATAGACCACTGGATCAGATCATCTGCCAAACTGAGTGCGGTTTGTCCTAAAATACTTTGACTCATTACATGAGTTGAGAGCTAGAGGTTTAATTGACAATGAATATTATTTCCTCAAAGTCAACAATGTTAGGAGCATAAGTATTCCACTAAACTACCAGGAAGGATGATAGTCCTAGCTACTGGTCAGTTGATGGAAACCACTGCCATGTATTTAAATAATTTTCTTGCACCACATGTGCTCACACTACCTTTCTATTGTAGGGATTCCACAGACTTCCTTACCAAGATATATGGTATTCACTAGGAAGTCACCTATATAACGTGGACACTAGACATCTGTTCCTTATACAGTTGTTTTAACCATCAACAAGGCAGGGTGCATGCTCCATTTTCTTATAAATCATACCCATCAGGCAGTTGGATCACACCAACATGCTAAGACAAATGATGAGTTTCTATCTGGAACAAAACATCTTCATGGTTGACAATACTTACCGCCAGGTATCATGTACTGCAATGGGCACCTGCTTCACCCCCAGCTTTGCAAATTTATTCATAGGCTGTTGCCAATTTATTCATGGGCTGTTGAGAGAGGCAGTTGGCCTAGACTGAAAGGTATGATGTAGTTACCCTCCACATTACATTGTGGGTTAAGTATATATAGACAGCCTTTTCATCACGTGTAATAGCAGTATAAGTGAGCCTAACAAATATGTAGAACAACTGCAGGCCAATTATCTCAACTTCAGCTTCACTCACAAAATAAGCAGAGAATTATTAGAATATCTTGATATCCTCCTGATGGTCACAGATGGATAACTGATCACCAGACATTTCAGGAAGGAAACTGTGCGAAACAGCATGTGACAGACTGATAGCCATCGCCCAGTGGGGCTCAAGTGGTTTAGCAGGTATTGGGACTTGTGTGGGCCAAGAAGAACTGCTCGACCAAGACTTTACAAGATGTCCCTCTCAAGACCGAAGCAACTGCTTAATAAATCCATCACAAAACTATAGTACCTCAAGTGTTGATTGAAGGCCCTCCTGAGTCAAATGCAACTGCTTCAAATGTCCTTTACAAAGCTGAGGGGCTTGGCTGCAACTTAAAAATGTACATATAAACACATGCTATACTAATTAAGTGTGCTTGTTTTATATGGTATAAATAAAGTCAAGATGTTCCCAAACCTCCAGTGCTTTAAAAGGCTCCTTTCTAGCCAGTTGCAAAGTACTCAAAATCTGATCATAAAGCTGTAGTACTTCAAGTGGTTATTAGGTGCCTGTCTTAAGTGAGATCCAACTTGTCTCTACAGATCTACAGTGCCTTGGGGCATATTTATAAGAAAGTGGCACATCATAGATGATGCACCACATTTCTTGCGCCCACCTACGGCATCTAATGACACCATGGTTGCGCTGTTTTACAATCCGGCGCACCATTAGCACAATATCGTCAACATTTTTGGCAAAGCACAGCAAGGCTCATAGGTTACTATGGGTGTGCCATTTTAACGCCTGCTCTGAGTAAATTTCACTGCACCATTTTTTCAGGCCTCCCTGCAGCGGAAGGCACCCTTGCATGCATTATGCCTGACCCAGACATAATGTGGTATAAGGGGGTCACAAAGTGGTGCAATGCAAGGATTGCACCACTTTGTAAATATGACGTGGTGGAAAAGCCACTTTGGCGGAAACAAATGACGCTATGGCGGCACTAAGGTGGCGCAAGACGTTTGTAAATACGCCCCTTTATTTGTTAAGGTGGTGTCTCTTGAATCCGATGGCAAAGCCTAGAACCTCTTCAATGAAGCTGCAGTCCCTCAGACAGTTGGTAGGAGTCCACCTTGAGTAGGAAACAAATGCTTTAAATGACCTTCACAAAGCTGAGTGGTGTAACTTCAATATATACTGTACATTTGCATACACACTTTTGCTTTTGTATTGATTTGTGCTTGTTTTCCAAAGGAAAAGTAAAGTAAACATACCAAACCTGGTTCACATAGTCATTCAATATTGCAGATTTCAATAGAATAGCATTTACTTGTAAATGGAAGTGTCTATAAATATAAAACCTTGGTGGGGGCGATGGGTTTGCATTTCAGTTGGACGTGTACATGTTCATACTCTCAATGCAGTAACGCCATGCTCTGCTTATGACTTCACATATTAAATCACTTATGACATGTTCAGTGGCATCATTGATGACATCACTGATGACATTTGGCTTTCTGTCATTTAAAAAAAAAAGATTGGAATCACCTGTGTAGGAAAGAAACAAACTTGTGACATTCACTCAAGTACATAGCACATATCGTAGCACATAATAGAATATTTTGTTTCCTCACAGTTTGTAGAGCTAGCAAGCACATATTTTATTCCAGCTCTGACCAAATAAACAAGACATTAAGAACTATTTCCACCCCGTACCCTCCCAAAAGCCTAAATCTGCAGCAATGGGATCAGCGTGTTAGCCACTCCTCAGTGTTCCAAGACATACTCACATTGTGTCCCATAGCTCATTCCATTGGCCCCAGATTTTGGAAAATTTCTGAGGGCAACCCTGTGATCAGTATTTAGTTTCCTCTCTATGCATTCACCAGTCCATGATCTGGGCTCATTGACCCACTCAGGGAACAATCCTGCTGCCCCCAAAACAGACAATGTCCCTTTTGGCCACCATCATTGCAGTATTACAGAACAATAACACACATTTGGAAAGCATTTGTTCATTCCATATCCTCAATGTCACCAATTTCGGTGTGAGATCAACAGACAATCCAGTGGTTCTTGATCTTTGCTGTCTTATCTTAGACCAGAACACTTAGATCTGCAGCCCTTCTTCCTTTTAATTAATGCAATGGCCCCTTGGAGTGGGCCCCTCCCTTTTTTTTATTGAAGTCAGCCTCTCAGGATGGGGTCCTCAGAACCTTTCAAATCTTGGTGAGGGGAACCCAACAGCCACCACCCCTTTTCTATGAGTGTGGCCTATCGGGATGGAGTCCCCAGGGCCCAAGAAAGCTCAGGGAAAGGGGCTATGCAGCCCCCTTCCCATAAATGAATATACCCTACACCTGCAGATGGAGTTCCCAATGCCCAAAATGGGCTCGGGGAAGGGGGCTCTACTCACAACTCCTCACCATATATTTAGTAATCAGAACGGCAGCTGCAATTTCGTTTTTTCTTTTTTTGTTGTAATCCTGAGGAAGTCCTGGGGACAAATACAATTTATTTTCATTTTGGCAACAGGGTGTCCTTTTGCCCCCCCCCTGCCCCCAGGAGGGCCGAGGGGTTTCTGTAAATTAGGAACTAATTTTCCCTTATACTTTTGAGAGTCTTGGACTTTAGGGACAGATTATTCAGTTGCAATGTATTAAAAAATGTTTGTGGGTTGTACCCGGTAAAAACAAAAAAAGAGGTGAAACCTGTGGAAGTATGGATACCATTAATTTATGGTAATTCTGCTGCAGGTAAGAGGGAATTCCAATTACCTTGGGTAGCAGAGATATAATATGTTAAAAAGTCTTCAAGAGTTTTGTTTAATGTTTTGATTTGACCTTTCAATTGAGGATGAACGCCCTAGGTTAGGGCTTTTTAAATACCTTGGCCCAGATCTACTAATGGGTGGCGTTATCTTTGCATCACATAAGGTGAGACAAGGGAACTCAAGCCCTTAAGTCAGATTTAGGCAAGGCAAGCGCAAATCCACCTAGAATGGCTCCGTGGCTTAGTAAATCTAGAGTAACATAAGGCAGTGCAAGTCGGCTCCTTGCGTTACTCTGCAGTGGGAAGACGTTCCATGGATGGAGTGTGGGTGTTCCCATGCATCCACCCATGGATTTTGGCACATTCACAGATTTAATAAGAAGAGTAATCTGGGAATGCGTCAAAATGCTACGCCTTCCCCAAAGAGGTGTAACAAGGAGAAATATATTTATTTCTCCTCATTATTTCCTCTTTCCACACGTGCTGCATAATGCAGCACGTGTGGAAAGAGGAAAATGCCCCTCAGGTTTGCTTTTGTGCAGGAAGATATCCTTTCATGCACAAAAACAATCAAGCCTTTCACACTGGAACCCTTGCACCATGGTGTAAGGGTGCCTGCATTGGTACTAGGCAGCACCCAGTGCACCAGTATAGGAAGAAAGCAGGATACCTCATATCTTAGTAGACATGGCACATTCCTGCTCTCTCCCTGTCACACAGCGCAGCATAGCAAATCATCTTTCTGCACTGCGCTGTGTTGTGTGACTTATATCTGGGTAGAAGACCATAGCCATTTCTATGGTCAGGTCTTACCACCTGTGTTGGGTTCTGAACAAATAATGTCTCCATTCTAAAAGAAAATATTTAGATGCTAGCAGTTCCTTCTCAAGTACATAATAGTTCCTATCTGCCATAGAAAATATCTTTGAGAAGAAACCCACCGGGTGTTCTCCTTTAGGACTGGGTTAAATCAAGACATCATTCATGGCATGAACTGATGCGTCACGTTCTACTATAAAGGGTTTGGTAATATCCAGTTGCTGTAAAATAGGGGCCTTATTGCACTTTGATTTTAAACATTTAAGAGTGAAGGAAGCTTCCTGTGACCAATGAAAGGGTGTATTCTTCCTTAATGGGTTGGTAATCAATAGAACAGGTTGAGAGAAATGTTAAATGAATTTCCAGTAATAGTTTGCTAGCCCCAAAACAACTCTCACCCTTTTGGGTCGCCTTAGTGTCATTTATTTTAATGCTAAAGAGGCACTAATTTAACTCCATATTTATATTTTGACACTAGACCTGTCTAGCATCAAAATATTGGAGTAAGTGCCATTTATAGGACGTGCCAGCCCACCTTGCGTCAATGAGATGCAAGATTGGCGTGCCCATATTTAACACCTGACGCAGAAACAACGCGCCCTGGGGGGTGGGGCATAAATAATGGTGCTAAGCCCGATTAGCGTACTTATTTAATGCCTGGTCAGACTAGACGTTAAAAAAGTGCAGGTAGGCCCATTTCCATGGGAAAACACCATGGAATGGGCACATAGATGCCCACCCCAAACCCCAGCATCACCACCACTCACTCCACAGGGACACTACAGGATGAGGGAGCCCATCCCAGGTAAGTTGCAAGGTAACTCGCAAGGACAACGCCGCCCGACTTCCCAGGAGAAATCGACGCGACGCCTGCCGTGAGATCAAAACTTTGACGCACGGCCTCGCAAGGACAACGCCGCCTGACTCCCCAGGAGAAATCGACGCGACGCCTGCCGTGAGATCGAAACTTCGACCCGCAGCCCAGCAGAACGACGTGCAGCCGGAAAACAAGCAGGAAAATCCACGCACAGACCCGGAACATCTGGTACTCCCCGCGAACCACAGAAAGAGACGGTCCGCGCACCGGAAAATGACGCACGACTCCCCGCATGGAAAATAACGATGCAAGTCCGTGTGTGCTGAGGAGAAATCGACGCACACACCAGTTTTCCACGTACCTCTTCTCCTGTGGCCCTCTGAGGAGATTTTCCACCAGAAACCAGGTACTTTGTGTTTGAAAGAGACTTTGTTTACTTTCTAAAGACTTAAGACACTTTGGGGGTGATTTTAACCTCCGCCGTCCGCCGCCAAGTTACCGGCGTGAAATGACCGCACCGCAGTCAAAAGACCGCGGCGGCCATTTAAACATTTCCGCTGGGCTGGGGGGCGCTCTCCGAAAGAGCGCCCGCCGGCCCAGCAGAAATGCCCCTGCAACGAGGACGCCGGCTCAGAATTGAGCCGGCGTAGTTGCAGGGGTGCGACGGGTGCAGTTGCACCCGTCGCGTATTTCAGTGTCTGCAAAGCAGACACTGAAATACTTTGCGGGGCCCTCTTACGGGGGCCCCTGCAGTGCCCATGCCATTGGCATGGGCACTGCAGGGGCCCCCAGGGGCCCCGCGGCACCCCCTACCGCCATCCTGTTCATGGCGGGTTTCCCGCCATGAACAGGATGGCGGTAGGGGGTGTCTGAATCCCCATGGCCATGGAGGATTCAATGGGGCAGCGGTAAACCGGCGGGTGACCGCTGGTTTACCCTTTCTGACCGCGGCTGAACCGCCGCGGTCAGAATGCCCTCGGGAGCACCGCCAGCCTGTTGGCGGTGCTCCCGTGGTCGGTGACCCTGGCGGTCACCGGCCGCCAGGGTCAGAATGACCCCCTTTATATCACTTTTCAGTGATATCTTTACAAATTCATATTGCAACTTTGATCGTTTTGACCTGAAGATACCCAGATAAATATTATATATTTTTCTAAACACTGTGTGGTGTATTTTTGTGGTGTTATGCTATGGTGTTGTATGATTTATTGCACAAATGCTTTACACATTGCCTTCTAAGTTAAGCCTGACTGCTCGTGCCAAGCTACCGGAGGGTGAGCACAGGCTGATTTTGGATTGTGTGTGACTTACCCTGACTAGAGTGAGGGTTCTTGCTTGGACAGAGGGCAACCTGACTGCCAACCAAAAACCCCATTTCTAACATATCCCAACTACTGTAATGGATGGGGCAGTCTTACTGGACAGGAATTAATAAGGTGCCCTTCTTGACAACAGTATAGGCAAAGGCCAAGTTTCTGTCTCCTTGCCTTCTCTTCCTTGCCTAAAGGGCCCCTTGTAACCCCAAACTGCTTAGGTTCTTCTTCCAAGTCAATAACTTTGGTGATGGTTGAAAAGGTGCCCTAAAAATGATCTCTGAGGTTTGATTTCTTTTTTCTTGGTGTCTGTCTTGAAAATGACTGTCAATATGGAGGCTAACCAAATAAGATTTTGAAGAGTTCGGGGCCTAGCTACTCGGCTAACTAGTCCTTAAACTCCTCTTTTAGTCCTTTTCAGAAGATAGTGAACAAGGTTGAATCTGTCTAATCAGTTCCCCTAGCCAGTCTTTTGAATTTTGCTATACATGAATACAGATCCATGGGACTCTGTGAAAGTTCTAAATATTGTTCTTGGACCGCAGCCTATGATCTTGATGATGAAACATTTGATGAAAAGCTGTCCAGATGGCAGGATAGTTGTCCAGAAGAGGGCTGGACTTTAAAAGCAGAGGCATCGCTCATGTTAAGGGTATTGCTTATTATAAAGCCTACTTTAGAGCATTAGGAAGCATAGATTCAGGGCTTAAATGTAAAACTGACGTGGCAGGTGTCCAGGAATGTTTTCAGCAATTTTGAAATTTCCATCAAACTACATCTAAGCTGAACCAGCCAGAGGAGGATCCATTGAACCTTGTTGTAGTATGGCTAAGGTCTGTCGAAGAGACTCATTCTCAGAGCTCAAATCCTGGACTTGCAGTGTACGGCTATTAACTATTGTGAAGAACTCTTGCACCTGAGACACTTTCTGAGCTTTGTCCATCTTTGGTGCATGTGAGTGTAGCACCCTTTCAAGAGCTAGTCTTCTTAGTTACACTAGGGATGGCTTTTTTTGTGTGAAGGTAAGGCTGTTTATCTCTGGAGGCAGGAGCGGACACCAGAATGGAATCAAGAGACCGAGACTCCTCCAGAAAAAAATCCAGCAAGAAGGAAAAACTGGATACCAGGAAAAAATCCTGCAGGCTGGTTCAGCAAAAACAGGATACAGGAGAAGTTTACCGATATTGCAGAATAGGATGGCGAAAATAAAACTGGAGGCAGCAGAGCATCCATGGAAATAAGGAGTGAGCAACGAAGACGTGTTTATGACACATCTGGTCCTCGTGATGAACTCCTTTATATACTGGAAAGGAACAAGATATTGCCTAAGAGAAAAAAAATTATGGCATCTTAGATTTTGATGAAAGAAATAACTAAAAAATAGAGAAAATAGAAAGAAAAGCTATTTACACAATTGCACTGTACATTTGTTAATGTGCCTAAACATTTGTTGTTCTTAGTTATTTTTATCTCCATGTGGTGTATACAGGAGCTTGCATGCAGTAGTTACTTAAAAGTTCCAGTGTGCTGTACAACAAATTTAACAACATGCCAGCAGGTGAGGACGTTGTTGCGTCCTCGGAGCAGCAGCAGGGAGCTACTGAGCGCCAGGTGCCTACGACCCAGGATCACATCCCTGCCGCAGCAAGGTTGCATCAGGAAGGAGACGCAGGCTGTCCATTCAGGGCACAAGTAAGTAATGGCTCCTTACATATTACTAGGGGTCTCTCTTGAGTCAGATGAAAAAGCCTCAAAGTGTTTCCTGAAGGTGCAATACCTCAAGAGGTTACTTGGGCCCATATTTATACTCTGTTTACGCCAGATTTGCGTCATTTATTTTGGTGCAAATTCTGTGCAAACTTAACTCCATATTTATACTTTGGTGCTAGACCCATCTAGCGCCAAAGTTATGGAGTTTGAGTCATTTTTTGTATGTGAAAACCTACCTTGCGCTAATGACATGCAAGGTAGGCTTTCCCGTGCAAAAAATGACTCCAAGGCATGTGTGCCTGATTTATCCTCCGGCATCAAAATGACGCACAGGAGGAGGCTGGCCTTAAAACATGGCACCCAGCCGGATTTGCGCCCTGGGTCAGGGCAGGCGTTAAGGGACCTGTGGGCTCATTTCCATGGTTGGAGACCATGGAAGCAGTCCACAGGTGCCCTTCCCTGCACCCAGGGACACCCCCTGCCACCCTCGCCCACCCCTGGAGGATACCCATGGATGGGGGGACCCATCCATGGTGAATGCAGGTAAGTGCAGGTAAGTATAATGTTGTTTTTTTATTAAGTGGCATAGGGGGGCCTAACTTGGGCACCCCTACATGCCACTGTGCCCAATGGCCATGCCCAGGGGACATAAGTCCCCTGGGCAAGGCCATTGGGCACAGGGCATGACTCCTGTCTTTGCTAAGACAGGAGTCATTTCCATGGGGGTTGTGCGTCAGAAAATGGCGCTAGTCAGGTTAGAGGCAATATTTTAGACTCTAACCTGACTTGCACCAATCTTTGGCGCACAACCCCTAACCTTCCCTTCACCTCCACTGCCCGAATACCGTCATTTATTTTGAAGCTAACGAGGCCGCAGCGCCGGCTAACATCATTCCATAAATAAGGCACCCGGCTGGCGCATTGGAATGGCGTTAGCCGGCGGTGAACTTTTTGACGCAAATCTGCGCTAGCGCTGATTTGCATCAAAAAGTATAAATATGGGCCTTGGTGGTCCTCTCGAGTCAGATGCAAGTGTTTCAAAGGACCTTCAGAAAGCTGAGGGTGTTGCTTCAACATGAAAATTTGAATATAGACTTTTGCTATTTTAATGATTCTTACTTGTTTTCCATAGGATAAAAAAATGTGCCAAAGTTTTCTTAGTAATAAGTCAATATTACTGTCAATAGCGATGGTGTCCAATGGTTGAAGTGGTCTGACCAAGTATTCTATACCCTGTGCTGGCCAATGGATAAAGAGGGATGACTAAAATCCCCCCTCATGCAATATGCATGTACTTTGTTATGAATATTTTTGAAAAAATTGAGGCTAGCAAGACGGCAAAGCTGTCTTTAAGCCATATCTAAAAATAGCAATGGATATTTTCTATTTCCTCCATTGTTTCATGTGGAAACACCAGGGCCAGATTTTCAACAAACTGGAGCAGCGCAGTGCTGCGCCAAAATCAGCAGCGCCGCAGTGGACCACTTTAGAATGTAGGGATGCACTGTATTTACAAGAATACGGCACACCCCTGCATTTCCCCCTGCGCTATATTTAGCTGTCAGCGCCAATGCAGGCATCCTTGCACCATAGTGTAAGGGTGTCTGCATTGAGGGGATTGATTGTTTATGTGCAGCAAGGTGTATAATGCAGCACACATAGAAATATCAGGGGCCATATTTAAACTTTTTGATGAAAAAACTGCGCAAATGCAGTTTTGCGTCAAAAACCTTAACGCCGGCTAACGCCATTTCTTTGCTCCACCCAGGCGTCAAATTTATACTTTCACGCACTGTGGCGCAAAGCACAGGTTAGAGCCATTTTTTTTTACTCTAACCATTGCGCCATGTCGTAAAGCAAAACAATGTTAACGCAGAGAAAATTCCTCTAATCCTGTTTACGACCTCGCAAACCGGATACGCGCCATTTTTCCCCGCAATAGCATAAAAAAGCAGCGCAAACGCAGCAGACAGTGCGAAGGAGCCCCAAAATGGATCCCAGAACCCAGGAGGGACCCCAGGGAGACCCCAATCGACCAGTAACCAGCCAGGAGGACACAGACAAGACCCAGGAGAGGGAGAAGAATAAAAGGAAGTGTTGTGTCAGTGCAGAGGAGCGGGAAATACTGGTCAGAGAGGTGACGGAACACCAGCATTAACTTTTTGTCACCTCAAAATTGCCAATTGGGAGGAGAGAGGCAATTTGGAAACAAATTGTCGGCAAGATCCACAGTGTGGCAGAGGTCCGTAGAACAGTCAAAGAGTGCAAGAAACACTGGCATGACTGCAAGCGCAGGACCAAGGAAAAAATGGCAAGGAACAGGAAGGCAGCACTGCAGACTAGAGGTGGGAGTCCAGCAACGCAGCAGGCCCTGGACCAGATGGAGGAGATGTGGCAGCCGTCATCCCAGAGGAGATCTTCACAGGAATTCAAGGACAGGACAGCACAGACTACCAGGAAACAACACAGATGCAGGGTAAGTTGCATGGGGACAAAAATGCCCAAATGTTAACTGCAAGCAGGGAGAGGTACATACCTACTACACAATGCATGTCAGCCATGGGAATCAGGCAGTGGAAAGGGAAAAGGGGCACTGCATGGGTGCATGGGCTGTGCAGGGAAAACCAGGGGCACAGCACAACACTACACCAACAACCTTTTCATGGGGGTACTCTGCCATGCCAAGGCTGTTGGAAAGGCAAAGCCAGTCCAGCAGGGTAGGCTAGAATGTAAAACTGGGCTGCTGTCACGGGACAGCTGGTATTGTCACAACATGAACTAGGGCTCAATTTCCAGTCTCAGGCCATATCCGCAAGTGCCATTTACCATTGGCAACAGTTGCCACTACCACCTGTGCTGTATGTGCTGGTCACGTAGCACATGGCAGTTAGGTGCCCATGGATCAAACACACCCAAAATAGAGGTTTCAGGATGACAACATTATCAATCCCCTTTAATTCCTAACAAAGTGTAAATTCTGTCAAATCCTCATGTCTATAGGCGCAATAAACATCATGTATTGTTACTTACATTATGAAGTACACAGCAGTAATGTCATACCCATGCTGCCCATTCCAGGGTCTACCCCGTGCCTGTGTTACAATAGCTGCAATGCCACCTTGCAACATCTCAACTGTCATACTTCTAAGACAACAGCATTGAGAGGGAGGACATATGTGTCTAGCTAGTGAAACACACAGTCATAGGAAGAAATGGAACACGGCTAGGCCCATCAGTGCAATGCAATGCAGCACACATTGGCAAACATCAACATGACACACTTCCAATGCTGACACCTGTATTGTGCCGTGCCAATGCTATACATAGTATGTGCTTGGTCTCAGCAACGTATAGGTGTATGTGAAATATCAGAGACTGGGTCAGTCCCATATTGTTAAGTGTGGTGCAAGTGACATCAGAACACCCACAGTCATTGCAAGGCCTCACCATGCTAATGGAAGTAGAGGGAGGGTTGAGTAGGACAAGAAGGTGGCAGCACACAATTTGGACAGAACCTACACCTAGAGGATGTGACGCAGACAATTCCCCAAACTGCCCACACTACATGTGACATGCAGGTGGGGCATAGGCCGGTGAGAATGCTAATATAAACAACAGGAACAATGAACAGGAACCAAGATTACAATGTCCCACTAATAGGAAGTCAGTGAGGCCACATTACAACTGCCACAACAGAGACAGACTAATTGTACAATATCTTATTGCAGAGGACAATGGCTCTCCTGTGGATATGCCTGTCCTGGACTTCCCTGATGACATGGATGACGAGCTGACAACCATTAGCCAGCAAACCCTCCAAGATGTCCTTGGAACCCTCCAGACACCACTTTCAGTCGCAAGGAGGAGCACAGATGTAGCAGCCATCACAGAGGACCCACCCACCACCCCAATAGTACGACCTGCCAGCTCAAACCCAGCTGAGGACTCTGATGACACTGGTACCACCTTTGAGAGGACAGTAGTGGGAGTACAGCGGGAGCTGGCCAAGGAGGTGCGGGTGGGGATGCAAAATATGGCAGCCAGCCTTGAGGGGATGCGCATGTGCATGATTTCATCTGCCGAACAGTCAGCAGCCATGCAAGTGCAACAATCCCTACTGCAAGGACTACTACAACAGTGTGTGAGGAATTTAACCACAGCAGTTAGGGAGTTGCCACAACACCTGGCCTGCCAAACATTTCACTGTGTGTATGACTGGAATCATGACCCCCTCAGGGCCGACCTGGCTGCCTACCACAGCGATGTAGCTGCTATACTCAAGAACCAGCAGCTCGTCCTTGCTGCAGTAATGTCCTTAATTGCCCCACAGTTGGCAGCTACCGGGAATTCAGAGTCCACATCTTCAAACACTGAAGTGTGTGTTGCCCCTTCAAACCCACCACCACCAAGGGCAGAGGAGACGACACACACATCAGAAGATGAAGACGTGGAACAGATCATCTTCACCTGTAGGAGTACCCGATAGCACCAGTCCATGCCACATGGGCACTGATTTCCTATGTCCTGTGCTTGTTAACATGACAGTCTTGCTACAGTTGGTAACATGCACTGTTCTCCAGCACACTGTTTACCTTACCACTATGTACTGCAATTGTCTGTCACTACCTCATTGGCAATTCATGTTCCTCTGCACTGAATGACACTTCACCACAGCATGTCCAATGACATATCCCTCATCATTGCACTTGTGTTGCGTCACAATAGAAGGCGTCACACTAATGGACTTACCATCCTGGACTATGTCAATATTGCACTACAGCACTTTAAAATAAATAGCACTTACACAGCCACTTTGTCTCTGTATAATGTGACACATCCACTGTGTAGGAGATTTGTGAAGCATGTAACATGTCAATGGCCACAAAATGTCAATACAACAGTGTAGAAAGAATATGGGCTGATAACTATGCACAAGGGTCTGGATTCTATCATAATCTGTGCTTCCTTAGTTATTTCTGAAGTTAAAAGATCACAAACAGTATAATGCTGTGTAGAACTGAATATGTCAGGTCCAAAGTATGTACAAGATGAAACTCAATGCGGCCCACATTCCCTCCAAGACAATCCTTATGTATGTGACATCTGACTCTAAACTTTAATCACACACCCACACCATACAGCAGGAATGGATGTGTACGAGTGTATGGACAATAACGTAACCTGGGAGTACAGTGTATGAAATCATAAGTCCGATTTATGTATACTGAACTTCATAAGATTATGACACCACTCAGTTTCTCAGAGTTCACATGAACATCAGGCTGCAGGCAGACATCCCACAGTGCCCAAGATTCCAACACAGGACTCAAACGATGACAGTTTGAAAATCACACCAACCTTTACAACACATTGGGATCCATAGTTACCTTGAGTGGTGGGTGCAATGGATGGCAGATGCATAGAGAAGTAGCTCTGTTGTAGCTGTCAATGTGACAGCTCATTTGGAGGTGGGAATAACCATGTCACAAATGGGATTTGGATGCAGGATGGAACACAAATGCAAATACAAAATTGACACTGTACACTCATGCAAAGGCCCTGATCCCCAAGCATATGACACATACTGTAAAGGAGTACAGCAAACTTTATTATATCAGTATGAAAGGAAACTTAAACTATGGGACACACCTAAACTAACCTAACCTATCCTAACTACACATTACCCACAACTGGCCCTAACTACTCTAAGCTAAATGTACTTACCACATGTAACTAAACAGTCTAAACATCAACCCCCGCGCCCCCCTTATAAGACGGGACACATGTGGGACAGCATATACTAACCAAAACACATACTAATGTATCCCAAACAAATATATATATTTTTGTATTTTGTATTTTATAATTTATAATTTTTAATTTTATTTTTTTATTATACACATAAACCCTAACATCATCCCCCACCCATCCACCCACAAACAAACATGTAATAATAGAACACCCCCACCCCAACCCACGTATCCTAACTATACTAACAGCCTACTCTAACCTAACACTAAGCCCCCTAAACCCACTAAAGAAAAGAACGAGGAAAGATGAGGGAGGGGACGGAATTATGGGTGAGGATCAACAAGTCATAGATTGGCCCTCCTCAGGATTTTCTTAATCCCACGCAGTCTCCTGCTATTGTGGACCACCTCCTGCTGCAGCCTGTCCATCCGGTGCAACATATGTTGCATGTCACGTTGTAGTATCCTGAACTCGGTCATGTCCAACACTGCAGCTTGGGTCATCTGGGTAGCACTTGTTGACGCAGGTGCTGGTGCCGTGGTTGAAGGGGGAGGTGCAGAAGGTGCTGCTTGTGGGCCTTGGGCTGATGAGGTTGAGGGACCTGCTGGAGTGGCTGTCATCCCTGGGGCCACTGTGGTCTGAGCTGTGGTGGTGGTGGCAGTTGTAGGCAATGCTGGCCCCCCTTGGCTAAATGCCCTCCATGCCCCTGTGGCTCTCTCATGATGATATCTCCTTGCCATATTACGGAACTCAGCCTCCACATCGAGGATGTGACGGTACTGCACTGCCTGCCTCTGAAATTCACGTATCTCCTGGGCATTCATGTTGGCAGCTGTAAAAATAGAGACAGGCAAACATTAGTGACATCATTGTATGATACTTGTACAGATGATATTCTAATACTTCATCAAAAATAACACATGCAGTCCAAATCACAGTATAGATGATAGAATGTCCCTGAGGAATGACACGCCAACGCAGCCTACCCATCAACTATCTAACAGCACAGCAATGCACAACAAGGTGTGTACTTAATTACATGATCTGTGCATATTTGTACTGCTATTAGTCACATAACAAATACTGCAAGTACTCAACATGTGCCAGGCCGACTAATCACTATCTTCTGGATCAGATTCAAGGCACACAAGACCTGTGATTTGTATATGGAACTGCCAGGACGGTATGCAGTTGGTAATCATAAGGGGGCATTGTAGTTTGGAACACATGAATGCTTGAATTACATGTCTGTCATCTATACTGTGACCATCACACCTAGCTACACATAGGGGCATATTTATACACTGTTTGCGCCGAATATGCGTCAAAAATTTTGACGCACAATCGCTGCAAACCCTACCCCATATTTATACTTTGACGCCCGACCCCGCGGGCGTCAAAATTCCACCATGTGCGTCATTTTTTGGAAGGGGGAACCAGCCTTGCGTTAATTATATGCAAGGTAGGCGTTCCCTTCCAAAAAATGACTTTAAGGCCTGTGCCCCTTATTTATAGTCTGGCGTCATTTTGACGCACAGGAGGGGGTGAGCCTTAAAAACGGCGCACAGCCTGATGTGCGCCGTTTTTTAACGCCTGGGTCAGGGCAGGCGTTAAGGGACCTGTGGGCTCGGAAGGAGCCCAGAGGTGCCCTCCCCTGCCCCCAGGGACACCCCCTGCCACCCTTGCCCACCCCAGGAGGACACCCAAGGAAGGAGGGACCCATCCCAGGGAAGTAAAGGTAAGTTCGGGTAAGTGTTTTTTTCCAATTTTGTTTGTGGCATAGGGGGGCCTGATTTGGGCCCCCCTACATGCCACTATGCCCAATGACCATGCCCAGGGGACATAAGTCCCCTGGGCATGGCCATTGGGGAAGGGGGCATGACTCCTGTCTTTGCTAAGACAGGAGTCATGCCAATGGAGGTTGGGCGTTAAAAAAAATGGCGCAAATCCGGTTTGAGGCCTGAATTTTGCCTCAGACCTGATTTGCACCATTTTTTGACGCACAACCCCCATTTTCCCATACGCCGGCGCTGCCTGGTGTGAGTCATTTTTTGTTGACGCACACCAGTCCGCAGCGCCGGCTAACGTCATTCCATTAATAAGGCGCCCGCATGGCGCGTTGGAATGGCGTTAGCCGGCGGTAACATTTTTGACGCACAACTGCGTTGGCGCAGTTGTGCGACAAAATGTATAAATATGGGCCATATTTTCTACCCCTAACCCTGTGCCTCAGGGAGCGATGGACATGCAACACATACTTTCAAACATCAAAGACAACCACAAAGGTTTGGACAGCTGTACATGGGTTTAGTCAGTCCACCACAGGTAAGGAAGCCGGCTGTCAGGAATAAGGCCAGGCCCGGTTCAGGTCTCGCCCAAAACTCCGCTGCATGACTCTGCCGCGCTTTATGCGCACCACTTGTCATCCCCTCTTGCTCCAAAGATGGGTATCAACGTCGTCTGCCCTGTGGCAAAGCTCATAGAGCTGCAAGTTCAGGTCTTTGGTGGACTAGATTCATTTATCAGTGCTATTCCATGAAGGGACTACAATGCGCTTCAGTTCACAGGATTAAAGCGCCCTTGGCACAGCACTCAAAGAGCTTCAGTTCACAGGAGTAAAGCACCTTTGGCACAGCAATCAAGGCGCTTCAGTTCACAGGAGTAAAGCGCCCTTGGCACAGCAATCGAGGCGCTTCAGTTCATCGGAGTAAGGCGCCCTTGGCACGGCATTCAAAGCGCTTCAGTTCACAGGAGTAAAGCGCCTTTGACACAGCAATCAAAGCGCTTCAGTTCACATGAGTAAAGCGCCCTTGGTCCAATAATCAAGGCGCTTCAGTTTACATGAGTAAAACTTTCAGGCCTAGGTGGCAAATGTGAAAACATTTCAAAGATAAGCAAATCATAGTTTCATTGTTTTTGGAAGCATAATATGTGAGATACCTATTTAAATCTTTGATGATATGTGAGATACATATTTAAGTCTTTGCGAAGTTCTAGGCTGAGACCAAACGTTTTATGTTTCTGAATGCATAGTAGTTGCATGATTGATGTTCAGAGTATGTCCATGGTCCAAGCTCTTCCCTCAAGGTTCAGAGGTCTCAGTTCGTTCTTGTTTCATGATTCAGAGAAGGGCCACACCCAGTTTTGTCTAAGGCTTATGACATCCTGATGTATCGTGATTCTACCAATTGTTCTTGTTCCATGATTCCGAGAAGGGCCACGCCCAGTTTTGTCTAATGCTCATGACATCCTGAAGTATCATGATTCTACCAATTGTTCTTGTTCCATGATTCAGAGAAGGGCCACACCCAGTTTTGTCTAATGCTCATGACATCCTGAAGTATCATGATTCTACCAATTGTTCTTGTTCCATGTTCAGAGAAGGGCCACGCCCAGTTTTTTGCCTAGAGCTCCTGCCATCCTGAGGTATCATGATTTTACTAATTGTTCTTGTTCCATGATTCAGAGAAGGGCATCGCCCAGTTTGGTCTAAGGCTCATGACATTCTGAAGTATCATGATTCTACCAACTCTTGCATCCACGGAGACGCCTTTGTATATTCCATAAGGGTCTCAACACTTACATTCATGGAGACGCCTTTGTGTATTCCATAAGGGTCTCAACACTTGCATTCACGGAGACGCCTTTGTCTATTCCATAAGGGTCTCAACTCTTGCATCCGCGGAGACGCCTTTGTTTATTCCACAAGGGTCTCAACACTTGCATTCACGGAGACGCCTTTGTCTATTCCATAAGGGTCTCAACTCTTGCATCCATGGAGATGTCTTTGTCTATTCCATAAGGGTCTCAACTCTTGCACCCATGGAGACGCCTTTGTCTATTCCATAAGAGTCTCAACTCTTGCATCCACGGAGACGCCTTTGTTTATTCCATAAGGGTCTCAACACTTGCACCCACGGAGACGCCTTTGTCTATTCCATAAGGGTCTCAACATTTGCATTCACGGAGATGCCTTTGTCTATTCCATAAGGGTATCAACTCTTGCGCCCACGGAGACGCCTTTGTCTATTCCATAAGGGTCTCAACTCTTGCATCCATGGAGACGCCTTTGTCTATTCCATAAGGGTCTCAACACTTGCATTCACGGAAACGCCTTTGTCGAAGTGTATAATTGAATGTTAATGTGATATGAACAAGTATATACATACATGCTCAACCATTTTTTCCTTTTCAGATCTCTCTCCCTGCTGTTCCCTACCCTAATTCCATTCCCCCGACTGGCTTCACCATAACTCTGTGCTATAATAGCTTTCTGAGTTGGTGACGCCGGAAGGCGGGCCTTTTGTTCGGCTGCGTGCAGATCCGGAGGAATGGACACTGTGACACCTGCCAACTATGATTGAGTCAACCATTGGACAATCACATTTACATTCCTGTTTCTATTTGCGGACAATTGTCAACATCATTAGATCTCACTGACACATTTCCAAAATCAAGCACATTGATGCAAGCACCCATCTGGCCTTGACCTGCATGCACGCCTATGACATTTCACTCAAGTGCCACTTAAATGGAGTACAACATGTGGAGCTAGATGCTGCGGGACAGTCACCCATACAGCCCTACATGTTCATTACTTAACAGGGATCCACAAGTCTGTGTGTAAAACTGATACATCACTGTTCTGCGTGAATTAGGGTATGACTTGATGACTAAATTATGACACTGGCCACCTCCAAATCAATTTTTGGCATACATGTAACAACAAATCACCTTGTTCACCTGCCCATGCCTATTGCACAGCAGTCGACTCCCAATATATGACTCTCCACTGCTGAATGTCTAACTCTTCCATGGAACAATATGTCAACCTCCAGTCAAGTCACATATCAGATCACATGCCAGAACATCACATCTTGCAATGAGTCCAACACACAGGAGTCAATCACACAACAGCTGCAAACACAACACAGGACAAACATATTGGGCCTGATTACAACTTTGGAGGAGGTGTTAATCCGTCCCAAATGTGACAGATATACCACCAGCCGTATTACGAGTTCCATATGATATAATGGACTCGTAATACGGCTGGTGGTATATCCGTCACTTTACCGTCACTTTTGGGACGGATTAACACCTCCTCCAAAGTTGTAATCAGGCCCATTAACACTTACTGGATACGTCTGGGTCCGCAAATCGAGCCACTTCACCTATTGTGCAGGGGGCTGGTCCACCTGTAAAACATGGAAGGGTGATATGTGCTCAATGTCTGCTCACTGTACAAAAGTTGGAACAACAAATCACTGTGTGTGACATTTTATATGATAGAACTGCACATCAGGCATGTAGACACCCCAACAGACATTCCACTGCAAACATGCATTGACACACACTGTCACTCCAGTGAGTGATAGACACACATATGCACACATGCACTGGCCCTAACAATCATGTGGTGCCAAACATGATTCTATCAATTTTGTGCTTCATTCATTCCAGAGGGTACTCCATTTCATCATTTGTAATTGGGAGACACATGCAATGCCACATTCCTGGTGCACTGCAATACCAGTGACTCAGGTATTGTGGCTTGTGCATCAAGGGACAATGAGTAACTGTGTGATGCTCATGTGGGTTGATTTGTGTTCATTAATTATTGTGCTTTCAGTGGTCCATAATAGGTGTGGCCGTGTTGTATGTAGGTTACATATGCCACATTGGCAGTTTACCCTGAGCCATATATGCCCCCTATGACCACATGATGGCAGGTATCCTGTGTGTTACTTGATGGCTATGTTACGCTAAACATGGATTGGCCACTTTTCTGATTCAAAACAGCAAAAAGATGTATGCTGACAGTGTCTTAGTTGATTATCCTTGACAGAATGCATGGGCACAGATGTAGTCATTGCACCTGAAATGTGTTACTTTGGGCCCTGTGTACCTATATCAGGTATTGTAAATCACACTTTGCCAGAATCAGCAACTTAGAATTGCCAAGTTGGTTGATCAGTGGTAGTACAACCGAACTGACACTGTCCGCTAATAGAACATGGGTTAGCAAATGTCCTACTTCTGCAATCATGATGAGGTAGGTCTCTATTTGAATGCACCTTGGGAATGGCGGCACTCACAGGAATTCTGGCCTGCTGATCTTAGCAGACCACTATGTCTGTGACAGCCTTCATATTGAGAAGTTAACATTTGTAGAAATGCTGCACTATATCAGCAGTGGTGTACTAAAAGTAAAGTAACAACCTATTTCTTCACTAAAATGGTATAATGGAAGCAGTCAGTGGCCCCTTGCACACATCATGCTCAAAAATAGTTTGTGACCACGCATTCACAAAGAGCAGGGATCCCATGATGACCCTTACACTTTACAAAATTGTTTTGCACAAAAGTGACACAGATGGTAACTGCACTAGCTCAGTACCAGCATTTGCGCCCAAGCAAAAAATGTTGTTGGGCCCTTCTACTCAATGATAGGATTTAAACGCCTACTCCGAAAAGCCACAAGATGAACCTGTTTTGTGCTACTGCAATCTGGTAGCATCATGGCCCATTTGGGTTTGGCCATGTGAAAGATTATCTGTCCAGACGTAAACACACAGAAACAGTGAACTTAGGGCCAGATGTGTCATTTTTTTGTGTTGCATTTTCTTCATTTGTTTACGCTACAGCTATGGAGATTAGGAAAATATATTTGATTGTAGCAAGTGTGTGATACTTTTGCGTCCAAAATAATGCAAATGCATGGCAAACAAAGTAGAAATATGGGCCTAAGATAATAGCGGAGGTTATGAAGAGCTTGGTACATATGGCCAAGAATACTGTTCGGCCAAACTGGGGACTACATTGTTTCCATGTATTACCATGTGAAACACATCCCATTCCTGGTACACTCACAGGCCCTTATTCATACTTTTGTTTGTGCCGCATTATGATCATCTATTGACGCAAAAGCGGCACTAAATTTCAAAATACAATTGTATTTTGTAAGTTTGCGTGGCTTTTGCGTCAACAAATGACGGTAATGCGTTGCAAAAATTTTACAAATCAGGGCCACAGTTTGTTCAACTTGCATTCCACATGTCCACAAACATTGCATGCAGCATGTCACAAAATCTGCTACTGCCACTCCAGAGCATTGTACTGTCCACATTAGTCAATTTTGTACTCACCAACAGGGCCACCAATCACCACTCCCAGGTGGTCCAGCAGGTCCTGCTCTTGGGCCACCAGGTCAGCCCAGTGATGCTTCAGCTGGTGGTCATTGCGCTGGCTGTTGAATATGCGCCACAGGTGGAACAGCACCTTTGCCCACCTGAGCCTTCTTGCCTCCGTGTGATAACCCTGTATCACACGCCCCCCTAGCCTCCAACGTCAGGGGGAGGAAGTGGCACACCAGCCACACAAATGCCCCTAGCTCCTCCTCACCCATTCGCCCCAGCCGTGGCCTTCCCAAAATCTCAACAAAATTAGGAAAGACAAAGGGAAAGAGGGAAAAGCAGGAAAAGGAGGTAGGCAAAAGAAACTTAACTAACCCACAGATAGCCCAACAATACCCCAACTAACAATACCCACAAACAGACTCCCAACAGTACAAAGACAAATATAAATACAATAAATGACAAAAAAAACACTTACACAAGATACCACAGACACTTACAAAATGCCAAAAGACAATGTAATTAGCACACAGGAGACAAATTCACAATATTCACAGAAACAAGTCAAAAAACAGCCACACAGTCTAGAATAATCACAGACTGCAAAGTGAAAGTGAAAGTACACCCACTGTACCATTTTTGCAAACAGGATATCCTATTACATCACTTCCTGTCTCAATTGCGGGACGTTTTTTTGTATTGCGTGTCATTTTATGACGCTTACGGGGTATGCGTCAATATTTTTTGACGCATATGCCTGAAAATTCCCACGCATTCAAAGAACAATACATTTTCAATGGCTAACCGCATTCCTGGGGTGCGTTGGTGGAATTAACGCTAGGGACCAATTGATGTATAATGGGTGTGAGCGCCATTTTTAACGCATATGCGTAATATTTAGATGCATACGTGTCTTTTTTGCATCGAAAAATCAGTCTTAAACGGTGTTTGAGTGATTTTTCAATTTTTAAAATGCATGCAGCCTATAACTATACAAAGAAAGGATGGTATGACCTGCAGTGTGTGTTTTAGTGTTTGGGCACATGTGGCAGACCATACTACTGCGGCCCATAATAGTCATGTTGTTGTGCTGGATTAGCTCTCTTAACTGATGCAACAGCAACACAAACTTTGGAAATAAAATAGGATTATTCTAGTTTGAGCAGGTGTTGCATCAATAGAGGACAGCAAGACTACATTACTAAAGAAATAAACTCATGGCCTGTGTATTTATGTGTGTGAATTGTCTGTTCAAATTATTGTTGTGCCTCTTTGGGAAACCAAAAAAATTGGGTGTAATGTGCATGTATGAATGTGTTATAAATGGGTATCACCATCAGATGCCATTCATTGAGGTACATCAGTCATGATATGTGTTTGTAATATCTGTTGCATCTTATACTGTGTGTAATTGCTTGACATTGGGGACAAAATATTTCCCATGACTAACTATACACTTGAAAGATCGAGGACGGCTGATAATGGCTATGTCAGATATGTTAACCCTCACATGTAATGAAATGTTGGATACCACTTCATGGTCACTTGTGTGTATAATACCCATGAGTCAGGCATGTTAACATGCTAGGTAGGTACAGTGTTTGTGACACAAACTCTCAAATCCAATCCTAAAATTGTTAAGTACACCACAGTTTGAGTCATGTAAATGACCTATGTTTCTCCTGTGGCTGTGGAGGACCAGCAGACCATGCTGCATGTGTTCACATATTTCCAGTGTTCATTGCACAAAGGTGTCCAGTTCAAGTGTGTGGCCATGTGTACCCTGTGTCAGTATAGGCCTCCATGTTGTCACAGGTCTAGTCAGAGTATCCTTCAAAGCATATTTGACCAAAAGCCAAAGATCAACTAATGGCATACATGAGGATAGTCCAGCTATGGCACAGCAGAACTTTTAGGAGGCTGACGACAGAGCAACCTTGGTGTGCTCAAATACGTTATGGATCAGTAATAGGAAACAGGCAGGTTTCATCACAACATTCGTACACAGGATGGGCTCTAAAATTCCCAATGCAACAGGGAACATCAGTGCCTCTGTGCTGATTAATCTCACAGCTAGTCACCACGCTAGCCCCATCAAAAGTTGGCTGCAGAAGTGAATCTGTGACTGGACCGTCAGGGCACAAACATGTTTTGTCCTTACACACACATTAGCAACCCTTGTTTGTTGTGCTGGAGGCACAGTACCAAATCCATGCATACAGCCACAGCACACTGTCACTGTTTGGCACTAATGAATACATGCAAAACCAGACAAGGGATGGGGGCTAGATTAGGCCATTTGAATACATGTCCCAGAACAAAATACGAGAAGTAAACTGATTAAACTATACTATACATTTGAGGATTCATCGTAGACCTACCAGACACAATACCACCGGAGGAAACAGAGGGCATGAAAAGCAACAATGAGACAAATGTAGCCACAGGGAACGTCTGTGGTTAACACAAAGTCTGGCTAACAGGATGCAGGCTCTGTCAGGAACAAACATGAACAAGGCAAATACACAGTGAGCAGACTCTTACTAGGACAAGCAGGAACAACACTGTAGGAACAAAGAACAGTTTCTGCTGTAGTCTGCACTGTTACACAATCCCCCTACGGCTCTGGTGCACAAGTGATTTGTGCGCCAATGCACAACAAGGTGACTCAGAAACTGGCAGCTTCTCAGCAGTTCCAGGCAGCAGCAAGTGCAGGGCAGGTTTAAATGGCTGGTCTGCATGGAAGTGCTCACATGTGTGTGCAGCTTCAGTCTCTCACAAGTCCTGGAGTTGAGAATCAAGTTCAAAGGGCCAACCAGACCTTTCACGTGGGAAGCAATTGACAGCAGATTACAGGTCTTACCGACTAGCAGGCAGTGCATTATCGGACCTGGAGTTCATGCAGACTGATGAACTAGAACTATGGCATGCCATCCTGAAGAGGGAAGCACACAGGAGTCAGAATGGGAGTCTGGTGAGTGTAGATGATGATTCTCAGGGTACAGATAGTCCATTTACAGCACCCCCTAGAGAAGGGTGGGGAGAGACTTAAAACATGGCAATGACAGGACTTATTACCTGGGATGGCCTGCGGAGCGCATGCCTTGTGAGCTATGCTTGTCATACCTGGGGCACTTGTGCTATCCATTTTCATGTTTGATGCACTTCTTGTCACACATGCTCCTTGCAGAGATAGCTGATGTCACACTCACTACTGTAAAGGGTCTGGTCATACATTCCTGTTACCAATGCAATTGCATATCCACTGCCTCATGTATGATGCACTTTTTTACATAAGATTGATGGTGTCTTAGTGGTGTGTCATAAGCTGCAAAGTTGGCAACATGGATGTGACTCATAGCGTGGTCCCCTGATATTTCACTTCAAATGTGAAATAGACAGTATATATAGCATAAACACTGTGTGTGATATTTGCTGTACATTCATACATATCAAATGTGATGTGGCTTTTGCAGTATGCAAATTTGTATTTCTGCAGTGCTCCAAGAGGCAAAACTCTGATTATGATTCCTAGAGATCATGTGATGCATAAATAATTACCCAGAGCATGATTGAGTGATGCAGTGGGGTGTTTAATTCCATATGATAATAAAGTGGTGATGGTGACTATAGTTAGAAGAAGTTTTGTACGATCTGTTGTCTGCAACGCAATCCAGCAGCTGTGTTTGGATGTTCCCCCTCATTTTCCCGTACAGCATTCTCCTCCTCCTCTTCTGGCAGGCAGTTGTTGATCCGGTTCATAGAGGGGAATGTTCCTCCTCACACAAATGTTGTGTAAGATGGCACAGGTCAAAATGATCTTGCAGAACATTTCACAGGTATATAGAAGGCTGCCTTCGGTGATGTCCAGGCACCTGAATCTGGACTTCAGGATGCCAAAAGTCTGCTCAACTATGGTGCGTGTCCTACGATGTGCCTCATTATAGGCACGCTCTGCTGCTGTGCTTGAGTTGGCAAATGGGGTCATGATCCATGGCTGGATCCCGTAACCCTGATCAGCTGAAAGAGAAAATGTGGGTAAGTATTTTGTTGTTGGCTGCACGGTGATTGTCACTTTGCATGGCAGTTGTTATCTTGTGTCATCTGTGACTCATCTGTGTTTGTGGTATTGTGTGGGATCCTAGGCTTCTGTGATGTTCTTTCTGCATTGGGTTGTTTGACTAGCAAAACTGGTGTTTGGCTGATTGACATGATATCTCTGGTATATTTAGAAACTTGCAGTTCAGTGTGTATCTCCCATGCGTTATGTAGTGAGAAAGAAGTGTCTGTGTGCATTCACTGGAGATGACATGATACTTACACACACACAATAGATTCTACTGTGGTAGTAACATGGTTGCACATTATGGCCTGAACATCCCATCTAATTCGACATATGTAATTGCAGGTGGAATGCAACAGTGAGGCCCTTTGATTTGGCTAGGTGACAATGTACAACACATCTCCATACTTTGGCAGCACTGAAGTGTTCACTATTGACAATGCACAATTATCCTATGTGTGACATATTCTGTGCAAGCCTATTTTTGTTCCCTCAGTTGGCTCATGTGCAACTGCGCACCTACACTACTGAACTTGCTCCAGGTAGGCTGGCTAACTTGGTTGTGGGGGTGAAGGTTTTAGTGTAGGAAGGTCCATCTCCCTGTACATCTGTTATGTATATGGGGAATTGTCTCAATCCGTATGTGTAGCAGTGTGCATTTTGCATTAGTGTCACATCCACATGTTTTCATTGCACAGTCCACTTCCTTATTGCTAGCTGGCAATGTCACCCCAGGAGTGATGTGAAATGTTGGTACTGCCTCAATAATTCCATGTCACCTTCATTAGAGTCAGCGTCATCATGCTATGTGTCTCATGGTGTTTGACCTGCAGCAACACACATTACACAACCCTTACAAAGGACGTATTGCTTGGAAGTGTGTGGGATTGACTGTAGATGTATGTGATTTTGAAAGGTTTATCTTCCAGGTTGTACTGACAGTTAAGGCCATGTCATTGTCACTGTGTGTTTTTAAATTGGTACAGTGTGGCTCTAGAGTGCCATCTATTGTTATTTGCATCCGTCATTTGTCCATAGGTGTGTATCCCATTGGGTCAGGATATCAAACATGACTATCAGTGTCACACCTCAGTGTCTTCCTGCCCATGTGTCAATGTAGTGGTGTATGTGTTGGGTGTCCCACAGGGTTGCTGTGCTGTGTGTAAATTACTAGGTTTCTGTACTTACCAACAAGTAGGCCATTGCCATATCGTTTATCCTGGAATTGCCGATTGATGGTGCCGAGGCGGAAGATGAATGAATCATGTACACTCCCAGGATACTTTGCCATGATGTTGGTGAACAATCCCCGGTGATCCACAATGGCCTGCACATTGATGGAGTGTGTGTGCTTCCTGTTGCGGTATAGGTGCTCAGTTGCAGCAGGTGGCACAATCCGGACATGTGTGCAGTCAATGGCACCAAGCACGTGCGGGAAGCCATTAATCTTATAAAACCCTCTATGGTCTCCTGCTGCTTCTGCTGTGTATTGGGGAAGCTGATGTGGTGGGGTGTGAGGGAGATGATGGCATCAAGTACCCTGGAAAGGAAGGCAGAGAATGAGGGCTGTGAGATCCCGGCAACCAGGGCACCATTGGTTTGAAAAGAGCCACTTGCCAATATGTGCAGGACAGCAAGCAGCTTGGTCTCCGTGGAATGATGTGGGGTGTCTTCAAGCTGGCTGCCAAATGTGGCTCCATGTGGCGCAGCAGCTACTGTATGGCTTGCCAGTTTAGTCTGTACCTCTGGATGATGTCATGTTCCCTGAGGCCCTGAAGGGTTGTCCTAGGCCTCAATATCCTCTCCTTCCTTCTGCGTTGCCTTTGGGGTCCATGTTGGTGTGATGGTAGCTGCTGCTGTTGGTCCTGTGCTCTGCATCTTCAAGCATGCTGCATGAGTAGCACCTCCATGTCTTCCTTTTTGAGCAATGATGTTGCTTGTGTGAGTTTTCCTTAAGTAGTGGTGTGTTTGCCCCATTTTAACGACTGCCCTGACCCAGGTGTTAGAATTTGGTGCAAATCGGGATTTGCGTCATTTTCCGGCTCCGCCTATCAGCTGTGTGCCATTTTTGCCTGGTTGGATAAATATGGCGCACGGGTGTTTAAGTCATTTTGTGGACGGGAACGCCTATCTTGCATCTCATTGACGCAAGGCGGTTTCACGCATCCAGAAAATGACGCACACTAGGATATTTTGACGTTAGATGGGTCTAGCGTCAAAGTATAAATATGGGGTTAAGTTTTCTCTGGATTAACGTAAAAAATAATTAGGCTAATCCGGCACAAAGGGAGTATAAATATGGGCCCAAATGTCATTTTTGAATGGTTATTTTTGTGCAGGCAGGGACACCTTCCTGCACATAAACAATCATTCATGGCGGTTTTGCTCTTTCTATGTGTGCTGCACAATGCAGCACACATAGAAAAGGCAAAAACGAGGAGAAATGAAAGCATTTCTTCCCATTGCGCCCCTGGGGTAGTGTCATCTGCAACAGATTTACAGATTCTTGTAAATCTGGGGTAGTGTCAGAAGCAATTGGTGTTGCGGTGGAACGCCTACAGCAACACCCATTGCAAGCCCTTCTGCCACAGAAAACTGCATTGGGGCATATTTACAAGGTGGCATAAAGCCAAAAAAGTGGCTTAGTGCCACCTTGTGAATATGTGTAATTCACAGCGAAACCGGAGCGTCACCAAAAGTGACGCTCCGGTGGCATGATGGGACTTGTAAATATCCCCCTTAGGTCCCCATGGGTGGGGATGATAATGCTGAAGCCCTGGAGTTAATGATAGTGGAGGTCCTCTGAACTCTGGAGGTGTGGAATTTGTGATGATTATCGATTGAACCCTGAGAATAAGCTATATTCTGAGGCATCTTAGCGGTGTATTGTTATTTACAGATAAGATTTCCCTAGAGTTTTCAGCTGCTTTCTCCTAGGCAAACATGAAAGGTCTGCTTGAACTTCATAAACCTTATAATTCACAATAGATCCAGTACAGCATTACAGGCCCCATCATAAATTATGGGGCATCTCGTAGGACATTGTAGGTGTTGTGATCACAGAGATACTTGCATGAACCCAGAATATAAAGCATTAGCTCAGAACTAGGGCAGATTTATTGATTGAAATTCAATTGGCAAGATCTTGGCTCAATAGCACGCAGCATGCAAAATGATACATTCATTTTGAGGTCTCGCCTGAGACAGTGCATGCACTGTTGCTTATGAGATATTTTGTTAAATTCAATTTAGGGGGTTTTAGAGCCTGCCCATTACTTACCAATGGTTGGAATCATCATCACTTTCATTTTCTTGCTTCTCATTGGTCAGAGGGTGCAGGTTTCACTTTTTCTCTTCATGTGTTTGTCTCTTTGATGGAGCACTTACTAAGTACTGCACAATCCCCATGGACATAGCTCCTGTCCTAGTAAAGACAGGAGCCATCCCCACCCCCCCCCCAATGGCCACGCCCAGGGGACAAATGTCCCCTGGGCATGGCCATTGGGGCCAGCGCCATGAAGGGGGCCCAAAGTCAGGCCTCCTGGGCGTGAAATAAATAAAATAAAAATATTCTTACCAGGACTTACCTGGGATGGGTCCCCCATCTTGTGGTGTCCATCTGGTGTGGGTGAGGGTGTCCCTAGGGCCAGGGAAGGGCACCTGTGGGCTCTTTCCTTGGTCTATGACCATGGAAAGATGCCTACAGGTCCCCTAACACCTGCCCATACCCAGGCGTTAAATAATGGCGCTAAGCAAGCTTAGCGCCATTATTTAAGGCCCCCACCCCGTGCTGAATTTTAGCAGTGGGTTATAAATATGTCACTTAGGCCATATTGTCCTTTTCTGGACAGGAACGCCTACCTTGCATCTCATTGATGCAAGGTAGGTTTTCACGTCCAGAAAACGTCGTTAACTTCATTACTTTGGCGCTAGAAGTGTCTAGCGCCAAAGTATAAATATTGAGTTAGGTATGCACTGAATTAACATACAAAAAAAAATGACGCTAATTCAGCCCAAACCAAGTATAAATGTGGGCCTTAATGTTTAAGATCTCCATTGTGATAATGCAGCATTAGACTTATGTAATGTTTAGAACCACTTTGATAGATTTCCAAATGCCATTTTTACTGCAATGCTGCTTTTATATCCTCCAGTGCGACACTGTAACCTCTGACATATTTGCTGTTTAAAAGTACTTTCTTTCTTTTAGCTTAGCTGTAAATAAGGCTATGAATCAGACTGTTATCTTGGTCACGTTTGGACTTTGTGGGCTCTCTGCACCCTCTCTCAGCTGCCTGGCTCCCACCCTTCCTTATAGTGTGCCTGCATGCGAACTGGGGCAGACAGCAAGGGAGGATCGCTGGTTTACTTAATTACTTGTTTAGTTAATTACTTGTTTAAAGTCTTCTCTTTTCCTTTGTCACCCTGACCTTTCCTTCCCCTCACTCGTGTCCTTCCTGCTTGTTCCATTCCTGCTCTTTCTCTCTTTGTCTCCCCCTCCCTCCTATCTCTCCTCATCGCCTTCCTTCCCTGTCCCTCCTCCTTGCTTCTTCCTTTCACTCACATTTTCCTTTCTCCCCGCACCCTAGCTTCCCTTTCTCCCCGACCCTCGCTTTCCTTCCTCCTCCCTGGCCTCTCTGTCCCTCACATTAGCTGCAGTCTCCGTCAGAGAGGCGGAGGCCCTGTGGCCAGGCATAATCCTAATGCGCGCGGCCTCCTGTCTCCCAGCCAGATCCTGATTTTCCGCTTAGCTGTCCCCTGTCGGTGCCACCTCGTTTACCAGTGTGTCCTGTATTTTTGAGACCAGGCTGGTAAAACTATTTGGAAAAGCTGTGAAATGTAGTATTTTTCTCATCTAAAACATAAATCTCAAACAGCATAGCCCAGCTGTTGGCTCCTTGTATTTGCCTAACCAGCAGAGCTTTCTGCAGAGGCCTGTGTAAACAAAAAAACACTTAGTTAAATAAAATGAAATATTGTGTACCCTTGAATTCACTGGAAACAAACACACAGTTGCATTTCCTCTCCTACCTCTTCACCCACCACGTGCAATGAGAAGGCTGTTTTTCAGTGAAATAGAACGCAGCTCCCTTTCATAACTCTGATTGGCTGTTCCCAACCAATCAGTGTGAAGGTGTGCTTCACAAAACTGAAAATGTGTTGGTATGACTGAGGGATGAGGAATGAGGAGTAGGGATGATGGATGAGGAGTAGGGATGATGGCTAAGGCATGAGTAGGAATGATGGAAGATGGAAGAGAAGTAGGCATGAGAAGCAGGGATGAGGAGTAGGGTTGATGGAAGAGATGCAGGGATGATGGAAGAGAAGCAGGGATGATGGAAGAGAAGCAGGGGTGATGGATGAGAAATAGGGATGATGTATGATGGATGAGAAGCAGGGATGATGGATGAGATTAGGGATGATGGAAGAGAAGCAGGGATGATGGATAAGAAGTAGGGATGATGGATGAGAAGTAGGGATGCGATATGATGGATGAAAAGTAGGGATGATGGAAGAGAAGCAGGGATGATGGACGAAAAGCAGGGATGATGGATGAGAAGTAGCGATGATGTGTGATGGATGAGAATCAGTTATGATGGAGAAGTAGGGATGATGTATGATGGATGAGAAGCAGGGATGAGTCGCAGGGATGAGAAGTAGGGATGATGGAAGAGAAGTAGGGGTGATTGATGAGAAGTAGGGATGAAGGATGAGAAGTAGGGATGATGGATGAGAAGTAGGGATGATGGATGAGAAGCAGGGATGAGAAGTAGGGATGAGGAGTGAGGAATGAGGATGTCCTCAAATGGATTCTGTACGCTATCATGTCAGTTGGAGACACTGCCTACCTAACCACAATTTTCCAGGCATGCACCGCCTGCTGCTTTCACCTTTAAGGGTGAGAAAGGAAGCCACTTCCGGGTTCCTTCCCAGGGCTCACTGCCTGCTGAGCTCACACTCTGTAACTGAAACCAGTTACATACAAACTGACAGGGTGCAGAGGGCTGTCGGTGCTCGCATACCCGACATGGTAACAGAAAGCTCAGTGTGTCAGCGTAACGCCCCTCGCGCTACTTTGAGGGAACAACACTTGGCTCCTTCAAGTGTGTTTCTCAAAAGACGGTAACGTTTGCTTTGGCTAATTAACAACAAAACACGTTCCGGTAAGAAAGAGCCCCCGGGGTGCACCCAAAGAGGCCTCCCATATGCCTGCTGACAAACATCACCTGAGCTGCCGGGAAGTGCCAATTGGCTGGTGCGAGATTAAGTGCTCCGCAAAAAGAACCCAGAAACACCATTGGACTCTGGATGTTTTCGTTAATTGAAAATTACTGAGCTTTACTGCAGCCACTGCACATATTCACAGCCTCGTCGTCTGCTGCCAGATTATTCAGGCACTTTCAAATTATACCAAATTATGTGCAATCCAAGTGGAATTCATTGCATTTGTTTGCATAGCCAAAAACTACATGTGCCACAGCTGTTTCAGATTTGTGTTTGGGCCCCTATAGATACTTTGATTGTTAATGCATTTTCATATGCAGAAAGGGAGATTTGACACCCTCCCTGCGACCCTGTGGCTGGCATACAACAAACTTATTACACATGCCAAGAGCTGCACTGCAGCCAGCTTCGAAATATTTGTGTGAAAGCTTAGCAAATGACTTCTCCTTACTGTCCCTACTGAAGCAGTGTTGCAGAATAGTTATCATTTTTTTTAATATATTTTGTCTGCTGCAATGGTCTTCTAGTTTTGTGAGTTGATTTTGCAGTTGCTCACTGTAATGTCAATTTTTATGTAGACCCATTAAGGATGAATGGCTCAGTTGACAGTTAGCAGTTCTAACCTTTGACATGCAAACTGCATATATGTCTGTCGTGGGCACTTCACACAGATACAAAACCCGTGGTAGTCACGACTACGTAGTTATAGTTAGGGTCATGTTTACATAGGAAAACCATTTTTTGGTTTACTATACCTATGGTGCTGTTTGACAAATCTTCACAGAACTTTCCATAAAAAACAGTTGTCCACCTCAGCTCCTTCCTGAAAAGTTTTGGAATGATCCATCAAGCTGTGGCTGAGAAAGAAAGGAGGGGGGGGTTGTTCCAAAATGCGTTTTTCCCGTTCATTTTTTCCATTGGAAAATTGAACAGCAATACCGCAAAAACTGCTGAACGAAGTTACACCAAATTTGGAAGAAAGCTAAGTCTCGGTCCAGAAACTGTGCTTTTAGGTCCAGCGCGCAAACGATTTTGGATCTGTTGTAAGTATTCTGTGGGTTTTAACCACACGGCCATCAATTTCACTCGTTCGCGTCTTGCCTCTCAAAAATCCATTGATGTCTTTGTTTAATGCCTGACATTTGTCCCGCCTTGGGATGGTTTTGTTACCGCCTTGGAGACTGATCCTGTTACATGGATTATTACACAATTGCCAATACACTTCAGCGAGGGTGAACTATTTTTTTCTTTTGTCTCTCCCCTTCATGCTCCAAGGTGGCCATGAAGCTCACCGCGAAGAACAGTGCGAACTCCATCGGCAGTATTGAAGCCCTTATCACTCTGTTCACACTGTTATCTAAATAGAGTCATTTCTTTTGGCTCTTCCCTTCAGGATCCATAGCTTTCACAAAAACACTTGTATTTGATAAATGCTTTACCTAAAAAACACAGAAATCCTCAAAGAAGCTCTTCCGACACAGTGGGAGAGTCTGTACTACAATATTCAATGCACTCGCCTGTGCTTAATTTGTAAATAAAAACATGCCAGTGACCAAAGACCTCCGCTTAAACATGCGGCTGCTGCAAATAAATGTGCAAGCACGGAATACTGAGGCAGCGTAATCCTGAAGCCATCTCGGTCCTCTTCTATTAATTTAAAGCCACTCCCTGCCCCATCAGCTCACTCTTGCAGCTTTCTGCTTTCTCCCATTGTGACGCTTTTTAGTTTTTCTCTTCCTCCGTCTTTCCCATATGTGTATTTTGCTCACAGTAAATGCTTGAGGCACAAAAATAACTGCCGGACATCCAAAATAAGTGCTGGTGCTCCGCACCGGACACAACTCGCACTATAATACTTTTAGAAAACACGTTTGCTCATGATTCAGCCTGTGTGTGGTGGTCCTAGGACAATGGGACCACCACAAAAATGTACACCACAAAATACTTTTTCTGTCAACATCATCTCTGGATCCCCACTACATGAGTGGGGGACCCCAAAATAATAACCCTCCCACCATTCAGTGTCTCAGTGATTTAATTCACAGTCTCATAATTTCAGATTTCAAACATTTCCAATGTTAATTATTTATAATAAATCATTGCTGTTACCCATTTATCTTAAACAGCTAATATCCATTGACAAAACCAATAGTACTGGCAGGTTTTAGGTGTATGTCAGATGTGGTGTAATATATCTCAATGCTATAACATCTCAGAGAAACCAAAATACCGTTCAGTGGCACATTATGGGAATCACAGAAGTTTATTTGACATGTTCCATTTTAGAGAGCCGCCACTTTTTTTCATCCCACTTAGGGACCTGTTTGCATGTATTTCTGTATGACTGATTGCAGTAAGCAGCTGTGAGTGCTTCAAGAAGCCTGGTTAGAGCATTTTCTTCCAAAGTCAATGCCGCATGCAGTGCAAGACACTGGGCAAGCACACACTTTAAAGGACCTAAAGTTGCCATGCTGTACAATTTGCATGTTACAGTAACCTGTTGAACATATTAATGCAGTGAGATATGGGGAAGTTTTTAATGTGTTTAATATTTCAAGACTATACGTTCCCACTGTTTTATGAACCTTGCTTTCTCACTAAATTCATTTGCTTTAAAATACACCATTTGCCGATCTGTTTTCAATCGGCAAATGAGCCACTCCCTCTCCCACCTCCGGGAACCCATGTTTGCCCATTAAGCTTGCTTGCTACATAAAAGCCATATCCACATTTTATACCCCACAACTTTCTTGAGCACTTTGGCCTGGAAGGGGAGCAGGGAGACTGGTCTGTAGTTTTTGGGGTCACTGGGGGTTGGCAGAGGGTTTCTTTAAGAGGGGTTTGACCTGTGCTTGCTTCCATTCGTCCAGGAAGGTTGCCATGAAGATGCAGGTGTTGAGGATGCGGGTTAGTTCTGTGCTAATTGTGTTGGCTCTGAGGTTGAAAAGCCAGTGGGGGCAAGGGTTGGCGGGTGCCCTGGAGTCAATGGAAGACATGATGGCGGCGGTGGTCTGTGTGGTAATCGGGGACCAGGAGGTTATCGTGTGGCTGGTGTTCGATGCCTGAGAGATGTTGTCTAGGCTGGAGGTGGAGGGTTGGGGGTCGAAATTATTGGTTATAGTGGTGATCTTGCTGTAGAAGTAGTCTGAGAGGGTGTTGCAGAGTTCCTGGGATCGGTGAATGGTGGTCACTGTGGCTATTGGGTTAGGGAATTCCTTGATGATTCTGAAGAGCTCTTTTGTGTGGTTGGCTGCGGTGTTGATGCAGGCAGTGATTGCTTCTCTTTTTGCTGCCTTGATGTGGTGGTAGTAGTTGTCAAGTGCTGCCTTGCAGGCGGCTGTGTCAGAGGGGTCCTTAGTCATGCGCCATTGTTTCTTGAGTTAGTACCAGTCGCGTTTGGAGTTTCTGAGCTCCGGAGTTTACCATCTTGCTGGCTTGGAGGTGTTGTTGGTTTTAGCTGGTTTCAGCCGGCCAACTCTGTCGGGGGATTTTTGATTCAGGTGGTGACGTTTTGGACGGCCTGGTTGAGGTCGAGGTCTGCAATGGGCTCGGGTTGTGAAGTGCATTGGGCCTGGATGCAGTGATATTTACAACATTTTTCCCATCTGATGCTTTTTTCAAGATGCGGTACGCATAGCCTGCAATGCATCAGAATTCTGACACCACCAAAACGCAGGCATAAGGACTGACACAGTGGCTTCAAAATAGAAATCTGGCTATTTGAAGTTACTTCACACCCTGGAAGATGTCTGTTTGGCACCTCCCCACTGTTTGTAGTAGGTCTACACATGTGCCAATCATGTAGTAGGACCCCTTGACCAACCTGGGACCATGGCACCTATGATCCCATCATCCACTGAAGCAAGGTAATGTGACGTTGTGTACTTTTTGCAAGGGACAGAGAAGGACTGTCACTTCTCCAAGAAGGAATTGGTCCCTAAGTCCATGTCTGCATACTCCAAAGGACACATAAGGAAGGTAATACTTGTATTTCCACTTTACATTCCAACATATATTTATATTCACTTACTGGCACGCACTGTGTCACATATACTCTGGTTCCTGCATACACATACATAGACTATGCCCACTGTAATGTGACACATAGCCATACTTTATTCATTACCTGTTACATCCAGGACCAAAGTAAAAGTGTATATGGCTATTTCCTACGATTTTGCAGTCTTTTACATTGACCCTCACACATTAGGCTCAATGCGTCAGTCTGTACTGAGACATCTCCTGAATTGTTGATGCATTGCTGAAGTTGCATCTGTTCGGATGTTAGCTTTAGTAATGAATCAGTTTTTAAGTGGATGCCTTGCAGCACCCTTCCCTCAGATTCATCAGTACTTCTGGCGCATCCTGGGACCCTACGCCATGGGGAGGAGCACTGTATTGTAAATATGATTCATCCATGACACACCAACTTTTTCGACTTGGTGTAATGTTTTTTGACGCATCGCTGCTGCAATGCAGCGATGCATCAATCCTTGTAAATGAGGCCCTTAGTATGCATTTATTGTGCAAGAGCTTGGTCATCTCTGGCATCGTATTGTTAATTACATTTTTTTCTGTGCACTGAAGGGCAAGGAAACATTGTGTAGCGTGATGCTCCTCACAGCAGGGCAGTCCCCAGATTGGAGTACCCACAACAGAAGCACAAAGAGCTGTGAACTAGTTGCACCTACCTGTGAGCAGCCACAAAGACAGTGATCAGGAAAGAGACAAAAGGGTGATTTTATCTAAAAGAATCTTCTCACACTGAACAAAAGACTGCAGCCTTTTCCACCCCACCAAATACTAAAGACAGTGCCACAGGAAAGTCCTAATCATATTTTAATAGAATCCTTGTCTCCATTCTCCGTCTCACTTTACCTGCCTCCTGATACACTTCCACTATCTATGAAAACAACATCACCCTCAACTTTTGCACCGGAAGAGGCCTGGAATATCCAAAATAGAACCCACAGGCCTTGATCAATGCAATGCATATACTACAGTAGCCACATAAACAAATACGTACACCATACATTTGGATTGGATTAGGTGGCAAAACAGGGAAACGTCCTTAACCACGCATTGTAAACAACGCAGTGTAACCACACTTGCGGGAACAACGCATGGCTTTTTTGGTGCCTTTACCAAGCATGTGCTAAACTATTCATATGTGTGGTTAAGGCACAGAAATAGCCATGCATTGTTCGTGAGAGGATGCGGTGAGGTAAGTGGGGCTGGGGCTGAGGCAGGGGTGGGGGTGGATTAAGGGATTGGGAATGGGGTGAGTGGGGGGCGGGGTAGATTATTTTTACAAGGATGGTTTTTGGAAGGGCAAGAGGAGGGAGGAGAGATGAGGAGGAAGGATCGGGAGAGAACGCTGTGAGGTAAGTGCAGTTGGGGCAGGGTTGGTGAATAGTTTTTAGCAGAGGGGGTGAATTTAGGGCTTAGGATGGGGTTTTTCAGGTGTTGGGGTACTTTAGTTTTTAGGGGCAGGGATAGGATACTCAAAGCTAAAATGAAAAGAGCTGTCCTGGGCTTGCTACACTGCCGGCTAAGGCGCTTAATGTTTAAATGATTTGTATTTTTGATAGAATATTTAAACTGTCTAACCAAGATGTGGAGCACTATGTATAAAGTTTCTTTCCACAGCTTACGTTCTCTGATTGCTTGCTATCTTAGAGAAGATTCTCCCTCTATACTCCTAAAATCATGCTTGAAAAATCAACATTGATGTACTTTCTTTCCTCAAAGGGACTGTCTTCTTACTTTCCATCCTCTGCATACCTTCTATTTCTGACTATAGCTTTGTTTCAGGCTCATGCCTGCCTGCCTCAATCCTTCTTATTATAAATCTGCTATTGGCTGATACCTCAGTTCATAGATCACACCCTCTCCTCTTTAAAACCCTATCCCTGTAATCAAACATTACTTAATCCCCCTACCCTATCCATCTCACCAACCATTCATTTCAAACCACATAGCCCCCACTAACACTCACACCTGCCTGATAATAATATATCAAACTGTAACGGAAGTAAATGCATGCAATTGTTTCTTGAGAGCACATCGAATCATAATAACCAAAAATAGCCACCAGCTTAAGCAGAAACCTTTGGTTCTGGCGTACAGCACTACTTACTGTAAAGTGCTTTGACACCTTGTCAGGGGTAGTAAGCTCTATAAAACTACAATTACAATGCCAGGTCACACCATACCATACTATACAATGACAGGTCTTGCCATACCATCCCATCATAAGCAATGATGGACCATACTATACCATACCATACCACACCATGGTTGGCCATAAAATACCATACTGTACTAAACAATAACAGGCCATACCACCCCCATAATATACCATACAATGACAAGTCATACCATACCAAGCCATACTATACCATGCAAGACTATACAATGACATGCCATACCATACCATACCAAACAATGACAGGCCATACCATACCATACTATACAATAACAGACCATACCATACCATACTGTACGATAGTGTACCATGCCATATAATGATTAGCTGTATCATACCATAACATACTATACTATAGGATACAATGACAGGCCATACTATAATATACTATATAATAACAGCCTATACAATGCCATTACATACAAACCCAGGCCATACCATACTATACCATACAATTGAAAGGCATACCATAGCATACTGTACCATACCGTACAATAACAAGCTATACCATACCATAATATTAAATGACAAGCCATACCATATCAGACAAGCCATACCATACCATACTCTACAGTAACAAGCATAATATACCATACAATGACATACCATAACAAACCATACCATACAATACCATGTGCTTAATTTGCTGAAAAATAAGTAGCAGGACTTAAAGTTTTGCTTAGATGCTGCAGGCCAGCACTATCAAAGATTGGAGTGTGAATACAAAGACTGCCTAATTTTGGTTTCACCTCAACCCTCTTTAATTCACCACTAGTTACTACCTGCTTCTTATCTCACTCTTACAGATTCGTTGTCATCCCTACTTCATCCCTTTATCACTATTCTCTTCCTGCATTTTTCTTCCATTTGGGTTTATCTCTCTCTTGCTCAACGGGTCAAAGTGCGTTGAGAAAAAATGAGTGCTGTTGAGGAAAAATATTGAGCGCAGGTGGGGCCCACCAGCAACCACCAGCTCAAATTAACCACCGGTCATAACATACTATGCAATGTCAGGCCATGACATACCATACTATAAAAAAATAATTTAAAAAATTACAAATCCAAAAGATCTCACATTGTTGACGCCTATTGGCTTTGCCAATGCGTGTTAGAAGAATTTGATGCACCTTTACTACTGTGGTCGTGTAGACATTGATTATGTCTGTGGGGGGGGGGAGGGAGTACATAAAGGTTATATGTTCCTCATGATATTTCTTTGAAGTTATTTACAGCGGAGAAGATGGGAGACATTCACACCATACACAGGCCCAGATTACAAGTAGGCGGGAATGTGACCAGGTATTAAATTTATAAAACCCAGTAAATTCTCAAACACTGTGGCGTAATAAACATTATTACCCTGATTACGAGTTGCCCGAATGGGAAAGTGAGTATTATCGCAATTGTTAAACTCTGATACCACACGGGTCAGAAGTTGAAAGGTGCAATTATTATCGCTTATTACAGGTTGTGCCCTTTAAAATCCGCACCCCACTATATCCACATCTATCAGCATTTCCAATGCATTTTCCCTGGTTTAACCTGCCCGAACTCACCTGGGGAAAATTGCAAGGCGTACGGGACAAAACCTGTGATTCCTATTCCTGTGCAGAAAGTAGTTTGTACAGGGATCGGGAAAGAATAGCCCACTTGTTATGAGGACCGATATCATGGGTTTTCCTCCTAAAAATGACGAATTACATGCATAAAAGGTGCATTCTGGATCGAATTTCCCATACCTCAGAACCTATCGTGCATTGTTCTCCTGCTAAAATTTCACTGGGCAAAATTGAGGTGAGAGTGGGAAGTTGTTTGCTTGCAGTCCTTCTAACCCTTTCACACAAGAATGACAAATAAAAAAAACCCGGTGATAACCACAAATATAGGCGCGTGACGTAGCCAATACCCAGCAGAGAGCATCTCAACTGTGGTTGACAAAAAGGGTATGAACCGTGAGAGGGGCTGCTCTATACGCCTGCTAAGATGGCGACGATAAGGGGTTACACCTATGTTGCAAGTCAGAAACTGAAGGTTAGGACGCGGTTACATGGTGTGAGCTTTGCATTAACATGGGTATTGGGTCGCAATCGATTCAGTTAAGACAGGAAGAGTGATTGACCTTGGCTTTATTACACATTATTTTAATGTACAGGCCGCAAGCTTCTTTAGCAAGGGCACAGCATTGAGAGCGGTGAGATTATCCGCTTTTATGCTTCATCTCAGACACTGGCTTTCATAAATCTGAGTCGGAAGGTATTATGCGCCTGTCAACATAATCATCTGGGTTAAAGCCTTGGAGAGCAAAGGCAGTCACACCTCCCTGGGCACTTTCCAGATGGTATTAACTTTCATTGTTATGTTATTGCAGTACGCACCTGTATCCTGTGGAACAGAAATACCCAAAGTATGAAACCAAACAATAAATATATAAGGCAGACGATGCATAAAATTAGATGGACATCTTATCCTATAATAAACTGAAATCCCTGACTAAAGGCGGATTTTACCTGGGAGATACATATTGTTTTTACACATAGAAAATAAATTAGTTCCTTAGAGTGTAAATTGCTTCAGCCCTCTGGGCTGGGCGGTGAAACTGCAATTTTATTAAAGAAATGCAACCCGGGTTGTAGGAAATATCTTTTCCAACGTCAGGTAACTCTTAAGCTGCCACAATAAAGTTTTAAAGGCCGGTATTGTTCGCTTGCTTTTCTGTTTTTGATGTTTAATGACACTTGCCTTCATCTCATGTATCAATTTGTCTCCAGGAGCTGTGCTATTCTTTCAGGAAGTCACCCATCAAAAAGGCATCCACCATGGGAGGCCCCTCCACCAGAGTGGAGAAGCGTCGCCCCGCTACAAAAATGCCCCACAAATGCCCCAGAGCTGAAAATTAAAATGGTAATAAACTTTCTTTAGCACCATTTTATTTTTCAGTACCCTGTTCTGAACCGAGTGTCAGGACAGGGGTGGGGTCCAATTGCTGCTGAGTGACAGCAGCAGGGAGCTGTGCACTTGCTTAAAGTGTGCATGTCCCTTTGGCTTGCGTCTTGCAACGGCCAGCCAGACATGTGTACTTTAAAGGTCTCTAACCCAGCTGTCTTAGAAAAAGCACAGGCCTCCAGCGCTCTGGTGAGCACTGAGGCCCGTATTTATACTTTTTGACGCTAATCTGCGCTAACGCAGTTTAGCGTCAAAAAAATTAGCGCCGGCTAACGCCATTCTGAAGCGCCATGCGGGCGCCGTATTTATTGAATGGCATTAGCCGGCGTTAGCCGACCAGCGCTGCCTGGTGTGCGTGGAAAAAAACCACGTACACCAGGCAGCGCCGGCGTAGGGGGAAAATGGCGTATGGGCGTCTAAAAATGGGGCAAGTCAGGTCGAGGCAAAAAAATCGTCTTAACCCGATTTGCTCCATTTTTTTTTCGACGCCCATCCCCCATCAACATGACTCCTGTCTTAGCAAAGACAGGAGTCATGCCCCCTTGCCCAATGGCCATGCCCAGGGGACTTATGTCCCCTGGGCATGGTCATTGGGCATAGTGGCATGTAGGGGGGCACAAATCAGGCCCCCCATGCCAAAAAAAAAAAAAAAAAAAATATACTTACCTGAACTTACCTTAATGTCCCTGGGGTTTGTCCCTCCATCCTTGGGTGTCCTCCTGGGGTGGGCAAGGGTGGCAGGGGGTGTCCCTGGGGGCAGGGGAGGGCACCTCTGGGCTCATTCTGAGCCCACAGATCCCTTAACGCCTGCCCTGACCCAGGCGTTAAAAAGAGGCGCAAACGCGGGTTTTTTTGCCCCGCCCACTCCCGGGCGTCATTTTTGCCCGGGAGTATAAATACCACGCACATGCCTCGGAGTCATTTTTTAAGACGGGAACGCCTCCCTTGCATCTCATTAACGCAAGGGAGGTGTTCACGCCAAAAAATGACGCTAACTCCATGAACTTTGGCGCTAGACGCGTCTAACGCCAAAGTATAAATATGGAGTTAGTTTTGCGTTTAATTTGCGTAGAAAAAAACGACGCAAATTCGGCACAAACGGAGTATAAATATGCCCCTGAGAGCGCTCCCACCAATCCTGATGCTGGTTTCATACTGGTTACCAGCAAGAAACCAGCCTCAGCATTTGGTAGTCACGATGAGATGAGGATGCCGTGAGGAGAGGGAGACCTGTCGCAGTCAGGTAAGTGCCTTTTCGTTTTTTTAATAAATAAGTATTATTATTGTATTCCCCCCGCTGTAAATAGAAACCAGCTTCCACTGGCATCCACTGTTTTCTTTCTTTATTTTTCGTGGTATTCAAGGCGACCAGAACAACTGCTGCACAGAATACAGCTAGACACAGATTTTCTCACTCTCCTCCTCTATAATTGTCTCTATAGTAGGTGAAAGAAACGCTGCCTTTACACAATGTGGTGTCTCGTAGGTAACCACCTAACTCCAGGTCGTTAAGGACACTGTTTTCAGTCCTGACCATTTCACAGACAAATCATTGATTTCAAGTGCGTTATTCTTATTCGCTGAGTGAAGGAAAAACAAGACGATAACACCCAGAATGCATTTGGCTACCAGAGAAAAGTGCATAATGAGTGGAAAATGTGTCCGTAATGATCTGAAGGGAGGCGGTAACCTTACATGTGTACGCCAGGCCCTCAGATATAAAACTCATCTACCGCCCACTTAGGGGTATATTTACACCCTGTTTGCGCTGAATTAGCGTAATTTTTTTACGCTAATTCAGCACAAACCTAACTCCATAGTTATATTTTGGAACTAGACCTGTCTAGCCCCAAAGAAATGGAGTTAACGTCATTTTCTGGATGTGAAAACCTACCTTGTGTCAATGAGATGCAAGGTAGGCGTTCCCGTTCAGAAAATGATGATATGGCCTTAACGCCATATTTATCCCCTTGTGCTAAATTCAAGCATGGGGGTTTGGAGGCCTTAAATAATGGCGCTAAGCTTGCTTAGCGACATTATTTAACGCCTGGGTATGGGCAGGCATTAGGGGACCTGTGGGCCTTTTTCCATGGTCAAAGATCATGGAAATAGCCCACAGGTGCCCTTCCCTGGCCCCAGGGACACTCCCACCCACACCAGAGGGACACCAGAGGATGTGGGACCCATCCCAGGTAAGTCCTGGTAAGAATTTTTATTTTTTTTCCCTGCTTGGGGGCCCTGACTTGGGGCCCCCTGCATGGCGCTGGCACCAATGGCCATGCCCAGGGGACATTTGTCCCCTGGGCATGGCCTATGGGGTGGTGGGCATGGTTCCTGTCTTTACTAAGACAAGAGCCATGCCCATAGGGGTTGTGTGCCAGGAAATGGCGTTACACTGCTTAGAGGCATTTTTTTGCCTCTAAACAGTGCAGCGCCATGATTTGGAGCACAAGCTCCGGTTTCCCTACGCCTCCCCCACCCAGTTAGCATTCTTTTTGAGGACGCCAACAGGGCATTAGCGCCAGCTAGCGCCATTCCATAAATATAGCACCTGGCCGGCAACCAGGAATGGCGCTATACTCTTACACCAAAAACTGCGCTAACGCAGTTTTGCGGGTAAAAGTATAAATATGGTGCTTACACCCTGATTTATACTTTTTGGTGCAAAATTGCACCAACGCAGTTTTGCACCAAAACGTTTAGCACCGCCTTGCACCACATGGAATGGTGCAAGCTGGTGCAAATGGTAGGCTAGTGTAAAAAAAAAAATGAGGTTAGTCGGGTGGGGCTGGCGGTATGGAAGAAGGGGCTTTTGCAGCAAATAATTACATTAGGCAGGTTAGAGTAAAAAAACATGACTATAACCTGCCTAGAGACATTTTCTGAGGCAAAACCATCCATCTCACATAACTCCTGTCTTAGAAAAGACAGGAGTCATGCCCACCACCCCAATGGCCAGCACAGGGGACCAGGGTCCCTTGGGCATGGCCATTGCCCCCCATGCCATGTATGGGGACCCATTTCAGGGCCCCCTACGGCACTTTAAAAAATAAAATTCTTACCTGTGCTTACCTGGGATGGGGTCACCCATCCGCCGCTGTCCCTCTGGTGTGGGAGTCCTTGTGGCCTGGGGAGGGCACCTGTGGGCTTATTCCATGGTGTTCCACCATGGAAATAGGCCCACAGGTCCCCTAATGCCTGCCCTGAACCAGGTGTTAAAAAATGGGGCAAAGCAAGCTTTGCACCATTTTTTGACCCCTCCTGTGCACCGTTTTTGCACTGGAGTATAAATATGGCGTTAAGGCCATAGATTAATTTTTTGCACGGGAACTCCTACCTTGCATCTCATTAAGGCAAGGTAGGTTTCCACGTCCGAAAAATGACTTTAACTCCATAAATATGGCGTCAGACAGGTCTAGCGCCAAAGTATAAATATGGAGTACGTTTTGCACTGAATTAGAGTAAAAAAATAATGACACTAATTCGGTGCAAACAGAGTATAAATATACCCCTTAATGTCTACTTATCTCGCTGTAATAACACTTTAACTGAATTCTCTGTGGAGAGGTCCAGTTCAGGTCGATGGTATTACTTTGAAAGCATAGAGGTATCTTAGCCTTTTTAGGTCTCACCTAATAGACAACTTGCGCTGTCTGACAGGTTGCAAAACACCTATTATTAGATTACACTGGATTTAGAACTTGCTCATTGCTTACTATTGGTTGGCATTATTGGCACTCTCATTTACTTGCTTTTGTTTCAATAGCTTGCATGTATTTCCCTTCCTCTTCCTGCTTTTCTCCCTACCTTGGAGCATAACCTCATTACTTTCACTCCTTACTTTTCTGTCACTACTTTTTCCTTTTTGTAGTGCTTCGTGTTGCTCTTTCTCACCCATGTGTTTCTCCCCCATGCCTTTGCTTCACTCGCCTTCATTAGCTTCTCCTCTCATATTGCTTTCTCACTTGTGTGCTTCTCACTTTGGTGCTGTTCTTTGCCTCACCTGCTGGCTGTTTTTTAATTTCTTCTTATTTATTTATTTTTTTGCAGAGGACCAGGTAGCAAATTGCAACCCAATTGCTTGGCTTAAAAGCTCCATCTTAGATCGGTAAATACAAATATGTCTTTGCTAAGGTTTTGCTGTTGCCTATAGTTAAGTCGGTGTTATGCAGGAAAAAGATGTAGCAGAATTTGTTTCCTCAATTATGATCTCTTGGTATTGTTGCATCAGTTAACTATTCATGTTCCGTGCCTTTGTGTTTTATTTCAAAGTTTGGTTTATAAAATATTTACTTCTCTGAAATATTTCCAAATGTTTATCTGTGATCTGTAATGTAAACATGTCAGGGAATAATTGACAGATGGGTACATTGGTTCAAGCATTCCATCTATCACTTTGTTGTTAGGTGAGTAACAATAAATGAGGAGCTGAGCTGTGGCAAAAGGAACTCATGCTACACTATAATGGTGAGGCCTAAGAAAGCGGAAATGCACTTGGGTTTCACAGGTTCTCCTTCATAGTGGACATACCCAAACTGTTCTGATTTGACTTTTCCTTAACGGGCAGGGTAATGGATAATTGTGTACAGCTGATCACTGTGTGTAATGGCACAGCTAAGGTAGAATTGATGGCGGGAACGTGCACATAGTAATGATCAGTGATTCAGAATGATTGAAGCATTCCGTCCATACATATTGTGCTGCCTAAGTAAACAGTTATGTGTGATTGTGTGATGATGTGAACTGGAATCCCGATGCATGGTATGGAATCCTGTGACATAGTTAGTGATGCCCGAGGATTCCATACAACGCCAATGGATCACTGGTTTCGTCGAGGCTCTGTGCCCCGTTTTGGATGTGTCTTTAACGCTTACTTATTCACGGAATAAATCCTTTCTTGTTAGTAAAAGACTGGATGGACTGCTCGTCATTACAAGTGGCGACGAGGGTGAACAAAGGAGCCTTTTGTTTCAACCCCGTCTTTGGTGAATTCAGCGTGGCGCGCCGAGGTTCATAACAGCTGTAGCTGCTAGCTGTATTTTTTTCAAGAGGCGCTTCGGGGGCACAGAGTAAGTTTTCGACGTTGTGCAGCTGAACGGTAATGCTAAATAAGGCGTCCTAGGCAGCGGAACAGTAACACGAAGCGAGCCGTCTTTGACAGCGTATTATAAATGGCACATGCGCGTGCCGTACTGATCTTTGCTCGCGCGCTAGTTTTTTTTGGTTGTGCCGGTGCGCTCCTCACACAGAGCGCTGGGAAATATCAAAAAAGTTCTTACCTGGTCTCAAGCACACTATTACCATTCTGCAGGAGCCTCTACAGCAATTTGCTGTACTCCATTCTGAATATCCTTTTGTTTGCCAGTAGGATCAGGAAAACAAAGAAAGGACACATTTTTTTCTTCTCTTTCTTCTTTTCTCTGGAAGTGGAAGAAGGACTACGTCTAAGTGGAGTGGCAAACCAGTTCAGCCATCTTTCTTTGGGACATTGTGGAAATGTAAAATTTGTTTCCGTTGGCCAACATTGACCCTTTTGATTTTTTTTGGGGGGGATTATGTTCTAAAAAGTTAAAGAAGAAAATTCATAGAAAGGAAAATGCGGAATGTAATGCCACCTGCTCCTTTTTTACAGGACCCTGGTGATCCTCCCTTGGAATGGAAGTTATGGCTCCGGTCCTTCAAGGGTATAATAGAGAAGGTTAAAGCTACCCTGTGGTTGTCTCCCATAGTTTTTGCAAAGAAGAGTTCTGGGGATTTGAGAATGTGTGTGGATTTGAGGAGTTTGAATGAAGTGATTTGGGTGGACAGTTTCCCGTTACCAAGAATTGATGACCTCATTACGAAAGTAGGTTCTGCCAGTTGGTTTACAAAATTAGACTTAAGGTCTGCCTATCACCAAGTGGAATTAGATATTAATTCAAGACATCTTACCGCCTTTGTGACTCCTGACGGGACATTCCAATTTTGCAGGTTGCCTTTTGGTTTAGCATCGGCTGCTGCAGTATTCCAAAGATTGATGATAGAAATGTTTCCCAACAATCCCAATGTGGTAATATTCCAGGATGATATCTTGATTTTTGCTGACACAGATATCGCACATGACGAAATTTTGGAAGAAGTCCTGAAAACTTTGGAGGATAGAGGGGTCACCCTAAGGAAGGACAAGTGCATTTTTAAGATCAGGGAAATTGAATATCTTGGTCATGTCTTATCTGAAAATGGGGTCAAACCTAAGCCAGGATTGGTAAAAAGTATTCTTAAAGCTCATGCGCCAGAGACCAAAGAGCAATTATTATCTTTTCTAGGATTGTGTGAATTTTACGCAAATTTATTGAAGGATTTTGCCAAAACCACAGAATGCCTCAGATCATTACTTAAGAAAAAACAAGCATTTGTTTGGTCTGAGGAATGCAATGAGGCATTTGAACAGATTAAACAAAGCATCGTTAAACCTCCAGTACTACAACATTTTTCAGAAAATAGTAAGACCATAGTTACAGTAGATGCGTGTGAGTATGGTTTAGGTATTGTCTTAACACAAGTTTCCAGTAAAGGCAAGGAGAGTACTATCGGTTTTGCATCAAGAACTTTGCGTGTGGTGGAACGGAAGTATTCTGTAAGTGAAAAGGAACTTTTAGCCTATGTTTGGAGTGTAGAAAAATGTAGGCAATATCTCTGGGGCAGACACTTTGGTGGTCATTACAACCCTGGCGGACGGTGTTAAAGCGGCGGTAGGACCGCCAACATGCCAGCGGTAAAAAAATTGGAATTACGACCGTGGCGGAAACCGGCAACAAAGACAGCCACTTTAACACTCCGACCGCCACGGCGGTACAAACAAACAGCTTGGCGGTCACCGCCAACAGACAGGCGGAGAACAAAGTACCGCCCACAGTATCACAACGTACCAATCCGCCACCTTTCCGGGGCGGATTCACCGCGGACAAAAACACGGCGGAAACAGGACCTCGAAGGGAAAACGCTCACCTCTACACACCCCATGAGGAATCCGAATGACATGGAACCAGAGCTGCAGATCCTGCCAGCCCTTATCTTCTTGCTCCTCTACCAGGAGCAAGAACGCCAGCGGCGAAGACCACGGTGAGTACTGCACCTACGACACAGGGGAGGGGGGAGTGAAAAGAGAGTAACACACACACGCAACACCCCCACCCTCACCCACGACAACACACACACTAATGCAGCATGATACATTATAGTTACACCCCCCAAATCCCCCGCAAGAATGCAAAGACCAAAGAAAATGAGTGTAACCATTGTAATATATTAAAATCAAGTACGTAAATATATATATATATATATATATATATATATATATATATATATATATATATATATATATATATATATATATACACTATAAACAAAATATACACCAAGCTTAGTAGTCCAGGTAGTGCTCCATTGAAGTCTGTGGAACACTGGGCCCACACGGTACAGGGGCATCAGATAGCAATAAAACAGGCAACTCAGGGGAGGGAAAGGGGGGGCACCTCAGCCGGTTGAGTGCATGACACCAAATCCACGAGGGGGCCACATGCCCACTGTTCAGTCCTGGGGAGTGCAAAGCAACAGTCTCACAAGTCTCTACAGTGGGTGGGTTGCCCACTGTTAAATCCTGGGGAGTGCAAAGCCACAGTCTCTCAAGTCTCTACAGTGGGTGGGTTGCCCACTGTTCAATCATGGGGAGTGCGAAGCCACAGTCTCTCAAGTCTCTACAGTGGGTGGTTTGCCCACTGTTCAATCCTGCGAAGTGCACAGCCACAGTCTCTCAAGTCTACCAGTGGGTGGGTTGCCCACTGTTCAATCCTGGGGAGTGCAAAGCCACAGTCTCTCAAGTCTCTACAGTGGGTGGTTTGCCCACTGTTCAATCCTGGGGAGTGCAAAGCCACAGTCTCTCAAGTTTCTACAGTGGGTGGTTTGCCCACTGCTGCATCCTGGGGAGTGCAAAGCCACAGTCTCTCAAGTGGATGACAGTCTCCACTGGTTCTGGAGGGGGCCTTGTGCCCAGAGTGCTTCATCCTGCCAAGGACTGAGGTAGTGGATGGATCTCTCCACTGGTTCCGGAGGGGGCATGGTGCCCAGAGTGCTTCATGCTGCCAAGGACTGAGATAGTGGATGGATCTCTCCACTGGTTCCGAAGGGGGCTTGGTGCCCAGAGTGCTTCATCCTGCCAAGGACTGAGGTAGTGGATGGATCTCTCCACTGGTTCCGGAGGGGGCTTGGTGCCCAGAGTGCTTCATCCTGCCAAGGACTGAGGTAGTGGATGGATCTCTCCACTGGTTCTGGAGGGGGCATGGTGCCCAGAGTGCTTCATCCTGTCAAGGACTGAGGTAGTGGATGTCAATCTCCACTGGTTCTGGAGGGGACATGGTGCCCAGAGTGCTTCATCCTGCTCGTGACGGACTCAGTAGCATCAGTGCCCTTGGCGCTCATGGGCCAGCGGTGCTTGTGGCGGCGGTGCCCTGTTCAGCGGTGCTTGTGGTGCTTGTGGCGGCAGTGCCCTGGTCAGCGGTGCTTGTGGCGGTGGTGCCCTGTTCAGCGGTGCTTGTGGCGGCGGTGTCCTTTGCAGTGACTCAGTTGCAGGCGGTCCTTCCTGGCCCAGCGGGGCTGGTGCTGGTGGACCTCTCTGGCCCAGTGAGGCTGGTGCTGGCAGTCCTGTCTGGCCCAGCGGGGCTGGTGCTGGCGGTCCTCCCTGGCCCAGCGGCGCTGGTGCTGGCGGTCCTCTCTGGCCCAGCGGGGCTGGTGCTGGCGATCCTCTCTGGCCCAGCGGGACTGGTGCTTGCGGTCTTGTCTGGCCCAGCAGGGCTGGTGCTGGCGGTCCTGTGTGGCCCAGCGGGGCTGGTGCTGGCGATCCTGTCTGGCCCAGCGGGGCTGGTGCTGACGGTCCTCTCTGGCCCAGTGGGGCTGGTGCTGGCGGTGGCCTCTTGGGCAGCAGGGCAGGTGCTGGCGGTGGCCTCTTGGGCAGCAGGGCAGGTGCTGGCGGTGGCCTCTTGAACAGCAGGGCAGGTGCTGGCGGTGGCCTCTTGGGCAGGGGGGGATGATGGCGGTGGGCTCCTGGGCAGCGGGGATGATACCGGTCTTCTCTGCAGTGCTGCTCTTCCCAGACCCGCTGACTTTCTTGTGGCCCTTCCCCACCTTGGAAGGTGTCGCAGCTGACTCCACACTCCCACCTGTACCCCTGGGAGTGGCTTTGGTGGCTGGAGTCTTCCCCATCTCCCGCCAGGCACTGGCCAACTTTTGATGCTTCACAGGTGGGGGACTCTCCGTGCTGTGGCTTCGTGCCACACTGGCTGCCCTGGTGGCCGGTGCACTCCAGATTCTGGTGACTACAGGCACCACTGGTCCCGGAGATGTTGGGCTGAGGTGATAGGTTGGGACCTGGAGAGTCGGGCCCTAGGAGGCGGACGGGGTGGGGGAGGTGTGGGAAAGAGTTCAAGGTTGGAAAGGAAAAGTTTTTGGGAAACACTGGGGGGGGTTGCTGGAGGGGGTTTGGGAGTGGAGGAAAAGGTTATGGTTGTAGGAGGTGTTTGTTTGGTGACTTTGGGTGAAGGTGCATGCGCTGGAGGCTGTCGTGAGGTGGATGGCTGTTGGGTGGGTGTGAGCCTGCGTCTGTGTATCTTGGGAGGTGGCATCACAGACACACTGGGAGAGGACACAGGAGATGTGAATGGCAGTGGGGGTGGTGACTGCACGTGAGCGGGGTGTGGTGTGTGTGCTGGTGATGGCAGTAGTGGCTGTAGATGTAGTGCATGCAGGTGTGAGTGGAGACGAGACTGGGAGGGAGGAGGGAGACGAGGAGGAGGGGGACACAGTAGAGGCAGTGGATGTTGGTGTGTCTGCATGTGTGTGATGCTTGCGTGAGTGCCTGTGGGATGTGTGGTGCTTATGTTTGCCTGAGCTTCCCTTGTGTGTTGAAGTGTGTGCATGCTGGTCTGAAGGTGTGCTTGGGATAGGCTGAGGTAGAGGGGATTGGGTCTGGGTGGAGGAAGTTGGAGGGGGGAGGCTAGACACAGGGACAATGGCTACCATCAGTGCTGAGGCCAGAGTCTGAAAAGCTCGCTGAAGGCTGCCTGACCAGAATGAATGCCCTCCAGGAATGCATTTGTTTGTTGCAACTGCATTTCTACACCCTGGATGGCATTCAAAATGGTAGACTGCCCAACAGTGAGGGACCTGAGGAGGTCAATGGCCTCCTCACTGAGGGCTGCAGGGGTGACTGGGGCAGGGTCTGAGGTGCCAGGGGCAAAGGTGATGCCCACCCTCCTGGGTGAGGGGGCACGGGGCAAAGGCTGAGGGGCTGCTGGGAGGGCGGTGCTGGCAGGGGGGGTGGCGGCTGTACCTGTAGATGCGGCGGGCACAGATGTTGCCACCACCACAAGGGAGCTCCCATCAGAGGACGAGTCCGTGTCACTGGTGTCAGCTCCTTTCCCCGCCGTGGAGCTCCCCTCGCCCTTAGTCCCACTGGTGTACTCCGAGTCTGTTGTCTCGCCCTCCAGGGCCATGTGGGATGCAGCTCCCTCCTGCTCCGTTGCCACTGCTCCTCCGCCTGATGATGCTAATGCACACAAGAACAGGGAGACCACAAAAAGGGGGGGACGACAGAAGAAAGACATGTTGAGTGCATGCATTACCGCTACCGTTGGCGGACACGACAGACACAGAAGCCCCCTGCACTACACCGCGCACTTGGCCTCTACTGTTCAATCCCTGGGACATGGCCTACAAGGCTATGGACGCCATCTGCGCATATGGATGACACAGGAGCCTGACTAGGTGTACTTGGCACTGTACACAGGTGGGGTGGGGTGCCACAGGCTATGCCAAAACAAGGGGACCTTGCCTCTTAAACTCGCCCTGGCCTTGGGAAACCCACAGCCCGCCTCCCTCACCCAGACACCGCCAATGCGCGCAATATCAGCAGAATGAGAGTTTACTCACCCCCTTGTGGCTGCTGTGATGCCACCAAGCGACCATCCAACTCCGGGTACGCCACCGCCAGGATCCTGAACATCAGGGGGGTTATGGTGCGGCGGGCACCCCTCCCACGTTGGGAGGCCATCCCCAGCTGGGCCTCCGCTGCCTTCTTGCTCCAGCGGCAAATGTCCTCCCATCTTTTCCGGCAGTGGGTGCTCTGTCTGTGGTAGACCCCCAGGGTCCGGACGTCCTTGACGATGGCAGGCCAAATATCTTTTTTCTGGTGGGCGCTGAGCTACATGAATTGTACAGGGGGAAAAGAAAAGTTATTACCAAATGCACCGTCACAGTCAATCGCCCCCAACCCTACCCGTGCCATGATGCACATGCACTCACTGTCGTTTCATGCACGCCTCAGTCTCCCCCCCAATCTTTAATCCACCCCACTCCACACAGGCATAGCCCATACAGCATGCTACCAGTGTATTTACCGGTTTGTCTGGAGGACCGTAGAGTAGCGTGTACTGGGGGAGGACCCCATCCACGAGTTTGTCCAACTCCTCCGATGTGAAGTCAGGGGCCCTTTCCCCAGTCGCATGAGCCATTGTCTCTTCCAGACCGAGGTCCAGCAGCACTTGCAGTGTAGGTCCTCTCATGTCGAAGATCAGGTATCGAGTTATTGAACAGATAGAAAATGGCGGTCATGTCTGCGGCGGTGCGTACCGTCACCGCCGGTGTACATCGTCATTGGCTCCTGGAACCCATAGGGTCCAATGTTAACCAATGCAGCATTGCGCCACGGTCTTCGACCGCCTACCGCGACTGTGTACAACGCCAGCGCAGTTACCTCACATCCCATTGTCCCACTTTACAGGTCACGCAGCCGCCATTTCAGAGCCCACATGGCTTAATTTTTAACTGCGTCACACATACCTAGGCCTAGCATCAACACACATACAGGCCAATTTTGGGATTATGATTCGTGTTCTGTGTAAGCTGTGGGTACGTACCTCTGAGTTGTTTGACTCTGTGCTCGCTGTTGTCCTTCATAGGCACCGTCCGCTGGGACGTGTGAGGAGATGGCGGCATCCTCCGGTGTACAGACCGCTGGTGGACCTGTCGACAATGGAGGAAAGACATGCGATCATCACCTACAGGCTTGACCGTGCCACAATCCAGGAACTGTGTGCCCAACTGGAGCCAGACCTGATGTCAGCTATCCGCCATCCTACAGGAATCCCCCTCAAGTTCAGGTGCTGTCAGTACTCCATTTCCTTGCAAGTGGGTCATTTCAAACAACAGTGGCCATAGCATCAGGGATGTCCCAGCTTATGTTTTCCAACGTGTTGTCCAGAGTGTTGTCTGCCCTGCTGAAACACATGCAGAGCTACATCGTTTTCCCTCAGGTGGAGGATTTGCCTACAGTGAAAGGAGACTTCTATGCCCTGGGACATATCCCCAACATCATAGGTGCCATTGATGGGACACATGTGGCTTTGGTACCCCCCGCAGGAGTGAACAGGTGTACAGAAACCGGAAGACTTATCAATCCATGAATGTGCAGATGGTGTGTTTGGCAGACCAGTACATCTCCCATGTGAATGCCAAGTTCCCTGGCTCAGTGCATGACACCTACATCCTGCGGAATAGCAGCATCCCTTATGTGATGGGTCAACTCCAGAGGCACCGTGTGTGGCTAATAGGTGAGCACCTGGAAGCAAGTCAGTGGGAATAATTGTCTGGGTCTGGGGATATCCCTCCGGGTTAGTGTGTGTCTAACAGTGGTCCCTCTCCATTTGCAGGTGACTCTGGTTACCCCAACCTGTCATGGCTACTGACCCCAGTGAGGAATCCCAGGACAAGGGCAGAGGAACGCTACAATGAGGCCCATGGGCAAACTCGGCAGATAATAGAGCGGACCTTCGGCCTCCTGAAGGCCAGGTTCAGGTGCCTCCATATGACAGGTGGATCCCTATTCTACTCACCAAAGAAGGTGTGCCAGACCATCGTGGCCTGCTGTATGCTTCACAACTTAGCTTTGCAACGACAGGTGCCTTTTCTGCAGGAGAATGGTCCAGATGGCGGTGTTGTTGCAGCTGTGGAGCCTGTGGACAGTGAAGACGAGGAAGCAGAAGAAGAGGACATGGACAACAGGAACTCAGTGATCCTGCAATATTTCCAGTGAGACACAGGTAAGAATACAAACCTGCCTACTACATGTACTTTAACACTACTACCTCTCTACTGTCTGTCGTTTTCACCCAGTGTATGGTCACTGAGTTGTCACTTTCCCTTACGATTTCACAGATGTGGGTCCCACTGTGTGACATCTGCCTTGTTTCCTCATGGACTAGAGCTGTGTGACATAGGTATGTTGACATTACAATTGAAAGAGCATTTTGCCACAGTAATTGCTAATACACTATTCCGAAATCACAGACTGACTCCAGAATGTTTTGTGCTTCAAGGGTGTTTATTTAAGTGCTCAATATTGGAGGGGTTGTAAAATGGTGGGGGGTGATGGTGGAGGAATGTCCAGGGCAGAGTCCAGTCTATTAGTGTTACAGGTGCATTGCCCAAATGGGCATAGGAAGTGGAGCTGGGGCAGTTTGAGGATGGACAGGGTGACAAAGTGGGACAGAAGGATGACATTCAGGGTGGTCTCATTTCTTGGCAGGGGTCTTGGCATCGTTCTCTGTCTTTGTCCTGGATCTCAGGGACCGTTTGCGGGGTGGTTCTTCCTCTGCAGGGGGTGGGGTGCTAGTGTGGTGGTCCTGTGGTGGTGCCTCCTGTCCACTAGCGCTGGCGGAGGTGGTGGGCAGTTCATCGTCCATGCTAGTGTCAGGGGCCCCTTGTTGTGCCACAGTGTCCCTCCCGGTGTTGAGTACTTCCTTCAGCACCCCTACGATGGTGCCCAGGGTGGAATTGATGGCTCTGAGTTCCTCCCTGAACCCCAAATACTGTTCCTCCTGCAGGCGCTGGGTCTCCTGAAACTTGGCCAGTACCGTTGCCATTGTCTCCTGGGAGTGGTGGTAGGCTCCCATGATGGAGGAGAGGGCCTCGTAGAGAGTGGGTTTCCTGGGCCTGTCCTTTCCCTGTCGCACAGCAGCCCTCCCAGTTGCCCTGTGTTCCTGGGCCTCAGTTCCCTGGACCATGTGCCTACTACCACTGCCCCCAGGTCCCTGTTGTTGTTGGGGTGGTGGGTTATCCTGGGTTCCCTGTAGCGGTGGACACACTGCTGATTGATGTGTCCTGGGGACAGAGGTATGGGCCCGCTGGGTGGGTGTTGTGCTGGTGTTTCCAGAGGGGGGAAGGTCTGTAGTGGCCTGTGACTGTGTGAGGGGATTACTGTCCCGAAGTCCCCGATGGGCCGGGCTGGTCATCTAGATCCAGTTGGACAGAGCTGCTGTCATCACTGTGGGCCTCTTCTGTTGGTGGTGTGGACATGTGTGGACCCTCCTGTCCGGTGACGTTGGGTAGGGGTCCTGCAGGGGTATAAAAGGATGTTTATTACATCTGTGTGTGCCATGGTGTGCAATGGGTGGGTGTCCGTGTACCCCAGTGCTTGCATTCCTGTGTAGGACCTTGTGTGATGATGGTTTAGGGGGGGTGTATGGGTATGTGCATTGGGCATGCTTTGGTGATGGGTGTCCATGCTTTGTTGTTGCATGCAGGGCTTGGTGTTGGGATGGGTGGGTTGTGATAGTGGGACATTTGTGAGGAGTAGGAGTGATGGGGTGAGGGTGAGGGTGGGGGTATGTGATAGCATGCAGGTAGGGTGGGGGATGTAATAGTTAAGATTTGACTTACCAGAGTCCATTCCTCCATCTACTCCTGCGAGGCCCTCAGGAAGCAGAATCGCCAAGACCTGCTCCTCCCATGTTGTTAGTTGTGGGGGAAGAGGTGGGGGTCTGCCGCCAGTCCTCTGAACCGCAAGGTAGTATCTTGAGACCACGGAACGCACCTTCCTCCGCAGGTCGTTCCACCTCTTCCTGATGTCATCCCGATTTCTTGGGTGCCGTCCCACTGCGTTTACCCTGTCCACTATTCTGCGCCATAGCTGCATCTTCCTAGCTATGGAGGTGTGCTGCACCTGTGCTCCGAATAGCTGTGGATCTACCCGGACGATTTCCTACACCATGACCCTGAGCTCCTCCTCAGAGAACCTGGGGTGTCTTTGCCGTGCCTTGGGGTGGTGTGGGTGATGTGTGGGGTGGTGTGTGTAGTGATAGGTGGGGTGATATTTAGTGGTGTGTTGTGTGAGGTGCGTGGAACCTCTGTGGGTGATGGTATTGTGTGCTTGTGGATGCCTGGTAGTTGTTTGTGGTGTCTCTCTCTGGCCTTCGTTCGGGATTTTGGTCGTAGGGGTTTGTGGGTGATGTGGGTGTGTGTTTTATATTGTATTGGGTGTGTGGGTGTGGTGTGTGCATGTGTATCAGGTGTGTGTGTTTTGAATTGTCCAATGTGGCTGTGTTTTGTAAATGTGTGTGTATTTTGAATGCAGTGGTGTGTACCGCCAATGGAATACCGCGGTTGAAAGACCGCTGCGTGGATTCGTGTGTCGTGATAGTGTGGGCGTATTTCTGTTGGCGTGACGGTGGAGGTTTTGTTTTCGCCAGTTTATCACTGACCTTTGGTGTGGCGGACTTGTGTGGGTGTCTGAATTTTGGCGTATTCCGTGCTGTGGGCCATAATAACCTTGGCGGAATTCTGCGGCCACGGCGGTGTGTTGGCAGTCTTCCGCACGGCGGTAAGCGGCTTTTACCGCCAATGTTGTAATGAGGGCCTTTGTCCTAAAAACTGATCATCGTCCTCTGGTAGAAGTTTTATCAGGAAAAAAGGTTAAACGCTCCACTGCCTGTACATTAAGACTATCAGCTAAATTGTTAGAATTCAACTTCTCGGTTGAGAATATTCCTGGCGGAAAAAACAGTAGGGCAGACTGTTTATCTCGTTTGCCTATCAGAGAGGATGAGGAACTAGAGTGGGAGGCTGAAATTGAAGAGTGTTTTATAGCATGCATTACCAAATTTGATAAAATCCTGGATGAAGGGTCTTGGATTGAGTCATTAAACAAGGATAATTTGCTATGCAAAGTAATGCATTTGGTTGAGGTTGGTTGGCCAAGGGAGAAGAGTTTGACATCTGAATTACAGCCTTTCTGGAAGGTGTCAGACAAATCTTCCATTGAAGGTGACAAACTTATTAGGGGTGATGAACTCATTCCTCCTGTGTGTTTTAGGAGAGATTTGATAATTAAAGCACATTCTGGCCATTTAGGTTCCACCATTACCAAAAGGAAATTGAGATCAAACTTTTGGTGGCTTGGATGGACAAAGAAATTGAGGAATTTGTGAGAAACTGCGCTAGGTGCTGTTTAAGTGACAAAGTACTTATCACTCAAGAAGTGGGTGATTCTTTTGTTCCGTCCCCAGCTAGAGCTTGGCAAAAAATTGGTTTGGATTTTCTAGGTCTCTATCATGTGTTGCCACCTGACATGAGATATTTCATTGTGATGGTGGATCATCTTTCAAGATGGGTGGAAGTTTTACCTGTAAGGTTTCCTAGTACACAGAGAGGGTCATTCTGACCCTGGCGGCCGGTGGCCGCCAGGGCCACCGACCACGGGAGCACCGCCAACAGGCTGGCGGTGCTCCAATGAGCATTCTGACCGCGGCGGTTCAGCCGCGGTCAGAAGCGGAAAGTCAGCGGTCTCCCGCTAACTTTCCGCTGCTCTTTGGAATCCTCCATGGCTGCGGAGCGCGCTCCGCAGCCATGAGGATTCTGACCCCCCCTACCGCCATCCAGTTCATGGCGGGAAAGCCGCCATGAACAGGATGGCGGTAGGGGGGGTCGCGGGGCCCCTGGGGGCCCCTGCCGTGCCCATGCCAATGGCATGGGCACGGCAGGGGCCCCCGTAAGAGGGCCCCGAAAAGTATTTCAGTGTCTGCCTTGCAGACACTGAAATACGCGACGGGTGCCACTGCACCCGTCGCACTTTCCCACTCCGCCGGCTCGATTACGAGCCGGCATCCTCGTGGGAAGGTCGTTTTCCCCTGGGCTGGCGGGCGGTTTTACTGGAACCGCCCGCCAGCCCAGGGGAAAACTCGTAATACCCGCCGCGGTCTTTTGACCGCGGCGCGGTAATTTGGAGGGCGGGATCCTGGCGGGCGGCCTCCGCCGCCCGCCAGGGTCATAATGAGGCCCAGAGTGTCATTAGATGCTTGAGAGGTGTTTTCAGTCGTGAGAGTTTCCCTGAACAGATCTTGACAGACAATGGGGTTCAATTTGTATCTGGGGAAATGCATCAATTCTTAGGTAAGTGTGGAATTAAACACATAAGAACCCCACTATATCATCTCCAAAGCAATGGCATTGTGGAACATTTTAATTGTGTGCTTGTAGAGTGTATTCAAGCTGCTCTCAGGAGCAACATGTCGGTAGATCAAGCTATTAAGGAATTAGTCAGGTCTCATCGTACAACACCTCATATCGCCACTGGTAAAAGTCCTTTTGAACTAATGAGGGGCAGAGTTGCGACGACAGAATTATGTCCTTTTTGGATGATTGAGTTGTTTCATGAAGGTAGTAACTTGAAGGAGGCTTGGAGAGTGGCAAGAAACAATTCAGATGTTATGGGGAGAAAAAGACTGAGTGGGATTCAAGGTAATAATACTCTGCAAGTTGGTGATTAGGTGAGAGTAAAGGATCCCTTGGTAGTCAAGAAAGGTATGTTGAAGTTCAAAGAACCTCAACTGATTTGTGAGGTACGCAGAAATGCCGCAAGACTAACAGATGGTAGTTGGTGGTGTATCACAAGGTTAGCTTTAGATCCCAGTGTTCGAAGTAGAATTGTGGGAAGTGAGGAGCATGGTCACAAATCTTTAGATCAAACTAAACAAGTGGGGGATAGCGTTCCTGCCGAACAATTAAAAGTTGGCGGAAGAAAGAGTATGAGAAAATGCCACAGGCCCGCAAAATTTCAGGACTTTCTATTGCCGTAAATAAAAAAAATTAATAGTAATAATAACACAATAATTTGTGTGATTGGTTAGTTATTAGGCTAAACTCAAAATGTTTGTTCCAGTGATTTCTCGTCACACAAGCATGTTTTAAAAAATTTTCTGGTTGTTACATTCTTATTGTATTTTTGGATAAGGGGGAAGAGGTGTGATGATGTGAACGGGAATCCCGATGCGTGGTATGGAATCGTGTGACATAGGTAGTGATGCCCGAGGATGCCAACGGATTACTGGTTTCGTCGAGGCTCTGTGCCCCGTTTTGGATGTGTCTTCAACGCTTACTTATTCACTGAATAAATCCTTTCTTGTGAGTAAAAGACTGGATGGACCGCTCGTCATTACAGATTGTTATGCCTAGAAAATCAAACATGTGATTGATGTAAGGTTTGAATTAAACTCAGACAATCTTCTAAGCAATATTCAGGACTATTATGTTTTGCTGAATATGCGACTGCACACATGACTGACAGTATACAAATCAGGCTTAGTCCTTCTCCAGTAAGAATAGTCCATACCAAACATCTAGGCAACATCCCTTTGATTCGGAGTAACATCAGCCTAGTTGTGATCCTGTTTGAACTCATCAATGCGGCTCAGATTAATTCCTATGGCACAAGGAGCACAATGCCCACGTTTGGGAATACCCATCACACTTATGGCATCACACTGAGAAAAAAAGGTGAAGAGTAGCGCAATTGAAATAGTCTGGATGGGTGTGATCTGGGGTTACTTTTGGTTCCATTGAAATGGACATGGCCTGGCAGTTTAACTTGGACTTTTCGTATTGGACCAGTACCAAGGAAGAACAAAGCATATTACAGTATTACAGTCTCATAAATAACACAAAGCTCCCAGTTTCTGATGAACCAATTCCCCATAAAAGGGGCTTAAAACCCCTGAGAAGGCACATGTGAGAATGCTGGTATTCCCAGCATCTACCCAAAAAGAGATTTATGTGCTGGCTCAGTGATTTTGAGTCGTTCCTTGACAGAGTAGTCCTAGACCTGGTCTGTCTGAGCTACATCAGAATTGGTCAGTCTGTGGTGAGAACAAACTGTCTCTTTTACTGGTGTACTCCGTGATAGACCACTCCTAGTAACAGCAAACTCACCAACTCTCTGCTACACTCAAGCAGAACTTTTCAAGCCCTAGTAGACAGCAGTAACCACCACGATTTGGTGCTGCCAAAGAGAGCACCATTTCAGCCCACAATGTCAGACTAAGGTAGTCATTACAACCCTGGCGGTCGGTGTTAAAGTGGCGGTAAAATCGGCAACAAGCCGGCTGTAATAATTTTGGAATTATGACCGTGGCGGAAACCGCCAACAAAGACAGCCACTTTAACACTCCGACCGCCACGTCGGTACAGACAAACAGCGGGCGGTCACCGCCAACAGACAGGCGGAAGACAATGTACCGCCCCCAGTATTACAACAGGCCAATCCGCCACCTTTTCTGGGGCGGATTCACCGCAGATAAAAACACGGCGGAAACAGCCATTTCAAAGGGAAAACGCTCACCTCTACACACCCCACGAGGAACGACAACACCATGGAGGCGTAACTCCATATTCTCCCTGCGATAGTCTTCCTGCTCCTATACGAGGATCAACAACGCCGGCGGCGAAGACCACGTGAGTACTGCACCTACGACATAGGGGAGGGGGAGGGAAAAACACAGTGACACACACAACCAACATCACAATCCCCACCCCGACCCTCACCCACTACAACACACACACCAATGCATAACCAAACATTACAGTAACAACCCCTAACCCCCCCGGAAGAATGCAAAGACAAAAGGAAATGAGTTGAACCATTGTAATATATCAAAATACAGTAACCAAATATATACATATATATATACACATTAAACAAAATATACACCACGATTAGTAGTGCAGGTAATGCACCATTCATTGTCCGTGGACCACTGGGCCCAAAATGCATGGGCGAGGCCCACACTAGATACCTGATCAAAACGGAGAGAACACTGCAGGGGCATCAGATAGAAATACAACAGGCACCTCAGGGGGAAGGGAAGGGGGGGCACCTCAGCCAGATGAGTGCACCACGCCAGATCCACAAGGGGGCTCCATGCCCATTGATGTATCCTGGGGAGTGCAAAGCCACAGTCTCTCAAGTCTCTACAGTGGGTGGTTTGCCCACTGTACCATCCTGGGGAGTGCAAAGCCACAGTCTCTCAAGTCTCTACAGTGGGCGGTTTGCCCACTGTACCATCCTGGGGAGTGCAAAGCCACAGTCTCTCAAGTCTCTACAGTGGGTGGTTTGCCCACTGTTCAATCCTGGGGAGTGCAAAGCCACAGTCTCTCAAGTCTCTACAGTGGGTGGTTTGCCCACTGTACCATCCTAGGGAGTGCAAAGCCACAGTCTCTCAAGTCTCTACAGTGGGTGGTTTGCCCACTGTTCAATCCTGGGGAGTGCAAAGCCACAGTCTCTCAAGTCTCACAAGTGGGTGGTTTGCCCACTGTACCATCCTGGGTAGTGCAAAGCCACAGTCTCTCAAGTCTCTACAGTGGGTGGTTTGCCCACTGTTCAATCCTGGGGAGTGCAAAGCCACAGTCTTTCAAGTCTCTACAGTGGGTGGTTTGCCCACTGTACCATCCTGGGGAGTGCAAAGCCACAGTCTCTCAAGTGGATAACAGTCTCCACTGGTTCTTGAGGGGGACTGGTGCCCAGAGTACTTCATCCTGTGCAGGACAGACGGAGTATATGCATGTCTCCACTGGTTCTGGATGGGGACTGGTGCCCAGAGTGTAGCACTCACCCCGTGACGGTCCCAGTTGCGTCACTGCCCCTGCTGCTAATGGGCTAGCGGTGCTCGCCTTGGCGGTCTTTGCCCTGTTCGGCGGTGCTTGAGTTGGCAGTTTCTGACCTGTTCAGCGGTGCTTGCCCTGTTCAGCGGTGCTTGAGTTGGCAGTTTCTGACCTGTTCAGCGGTGCTTGCCCTGTTCAGCGGTGCTTGAGTTGGCAGTTTCTGACCTGTTCAGCGGTTCTTGCCCTGTTCAGCGGTGCCTTCCATGGCGGTCTTTGCCCTGTTCAGCGGTGCTTGAGTTTGCAGTTTCTGACCTGTTCAGCGGTGCTTGCCCTGTTCAGCGGTGCCTTCCATGGAGGTCTTTGCCCTGTTCAGCGGTGCTTGAGTTGGCAGTTTCTGACCTGTTCAGCGGTGCTTGCCCTGTTCAGCGGTGCCTTCCATGGCGGTCTTTGCCCTGTTCAGCGGTGCTTGAGTTCGCAGTTTCTGACCTGTTCATCGGTGCTTGCCCTGTTCAGCGGTGCTTGAGTTGGCAGTTTCTGACCTGTTCAGCGGTGCTTGCCCTGTTCAGCGGTGCTTGAGTTGGCAGTTTCTGACCTGTTCAGTGGTGTTTGTCCTGTTCAGCGGTGCTTGAGTTGGCAGTTTCTGACCTGTTCAGCGGTGCTTGCCCTGTTCAGCGATGCATTCCATGGCGGTCTTTGCCTTGTTCAGCAGTCCCTGGCCTGTTCAGCGGTGCTTGCCATGGCGGCCTTTGCCTTGTTCAGTGGTCCCTGGCCTGTTCAGCGGTGCTTGCCAAGGCGGTCCTTCATTGCCCAGCAGGCCTGTGGCTGGCGGTCCTTCATGGGTCAGCTGGGCTGTGGCCTGCGGGGCCCTCCTGGCCAGTGACGATGGGGCTGGCCTCCTGGGCAGTGACTCTGGAGGTGGCCTCCTGGCCAGTGACTATTGTGCCGGCCTCCTGGGCAGTGACTCTGGCGGTGGCCTCCTGGCCAGTGACGATTGGGCCGGCCTCCTGGGCAGTGACTCTGGCGGTGGCCTCCTGGCCAGTGACTATTGGGCTGGCCTCCTGGGCAGTGACTCTGGCGGTGGCCTCCTGGCCAGTGACAATGGGGCTGGCCTCCTGGGCAGTGACTCTGGCGGTGGCCTCCTGGCCAGTGACGATTGGTCTGGCGGTGGTCTCCTGGGCAGCGGGGATGATGGCGGTCTTCTCCGCCGTGCTGCCCCTCCCAGACTTTGGAGATTTCTTCTGGCCCTTCCCCACCTTGGGAGGAGTCACAGCTGAGTCAACACTACCCCCGGGACCCTTGTGAGCGGCTTTGCTGGCTGGAGTCTTCCCCCTCTCCCACCGGGCACTGTCCAACTTCTGGTGCTTCACAGGGGGGGGGGATTGGCTGTGCTGTGGCTCTGTGCCACACTGGCTGGCCTGGTGGCCGGTGCACTCCCCATACTGGTCCCGGCGATTTTTTGGCTGAGGTGCTAGTACAGGACCTATGAGTTGGAGGGGGTGGGAGGGTGGGAAAGAGTTCAAGGTTGTCCAGGAAAAGTTCCTTAGGAACACTGGGACGGGTAGCTGGAGGGGGTTTGGGAGTGGAGGAAGAGGTAGTGGTAGGAGGTGTACGTTTGGTGACTTTGGGTGAAGGTGCATGTGCTGGAGGCTGTCGTGAGGTGGATGGCTGTTGGGTGGGTGTGTGCCTGCGTTTGTGTATCTTCGGAGGGGGCGTCACAGACACACTGGGAGAGGACACAGGGGACGTGTAAATGGGAGTGGGGGTGGTGACTGCACGTGAGCGGGGTGTGGTGGTGGGTGTGCTGGTGCGGGACGTAGTGGCTGTAGAGGTAGTACATGCAGGTGAGAGTGTAGACGAGACTGGGAGGGAGGAGGGAGACGACGAGGAGTGGGAAACATTGGAGGCAGTGGATGTTGCTGTGTCTGTAGGTGTGTGATGCTTGCGTGAGTGCCTGTGAGATGTGCGGTGCTAATGTTTGCCTGAGCTTCCTTTGTGTGGTGAGGTATGTGCAGGCTGGTCTGATGGTGTGCTTGGGATAGGCTGGGGTACAGGAGATTGGGTCTGGGTGGAGGAAGTTGCAGGGGGGAGGCTAGAGACAGGGACAATGGCTGCCATCAGTGCTGAGGCCAGAGTTTGCAGGGTTCGATGAAGGGTAGCCTGACCAGAATGAATGCCCTCCAGGAATGCATTTGTGTGTTGCAATTCCCTTTCTACACCCTGGATGGCATTGAAAATGGTAGACTGCCCAACAGTTTTTTTTTAAATATGTTTTATTAATTTTATATAGCAGATATACAATACAAGCCGTTAGCATAAGATGTTACAGGATCATATTTATCTGATTGAAATTACTTAGAACCAAACAAAACAACCCCCCTCCCCCCTTGCACACCTGTAGAAACATTTATGGCATTCATTACATTCTGAAATTATTACCCACTGCTTTGCTCGTTGTGTTATATTTTGTTGCTACACGGAGAGGTCCTGTTTGCGGCTATTGTGGTACCCCATTTTTTTCTTTTCTTTTTTGAGTCAGTTCTCAGGGGTAGTTGGGTGCGTTCTAACATGTGAACGGGATGGGTAGGTGAAGGATATAGCTAATTCTTCCTCTTTACCTTCCCCTACACACCTACTCTGTTGCCCTAGCTCTGATTAGTCGCGGCTTTGGGAGGTGTGGGGGGAATATACCCATTAGCTATTTACTTATCCCATTGGGCACATTATACTGTTATTTCTGGTGGGAGTCCTGGTGTTCAGTTGCTGTGCTCTGCCGCCCCCTTCATGGGGGTTTATTATCGTTTTTTGTCTCGAGTTTGGTTATCAGAGTTACCTGTGTGTGGCTGGCCATTCCGTGACAGTTTTTTAAGCACCTGAAGCTCCGTGCGGGCCCAGCGGAGTGAGAGAGTGTGCCAGGTCTTCTGGTCAGGGGCATTGGGTGCTTTCCAGTGCATTGCTAACAATCTTTTGTACATCAAGTACGCCATGTCTACAAACTTGTATAGGTGTCTATGCTTTTTTGCACCGGACCTCACTCCCAGTAAGCAAGATCTGGGGTCTGCTGCCAGCTTTAGCCCCGTCCATTCTGTTGTCGCCTTCACCACCCTTCCCCATTCTGTTTGCACTTGTGGACAGTCCCATACCATGTGATAGAAGTGGGCCGATGGTTCCAGGCATCTGGGGCACGTCGCGTGCGTGCCCGGAAACATCCGTTTTAGCATGGCCGGTGAAAGGTACGTTTGATGTAGAAAGTTGAACTGGGTGTATCGGAATCTGGGGTTCCTTGATACACCCCGAGCATAGGATAGTGCTTTCGGCCAGTCTCCGAGAGGGATCGGATAGGGAGTACTGTATTCCATCTCTCCCTGGCCCTCTCCAAATGGGGTTCCGGGTATTCCCTGAGTGCCTTGTACAGGCTTGATATTGCTTTGGTTTGTGCGTCACCTTGCAGAATATAGGGGCATATTTATACTCTGTTTGCGCCGGAATTGCGTTGTTTTTTCTTACGCAAATCCGACGCAAAACTAACTCCATATTTACACTTTGGCGTTAGACCCGTCTAGCGCCAAAGATCTTGGAGTTTGCGTCATTTTTTTGCGTGGACACCTTCCTTGCGTTAATGATATGCAAGGTAGGAGTTCCCTTCTAAAAAATGACTCCGAGGCATGTGTGCCGTATTTACACTCCCGGGCAAAAATGACGCCCGGGAATGGGCGGGTCAAAAAAAATGACGTCCAGCCGCTTTAGCGTCATTTTTTAATGCCTGGTCAGGGCAGGCGTTAAGGGACCTGTGGGCTCGGAAGGAGCCCGGAGGTGCCCTCCCATGCCCCCAGGGACACCCCCTGCCACCCTTGCCCACCCCAGGAGGACACCCAAGGATGGAGGGACCCATCCCAGGGAACGTAAGGTAAGTTCAGGTAAGTATTTTTTTTTTTTTTTTGTGTGGCATAGGGGGGCCTGATTTGTGCCCCCCTACATGCCACTATGCCCAATGGCCATGGCCAGGGGACATAAGTCCCCTGGGCATGGCCATTGGGCAAGGGGGCATGACTCCTGTCTTTGCTAAGACAGGAGTCATTTAAATGGGGGTTGGGAGTCAAAAAAAATGGCGCAAATCGGGTTGAGGCGAAAATTTTGCCTCAGCCTGACTTGCCCCATTTTTTGACGCCCAAGCTCCATTTTCCCCTACGCCGGCGCTGCCTGGTGTAAGTAATTTTTTTTTACGCACACCAGGCAGCTCCGCCGGCTAACGTCATTCCATAAATAAGGCGCCCGCATGGCGCTTTGGAATGGCGTTAGCCGGCGTTACATTTTTTGACGCACAACTGCGTTGGCGCAGTTGTGCGCCAAAAAGTATAAATACGGCCCATAATGTATTATGGGAGAGGACTCTGGTTCTAGGTCGCCAGCTCCCCACGTGTTCTTGATTGCGTGGCATATTGCATAGTATGCTAAGAATTGACCGGAGTTCACTGCAGTGATGGCCTGGACGGCTTCGAACGACATTAGTTTGCCGTCCTCGAAGCAGTCTCCCACTGTCTGTATTCCCGCCTCTAGCCACTGCGATAGTGAGTGCGGATCAATCCTATATCGTCCCGAGAGACATTTCAGCGGAGTTAGCGGGGTGTATGGGAATGCTCCCTGACCCTTCTGGGCTTATCTCCGCCAGCATTTATACGCCACGGCCAGCAACGGATTCATGTTTTCAGTTTTGGAATGTTTATCGGACAGCCATGTCAGTAGGTGGGTTCCTTTTAGCCGAGTCTGCAGCTATACAGACTCGGCCGTCGCTGGTCTATGAAACCATTGCTGTATCCACTGTAGTTGTGCTGCTGCATAGTAGAATTCAAAGTTTGGCGCTCCCATTCCACCCAACTCCAACGGTCGTTGCAGTGTGGCTAGAGCCGCACGCGCTCTTCCGCCACCCCATATGAGTTGTAGCAGCGTTGTGTTTAGATTACTGAAAAAACTCCGTGGGAGTGTGATTGGCAAGGCCGCAAAATAATATAGCAACCTGGGCAGGATCAGCATGTTTGCTACCGCCACTCTGCCTGGGGGGGATAGTGGTAGTTTATTCCAGAAGCGTAGGGAGCCCTTGATGGAGGCAAGCGCTCTCCCTAGGTTGCCGTCTCTGAGGTCCTCTGTTTTATGACACATTTGAACCCCTAGGTATTTAAATGTTTAGAAACACCATTTCAGGCGTCCGCTTGGGATCTCTTCCTGTTTCCCTGGTGGCCATCTAATCAATGGGAACACACACCGGGATACCAGATATCGATCCAAACTCAGCTAGGAGTGACATTATGGCAGGCAATGACTCCATGCCCTTCCGGGTGTATATTAGTGCATCGTCGGCATATAACGATATTGCATGGTATGTACCGTTTCTATGTATGCCCCTGTCGTTTGCCATGGTGCGCACTTTAGACGCCAATGGCTCCAAAGCTATGGCAAATAATAATGGGGAAAGGGGGCAACCCTGCCTCGTGCCCCTGGAGATTGAGAAGTTGTCGGAGATCACTCCCCCCGTTTTCACTCTAGCACTTGGATTTGAGTATAATGTGCGGACCCAGCGCATATAATTAGGGCCTATTCCCATCTGTCTCATTGTGGCCAGAAGGAAGTCCCACTCCAGTGTATCGAACGCCTTCTCAATATCCAGTGAGAGCACCATTTCTTCATATGCGTCAGGGGAAGCATCCCCCATTACACTCAGGAGCCTACGGATATTTAGGAAGGTGTTACGCTTCGGAATGAAGCCGTTTTGGTCAACGTGAATTAAGGTGTGTATGATGGGCTTAGGGAGTACCACTATCATGACCTCTCTCTGGGAGGGGGGCAGTAATTCAGTAGCCCACGCCTCCTCGTACACTCTCAGCAATTGGGGCTTTAGGCAGGACGAATATGTGGAGTAGTATTCCATTGGGAGGCCATATATTCCAGGCGCTTTATTCCTGGGCATCTGCGACAAGGCTAAGTCTATTTACCCTGTTGTAAGGGGGGCTTCGAGTGTGTCCCTGTCTGTATGGGATAATTGCGGTAATAGGGAGCTACCTAGGAAAAACTCAAATTGTGCGGCTGTGCACGAGGTGCGTTTAGAATATAGCTTTCCGTAGAACTCTTTGAACCTTCCATTTATCTCTGCTTGTGTAGTGACCGTGGTGTTGTTATCTATTCTAATAGCGCAGATGGGAGAGTGTTGTCTGTCTTCCCGCAGTAGCCATGCCAGCATTTTCCCAGATCTGTCTCCTTCCGATTGCAAGCGCATTAAGTGGTGATTGTAATCATGGCACCGAAGTCTACTATCTGCTTCATTGTAATTTGTGCGGGCTGCTTTTAATACTGTGTACGGGACTTCGCCCCTGGCAACTGCTATTTCAGTAATTCTTAGTTCCTTTTCTAATTTGGCAATTTCTGCGCTCAGTGTGCGCCTCGCTCCACTGCCCACGGAGAGACACTGGCCTCTAATCACCGCTTTATGTGCATCCCACTCCACCGCCCGTGAATTTGCAGTGAAGTCGTTTGTGTCCCAATACTGGCGTAGTGTGGTGCCCAATGTACCTACAAATGCCGGGTCTTGTAGTGCTTCTACTTGTAAGCGCCAAGTAGAGATCCCCTTTTGACTCCTACCCCAGTTTAGTGTTGCTCTCAGTGGTGAGTGGTCCGACAGTGTTTTCGCTAGCTATTCAGTCTCGTTTATCAGGTCAGATATGTCCTGTGTTCCCCAAAGTATATCTATTCTGGTGTATGTTTTGTGCGGGGGTGAATAAAATGAATATTCCCTCTGTTGGGGGTGTCTTATGCGCCAAATGTCGTGTAATCTCATGTCACCTGCCCAGTGTTGCAATGGACTTGTAGTGCTCCTCTTTGTGCTCGGACCCCCTTGCGGGTTGGATTTATCCAATGCGGGGTCCGGAGTGCTATTAAAGTCCCCTCCCCATATAGCCGGGGATAATGGGTTCGCTAGCAATAACGGCGTGAGTATGCTAAAAAATCCCGCGGTGCCACCATTCGGGGCGTATATGTCAACCACTGAGAGCTGCCTGCCATCTAACTGGCCCTCCACTCCTACGAATCTGCCCCCTGGGTCTATTTTATGTGCAGTTTGGTGAAATGGGACGCCCCCTGCGATCCATATCAGTACTCCCCTTGCGAATGCCGAATATGTTGTACCTACCATTTGCCCTCCCCATTTTGCGCGTATCTCTCGCAGAGCCTGTTCTGTTAAGTGTGTCTCTTGGAGAATAGCGATATGTGTACCCAGTCGCTTAAGGCGTGTGTAAATTCGAGATCTTTTGTTCAGCGTGCCCATGCCTCTCACGTTCCAAGTCATTATGTCATATTGATTACTATTGCGCTTGATTTGTGGTGCCATTAGGGGTTGTGAGGTGAGCCTGTCTCTTTTTTCTCCACCTTGGACTGTGGGCTATCCCCTTGCTGCCCCTCCGATAGTTCTGCCTACTGTGTACGTGTCTCGCTGTGGTTCCGTTTGTTTGAGATGTGACCAAGGTGTGCATTTTGACTAACATGTTTCTACCCTCCCCCCCTGTTGAATCCCCCACTCTCCTAACAACTGTTATGTAACTACTTAACACATGTATATATAAAAAACCTGTATCCTTCTGGATATCCGTGGTGGTATTGTCGTAACGGACTGTTGCGGCTCATTTAAAGGGCACGCGTCAGACCGCAGACTCTGTCTGCTATTGTTTATGTGTGTGCGCCCCCGGTGCGTGTGGGCCCCACGGCTTCTCCCCCCCCCCCGCCGGCACCGCCCCTCCCCCCATGACACGGCCACCCCTGGGCAAACGTAGTTTTATGCAAAAGATACTCTTTGTTTTAGAGAGTGTTCCTGCTGTTAGGACCCACGTCCTTCCAGGTTCCACCTCGTCTGCCGATCTTGTTATCTCTGAGTTCTGAAATAGATTGGTTGTTGTAGTACAGAGTCAAAGGTCGTCTGCTGTTCTGGGGGTGATCCTCAGTCCCCTCGCCTCACCAGTTATGGTTGAGTCAGAGCTGGTTGTGTCCGAGTCTATGCTGATCTCAGGAGTCTCCCTTATCAACTCAAATTTATTCTGTGTCAGCAGGGGGGTTTCCTTCAGAACTTTTGCTCTTTCCTCAGCTGCTTGTTGAGCAGATGGTTGAACCTTTGTGCGTCTCTTAGTGCGCTTCCTTGATGTCGAGAGCGACCACTCATCTCCCTCCCCACCATCTTCGCACATCTGTGCAAGCCCTTTAACATGTAACCATGTCCAGGCGTCTTCTGGAGAAGTGAATATGAGCACACAATCTTCCGATATCACTCTCAGTTTGGCTGGGAACATTAAGGCGTATTTGATGCTAAGTTTGCGCAGTCGTTGTTTGACCTTTACATAGGAATTACGTTTTCTTTGCACCTCTTGAGTGAAGTCGGGGTAGGCGTTGATGGTAAATTCCTCGTATTTGTACGGTCCTTTGTTGCGGAACTGTTGTAGGATGGCATCACGGTCCCGGAAGTTTAAAAATCTAGCAATCAGTGGCCTGGGGGGTTGACCTGGTGGCGGGGGCCTGCCCGGGACTCTGTGTACCCTTTCTACTGTGAAAAGCTTAGATGGGGCCCCGTTTAACACCTCCTTAATCAGCCACTGTTCTAATGTTATTTCCATACTTTGTTGCTGTGTGTTTTCGGGGAATTCCAAGAAGCGGATGTTATTTCGGCGCGATCTGCTTTCAGCCTCTTCCGCCCTTCTTCCTAGCGCCTTCAGCTCCGCGTCCAAGCGTTGAATCTGCTTCTGGTTGTCCTGAGTGGTAGGAGATAGTTAGCCAACCCCTCTTCCGCCGTTTTGACTCTTTCTGACAGTTTGCGGTGGTCCACCCTGAGTAGGTTCAGATCCTGCGATACTGCATCTATTCTGTTTTCCAAGGACGTTTTGGTGTCCATAATTGCCTGAAGTACTTTCTCTAGTTGCGTAGATTAAGACATAAGCGTGCTCTCCAGTGATTGTAGGGTCGGATTTGTTTGTTGGTCAGTGGGCACTGTTCCATGCACTGCACGATCTTGGTTCTTAGCTGATTTAAGCCTGCCCGCCATTGTGTGTGTCTGAAGTGGAGTTAGTGGGTTGTGGCGGAACTTTGCTGGAGGTTATTGTGCCATGAGTCGCCCTCCGGGCTCTTTGCGCTGCAACAGTGAGCTTGCCGCTGTTTTTGCACGTTCTAATTAGGAGGGTGTGGTCATTGATCGAGCCTTGTGTGTGTTTGGCTTCCTGCGGCTTGCTCCTCTCTGCTCGTGGGGTATTTCAGGGGGGTCCTCCAAACATACTCGTTGACAGCCCCTATTATTTGTTGTTAAAGTTTATTTCTTGGGTGATAACTTGAATACGTTTTGCTGTTGCTCAGTGTTGTTGCTGCATAACTTGATGGCAGAGGCCCTAATGGGCACGTGGTATCCAGTGACGGCGTTGATGCCTGAGGGGCAGTGCGCCAATGTCAGTAGTTCTCAGGGGATGGCCCAGTACGATCGGAATCCGGGGCCCCCAATGCCTTTGGAAAGAGCTAGCTGTCTTACGCGACCTGGGCCGGCATACTCTGTTCCCCGCCCCAGTCCAGTCCGCCTCTACCCCCTTTGGATTTTCAGGGTATGTGCTGCTCGGAGGGGTGCCAGTACCTGCAAATTTACATCCCCCTGTTCTGTCCAGGGGGGAGACGAAAGCAAGGAGGAGGAGAGAGGGGGGCGCAAGCGGGGGGGGCGCAGGCCCATGCTATTCATTTCCGTGGTGTGGGCCACGGTATGCCCCCCGTGCTCACTCTTACCGCCCAGTGTTGTAGAGACTTGTTGTCCCGATGTCGGCTGTTGGGTGGGGTTCTTGTGCGCTCGTCTCTGCTTGCCGTTCGGGCAGGGGGTCCAGTCGGGGCGGCAAGCCCTGTCCCGTCGCTCTGCACTTCTTGTCCACAGAGGGGCCGAGGAATGCCCCGGCGCCCCCGCAAGCATGACGTTCGGAGTCTCCTGCGAGCGCGGATCGCGATGTTCTGGGCGGAATGACCCACCCGCTCGCACCTCGCGCCACGCGGTATAGTTTTGGTGCAGGTTAACACAGAGCCCCGGGCGAGGGCGAGCGCCCGTGTCTAGATGCTCACGGTGGCTGCTAGGGCTCCTCCCAGGTCCCGTAATGGCCGGCGCCTCGTGCGCCGGTATCCGATCTCCAGTTCGGGAGCTTCTCAAGTGGCGTTGTTGGGCACCAGTGAGACGCGCCAGTGTCCCGGAGGCCGTTCCTGCACCCCGTGTGCTGGTTTCGCCCCGGGGCGCACTTCAGGATGTTAGAAGCGAGTCCGGGATGGAGCGCATTCCCTAGCCGTCCATCCCGGTCGCCATCTTGGCTCCTCCCCGTAGACTGCCCAACAGTGAGTGACCTGAGGAGGTCAATGGCCTCCTCACTGAGGGCAGCTGAGGTGACAGGGGCAGGGGCTGAGGTGCCTGTGGCGAAGGTGATGCCCACCCTCCTGGGTGAGCGGGCACGGGGCAATGGCTGAGGGGCTGCTGGGAGGGCGGTGCTGGTAGGGGGGATGGCGGCTGTACCTGTAGAAGTGGGGGGCACAAATTTTGCCGCCCCCACAAGGGAGCTCCCATCGGAGGACGAGTCTGTGTCGCTGGTTGCTGATCCTGTCCCCGCCGTGAAGCTCCCCTCGCCCTCCGTCCCACTGGTGTATTCAGAGTCCATAGTGTGGGCCTCCATGGCCATTTGGGATGCAGCTCCCTCGTGCTCCGGTGCCACTGTACCTCCGCCTGATGATGCTGATGCACACAAGAACAGGGAGACCACAAAAAGGGGGGGACGACAGAAGAAAGACAGGTTGAGTGCATGGCTTACCGCTACCGTTGGCGGACAATACACACACAGCAGCCCCCTGCACTACGTCGCGCTGTTGGGCTCTACAGATGCAATTCCTGGGATATGTCCTACATGGCTATGGTCGACATCTGCACACATAGATGACACAGGGGCATGTATACCTGTACTTGGCACTCTACAGAGGTGGGGTGGGGTGCCACATGGCCTGCATTACGGAGGGGCCTAGCCTACGGAACTCGCCCTGGCCTAGGGAAACCCACAGCCCTCCTCCCCCACCCAGACACCTTCACTGCGCGCAAAGTCCGCTGAATGATGTTGTACTCACCCCCTTGTGTCTGCTGTGATGCCCTCAAGCGCCCATCCAACTCCGGATAAGCCACCGCCAGGATCCGGAACATCAGGCGAGTCATGGTTCGATGGGCACCCCTCCCACATTGGGAGGCCATCCCCAGCTGAGCCTCCGCCGTCTTTTTGCTCCAGCGGCGAATGTCCTCCCATCTTTTCCGGTAGTGGGTGCTCTGTCTGTGGTGGACCCCCAGGGTCCGGACGTCCTTGGCGATGGCACACCAAATATCCTTCTTCTGGTGGGCGCTGACCTACATGACATGTACAGGGGAAGAAGAGAAGTCATTACCAACTGCACTGTTGAAGTGAGTGGCCCACATCCCTACCCTTGCCATGTGGCACATGCATTCACAGTCCTTCATGCACGCAGAACTGTTCCCCCTTCATTCTTACAACCAGCCCTCTCCACTCAGGCATAGCCCATACAACGTGCTCCCTGTGTACTTACCTGTTGGTCTGGAGGACCGGAGAGTAGCGTGTACTGCGGGAGGACCCTGTCCACGAGCTTCTCCAACTCCTCTATAGTGAAGGCAGGGGCCCTTTCCCCAGACGCACGAGCCATTGTCTCTTCCAGACCGAGGTCACAGCAGCACTTGCAGTGTAGGTCCTCTCCTGTCGAAGATCAGGTATCGAGTGATTGAACAGATAGAAAATGGCGGTCACGTCTGCGGCGGTGACGTCCGCGGCGGTGCGTACCATCACCGCCGGCGCACTTCGTCATTGGCTCTTGGGACCCATAGGGTCCAATGTTAACCAATGCAGCATTGTGCCGCGGTCTTCGACCGCCTACCGCGACGGTGTACAAAGCCAGCTCAGTTACCTCACATCCCATTGTCCCACTTTAGAGGTCAGACAGCCGCCATTTCAGGGGCCCACATGTCTTAATTTTTAACTGCATCACACATACCTAGGCCTAGACTCAACACACATACAGGCCACATTTTGGATTATGATTCGTGTTCTGTGTAAGCTGTGGGTACGTACCTCTGAGTTGGTTGACTCTGTGCTCGCTGTTGTCCTTCATAGGCACCGTCCGCTGGGACATGTGAGGAGATGGCGGAATCCTCCAGTGTACCGACCGCTGGTGGACCTGTCGACAATGGAGGAAAGACATTTGATCATCACCTACAGGTTTGACCGTGTCGCAATCCAGGAACTGTGTGCCCAGTTGGAGCCAGACCTGATGTCAGCAATCCGCCATCCCACAGGGATCCCCCCTCAAGTGCAGGTGCTATCAGTGCTCCATTTCCTTGCAAGTGGGTCATTTCAAACAACAGTGGCCATAGCATCAGGGATGTCCCAGCCTACGTTTTCCAACGTGTTGTCCAGAGTGTTGTCTGCCCTGCTGAAACACATGTGGAGCTACATCGTTTTCCCTCAGGTGGAGGATTTGCCTACAGATAAAGGTGACTTCTATGCCCTTGGACATATCCCCAATATCATAGGTGCCATTTATGGGACCCATGTAGCTCTGGTCCCCCACCACAGGAGTGAACAGGTGTACAGGAACCGGATGAGTTATCATTCGATGAATGTACAGATGGTATGTTTGGCAGACCAGTACATCTCCCAGGTAAATGCTATGTTCCCTGGCTCTGTGCATGACGCGTACATCCTGCAGAATAGCAGCATCCCTTATGTGATGGGTCAACTCCAGAGGCACCGGGTGTGGCTATTAGGGGACTCTGGTTACCCCAACCTGTCATGGCTACTGACCCCAGTGAGGAATCTCAGGACCAGGGCAGAAGAACGCTAAAATGAGGCCCATGGGCGGACTAGGAGGGTGATCGAACGTACCTTCAGCCTCCTGAAGGCCAGGTTCAGGTGCCTCCATATGACAGGTGGTTCCCTATTCTATTCACCAAGGAAGGTGTGCCAGATCATCGTGGAGTGCTGTATGCTTCACAACTTGGCTTTGCGACAACAGGTGCCTTTTCTGCAGGAGGATGGTCCAGATGACAGTGTTGTAGCAGCTGTGGAGCCTGTGGACAGTGATGAGGAGGAAGCAGAGGAAGAAGACATTGACAACAGGGACTCATTTATCCAGCAATATTTCCAGTGACACACAGGTGAGAACAAATTCCTGCCTACTACAAGTACTTTCACACTTCTACCTCTATCCTGTCTGTCGATTTCACCCAGTATTTGGTAACTGAGTTGTATATTTCCCTTACGGTTTCACAGGTGTGGTTTCCAACGTGTGTCATCTGCTTAGATTCCTCATGGACTTGAGATGTGTGACATAGGTATGTTGACATTACATTTGAAAATGCATTTTGTCACTGTCATTGCTAATACACATTTTCGAAATCACAGACTGACTCCAGATTGTTTTGTGTATCAAGGGTGTTTATTGAAGTGCTCAATATTTGAAGGGGGTTGTAAAATGGTGAGTGGTGATGGTGGAGGAATGTCCATGGCAGAGTTCAGTCTATTGGTCTCACAGGTGCATTGCCCATATGGGCATATGAAGTGGAGCTGGGGCAGTTCCAAGATGGACAGGGTTACAAAGTGGGACAGTAGGATGACAATCAGGGTGGTCTCATTTCTTGGCAGGGGTCTTGGCATCGTGCTCTGTCTTGTTTCTGGATCTCAGGGACCGTTTGCGGGGTGGTTCTCCGTCTGCAGGGGGTGGGGTGCTGGTGTGGTGGTCCTGTGGCGGGGCGTCCTGTCCACTAGCGCCGGCGGAGGTGGTGGGCAGTTCATCATCCATGCTAGTGTCAGGGGCCCCTTGCAGTGCCACAGTGTCCCTCCTGGTGTTAAGAATCTCCTTCAGCACCCCTACGATGGTGCCCAGGGCGGAGCTGATGGTTCTGAGTTCCTCCTTGAACCCCAAATACTGTTCCTCCTGCAGCCGCTGGATCTCCTGAAACTTGGCCAGTACCGTTGCCATTGTCTCCTGGGATGTGGTGGTAGGCTCCCATGATGGAGGAGAGGGCCTCGTGGAGAGTGGGTTCCCTAGGCCTGTCCTCCCCCTGTCACACAGCAGCCCTCCCAGTTCCCCTGTGTTCCTGTGCCTCCGTCCCCTGGACCGTGTGCCCACTACCACTGCCCCCAGGTCCCTGTTGTTGTTGGGGTGGTGGGTTATCCTGGGTTCCCTGTAGTGGTGGACACACAGCTGATTGACGTGTCCTGGGGACGGAGGTATGGGCCCGCTGGGTGGGTGCTGTGCTGGTGTTACCAGAGGGTGGAAGCTCTGTGGTGGCCTGTGACTGGGTGTGGGGAACCGACTGTCCTGAGGCCCACGATGGTCCGGGCTGGTCATCTGGATCCAGTTGGACAGAGCTGCTGTCATCACTGTGGGCCTCTTCTGTGGGTGGGGTGGAGATGTCTGGACCCTCCTGTCTGGTGACGTTGGGTAGTTGTCCTGCAGGGGTATAAAAGCATGATTATTGCATCTGTGTGTGTCATGGTGGGCAATGGGTGGGTGAGCGTGTACCCCAGTGCTAGCATTCCTGTGTGGGGGCTTGTGTGATGATGGTTGAGGGGGTTGTTATGGATATGTGCAGTGGGCATGCTTTAGTGATGGGTGTCCATGCTTTGTTGTGTCGTGCAGGGCTTTGTGTTGGGATGGGTGGTTTGTGTTATTAGTGCATTTGTGAGGAGTTGGAGTAATAGGGGAGGAGGCGAGGGTGGGGGTCTGTGATAGCATGCAGGTAGGGTGGGGGATATGATAGTTAAGATTTGACTTACCAGAGTCCATTCCTCCACCGACTCCTGCGAGGCCCTCAGGATGCAGATTAGTCAAGACCTGCTCCTCCCATGTTGTTAGTTGTGGGGGAGGAGGTGGGGGTCCGCCGCCAGTCCGCTGTACCGCGATGTTGTGTCTTGAGACCACGGAACGCACCTTCCCCCGTAGGTCTTTCCACCTCTTCCTGATGTCGTCCCTATTTCTTGGGTGCTGTCCCACTGCGTTGACCCTGTCGACAATTCTTCGCCATAGCTCCATCTTCCTAGCTATGGAGGTGTGCTGCACCTGTGATCCAAATAGCTGTGGCTCTACCTGTACGATTTCCTCCACCATGACCCTGAGCTCCTCCTCCGAGAACCTGGGGTGTCTTTGCCGTGCCATGGGGTGGTGTAGGTGATGTGTGGGGTGGTGTATGTGGTGATAAGTGTGGTGATATGTAGTGGTGTGTGGTGTTTTGTGCGTGGAAGTAGTGTGGGTGATGGTGTTGTGTGCCTGTGGCTGCTAGTTTGTGGATGGTGGTGTCTCTCTCTGGCCTTCTTTCTGAATTTTTTGTCGTAGGGGTTTGTGGGTGATGTGGGTGTGTGTTTTATATTGTATTGGGTGTGTGGGAGTGGTGTGTGTATGTGTATCAGGTGTGTGTCTTTTGAATTGTCCAATGTGGGGTTGTTTTGTAAGAGTGTGTGTATTTTGAGCGCAGCGGTGTGTACCGCCAATGGAATACCGTGGTTGAAAGACCGCCGCGTGGATTCGTGGGTTGTGAAAGCATGGGCGTATTTCTGTTGGTGTGACGGTGGAGGTTTTGTTTTCGCCAGTTTATCACTGATCTTTGGTGTGGCAGACTTGTGTGGGTGTCTGAATTTTGTCGGATTTCCGGATGTGGGTCTTATTAGCTGTGGCGGAATTCCGCTGCCGCGGCGGTGTGTTGGCGGTCTTCTGCACGGCGGTAAGCAGCTTTTTCCGCCAATGTTGTAATGACCCCTTAGTACTGATGTATGTAAGACAGGCCTCTCTCTATAGTGGCACAGTGGGAGGTAGATGATGTGTCAGAAGGCTAACCAGAGTGATTGTCAGTGGTTAAGACTATTTTAAGTATTATTCATATCAATGTTTGTGTATTTATGTAGTGCCCTAACTGGCCAAATGTATGCTAAGATATGGGTCCCATGCCTGCAGTGCAATATGATCCCTGGGATCCAAGCTATACCTCACTAACAAGGCAATAACCTGTCTGGAGTTGCTTCAGTTTCCTTTTGGTGGGGCTTTGCCTGGCATTTCAGGATACAGTGTTTCAATGAGGATCAGGATAAGTACTGGTTTGAATAAAGTAGGTCTTTGTGGGATGCATGCTAGTAGCTGCCCAGAGTGACTACCAGTGGGTAATACCATTTGCAAGCATTTCTATCATCAGCTTTTGGGGGTTTGATGTACCAGTCCAAAATATCCTCTGTACAGTGCTCTTCCAGGCCGATGTGTCCCCAGTAGAGAGATCCAAAGATCCAACCCAAGAAACCACTGGTAAATTTTCCTGGTTACTGCCTTGTGAAATAGGGGGTGGGACAGCATTAACAGAAACCAAAAACTTTAGGTCTACAATAGAGGTGGCCAGTAATACATCATCCTCAGATATGTGGAAGAAACTTTGAATCTAGAAGAGAATCTACCTACCAGTGAATTCTTGTGTGAATTTCATAATTCTTTCAGACATTTGAGGATTTTCCATTATTACTCAACTGTAAATCATGCTTGTAGTGTCAGAGATGGAAAATAACAAATACCTGGCACTTGAACATATACTGGATATTAGACTACGTTCATTATGCTGCAGAATGTCCTTAGAGCGGGGTATCAGGGAAGGGGGTTCCCCCTTACATTCCAGGCCTTCTCCATCTCTTTAGGCTCAAATGAGGCAGTCTAGAAAGGAAGAAATAAAGGAAGAATCATGAATAGGCCAATAGGTGGTTAAGCTACGACCTGAGTAGCCTCACTTCAACCATCCTCTCCTATCATTTGTCTTGGCACATACAAATCAAGTACACCATACACCACTTTCTCTCGTACACACTTTATTCCAACTAATTGCCATACTTAAGTTTAGCAATTGCTCCATTCTAAATCAAACTCTAGCCTTCAAACCATGGCTATGGAAGTCAACGTTCCTTCACCAATTAATGCCCCCTTTTCTAAATGCAAACACTTTCCAGACTGCCTCCCAGCATTCTTACACCAGATTCACAGTGGACTCACCACAGTCCCACTATGTACATTATTTGATCACTTTATCAATAACTTGAAACTAGCCTTCAATGGAAATGATATACTAGCACATTCTCCTCCACGGCCCCTTGGCCACAAACCTGACAGTCTACTGATATTAAAACACTCATAATCAAAAAAGAGCACCTCTATATAGATGGCTGATGAATAAGGCCACCCAATCATTAAAGAACATAAGCAATCCCTACACACATTTTTCTGACACCCTCAACAACGTCACATTTTCTTACTTTCAGACAGTCAGCCAATAAATATTCTGCATACTCTACTTTAAAAGATGCACAATACATTCAAATGCACGTACATTATATAAGGCTCCTAAGATATAAAAATATTATTAAAAAAGCAATATACTTATATCAATGCATCATGGCTTCATGCCAATGGAAATGGTCTCTGACTCACATTTATGACATATCATATCTTATTACAATACCTTGTTGGTGAAACCTAACCAAAGAAAAACAAATAGTAGATGTAGACAATTCCTGTAACTATATAAAGTCGGTTTGTGCAATCTAAAATTTTGTAGGTGCTGTTATGGTAGTAAAAAACACTTTCTTAGTTCTTTAAAAAAGTGACACAATAAAGTAAAGTGCATAGAACATTGAGTAGAATACTCATTTCAAGAAAAAGTGTGTAAGTTTTTTTTCTCCTTTAAACCCTTCTGCAGAAAAGACAGTAGGATATGTGCAAAAGGAGGAGTAGTCTTTGATGCAAATTTGTCACAAAGACTGTGTACGGTTCAATCAAATTAGTTGTAGAGATTGACACATAGAAGCACATGAGGGCTTGAACCCTTTCGCATTCATTCCTGCTTCCCTGTGTTTGCCAAAAACATTTTTTTAACATACATTTTGTACAAAGATTACCACTGCCTGATGTGAGGAAGATCTCTGGTTTCTGAATGACATGAAAGCCTTCCCATTTATGTATGTGAACCAGAGTATTTGTAATGCTTGCTCCAGGGCTAAACAATCCACCATACTCAATCAGTTAACTTCAGTTTCTTGTTTGCTCCAGATGGAAAGCCAGTAAGCAACTGAGCACAACTTAATATGATCCTACAAATAAGGAATTCCTAATTCATTATGGCAAATAAAGTTAGAAGTTTTTTTTAAAGCATAGAGAAGTCTGAATAGAAAGACCTTCTTAAGTAGCTGTAAACCATTCCACTCTTTGTATGCCCACAATTCTGCCCCATAACGTGCAATGGAGGTACATTTGCTTTGATAAATGAACAATATCTCCCTGAGAGGTATAGAGTCAAGTTTGCTCAAGAACCTGAAAACCGCACCAGTGGCTCTTTCAAATTACAGTCCACTAACTGAGCAAAAATTATCCCATCTCATCTCAGAATAGAAATGGACCCCAACATACTAGAAGGTTTTTACTGTATGAACTAATATACCTTAGATGAAATGAGACCTAATTTTCACAGAGTGAGATCCACAGATCATCACAAAACATTTGGAATGATTTGTATCTAGAAACTGATCCGGCATAAGCTTGCAAACCTACCTAACAAACATTGCAAGCCATGTGCTTTTTGGGTCATTAAAAATGAATCATCTGCATATAAGAGTAGAGGCAGTGGGTGAGATCAGAGGTATTGAACTCTTCCTTTCAAAATGTGATTGCCTTTCTTATGCTTCACCCTCAACAACTTGCATGTGCTACTAAAAATATCCTCTCTCCTCCATGCTCAACTTTGACCCCCCATGCATCTATTATTTTATATCATACATCTCCTAAAAAATCAGTAACATGAGACATTCCCTAAATACATTACTTACTGATCTATCATCACTATCCTACAAGCCCATCACAACCTAACCCTATCCCATTGCCATTCAACTACATACACACTTTAAGACCAATAAGCTCATTCTAATAATAAACTACTAACCCATTCTCGGCAACATCATATCTCTTTAGCACCCAGACTATGAAGTATGTTGCCCTTACTTCTTGTAGTCCTTCTTCAACAGCTTTCTCATAAATGGCTCATACCAAACACAATTACAATTTCCAGTGGTTATTCCCCTTATAAAAAAATCTTCCTCCTCGCCCTCTAACTACCAACCAGCATCTCAACTTCTCTTCTTCATGAAGAAACTTTAGTTTTCAGTCTCCTCACACTCTATACTTCCTCATCAATCTACTTAACCTGACCCTTTAAAGTTCCATTCCTTCCACTCCATAGAAACTGCCCTTCCACAAGCAATTAATTGCATCATTCCTTCTAACCGCAATTTCATATTCATATTTATGGACCTTTCCAAATCCTGGACATTGTTAATCATGCTATCCCCGACTCTTCTCTAGGCTTACTGCCCATTGCTAGGATTTCCCACAAATGGTTCACTTCATACCTATCAAGCCAATCTATGACAAACTTCTGGGGCGTAAAGGCATGAAAGCCACTTCCATTGGGAATCCCACAAGGTTCTGTCCTTGACCTCCTGCTTTTCTCAAATTGTAGTTCCTCCCTTGGTGATATTTCCTCATCTGGCTTTTCACATCAATTCAATACTAATGATACTCATAGCTTCTTCTTTCCTTCGTTGTACATGCTCCACTCACACATCACTGACTGCCTCACTGCTAGCAAACACTGAATAATAGTTCTATGATAATTCAAGCTTCAGTCTTCAAAACTGATGTCTTTTACTTTCCATCTTCCGCAGAACCTACCTTTCTCAATGACTTATACAATTTCACCCAGCATTCTGAAATGTTTTTCCTCAGTCAGAAACCCTGGAGTTCGCTTTCGTCCTTCAATGAAAATGGAAGCCTTCATAACAAACAGGTTACTGCTGCACACTTTAATTTGCTCAAATATGCAAACCATGTTCATACATGCCCTTCAATTCAGCCAAAATATTTAGGGCCATGTTTATTAAAGATTTGCGTTGCTCTTGCACCACACGATGTGGTGCAAGAGCAATGCAACACCTAAGGCAGATTTATCAAGACACCTTACATGGCCTTTCCTGGCTTGATAAATCTAGAGTACTGCAACACAGCGCAGATCTCAGCATTGCATTGCTTTGCCTTAGGAAGGCATTCCATGGGTAAAGCATAGGTGTCCCTATGCAGCCACCTATGGATTTTGGTGCATTCCCAGATTTACCATTACTGGCAGACCTGGAATGAGTCAAAATGTTACACCTCCACTGGTGCGGCTTAATGAGGAGGAATATCTTTATTTCTCCTTGTTACTTCTCTTTCTATGTGTGCTTCATTCTGCAGCAAGCATAGAAAGAGGACTATGCCACTATGGTGCAAGAGTGCCTGCGCTGGCACTAGGCAGCATATTGTGCACCAATGCTGGGAAAAGCCATGAATGTGCCATACAATGTTAATCATGGTGCAATCCTGCCCCTTCCCTATCACGCAGAGCAGCTACGTGACTTGCTGCGCTGTGTGATATGATGATAAATATGGTCCTTAATGATTCTTTAATATACAGTAGACTGGGCTATTACATTTGAGGCCTCTCTAACTAAGCCATCCCCCATTAATCTATATCCTTATTTCCACCACCTAAATGCTGTATTGCCTTCCAAGACAAATTGCACATTAGTATCCTGTCACTAAGCCTCATGGTGCACTGCTAAGAAGAGGGCATTATGAAAACTTTGACAAGATACACTTGCTGTTGCTTCAACCTTAAAAGGCAATCTTGCAGCTATTTTTAAAATATAATTTGTGGAGCCTGCGCCAACTATGCGCATGAGCATCATCAACAGATTAGTAAATATTCTTAATGGGGCTTGATGTACTGCGCTACTAAGCAATCCTCACTTGATGATCTGTCTATCCTTAATTTTGGGATGTCACAAAGTGGGTTTAGAGGCAAAGAATGGTCCTTTGAAATCACTATGATGCAAAAAGAAAACCTGTTGGCTGAAGATAGCTGCTTAAGGGCGCACTTTGCCAGGTCAACAAGTAGCTCTATAAATTGACCCTCTGCATAGAACTGGAGCAATACTTTGGACTTTTTACAACTATTTTCCATATCATGGATATCAAGTAGCTTGCCTTTTCTGATTTTGTCCACAGTGAAAGTCTTAATCGTTTGGAAAGTACATCCAGATTAAATTAACCTAATTTATCAGATTCAGATATATAATTTGAACAGGCCTTGAACAGAATTTTCTCTCCTGAAGAGATTGCTTGAACCTCGCCATAAACAAACATAAACTTTCTATTCTGCTTCATCACCATGCCTTGGCAGGCTTCAGAAACAAAAAAACATCTTCTCTTTTGGAGCATCTGTGCTTCCTCAGAAAAGAAATCCTCATGTACTTTCCTGAGGAATTTTAGGCACTCAATGCTGTAATTGAAGCCTCTCACTCTGTAACTTGTTTGTGATATCCACAACTCTAACAACAGAAATGATTCTTTTTGTAAATTTTGAAATCCATGTAAATTCATTGCTTCCACAATGTTTGAGGAGTTAAGGCACTGTGGAAATCCACAACTCTTATGTCTCGATCACTATGTATGAGCACCTCCTCTCCACCTATAGAAGAGGAGAAAAGAATGTCACTACCAAGGACAATCTAATCCTTCACACTGAAAACAAAAACATGATTCACAGATCTTTATGGTAATGAGGACCATTGGTGTCTGCATTAAAAGCAGCAGGATGGGCAACGAGTGGACTGAAAGTGCTACTGCTGGGAAATAGCGAACATAGACCCTGATTACATGTGGCATGAGAAAGGATGATTTATTTCCAGCACCCTGTCAATACCAATTCCAGGGTATGCTATATTTAACAAGAGTAGTCCTCTTGAAAATTAGGACTATTGGACCATGTGTACCATCACATTTTACCGTAGACAAAAATAGGTTAAACCATTTCATACATCAAGCCCTACAGGTGAGTCGGAAATTTCCATACCAAATTCCACAAGTACCATAATTTATTTCACATTTTCTTCCAGTATATTTTGGCAGGTTTGATCTGCTGATATGTACCCAAAGAGGATTATGTGTGTTGTGGTGCTTGCTGCAGTACTCTGAATTCCATTCCTTGTCTAACAGGAGTCTTGACATGGATCAGAACTTACTGTCCCACCTGTAGTCAGGGCCATAGAGCATTGCAACAAAGAATACCAATTTGTGCCCCACCATCACAAATTGGATTCTGATTCCCCACTACTCTTCTTTTTCTTTTCCTCATCCAAACCTAGTGTTCTGCAGATGCTGCAGAGCTACATTGATGAGAGGGGTACTTAATATGTTCTATGTGTCATACAGCTAATTATATTCTATGTGCTCTACACAGTGCTCTAGATCACACCTTAATACATATATAAACATGCTTTTTAAGTCTATGGACTCCAAAAGAAAGAAGGGAGCAAGGAAAGTTGCTCAGGGTACCATATTCTATATATATAAAATGCATGTGATGTAGTCTAACCATTAGTAGAGCCCCTCAAATCACAAAGGTAATCAGAATGTGACAGTTTATACTTTATGTGAATCGTAGTTTTAATGGTTAAACATCGAAAGCTTCACTGATGTGCATTTTAAATGTGCACTTGCTTGTATTTCCGAGTTGGACTTAGGTGGCATTTGAATTAAATTATATGTTACAGGGATAAAACTTTTGTTACAGTGTAATTTAGATTCTAGACTAACAGTTCGTATATAAATGATATGAAATTTATCCCTGAATTTCTCATGATTAGTAAATGATTAATGAGTTTAAGAATATGCGTAAAAGTGAGAGAAATGTAATTCTCTGTTGTAATTTTAAAAAATGCAGCATCAAGGCTTACTTATTTGAAATGAAATGTATTACTTATGTTATTGAATATTTTTAATGCTGAATTTATAAATTTGCTCATTCACTTAAATCTATTTCGATGCCTTGGGCAACCCTTGGTACCTTTATAATTTGTTTTTGCACATTGTCTACATGACTTTGAGTTTGTGTTTGTAACAAATGTTTAAACTTTATTTCCTGATTGGAGTTTTCCTTCTGTGCCCACATTGGTCACGGTGTTTAAATTGTTTGGGGTGTTGTTAAAATTCTGTTGATGGTTCTACCATACCACTTACCACATACCAAACATTTATCCACCTCGATGAGCATTGATTGCTGCGAAGGCTGAAAATGATACAATACATGCTTTGTGTCAACTAGTTTTTTACATCAGTAAAATAGAAGGAGCTCATTTGTGAAAAATAGAGTAACAAATTTCACACTTATTTGCAGCACTACTTTAGGATGTATATAGGTGTCTGTGGGGTGTTTCTTCATAACTTTGATGCTGACCATAAAAAATACACAAAGGTTGGTAATATTCCTCTTCAAGTGTAAAGTTAGGTTTTAACTATTTCTACTGAAAAAAATAGTAAGCACATTGCATGAGCAGATCAGGTCACATGAAGTGAGCCTTATTTTCATATTATAGGAAGTGCCTCAGGGTGCAACAGGCATGTGCGTCCACTTTGTGCATCCCTGGGGCACTTTTGTATTACAGAAGGGGACGCAAATGCTTGTGCGACTTCTTCTGTAATACAAATAGTGCTGGCGCACATGTAGTGCCAATGCTATCTCAAGAGGGTGTTCCTACATTTACATGGGTGCATGGCTCCATGCAGATGAGGGAATCTCTTTACCTCTACTTCTGCGCTGTGTTATGGATGTGGACGCAAAGGTAAAGAAGCTATCAAGAGAAGCTGTCACAAAAAAGGTGGCTTAGAGTCAGTGCGCCCCTGATGGTAGCCCTTAGTAGGGGATTAAGGGGGTCCTATGGACCCGCCAGACATCCTCTTGCAGGCGGGTGGAGTCACTCACTCCACCCACCTGCATGAGGATCTCTCTCTCTTCTCAAAAGTGGAGCTGGGTTGTATTAAAAGTGGTTAATATCCTTTTGAACTTGTAATTTGGTTGGTGGGTTATCTGTCACATTTGAGTATCCCATCTGCTAAACTCAAAATCAGGAACATAGAACTCTTCATCAGGTCTTATAATGCCAAATTCTATTTTCTGGCAGAGATGTACATCTTTTACATCATGTATAGAGATTCCATTTTTGGAAGAGGCTGCAACATTGTCTTTACGAAGTTGGTAGAATTGGTACATCTTTAGTATTGATCCCATTCTAGATACTGATCTACAACAAGAACTGGTTCAAATTGCTGGTCTTTACTTCTCACCCTCGGAGTCAGAAAACCTCTTATTTGAAGACACTTAAAGAAGGACCATTTTGCAGGCAAAGGTTATGAATTATTTATGTTTTATCAAGGTTTTCATTTAACCAAGTCAAGATAATTTTTTCTATAAAAGTGTCCCCCTTTCATGAGTTAGATAAGTAAAAATGTTGACTACATTTGCAAATCAGGGTTGTTTTGAACTTGTAGAGACACACTCTATGGGTGTGTTTCAAGGTATGGGAGACTGCATAGATTTGTGCTCACTACAGGCAATATTTGTGGTAATATCAGGAAAACCAACCGTAAAAAGTGTCCCACAACCCTTAACACAGCCACAAAACTGTACTACACCAGTCCTTTTGGCACTGCCAGGCTGCCCTACATGCCAGTCTGACCCTATTTCTCTGCCAACAGGAACCTGGCTGCTTTTCCCCCAGGACTGTTTTCCCATAGGATTCGACTGTGGCCTCCCTGCTGGCCCAGAGTTCAGGTCTTCAGAATAGGAAAAGCCAGAATCACAATTCACACTACTTGGTACAATTTTTGGTAATTTTGTCAGGCAGGACAAAAATAGTTTTAGGTTTTCAATCTGATATCTAAAATAAATAAATTATACAATCCAGGGTGTCTTAAAGCATAAAGGCCCGTATTTATACTTTTTGACGCTAAACTGCGCTAACGCAGTTTAGCGTCAAAAAGTTTTGCGCCGGCTAACGCCATTCTGAAGCGCCATGCGGGCGCCGTATTTATTGAATGGCGTTAGCCGGCGCTAACAGACCGGCGCTACCTGGTGTGCGTGGAAAAAAACCACGTACACCAGGCAGCGCCGGCGTTGGGGAAAATGGCGTTAGGGCGTCTTAAAATGGTGCAAGTCAGGTTGACGCCAAAAAATCGCCTCCACCCGATTTGCGCCATTTTTAACGACACCCAGACGCCATTTACATGACTCCTGTCTTAGTAAAGACAGGAGTCATGCCCCCTTGCCCAATGGCCATGCCCAGGGGACTTATGTCCCCTGGGCATGGTCATTGGGCATTGAGGCATGTAGGGGGGCACAAATCAGGCCCCCCTATGCCAAAAAAAAATATAAAAAAAATAAAAAATTATACTTACCTGAACTTACCTGAATGTCCCTGGGATGGGTCCCTCCATCCTTGGGTGTCTTCCTGGGGTGGGCAAGGGTGGCAGGGGGGGTCCCTGGGGGCATGGGAGGGCAGCTGTGGGCTCATTTTGAGCCCACAGGTCCCTTAACGCCTGCCCTGACCCAGGCGCTAAAATCCGGCGCGGGGTTTTTTGCCCCGCCCACTCCCGGGCGTGATTTTTGCCCGGGAGTATAAATACGACGCATTTGCGTCGCAGTCATTTTTTTAGACGGGAATGCCTACCTTGCATCTCATTAACGCAAGGAAGGCGTTCACGCAAAAAAATGACGCTCTTTCCTCATACTTTGGCGCTAGACGCGTCTAACGCCAAAGTATAAATATGGCGTTAGTTTTGCGCCGAATTTGCGGCGAAAAAAACAACGCAAATTCGGCGCAAATGGAGTATAAATATGCCCCCAAGTATCTTGGTTCTGTGCATGGCGCATTTATCTTGAGGAACAGCAGCATCCCATATGTGATTGGCCAACTCTAGAGGCACTGGGTGTGGCTAATAGGTGAGCCCAAGGTCCCCACCCAGTAAAAGTAGGTGTCTGGGTAGGGGGTTGTCCCTAAGGGTTAGTGTGTGTCTAACAGTTGTCCCTCGATATTTGCAGTTGACTCTGGTTACCCCAACCTCTCATGGCTACTGCCCCAGTGAGGAATGCCAGTAGAACGGCAGAGGAACGTTACAATGTGGCACATGGGCGAACAAGGAGGATAATTGAAAGAACCTTTGGCCTCCTGAAGGCCAGGTCCCGGTGCCTCCATCTGACAGGTGGATCCCTGTACTACTCACCCAAGAAGGTGTGCCAGATCATCGTTGATTGTTGCATGTTGCAAAACCTGGCCTTGAGATGCCAGGTGCCTTTTCTGCAGGAGGATGAGCCTGAGATGGTGTTGTGGCAGCTGTGGAACATGTGGACTGTAAGGAACAGGAGGCAGAGGAAGAACATGTTGACAACAGAAGTGATATAATACAGCAGTACTTGCAGTGACACACAAGTAAGACACTGTAACTTCACTTTAATTTTCAGTTTCCTGTTGGACATTGTACATGGCAGCCTGATTTCCCTATGTCTATGGCCACTTATTGTACCCTTTGGCATCTCTATTTTCAGATCTCTGTTGCCCACTCTGGCTCCTGGTATGTTTACTGCTGCTCACTAAAGGTCATTCAAATGTAAATTTAACTGTACATATGACTTGCAAAGCTTTGATAATGTTGTACTAATACATATTTGAATCATTTGACAGACTCCAGATCTGTATTTGTTCTAAGGGTGTTTATTTAAGTGCTCAGAGGGGAATGTGCAATGGGCTGGGGTGATGGTGGAGGAATGACCAATTAGAGTTCAGTCTTTTGGTATCACAGGTGCATTGTCCAAGTGGGCATAGGAAGGGGGGCAATGGCAAGGTGGACAGGGTGACAGCGTGGGACAGAAGGGTGACAATCAGGAGAGTCTTATTCCCTGGTGGGGGTTGTGGCAATGTTCTCTGGCTTCTGCCTGGATCGCAGGGACAGTTTGCGGGGTGGTTCTCCTTCTGCAGGGGGTGGAGTGCTGGTGGCCTGTTGTTCCTGTGGCGGGGCCTCCTGTCCACTAGCGCCGGCGGAGGTGGAGGGCTGTTCTTCGGTGTGGATAGTGTCGGGGGCCCGTTGGTGTGCCACTGCCTCCCTCATGGTGTTGGCCATGTCACCCAACACCACTGCAATGGTGACCAGGATGGTGTAGATGTGTTTGAGGTCCTCCCTGATCCCCAGGTACTGTCCCTCCTGCAGCCAATGAGTCTCCTGCAACTTGGCCAGTATCTGGCCCATGGTCTCCTGGGAATGGTGGTATGCTCCCAGGATGTTGGTGAGTGCCTCCTGGAAAGTGGGTTCCCTGGGCCTGTCCTCCCCCTGTCACACAGCAGTCCTCCTAGCTTCCCTGTTGTCCTGTGCCTCTGTCCCCTGAACCGTGTGCCCACTGCCACTGACCCCAGGTCCCTGATCGTCCTGTGTTTGTGGGGTTGCCTGGGGTCCCTGTAGTGGTGGACACACTGCTGATGACGTGTCTGGGGGACAGTGGCATGGGCCCGCTGGGTGGGTGCTGTGGTGGTGTTTCCTGAGGGGGGAGGCTCTGTGGTGGGTTGGGGCTGTGGCAGGGTGACCTACTGTGCAGAGGTTCCTGATGGGCCAGGTTGGTCATCGTGATCCAGGCGAGAAAAGCTGCTGTTGTCACTGTGAGTCTCTTCTGGGGCGGACTGGATGTAGCTGGCAACTCCTCTCCGGTGACGTTGAGTAGGGGTCCTGTGGGGATGCAAATGCAGTGTTATTGTATCTGCGTGTGCCATCTTGTGCATGGGTTTGTTTCCCTGTATGGTTGTGATTTCCCTGTCAGCTTTACCTTGTGTGGGTGGTGATTTTGTGGCCTGGGTGATTCTCTCTACTGGGCATGCTGTGGAGATGGGTGTCCATGCAGGTCTGTGATGGGGGTCCATGGATTTTTGTGGCATGCAGGGCTTGGTATTGGGATGGGTGGGTTGTGATAGTGGGGTATGTGTGAGGTGGTGGAGTGATGGGAGTGAGGGTGGGGGTATGTAATGGCATGCAGGTTGGAGGGTGATAGTAGTAAAGGTTTGATTTACCAGAGTCCAGTCCTCCTGCTACTCCTGCGAGGCCCTCAGGAGGCATTATTGCCAAGACTTGCTCCTCCTATGTTGTTAGTTGTGGGGGAGGAGGTGGGGGTCCACAGCCAGTCCTCTGTACGGCTACCTGGTGTCCTGCAACCATGGAACGCACCTTCCCCTGCAGGTCGTTCCACCTCTTCCTGATGTCATCCCTTGTTCTGGGGTGCTGTCCCACGGCGTTGACCCTATCCACGATTCTCCGCCATAGCTCCATCTTCCTTGCAATGGACGTCTGCTGCACCTGTGATCCGAATAGCTGTGGCTCTACCCGGATGATTTCCTCCACCATGACCCTTAGCTCCTCCTCTGAAAACCTGTGGTGTCTTTGGGATGCCATGGATGTGGTGTGAGTGATATGTGTGAGGGTTTGTCGGGTGATGTGTTGGGGTGTGTTGTGTGAGGTGCGTGGATGGTGCATGGGTGATGATGTTTTGTGCTTCTGATTGAATGGGTGCTCCTGGCTTGTCTCTCTCTGCTTGCTATCTTTTTTTTTGCTGTAAGGGGTTGTAGGTAATGTGTGTCTGTGTTTTATATTGAATTGGGTGTGTAGGTGTGGTGTGTGTATGTGTGTCAGGTGTGTGTAGTTTGAATTGTCCAATGGGGTGTAGTTTTGTAAGTGTGTGATTAGTGGGTTGTGATGCTGTGGGCATATTCCTGGTGGCGTAACAATGTGGTTTTTGCTGTCACCAATTTATCACTGACTTTTGGTCTGGCAGACTTGTGTGGGTGTCTGTATACTGGTGGATTTTTCAGTGTGGCTCATAATACTTGTAGCGGAATACCGCAGCGGTCACGGTATGTTGGCGGCCGTCAGCACGGCGGTAGGTGGCATTTACCGCCGGGGTTGTAATGAGGGCCATAATCCTTGGTCTAGTCATTGTTCAATTCATATACCATTGGAATGTGAAGCTAACCTCAGGGAGTGTGTCAGAAACACAAAAACAACAAGTATGGTACACACATCCTTGGTGATGTAGAGGATTCTTCAGACTCCATCTCACATATCAGTGACACCCAAATTCCTGGCATGTGACTTCTGAAGGCCAAGATCCATGCACCATTACATATATTGTCACATCATGTGGGCAATTTGCAATTTCATAGGCCATTCACCACCACAATACCATGCCTGACAGGTTGCATGCAAGGGGGGCACACCGAAGGTAGGGGCTGTTAGAAAATGGAGGTAAAGTAATGTTAGAACTGAACACTGTCACTACTCTGTGTGATTGTAGCTTTGCCTGCACTGTGCATGTGTGTCAAGGAGGGACATCATAGGTAGCAATGCTTCTTCAGTAATTGCCATGGAATTTAGCCACTGTTGGAAGCTGAGCCTGCACAATGTGTCCATGGGAATAAGTACTGGCACTGCAATTGGTCACATCTCTGATGCATGGAGGACTGAAAATCATGTATGGAATGGCACATACACATTGGCTAGGGAATGACCAATGGCTTGGCAGTGACATATAGCAGCTAGGGGAGTTGAATCCATATACAAACACATAACAGGATGTATGGTCTATGATTTTTAATGGGAGCATGCACCAGTCAAATTACAGTCTGGCTGTAATGTAGGCAGAGTGTGTAACACACCCTATCAACATAAGATGCACACCTGTCACACAAAATGGCTTGATTCACACATGCTTACTGCTAATAGAGAGAAATATATATGAAGACAAATGAGTGTCCGTCCTAGGAAGCAACTGGTATGCCATTATGCACAATGGTTGACCTGTGACTGCATGTCTACACAGTATGCCCCTTATAACAACATTACACAGCACATAGCAATACAAACCACTCATTGTCACTTACATGACAGATCTATTGCATGTTACCAAATGTAACTAAATATCTCATACATGTACTGGCCTCCAATATCACAATCATGTGTGGCATGTGCGAACATGTGCAGCATTGTCCTATACTGTCAGAGACCCACATCACACTGAGTGAGAGTAGACACAGCCATATCGTTAGCATATGGCAAAGGATAAATACAACACTAAGAAGTTAATACACCTCAACATCAGTCAGTCATGGTAAGAGTCAGCTAGGTTGTGGCATGCTAAGAGAATTGCATTGTCATGTTCAACAGTGGATGTGGGTGGACAGCTCTGAGATACCCACACATTCTTGCTGATTCAACACGTCAGGTCACGTGGAGACTACTCAAGTGCTGTGGCATGTGTAATGTCATGTGTGTCTGGCACTCATTACATCTCACTAATATCGCCAATGGGGCATTGACTACTAAGTTGACACTTTTAGGAAACATGAATATCTTCACATTACACAAGTCACATGTTGTATCCTGTCCCTATATCCCCTGACAATGTTGCTGTAGAAGATGTGCACAGGGTGCTGGTAGACAAAGACTGGGCGCAATGGAGGACACAAACATACTTTATCAGTTATGGCAGAAAATTGGATAATGACCAGACAAACACTAAAACAGACACTGTGAGACACCAATGTCTACATGCCAAACTTTAACTGAGCACAGACAGGGTGGGCACGTTAATACAAGACCCAGACATGTTTGCTACTATCATACCATGGTTTTTGCCCTTTGCATGCTACAAAAACAGGAGATAGTCACATACAACTCCATGTGTACCATGTCATTTGTCCAACCTTTATGTCACAACTGTTATACAACCGCTAAGTAGGCTGAACATAGACACAACGTTGGACTCCAAAACATCCATACATGTCCTACAAGTGTAAGCACACAACCTCTGTACCTGAGGGGGGAAGGCTGACATCAAGTACTGCATTGGAATTCATTACAACCAGGTCTGTATGACCACATGTGTGTATGCCTCCATCTAGTAGGGAGTGTGCACAGGCTGGAAATTAGCTGTCATAAATGGTAGAGATCCAAACTTAATAAACCCATGCATCACTGCTCTGACAACATCAATGTATGAGAATGTCAGATGCTTGATGCACGTGCACAGGGGGCAGAGTGAAGTGGAGCACCATTAACCTGCACCTTCACACGCAACCATAGGTTTGTGTTGCCACACAAACTCACACATTGATGAAGATGGGTAGGCCTGCCATCTATGCCACACTACAACACAGTAGTGCGGCATTGTATGTGACAGTCATGACTAACATGATGTTGACAGATCTGAAAATACATTTGGAGGCAGGCATACATTTCCCAAAGATCTCTGCACACATGTACCACCATAATGGGCCAGCCATGGTAATGTGAATGGATTCAGTACAAAAGCTAACCTAGCAGCAAAATAATGGCATAGTTGTCACAAAACATGTGAGAGTACACATTTTCTCATCAATTGTGTAGTGACATACAGAACATAGGTGCCAGTGATGTGACTACACGGGCAATAATAAAAAAACACAACTTCTGTCTCTGCAGGAAGATGTCAATGTGAGCTTACACATCCCCTTGACACACCAATGTCATGATGTATGCCACAAATGACACAACACATGTCTATGCAGACACATCGCATACAGCATTTGTCACCAACACACGTGTCCATGACATCTGCAGCAACTAAGATGCATGGCAAACTCCATGGCACATGTGTAGCTGACCTATAATTAGTTAAATATGATAAGTAACCAGTGAGAAGACTCACATGCACACTCAACTTGACAGGGGATATGTGATGTCAATGCGATCCCTGTCCACTGCATACTCTGAGTAAAAATATTAATAGTTGACACATGTCTTAGCATGTTTGACACAGGGCCTGAATACAAATATGTTTGTAGGTATGTAGACATATATTGCCCACAAACATAGCTATGTACTCCACCTGCTACTCACTAGTCATACACATATGTAAACACATAGCACACATGTGTCCTACCAAGTGGACACAGTGTAGGACACATGTACATATGCACAAAGTATGAGTGAGTTGCTATAGCAAAGCCATGGATACACATATTGGTTGCACATACCAATGACACCGTAATGACATTCAGGTTGCACATGTAGCCAAAAAGCATATACCACATAGTAGACAGCCCATGTAACATGTGAAATGAGTCAGGGTGCATTCAGGGGCAACAATGGGAAAAATGACGCTATTCCGATATGCGTAAAACAATTACGCAAATGCATCAACATGCATGATATCTTAACGCCTGCTCTTTGCAGGCATTAAAAATATGCTTCCATAGTGATCAATGGGTCCGTGGGTGCTTAGCAGGACTAGCGAAAACACATTTGACGCTAATCCTGCAAAGTGCCAGACTACTGCCACAGAATTGTGATGCTACTCTCCCCAGCTATCACCATGGTGCACAGTCCATTGGAGACGACGCACACATTGTGGTATCAGGAGTGTGCTCGGGCCACGCACATCATCAAGCGCAGCACTAGCTGCTGAGCCACTTCCATATATATGGGCCCAAGTGTAGTGATGCATGCACAGATACATTTATCAAACAACAGCTAGGAATGATGCCTGTGCCATGAAACAGGCATGAAGGGCTGTGTAAAAATGAGACAGAGAGGGCAAACTTCAAACCTCAGGGTCACAACATGTTTTCCTATGTATGAATTCCTTACGAGTGTAGCCCTAGAGAGTGGCTGCTGAGTATATGTGTGAAATCTGGGCATAGATATGTATGAGAAGGGCCCCACCTACTCAGAAGAAGTTTCCTTGATCTGTAGCATCTCCTGCATAGTGCATAATTGGCCTCCACTTGCATACATGATGTTGGACCACAGTGGCATCATGCTGTGACTTAAGTATGACTACGCACACACATGGATGTGAGTAAGGGGTGCACTAAGACCCACAAGGACAGAGTAGATGCAATAAGTGCTGCAATACTGTATGCCTCTTGGTGTCTTTATGAAATACCATTTTAGGGAGCTGACCATGCACTGGATCCATACTACTGGCAGTTTTAATTGACCTGTGCATTGTGAATCAGAGTCAGTCTATATGATCTCCATAACCACACTCATGTAATGAGTCTGTTCAACTGGCCTGCTGCTCCTCACTGACAGCATGAGGCTGCGCTGCTTCAGCTCCATCACTGGCACATCACTCACTAACTCGTAACACCAGAGGCATCCTCTGACCACTGATCAAGTGTGTCTGTGTAAAGCCATATTCCGATGCCCATGTATTCATCACTCACTGGTTCAACAATGGTATGCCATGGCAACAATGGCAGGGCACACACCATTGGCAATGCATCCATGTTTCAGATCAGTCTATGTGCAGGTAGTTACAACTATCTTCACATGAGTCCACTGCCATTGCAATTTTCATAGAGTGACTGCCTTGTGATGGCACAGACATTTCACTTGCTTTACTGAAGTATGTATAATGTCAGTCATCACCACCTTGGAAAACCCACACAACTCCAGGGTAGTAGGTTATCAGGTTGCTCTGATCATGATATAGATGTATACTACATCTGATGCAGGCTGACATGCTATGGTTGTGATAATGAGCAAGCCACTGCAACAACCATAGCATGGCCCTCAGGTGGGATATACATGTTCAAGCTGCCCCAAATAGTCATGGAGGTGTTGTGCAAACAGACAGCTGCATGACAATGCCATGTAGACATGGTGTAGTGAAATGCACCACAGGAGTGTCATGGATAGTGATGGTTTGTAGTCTGTGGGTCTACCTCATCAGAGAGTATGTGTGGTTGAGTGATCATAGTAGCCTGTCATATCTACTGATCTTCCATTAGGATGACTTCCTCACACAGCATATCAAGTTTACACTGAAGACCCCCGATGCATCCAGTAAGTTTTCATATTGTGGCTCCTGTAAGCTACTCCAGGGTTTGGTGTGAGTCAGTCAGAAGTGTTGAATGCAATGAGTGATGTTGTTTTTTTGGACCAATGGTCACAATTCATAGGAGGATGGATGGTGAAATCATGGGGCATGTGTAAGAGGCTCAAGCACCACGGAGCTTCAATATTTGTGAGGCTCCGGGGACGCTATGCCCTGCACCGCTTATACAAGTTGGGCTTAGGATACAATTTGTGGCTTCACGTTAACTTGTCAATCCGGCCCCTTCACATGCAGTACTTTGCATGGAAGGAGTGTGCATTGGGTGCTGCTGTGGCTGTGCCATTGCAACTCCCATTGCAATTAGACGGTGTCCCAGATCTACACATTTTATTACACTAGAGGCTGTAGCAAATCCTGAAAACACACCAAGGTTTGGTTCTATCAGGCCACAACGAGCTAACATATATATTGTTGTACCCTCCATATTTTGCTCTTTCAATGGGTGCTGCATTTGGCAGCACACATTGAAAGTGCAAAGACCCTTTGAAGATTTTGTATGTGTAGGAAGGTGTGCCTCCATGCACAATGACTATCTCCCCTCAACGCAGCCAGCTATGCACCATGGGGTAAGGGATGCTGGGTCAAGTAATCGAAGCAAGATTAGGGCCAGCGTAGGTGACAAGACAGTGATGCAGCGTCTCCTATTCCATACGGTGCATCCCTGTGTTGTGAAAATGGCAGAATTCTGCGCTGCCAATTGTCCATCAGCATGGTGCTTCACCACATTCCCATCATGTATGTTGTGGGGTTGTGCAATGAGATTGGCTTGTAGTTCTAAGGGCAACGTGTGCTGGCATTGAATTGTGTGTAAAAAGGATAGTGATGGCTGATCACATATTCATGGATGTCTGCCATCATAGGTCACAATCCAGCTGTATATGACATGGCATGCCTGTGGTAAACATTCTTGTCAAAGCACCATAATCAGCAATGTATGCCACACATAGCTCTCACTTTTTGATAAGATGGCACAGATGTAGGGTTCCTACTGCATAACTCTCTACAGGGGTTCTGTAGAAAACATACACACACCACAGGCATCTGTTTGTACATCATGGGAAATACAGCTGCACCCTAGTAAATTAGGCTCAGGCCAGGTTTTAAACCTGGACACATGATTATAGATGTACTACAGCATAGAATACCAGCTTTGTAGTTAGCAGCCCTGCTAACAATTGGCCCACTCCTACACTCCATGGTGAGTGAACAGGCCTTGGTGCATTACTAGGGGTGTTGAGCTGATGGATTGCATGCCCATCTCCCCTTCTGCTCAGGAAGACAGGAAATCCAAACTTGTTGAGACACGTGTTGCTCACAGTAGAGATGTGAGTGATGTTGAGCAGTCCATTTTTAGTTCCTATCAGCTGTGGCTCCGCTTGATTTACAATGGATTGACGTCATCCCATGACATGTACAAGATACTGGCGATGTATGGTTGGATATAGACGCAGATGAGGAGCAATTCATTTTTTTGAGGAATTATTTTGGATTGTTTGTGTAATCAGCTGTAGCAGTGCAAGTCATAAATCTGTACACACTCCACCCAATGCTCATACTGATGGTTGCTTGTCCTCATTTTACAGCTGCCAACATGACCAATGATGAAAGGTGCCAGTTCAACCGGAGGTCCGAATGCTACCGCTACATCCTGTAGATCCACACAGGATACAGCTGCATGCCACGCCGTTTCCGTCACAAAAAAGCTTCTAGGGAATGGCAGGCATTCCCACACAGGGGACCCACACAGCCACCCAAGACAAAGGATGGAGTAGGCACATCAACCATGCAGGGGCTTCCAGCTGCACCCACCCCATCCACATCTGCAGCAGCAGTCACCACACAGGCACCGGTTTTGCCACCATCAGCCGCTGGGCCATCACAGTTCAAACAGAACCTAAGTAGGGACATCAACCTGATCCTCCAGCGTTTGGACCAGTTAGAAAAGGCTTTAGCAGAGGACCACAAACTCCTAAAGTTCAGCAAGAAGAAGGTTAAAAAGTCAAGAAAATGAACTTAAACAGTGATGGAGTACCTCCAAGTTCCTTACCCTCCCTTTTAAAGTTGTAACATATTTTAGTTTGAGTTTGATGTAGTTAGTGGTAGGTTAGTGTAGTGTAGCCATTAGTTAGTGTTAGAAATGGGGTCTTTGGTTGACAGTCAGGTTACCCCCTGTTCAAGCAAGGACCCTCACTCTAGTCAGGGTAAAAGAGAATCACCCTCAGCTAACCCCTGCTTACCCCCTTGGTAGCTTGGCAGAGCAGTAGGCTTAACTTCAGAGCGCTAGGTGTAAAGTATTTGTACCAACACACACAGTAACTTAATGAAAACACTACAAAATGACACAACACCAGTTTAGAAAATAGGGAATATTTATCTAAACAAAACAAGACCAAAACGACAAAAATCCGACATACACAAGTCAAGTTATGAATTTTTAGAGATTAAACTCAAAAATTGCGCTTAGAAACAAAAATGCTTCAATGAGATGTTAACACGGCGTCGTGACGGAGTCGTTCCCAACAAGCAGACACCAGCGGCGCCGGACACGGAGTCGTGTAGACCCCCAAGTACAGTACCTTTGGTGAAGAGTGAAAACAAGCCGAGGCGCGAAGACAGGAATCGCGGCGTCTGTGCGAAACTTTGAATCCGTGCACTTCAAGCGGCGTCGGTCACGACGTGGTGCGGCGACTTCCATGGAGTCGCGGACTTCAGCGGGGCTGCTGTGGCGACGGGCCTGCGAAGAGTGTCACGTTCCAGCGAAGGTTACGGCGTCAGGTGCAGGCGGCGTTACCGGATTCAGCAGCGGCGTCGGTCCGGAGTCGTCCGAAGTCGATTTCTTTGGATTTCCACCAGCTTTCCTTTCAAGGGCCCAGGGACTGGATAGGGCACTACTTGTCAGAGCAGGAGTCTCTCCAGAGACTCCAGGTGGTGGTAGAGAGAAGTCTTTGCTGTCCCTGAGACTTCAAACAACAGGAGGCAAGCTCTAACTCAAGCCCTTGGAGATTTCTTCACAAGATGGAAGTCACACAAAGTCCAGTCTTTGCCCTCTTACTCTGGCAGAAGCAGCACTGCAGGAAAGCTCCACAAAGCACAGTCACAGGCAGGGCAGCACGTCTTCCTCAGCTATCAGCTCTTCTCCAGGCAGAGGTTCCTCTTGGTTCCAGAAGTGTTTCTAAAGTCTGTAGATTTGGGTGCCCTTCTTATACCCATTTTAGTCTTTGAAGTCACCTTTCTTCAAAGGGGACTCACACCTACTTGTGAAATCCTGCCTTGCCCAGGCAAGTCATCAGGCACACAGCAGGGGGTTGGAGCCGGCATTGTCAGAGGCAGGCACAGTCCTTTCAGATGAGAGTGACCACTCCACCCCTCCCTCCTAGCAGAGATGGCTAATCAGGAAATGCAGGTTACACCCCAGCCCCCTTTGTGTCACTGTCTGGTGTGAGGTGAAAAACAACCCAACTGTCAAACTGACCCAGACAGGGAATCCACAAACACGGCAGAATGGTTTAAGCAAGAAAATGCTCACTTTCTAAAAGTGGCATTTTCAAACGCACAATCTTAAAATCAACTTTACTAAAAGATGTATTTTTAAATTGTGAGTTCAGGGATCCCAAACTCCACATGTCCATCTACTCTCTAGGGGAATCTACACTTTAATCATATTTAAAGGTAGCCCCCACGTTATCCTATGAGAGAGACAGGCCTTGCAACAGTATTTCACTGTCAGGACATATAAAGCACATTACTATGGCCCTCATTCTGACCTTGGCGGGCGGCGGAGGCCGCCCGCCAAAGTCCCGCCGTCAGATTACCGTTCCGCGGTCGAAAGACCGCGGCGGTAATTCTGACTTTCCCGCTGGGCTGGCGGGCGGTCGCCTTCAGACCGCCCGCCAGCCCAGCGGGAAAGAGGCTTCCACGATGAAGCCGGCTCGGAATCGAGCCGGCGGAGTGGAAGCTGTGCAACGGGTGCAGTTGCACCCGTCGCGTATTTCACTGTCTGCGCAGCAGACAGTGAAATACATGTAGGGGCCCTCTTACGGGGGCCCCTGCAATGCCCATGCCAGTGGCATGGGCACTGCAGGGGCCCCCAGGGGCCCCGCGACCCCCCCTACCGCCATCCGGATCCCGGCGGTCCGACCGCCGGGATCTGGATGGCGGTAGGGGGGGTCGGAATCCCCGCGGCGGTGCAGCAAGCTGCGCCGCCGCGGAGGATTCAATGTGGCGGCGGTACACTGGCGGGACCCCGCCAGTGGTGCCGGTCCGACCGCGGCTTTACCGCCGCGGTCGGAATCCCCATTGGAGCACCGCCGGCCTGTCGGCGGTGCTCCCGCGGTCCTCCGCCCTGGCGGTCAAAGACCGCCAGGGTCAGAATGACCACCTATATGTCCTACCTTATCCATACACTGCACCCTGCCCTTGGGGCTACCTAGGGCCTACCTTAGGGGTGCCTTACATGTAAGAAAGGGAAGGTTTAGGCCTGGCAAGTGGGTATACTTGCCAAGTCGAATTTACAGGGTAAAAATACACTTACAGACACTGCAGTGGCAGGTCTGAGACATGATTACAGAGCTACCTATGTGGTGGCACAACCAGTGCTGCAGGCCCACTAGTAGCATTTGATTTACAGGCCCTGGCACCTCTAGTGCACCTTACTAGGGACTTACCAGTAAATCAAATATGCCAATCATGGATAAACCAATTACATACAATTTACACGGAGAGCATATGCACTTTAGCACTGGTTAGCAGTGGTAAAGTGCTCAGAGTTGAAAAGCCAACAGCAACAGGTCAGAAAAAAATAGGAGGCAGGAGGCAAAAAGACTGGGGATGACCCTGCATAAGCAAAAGTCCAACAGTTAGGATAAGTGTAGTTGGGGGATGGGTTACTATTATTATGTTTTTATTGGTGGGTTGTTGTGTGGGGGTCATGTTGGGGCTTATATATGTTTCTATAAAAAAATACAAAAAAAATACAAAAATAGATATATTTGTTTAGGTCGTAGGATTAGTTAGTACATGTGTAGTTGTAGAATTGTTGTCCGACTTGTGTCTTGTTTCTTAAGAGGCAATGTTTAGAGTGCGATGTTTTATGTGTAAGTTAAGTTTAACATAGGTTAGATAGATTTAGTTGTATGATAAGGATAGTTAGTATAGGCTAGTTTAGTAAAGGGTAGGTTTTGGTTCTTTTTAAGTAGTTCATTTAAATAATAAATATCTTTTTAGAATTGCAAACAGTTAGTGTAATTAGTGTGAGTCTCAGGGTTCTCCCCATGAGTCCACTGGACATATTGGGGAAATGGCCTATGGAATCCGTCCTGCCTTCAAAACCCTCATTTACCATGTGCTACCCCTATTGACAATGGAGCTGTCACATTGACTGCAACATCGCTTCTACTAGTCCATGCATCAGCCATCTAATGTACCAACCATTCATGATGACTATGTATGCCTTGTATTGGAGAGGTAAGTCTGTTACATCAGCTGTCAGTGTTGGGGCCCTGTAGTAGCAATGTTGGGAACTGTGATACATCTGACAACAGCCACAATTGGAACTCTATCCTGCAAGACTCTAACTTGGCCATCACTAATGAGGTTAGCTACCTCTGTACCACACCAATGGGTTCTTCTGGTACTCCCAGCTGACAATATTGCCCTAGACTTGCACTATATTGAAAAACAAGACTATTGTGACCCTCACACAGTTATCATAACTAGCACCACACCTGCTTCAAGCTCAAATTATACTGCTTACCCTTCTCCTAAACAAAACAACACTGCCACTAACACACTTTTTCTCAACTGCCAGCTCATAAATTCTCAGTCACTCTCAAAAAACAATCACCACATCTACGACCTGCTCACAGACACACAACCTGACTTACTATTCATAACAGAATCATGGTTGGGAGATGACATGGCCCAGTGTTGCACGAAGCACCTCCTCCGGGCTATCAAACAATCACACAAAACCGTATAGGCAAGAGAGGAGGTGGACTAGTTATTATATTCAAACAGTCAATAAATCTCAGTAAAACAGACAAAATTTCCAAACAAGGTTGTGAAGCCCTACTCAACAGATGCCACCCTACTCCAACTTCCTCCTGTAACTTTCTCCTCCTTTACAGACCTTCACCTAACAACTCAACATTCCCAGATGCTTTTCTGGATACAGCCTCAAACCTTATTACATTATTCTCAAACCTATTGTTTTGCTTTCCTTATCTTATGACCGAACTGACAAAACTTCTCTGGAATGCACTTCTTAGTTTAAAGAAGACATTTATTATTACTTCAGCACAAAGTTCCTTAGAGACGAGATTAGTAAGTTGGAAGCACACGTTTAAAAGTAGTCACAGCAATGAAAGCAAAATATATCAAAGTACTTCTCAATTGCAATGTACACAGCAAATACATGTGATTTTATTATAGCATAACTTCAAAGCAAAGAATGAAAGTCAAAATTAATAACTGTAAGGCCTATAACTGCTCGTCATCCTTCTCATGCCTGCAAGTTGATGACTCCTGTTCAACTGCGAGAAAGAGATTTTCCACCCAAACGGGAGGTCAGGCAGCTGACATCCGCTCCTGACTGAAGTCCTGGAAAATTCCCCCTTGCTGCTGTCCATGGACACCGTCTTATAATAAAAAAGCCTGCTAACAGGCCCCTTCCTCTAATAGTTTAAACATTCAGAGTTGGGAAGAAAAAAAGCCATTGGAGATTGGCCAGATCTCCTACCTTGCTCCTTCCCAAGGCTGAGTAGAGAGGAAAACACAAAATATACGCTCTCTTATCACGCTAGGGTTCGGTATGAACACAATACGATAAACACAGCTTGGTCTACCATGTGGAAAAACACAGCTCATCTGCAATGTCTCAACTGCAATGTCGAACTCCACGATAAAGCCTATAGACAGCTAAACTGAATACAAAATGTAATGTCTAATGTCACGTTAAAGCCAATATGCAGCTAACCTAAATACAAAATGTAATGTCTAATGCCATGTTAAAGGCAATAGGCAGCTAAACTGAATACAACATGTAATGTGCTACTGGTGAACATTGAACAACTAATATGCACTGTGGTGAAACACATAGTCATTGGTCAAACACAATTAATGGCATAACACCTATGCATTCTTGGGGACCTAAACATGTGGTTTGACAAACCCAATATGCCCCATCCAAAAGCTATCACCACTGGCCTGGTCGCATTGAAACTACATCAGATTGTACACAATCCCACACACGTCGCTGGACACATCCTAGATGTCATTTTTGCTAAGCCTGAACTAGTTACCGTTCATAGCATCACACCAACCACATGGTCAGGCCACCATTTGACAACTTTCCAACATAAAACTCCACAAATCAACACACCCCACAACTACTTACATACATGCACCTATCGACCTTGGACCAAACTCAATTTTGATGACTTAGAAACACAACTAACAGCCAACACAGATCTAGATACAATTAATTCTGTTCCAAAACTTTTATGAGTGGCTACAGGAAGCTTTTGATATCCTAATACCACTCAGAAAAACTAAACACGACAAAAGAAAACCAACACCTTGGAGAAACACAGAACTTAAAAAGATAAAGCAACAAATCAGAAAGTTGCAGCGGACCTGGCTCAAAACAAACAACAGTCAAGACAAACTGCAGCTACACAAACTTAACAGAATATACAAATCATCAATCAAAAAAGCTAAAAAAAAAGGTACTACTCAGACAGAATTAAAAATGCTAAATCTACAACCAAATAATTTTATAAAATTCATAATGAATTTTGAAAACCTACATGCATGGAAGGAAGTCATCCCACTACTCAAGATTTCACAAACAAACTGGCAACTCATTACACAACCAAGGCAGGCACATTGGACTCCTATTTAAACAGAAGAAAACCATCAGCACCAATCCCTGTCCTAAAATACCCTCTAAGAATAAACCAACCCAGCCTCTACAGTCCTTCAAACTAATATCCCAAGGTGAATTTATGGATTTGGTCAAAGCAAGCAGACCTTCCGGTTGCCCTTAGTACCCTTGCCCACCACAAATCTTCAAGAACATTCTTTTATCTACTTCTGCTGCCACACCTGTAAGAAGAATCATCAACAACTTTTTAACTATAGGAACTTTTCCTGTAGACCTGAAATAGGCATACATACGACCGTTATTAAAGAAAATAAACCTAGACCTGCAGGACCTCAGCAACTACAGACCAATCACAAATGGACCTTTCCTGGACAAACTGATAGAAAGAGCAGCATTCACCCAGATGCCACAGTTTATTGAAGACAATTCTATACTTTCAGACTTCCAAACTGGATTCCGCCCAGGATGGGGCACTGAATCGGCACTCATAGCAACCTGGGATGATCTTAAAAACACAGTTGACCGCAATAGAGTTGCTGCACTACTTCTCTTGGACCTCTCGGCTGCCTTTGATACGGTTGACCATGACACCCTAATTCAAAGACTCCACGAAGCCGGCATAGAAGGGACTGCTTTCGACTGGATTACATCCTATCTTCAAAAAAGATCTAATATCATCTATTCTCCCCCCTTCTCGTCCAAACCCTACCTCACAAAAGCAGGGGCCCCCCAAGGATCAATCATCTCACCTTTGCTTTTCAACATCTACATGATATCATTACCAGAACTGATCAATGATTTTCATCTCACATGCCACAACTATGCAGATGACACACAAATACTACTTAAATTAGAATGCCCCAAAAACATTGAAAACTCAGAAATCTTCAGTTGCCTCAGAGCTGTTGATCAGTGGATGACCTGGAGCCATCTCAAACTAAATGCCTCCAAAACATAAATACTCATATGTGGTGACTGGAAAAGTTATGACCCACTGTGCGCCTGGCCTGACGATCTCGGACCACCTCCTCAATTATCCAAGGAAGTTAAAAACCTTGGAATCACCATGGACTTCAAGTTAACTATGAATGCCCAAGTGGACAAATTAGCACGAACAAGCTTCATCACCTTGAAGACTCTATGACGCATCTTCCCCAACCTCGGATTTCCACACAAGGTGCAAGCTACTATCTCGCTTGTACTATCCAAAGTGGATTATGCCAATGGCCTCTACCATGGATCATCTCTATCTATTATAAAAAAACGACAACATATTCAGAACTCCCCAGCCAGGCTACTATTACATGTAAAGCCACAAGCCCACATCTCCCCTGCCTTGAGAGCACTACACTGGTTACCCGTTGCCAGAAGATGCCCTTTCAAGCTGCTTTGTATCACCCACAAAGCTATACATGGAACAGGACCTCTTTTTATCAGAAACAAAATAACCAAATACATTCAACAAAGAAACCTCCGCTCAAGATTGGCACCCCGCCTTAGAACACCACCATACAAGATAATGACTATAGGTGGTACATCCTTCTCCGTTCAAGCAGCCAAACTATGGAATTCATTACCTCCAACTATAAGAGCCACAGATAAATATCTTGTTTTCAGAAAACTACTCAAGAGTTGGCTCTTTCCTTCATAACCACCATATTAAGACAACTATGAACTGCATATGCGTATGCTGATAAATATTTTTATCTGATTGTGTATATTCTAGTTATATATAGTTCTTTAGAAAATATGTATGGCTACTATGTCATAACAATAAACAAAAAATACACTTGTTCAACCCGTTTAACTAGTTATATTTACTCATGGTTTAAATTTGTAACTTGTGTCACCTTGTCACCTCAGGGGATGAACTATATTAATATTTAATATTTTGTTCCCTATATGTATATTATAACTGCATGGGTTTTGCAGCTTACTTTATTCACTTTTCTATTCCAGTGCACATTTTTCCCACGATATATATATATTTTTTGGGATGCTCTCTCTCCCTCTTCCTTGCTGGTTCCATGTACTAAATATTATCTGATATTGACTTTAATCGTTCTTAGATTTATTTTTCTCTTTTTTTACAATTTCATTACAGTCACAAAATGTGTCGTGTTCTTGTAATTTGGTTTCTTTTAACAATGTTTTGTACTTCAATATGTTTCTTCTTGTCTTTCTATGTATTACAATTATGTCATCTTATTCTTTGTATGGCCATATGTTACTTTACAGCCCTGAAGAAGCCCATGTATAGGGCGAAACGCGTTGGCTGCTTTCTCTTATGAACTGGTGTAAATTAAAGTCTTTTGGAAGAAATCAACAGATATTTCGGATTATCACTCTTTCGACTGTATTGGACTTTGTATATATTTATTGTATCTTACTTGATGGATTGAGTGGTGCACCCCCTTACTATGTTTAACCATATGGGGTTCTCTGTTACCTCTTAGGCTCTTTTGTGCAGCATATATTTGTGACATAATACAATTCCAGGGATGAGGGACATGTCATGAGACATGCTTCAGAGTAGTGTCGATAAGTGTGAAGGAACAATAATTGGCAATTGGTAAATGAGAAACAATGACAGTCCATAGCAGAAAGGTCAACATTGGTTGGGTGAGGAGTGCACATATCCTACTGTGACAACACTGGCATGATCTTTAGCCCAGAACTAAGGAGAAAACTGCCCAAGTGGCAAAGACAGGTGCTACCAGGTACTTTTCTGAGTAAAAGTAATTTGTTCCACATCTTCATCCTCTGATGTGTGTGGTGACTCCTGTGACACTGGTGGTGGTGTTGGAGAGGTAGAGGGGGCCACACACACTTCAGGGGTTGAAGATGTGGAGTCCCCACTCCAAGCAGCTGCCATTTGTGGTATGATATATGTCATCACTACAGCAAGGAGGAACTGCTGATTTTTCAAAATGTCAGCAACATCCCGGTGGTAGGCAGCTGTGTCTTCCCTGAGGGAGGCCACTTCACGCTGAATGGAGTCCAGCTTGCTCTCTATCATGCAGCTGCCAGTTTGGGAGGGCAGATGTTGTGGCCTCTCCCTCATGGCAGCTGCTATGTCCATCGTACACTGCTGGACTCCACGCAGTGGGGAGTGTGTGCATTGGATGGCAGCTGTGTGTTCATTAGCTGTCACGAGGCAGGTGCGCATTCCCTCTACGCTACCTGCCACGGTCTCCATCCCCACCCACACCTGCTTGGCCAGCTCTCGCTGGACTCCTACTACCGCCCTCTGGAAGCTTGTCTCTGGGTCATCGGATTCCTGAGCTGTGTTTGTACTGGTAAGTAGTATATTTTGGGTGTTGGGTGGGTCATCTGGGGAGGCTGAAACATTGATTGTCCTCCTTGCAACTGGACGTGGTGTCTGGAGGGATCCCGGGACATCCTGGAGAGTCTATGGGCTGATGGTTGTCAGCTGGTCATCCATTGGTGAACTCCAGGACAGGCAGATCAGCAGGAGAGCCATCGTCCTCTGCAATGAGATGGTGTAAAATCAATCTTTCTATGTTGTGGGCAGTTGACATGGCACATAATTGAATTGCAATTGGAAGCTCAGTGACAACTTACAGCCAAAACTTTGTTTTTGTACATTATGGGTCCTATTTATCAGCCCTTTGCCCCACCTGAGTGGCACGTAAAGGGAAGCTCAGATGGCACCATAGACTGTCTCATATTTACAAGGTGTAATGTATTCCCTTATAGTGGCTTGACACTCCCTTGTTATTATGGCCCCTTCCCATGCTTCAATTTGCTTGGAGGGCCTTGCAATGGCAGTTGCAGTGGTCAAGCCACACCAACATACATTGCATTTTGCCCCTTTCACAGTCTTATGTGTTTTCATACACCTGAGGCGGCACCAATATCTTACACCATCTTAGGGATGACATTACCATGGCGCAATGATGACGTTTATTTTGATTGCTCATCATGTTAAAGTTTGTGTATGTGTGCTGCATTCCACAGCACACATGGAACTAGCATATTGCTATTTCAGTTTCTGGTTGTGCTGGAAGGTGCTCCTCCTACACAACTATGATCTCCCCCTCAACGCAGCTAAACTTGCACAATGGTGCAAGGGATGCAGCATTGTGACAGGGCAGCTAATTTACCACTGGCACAGGGGTGGACAAGGGATGGCCGGCATGGGTATAATTTATTGATGTGAACAGCATTTTGTACATGACAGTGCCTGATGCCACTAAATTATGGACATAGCCAGTTGACTTATTTTCAACTTTGACCAGGGCTTCTAGCTAGTTTGATGGAGATAGTGCAGATAGTTGTACTAGTGCACACATGGACCCTCATTACGAATCTGGCAGTTCTATGACCACCAGACTGCCATTGGCAATATGACCACTGCCAAGAGCGCAGGTGGAACTGGCACATTTTGACCGTGGGGAAAGCCCCATGGGCCAATGGCCGGGCACTGGCAGGTTGCCACCACCTAACGGACTGGGATTGCCAGCTTTCTTGTGACACCAGCCCAGCATTACGATCAACGCTACCCTCCAGATTATGATCCCACTTTTCCGCCAGCCTTTGCATGGCGGTCCAACTGCCATGCACATGTTGGTGGTTATTTGGTGTGCCCCTAGGTGTCCCTGCACTGCCCATGTTCCTGGCATGGATAGTGCAGGGGCCCCCATGCCCAGGCCCTTTGTGCTTTCCACTGCCAGATTTGCAGTGACAAGTGCAGCGTGAGCTGTTACACCCAATACATCCCAAGATTGGTGCCGGCTCTATTTGATCCAGCAACAATGCAGTGTTAACTTCCCCACAGAACTGACATGAGGAGACAGATTTCCACCCACCATCCCACTGTAAAACTCGTAATGCCACCCGCAGACGGAAGACCGCACTGGCAGTCTTACCAATGCCAGACTTGCCCATGTACCATCTCCCACCCGTCAATGTGATAAGGTGCATCGTGATGTTCACAGACATACACCATATGTTGTGTTTGTGTGATTGTTTCCCCATTCCTATGTGGCTCACATGGTTGTGTCAGAGTTGTTTTGGATTTGCCCTGTATGTGTTGTGTTCTACAGATTGCAATCTGTAGTGCAAATATTTATCTAGTGGCACAGTTCTGATCAGCATCAATATGTGTGACTCAACACTGCGCTAGGTTAGTTACGCAGGGTAGTGACATGTTTACTGTGATACGGGACAACCTTGCAATTCCCCAAGCAGCTGCACAGATTAGTTCTCCCTGCATCCAGACAGGCACTGATGCAGCATGGTGAAGAAGTGACTGCCTTGTGGGGATGTCTTGTTTATGTGCGGGGTGGTGTTCCTTCCTGTGCATGTACAAGTAATGTTAGCTAAGGTGCAATTTTAATGTGTGCTGTAAGATGCAGCACGCGTGTTTCAGCAATGGGACATGGGAGTAGCGAAGTGTTTCTGCAAGAGACACCACCATGACGTGACCCCAGGAGTGGTATTGACTTTCTTCATCATCTCTGATGTCTAAGTTGTGTTGGTAGAGTAGGTTTAACTATATGCAAGTGGTGTTGTGATGACACAGCCACAGGCACAGTAATTAGACGTGCCTTCCATCCAATGTTCTGCATATGTACATGTTGGTGTATAGCCCTGGTGATTGACATATGTCCAGGTTGTGTATGTGTTGTGGCGCATGGCACAACCAAGGCGTGTGTATATGTGTTGCTTATGTGTGAATAGTGCATCTTGATTCATGAGCAATGTGTCCCACTGCACTTCTTTAGCATGCATTGAGTGTGTCCTATGTGCCTCCCCCTTCTGGCATTAGTAAAATTGGCAGTTATTTTCCCCATGCAACTTACCCTACATTTGTAGTAGTTGTTGGAAGTCTGCGATGTCCTGTACTTATATTCATATGACCAGCTCTTCTAGGATGATCACTGCAACCATCTCCTACATCTCAACCAGGTCGCCCTGTGATGCGGGACTTCCACCTCCAGTATGCATTTCTGCCTTTCTGTTCCTGGCCATTTTCGCCTTAGTTCTACGCTTACAGACATGCCAGCGCCTCTTGCACTCCGTGACAGTTCGCTTCATCTCTACCACACTATTTATTTTGTCCACTATTTGCTGCCATATGGCCTCTCTCTTACCAACTGGCAATTCGGAAGTGATGAAGAGCAGGTGTTGGTGCTCCGTCATCTTTCTGACAAGGATGTCGTGCTCCTCCTCACTGAAATGACACTTGCGCTATTTCTTTTTGTTCTCCTGGGACTTCTGTGTATCCTTCTGGCTGGTTCCTGGGTGTATGGGGTCACCCTGGGGTCTCTCCTGGCCTGCTGCTTCCATCTTCCCTTTAAAATTCACTCTTTCCTGCTTGTGCTTCTAAAGTTGACGCAAATGCGGTGTTAAAGTGGGGCAAATCCGTTTGCGAGATGATTACGTGCCGCAAAACGGGTTAGAGTCAGTTTTGCAGCATTAACATCAGCTTGCCTTACAACAGGGCGCAAGGGTTTACATCCAAATTTTTGACTCTAAACATTTCTTAGCACCATCGTGCATCATAGTATTAATATGATGCACGGATGGCGCTGAGAAATGGTGCAAGCGGCGCTAAACTTTTTGACGCAAAACTGCGTTTGCGCAGTTTTGCATCAAAAAGTATAAATAGGGGCTAACATTTGAAATGGTGTACATAACCTACTATGAATAAACTACTTATGTATTTTTTAAGGCCTGTTCCAAGAAATAAATGTTGCCACCATTGTTTTGGCTGAAACAGAGACTTGCTCTAAAGCCCATCAGAATCACATCAGAAGATTAATTTTTGTGGTCATTGGCGGTCACTTGGTTACTCATGTCTCTGTTGTTTTTGAGTGTCTGTATAGAATTCCTTTAACAACAGGAATGGGAGCAATGATTTGCTGAGGGAGTTCAAAGGAAGCAGTGGTGTGTTGTAATTTCAGTTTTTTCCTGCATTCTTTACAGAGGTGTCTCAGTCTGAGAGACCCAGTGGTGCTTGTGATTGGCCAGAATATGTTGACTGGGTGAGCTTTGTCTATGATGACTTAGGGCCTGATTACGACCTTGGCAGGTGGGATACTCCGTCACAAGTGTGACGGATATCCCACCCGCCGTTTTACAAGTTCTATACAATATAATAGTACTTGTACTATGGCGGGCAGGATATCCGTCACATTTAGGATGGAGTAACCCATCTGCCAATGTCATAATCAGGCCCTGAATCTTTGACATAGGATGCACTGAGGCCACAGAGTCCATGTTTTTATTCTTTTCCTATGGCACTTGGATCTTCTCTGTTAGGAAGGGATCTCACAGTTTTGTGGCTCTTCTAATAACAATGACCAACAATGCGCTTTTTGGAGTATTTTGGGCTCTAGGATAGGTGGGATGGCAGAGCGAATTTGATTCTTCGCTCTGGGGACACTTTGGTATGTTTTCAACCATTAGACACTGATGCCTACCAACTTTGGAATCTTGCTCCTGACCTTGCCAACTACACCCTAGTTGGATCCTCCTAGGATCTGTTCTGTTGAGATGTGACCCCTTATGGGAGCAGCCGTCAAATTATTCTATCCCATTTCTTGCCTTTCCCCTCTACCAAGAGGCAAGCTGACTATGGAAAGGCTGGAGTCTCTGTGTGATATAATTGGTCTTGTTTGATTGAATGAATATTGGCATCCCCATGCCACTCGACTCCCTTTAACCCACAAAGAGCTTCCTAGTTACCAAACTCTCATCATCTTGCTTCTCAGCCTCCCGACTTCTACTGCTATATATAGACAGGATATTATGAATTCAACTGCTTAGTTGAGAAGGGAATAAAAACTGTGGGGGTGAACTCCTCTTAAGCAGAAGAGATTGGGGAAAGGACAGTTTGCATGGAATTGGATAAGCATCTAACTTTTGGCTTATCCCCAAAAGTCACTCATTGGACGTTTGAAACCCTCCCATTGCCCCAAATATGATAATTTTCCTCCTTGGATTCATTCTCTCACAGGGACATGCAGCAAAGCCAGGCAAAGTGAGCTCAAAGACCTATTTGTATAAAAGTGTAGAAAGGGTGCAAAAGGTGTACAACAATTACACAAAAGATGCACAATTAAATGAACAACCATAGAAAAGTATGAGGAACTCTTTGTAAGATTGAGGAGCTTGTTGTTTACTGAATGAGAGACTGCTGTATGGTTATATATATTTTCAGAAACCTTTGTTAAATGAGTCTAGATTTAGAAACTTAGGCCCAAGTTTAAAAAGTTTTGATGCTAGGTAGTTCAGCAACCAAGGGGCATATTTAAACGTTTTGGCGAAAGACTGCGCTAACGCAGTTTTGCGGCAACAATATTAGCGCTGGCTTGCGCCATTCCACAGTGCCACCCGGGAGCCATATTTAAGGAAAGGTGCAAGCCGGCGCTAAGACTTGTGCTAGCGTCATCAAAAATGATGCTAGCCGGGTTGGGTGGAGGTAAGGGGTGAGGAGGTTGTGCACCAAAAACTGACGTTAGGTTGGTTAGCAGCAAAAAAAAAAATCCACAAACCAGCCTTGCGTCATTTCCAGGTACACAACCATCTTAAAACATGACTCCTGTCTAAAAAAAGACAGAAGTCATGCCCACCACGCCAACAGCCAGCACAGGGGTGTCCCCTGGGCATGGCCATTGCCCCCAGTGCCATGCAGGTGGCCCCTTGTTAGGGCCCCCAATGGCACTTTGAAAACAATCCCCTAATACTTACCTATACTTACCCTACTTACTTGGGAAGGGGTCCCCCATCCTGTGGTGTCCCTCTGGTGTGGATGGGGGTGTTCCGGAGGCTTGGGATGGGCACCTGTGGGCCCATTCCATGGTGTTTAACCATGGAAATGGGTTCACAGGTCCCCTAATGCCTGGTCTGACCCAGGTGTTAAATAATGGTGCTAAGCAAGCTTAGTGCCATTATTTGGGGCCGCACCCCACCTGTGCGTCATTTTTGCACGGGGATAAATATGGTGCTATGGGGTAGCACCATGTTTTGGATGGGAACGCCTACCTTGCATCGCATTGATGCAAAGTAGGTTCATGCATCCAAAAAATTGTGCAAAATCCTATATTTTGATGCTAGACTTGTCTAGGGTCAAAATATAATTATAGAGTTAAGTGTGTGCCAAATTTGCCCCAAAAACATGATGCAAATTCGGTGCAAACAGAGTATAAATATGCCCCCAAATTTGTGCAGAGACATTATTATTATAGTTGGACTGCTACTGCTGGCATAGCGTGCGTTAGCACTCAAAAAGGCTGCCTTGATTGATGCACAGCCTTGCAGAGGTCAGTGCTGTGTCTAACATAGGATTTGTACTGCAAGCATACCCTTCCAATACAAATTACTGTTTCTAGACAAACACACAAGGATCTCACAAACTGAATGTGTGCTGTGCACTTCCATGCACATGCAAAACGTGCTTATTTAGAATGGAATTTTTTTTTCCTTGTTAGCACCTGCCTCACAGACACACTATTTTTTATCAGGGGCTGCATCAATACCTATGGATGTTTATGTTGATATGCCCTAGTAACACCGCAGTAACACTCCCTTGAAGCAAGAGACACAAAGCAGAACAGAGTGAATTTTGCTCCAAGAAAAGGGCTTTTGCACTGGAAAGTAAATACAACGTACCACTTTGCCTCACTTTGCATCACTTTGCATTGGGTCAGAGCCTTATTCAATCTGGGCCTTTGAAATCAATGAGTGTCATGCTCCCAGGCAGTTCCTAATAAAGATAAAAAGCTACTTTAGACTTTAAGGGCCTGATTCAGAACTTAGTGGACAGGTTATTCTGTCACAACAGTGAGGAATGTTTCATCCGCCAATATCGAAATTTAAATATAATTATATCCCATTGGATTTCATGGGATTTAGATTTCAGCAGACGGGACATCTGTCACCGTTGTGACTGAGTAAACCATCTGCCAAGTTCTACATCATGCCCTAAATCTGCAAATATGGTTACATTGGTTTATGAATATAGGAGAGTTTTGAAAGGCCATGCATTCTTTCTGTGAAGAAATAAGGTGATGGGTTGTTGGACTCTGCAAAGAACTGGAAGGGGGGTCTTTTGCCTGTGATGAAACCGCTGAGCCTGGTACTGGAGCTTTATTTATAATAATGTAGGGAATTTTGATTGTGAATGCAGGCACATCATAGAGGGAAGAAATGAATTGACTAGTGGAAATGGTATCAGATTAAGCTAGATTCGATCTGTTCTATATGCTGAAGACCCCTGGTCCATTACTGAGTCGCACATTTCTGTGTATCTTTGATGATCCTCACATTAAAAACTGCCAGCACTGATGCTGCAGACTTTAGAAGACTACTTGTGATCTTCAAACTGTAAAGGTCCAAGTCATCATAGGGGACATTGATGCCTTTACCACCCTGTAACCTCAGCTCATAAAATAAATAGATCAGAGTCAGAATGAATGTGAGCACAGATAAAGCACAGCATACCCATGGGTGAGCCTCTGAACCACATTCTGCTTTGCCTAATGCACAAAGTCCAGTATAGTTCAGGCTACAGCCATTTTGTGTATTTTATTTAACAAACATAGGGGCATATTTATAGTCCCGTAGTACCACCTTGCGCCACATTAACGTCATTATTTTTTACGTTAATGTGACCCAACGAGGCTGAAATCCCAGTGCCGTATTTACAGTGTGGCACAATGCATGCATTGCGCCACTCTGTCACCCTTTTATGCTACATTATGCCTGCACCAGGCATAATGTATGCAAAGGGGGTATTCCCCCGTTAGGGGAGCTGGAAAAATGTCATAAGGAAATCTATGAAATTTTCTTGCACCATTTTTTACGGCACTTTTAACGCCTGCTCAAGAGCAGGCGTTAAAAGGGGCCTTCCGTTCTTTAAAATGGGGCCCTATGTACTCTGCAGGAGTAGCGCCAATATTTTGGCGCTACACCTGCAGAGTACATCAATAGTGTCATGAATAATGACGCTATTGCCCCCTACCCTGCGCCATGGTGTGCCATATTTTAAATACGGCGCAGACATGGTGGCAGGTAGCGAGGTGCTAAGGGGTGCAGGGAAAGTGGCACTGCACTCAGTGCAGCGCCACTTTCCATAAACCTGCTCCAAAATACCTTTAACCATTTCCCTTGAAATGTATTCAATCTATAGAAAGTGTGACAATTAAGTAGAGTGTAGTGTTCAGCACGCCAAATGTGATGGACACTACTTACAATTGATGCCACAACTTATTTTACAATATTTGTTGTCTGTTATAAGTATGGGTATTTCGCCTACCATACACAATGCTGTGAGTAACAGAACGAACACACTGCAGTTAGTGGTTTATCACCAAAATTAAAGTTGTATTCTTTGATGGCAATTGTGAATAAATGTAGCAGAACATTTCTGGATTTTTCCTACCTCATTTACATATTCATGATTGCACTGAAGTAAACATTTTGAAAAAAATTGCAAGACATTGAACGAAACGAGTCAGCTGACTGAAGTTAAACTCGTGGAAAAAATGTGAGCTGAATATATACTTGCAAGATAAAATAAAATGTCAAGACTAAAGTAAAAAGAAAAGCAAACTGAATAGTGAGATAAAGACAATCGAATAGAATATTGCAGAAATGTATAGAAAGAGTGTTCTTCAGTGTTCCCAAATCAAATTATGTGTACAAGATGTTATTCAAGTAATTATACAGTAATTGACTACTGAACGTGAATGTAACACCTTCTTAACAAGCCTTGTAGCCATTTTCTTCCCATTGATGACTTTATTGTCTTACCTGGAGTTAGGTACCACTTTTTTCATTTCCAGTCATTGAACTGGGCAGCTTTTTCAGGCACGTTGCAAGTGTTTCAAAAATTACATGTCCTGTCCTTTTATACTCCTAAGCTCGGAAACGTATACTTCATTGTTCATTGTCAATATTTATGCATGAAATCTTGGAGTGTAATCAAATTCTCATTTCTTCTCCAATTTGTCAAACGCGTAGATTGGCAACCGCCCCCAGGCTTCCTCGCATATATCTGCACGGCAGGAGAGTGCAACAGTAATAGATTCATGAAAATTATGACTAACCGTAAAACTGTGTTTGTGGCCTTAGCCCTGCAGCAGTGAGGGAGCAGTTACTCATTCTGCTGTGCTGTCATTTGGAGTGGTGCAGTACACAGGTGGCTGATGTCCTTCTGTCATCTCTGCGAGATTTTCCCCTTAAGTGGGAAAGCAGCACTTTCCCCCCTTCATTAGAGTACTTATTTAATGAGGTATGGGCGTCCTGGGACACGTCCTTTCTAAACTGCACAGATGTATTTCCCCTGCTTTTCTTCCTTTTTAGGGTCGGCTTGACAGTGGGTCTGTCTTTATACCTATTGTTACTAATGCTGCAAAATATGCAGAGTGTCAGGAACGTAGCTACCAGTGGTGCAGCAGGTGGAACAGCACTGGAGCACTGATAATTGCTACTTTTTACTGCCCCAAAAGTGGTCCATGCTTGCACCAGTGCCCATAACATCAGTGCTATACTACTGCATAGAGTGGCCTTTGGCTGTCTCAACTCATGCTATTGGCTATTTAGTGTATCCTTCCGCCTCTTATGGACTGCTTGCATTGCAATGCATGAGTGACTATTTTACATCTCAAAGGTGAATCAGCACACATTAACTAACTCATTGATACATTGTATATAGCAAGTAATCACTTTTGTCATTCCCTTCGTTCCAGTGAGCTATTTTAATATTTTAGTAAAAACTCAAAATACAAGCTAGGCTTGATGGCTTTGCCAATGCATGTTTGGAACTAGGAATCTTCTTAAGGCATCATAAAGAGGACCACCTCCCACACCCTGGGAGCCGGATGTAAAGTATTTCACATAGGTATACTTGTGATTTATTGCTTTCCTTTGCTCCGGGCGGCAGGTGAACGTCAGGTGAGTATTTGTTTTTTAAAATATTTGTATTAAGCATCAAACAGGTATAAATTCAGCAGACACAGCACAGGTGCGAATTGTAATACCATCACAGTTCTTCCCCCTCAGGTGTGTATCTTTTTTGAACAGCATCTGTATTATTATGGTGGCACTAGGGGCCATATTTATACTTTTTGACGCAAAACTGCGCTAACGCAGTTTTGCGCCAAAAAAATTAGCGCTGGCTAACGCCATTCTGAAGCGCCATGCGGGCGCCGTATTTATTGAATGGCGTTAGCCGGCGTTAGCCGACCGGCGCTGCCTGGTGTGCGTGAAAAAAAACCACGTACACCAGGCAGCGCCGGCGTAGGGAAAAATGGCGTTTGGGCGTCCAAAAATGGGGCAAGTCAGGCTGAGGCAAAACAATCGTCTTAACCCGATTTGCGCCATTTTTGTTTGGCGCCCAGACGCCATTAACATGACTCCTGTCTTAGCAAAGACAGGAGTCATGCCCCCTTGCCCAATGGCCATGCCCAGGGGACTTATGTCCCCTGGGCATGGTCATTGGGCATAGTGGCATGTAGGGGGGCACACATCAGGCCCCCCTATGCCACAATTTTGTTTTTAAAAAATACTTACCACAACTTACCTTTTCTTCCCTGGGATGGGTCCCTCCAGCCTTGGGTGTCCTCCTGGGGTGGGCAAGGGTGGCAGGGGGTGTCCCTGGGGGCTTGGGAGGGCACCTCTGGGCTCATTCTGAGCCCACAGGTCCCTTAACGCCTGCCCTGACCCAGGCGCTAAATTCCGGCGCAAATGCGGGTTTTTTAGTCCCGCCCACTCCCGGGCGTCATTTTTGCCCGGGAGTATAAATACGATGCAATAGCATCGCAGTCATTTTTTAAGACGGGAACGCCTACCTTGCATATCATTAACGCAAGGAAGGTGTTCACGCAAAAAAATGACGCTAACTCCATGAACTTTGGCGCTAGACGCGTCTAACGCCAAAGTATAAATATGGTGTTAGTTTTGCGTCGAATTTGCGTCGAAAAAAACGACGCAAATTCGGCGCAAACGGAGTATAAATATGCCCCTAGGTGTTTTCTGTTGAAGGTTCCTCCACCTCTGGATATCTGCACTCTTATGTTGGTAATCAGAGCCAGCCTGTGAATATGTACACTGTTGTAAAAAAAAGAAAGCAGAAGAAAGCAGGTTGCCCCATAAGCTGGGCAGCTCAGCTGAGTTCTGTACTTGTTGATGTGAATTATTGTCACCAACACATAAAAAGTGATGGAATAAATGGTTGCTATTTGTCTAACTACTGCAATCGTTTTGGGGTAGCATTCCAACAAATTGTTCTTTTGCCCACCATGCTACCTCAGTTTGGACTCAGCCATAGGCAAATCAGTATTGAAATCTGCTCCAATAGGAACAGTCCAGACCAAACTGCCAGGCCAGGTCCTATCTTAGAGCACATTATTCACAAACATTAGCAGAAAATGCGGACGTTCTGAAGGTGCACTAATGTAGTATTTAAATATTTTAATTTTGTTCAAGGAAAGCCTTCTCTTCTGCATGAGCAAATCCAATAGTTCATATGTTGATGGTCAGCCTTTTGGTTTTGTCAATGTGTGTCTTGTTTTGATATGGTTATTCTAAAAATTTGTGGGAGCTGTCACGCCCTCATCACTATAACAATCATTATCAAAAGGCAATAATATTTTTTGGTCTCAAAAATCTCACATTACCACAGTAGTCCCCGGTACTTAACAAAACTACTTTGTGTGTCGATATGCTCCTTGTGAAAGGACAGAAACCAGTTGATGGATAGAGAGATAGCATTTTTTTTTATTTAACATTTTTATTATATATTGTACACAAAAGAATACATAAAAACACCCATCAATCTTGCCATTCATGAATTTCATAGTCATAATCCATACAATCATTGCACTGACCGTAATATTGAAATCAATTCCTTCAACACAATTTGAACTGCTAATTCATTAACCATTGTGACAACTGGGCCCAGATTTTGACCCCCCCCCTCCTTTCTACCTGCCTTGCAGGAATACAAGCTAATCTCCAAATAGTACATTGAAAGTATTCGAGCCAGCCATTGATAAAAAGTTGGGGATCAGGCTTTAACCAATTAAATGCAATGCAGCTGTGGATCACTGCCATAGCCAAAAACACAAAACATTGAAATTGAGCCATACACTCCTCTTCATCAATCCCTAATAGTACAAGTTGAGGCTTTAAGCAGATTTCCTGGTGCAAAACAACTTCCAAAAAATTTGACATTTCAGTTTTAAATGCTACAAGCCTGTCGCAGCTAATATAATTTGGCATAAGTCTGCTCTTGTACTATCACAGCGTGGGCAGGTCAAACCAACAGTATGTCACCATTTAGATATTTTGGTGGAGGTGTAATATGAATTAAATAGCGTCTTGTAATGCTGTGCCTGTGTTCAGCAGAGAGCAATACCAACTGGCCTATTTCCAAAGAAGCTAAAAATGATGTTTCACCTTGGAACCAATTCATCATCTCCAATTCCCCAGATCGTCTTGCATAAATTCCTTAAGAAGTTGATAGAGGTTACTTATAATACAATCCGTTAGACTCTCGAGCAGCTCCATCACTGAAACTTTCTCCCCACAGGGACTCTCACTGGAAGCTGTCAACAAGAAATCTCTAATTTGAAGAAATTTGAAAAAGTCCTTCCTATCAAGGGAGAATTCCCCTTTCAGGTGGCTTTTCATTTGTCTGCCAAAAATGAAATAGCCTATTTTGCGAGCGCCTCCTGGTGCCCATTTTATACAATAATTATCACAAAAAATCTCAGGAATAGTTGGGGTATTCCACAATGGCATGTAATAACTGAGCTGATCAATTCCAATTATATGCTTTATCTGCAACCATAATTTAAACGCAGCCCTTATTGTTTTAAATTTGACCTTTTTAAAGTAGCCTGGCTCCACTATTCTCAAAAAAGCAGCATCAGCTGCATCACCCAAAATCATGCTATATATAGAAAGGGGAGCTTCCCCTAACATTTTACCAGAATAATCTGGTATCATTAATGTTTGGATAAATTGTAAGGCGGCAGCCCAGTAATAATATCTGAAGTTGGGTACTGCCCATCCGCCTTGGAAACACTAAGGGGCATATTTATACTCCGTCTGCGCCGATTGTGCGTCAAACATTTTGACGCACAATCAGCGCAAACGTTGCCCCGTATTTAAACTTTGACGCCCGAGCCCACGGACGACAAAATTCCGCCGTGTGCGTAATTTTTTGGATGCGGCAACTCGCCTTACGTTGATTATATGCAAGGTAGGCGTCCCCATCCAAAAAATGGCTTAAACGGCCATGCGTCGTATTTATGCTTTCGGGCAAAAATGACGCACGGCCGGGAGGCGGAGCCAGAGCCAGAAAATAACGCACAGCCCGATTTGCGTCAAAAATTAACGCCTGGGTCAGGGCAGGCGTTAAAATGGGGCAAACACACCTGTATTTAATCAGAACACACAGAACAAACAGCAGAGCAGCAACAGGGAGCCATGGAGGTGATACTAATCCAGCGTGCACGCAGACGCAGAGCCCAGCAGCAACAACAGCAGCTACCACAACACCAGCAGGGACCCCAAAGGCAGCGCAGAAGGCAGGAGAGGATATTCCGCCCAAGAACCACCCTTCTGGGCCTCAGGGAACACTACATCATCCAGAGGTACCGGTTGAACTGGCAGGCCATTCAGCAGTTGCTGCGCAACATTGAAGAGCAGTTGGCCCCCACTTTGGTGACACCCCGCACCATCCCAACAGAAACAAAGCTGCTTGCCGTACTTCATATGCTGGCAAGTGGCTCTTTCCAAACAACTGGTGTCCTGTTTGGCGGAATATCACAACCATCATTCTCCGCCTTTTTGCCCAAAGTACTGGATGCCATCATTCGACTGACACCCCGCCACATCTGCTTCCCTAACACACTGCAGAAGCAGCAGGAAACAAAACAGGGGTTCTACCTCATCAGTGGCTTCCCACACGTCCTTGGTGCAATCGACTGCACACATGTATGCCTTGTGCCACCTGCTGCAACTGAACACCTCTACCGGAACAGGAAGCACACACATTCCATCAACGTACAGGCCATAGTCGATCACCAGGGATTGATCACCAACATCGTGGCTAAATATCCTGGGAGTGTACATGACTCATACATCTTCCGTCACTGCACCATCAATGAACACTTCCAGGATGGACGGTATGGCAATGGACTACTTGTTGGTAAGTACAAAAACCTACTTATATACACACTGCACAGCAACCCTCTAGGACACACAACACATACACCACAACAACAACATGTGAACAGGAACACACTGAGGTCGTGACATCGCTAGCCATGTTTCTTAGGTCACCATTGAACCTGTCACACATCTGAAATTACTGTACAACCTAATGTTAAGACGTCAATGAGTGTGATTGCCTAATTGTCGCCTTGCAAATTGTAAGTGTCCCAATGACCTTTACATTAATCCATTGCCTAAGTCTAAAGGTATGGGATGTCCAGGGTACATTGATATGAACGTGTTAACAACACTGTCAATTTTAACTGTGCATGGAACTATCATCTCACCCCCAGTGAAGACACACGGACACCTGTATCACAAGTCACAATGCTAGGGAGGGCATACTGTACTGAAAATCCCAAAACATACTGCTGACAAACGGTTAGCAGACAAACACTTGTTCAGCCAAGGAAACAACACAATGCAGATGGTACATCCTACAAGCATAGGATGCCACATTATTACACAAAAGAGTCACAGACATCACAAGACAACTACTGCCATGAAAGGTCATTTCAATAGTGCCAGCTACATCAATATGATCCCAATCATTTTCTCTTGCAGCTGATCAGGGGTATGGCATCCAGCCATGGATCATGACACCATTTGGCAACCCAAGTACTGCTGCAGAGCGTGCCTACAACAACGCCCATAGGAGGACACGCAGCATTGTCGAGCGAACCTTTGGCATCCTCAAGTCAAGGTTCCGGTGCCTCGACATCACTGGTGGTAGCCTCCTATATTCCCCGGAGATGGTCTGTAGGATCATCCTCACATGTGCAATATTGCACAACATTTGTATCAAAAGAAACATTCCCCTCCTGGAACCAGAGCCACACATGCCTGAAGAGGAGGAAGAGGAGGATGCTGGCCTGCAACAGGAGGGGGAACTACAGAACACGGCCGCTGGTATAAGCAGGCGGCAACAGATCATCAATAATTTCTTTTGAATATGATCACCTTCACCACTTTAGTTAACGAATTTAAATAAACACCTATTCTAATCACCATATCATGGTCTGGCTATTCCTTTTTGCACACCTTCATCTCTACTTATCAGAATAAGAGTGTTGCCTCATGGGGCATTGTTGAGATACTGAGTAGGACACAGAACATCCCAGAGCTAATGTGATGCCTAACATACAATGGTCACATACACACACACTCTTAATGACATATATCATGTACATTTCTCTTTTGAAGGCCAATAGCAGAGGACCACAACTATTTCACACATACATGTTGAAATCAAGGTCCAATGCAGCATATGGCACACAACTAAGACACCATCACTCAATAAGGGGAAAACAAGCCTCATACATGAGGCAGTCAATGTGCTTTGGCATCAGTAACAGGAATGCCTGACCAGACCCTTGACAGCAGTAAGTCCAACTGCATCCAATATTTGCAAGGACTATCTGTGACCAGAGTCCCATAGAAGCAGAACAGAGACAGCACAAGTGCCACACATATGAGCAGCATTGCACACATGACATTCCATGTACATGTCAGCCCATTTCCTAACTCCTGACGCACCCATGCACCTGGTCACAACCCACCTGTCGGAAGAGGTCCCTGGAATACTAAGATGTGTACCCTGATATTACCTCCTCTACACACACAGACCAACATTAGCAAAACAGTGTGCTACACCCTTTCCTATGGTATGCCATTGTCATAGAACATCTGACTGCAAGGACGTCAGGTCAATTTAGACACTGTCTTCTAGTTTCAAAGCCCTGTTAGCACATGTAGATTGCTTCCCCTGTGAAAATGTCTGTTGGCCCTTAGAATGCAAGTCTCACCTACAGGACTGGTGAGAAACAGATGCAGCCCACACCTGTGATCACCTCCATGCACACCACCCATTTCAAAAAGCACTGCCCCTGATGATGCCTGGAACAGCATAGGAGTTGCCATTATGTCAAATACACCGTTAAGCATTGATACTAATTAAGCTGTGTAACACAGCCACTGGGTTCATTTGTCACCTTCAAAAACACAGGACATACACAGTTTTACATGTCAACTGTCTAGTTTGTCCTCCAAACAGTCTCAGTCAGACCACTGATTACGTAACTTGTCAAGTAGCTGGATCCTGAATCACCTTGCATTCTGTCAACCTGACTGGCAACTGTCTGTGCGTCACACTAAAGTATCCCTGTGTCCACATATGTACCACACTTGCGTTAGCAAACCTCTCATTCATCAGGGGGCATTGGGCATGGGCTTCTTCCATGCATACACAAATACATTGTATAGCATCATCTGCCTTTTAACTGTACCATTTGAGTTACATCCTCTTGGAAAAGCAAAATTCATGGCCCATCCCTTGTCTGGGTTGCATTTATGCATGAACGACAAAGTGTGACAGTGTCCCAGGGCCGTAGGCAGGGATTTGGTGCGGGGCTTTCAGCACAACCAGCAACCTCTGATAATGTCCATGAATAATACACAAATGTCAGGACCATGACAGTTCACACACAGAATCACAGTGCGCACAACATAGTGATGGGCCATGTGTGGTGAATAGCTGCGAGAATAATCAGCACAGAGGCTATGATGTTCCCAGATGCAGTGGGAAGTGCAGAGGCCAACCTGTGTACAAATGTTGTAATGACACCTGCCGGAACATGAAACCTGAGACATTATCTCAATCAGCACACCAAGGTTGCCCTGTTGACTGTCTCATTACACGTCTTTAGTGACAGGGTGAGACCATCCACATGTTGGTTCACATGTCCACATCCACTTTACTCACATTGATCAACCACGGATACTCAGTAGATACAGGAATAGCTGCCACTGACTCATGGTGAGTCCTGGACCGAACTGTGACAAATTACACCCCCAAAAATATACAGGATCATTATTGGACCACACACATGAACAAGACACCTATGTGCAATTGATCACTGGAAATAAGTGGACACGTGCTGTCTTGTATGCTGGTCCACCACAGCCACTTGATAGTTGGGCTCACTTCTATGGCCTCAACTGTGGTGTCATCATACATTTGAGATTCATCCTTGTCTGTCTGTGCAAACAACATGGTACCCACTTCCTCAATGCATGTGTATGACTCACTGTGGGATTCTCCAAGTAGTGCCTAGGAAGCTCTTACCAATACTCTAGGACATAGGATGTAGAAAATGTGGACCATTGACATGAACAAGCGTCTGCCATCCATCTGGTGCATGCTATGTCACATGTGGTGTCTACGTGACCCTAAAACTTGGAAGTGCACTTTACGGGTGTTGTTACATGTATGACTAACACATGCCCTCGCTCATTTCCAATATGACTTGCATCTAAGGATTGGACACATGGACGTCACATTCATACAACCATATGTACAATTATGCTTCATGTGATACACACACACTTGGTCAACCAACACATTAGTTGCCAAAGGCATTTAGGTATTGTACATATGTGCGTCACATTGCTATCCTCTCCTTATGCCAAACATGCCCAATTTGTGCAACACATATATGTAGGCCACACTTATGACCATCTATTGCGTCATCCAACTGTAAAAATACTGTGAAGGGAGTTGTGGATCATGTTCCGCTGCAGTATGATGTCACACATGTGAATATACACCATCAACACCATACTGTCTTCAATTAGCCAATCTCTGATGTGTCCCAAATGTAACATAACCAAAAAACAAGTAAAAATGCCCCAAACCAGTTAATGCACTGTAATTTTGACGTCCCTAGCGTTATGAGTCATTTTTTGACTACCAAAACTGTATTTGCGTCATTTTTTTTTACGCACAGGAGTAAAATTTAACCCGCATCCAGATATTTGTACAGTCCCTGTACTATTATGTGGATGTGGGTTAATTTTCACTTCTTTGCGTAAAAAAAAATGACGCAAATACAGTTTTGGTAAACAAAAAATGACGCATAACGCGAAAATGGCGGGACTTTTCATACAGGAAGTGATGTAATAGGATATCCTGTTTACAGATCATGTACAGTGGGTGTACTTTCACTTTCACTTTGCAGTCTATGATCCTTCTAGACTGTGTGGCTGTGTAGAGAGTGTTGTCCTGAGATTTTGTGCTGTTTTTGTCCTGTGTGCTATCTGTATTGTCAATTTGTGAAATAAATATTGTTGGTGTATACTGTACTACCGTGTTTTGTCTACATTTGTCCATTTACCTTGTGTTTTTCTTGTTTGTGGGAGTCTGTTGTGCGTAGTGTTAGTTTGGGGATAGTTGGGCTCTTTTAGTGTTTAGGTTTACTTTTTTTCTGTCTTTGTACCCCTACTTTCCCCCTTTTCCCCTTTCTATTTCTTTTACCCCTATTCCATTTCACTTCTAAGTATGTCTGGTAGGCCACGTCTTGGCAGGATGGGGGAAGAGGAGTTGGGGGGGTTCATCTGGCTTGCGACGCATTTCTTGCTGCTCATGATCCAGGCAGGGTGATACAGGGGTATCCGTCAGAGGCACGCAGAATCCGGTGGGGAAAGGTGCTGCATCACCTGCAGCGTGTGTATGCCAGCCAGAGGAGTGACCACCAGCTGAAGCACCGGTGGGCTGACCTCATCACCAGGGAGCAGGATCTCTTGGACCACCTGGGAATCATGATTGGTGGCACTGTTGGTGAGTACGAATTATGTTAATGTGCACAATTAAATGCTCTGTAGTGACATCAGGGGATTAGTACAATGTCTGCCAGCTAACTTGCTGACTGTGTGTAATGCTGGGGAAATATAAAGGGATCATTGATGCACTATGGCAAGGATCACAATTACTAGCTGTCAGGTAGCACGTCCTCAGCAAACTTACAGGTTACTTTTCCATGAAGGAAATTGGTGCGGCCTTTTTGTCAGAAAAGCTAACAAAATATGAGCCAATCATGTCTATATAGGGTACTATTGACAGAGAAGTACAGATGTACCAACATTTAGGCCAACTTTGTTGACGCAATTGCTAGACTGACTTTAGAATCACTACATGATGCAGAAAATGAGTGCTGCCTTCACGTCAATTGATAATAGCAAAGTGGCTCAGACATATGTCTCATGTGAGTCTGGTGAGTGTGGAAGGAAAGCGTTCACAGAAGTACTGTGAATGTGTGGGATTATTGTGTTCCTTGATCTTTTTTGATACATGTCAGTTCTTGATTTGAAAACATTGTGAAAAGGTGTAAGCTGCCCTCAGCTAACATCTTAGAATGTTTGTTGGAATTAGTTGAGCCACAATCCAAATATGGATGGCAGTCCAAGTGTATGCACATGGCCTCACATCTCCATGGTTGGTGCAAATCACCATAGCTGGGCCACATCAATTGAATAAACTGTAACAACAGGATGGCTTACAAAAGTCCCTGCCCCTCCCTCTGTACATTGGACCTATGTGCAATAAATGTGTCATGGCCACAAGGCATGTTTGACTGGTAATGCAGTCCTCAAGTAACCAGGCTTTGGATGTCTCTCTTGGATGCACATGATGAGACGATTACACTCCATATTTTTTACTGCTCACCAATTACGGGGCATATTTGCAACCACATGATAGTTAGGGCCAATGTATATGGGCAGATATGTGTGTAACTGTCACAGGAGAGCCATGCTATGTACAAGTTGGCCGTGATATATCAGATGCAGTACCATCATGTCTGAATGGCTGCCATTTCCTTATTCAGCCTACACATAGTATATGTTTATGAAATTGTTGCACTGTGCACAGATTTTTAGCACATTTCTTCCTTCCATACCTTACAGGTGGACCGGCACTCTACACTGTGGGAGAGGTGGCGACATTTGAGGACCCCGACCACTCCAGTAAGTGTTGATATGTCTGTTATGTGTTGTGTTTGCTGGTTATGGACTTGTGTGAGTTGGACGCATAGCAAGGTGTGATGCGTTGGGCAAGCTTTTCTCTTGTTCCATGAGTGGGAATGCAGTTCTCACATGTTCTGAGTTGGCCAATGCATATCCAATGGTATCATGTAGGGATTGTAGGACATCCCTGTAGGCCCCACTGTGACTACAGGGGTTAGTCATGTGTATGACACTTGTATCACCAAGAGTCGCAATGGAAGTCAGCCCCAATTTAGTCAGCCTGTCAGACCCACATTCTCTAAGATTGGTACAGCAAATAGCTTTCCAATAGACATCTGCTTCCCTATTTACCTACGTTATTTTGAAACAGTAGGTAGAACCTCCTAGCAGCATGTACTTCCACATGTAGTGCAACAAGTCTGTGGAACCTGAGTGCAATGGCCTAGGTGTGCATGCAATTCATGATCAGGGGTGTTCTAGCAACTCTGTGTCTGATGTAAGTCAGGCCTCACTGGAAGTATATGTTGTGTACCAAGTTCTGCATTTCCCGACATGTCTGACCCTATGAGTGCTCTAGGGTTTGCTGACTCCTAATTGTAGATAGACCTTACCTGTGGTGTGTCTGTAGAGACAAACATGTGTGGAGTTTCCTATACACTCCTCGGTGTACATGTTGTTGGCAAATTACAGTTGTGTATTCACTCCCCCCTCAAACACGGCCATGGGTTTGTGAATGGGGTACCTACTACTGATGCTACCAGTATGTTGCACATACATGTGAATAAGTGACGGTTTGGTTGCAAACTAGTATACACACTCAGGTTTGGCACTTGGTACTATACTGGCAAGTCCAGTTACAACTTGCAGACCATGTGGCTTTAGTTTTGCTTTCCGTACACTGACATTTGTAGCCCAGGTCTTGGCGGAGGATATGCAGCATGATTCTTAGCTGATAACTGGCAGAACTCAGATTGCAAGTCAAAGCCAGTTATTACCCATCTTGTAGGTTATGGATGTGCTTTGTGTGATGTGACCTTTGTAGTCTGGCCTGCAATGTACTTCCTCAGGGACATTCAGGGGCATATTTATACTCTGTTTGCGCCGGATTTGGTCGTTTTTTTTTAACGCAAATCCGACGCAAAACTAACTCCATATTTATACTTTGGCGTTAGACCCGTCTAGCGCCAAAGATCTTGGAGTTTGCGTCATTTTTTAGCGTGGTCACCTTCCTTGCGTTAATGATATGCAAGGTAGGCGTTCCCGTCTAAAAAAATGACTCCGAGGCATGTGCGCCGTATTTACACTCCCGGGCAAAAATGACGCCCGGGAGTGGGCGGGTCAAAAAAAATGACGTCCAGCCGCTTTAGCGTCATTTTTTAATGCCTGGTCAGGGCAGGCGTTAAGGGACCTGTGGGCTCGGAAGGAGCCCAGAGGTGCCCTCCCATGCCCCCAGGGACACCCCCTGCCACCCTTGCCCACCCCAGGAGGACACCCAAGGATGGAGGGACCCATCCCAGGGAACTTAAGGTAAGTTCAGGTAAGTATATATATTTTTTTTTTGGGTGGCATAGGGGGGGCCTGATTTGTGCCCCCCTACATGCCACTATGCCCAATGGCCATGCCCAGGGGACATAAGTCCCCTGGGCATGGCCATTGGGCAAGGGGGCTTGACTCCTGTCTTTGCTAAGACAGGAGTCATTTCAATGGGGGTTGGGAGTCCAAAAAAATGGCGCTAATCGGGTTGTGGCGAAAATTTTGCCTCAGCCTAACTTGCCCCATTTTTTGGCGCCCAAGCTCCATTTTCCCCTACGCCGGCGCTGCCTGGTGTAAGTCATTTTTTTTTACTCACACCAGGCAGCTCCGCCGGCTAACGTCATTCCATAAATAAGGCGCCCGCATGGCGCTTTGGAATGGCGTTAGCCGGCGTTAAATTTTTTGACGCACAACTGCAGTTGTGCGCCAAAAAGTATAAATACGGCCCTCAATGCTCTGTTTTGTGACATGAGCTGTTACAAGTACAGTAGATGTAATGTCTGATAAACTTGCTGTGCCATTTCACACAATGCAGTTACTAATGTAGAATATCTGCATTTGTCTTCACAGCTGCTAACATGACTCCAGACCAGGTCCGTGAATTTCACCGCCGGGCCATGTGATATCAGCACATCCTGCTGTTGGAGTCGGGGTTCCGGAGGATGGCCCGGCGATATTGCCATGAACGGGCCTCCGGGGCATGGAGTGCCTTCCCACAGGGTTGGCCTACTTTGCCCACCACAGCCACCACCAGCACAACCACCAATACGATCCAGGTGGCCCCACCCACAGCTGCCACTGTTGGTCCGACATCTGCTGGACTTCCAGGCCCCAGCATTGCCACCGGTGCAGGACAGCCCACTAGGCCTGGCACCACACCCACACAGACCTCCTCCACCGGTACCCAGACTGCTACTGCTCCATCTGTTGACCCTGCAGCCTTCAACCGAATGGATCATAAGATGGACAAAGTGCTGCGCAAGTTGAGCCACCTGAGCCGGGATGTGCGGCACATTAACCGGCGGGTTAAGTCCATTAAGAGGACCCTCCGGAGGTTCAACCTCTAGACATTTTTTGATGGACATGATTCCCTCCCCTCCCTCCTCTTTCCTTGTTCTTATAGTTAGTGGGCTTAGGGGGCTTAGTGTTAGGTTAGTATGGGCTGTTAGTTTAGTTAGTGTTAGTGGGTGTGGGTGGGGGGGCCTGCTTGTTTCTATTTTTACTTATTACATGTGTGGGTGGGTGGGTGGGGGGCTATGTTGGGGTTCTTGTGTGTTAAAAAAAAATATCCAAAAAAACAAAAAAAAACATTAAAAAAAATACTAAAAATATATATTTGTATAGGATAGTATAGTATGTGTTTAGGTTAGTATGTGTTGTCCTCCATGTGTCCCGTCTCATGAGGGGGGTGGGGCGTAGATGTTTAGAACGTTTAGTTACATGTGATAAGTAAGTGTAGCTTAGGTTAGTTAGGGACAGTTGTGGGAAATGGGTAGTCAGGGTAGATTAGGGTAGGTAAGATTTTTCCCTCAGTTTCCTCATCTGTGATTAGCATTTAATAAATATTTTGTTACCCCTTAATTGTATGTGTTGAATGGTACTTGATCGTGGGGTTGGATTCAGTGTACATCAATTTTGTACTATAACATCTGTGTCCTATGCTACAAACAAATCCCAACTGAGCTGTACGATTGGCAGCTAGCCCAGAGCTACCTTGCAAAGTGTCGACCCTTCGTTGGAACCACCAATCACAGTTAATATGGATCCCAATGTGTTCCTGTTGATAAGTGTGTTTTCAAAGTCACAAACAGTGCTTCCAGACTTGGTATTGTGGAAACAGTTTTAGGTCTGACTGCAGTGTGATGATCATGCACACCCTTATAAGATGAGTTCTCATTGACAATCTTGTATTCTTGTCTTCATGACCCTCATACATCATTTGTGACACAGTTCGGCATGATTACCTATTTGTATGTTAACTCAGACACCTTCATTTATGCAGTTTTTTTAGTGTTTACTTAGATTAGTGTGGCATGTTTACAACATTTTGAGGCCACTATTTGATGACTTAGTTATCCCCTGAGGAAGCATTCTTCTGTCCAACACAGCATGGTGGTGTATGGTTTCTCACTTCATCAGATTTGTCAGAGTATGATGCAATCATGGGCACTGTGCAGAATTCTCTGACTACATATTATCAGGATGGTTGTATTGACAAGCTACGTAATTTGACAGTAGGCACATTTCAGTTATCTACTTCACAGTTGATATGTCACATTACCAAGTGACAGTTTTGTTGTGTAAGTGCTATTTATTGAAACGTGCTTTAGTGCTATCTGTACATTGTCCATGATTGTGAGTCCATTATAGTGACATCTTAAATTGTGATCCAACACAAGGGGTTACGGAAATGCTTTTGACATGCTGGGGTTGATGTTTCAGACACTGCAGAGGGACAGGATTTGGCAATGAGTAGGAGAGAGACAATCACTGGGCTGGGTGACAAGATATACAGTGGTTTGCAGAACAGTGCTCGAGTAAAGTTGTTGCAAGACTGGCAAGTTACAATGCGCAGGACCTTGGTAAATGTGGGCCATGTGGCAGGGACTAGTGCTTCCGGGTCATTTTCCTTGTGAATGTGATCTGTTCCATGTCTTCTTCTTCTGATGTGTGTGTTGCCTGCTTTGTCCTTGTTGTTGTTGGTTGTGAAGGGGCAACACACACCTCAGTGTTAGAAGACGTGGAGTCAGACATCCCGGTCGCTGCTCCCTGTGAAGGTCTCACGGGCAGTACTGCAGCAAGGAGGGCCTGCTGGTTCTTGAGAATAGCAGCCACATCACGATGGTAGACAGCCAGGTCGGCCCTGAGGGAGTCATGATTGCATTTGTGCATGCAGTGGAAGGTTTGGGGTGCGAGGTGTTGTGGCAACTCCCTTACTGCAGTGGTGAATTCCTTGACAGTTTCTTGTAGTCCTTACAGAATGGATGTTAGGGCTTGCATAGCTGCTGCCTGATCTGCAGATGACATCATGCACGAACGCATCCCCTCAAGGCTGGCTTCCATATTTTGCATCCCCACCCGCACCTCCTTGGCCAGCTCCCTCCGTACTCCAACTACAGTTCTCTCAAAGCTGGTGCCAGTGTCGTCTGAGTCCTCAGCTGTATTGGAGCTGGCAGGTCTTACAATTGGGGTGGTGGGTGGATCCTCTGCGATGGCTGCTTGTTCTGTGCTCCTCCTTGTGACTGAAGGTGGGGTCTTGAGGGTGTCAAGGACTTTTTGGATAGTCTCCTGGGGAATGTTTATCGGCTCGTCATCCATGTCATCAGGGAAATCTGGGACAGGCATATCAGCAGGAGATCCATCTTCCTCTGCAATAAAACAGGGTACAATTAGTGTGTCTGTGTTGTGGCAATTTTGATGTCACGTGCCTGCCTTTTGATGAATTCACTTTGTGATCTTGTTTTGTGTTAATTTCTCCAGTCCTTCAGATGGGCATTCTTCCAGGCCTATGGCCCACCTGTGTGTCACATGTATGTTATTGAGTTATCAGACTTGTCAGCCTCATTGCCTCTAGGTGTTGGTTTATGCCAAATAGAGAATTGCCACCTTCTTTTCCTACTCAACCCTCCGTGTACATCCATTCTCATGGTGAGACCTTTCACTGGCTGTGGGTGTACTGATGGCCCTGGCAGCACAATTAACAATCTGGACCTGCCCCAATCTTTGATCTTTCACATCCACTTAAATGTAATTGACATGTGGCATATCCTATGCATGGCAAGGTTATGATCCGATATGGATGTTGACATTGGTAATGTGTCCTGCTGATGTTGGGGAATGTGTGTTACATTGGATTGCCCTGATAATCGTATCAGTGTCCTATTTCATCCTCTGACTGTGCAGGTGTATTTCAGTGACCAGTTACATGTGTCCACTCCTCAATGCTGTTGTCTGAGCAGTATGACATTTGGGATGTTGCATTGTTACCCAGGCGCAGGATGGACCCTGACATATGCAGCATGGGTGTGTCCTTAGTGCTGTGTAGCTCCTATTGTTGTTTACATTGGCTGATGTTTGCGACAACTATGGGCATTGACATTTGAGAGTACTGGGCCATTTGTCTTGTTTCTGGGGATTGTTGCAGTTGTCATCCTCACCCCCTAATTTAGGAGTGTATGATCCATGGGGAGGTTACTGCCATTGGCTACTTGAGCAGCACACAGAGCAGAGATGGTAGTGGCAACTGTTGTCGCAGTTACATTCCAGTTGTCGGTATGGCTAGAGGTTGTTAATAGGGCCCTAGTTAATGTAGGGGGTATGTTGGCTGACGTGTGCCGGGATGTCAGTTTGACGTAGTGGCCTTCCCTCTTTGCGTGGCTTTCCCTTTGATCCATCGTTGGCATGCCAGCATGCCCCCATGGGACTGTTGTTGGTGTTGTGTAATGGTGTGCCCCAGGTCTTCTCAGAACGGGCCATGCCCCCCTGCCGTGCCCCTTTACCCATGCCACTCCATGTATTAGATGACTTCCATGCATTTAGTGGTTGGTATCCCCCCCCGGTTGTAGATGACATTATTGCATTTTAATTCCCCATGCAACTTACTCTGCATGTGCGTTGTCTCCTGGTAGTCTGCGCTGTCCTGTCCTTGAATCCCTGTGTCGATCTCCTCAGGGATGACGGCTGTGACCATCTCCTCCATGTGGTCCAGGGCCTCCTGGTGTGCTGGACTCCCCCCTCCAGTCTGCAGTGCTGCCTTCCTGTTCCTGGCCATCTTTTCCTTGGTCCTGCGCTTGCAGTCATGCCAGCCTTTCTTGCACTCTATGACAGTTCTGCGTACTTCAGCCACACTGTTAATCTTGTCGACAGTTTGTTGCCATATAGCCTCTCTCCTACTGATTGGCAACTTTGATGTGACAAACAGTTGGTGCTGGTGTTCCGTCACCTCTTTAACCAGAATTTCCTGCTCCTCTGCACTAAAGCGACACTTTATTTTCTTCTTAAAAGTGTCCTGGTTCTTGTGTGTGACATCCTGGCTGGTTCCTGGTCTGCTGTCATCTTCCTGGGGTCTGTAGTGGCATCTGGGATCCATTTTGGCTCTCCTGTGGTGAAATGGCAGTGTTCGCTGTTTTTTTTATGCTATTGCGTAAAAAAAACGGCGCATATCCGGTTTGCGGTGTCGTAAATCGACCCACAGTCATTTCCGCCGCGTTAACGTCATTTTCCTTTACGACTTGATGCTGCGGTGTGCATGAAAGATAATGACTCCCACCTGTGGTTTGCGCCGCCGTGCGTCAAAGTATAAATATGACACCCGCACAGCGCACCAAAATGGCGTTAGCCGGCGGTAATATTTTTGACGCAAAACTGCGCCGGCGCAGTTTTGCATCAAAAAGTATAAATATGGGCCTAAGGGGCATATTTATAATCTGTTTGCACCGAATTAGTGTCATTTTTTTTAACTCTAATTCGGTGCAAAACTAACTCCATATTTATACTTTGGTGCTAGACCCCTCTAGCGCCAAATTTATGGAGTTATAGTCATTTTTTTAAAGTGGAGACCTACCTTGCCTTAATGAGATGCAAGGTAGGCGTTCCCGTGCAAAAAATGACTCTATGGCCTTAACGCCATATTTAGGGGCATATTTATACTCTGCGGCATATTTATACTCTGTTTGCACCGAATTAGCGTCATTTTTTTTACTCTAATTCGGTGCAAATCTAACTCCATATTTATACTTTGGTGCTAGACTCGTCTAGCACCAAGGCCCTGATTTATACATTTTTTGCACTGCATTAACGTAATTTTTTTACCCAAAAATGGCGCAAACGTACAAAATATTTGCCCTTATTTATACTTTTTGCTGCAAAACTGCACTAACTCAGTTTTGCACCAAAAAGTTTAGCACCAGTTTACACCATTTCTGTGCACCAGCCGGGCACCATATTTATGGAATGGCGCAAGCCGGTGCAAAGGGTAGGCTAGAGTAAAAAAAATGGCTTTAGGCGGGTGGGGCTGGCAGTATAGAAGTAGAGGGTTTAGCACCAAAAAATGACTTTAGGCAGGTTAGAGTAAAAAAAAAAAAAGACTCTAACCAGATTAGCGTCATTTAATGGTGCTAAACCTACCATGCCACATGACTCCTGCCTTAGAAAAGGCAGGAGTCATGCCCACCACCCCAATGGGCAGCACAGAGGACAGGGGTCCCCTGGGCATGGCCATTGCACCCTGTGCCATGTATGGGGGCCTATTACAGAGCCCCCTATGGCACTTTCTAAAAAAAAAATTAAATGCAATCTTACCTGTACTTACCTGGGACGGGGTCCCCCATCCTCTGCAGTCCCTCTGGTGTGGGTGGGGGGTGCCCCTGGGGCCTGAGGAGGGCACCCGTGGGCTTATTCTATTGTGTTCCATCATGGAAATAGGCCCACAGGTCCCCTAACGCCTGCTCTGACCCAGGCTTTAAAAAATTAGGCAAACCAAGCTTTTCTCCATTTTTTGACTCCTCCTCCCTCCCTTGCACCATTTTTGCATGGGAGTATAAATATGGCGTTAAGGCCATAGAGTAATTGTTTTGCACGGGAACGCCTACCTTGCATCTCATTCAGGCAAGGTAGGTTTCCACTTCCAAAAAATGACTTTAACTCCATAAATTTGGCGCCAGACAGGTCTAGCACCAAAGTATAAATATGGAGTTAGTTTTGCACTGAATTAGAGTAAAAACAAAAGTGACGCTAATTCAGTGCAAACAGAGTATAAATATGCCCCTTAGCGTAAAATAATAATGCTAATCTGGTCAGAATCATTTATTTGGACTCAAAATTTCATTTTTTTAAAGCTAGCCGACCGTTTGCACCGGCTTGCACCATTCCATAAATATGGTGCCCAGCTGGTGCTAAAAAATGGTGCAAGCCGGTTCAAAACTTTTTAGGGCAAAACTGCATTAGTGCAGTTTTGCACCAAAAAGTATAAATAAGGCCCTAATTACTTAAAAGCTCTACGAGCTGTAGGAAATGACCATATGAAACTACTAGCTATCTCTTCCATATGTTTGCACCGGATTTGTTCCAATAACAGTGTGGTGGTCCTAAACAAGTACAGAACCCTAGGGAGGAAGATAATTTAATGATATTGCATCATCATACTATAGAAAGATGCAAATACTGGGGGCCAAAGTATTTTCCACTGAAGTGTCCAGTTTGGCTGTTATCGTGACCACCAGATAATTAACTTGCTCAGTCTTCCATTCATCCTCCATAAATATATCCATTCATTAGTCAAAATCCAACACTTGGACTTATTTTACAGATAGCCCAACACCATACCAAATATTTCAGTTTCCTTCTCAAACTCTATTTAAGTTGTCTCAGGGTCTGGTGTTACTACCACAATATCATTTGCATAGGCTAGTGTTTTGGCACCCACACTATTGGGGAGATTAGCTTGTTATTTACCAGCATTACTATTACTGGATCAATATGTAGGGCAAAGAGCAGGGGTGAACAAGGACACCCCAGCCTTGTGCCCCTTGAAATTGAGATGACTTCTGATTCCAACCCCAATATTTGTAATCTTCTGGTAGGATTTTTATATAAAACCTGATTAGCCCCAATAAAGCCAGGGTCTATGTTGTTCCTCTGAAGCACCCCCCATAAATAGGCCCAATTCACCCAGTCAAAAGCTTTCTCAGCATCCAGTAAAATCAGTGACATGGAAGCCCTGGCAATCTCCATTGCATCAAACAGTGCTATTGCGAATCTAACCGGATCAGTCGTCCCCCTTCCTGGAATAAACTCATGCTGCCAGGAAGAAACCAATTTGCTTATCACATTACTCAATCTGGTGGCAAGAACCTTCGCATAAAGTTTACCGTCCCCATTAATTAGAGAGATAGGCCCATAAGACCCAGGTTTAAATGGGTCCTTCTCTTTTTTCAAAAAGACAATAATATTCGCTGTTAACCAAGATGCCGGGCCTTGAAATCTACCCTGAATAGCCTTGACTAATGCAAGAAGCTTGTCACTCAATTCTGAAAAAAAAAACCTTCAACAAAATTCTAATTTTTTTTTTTTTTTTTTTAAAGAGATAACATTTTAATGAAATCATAAGGTCATAGTGTAGGAGGCTGGCCTGGTTTGTAGTGGGTACCAATGGTACTTACACCCTATACCAGGTCCAGTTATCTCTTATTAGCAGAGTGTAGGAGTGTTCTAGCAGCTTAGGCTGATAGAGGTAGCTATAGCAGAGCAGCCAAGGCTGAACTAGGAGACATGCAAAGCTCCTGCAATACCACTACATCATATAGGTACAATTCCATAAGAAAGACAATACTCAGAGTTACTAAAAATAAAGGTACTTTATTTTAGTGACAATGTGCCAAAAATATCTCAGTGGATATACTCCCTTGGAAGGTAAGTAACATACACATAATATACACAAATAACCAAATCAGGTAAGTAAAACAGTCAGAAAATAGTCTAAACACTGTAGAACACAATAGAATGCAATAGGATTAGGGGCAACACAAACCATATACTAAGTAAGTGGAATGCGAACCACGAATGCACCCCTAGGCAAGTGTAGTGTGTAGAGGGTCACTGGGAGTGTCAGAAAACACCAAGGGTATAGAGGAGACCCCACCCCAGGGCCCAGGAAAGAAGGAGTAAAGTATAACTATCTCCCCAAAACACACTCTCAGATGTGATAAAGGATTTTGCAAGGACCACACAAGACTGCAAAGAACTGAAGATGGATTTCTGGACCTGAAGACCTGTAATGGAAGGGGACCACGTCCAAGAGTCTCTGAAGTGTCCGAGGGGGGGCAGGAGCCCACTAAACCCCGGATGAAGGTGCAAAATGTCTGCCTCCGGTTGGAAGAAGATGCTGGTTCTGCACCAACGGAGTGAGGTAAGAGGTTCTGCTTTGTGCAGAAGATGTCACACGACGTGCTGGCAAATGCAGGGAGGTTTCCTTGGCACAGTACAGCAAACAAGCCTTGCTACACGCAAGAGTCGTGGTTGAAGAAAAAGGGTGCTGCCCGGGCCCAGGAAGGACCAGGATGTTGCCACTCAGGATGGAGAGGCAGAGAGGGCCCTCAGCAATGTAGAAAGCCCACTGGAAAAAGGGAAGCACCCGCAGGAGTCATTGAACACAGGTTCAAGAAGACTGAACATGGTGGTCGTCTCAACACTGCACAAAGAGGTCCCACAATGCCGGAGGTCAACTCAGGATGCTGAGCATCGCAGGACGGAGTGCTGGGGACCTAAGCTGAGCTGTGCATGCAGGATTTCTTGGAAATGTGCACAGAAGCCCTTGTAGCTGCAGATCACACGGTGCACAGTGGTACTGTCTGGGGAAGGGAGGCAAGGACTTACCTCCTCCAAATTCGGACAGTTGGACTTCTGGACAGTCTGGGTCACTTGGGTCTACCACCTGTGTTCCAGGGACCACGCTCGTCAGGATGAGAGGGGACCCAGAGTACCAGTAAGGCTGTAGTTTGGTGCCTGCTGGAGCAGGGGGAAGACTCTGTCAACCCACAGGAGATTTCTTTGTGGCTTCCAGTACAGGGTGAAGGCAGACAGCCCTCAGAGCATGCACCACCAGAAAACAGTCGAGAAAGCCGGCAGGATTAGGCGCTACAATGTCGCTGGTAGTCTTCTGGCTAGTTTGTTGCAGTTTTGGAGGCGTCCTGGAGCAGTCAGTGGTAGATCCTTGGCAGAAGTCGAAGAGAGAAGTGCAGAGGAGTCCTGGTGGATTTTTGCAACTCAAAATCTGAAGAGAAGCCCACAGGAGAGACCCTAAATAGCTCTGAGAGGAGGATTGGCTACCCACCCATATATGCACCAATCAGGAGGGGTCTCTGACTTCACCTTCTGGCACTGGCCACTCAGAGGCCTCCAGAGTGTCCCCACGCCTCTGAAAACAAGATGGCAGAGGTTTGAGACACACTGGAGGAGCTCTGGGCACCACCCCTGGGGTGGTGATGGACAGGAGAGTGGTCACTCCCCTTTTCTTTGTCCAGTTTTGTGCCAGAGCAGGGACTGGGGTTCCCTAAACCGGTGTAGACTGGCTTATGCAAGGAGGGCACCATCTGTGCCCTTCAAAGCATTTCCAGAGACTCTGGGAGGCTACCCCTCCCAAACTTGTAACACCTATTTCAAAAGGGAGAGGGTGTAACACCCTCCCCCCAAAGGAAATACATTGTTCTGCCTTCCTGGGACTGAGCTGCTCAGACCCCAGGAGGGCAGAACCCTGTCTGTGGGGTGGCAGCAACTGTCGCTGTAGAGAAAAACCCAGGGAGCTGGTTTGGCAGTACTGGGAGTCCATAGTGGAGCCCTCAGGGTGCATGGGATTTGGCCCCCATACCAGATATGGAATGGGAGACAATTCCATGATCTTAGACACCTCACATGGCCATATTCGGAGTTCCCATTGTGCAGCTACATATAGGTGGTGACCTATATGTCGTGCACAGGTAAAATGGTGTCCCCGCACTCACAAAGTTCGGGGAAATGGCCCTGAACAATGTGGGGGGCACCCCTGCTAGTGCAAGGGTGCCCTCACACTTAGGCCCTTATTTATACGTTTTGGTGCAAAACTGCATTAAACAGTTTTGCACCAAAAAGTTTAGCACCGGCTTGCACCATTTCTGTGCACCAGCTGGGCACCATATGTATGGAATGGTGCAAACCGGTGCAAAGGGTAGGCTAGAGTAAAAAGAAAATTACTTTAGTCGGGTGAGGCTGGCGGTATAGAAGAAGGGGGTTTAGCACCCAAAAATGACTTTAGGCAGGTTAGAGTAAAAAAAATGACTCTAACCAGATTAGCATCTTTTTATGGTTCTAAACCTACCATGCCACATAACTCCTGCCTTAGAAAAGGCAGGAGTCATGCCCACCACCCCAATGGCCAGCACAGGGGACAAGGGTCCCCTGAGCATGGCCATTGCACCCTGTGCCATGTATGGGGGCCCATTACAGGGCCCCCTATGGCACTTAAAAAAATTAAATGCAATACTTACCTGTACTTATCTGTACTTACCTGGGATGGGGGCCCCATCCTCTGCAGTTCCTTTGGTGTGGGTGGGGATGCCCCTGGGGCCTGGAGAGGACACCTGCGGGCTTATTCCATGGTGTTCCACCATGGAAATAGGCCCACAGGTCCCCTAACGCCTGCCCTGACCCAGGAGTTAACCTCAAAAAGCAAGCTTTGCACCATTTTTTGACCCCTCCTTTCTCCCATGCACCATTTTTGCATGGGAGTATAAATATGGTGTTAAGGCCATAGAGTCATTTTTTGCACAGGAACAACTACCTTGCATCTCATTAAGGCAAGGTAAGTTTCCACTTCCAAAAAATGACTTTAACTCCATAAATTTGGTGCTAGATGGGTTTAGCACAAAAGCATAAATATGGAGTTAGTTTTATACCGAATTAGAGTAAAAAAAAATGACGCTAATTCGGTGCAAACAGAGTATAAATATGCCCCTTAGTAACTTTGCACCTATCTAGAGTTGGACACATAGGTGACTTATAAGTTACTTAAGTGCAGTGTAAAATGGCTGTAAAATAGTGTGGACACTATTTTACTCAGGCTGCAGTGGCAGTCCTGTGAAGGTTTTTTCTGAGCTCCTTATGGGTGCCAAAAGTAATGCTGCAGCCCATAAGGATCTCTTGGAACCCCAATGCCCTGGGTACCTAGGTGCCATATACTAGGGACTTACGAGGGGGTTCCAATGTGCCAATTAGAATTGGTAATCATAGTCACTAACCTATAGTGACAAATTGAAAGGCAGAGAGAGCATGAGCACTGAGGTTCTGATTAGCAGAGCCTCAGTGACAAGGTTAGGCACTACAAAGACATACACATTTAGGCCACAAACTATGAGCACTGGGGTCCTGGCTAGCAGGATCCCAGTGAGACAGGCAAAAACATACTGACATACATGTAAAATTGGGGGTAACATGCCAAGAAAGATGGTACTTGCATTAGTGCAGATTTACGGCTTTAATTAATTCACAAGAATATGCAGAAGTAGGCAAGGAAATCATACTCCTATAAAATGTTTGTGAACTGCTTTTTAGAACAAGCAAATTCGGATGTTTAGATTTGCTCATGGATCTGTTGAGTGTTTACAAGTTCACTTTCCCTCCAACCCATTATTTTCAAAACCCTGAGAGACGTTTTACTTAGGCCCTTGCCAGGAGTACATGTCAAACCTTTCTCAGTATAGGAAAAAAATTAGAGAAAAGCTGACGAAAACCCCTATAACATGCACCTTAGCAGGTTTGCTCAGACTCAAAAGGGCATTCCAACTCTGGAACTATTGCTTTACGCTACCTCCAGCCTCAAGTATGTAGATCTGAGGAAAAGTTGCACAAAAAGGAAATTGCTAGAACTACAACTTTATTATAGTATGGGCCCTGACATAATCAGAAGAGCTAATATCAGAGCTTTTATATAATGAGATTGCTGCCATAATTTTTCACTGCACTACATGGTACCAAAGGGACAATTTGATTTCTTTACCGGACAAGTAGATTTATAAAGCAATCTGTTGCATGGACAAGTAGATATTTTATTAAATTCCACACCCCTGATGATATGAAGGAATGATAGGTGAGCAACTCGACTGCAACCTTCACCGCACAACATCTGTAGAGTAGCCTGAGACTTGAGCAGCAGACGAGATGGGCACACAGGTCTCACCTGAAAGACAGGCAGATGTATTCGGGTGAAGAGAGACAGTGGCGGTTGCAGTGAGAGGACCACAAATCGCAGAGCGGCAGGCCAGAGTTGACAAGACTGGTGAGGTGAGAGAATTTAGTCACACTGTGCAGTACCACTAGAGCACCACTAGAGGGCAGCAGGGTCATTCTGCTCCTTCATGCGGCCCTCTGAGCACTGCGAGGCCCTGCTCAGAAGCCCGGAAAACCTAAGAAGACTACTTTAGGCATTTTGAGCCCGAACGTAGAGTGGACACAGGGGGTTTGCAGCTCTGATACCCAGTGGACACCACCACTGAGCAGCACCTAGCTAGGAGGAACCTGGCAGATAAAACATCATGGAGCAAAAGAACCAGCACAGTCAAATCACTTTTGCGGAAGGGCACATGCAGCCTTATTGTCTGATTCATAGCAGAGCATGTTCTATTGACTGAATTGATAGTTCCTGACCAGGAACTGGATATCCCCTATTCAGGCCCTCATTCTGACCTTGGCGGTCTTTTCGCGAGACCGCCGAGTTACCGCGGCGGTGAAGACCGCCGACCGCGGCGGTATGCCGCTGTGCGCATTCCGACCGCTGGGAGCGTTCCGCCGGGAAACCGCCAGCAGCCACACTGGAGGTCGGCGGAAAAGTGGAGACTGGTCAACCTCCACCGCCACGCCAGCAGAACACCGCCCACAGAATTACGACCCACATATCTGTGTGGCGGTCTTCTGTTGGCGGTGTTCTGTTGGCGGTCACCTCCCCATGGCTCCCGTCGCCTCCCGGAGGACCAACGCACAAGGTAAGTTGACCGTCCGTGAGGGGAGGGGGAGGGGGGGTGTTGTGTGATGTGGGCGTGCATGGGGGTGTGCGTGTGAGTGTGTAGAGGGGGTGTGTGAGTGCGTGTATGCGGGCGGGGGGTGCTGCTGTGTCTATGGGTAATGTGTGCTGTTCGGCAGGTGCGCATGTCTGCATGTATGTGTGCGGGTATGTGTCCCCGTTGTGTATGTGTGTGTAGGGGGTGTGTATATGTGCATGTTGGGGGTGTGTGCATGTCGGGGTGCATGTATGTGCATGTCGGGGTGGGGGTGGGGAGGGGGTTCGTACCACCTCTGGGGGGTGGCAGGGGGGTGGAGGGTGTGGGGGGAGGACTCGGGTGGGTAGTGGGGGGTGGGGGAGACCCCTATCAGTGCCAGGGAAGGAATTCCCTGGCCCCGATAGTGCCTACCGCCATGGTTCGCATGGCGGTTCCCGACCGCCAGAAACCGCGGCGGTAGGCAGGGTCATGATACCGTTGGCGGTCTTGGGACGACCGCCGGGCCGGAGTGCGCAAACTCCAGCCCGGCGGTCATGACCGCCGTGGCGGTCGGAGTGGGGAAGTGGCGGTCGATTGCGGCGGTGACCGCCGCGGTCAGAATGCCATTTTTCTGACCGCGGGTCTGTTCGCGGTCCGACCGCCGCCTCTCCGCCGACCGCCAAGGTCAGAATGAGGGCCTCAGTTCCCCACAGCTCACCTGTGAGGATGAAAACATATGGGCCCGTATTTATACTCCGTTTGCGCCAAATTAGCGTCGTTTTTTTCGACGCAAATTCGGCGCAAAACTAACGCCATATTTATACTTTGGCGTTAGACGCGTCTAGCGCCAAAGTATGGGCAAATAGCGTCATATTTTTGCGTGAACGCCTTCCTTGCGTTAATGAGATGCAAGGAAGGCGTTCCCGTCTAAAAAAATGACGGCGACGCAAATGCGTCGTATTTATACTCCCGGGCAAAAATCACGCCCGGGAGGTGGCGGGTCAAAAAACCCCGCATTTGCGCCACTATTTAACACCTGGGTCAGGGTAGGCGTTAAGGGGCCTGTGGGCTCAAAATGAGCCCACAGGTGCCCTCCCATGCCCCCAGGGACCCCCCCTGCCACCCTTGCCCACCCCAGGAGGACACCCAAGGATGGAGGGACCACCCCAGGGACATTCAGGTAAGTTCAGGTAAGTATAATTTTTTATTTTTTTACATTTTTTTTGGTGGCATAGGGGGGCCTTATTTGTGCCCCCCTACATGCCACTATGCCCAATGACCATGCCCAGGGGACATAAGTCCCCTGGGCATGGCCATTGGGCAAGGGGGCATGACTCCTGTCTTTACTAAGACAGGAGTCATTTAAATGGCGTCTGGGTGTCGAAAAAAATGGCGCAAATCGGGTTGAGGTGATTTTTTTGCCTCAACCTGACTTGCCCCATTTTAAGACGCCCTAACGCCATTTTCCCCCTACGCCGGCGCTGCCTGGTCTACGTGGGTTTTTTCCACGCACACCAGGCAGCGCCGGTCTGCTAGCGCCGGCTAACGCCATTCCATAAATACGGCGCCCGCATGGCGCTTCAGAATGGCGTTAGACGGCGCTAAATTTTTTTACGCTAAACTGCGTTAGCGCAGTTTAGCGTCAAAAAGTATAAATATGGGCCATGGTATCATCCATACAGCAGCAATGTAAAAACAGTTGCAAGGTCCCCATTGCGACACGCTTGCAAGGTAAAATGCTGGCTACCAAGAAACTGCAGCTTTAGACATAAGGACTCTGGAGGCGAGACACAGCAGGGGATGAAAAGGTACCAAAATGAAAAGGGAGTAGATGAGCTGAGCAGCAAAAGGGCACCACACTGTGTGTATATGCCAGACAGAGGGACAAAACCCCAGCACCAGATGGCCACCATTGGCCCATTCATGAGAATGTCACACTAAGTGACCCACCCTGCCAGGCACACACACTTGGCAGGACCAAGCATAGTAAAAGAGAAACCTCAAAATGCAAGCACTGTGCCTTTGAGTGACGAGGAGGTGGAAGGAAGTTTACCCACCATCCATGGAGTGGAGCCCCATGTGGGTGGATGTCACACCGACCTGAAGAGAAGACTCAAGTCCTACAGACAGGACAGGGCCTTTGAGAGGTCCATGACGGAATATGATGCACAGTCCTGTGAACAGGACCTGCAAGAGGTCCATGGGAATTGAACCAGAGACACATGCCTGGTGTCACATCGCACCTGAAGAGGAAAGGGAGTCCTGCGACACATGGCCTGATGACACAGCACCTGACAAAAATAGAAAAGAGTGCACATACACGTGATCTGTGGAATGATGCCACATTGCAAAGGAGAGCTGAAAAAGAAGAAGATAGAAGGGCGTGTCACCAGACCTGTCACACTGAAGAACCTGACAACCACAGGTGTGCAGGAGTAATGTTCAAGGGTGACAAGATTGAGGACTAATACATGAAAGTGCACCTACCAACACAAGCAAACCATCGATGTGGCGTGACATCACTGGCGACAGCCCAGCTGGAGAACTGAAAGTAAGCCTCAGGTATGCCTGAGCTGCACATCTGCCTCAAGCTTCCAATGTGACTGTCTGCCCACAGTCATCAGCTGCTTGATGGATGATGGTAACCCTGCTAAGAACTGCACTTCCCATACGCAAAGAACAGCACCAACACACCGAGCTATGTGAACCTGAGTCCTGTTACCAAGCACACCCAACTATGAGTCATCTACCTTAGTGGTTGCAAAAGCGACTCAGCCATGGCTCTACTGGCAGTCCTGCAGCAGCCCCGCGCGGCACAGATGCAGGCCAGTACAGTATACATGGTCCCATATCGACCTAGCAAAAAGGGCCTCAAGGGAACCCCTGCACGAGAAATGGGCTTCTAGCTGCTCTACCCACGGGTCCCAGGAGGCACCAGGGCCTCTGAGGAAGACGTCCAAACATTGTTGATGCCTTCCCAGTCCTTGCAAGGTTGTCCTTCATGGAGTCAAGACACACTCAGAGACAGCTCTGCAGCGGACTCCACGATGCTTCGATTCACCCCAGTTTGAACTGCTGACACCAACCTCACCACCATGAGAGCAGGCGGGACCAACAAACATTATATGGGTGGACTTCAACCCAACCAACATGTTGTCAAAGGGTCCGGACTCAATCCACACAGAATCATCTGGTTACATTTTGGAAGCGAGCAGTGATGTCTGGGTGCTGCCAGCTGCACCTGTCCACATGTCCATTGCTATCCTGCTGATTGCCTCTAGGAGCTGAGAGACTCAGTGGTGTTTGTTTTGTTTATTTCCAAAGGTTGGACTTGTTGTCCCTTCGTTTGGATTTTGGGAGGGATGAAGTGTCCTACTCTACACATAACTGTTTCAGCCCCTCCCTGATGGATGGTCTTACACCTACCACACACCCATCCAGCACAGGCGTCACCAGTCAGGTGACCCTCTCAATAAAAGACCCTGGGTGCACATGCTCGTGGCCAGTTGACTACACCACTTACTAGTGTCTGAGTTGTCCCTCTGCGCTATGCAGGCCTAAGGCCCACAAACATTGCACAGAGTAGGGATAGTTCTGCGTATTTCCTTGCCAATCATGCAAGGAATCTGCTGTCTTTAAAGAAAATTTAACATGGATTCTGAATGTGGAAGGAATGGAAATGATTAAGCCGTTCTCTAACCACATTGAGCGCACGTTAAAATTAGCGATTAGTAGGCGTTAACTGAACTAAAGCCCTGCTAACTAGAAAGTGGTGGAACGCACACTGACTCTAAGAGGCCAACCACCAGTGACATTGGCATAGCCATGAATGGCTATCAAAGATCCAATCACCTATAACTCTGCCCAAAACTCAATAGTGCCCGTATGAAGATCTGTGTGTTTGTCAGAGCTGCCCCGTTACCACTTAGTAGTGTGTTTTAGACTGAAATTGGGTTCAGTTGCTGTTCAATTATGGTCCACTACGATGCTTAGTTTTAAGTCACAGGGCTGGGCAGTAAAACCCTGCAGCCGAGCACATAAATTGAGCAGTAGTACGAATGAGACCTTTCCCATAAGAAAAATATTATCTTTCAGGGGATTGGATTCCTAAATGGCGGCAGATCAATCGGACAGACTGTATCCCATGATGTGACTTTGTTCATTGCATCGTTGTGCAATAATGATTATGGGGGTCATTCTTACTTTGGCGGGCGGCGGAGGCCGCCCGCCAAAGTAACCCCGTCAGAACACCGCACCGCGGTCGAAAGACCGCTGCAGTGATTCTGAGATTTGCCCTGGGCTGGCGGGCGGCCGCCAAAAGGCCGCCCGCCAGCCCAGGGCAAATCAACCTTCCCACGAGGACGCCGGCTCAGAATTGAGCCGGCGTAGTGGGAAGGTGCGACGGGTGCAGTGGCACCCGTCGCGTATTTCAGTGTCTGCATAGCAGACACTGAAATACTTTGCGGGGCCCTCTTACGGGGGCCCCGCGGCACCCCCTACCGCCATCCTGTTCATGGCGGGTTTCCCGCCATGAACAGGATGGCGGTAAGGGGTGTCTGAATCCCCATGGCGGCGGAGCGCGCTCCGCCGCCATGGAGGATTCAAAAGGGCAGCGGTAAACCGGCGGGTGACCGCCGTTTTACCCTTTCTGACCGCGGCTGAACCGCCGCGGTCAGAATGCCCTTCGGAGCACCGCCGGTCTGTCGGCGGTGCTCCCGTGGCCGGTGACCCTGGCGGTCACCGGCCGCCAGGGTCAGAATCAGGCCCTATATGTGTTGAGGTCCAAGAAACAGTGTGGATGGATGCTATGCCAGCCAGCAACATTCTAGCTTTTTAGGAATAAGAGGAGTGAGCTAGCCCTGCTGTTCTCTATCATTCAGCCGGGTCAGAGAAAGTGTTTTAGCTGTATGATTTACGTAATTAGAGTGCATGACTAGAAACCTGGGCTGAAATCCAATAGTGCTAATTGTGTGATCTTGGGCAAACAGTTTCAAATGCAGAATAATAAACATAACTTAGGCCTTCATTACAACATTGGTGGTAAAAGCCGCTTACCGCCGTGCAGAAGACCGCCAACACACCGACACCGTCACGTCAACAGAAATACGCCCACACTATCACGACTCATGAATCCACGCGGCGGTCTTTCAACCGCGGTATTCCATTGGTGGTACACACCACTGCGCTCAAAATACACACACTCTTACAAAACACTACCACATTGGACAATTCCAAATACACACACCTGATACACATACACACACCACTCCCACACACCCATTACAATATAAAACACACACCCACATCACCCACAAACCCCTACTACCAAAAATTCTGAAAGAAGGCCAGAGAGAGACACCACCAGCAAGAACAACAGCATCCACAGGCACACACCACCATCACCCACAGAACTTCCACGCACCTCACACAACATACCACTACATATCAGCACACTTATCATCACACACTCCACCCCACACATCACCTACACCACCCCATGGCACGGCAAAGACAACCCAGGTTCTCAGAGGAGGAGCTCAGGGTCATGGTGGAGGAAATCGTCCGGGTAGAGCCACAGCTATTCGGACCACAGGTGCAGCACACCTCAGTTGCAAGGAAGATGGAGCTATGGTGAAGAATAGTGGACAGGGTCAACGCAGTGGGACAGCACCCAAGAAATTGGGAGGACATCAGGAAGAGTTGGAATGACCTACAGGGGAAGGTGCGTTCCGTGGTCTCAAGACACCACCTGGCGGTTCAGCGGACTGGCGGCGGACCCCCACCTCCTCACCCACAACTAACAACATGGGAGGAGCAGGTCTTGGCGATTCTGCATCCTGAGGGCCTTGCAGGAGTAGGTGGAGAAATGGACTCTGGTAAGACAAATCTTAACTATTACATCCCCCACCCTACCTGCATGCCTGCACATACCCCCACCCTCACCCTCACCCCCAGAACTCGAACTCCTCACATATGTCCCAACATCACAAACCACCAATCCCAACACCAAGCCCTGCATGCAACAACAAAGCATGGACACCCATCACTAAAGCATGCCCACTGCACATACCCATACAACCCCCTAAACCATCATCACACAAGGTCCCACACAGGAATGCAAGCACTGCGGTACACGGTCACCCACCCATTGCACACCATGACACACACAGATGTAATAACCATCCTTTTATACCCCTGCAGGACCCCTACCCAACGTCACCGGACAGGAGTGTCCACACCACCAACAGAAGAGGCCCACAGTGATGACAGCAGCTCTGTCCAACTGGATCTAGATGACCAACCCGGCCCATCGGGGACCTCTGGACAGTCGGTTCCCCTCACCCAGTCACAGGCCACCACAGACCTTCACCCCTCTGGAAACACCAGCACAGCACCCACCCAGCGGGCCCATACCTCTATCCCCAGGACACGTCAATCAGCTGTGTGTCCACCACTACAGGGAACCCAGGCTAAACCACCACCCCAACAACAACAGGGACCTGGGGGCAGTGGTAGTGGGCATACGGTCCAGGGGACGGAGGCCCAGGAGCACAGGGGAACTGGGAGGGCTGCTGTGCGACAGGGGGCGGACAGGCCAAGGGAACCCACTCTCCACGAGGCCCTCTCCTCCATCATGAGGGCCTACCACCACTCCCAGGAGACAATGGCAATGGTACTGGCCAAGTTTCAGGAGACCCAGCGCCTGCAGGAGGAACAGTATATGGGCTTCAGGGAGGAACTCAGAACCATCAGCTCCACCCTGGGCACCATAGTAGGGGTGCTGAAGGAACTCGTCAACACCAGGGGGGACACTGTGGCACTACAAGGGGCCCCTGACACTAGCATGGACAATGAACTGCCCACCACCTCCGCCGGCGCTAGTGGACAGGACGCCCCGCCAAAGGACCAGCACCCCACCGCCTGCAGAGGGAGAACCACCCCGCAAATGGTCCCTGAGATCCAGGAACAAGACAGAGCTTGATGCCAAGACCCCCGCCAAGAAATGAGACCACCCCGATTGTCATCCTACTGTCCCACTTTGTCACCCTGTCCATACTTAAACTGCCCCAGCTCCACTTCCTATGCCCATATGGGCAATGCACCTGTGAGACTAATAGACTGGACTCTGCCATGGACATTCCTCCGCTATCACCACTCACCATTTCACTCCCCCCTCCAATATTGAGCACTTAAATAAACACACTTAAAGCACAAAACAATCTGGAGTCTGTCTGTGCTTTTGAAATAGTGTATTAGCAATTACAGTGACAAAATGCTCTTTCAATTGTAATGTCAACATACCTATGTCACACAGCTCTAGTCCATGAGGAATCTAAGCAGATGTCACACAGTGGGACCCACATCTGTGAAATTGTAAGGGAAAGTGACAAATCAGTGACCATACACTGGGTGAAAACGACAGACAGTAGAGAGGTAGTAGTGTGAAAGTTCTTGTAGTAGGCAGGTCTGTAGTCTTACCTGTGTCTCACTGGAAATACGGCTGGATCACTGAGTCCCTGTTGTCCATGTCTTCTTCCTCTGCTTCCTCGTCTTCACTGTCCACAGGCTCCACAGCTGCCACATCAGCACCATCTGGACCATCCTCCTGCAGAAAAGGCACCTGTCGTCGCAAAGCCAAGTTGTGAAGCATACAGCAGGCTACGATGATCTGGCACACCTTCTTTGGTGAGTAGAATAGGGATCCACCTGTCATATGGAGGCACCGGAACCTTGCCTTCAGGAGGCCGAAGGTCCGCTCGATCACCCTCCTTGTTCGCCCATGGGCCTCATTGTAGCATTCCTCTGCCCTAGTCCTGGGATTCCTCACTCGGGTCAGTAGCCATGACAGGTTGGGGTAACCAGAGTCACAAGCAAATGGTGAGGGACAACTGTTAGACACGCACTAACCTGGAGGGATATCCCCAGACCCAGACAACCATTCCCACTGTCTTGCTTCCAGGTGCTCACCTAATTTCCACACACAGTGCCTCTGGAGTTGACCCATCACATAAGGGATGCTGCTATTCCGCAGGATGTAGGCGTCATGCACTGAGCCAGGGAACATGGCATTCACATGGGAGATGTACTGGTCTGCCAAACATACCATCTGTACATTCATCGAATGATAACTCTTCCGGTTTCTGTACACCTGTTCACTCCTGTGGGGGGGGGGACCAAGGCCACATGGGTCCCATCAATGGCACCTATGATGTTGGGGATGTGTCCCAGGGCATAGAAATCACCTTTCACTGTAGGCAAATCCTACACCTGAGGAAAAACGATGTAGCTCCGCATGTGTTTCAGAAGCGCAGACAACACTCTGGACAATACGTTGAAAAACATAGGCTGGGACATCCCTGATGCCATGGCCACTGTTGTTTGAAAAGACCCACTTGCAAGGAAATGGAACACTGACAGCACCTGCACTTGAGGGGGGATTCCTGTGGGATGGCGGATTGCTGACATCAGGTCTGGCTCCAACTGGGTACACAGTTCCTGGATTGTGGCACGGTCAAGCCTGTATGTGATTATCACATGTCGCTCCTCCATTGTCGACAGGTCCACACCGGAGGATGCCGCCATCTCCTCACATGTCCCACCGGACTGTGCCTATGAAGGACAACAGTGAGCACAGAGTCAAACAACTCAGAGGTACGTACCCACAGTTTACACAGAACACCATTCATACACAAAAGGTGTCCTGTATGTGTGTTGAGTCTAGGCCTAGGTATGTGTGACGCAGTTGAAAATGAAGCCATGTGGGCCCCTGAAATGGCGGCTGCCTGACCTCTAAAGTGGGACAATGGGATGTGAGGTAACTGCGATGACGTTGTACACCGTCGCGGTAGGCGGTCGAAGACCACGGCGCAAGGCTGCATTGGTTAACATTGGACCCTATGGATCCCAGGAGCCAATGACGATGTACGCCAGCGTTGACGGTACGCACCACCGCGGACGTGACTGCCATTTTCTATCTGCTGAATCACTCAATACCTGATCTTCGACAGGAGAGGACCAACACTGCAAGTGCTGCTGTGACCTCGGTCTGGAAGAGACAATGGCTCGAGTGTCTGGGGAAAGGGCCCCTGCCTTCACATCGGAGGAGTTGGAGAAACTCGTGGATGGGGTCCTCCCCCAGTACACGCTACTCTACGGTCCTCCAGACAAACAGGTAGGTACACAGGGAGTATGTTGTATGGGCTATGCCTGTGTGGAGAGGGCTGGATGTAAGAAGGAAGGGGGGCGAGTGCTGCGTGCATGAACGGTAGGGATGGGGGCCAATCAGTTTGACGGTGCAGTTGGTAATAACTTCTCTTTTTCCCCTGTACATTTCATGTAGTTCAGCGCCCACCAGAAAAAAGATGTTTGGCGTGCCACCGCCAAGAACGTCCGGACCCTGGGGGTCTACCACAGACAGAGCACCCACGGCCGGAAAAGATGGGAGGACATTCGCCGCTGGAGCAAGAAGACGGCGGAGGCTCAGCTGGGGATGGCCTCCCAACGTGGGAGGGGTTCCCGTCGCACCATGACCCCCCTGATGTTGAGGATCCTGGCAGTGGCGTACCCGGAGTTGGATGGGCGCTTGAGGGCATCACAGCAGCCACAAGGGGGTGAGTACACTCTCATTCTGCTGACTTTGCGCGCAATGGAGGTGTCTGGGTGGGGGAGGTGGGCTGTGGGTTTCCCTAGGCCAGAGTGAGTTCCGTAGGCAAGGCCCCTCCATAAGGCAGGCCATGTGGCACCCCACCCCACCTCTGTAGAGTGACAACTACACCTAGTCATGCCCCTGTGTCATCTATGTGTGCAGATGTCGTCCATAGCCTTGTAGGCCATTTCCCAGGAATTGAACAGTGGAGCCCAAGAGCGCGGCGTAGTGCAGGGGGCTTCTGTGTCTGTCGTGTCCGCCAACGGTAGCGGTAATGCATGCACTCAACATGTCTTTCTTCTGTTGTCCCCCCCCTTTTTGTGGTCTCCCTGTTCTTGTGTGCATTAGCATCATCAGGTGGAGGAGCAGTGGCACCGGAGCACCAGGGGGCTGCATCCCACATGGCCATGGAGGGCCACACTACGGAATCGGAATACACCAGTGGGACGGAGGGCGAGGGGAGCTCCACGGCGGGGACAGGAGCTGACACCAGTGACACAGACTCGTCCTCTGATGGGAGCTCCCTTGTGGTGGCGGCAACATCTGTGCCACCCCCATCTACAGGTACAGCCGCCACCCACCCTTCCAGCACCGCCCTCCCAGCAGCCCCTCAGCCTTCGCCCTGTGCCCACTCACCCGGGAGGGTGGGCATCACCTTCGCCCCAGGCACCTCAGCCCCTGCCCCAGTCACCCCTGCTGCCCTCAGTGAGGAGGCCATTGACCTCCTCAGGTCCCTCACTGTTGGGCAGTCTACCATTTTGAATGCCATCCAGGGTGTAGAAAGGCAGTTGCAACAAACAAATGCATTCCTGGAGGGCATTCATTCTGGTCAGGCGGCCCTTCAGCGAGCTTTTCAGACTTTGGCCTCAGCACTGATGGCAGCCATTGTCCCTGTGTCTAGCCTCCCCCCTCCAACTTCCTCCACCCTGACCCAATCCCCTGTACCTCAGCCTATCCCAAGCACACCTACTGACAAGCATGCACACACGTCAACACACAAGGGAAGCTCAGGCAAACATAAGCACCACACATCCCACAGGCACTCACGCAAGCATCACACACATGCAGACACACCAAAATCCACTGCCTCCACTGTGTCCCCCTCCTCCTCGTCTCCCTCCTCCCTCCCAGTCTTGTCTACACTAACACCTGCATGCACTACCTCTACAGCCACTACGTCCCTCTCCAGCACACCCACCACCACACCCCGCTCACGTGCAGTCACCACCCCCACTACCATTCACACGTCCTCTGTGTCCTCTCCCAGTGTGTCTGTGATGCCCCCTCCCAAGATACACAAACGCAGGCACACACCCACCCAACAGCCATCCACCTCACGACAGCCTCCAGCGCATGCACCTTCACCCAAAGTCACCAAACGTACACCTCCTACAACCACCACCTCTTCCTCCACTCCCAAACCCCCTCCAGCTACCCGTCCCAGTGTGTCCCAATTTTTTTTCCTGTCCAACCTTGACCTCTTTCCCACACCTCCCCCACCCCGTCCGTCTCATAGGTCCCGAACTAGCACCTCAGCCACAACATCTCCGGGACCAGTGGTGCCTGTAGTCACCGGAATCTGGACTGCACCGGCCACCAGGGCAGCCAGTGTGGCACGGAGCCACAGCACAGACAGTCCCCCACCTGTGAAGCATCAGAAGTTGGCCAGTGCCCGGCGGGAGAGGGGGAAGACTCCAGCCACCAAAGCCGCTCCAAGGGGTCCCGGTGGGAGTGTGGAGTCAGCTGTGACACCTTCCAAGGTGGGGAAGAGCCACAAGAAACCCGCCAAGTCTGGAAAGTGCAGCACGGCAGAGAAGACCGCATTCATCCCCGCTGCCCAAGAGGCCACCTTCAGCACAAGCCCCGCTGCCCAGGACAGGCCCGCCAGCACAAGCACAGCTTCCCAGGACAGGACCGCCAGCACAAGCCCAGCTGCCCAGGAGGGGCCCGCTAGCACCAGCCTACCTGCCCAGGAGGCCACCGCCAGCACAAGCCCCGCTGGGCCATGAAGGACCGCCAGCACAAGCCCCGCTGGGCCATGAAGGACCATCAGCACAAGCCCCGCTGGGCCATGAAGGACCGCCAGCAAAAGCCCCGCTGGGCCATGAAGGACCACCAGCAAAAGCCCCGCTGGGCCATGAAGGACCGCCAGCAGCTGAGTCCCTGCAATGGAGACTGCCGCCTCAAGCACCGCTGAACAGGGCACCGCCATCTCAAGCACCGCTGCACAGGGCACCCCCATCTCAAGCACCGCTGCACAGGGCTCCGCCATCTCAAGCACCGCTGAATAGGGCACCGCCATCTCAAGCACCTCTGAACAGGGCCCGCCGTCTCAATCACCGCTGCACAGGGCACCGCCATCTCAAGCACCGCAGAACAGGGCACCGCCGTCTCAAGCAGCGCTGCACAGGGCACCGCCATCTCAAGCACCGCTGAACAGGGCACCGCCGTCTCAAGCACCGCTGAACAGGGCACCGCCATCTCAAACACCGCTGAACAGGGCACTGCTGTCTCAAGCAACGCTGGCCCATGAGCGCCAAGGGCACTGACGCTACTGAGTCCATCACAGGCAGAATGAAGCACTCTGGGCACCATACCCCCTCCAGAACCAGTGGAGACTGTCATCCACTACCTCTGTCCTTAGCAGGATGAAGCACTCTGGGCACCATGCCCCCTCCAGAACCAGTGGAGACTGTCATCCACTACCTCTGTCCTTAGCAGGATGAAGCACTCTGGGCACCATGCCCCATCCAGAACCAGTGGAGACTGTTATCCACTTGAGAGACTGTGGCTTTGCACTCTCCAAGATATGGCAGTGGGCAACCCACCCACTATAGAGACTTGAGAGACTGTGGCTTTGCACTCCCCAGGATGGAACAGTGGGCAAGCCACCCACTGTATAGACTTGAGAGACTGTGGCTTTGCACTCCCCAGGATGGAACAGTGGGCAAACCACCCACTGTAGAGGCTTGAGAGACTGTGGCTTTGCACTCCCCAGTATTGAACAGTGGGCAAACCACCCACTGTAGAGACTTGTGAGACTGTGGCTTTGCACTCCCCAGGATATGGCAGTGGGCAACCCACCCACTGTAGAGACTTGAGAGACTGTGGCTTTGCACTCCCCAGGATGGAAGAGTGGGCAACCCACCCACTGTAGAGACTTGAGAGACTGTGGCTTTGCACTCCCCAGGATTGAACAGTGGGCAAACCACCCACTGTAGAGACTTGTGAGACTTTGGCTTTGCACTCCCCAGGATATGGCAGTTGGGCAACCCACCCACTGTAGAGACTTGAGAGACTGTGGCTTTGCACTCCCCTGGATGGAACAGTGGGCATGTGGCCCCCTCGTGGACTTGGCGTCGTGCACTCAAGCGGCTGAGGTGCCCCCCCCCATTTCCCTCCCCCTGAGGTGCCTGTTTAGTTGCTGTCTGATGCCCCTGCAGTGTTCTCGCTGTCATGGTCGGGGATCTTCTGTGGGCCTCGCCCATACCGTGTGGTCACAGTGTTCCACTGACTTTCTTAGAGCACTACCTGGACTACTATGCTTGGTATATATTTTGTACATGATGTATATATATATTTCTGCCTACTGGCTTTTAATATATTACAATGGTTACACTCATTTTCTATTGTCTTTTTATTCTTCCGGGTGGTTTGGGGGGTGTAACTGTGATGTATTGATTTGCATTAGTGTGTGTGTTGTAGTGGGTGAGGGTGGGGGTGTTGCGTGTGTATGTCCCCGTTTTTTCCCTCACCCCTCTCCTGTGTCGTAGGTGCAGTACTCACCGTGGTCTTCGCTGCCGGCATTCATGCTCCTGGTAGAGGAGCAGGAAGACTGTTGTAGGGAGAATTTGGAGTTCCGGATCCATGGCGTCCTCGTGGGGTGTGTAGAGGCGAACGTTTTTCCTTCGTTATTCCTGTTTCCACTGTGTTTTTGTTCGCGTTGAATCCGCCCCGGAAAAGGTGGACGATTGGCCTGTCATAATAGTGTGTGCAGTACATTGTCTCCCGCCTGTCTGTTGGTGGTGACCGCCGCGCTGTTTGTTTATACTGCCATGGCTGACGGAATGTTAAAGTGGCTGTCTTTGTTGGCGGTTTCTGCCACGGTCGTAATTGCAATTTTTTTACTGCCGGCCTGTTGGCGGTCTTACCGCCGCTTTAACACCGCCCGCCAGGGTTGTAATGACCACCTTAGTTCTTTACTACTCAATATTATATCAGAAGACATACATTTGTGTTACGTCTAACTACATATCTGTCAGACCTGTTCAAAATTATTCTATCATTCACCCTTCTATACTTCTAATTAGGTTAATTAATTCTATTATTACATTCATTCTATGAATTAAGGCCTGATTTAGATGTTGGTGGTAACGGTCCAGCCGTCGACTTTTCGACTGTAAACCCTCCTGCCGCTGTGACAGTCCGCCTGTGTATTCAGATGTTGGCAGTCCCATAGACGAAAGACCACATTTGAACCAACGTCTCTGCCAAGAAACATCGGCCACGTTGACAGTGGGAAAGGGAAAAGGGGATACCGATGGAACCGCCGCCAGCTTTCCCACAGTGCAGAATTAGATGTGTCTTCACACCAAGGAAAAACTGGCGGTCAGACAGCCACTTCTTAGTTGGCGGTTTGGGGGGAAAGGGAGTGACAATTCACGTTTTACCACTTCCCCCTGTCTTTGACTGGCTACGACTGGACAACACCTGCCCTCACTGCTGCCACTGACCCACAGAGAAAAAACGAACCCCCTGTCAATGGACTACTTGGTAAGAATGCCCCATTGCCAAGGTACTTTGGGTGGGCACTGCGTGGGAGGCGGGGACCACTGGAGACATATACATGTCATAGTATTTTTTTTCAATCACTGTGACATGCATATGTCAGGGACACAAGTGGGTCAAACACAAGTTGGGGACACACAGGCACACAACACATATCGCAACACATACACAACTGTCATTATGGTGCCAGTATTCATTGGCAAATGAATACCAGCACCACAATGACAGTACATTCACACCTGTCAACTATGTGCATGTGGGTACATTGCCAGGGGACCTGTACCTGTCATGTTGTACTGCGTGTTGTGTGTGAGTCAGTACGCGTATGTGTGTATACACTGCGATTGGCAGGGTGAAGTGTGTCTGTGTGTATTTGTATAGCTAATTGTGTAGTTGTGTTATTTGTTGTGGTTGAGTGGTGTGTGGGTGCGGTATCAATGGTGTGTTTATGTTGTGTCATGGATGAATCTCAATGTGTGTTTTCGCCATGTACGTGTTGTGTTGTGTAGGACTGGCAATGGGTAAATATGTGTATTTGTTATGTAGTGTGTTGTGCGGGGGTACACCAACAGCTAAGGGACAGCATGTGTGTCACTTACCTCCCTACCATAGCAGCTGCCATTATATGAAGTCCATTGAGTCCCGCCACAGTCTCCCGGTGCAAGCGAACCGCCGCCTGTACAGTGCCTGCAGGACTGTAACATCTAAATACAGCAGGCCGAACACTGATGCCTTGATGGTCTTCTCGGGCCTGTCGCAGTTTGGCGGTATGGCTGTCAACTTCTAAATCAGGCCCTAAGTTAATTAACTATAATTATTAAGATAATACTTCTTCTAACTATAATATGGATATGTGAACCCAAAATCCCCTTAATTCATTTTAGAAGTGGTTTTTGACAGCATAGCTGTCAAACATGCCTGTTTCTAACAATGTACATGAAACAGGCTTTAGATCTTCCCCGATCATCAGATGGCTTTTTTCTACCTACCTCTTTTAGCCATTGGCTTAAGACTTGACTCAGTCCATTGGATTATTAGTGACATAACATGTATTTGTAAAGCGTATGTTCACCCAAGTCTTGGACCTTTGGATGCTTAAACAACAGATGGGTATTGTTATCCAACCTCGAAAGGATGAAATGGACCTACTGGGATTTAAATCCTCTGACCATAAATTCAAACACAGATCCTTGGAGTGGAGACATTAATCCACGGAGCCACCCACCTGGCTTCCTAATGATACTGGCTGTTTGAATTTATCCTTCCCCCTCCACTCAAGTGCTTGCATTGAACTGCATGAAGGATATTAGAACTAATGAAATCATAGCGCTCTCTGTCTGCTCCTCCTGGATGTCTCCTGTATGTCTTTCTTCAATGTGCTAATCCATGCACAATCAACCAAAATTTACAACTTTGCCAATGATTGTTTAATATTTGCGTATTTTAAAGTCCAATTATAAAGTTTAGGCCCTGATTTATAATTTTGGTGCAAAACTGCACTAACACAGTCTTGCACCAAAAAGTTTAGCACCATTTCTGAGCACCAGCCGGGCACCAAATTCATGGAATGGTGCAAGCCGGTGCAAACAGTAGGCTAGCGTCCCAAAATATTACGTTAGCTGGGTGGGGCTGGCAGTATGGAAGAAGGGGGTTTTGCATCAAAAAATGAAGTAAGGCAGGTTAGAGTAAAAAAAAATGACTCTAACCTGCCTACAGTCATTTTCTGACGCAAAACCATCAATAACACATGACTCCTGTCTTTAAAAAGACAGGAGTCATGCCCACCACCCCAATGGCCAGCACAGGGGACCAGGGTCCCCTGGGCATGGCCATTGCACCCTGTGCTATGTAGGGGGGCCCATTTCAGGGCCCCCAATGGCACTTAGAAAAAAAACTTGCTTGTACTTACCCATACTTGACTGGGATGGGGTCCCGCAGCCCCCGCTGTCCCTCTGGTGTGGGTGAGGGTGTCCCTGGGGAGGGCACCTGTGGGCTTATTCCAAGGAATAATGGAAATAGGCCCACAGGTCCCCTCACGCCTGCCCTGACCCAGGTGTTAAAAAATGGGGCAAAGTAAGCTTTGCACCATTTTTTTACTCCTCCTTCCCCCAGTGCGTGATTTTTGCACAGGAGGATAAATAAGGCGCTAGGGCCTTAGAGTAATTTTTTGCACGGAACGCCTACTTTGCATTTCATTGACGCAAAGTAGGTTTCCACGTTCAAAAAATGAATTGAACTCCTTAAATTTGGCACTCAACAGGTTTAGCGCCAAAGTATAAATATGGAGTTCGTTTTGCAGCAAATTTGCGTAAAAAAATGATGCAAATTCGGTGCAAAACAAATATAAATATGCCCCCCAGTGTGTTAACTCCTGATAAGCAGCCCTTCCATACTTTACAAGTATATAAACATATATTTGTTAACTACCCATAGTTATACCAAGTTCTCTCTGTGTTATGTGTAGGATGCAGCCAGACCCTAGAGGCTCTCCCACCTCCAGTTCTCCCATCCCTTCAGTATGAGAAGAAGAGTCTACTCATGGGCATCTTTCTCTCTCCTCTCCCTTTTTGGCACCTGAGGTCTTTGGTGGACGCTATGTTTACTCCATTAGCACTTTACAAGGAAGAAATTGAGGCCCAGTTGAGTCATTTTTTGACGGAAAAGCGGCGCAAACTTGCAAAATAGAATTGTGGCCCATATTTATACTTTTTTAGCGCCGCATTTGCATCGTTTTTTGATGCAAAATCGGCGCAAACTTACAAAATACAATTGTATTTTGTAAGTTTGCGCCAATTTTGCGTCAAAAAATGGGGCAAATGCGGCGCTAAAAAAGTATAAATATGGGCCTGTATTTAGTAAGTTTGCGCTGTTTTTGCATCAAAAAGCGGCTAAATGCGAGCTAAAAAAGTATACATATGGGCCTGAGATTGATATAGGTTTTTTTTACGCTTTCTGATCTTAATACTTTTGTACTTTAAAAAATGTAATAAAATAATCAAACTAAACGAAATTATAAATAGTTTAATATAGTGAAATGTAATAATCTGAAACACTGTACAAAATATTAAACTTTTTAAAACATTTTTAGCACTCTTGCAATCGTCTTCTAGTGTTGTATGGTGTGGCTTTTAGCCGAGCCCCATTTCCTCCACCTCAGCCCGCCCCAATAGTTTCATGGTCTTATCTCGATAATACTGCGCGCGCCATGGCAAGTGAAACCAAAGCAGTTCTGTGTTCTTCCCATTGCATTAATGGTATTATAGAAGTGCCAATTCTCACTATCCCAGAGTATTTGCTCCTGAGAGGTACTGGCAGTCTCCAATTAGTAGTATTACACTGTCTACTGGACAATGCTTCATTTGTAAAAAAAAAAAAAAAAAGCGTGCTGGTGCCCGGAGCTGTGTTCAGAACAGAGCCAGCGACAGGTGCAATTACACGTCCATGTGCGCAGTACCTAGGTAGGGTATTCAACAGTCCGTCCTAAGCCCCTTTAACCCATTACCAAACACTCCCTGTCCTTTTATCTCTCCCTTGCAGGTTACTGCTTTTGCCAATTGTGGCGGTTTCCCCGTCTTTGTCTTCCTCAGTTTTTCCGCTTTGTTTATTTTACCCTCTCTTGCGGATAAATAAGTGACAGTCCCCAAAAATAAGTGTAAGTGGCTGGGCTCAAATTAAGCACTGATGGTGAACTGCGACGGGTACGTGATGAATTGTGTGATGTATAGAATGAAATAATTATGTTTCGTACTTGACCACTTGATGGCAGTATTACGACATTAATGTACCCCACATTCTGCTCTGAGTTGACCAAGTGCCCACTTATTATTTTCTGTATGTTACGAAGTTGGAAATAATGCATTCCCTGTAAACTGAAGACCATAAAACAAATGGTTTTATTACATGTATGATTTATGACAATATTAATCTATTTTACAAGCAGAAAAGGTGCCAAATAAAAGGCTGCTCCACCGACACACGCTTCTCCCCATGCAGAACTTTACAAGCCAAGGAAATAATAGCTCGGCTGCCCATAACAATTAAAAGTTTGTCAATTCTCTGCGAGAAGAAAATTGAAAAGCGTTGAACTAGTAGCACAGACTCAGGTTTTGTCGGTGGGCATGCATGCAAACAAGTGACCAAACACTAGTTCCGCATACAATGGTGTTTGAAAGAAGACCAGTTAAATTTGTGCCCATTCAATCGAACCCAAAATCGTGAATACGTTTGCTAAACGATTGCTTTCCCTTTGCAAAGTGCACATCAGAAAATCTGTTCCAAAATGAATAATTGTGTTTGCTGGAGATAATACACAATATTACATGGCTGAGGAAGCTTAAGACGTGGATATGAAAACAATACTGAATGCTAACGGGATGGTACAAAGAGGAAAAAAACAGAAATGGACTACAACGAGGGCCAGAGTAATAACCCATGACAGAGATTCATTAAAACTTTCCACCTATCACTTTTTTTGCTGTCCTTCCTGCTCTCCGTGCCATAGGACTCAAGATGAACCTTACTAACAGGGGTGAAGCTTTTGAGGGTGTCTGATGGGGAGGTGTTTGGTGTGTTTCATCCCCATAACATATCTATTTTTCATTAAATAGTTTGGTACAGTGCCTCCAGTCGGGTATGGTGAAGTGTTTGCAGTGCTTAATTTATTAATAAAAACATGGCAGTGCCATGGGTGTCCACAGAAATGCTTTCAGGGGGGCGCCCCGGACAATTATTGGCAGGGGCCTATGGTGACCGTAGTGTTATGCTGCATTGTGAGCCTGCACACCAGGCAGTACCTAAATCCGGGGGAGGGGGGGAGGGGAGCAAGTGCCCCCCCTTCCCCCTTCCCTCCATGCCTATGGCCAGTGCCCAAAACTCTCCTCTGAAACATGCGTCTGCTGCATTTAAATGTGCGAGCACAGAATACTGAGGCAGCCTAGTCCTAAAGCCATCTCGGGCCTCTTTAATTCAATTACAGCCACTCCCTGTCCCTCCAGCTCTCTCTTGAAGCTTTTTGCTTTCTCCCCTTTGTGACGGTTTTCTGTCTTTCTCTTCTTCCATTTTTTCCCTGTAAGTGTCTTTTGTTCCATGTAAATAAATGCCTGCTTCAGAAAAGTAAGTGCCGACCACCAAAAATAAGTGCTGGTGCCACCCAACGGCAACCACTGCTTCAAATTAAGCACTGTCCATCGGATTTCACCAGGAATTTTTACATATACACAGATACAAATGCGCAAACTCTCTTTCCTTCTCTTTCTGGTCTTAAAGTCCTCAAAAATGTCAGTTATTTTGCAAAATATTGTGTTTTCTCTCAGTAGTCCTACCAGTCATCATTCCTTCTGCTTTCCACTGCCGCTAAGCCCCTCTCAGGCACCCTGCTTGTGGTATATTATTTTTACTCATTATATGCCAGTGTAATTGTTGGAATATTTTAAGTTTACACCCTCTCAATCATACTGACAAGCTACGCACCTGGTTACTGATGAACCATGTAAGGTCAAGACGAGGTGTGGGTAAAATTTTAATTGCCTTGGTGATGTTTTTGAAATTTGTGAAGTTTGCGCTAATTGCCACATTTTTTGACATATCACCTTATACAACTTTATGTCATTTTCTTCCATGGAAGATGGGTTTGCATTGAAAATGTCATGGTAGAAAGGTATTTTATGCTTCAACTAGTGTCCTGCCATTATCTCCATTGATTTTTTTAATGTAAAGAATTCCCTGGCATGAAATACATTTCATATAATGTTGCATATTTTACCTGAAATTTCCTAAAATGTTATAAAAAAAATGATGTGATTTTCCACGCCCCAAGATAAAACACTTTTTTTGGGTTGACATTCTTCCCGTTCAGAGAGAATATTTCCTAGGTGCACGGACTGAGCTGTTAGGTGTGAACTAACCCTGATTTGCATACGGCTGGTCCTGTTCTGTAGCCCCACAGTGAGAGAATGTGGCCTGGCAGCTCAGAGTGGGTAATTCCTATTGAATTAAGACGAACCCTGATTTGTATGCGACTGCTCTTTGCCTGGTGGCACAGTAAGATTCAAACAGTTCACTGATATGTGACCTAGAGTAATTTCCAGTGCTTCACATTATTTTAAGCATTCCACCAATTGCTTTTTCATTTTTCTCAGGGAGATGCCCTAAGTGTGAAAGGTATGCTCAGATGTAGGTCCAGTGCTCGCTGTGCCATAGGTTTCGTTTGGACTTTTTTTATTGGATTAGGACCAGGCCAGATATTCAGAAGATTGGTTGTTATTTGCAGTAGCACAGTTTTCGTGAAATGTATCCTCTGGTATCTTGATACAAAGCTGTCAGGCTTACCTTACAGGCAATGTGTACAGTATTTATGTGGTACACAAACAGTAATAAAGTGAAAATAAAACACAAAAAATTCCACACCAACTTAGAAAAATAGAGTACATTTTAATATATTAGTTGACATAAAAACAACAAAAATCTAATCAGTACAACCGGAGTTTTAAATTTTTAAAATGTAAGATAAAAACTAGCATGTAAGAGATAAAAGCACCAATCATGGATATATAGTCGCGCAAGACTGGGTCAGAGTCGAAAAATATGCCCAACAGCGATAGAGCGCTAGTCTGATATAAAAAGAGGATTGGGCCTGGTCAGCGATTACCTTCGAACTTAGAAGAAATTTCAACAAAAAGTGTCTGAGAAGGTAGACGTTCAATGGGGAAAGGCTGCAGGTGGTGTTTGAGCAGGTGGTGTTTGAGCAGGAGGTGTCGTCGTCGGTGAGCCACTGAATGAAGTCACGGTGAAGATATCCAGGTTCGGACTTTGGGCCTGATTTAGATATTGACAGACTGGTTACTCCATCACAACAGTGATGAATATCCCATTAACCGAAATCAAAAACCCATTATATTCTATGGGATTTAGATTTTGGCAGATGGGGTCCGTCAATATCTTAATCAGGCCCTTAATCTCTTTTTTGAATGTCGAAAATCTCCAGGAGGGCGAGGATGGAGGCTATAGCTGACGAGGGTTCCACGAGGTTGGATACTGCTTCTGCAAGGGACCACTGAACAGGATTTGCTGCTGCGGAGAAGAACATAGCGAGAGCTGCCACAAAGGCAGGCCAAATGGAGATGCACCTTTTAAAGTATGCAGAGTCCTAAAGCCAACAAAAACAAATTCAGAAAAGTAGGAGGGTGAATGCAAACAGTTTGGGGGGAAGACCACCCTAAGGTGGACAGGTCCAATGGCAATGAACTGGCTTGAGAGTAATTATCAATGGCTTGGATTAACTAAAACATTCAAACTATGGGGGTCATTACAACCCTGGCGGTCTTTGATCGCCAGGGCTGTTTTGGAGGAATCACCGGCAACAGGCTGGCGGTGCTTCCAGGGGAATTACAACCGCGGCGGAAGCTCTGCGGTCGCACCGCCGGGACCGGCGGTTTCCCGCCACATTGGTCCCGGCGGTTTCCTGCCACATTGGTCCGCCGGTTTAAATCCCCCAGGGCAGCGCTGCTTGCAGCACTTCCCAGGGGATTACGGGTCCCCCTCCTGCCAGCCTTTTCATGGCAGTAAGAACCGCCATGAAAAGGCTGGCAGAAAGGGGAGTCGTGGGGCCCCTGGGGGCCCTGCACTGCCCCTGCCACTGGCAAAGGCAGTGCAGGGTCCCCCTGCCACGGCCCCATGGAGCTTTTCACTGTCTGCTATGCAGACAGTGAAAAGCGCGACGGGTGCAACGGCACCCGTCGCACAGCCGCAACACCGCCGGCTCCATTTGGAGCCGGCTCCCGTGTTGAGGCCGAGATCCCCTCTGGGCCGGAGGGCGGAAACCAGGTTTCCGCCCGCCAGCCCAGCGGGGATCTCATAATAGACCCCGCAGGAGTGCGGCCGCATTGGCGGACGCCCGGCGGTTCAACCTTGGCGGGCGGCGGTTGCCCCCCGCCAAGGTTGTAATGAGGGTCCATGAGTGTTATGTTTTTCTTTCTGGGCATTAAAAAGGAAGCACTCCGTGAGGGGAGGAAAATGCTTTTGATCTCAAACAACAGCACCACAAGCACCTACCTGGTCTTTTGTCCTCGGTCCAACTAACTCTCAAGTACCCTCAGGCAACAGAACCTCTATGGGTTCCAGAATACACAACGGGCTGTCCAAGAGACAGGCAACTGCAATTACTCTAACTGTGAGTTTGTTGGTGAACTACCTGCCCATTCCTAACACTTCTGAAGATTTGCATTTTATACTTAGGGTATGTTTCATGCCAAAGTAAATGAATGATCCTCAGTGGTACAGAAAGGGAATTGTAAGAGACATGACATGCACCTTCAGCACACTGCAGTAATGAGCATACATTTTTGTAAAAACTCGGGTGATTTGGTGAGTTGACACTTGCTGTTTTCATTTGCTATAATCTGTAGGTAAAGCATTTGAATCTCAGTAAGATTAACACAGTTTTCCGTCCCTCTGAGATTGATAATTTGGGCATCAGTTAATTGAGAAGTAAAATTCCAGCATTACCACATTTATGCTACACTCGTTGTTAAAGATTCTGTATCCAAGTTGTGGGCCCAACTGTAAGCCAGAGTTTATAATATGTCCTTTAAAAAGCAGTTTAGCTAACAGCAGAAGAGCTATATGGTTAATAGAATATTCCACCCACTAAGGGTAGAATGTTCGAAATTAAATATGAAAAAAGGAAACACAAGCATTGGATTGTTGGAGCAGAAGGCCCATACTGGCCATTAATCACCCTCTCAGCCCCTTATGTGTCCTCAGTGGAGTTCTGAGCATTCCATTGTTCTAATACTTGCCATTTACAGAGTTTATGCTGTAGTGATGTAACAATTGAAACTAATTGTAACTTCTTGTTCTCCCTTTAATCAAACGAGTCGTATGCAGGAAGTAGCTGCACAGATATTGCCTCAGCAGAGTTCCCCTAGAAAGTTTTGTGACAGCGTTTTCTCCATAATTAGTCCACATTACTTTAACACTAATGACTTATATGAAGTAGTGTAATATTTCAATGAGAGAAGGAATATGATCAGAAGTTTTCTCTAGCATGTTTTAGTTTGCTCAGTTGCTAAAAGGTATAGCGATGGAAGTACCATTTCGCGTTCATGTTAAAAATATGACAAGGTAGTTCATATCGCCCATTTCACATAAAAAAAAGTAAATCTGTTTTACAATCTCACATGGGTGAAGATCTACTAATTTCTGGAATTCTTAGGAGTTTTCAAGTTCATGGTGGTTACATGACCCTGACCTATTACAGTATTCATTTTACTTCCGTAGCATCATTCCCAATCTAGACTGGATTAAATTTCTCTGAGTAAAAGTTTAATGCAACATGTAGTTAACTTGGAGACTGGTTCTATATTAATCTCAGATCAAGCTCCATTAATAACTGACCTTGACATATTTACCAGCCCTAACAAATCCTCTTGGTGATGTAATAATTTTTTACTTTCAGATGCCTCTTAATTTATAAAACATTCCTTAAAGAACTTTTTCACATTAATGATAATGGCCAAACACCATTTCCTTTTGTCTGGGACACCTTTAAGGCACCTTCAAGAGGTTTCATAATCGGTTTAATCTGCTCCAAGAATAAAAACTATTAAACAGAAATCTGCTTCTAACCTGGCTCATATATAATCTCTCCAACATAATTATTACATTAGCAAAAATAACAAAGTTGATCTTGATGCCTTAACCAATGCTAAGATTAAGTTCAACAAATTTTCAGCCGAGCAGGTTTGCTGAACTCTTCTTAAAATCAACGCCGAGTATTAGGGTGGTAATAACAGAGCCGGTTCACTCCTAGCTCGTTATTTAAAAGGTAGAAAGGAAAAATCAGCAAACAAATCCTTCACCACTCAACATGGCAAAAACCTGTGCAGGGATCATGATATTGAGACATGATTTGCCCCCTACTACAAGTGTTTATATATATATACCCCAGACCATTTACCATCAGAGAAGTCGTTTAACAATTATGTATCCAATCTTAAACCAAAAACTATACCACCTGCCTGCAGTCCTATCAGTATTAGAACAGCTGCTTTAAATTGAAGAAATTCATTCTGCTGTATAGTCTCTTTCAAAAGGTAAAGAACCTGGCCTGGATGGCTTCATAGTAGAATTTCATCTTCATTTTGCTCAGCTCCTGTTTCCTAAACTTTTTAAATTTATTACCCTTTTCATTAATTCAAATTGCACTTCTGGCTCTTTTGTAGAAACTACTTTATGCTTAATTCCTAAAAAGGATTGTAACCTGACCCAATGTAAAAACTAAAGATCCATCTCTTTTGATTATCATAGATTGTAAAATATTTTTCATAGCATTAGCCCTTTGCCTACTTCCTTTAATGTGCAGCCTCATTGATGTTCAGCAATCTGACTTCATTCCTGATAGAAACGTCACAGATAACTCTCAAACTTTTCTAAACATCATAAAAAAGCTCACAACATACAGGATTCCTTAGCAGCATTATCTTTGGATGCAGAAAAAGCATTTGGTAGGGATGATTGGGGTTTCTGAATGAATACCTTGCAATGATATGGTACTAGCCCAACTTTTATTTAACTTATCTCATTGCTTTATTCCTCCACTCACTCTTCAGTGTGAGTAAGTAGTATAGGATCCACCTACTTCGCTGTACGTAGTGGAAACCATCAGGGGTGGCCTGTCTCCATTCTTATTTGTTTTAGCCGTGGAACTTTTCTCCACCAGTTGAGAACTTCTGAGGATTTTACCGGCTTCAAAATGAATAACACCCACATTAGGGAGCATATTTTTGAGCCCCTAACGCCACTGGAGCGTAACTTTTTGTGATGCTCCGGTGGTGCAATGCCCTGCACCGTATTTACAAGGTGGCATCAAGCCACTTTTTGTGGCTTAACGGCACTTTGTAAATACGGCCCCTTCCCACGCAGCCCTTTGCGTGGAAGGGGCGTGCAATGAGTGTTGCTTTGGGAGTGCCACAGCAACACCCATTGCATTTTGTCTCAGATTTACGAGTTTTTGTAAACCTGAGGCAGCGTCAAAATCTGACGCCACCCCAAGGGTGGCATTAGCAAGGTGCATCGAGGAGGAATACTTATATTCCTCCTCGTTTTTTGCTTTTTCTATGTGTGTGGCATTCTGCAGTACGCATAGAAAGAGCAAAATGCCAGACATGATTATTTATGTATGGGAAGTTGTCCTTTCCTGCACATAAACAATCATTTCAAAATGACGCTTTGGCACTTCTGTGTGTGCTACATTCTGCAGCACACACAGAAGTGCCAAATCGCCATTAGTGATTGTTTATGTGCAGAAAGGGACACCTTCCCACACATAAACAATCAAACCCCTCAACGCAGACATCTTTGCATGATTGTGCAAGGATGCCTGCTTTGGCGCTAGGTAGCTCAATTTAGCACACAGTGCAGGGGACAACACAGGGGTGTGCCGTATTCAATTAAATACAGGGCATCCCTGTGTTGTGAAAATGGAGGACCACGGCGCTGCCAATTTTGGCTCAGCGTTGCGCTCTGTCATTTTCCATTAAATATGGGCCTCAATTTACAGCATATGCAGACGACATTCTTCTATTCATGTCACACCTCAATAGCTCTTTTCCTGCTTTCTTATAAGAACTTGATCTTTATTCTGCCGTATTGGGATACAAATTAAATAATAAAACTATTTTTGAAGAAGCAGAATTTCATGGAACGGTATCAAGATCAAATGTCTAGCACAAAATTAATTCAGAGGTCTTATCAGACAAACTACTAACTCTCTCTCAGAAATGGTCTCTGTTATATCTCTCGTGGTGGGGTCACCCAGATACCATCAAAATAATGCTTCTACCTATTATACATTTTCATGTTTTGGTGCTTCCTATATACAAAAGCTTTTTCGGTTCAGTTCTTAAAATTCTTTCAAAATTTCTTTTCACTCGTCAGTGAAAATGCACCAATGCTGTCCATGGGGGCCCCTGCACTGCCCATGCCAAGTGCATGGACAGTCCAGGGGCCCCAGGGGGCCCCCTTATCCCTGTCTTCACCAGCTTTTACATGATGGAGCAACCACAATGTAAAAGCTGGCGATCGAGGTAGTTGTAATCCCCAGGGTAGCTTTGCATTCAGTGCAGCCCTGGCGGATTAGGACTGCCAGCACCACCAGTCCCTCCAGTGGAGGGAAACTGGTGGTGCTGGCAGTCCGACTGTGGCCCAACCACCACATTCATAATGTGGCGGTATGACCACTGCCAAATCGGTCGGACCACTGCTTTGACGGTGGTCAGGCCACCACCGTGGCCCTGGCGGTCCGAAGACCACTAGGGGCGTAATGAGGGGCTTTATGCTGAAAGACATAGGTGAACAAAGGCATTTTACTCATTTGCCAACTATACAAATCAGGTTCCCCAATTCCTTTTTCCGAATTATCTTAGATTTATTACCTTATGCCCCATATGAACTCCCAATACCATGAACTATGTAATCTGATTCATAATTCTATCATGCAGCATTTTCCACGAATTGTTAACACCATTCACTCTAAAGCTGCTTACCTCTACAAGGCTCTGAATATGCCTGACCCAATTAGAGCCAAAACATATATTGAGACGCAGATTTTGTTTTTTCCTGGCCAACTTCTATCTAGGATAAAATATGGAGCAAACTACATTTCAACTGCCCGCTCTGCCAACCTCATGCAAACACTATACTTCTTCTACAATAGATTTTCTTTACACTCCAGCTCACCTTTTTAAACTCAACCTTACACAACAAGACACTTGCTGGCATTGCCACAATCACCCAGCCACAGATTTCCATATGTTATTTTCCTGTCCAACTCTATCTAACTTCTGGGTTTCCGTATGGAAGCGCATTACTGACATCACCCAGATTCATGTACCTCTTTCACATAATCTATTGTTCTTGGGCGGTGCACATGAACTTTGGAGTTTTCATAAAACACTTGGAAAATTAATTGACCTGTTAACAATAGCTATATCTCTGATCACCTCCAACTGGAAGTCTACCGATAATCTCAATCTTTTATGTTAGTGGAATTCAGTCTGCTATCACCACAGACTAGACAGCTTTAAAACTGACTTGTTACTGATATCTATAAAGCGTACTCAACTATGAATGCCGCGTACCAGCTACTTAACTGCTCTGCTAAGGAACATATGTCATACACTACGTGATTGTATACTTTATTATGACAAATTTTCTTATAATTTGTTTACACTAATGTATTGAACAATGTTAGATTTTCTTACAATTTTGCTGTATTTAATGTTTCTTCATTTGTAATTTTTCAAGGACATAAGTAATGTCTATCTATCACTTTTCCTCTCTTTCTTCTTGCTCTTCTTCTCTTTTCTTATTTCAAAAAGTTCAGTGCTTGATATTACATTGCCTCTTGAGCTTACACTTTTCTATTTTCTTCACTAAATTATGCTCACTTTGGTCCATATTTATACTTTTTCACGTAAAACTTCAAAAACGCAGTTTTGCGTGAAAAAGTTTTTATTTATGGAATGGCACAATCTGGTGCAAAGGGTTGGCTAATGTCAAGGAAAATGATGTTAGCCGTATGGGGGTTGCGGTATTGGGAGAAGGGGGTTTTGCATCAAAAAATTACGTTAGGGTGGTTAGAGTAAAAAATGATGACTCTAACCAGCCCAGAATCATTTCTTGATGCAAAACCTACCATACCTCATGACTCCTGTCTTATAAAAGACAGGAGTCATGCCCACTACCCCAATGGACTGCACAGGAGACAAGGGTCCCCTGGGAATGGCCATTGCACCTAGTACCAATTGCATTAAAAAAGAGGCAAAATACTTACCTATACTTACCAGGGATGGGGCCCCCCATCCTCCACTGTCCCTCTGGTGTGGGTGTCTCTTGGGCCTGGGTAGGGCACCTGTGGACTCATTCCATCGTGTTCCACTATGGAAAAAGGCCCACAGGTCCCCTAATGCCTGCCCTGACCCATGCGTTAAATAATGGTGCTAAGCAAGCTTAACTCCATTGTTTAGGCCCACCTCCCTCCCGTGCACCATTTTTGCATGGGAGAATAAATAAGGCGCCTGGGCCTTAGAGTAATTTTTGCCCGGGAACGAGTTCCCATGCAACAATCATGGATTTTAATGCATTCCCAGATTTACTAGAAGTGGCAGACCTGGGAATGCGCCAAAAAACCTATGCGTCCCCAGGTGAGGGGTACGACGAGAAATATCTTTCTCCTTGTTTTGTCCTCTTTTTATGTGTGCAGGATTCTGCAGCACACATAGAAAGAGGAAAAAGCCCCAGGCAATTGTTTCTGTGCAGGAAGGTTCCCCTTCTGCACAAAAACAAACCTACATGCAAAGGAGGCAACCTTGCAGCATGGTTCAAGGGTGCCTGCATTGGCGCTACCCGACCAGGGGAAAAGGCAGGAATGTGCCGTATTAATTTAAATATGGTGCATTCCTGCCGTTTCCCAGTCACGCAGCAATGTGACTTGCTGCCACCGATGGGCAATCTCATAAATGTGCCCCTCAGAATATATTACCAATGTAGAAGTAGCTATTGCATAATTAAAATGAGCTGTAATCAAGCACCAGAACAGAGCCTGAATTGTCTTGCTGCTCTGTTATTCACATTCTTTACTACGCATTTGACTCTATCTGCATTTGTGGCAAGCTACATATGACTGCCTGTGCATACTGAAAATAAACACCAGTGAACCTCAAAGTTTCAGAACAACACATTTTTATTTACTTAATGGTCTGGGAACCAAAGCGCTAATGATTTTTTAGAACTGGATAACTATCTATTTTTAATTTCTAGATGTATTTTTTAATTTTATATGTGACAATAGATTTTGATTTTCAAATACATTTTATTTCACTGCTTATTGAACAATTTGCCTGGGCTTCTATCACTCATTTTAATTTCAAAATGTAATTTGTCCTCTCTCTCCTTCTCCTATTATCTCTTACTCCTTCTTTGCTTCACTTTATCATCACTTTTATTTCTAATTTTCTCTAACTACTTCTCTCTATATCCATGTATCTATCCCTCTTTTTTCTCTCTTTCTTTTCTCTTATTCTCTTTGCTCGTTGTGTGTCTCTTCCTCTCTCCTCTTCAGTTGCATCTCATCCCTTTCTCTCTCTCTTGCCTATCCTCTCTCCCTTCTTCCCACTCTTTCCCCTCATTTCTTTCAAACTCCTATTCTCGGTGCTGGAGTGGGGATCTCAGGTAATTATGGGTTTATGAGGCAAAGCTACCCAATTCATGAGGGAAAAAAATCCCCACTTTCTGGGCAGCATGGATCTTTGACATTAGATGAGATTAACCAGGAGCTCTGCGTCAATTAAATAATCAATCATGTGCTTTTTCTTTTCAGTCAATAATGAGAGAAATGTGAGTTTAAAAGCCTTATTTATCAGTCTTTTTTAATAGTGCACCTTTATTGAAATCTGCATGTATGCCACCAATATCATTCATTAGTTAATAAGCAGTCAATGAATGAGAATAAGTGCACTAAGTGTGTTGAAAAAAGGAAAGAATAGTTATTCAAAGATTAAGGATGGTTTTGGGGAGAACGAGAAAAAGGTGTCAGTCAGAACCAAATAAGAGCTCCAATTAGAGAAGTCAAAGCATAAAGCTTTATAGTCAAATATCAGTTATCAATCAAGACAGAACATTCCATAAAGAGATATTCAAGAAACCCAACAGAGTCTCAGCGCAGAGTAGATTGGGACAGGGAAAGTGCAATGAAGAGCAATGAAGCTAGAATGACTCTGATCTACTCTAGGAACACACACTTGTATAGAAATAACAATCTAAATTTTGCAACATGTTTCTTCTTTCTACAGTTAGCCAATCAGCTTCCGATGTCCCCATGGGAACAGGAACACTTCTTCATCTTCTCACTAGGAATACAAGGCCATATTTATACTCTGTTTGCGCCGGAATTGCGTCGTTTTTTTTTACGTAATTCCGACGCAAAACTAACTCCATATTTATACTTTGGCGTTAGATGCGTCTAGCGCCAAAGTCCATGGAGTTTGCGTCATTTTGTTTGCGTGGACACCTACTTTGCGTTAATGATATGCAAGGTAGGCGTTCCCGTCTAAAAAAGTGACTCCGAGGCATGTGCGCCGTATTTACACTCCCGGGCAAAAATGTCGCCCGGGAGTGGGTGGGTCAAAAAAATGACGTCCAGCTGCTTTTGCGTCGTTTTTTAGCGCCTGGTCAGGGCAGGCGTTAAGGGACCTGTGGGCTCGGAAGGAGCCCAGAGGTGCCCTCCCATGCCCCCAGGGACCCCCCCTCTCACCCTTGCCCACCCCAGGAGGACGCCTAAGGATGGAGGGACCCATCCCAGGGAACATAAGGTAAGTTCAGGTAAGTATTATTATTTTTTTTTTTTGTGGCATAGGGGGGCCTGATTTGGGCCCCCCTACATGCCACTATGCCCAATGGCCATGCCCAGGGGACAGAAGTCCCCTGGGCATGGCCATTGGGCAAGGGGGCATGACTCCTGTCTTTGCTAAGACAGGAGTCATTTCAATGGGGGTTGGGAGTCGAATAAAATGGCGCAAATCGGGTTGAGGCGATAATTTTGCCTCAGCCTGACTTGCCCCATTTTTTGGCGCCCAAGTTCCATATTCCCCTACGCCGGCGCTGCCTGGTGTACGTCAGTTTTTTTTCACGCACACCAGGCAGCGCCGCCGGCTAACGCCGGCTAATGTCATTGAATACATACGGCGCCCGCATGGCGCTTCAGAATGGCGTTAGCCGGCGTTAGATTTTTTGACACACAACTGCGTTGGCGCAGTTGTGCGTCGAAAAGTATAAATATGGCCCACAATGTTTTACAGGAAACAGTGATTACGTGAATCATTTTTATTAACTACTTTGTATAAACCCGTGAGAATTCTCGTCATTCACTTTCCTTAAGAAAACTGCAGTTTCATGTTTATGCTCCTACATAACCTCACTGAAACACAATCTCCATATTTATTAGTTCTACCTAGTCTTTGCATGATTATAAACATTTTTAGAGTTGAACTAAAACATCTTAATACAGCTATTATACACTATGAAAATATGCCTATGGGAAGGTAAAAACTAAACTTATTACATTTGGCTTTTCAAGCATGTCAGCTTGTCAGAAATTAAACATTTGACATTCTTAACCTAGGACAGCTTTGCAGAAAATGCCAATTTAGCTATTCAAGCCTAGTATGTGTACTTGTGGCAGGTTACTGCATCTCCCTGATTTTAAAAGCATTATTTTTCTCCCAAGGATATATGTTAATTGTGCACATTATTTCATTAGATTTCAATATTTAAAAATGCCCTATCAACCTCCTCCCTCTGATGCTTCCTAACCATCATAAAGGCCCATATTTATACTTTTTGACGCTAAACTGCGCTAACGCAGTTTAGCGTCAAAAAATTTTGCGCCGTCTAACGCCATTCTGAAGCGCCATGCGGGCGCCGTATTTATGGAATGGCGTTAGCCGGCGCAAGCGGACCGGCGCTGCCTGGTGTGCGTGGAAAAAAACCACGTAGACCAGGCAGCGCCGGCGTAGGGGGAAAATGGCGTTAGGGCGTCTTAAAATGGGGCAAGTCAGGTTGCGTCGAAAAAATCATCGTAACCCGACTTGCGCCATTTATTTTCTACGCCCATCCCCCATCAACATGACTCCTATCATTGTAAAGATAGGAGTCATGCCCCCTTGCCCAATGGCCATGCCCAGGGGACTTCTGTCCCCTGGGCATGGTCATTGGGCATAGTGGCATGTAGGGGGGCACAAATCAGGCCCCCCTATGCCACAAAAAAAAAAAAAAAAATACTTACCTGAACTTACCTTAATGTCCATGGGATGGGTCCCTCCGTCCTTGGGTGTCCTCCTGGGGTGGGCAAGGGTGGCAGGGGGGGTCCCTGGGGGCAGGGGAGGGCACTCTGGGCTCATTTTGAGCCCACTTGTCCCTTAACGCCATCCCTGACCCAGGCGTTAAAAAGCGGCGCAAATGCGCCGTTTTTGGCCACGCCCACTCCCGGGCGTCATTTTTGCCCGGGAGTATAAATACCACGTAAAGGCCTGGGAGTCATTTTTTAAGACGGGAACGCCTCCCTTGCATATCATTAACGCAAGGAAGGGGTTCACGCTAAAAAATGACGCACATTCCGGGAACTTTGGCGCTAGACGCGTCTAACGCCAAAGTATAAATATGGCGTTAGTTTTGTGCCGAATTTGCGTCGAAAAAAACGACGCTAATTCGGCGCAAACGGAGTATAAATACGGGCCAAAGTATTTACAGTCACTGTCATCCTCATTTGAGTCTTTTATCCTTCTTTTCAAACTCTCAGATTCCTCAGCCTTTTATATTCTCTATTGATGTGGTTATTTAATTTGAATTCTCTCTTTGTCTATTTCTCTCTCCGTTCTTTTTCTTCTCAAGATAACATTTGATACCTGTAAAATTCCAATAAAGTCATGAAACAAACACCAATTGCTAATATGGGTACTAGTATTGCTTTAAGAATTGTCCTCCAGTTGCCAGTTGCAAACATTTCTTCACCAAAGCTTCCTAATACAGCAGTGATTTCTAACGATTCTAATGTAGATTTCAGATCTGAAATATTCTTTGTGTATTCTAGAATTTTCTTGCTCATGTCAGGGCTATATATATATATATATATATATATATATATATACAGCAATGTTGAGCTTTCAGCATCTTGCAGACTCCCCCTTTTTCTGTGAGTAAAATGTCTCATGCTAATCAGTTTCGCAAAACCATTGATCTAACAGCTTCTCGTTTTGTGCTAACTGCTAATAAAGCTCAGGAAGTACTAGTTGCTAACTTGTCTACTACTGTTGAAAACTTTTAAATCTTGTCATCATTTAAAATCACTCCTAAGGGTAGAATAATTGCTCCTACTAATTGTGTTCCTCCACTAATACCACATGTGTGTCTTTGTGCTTGTGGCATTGTCAAAGAATAAATACTAAATTCTTGATACATCTTTGGAAAAAGCAAAGCTAAATAGCAAAAACCCTCCCAATCAACAGGTAGTTTGAAATAAGCATCCTTTCCACAAATGAAGTACATTTCTGGGATAACTAGTTCTTTTCCCTGTAAAATTTGCCACAAACCTCCTTATAACTCAAATGTGTGTTCACAATTACTATTTCCTACAGGTCTCAGTTTATGTTGGTTTCTTCTTCTAAAAACACATATTTTCCCTTTTGTCTTATGTCTAATTTCAGTAAAGGATACATTACTTTCTCTCTGTATTTATCTTCATCCTTTTTCCAAATATTTTTCAAAACATCTTCATTTTTATTTTTGCTGTGTGAAATGTGTAATCTCCTATCCTTTAACATCATGATAAATGTCGTCTCCAATGGTCTCATTAAGCGGGTAAAATTGTTTTGTGTGCCAAAACAGTGTCTATAGGGCAGATGGGTCTAAAATAATGCTAAGCTGTTTCCATTTCTTTTGCTTGTGGGTGTAAATTCAAGCTCTTCTGTAAAGGAACCTCTGAAAGAAGCATGTCAAAGTTTGAATAATATGTTGTTGCCTATATACTAAGCAAAGCAAAATACTACATGTAGTTGCATATGACAAAGGTATGCGATGGTGTGTTAGCACCTCTGTAGCTGATGAAGGTAAGTGCGCACACACAAAACAATCCTTTGCATCAAATGCATTTTTTTGAACTAATCTATAATGAACATTTGTTGTGTAATCTCCTTCAATGTAACTACAAATGAAGCTTTAGATGTATCCTCACCTAATATATGTGCAGATGCCATGTTAACAATTACAAATACAGATTTATTTTTCTCTGATATGAAGTGTATCACTAGCAATAATCCTATACCTAATAATAGTATCAGTAAAAATGTAATACTCATAATAATCTTACATCTAGCTCTAGCTAGGAAACACATTTGTCTAAAGTAAAGGCCCATATTTATACTTTTTGACGCTAAACTGCGCTAACGCAGTTTAGCGTCAAAAAGTTTTGCGCCGGCTAACGCCATTCTGAAGCGCCATGCGGGCGCCGTATTTATTGAATGGCGTTAGCCGGCGCAAGCAGACCGGCGCTGCCTGGTGTGCGCGAGAAAAACCACGTACACCAGGCAGCGCCGGCGTAGGGGGAAAATGGCGCATGGGCGTCTTAAAATGGGGCAAGTCAGGTTACGTCGAAAAAATCATCGTAACCCGACTTGCGCCATTTATTTTCGACGCCCATCCCCCATCAACATGACTCCTATCATTGTAAAGATAGGAGTCATGCCCCCTTGCCCAATGGCCATGCCCAGGGGACTTCTGTCCCCTGGGCATGGTCATTGGGCATAGTGGCATGTAGGGGGGCACAAATCAGGCCCCCCTATGCCACAAAAAAAAAAAAAAAATACTTACCTGAACTTACCTTAATGTCCATGGGATGGGTCCCTCCGTCCTTGGGTGTCCTCCTGGGGTGGGCAAGGGTGGCAGGGGGGGTCCCTGGGGGCAGGGGAGGGCACTCTGGGCTCATTTTGAGCCCACTTGTCCCTTAACGCCATCCCTGACCCAGGCGTTAAAAAGCGGCGCAAAAGCGCCGTTTTTGGCCGCGCCCACTCCCGGGCGTCATTTTTGCCCGGGAGTATAAATACCACGTAAAGGCCTGGGAGTCATTTTTTAAGACGGGAACGCCTCCCTTGCATATCATTAACGCAAGGAAGGGGTTCACGCTAAAAAATGACGCACACTCCGGGCACTTTGGCGCCCGAAGCGTCTAACGCCAGAGTATAAATATGGCGTTAGTTGGCGTTAGTTTAGCGTCGAATTTGCGTCGAAAAAAACGACGCAAATTCGGCGCAACCAGAGTATAAATACGGCCCAAAATCTTTTCAAACAGAAAGTGTAGCAGCAAAAATGTCAATAATTTGCGATCAAAGTTAATAATTGCACAAGTCGCCTTTCAAATTTTCTTCTTTTCTTTAGTGCAGCCAGCTATATTTAGAGCAATCTTAGTCACCCTTAACCCTATTCCGCCCTCTTCTAAAATGTTAGTGTTAGCCCTTCTCTTCTACTGCAGCCTTGGTCCTATGGAAATGTTCCTACTTCTTTTTCTTTAGCAACTTAATAGTTTTTATATCAGTCTATTGCATTTTCATGCAATAAAGTTTTTCAGACATCTTTTTTTTCTTTCAGAAATAGTTTTCAGCATCTTTTCTACAATTACAAACTCAATATGATCTCAAGGCGGTTTGTACAGTTCTGTACTCAGATCAAGCAAAAATGAACAAAAAAGTGTACTGTTCTGAGAACAAAGGTATGTCAAAATAATCCAGAGAGGTGGATTTGCTTACAAAGTGAAAAAAGGGGTTATAATTTCTCACTAATATGTCAATGTTGAGAACTAACAGTTCAGGATGCCGCTGGCTGGGTAGGTTCTGTCCACCACGCAGCTCGCCAATCTTAATGGGGAGCTCTGCCAGTGTATCAACAGCACACTCTTTTATTCTTCTGATATATTATTTAATAGATGTGTGCTAGGACCAATTTAATCCCTCAGGCCTCCACCCTCCATTCAAGCTCAAATGAAGTAAGTCTGGTACTGGGATATTTAGCACTGCATACGTCCATTCAGGTGCGGAATACCTCCAACAAGGTTCTCTCGCTCGTTTTGATATCCTTGGTGTTTGTTGATATTCTCCTTCTGCATCACTTCTACCACTTGACTATGTCTCTTCAGCAATTTCTGTCAGTATACGTTCAACTGACACACTTGCTCTCACTTTCTTCCAACCATAGGCTCCTGGCCATTCAGCATTGTAAGTGACTTTTCTTGATCCAGTACTTGTTCCTCCACCTGGATCTTCTACATGTTCTGGTAACAACTCAACTGTCACTTCAGATTGAGCTCTTAATCCACTTTCTTCTTATTCACCAGAGACTTCAAAGCCTCTTTGTGAGATCTCAGGAATCTGGATTGGTGCAACTGTGTGTAGTTCTTCATCCCTCTCTCTTCCTTGCTGTTGTACCTCTTGTGGTATTGGTCCTTGTACTTGTGCAGCTTGCAGTGGTTCTGTCACCATGGTCTTGGTTCTGGCTCAAAGAACACTATTTTGTCATACAGATCTCTGGTTTTCTGGCTATAAAATGCATGCATCCAGTTTGGTACTCCGACAAACCTAATAGCAGTATACAGGATTAAAATCAACAGGTAGGGGGTCTTTCCACCTCAGCTCCAAAAAGAACTTCCTTACATGCTTCTTGACCAACACCCAGTCACTGGAGGTGAGGTCATGACATTCCTCTTATTGCGGATTTGCAGTGAAAGCGTCAAGAAATAGGATGCACCACATCAACCAATCATTTGCAGTAATCAAGCATCATGTCATCTGTGATGTTCACAGGTGCTTTCGCAGGTATTACACACAATCTCATTGCATGGCCTATTAGGATCTGATGTGGCAATAATCCTGTGTTCCTGTTAGGTGTACTTAGAAGACTCATCAACACAAATGGCAAAGCATCAGGTCATTTCAGTGAAGTGGATGCATAGGATTTTGTCAGCTGGGACTATATAGTTCCATTGATCTGTTCAACAATCTCAGATGCCACTGGACGATAGCTACAGTGTAATCTCTGCTCCACTTGTAATGCTGCACACAACATTCTAAGGACCTCATTGTTGAAATGAGTCCTGCGATCTGACTCCATAGAAACAGGCATTCCGTACTTTGGTATGAACTCTCTCAACAGCAGTTTAGCTACAGTGAGACTGTAATTTCTCTGTGTTGGGTAGGCTTCCACCATTCGAGAGAAAATGCAGACTATAACTAGGACGTATTTCAGCCCATTACACACAGGCATCTCATTAAAGTCCATCTGCATTCTGTTGAAACGGTCACCAGATCTTCCTACATTGCTAGTGAAACTGGTATTCTTTTACCCAACGTTCATCTGTTGGCATGTTACACAACCATGACACAATTCTTCTGCAAACGTCCTGAACCTGGAGATACACAAATTCTATCTGAACAACCTCACCATGTCATCCCTCCCCAAATGTGCTGGAACATGAAAATGTTGTCTCATGGGAAATAATAGACTGTATGGCAACACTGGTCTTCCATCTGTTGAAATCCAAATGTCATTTGCGTTTTCCCACACCTTGTTCTGATCCAACCCTGCTGTTCTGCTTCTGAAACATCTAGCTGCAATTGCTTGAGTTTTTTCTCTATGTTAGCTACAGACAACAACATTGAAAGGACAGTGACCCTTTCAGATTCATCTGTATAAGCATCATTAGATGTGCACAGTAGCGTGCAAGTTCATCAGCATATCTGTTTCCAACTGTGAAAGATCCGTTGCCACCTCTGTGAGCTGTACATTTAACAACTGCAACTTAAGATGGTGCTTCAGTGCTTCCAGTAGTCTTTTTACCTTTTCACCATTTCTTATAGGTGAGCCAAAGAAAGTTATGACATCTCTTTTTGACCATAACTGTCCAAAAGCGTGGACCACACCAAAGCCATACTGACTACCTGTAAATATAGTCACTCTCAATTTGGCTGTTGCTCTACAAGCTCTTGTAAGGGCAGTCAGCTCTCCAACTTGTGCTGAGGTAACACTTCAAAGCCATGAAGTTTCTACAACTTCTTGAATTGTATAGACAGTGTAAGATGCTCTCAGGACACCTTTATTGGTTCTCTGACCATCAGCCATCCACAAAGATTACATAATCAGGCTCAATCAATGGTTCATCATTTATGTCTGGCCTTGGGTTGGTGCACAGATCTGTGACATCGAGATAATCATGCTCAAAATTATCATAATTTACATCATTTTCTGGCAATGGCACTAGAGGGGATGGGTTTAAAACCTGACAGCGTTTCCAAACAGTGTTTTCTGAAGCAAGGATTTGCTGCTCATATTTTGTAAGTCTAGAATTTGTCAGATACTGTGGCCCATAATTATACTTTTTGACGCAAAACTACTAACAAAGTTTTGCGTAAAAAAATAAAGCACCGGCTTGTGCAATTCCAGAACGCCAGCTGGGTGTTATATTTATGGAATGGTGCAATCTGGCGCAAAGGGTGGGCTAGCGTCCAAAAAATTGATGTTAGCTGGGGGGGGGGGGGGGTACGGGGGGTTGGCGGTATGGGAGAAGGAGGTTTCGCACCAAAAAATGACGTTACGCTGGTTAGAGTCAATAAAAATAACTCTAACCTGCCTAGTGTCATTTCTTGATGCAAAACCTACAATACCACATGACTCCTGTCTTCTAAAAGACAGGAGTCATGCCCACCACCCCATTGGCCTGCACAGGGGACAAGTGTCCCCTGGACATGGCCATTGCACCCAGTGCCATGTAGAGAGGCCCATTTCAGGGCCCCAAATGGCACTTTAAAAAATAACACAAAATACTTACCTATACTTACTTATACTTACCTGGGATGGGGTCCCCCATCCTCCGCTGTCCCTCTGGTGTGGGTGGGGGTGTCCCTGGTGCCTGGGAAGGGCACCTGTGGGCTCTTTCCATGGTGTTCCACTATGGAAAAAAGACCACAGGTGCCCTAACGCATGCCCTCACCCAGGCATTGAATAATGGCAAAAAGCAAGCTTAGCATAATAATTTAGCCCCGCCTCCCTCCTGTGGACCATTTTTGCACAGAGGATAAATAAGGCGCATGGGCCTTAGAGTAATTGTTTTGCCCTGGAATGCCTACCTTGCATCTCTTTGACGCAAGGTAGTTTTCCACAGACAAAAAATGACTTTAACTCCAATATTTTGATGCTAGACGGGTGACATTTGCGCTAAAATAGTGTAAAAAAATTTACGCTATTTCAGCGCAAACAGAGTACAAATATGTGTTTCCATTCTGGTAAGCAGAATCTCCACAAAATGAGGGAGGATAACAGTTGAAGCATGTCCCATCACTATGTCTTCACACCTCTCTCTCTTCTGACACCAACTGTTGCCCCACATTTTAGATAGTCAACCAGTCTTTCGGCAACAGGGTCATGGGTAACTGAAAAATAAACAAGAAGTTTTCAAGAAACTCCATGCATCTGAGTGAGCACTGAGAGAGCACAGCCCTCCCTCTCACTGCAAAACAATGTGAACATCTTAGTGTAACCTGACATTCGTAGTGCCAGGGCACAACCAAGACTTTCAGAGCAGATCAGACACATCTTTAACTATCATTCTCAATAAAAGCTTAGCCACTGAGGAAACGTTTGGAATCCATTGTCTACGGTAGCCAACCATTCCCAGGAACATTCTGTCTTACTTTTGTGTTTTGGGTGGACTCATCCTCAATATCAACACCTTTTAGTTTCTTTTTCAATTATATGTACCAAGTATTGAACTTCTTTTTTTCAGTATTGTAATGTGTTTGGAGACACTTTGGCCCTCATTATGACTTTGGCGGTATCTGGGCAAGACCGCCATGCAGAATACCGCCACCATACCATCAGTGTCGGCAGTACAATGACCACCCTATTATGAGTCACAAAGTGAAAACTGCCCAAAAACAGCCAGAAATGCAACACCGCCAGGTCGACAGATGGCAAAAGAATGACTGTCTGACCACCAGCCCTGCCATGCCGACACCATTCCGTCCGCCCTATTATGTGTCAGTTTCCTGACCCATGCACGGCAGAACACGATTGGTGGTGCGTACAGCTGTGGTTCCAAAAGGTCCTGCCAATAGTAGGCAACACCACATTGGACAGTTTGAATACCCCACACCTGAGACTCATGCACAAACCACACACATCTGCTCATGGCACTATAAAATATCCCCCATACACACCCACAATCCCTTGTGAATCCTAAGAACAGCACACATAGCGATGACCCATTCACACACATCCCATACACCACAGGCATATTAACACTGCACACTTAGCACACACCACACAACTGCACGTTTTGCACTAGGCACACATCACACTCACATACCAACACCACAATCTACCTGCACCCACAATCAAACACCCCCACCCCACCAAAAAAGGCACGTCAAAAGAACCCACTTTTCACTGACAATGAGTTGAGGGTCATGGTAGATGAAATCTTCAGGGTACAGCCACACCTTTTCAGAGCCCAGATCCAGCAAACGTTGATGGCAAGGAAAACAGAGTTATGGCATTGGATCGTTGATAGGGTACACATCTAGGCACAAGGGAGAACATCAGGAGGAGGTGGAATGACCTAATGGGGAAGGTGCGTTCCTCCACCCCTCGAGCTAACATCCTGGGAGGAGAAGGTCTTGGATATCATGCATCCTGAAGGCCTGACTGGAATCATCGGAGGGATCGACTCTGGTAAGTCAACAACACCCCCTAGACATCAGCTACTCCTGCCAAGCATGTGTCCCCACCACCTATTTGTACCCAATCCACCCCATCCCATATCTCTGCAACCCCCCAGGCACCCCATGCCCCTCCCCTGCATGCCACACAACTCACCACCACCATCCCCACACAGTCACCCCCCAATGCATGGATACTAAGCACAATGCCAAGCAACACAACTCCCACAAGACAACGCTCCCTACACATCAGAGGAACACAGTTCCACATCACAGTGGAACACCTGCATGGAAAACCAAACCACATGCCACACCAACTGGCAGCCGCGACTGCGTTCCAACACATGGCAATGACAGCAATGGTATCCACTATCCTCAACCCTCAACAGCACATGGAAACAATGGCACAATCCGCATGCCCCAATGTCTGCACCACTGCAGCTGTCATTGCCATCACTGGGAAGCAAGTCAGGGTACAACATGCACCACACAGGTGCAAAATCATAGAAGGCACCTTTGACAGTGGTTAAATCAGCACGTTGGGGGAACTTGATGTAGCAGGGCAGATGTCTTAATAGGGCAAACAGTACATACCTCAAAACGTTACTGTACATCGGATCTGACATCCCTGCTGCTGAACCCACTGTCATCTGGAATGACCCTGTGGCAAGAAAGTGGAGGACTGACAACACCTGTACTGTGGGAGGCAACAGATCAGGCTTCAACTGGGTCACTAAATCCATGATGGTCTGACGGTTCAGGAGATACGTCTGAATGACGTGTTGCTGTTCCAGGGTGGCAAGGTCGACTGGAGGCCTGTACACAGGAGCACGTCTCCTCCTCATCATTGCACTGTATCTGGGAATAGGAGAGAGAGAAATCAGAAAAAGCTGCATTGACTATGTGGACACAGTAAAGCTCTGCAAAAGTTTAAATTTTCACCTAAGACGCAGGTAACATTCAACCCTTATTCACAAAAACCACGTAAAATGGCTACTGCCTGTCCTGCATGCACAGGACAGGTGGCAGTGACCTCATTCCGCCGGTATTAGACGTCATGGCGGTAGGCGGACACAACCGCTGTGCAACTCCTCATTGGATAACATGGTCATCTATGGGAGACTGGAGCCAATAGTGATCGCCGCCGGCAGAGACCGTGATGTCCGCGGCGGACGTGACTGCCATTTCATGCAGCAATGCTCACTTAACTCCTGACACCCCTGCACACAAGACCTCCACTGCATGTGCTGCTGTGTTCTCACTCTAGTAGCCAAGATGCCATGTCCTGCAGGTGATAGGGCAACAGCCTTCTCCCAAGAGGAACTTGCGAAGCTTGTGGACGGGGTCCTACTCCTGCATGGACAGTTGTATGAGGCACCAGAGCAGCAGGTGAGTCTAATGTCACCATCCTGTCTGATAGCGATGTGTATGTGGATCTGAGGCATTGGGATGTGGCAGACAGAGTGGATGCATGGAGATGGGTGAGGAGTCTGACCATTAGTGGTGTGTAGACATGTGAGTGTGGCCATGAGATGTGTGAGATGTGTGCAGTCCACTGCTGTCCCTGTGATGCCACTCTACATGACCTTCTCCTTCTGTCTGTGTCACCCATGCAGGTCAGCGCCCATCAGAAGAAGGGGATTTGGTGGGCCATAGCCAAGCAAGCGCGGACCCGGGGGTCCATGCCCGGTGGAGCACCCACTGCAGAAGGAGGTGGGAAGACCTGAGATGGTGGGCCTTTAGGACTGCAGATGCCCAACTGGGGAAGTCCTCCCAACAAGGGAGGGGTGCCCATCAGACCCTAACCCCCCTAATGGCCCGCATTTTGGCGGTGGTTTACCCTGAGGTGGATGGACGCTTGAGGGCAGCACAGCAGCGACAAGGGGATAAGTACACACTCTTACCTCGTTAATGTGTTGCTTAGGTGCTTTTGGGTTGTGGACTGGAGGGAAGCTGTAGCATAGATACTAGGTAGATGTCTGCACACTATGGGTCTCAGCCACCCTGCCAGGATTGGTATCACAGATGTGTGCACATACCATGCAGTCAGTGACTTATGAGGGCAAGTACTTCCAATGTGTAATTTGTGTGGTCACCCTCAAACAAGTTTTGGTACCCAGCTCCTGCCAACGTCATCAGTACACCTGAGGTGTCAGGGCATTGTCATCTGTGTTTTCCGACCACTGTGTCGGGGAAGATGAGTGAGTCCTCATTCTGCTGCCTTGTACTGTATATGTAGTGAAGCAGAGTGGGGCAAGATTTCAGTGTTCTAGATGTCACTGGCTTAGTAGGCATGCCACTTACCAATGCAGAATTCGGTTGATACAGGAGTACAGGATTTGATTCCCTAAACAGCCATGTGGAGTTGGCAAGTACTGGGCTTGTGAGACTAGTGTGACTTACATCAAGTACATGGGTACAATTATACCATTAACAGCACAGATCAGCATAGCTGTAGTTTGCCCCATGGTGTCCCAATGTTGTAGCATGTATAGGTGTGGGCATGGCGTGGCATGGCAGCAGATGATGATGTTGTTATACTGTGTGACTGATGTGCTGGCATTGACCCATTGCAACCTGTCTCTTTCTCTCTCTCTCTCACCCTCCTTCCCTCCCTCCCCTCTTCTGTCTTTGTGTGCATCAGCTTCATCTAGCAAAGGAGAAGGGGCACTGAGGAGTGGGGAAGCTGCAGCCCACAGGACCCAGGAGGCTGATTCCAGCGGAGCCGAGGGGAGCAGTGGGATGGAGGGCGAGGGGAGTGCCATGGGGGAGACAGGATACACCACACCATCTTCAGATTCCTCCTCTGATGGCAGACCCATCTGGAACCACTCCAGATACATCCTTTTCCCAGGACCACCCTCCCTGTAGCTCCCCACCCAGTTGCCCGTGCCCGCTCCTCCTTCGCCGCAGGCACCTTTGCCCCCACCCTAGTCAGCCCTGCTGCCCTCAATGAGGAGGCTATTGACCTCCTGAAGTCCATCTCTGTGGGAAAGTCAATCATCATGAATGCCATCCAGGGACTGGCATCACAGATGCAGCGGTCAAATGTGTTCCTGGAAGGCATTTACGGTACCCTGGCTGGCCTGCAGAGATTGTTTTAGGCTCTGGCCTCCTCATTGATGGCAGCTAGTGTCCCTGCAGCTACCTGTTCCCAATCCCATGTCCCTATCCAAGGCACATTTCCTGACCCACATGCATCCACATCAAGACACGGTATGCAAGGAAACACATAATCACCACAAACACCATCAGCGCCATGCACACACAGAACATTCAGATACAGACATGACAACATACACTCCTTACACTGACTCCCCAACCACCACCACCCTCACAGGCACTGCACCACTCACACCTGCAGTCACGACCTCATCAGTCCTAGATCCTGCCACATTTCCACTCACTTCCACTGTCACCACAACACCAGACCTGCATACATGCACCCCATATACCACATGCACACTCAGCATGACTGTCAACACCCCCACATGCAGCACACCCACCCTACCTGCAGACACCACCACAACATTCACTCACACATCCCCCCTGCCATCTCCCTTCATCTCCTTACCCCTCTTCCCACCACATCTAAACACCCAGTCACCCACTCAACAGTCATGCAGCACACACATCATCCAATCACGCACCTGCACCCAAATCACCTTCATGTACTCACCTCTCAACCACTCCCTCTACCTCGACTCCCATACCTTTCTGCCATGACCATCCACATGCCCCTAAGAAATGATTCCTATGTGAATGTTCCCTGTTCCCCACCAGTGAACGTGTCCGTGTCCCCCCAAGCACCCTGTTACCCTCCCCACACACCTACCTTCCACATCCCAGTCCTCCCCTGGTCATCACCCATCCCCTCTGCCGCTTAAGACTTCCACCACCACCAAGTCCACAGTCACCCCTCGAAAGCCCAGACTCAAACCCACTCCACCAAAATCAAAGTCTAAGCCCAAACCCCCATCTCAAGCCTAAGGACCCCCCTCTAAGCCCAAACCTAAGGACTCCCCCTCCAAACCCAAACAGGCACCCCCACCAACCCTGAGGTGCCTGCATGCTCCATTGATGCCCCTACCTAGTGGAGGCCAGCAGTTTGCAGTCAGGAGTCATGTTGGGCCCTCATTCTGTGCCCAGTGTGCAAGGGGCACAATAGACGTAACTGCCTGGGCCTTGGCCCCATTGTACATTGTTTCTTATGTAGCTTTTTATGTTTTTATATTTATATATATTTACAGTACTGCAACGTTGGTGTAGATGGTTACAACCTTGTCCTGACTTTCCTTTCACATGTATGCGTGGTGCATATGCGATTGGGCGTGTGGGAGTGTGTGGATGTGTATGTGTGTTGGTACGGGTGTTTGTGTGTGTATGTGTGGGCGTGTCTTGCTGTGCCGTGTGTGTTGTGTATGTACTAATATCCTTCCCCACAGTGTGTGCTAGGCTGGTGTACTTACGGTTGGAGTCTTTGTCTTTGGTCCTGGAGTTCAATAGGCAGCAGGAGCATCGGGAAGACTTGCAATTCACGTGCCATGGCGCCTGCGGACGTGCCTGTGTTCCTGAAGGTGAGTGTTCCTTTTTGAGTGATTCATTTCCGCCAGGCTTTTTGTGTCGGTGTGACCACCCCAGAAATCCTGGAGGTGTGCAGCCTCATAATAGGGTCGTGGGAAACAGTCTCGCCACTGGACTGGATATGCCTGTTGCCGTCTTCGGCGGTCTGTCCGTGGTGGCAGTTCGGGCGGCAACTTGGCTGTGTTCTGTTGGTTCTATCCCCATTCTCATAATATGGTGGTCTCTCTGCCAGGGCTGTGGTGGTGCAGCCGCGACCTCCACCATGGTGGTCCACAGACCGCCAGACTCGTAAGGACCACCTATATGTCCCATCTCAGCTAGGTGATTCATCAAAGCAATGGTAGCCTGTTTACAAGCTTCTCTAGTACTAGATGCCACAAGTAGGACATTGAGGTACGTGGCAAGAACTGAATCACAAGGCATCTGCGGAAACTCAAGATTTTTCTTCAAAGTTTGATTAAAACTAAAAGGACTTTCAGTATACCCTGGTGGAACTCAGCACCATGCCAAAAGTCTCTCTCGAAACACGAAAGAGAACAAAAACTGACTAGCTTCATGGAATGGGATGGAGAAAAAGGCTTGGCAAAGATCCACAATGGTAAATCATTCTGCAGTGCACGGAATTTGGAAAAGGATGGTGGCTGGATTCGTTACCACAAGACAACATAGAACAACAACATCATTAATTTTCTGGAAATCCTATACAATTCTATATTTTCCATTGGATTTCTATAAGCCCATAATTGGTGCATTCCAAGTGCTCCCAATGATCTCTCTCAGGATTTCTTTTTTCAACATGTCTTCAATTATTGGTGTTATTCCTGAAAATGGCCCTGGGTTAAATTGTATGGAGGTGTTCTTAGAAAAAACACATTGGGCTACACTGTGATGTGGACTGGTTCTACACCTTTGTTTAGTCTGATGTCCTTTGACGTGAAATCTCATACTTCTGTGTTCACAGTCTCTCTCAAGTCAGGGGACAACTCTTCTACTCTTCTCACTGGATACAGTCCTACAGTTTCTTGTTGGAACAACTTATACTCAACATACTCATCATGTGTCTGGAATTCAACACCACCCGGTGTGCAATATGTTGTCTAATTTAACTTGCACAACAAATCTCTCCCTAGCAGATTTACAAGACTCAAGTCTCATACAACAAACAAGTTCTTCTCTTCAAATAAACCTATTTTTACTGGAACCTCATTTGAAACTGGACTTGCAATCTGTTTATTTGTAACTCCTACAACTTGGATCTTCTATCCTGGGAGAGGTAGGTCGGGGACTTCCGCTGTTCTAACAGTGGAACGGGTAGCTCCGGTATCAATAAGAAATTACACTTGGTGGCCATTTACCTCCCATTCTGCAAATGATCCACTCTGGTCTACCTCTAAAAAATCCCACCTCAGGCACCATCATTGTGAATTGTCAGAGCCAAAGCATTCACTATCCAATATAGGAAACAGTTAAAATGGCTTCTGGTTCTGATTCTGATTTTTTTATTTATTTACTCAGGTTATCTCATTCATGCTAAATCTGAAATTAGCCATATTTTGTAAAACCATTGGGGCTAGTGGAACTTGCATCACTAGAACCTCTGTCTGCACTGGTACTTTCATTTGCTGAATGGGTACATTCTGCATCTGATTTTCTCCATGCATTTGATTATTTCCACTCATTCAATCTGGATTCAGCCTACACTCCCTCTTCCAATGCCCGAAATTGTTACAAAAATGACAAGGAGTCACTTTCTTCAATGGTGCAACATTTACACCAGAGTTCATATTAATCTGAACTCCTCAACTTCTACCCTGTGGAACCATCACACCTCCCTGAACACTCCAGCTCGAAAACCAACACCTTATTTTCCACCAGAATTCCCTGCAAATCTCTGATTCTGAAAACTTTTTTTCTGCCAATTTTGTTTGAGCCAATATGAACTACTCATTAAGGTTCTTCTGCTTCACATATAGTTGGTCACTACAATATTTCACATACTTCAGGATTTCATCTAACGGGTTAGTCTGCCAACAAAGCATAATCTGTTGAATATGTTGACCAGTAACAAATGATGACACAAAGAATCCCGTATTGCTCTGTTCAAGATGTGACTGTCCACTGTGTTGCTGAAATGCCTGCAACAACCACTCATAGTATTCATGAACTGTTTCTTTTAGATGTTTCCAAGTTCTCTTTATCTTCACATTCACATAATCTAGATCTTTTGGAGAGTCCCTCCTTGATCATCTCATTGTATTTATGGTTCAAGAATAAAAAACGCAAACCTGGCAATTAGGAAGCCAGACCATTTGCACAGCCAGGAAATACAACTACTTGGGGGTGTGGTTCACAGAAAACAACTCGGTAGGGGCACAGAAAAACGCAATTAGACATAAGGCTGCTGTAATCACAGATGAGCTCGCCAAATTGAATAATCAACTCAGAAGCGCCTCGGCTGCACCAATACTGAGAGCAACAAAGGCGACATTACTCCCTGATTTGAAATATGGCTAATTGGCATTTACGGGGTCCTTAGAATCCACCATAGAACAGACCCACTGCAGAGCATATTTAAAACATTTCCAACAACCAAAGTGTACACGTCGCACCAGGATCAGATTGGAAATGGGCCTAAAGTCACAGCAGATAGATTGCAAAGCTGCAGTCTTGAAATATTACATCAGTATAAGGAAGGCCAACTCACTTACGTTAAAACATCACCTGAGAATGATTTTCGAGACTCCTGGTAACCCGTGGCACACGCAACTAAGTAAAGCACAGAAGACTTTTGAAATGGGCGATTCCATCCAGCTATCAGACTCAGTGACTTATAGTGTTTGGAAAACTTTGATTAACAAAAGAGCAAAGGAAATCTCACGAGAGTCTGATTTACTGTTAACTAACTCACCTACAACAGTGCCTCCATTAAAGGATTCTTATCTGGTCGGAGCCCTCCAACCATACCTCCTAGCAGCAATAAACGCAGGCATGCGGCATCAAATCTTTTATATGCGGACATTAGTCCTCCCAATTAAGGACTTTAATCCTTCTTGGTCCGCACATAGGCAAAAAAGCGCCTCTAGGCTCTGCTCTTACCATCAAGAAAGCTGGCTACACCTTCTGTGCTGCTGTCCCAAATTAGCAGCTGAAAGAAGACAGTTAATAATTCCACCGGCGCTGGCTCAGGGAGCACGCTCCTGCATGGAGGTATCCAACCTTTGCTTTTCACATTCCGTGCCCTGGGCTTTGGCAAGATGTGCCAAATATGTGACAGCTCTCAGGACGCTGCTAGCTCAGGCAGTTGGACTAAATCGAAGAACACACAAGGGTTCTAAACGTATGTAAGCATTCCCTTGCTGCAAATGAGATAATACATAAACTATTTATTGTTTTTCTTTTCTTCTTTATTTTTATCAGTTTTATAATAAATTTGAACCCACTCTGTGTTTTTTATTTATTTATTTTTTTAAATCTCTTTTATTGCTTTATATTTGCATGACAATGCATACATAACAAAATAACTTCCCAATTTTGGATCCCCCCTCCCTTTTCCCTTCTGCACATTCTATCAATTGCATTAAATGTGTTTGATCAGTTCACAAATGGATAACATATTTGACCTCTTGTACAATCTCCTGTATGAGTATCTTAGTTAGTTATGCAGGGTCTGGCTCTGATAAATTAGCCTCTGTATCAGAATTAGAAGCGTCGGGTGTTCTAAAATTGTCCAATATTGTATTCCAATGCTGAGCATTTTCTCTAGTTCCTAGGCCCTTGTGAACTTCCCTCAGTAGTACTGCCCCTTCGGTTTCTGCCCATTTAATTAATGAATTTCTCCAACGATTTATCTGTGGGCCCTTCGGATCTTTCCAGTGTGAGGTTATTTCTCTCCTTGCTAATCTCCCAGGACCACCACCATGGCTGTTCGCGGTAATGTTCTACCCGTGCAGGTGGAAAGCGCCTCAAATATCCCCGCCCAGTAATCCCCGATTAGTGGGCAACTCCAGAGCATGTGCAACAATTCCGCTACTAGTTCTGCACAGCGAGGGCAACTGGCATTTTCTATACTATAAATCTTTGATATCATATAGGGGGTTAAGTAGGCCCTATGAAAGACATATACATGTATTAATTTAAACCTGGCATTTCTGGAAACTGTATATATGTGTGAGGTTATTCTGGACCACTGTGCGTCATCTATTGTAACACCCGGTTCCCCCGGCCATTTGGTCTTAAGTTTATTTAAGGGAAGACATGTGCTGGTTAGCAAGGAAGTATATATCCCTGATATCATCTTCCCTTGGTCTCCTATAGGGCATATTTGGTCACAGGTAGGATGTCTGGGGGGTTCCTCCAGCCCTGTTCCCCACTGTCTACGAAGAGTTCTGGCAATCGCGTTATAGGTTAGGAACAGCCCTGGTGGGAGCTGGAACCTTTCTTGCAGTTCCGCATAGGTACATAGTTTCCCATTATTATATAGAGCCCCTATGGTGTCGATCTGAAATGACATGAATCGGGTGATACTGTCAAAGCCCAGCTCACCTGAGTTCTTGTTCAGTTCTGATGGAGGTTGAAGACAATCCGACCCCACCCTGAAACTGCTTGTTCCAGCACACTAGTTTTTAAACAGTGCACTAAGAACAGAAGCTCAAGGGAAGTGGATAACATAAAAAAGAGAGACAACACCGTTCTTGCGTTTCCACTGTTGAAGTGCTGCACAAATCTGCGGCCCTTTCTGACTTCTGTAGAAACTGGTGCCTAATGAAACATAAACAAAGAACAGATAAGTGCAACCTATTCCTAAATGGGTTCCTGACTATCCCTTTATTTATTAGAAATTCTCTTCTAAAAGTACCTCTTGGATCCTGGTCTCTAGTTTCCAGGTTTGGAATGTGTTACTGCTCTGGGATGTGTTTTCTATTACTGTAAAGCTTCTAAAACATTAAACAAATACCGTTATCAGAATTACCAATATCAAACATTCATCATAATATAACTAAAGCCTAAATTCCCAATAGCAGACTCACTTTTCCCATATTTCCCGAATCTTTTATAAAACAAATACTGTACTTTTACATCAAAATACAGCATGTAATTTGTGCAAGTCCTTGATTTACTGTTTGCCTTGCTGTTAATGGTTTCCACTGTTCGATTCTTAAAAGTTCCATGAGAAAAAACAATGTTTGCTTCACAAAGTTCTGCAAAATATTCTTGTAACAAAGAGTTTGAATCACAATGTTCGTGGAAGGTATTTCGTTTCAAATTGTCTATACACGAATCCAGAAATTGTTGTCAAAGTTCTTTCAGGTAATAAAAGGTTTTGCACTTACTTGTTGCTGGCAAGAGATACTGATCAGTCTAACCTTGTCTTCTTTCTCTTTTGCAGGTTACTCATAGGAGAGAGGCTGAAGCAAGGAGGAACCGGAAACCGGAAGAAGGAAGAGCCAGAAGCTGCGCCCATTGAAGTCAATGAAAGTCTGTAAAGAGTAGGAGTGCCAGCGCCGAGGAATCTGTTCTCAGGTAAGCGGGAGGTAGACAAGCACAAGCACTGGGTGAGGCTCGGGGATGCCTTTTATAGACAGGGCTGGGTGTGGTTTGAAGGGCTGGGTGTGGTCCTCACATGCTGCACATGTTCTTGGAAGGTGTGCAGAGCTGGGTGTGGTTTGAAGAGCTGGGTGTGGTCCTCACATGCTGCACATGTTCTTTGAAAGGTGTGCAGAGTTTCAGTTATTATACAAATGAGTTGGATTAACACATGGCCTAGGGAGGAGTATTTTAAAGAAGCCTTGGTAAAAGCAAGGCCCAATGTGTAAACAAAACAGCACATTAAACAACATACACAGAAGCCTAGGGGGGGGGGGGGAAGGTGAGATAACAAGAAAGGCTTTCAATAGTAAGTTTAAAAGGGAGCTATTACAGAACCCACTAGTGCAGTGAGAGGGGACATGCTCTTTGCTGTGTACAAACCCTAACAGTTGCCCCCCTCAAAGGCCCTCCTACAGGACGGGGTTTTCCTGGATTTTTTAAATAAAACCGTCTAATCAGCTGTGGGGCATGTACATATGATGCTGGTTCCCATGAATTCTCAGATTCATCATATCCTTTCCATTCTACTAAATAAAACAGACGTCCACTAATTCTTTTTGAGTCTTTTATGCTTTTCACTTCATATTCCAGATTTCCCTTAATTGGTATGGGTGGAGGTGGTGGTTGAGGTCGGGTTTTTGAGTTGTACGGCTTAAGCAAGGACACATGGAATGTAGTATGTACTGGATATTCTTTTGGTAAATCTAATTTTACTGTTACCGGGTTTACTATGGCAGTTATACTAAAGGGTCCAATGAAACGTGGTTGCAGCTTTCGGGATCCCTCTATGTTTAGGTTCTTTGTGGAGAGCCATACCTTGTCACCAATTTTATACATTGGGGCCTCAGACCTGTGTTTGTCTGCTTGTCTTTTCATGCTTTCCTTGTACTTTAATAAATGTTTCCTGGCTTTGTCTTGTATGTCACCTAACCTCGTTAGTCTATCCGTTACTGTAGGCAACAGGGAATCTTCTAACAAAATGGGTATAGCTCTTGGATGATACCCCTGCAAGAAATAGAATGGTGAGCAAAGTAGAGCTGAATGCTCAGTATTATTATAAACAAACTCTGCTACTGGGAGAGCTTCCAACCATTCACTAGAATAATCAGCCAATAAACAACGTAGCGTTTGAAGTAAGGTTTGGTTCAGTCGTTCAGTCTGTCCATCTGTCTTTGGGTGGAAAGCAGTGGATAAGGCCACATCTATTTTCAGTTTTTCACATAATTGTTTCCAAAATCTGGAGTTGAACTGGCTCCCTCGGTCTGACACCAATTTGCTTGGCAAACCATGTAAACGCACAATTTCCCTTATAAAAATATCGGCAAATTCTGCCGCTGTGGGTAATTTCCGTAATGGTACAAAATGTGCCATTTTAGATAAAAAATCCACTATAACCAACACTGTTGTGAAGGATTTTACAGGTGGTAAACCTACAATAAAGTCTACGCTCACAGTGTGCCAAGGCTGTTTGGGTGTTGGCATTGGTATTAACAAGCCGTCAGGAGCCTTATGAGAAGATTTATGTCTTGCACAAATTGGACAGGTAGTGACAAATTGCTTAATGTCCTTTCTTATAGTGTCCCACCAAAAGTGTTTTTGCACATTTTCCAGGGTTTTTACCCAACCAGGATGACCTGCCAACGGTGAGGCGTGATGCCAAATTATCACCTGTGTTTGTAATTCAGAGGTGGGCACTAACAGCATGTTGTCGTGATACAATAAACCTCGTTGTATTGTGTTATGGGAATCCTTTAACCAATCCTGAGGTGCTATTTGCATGTGTGCATTATATAGATCTGTGATGAAATCCTTCTGTTGTACTGGTGCCAACAACTTTTGGGGAGGAATAATGGGTTCTCCTATTTTATCTTGTTTCATGTCTGAGGTATGTCCGTATCTAGATAACACATCAGATTGAATTTGTTGTGCACCTGGTCTATAGGTTATAACAAAGTCAAATGTGCTAAAAAAAATTAACCAGCGCATCTGACGTGGTGTTAGTGCTTTAAGTGATCCAAAAAACTGTAGGTTCTTATGGTCAGAAAAGATTGTAACTGGGTACTTGGCTCCCATTAAATGGTGCCTCCATTCTGAAAAGGCTACTTTGATAGCTAGTAGTTCCCTTTCAGCCACAGTGTAATTTTGTTCAGCTGGCAATAACTTTTTAGAATAGAAGGCTATAGGATGTAACTGGCCATCTACTGCATCTCGTTGAGAGAGAACTCCTCCTAAAGCTACTTGTGAAGCATCCGCTTCAACAAAAAAGGGCAAGTCAGGATCAGGATGTTTCAATATTGGGGCTGAAGTGAACTTTTGTTTTAGGAGTTGAAAGGCGTGTGCCGCCTCATCAGTCCAAAGAAATCGTTGCCCTTTCCGCAACAAGGTAGTTATTGGGGCCGCAATGTCTGCAAAATGTGCAATAAACCTCCTATAAAAATTGGCAAAACCCAGAAATTTCTGAATATCTTTTACAGAGGATGGTTCTGGCCAATCAGCAATAGCACTGATTTTCTTTACATCCATAGTTATTCCTTGAGGTGACAGGCAGTATCCTAAAAAGTCCACCTTGTTGACATTAAAAGTACACTTTTCTAACTTAGCAAAAAGATGATTTTCTTTTAACTTTGATAATACTGCACGAACATGTTGGGTATGTTCTTCTGAGTTCTTGGAGTAAATGAGGATGTCGTCTATGTATACTATGACACAAACGTCGAGGAATTCGTGTAGGACCTCATTTATAAAGAACTGAAAGGCCGCAGGGGCATTACACAACCCAAAGGGCATTACTGTGTACTCAAATAAACCAAACTTTGTCTTGAAAGCTGTCTTCCACTCATCCCCCTCTTTTACTCGGACCAGGTGGTAAGCTCCCCGCAGATCTAGTTTAGTGTATACAGTAGAATGTCTTAATTGATCCAACAACACAGGTATTAGAGGAAGAGGATATTTATTCTTTATTGTAGCCTTATTTAGTCCTCTATAATCGATACACGCGCGCAGGGATTTATCCGGCTTCGGGATAAAAAAGAGTGGAGATGACACCGGAGATGTGGAATGACGGATGAACCCAGACTGTAGTAGGTCATCTAGGTAGGTTCTTAAGTATTTGGTTTATTCGTCAGTCAAAGCATATACTCTGTTATTAGGTAAAGGGGCCCCTGGGATAAGATCTATACGGCAGTCATAAGACCGATGTGGGGGCAGCACACTAGCCTTTACTGGATCAAAGACGTCTTTAAAGTCAGAATATTCAGGAGGGAGACTTGGTTCATCTTGTGTAACACTAGCACAGTGTAATACTGTGCTCTGTTCTGTACCTGCTTCTTGATAGCAATTGGTTCTACAGAAAGAGGAATCCAAAGTAACAGTTCTATTCACCCAATCAATTTTTGGGTTATGAGTTGTTAACCAGGGTACCCCGAGAATCAAACCAAAATTAGGAGTATCTATCAGATCAAACCTAATCACCTCTGTGTGCCCGTTCTGACAGACCATAACAAGTGGACTTGTTTGTTTTGTGATTAATCCAGAGGTCAATTCTGACCCATCCACTGCACATACTGCTTCTGGACAAGGCTTTAGGCACATAGGAAGTCCTCAGATTTCAGCTAACTTATTATCCACAAAATTTCCTGTCGCGCCTGAGTCCAGTAGGACAGGGAGAGAATGCTTCACTTGGGTAGTAACAATTAAAACGACCTGAATTATGAAATGTCTAGGTATGTGCGGTACCCTGAAGGCTGCAGCATTAGAGGTTTGATTAAGATGTTTTCTCGAACAAGTAACCTCTCCCCTTGTCGAGCTTAATCGTTTCCCGATTCAGTTGAGGAGGTGGAGGAAACAGCACCCTTTCGTGGAGTTTTAGGCTTTACTGGACATTCTCTGGCAAAGTGACCTGCCCTGCCACAATATAAACATAATTGAAATTTTCTCCTTCTTTCTTTTTCCTCTGATGTGAGTGGACCTCTGAGTGTCCCTATTTGCATAGGCTCTGGTTCAGGGAGTTTATTATCTGTGTCTTTCTTCTCGTGTCTAATAAAAGTTAACCGTGATTCCAGTTTGTATTTATCTCCCTTTCTTTCTCCTAGTCTATGTTCTAATTTCACAACTAAATCTACAAAGTCCGAATAGTCTTTTGGCAAATCAAGATATGAGCCAGCGCGTCTTTTAACTCGTCTCTCAAACCTTTATAAAAAAAGGGAGACACGCTTTTCTTCTGGCCAGTGTGTCTCGGTGAGTAAACGATTAAAACTAGTGAGATAGGTCAATAAATCCTTGTTACCTTGTTTAAGATTTAAAAGCTCATTATCACTTGCCTGCATGAAAGTGTGTTTTGCAAAAAGGCTGGTCATGGTACGTTTAAATTGATTCCAATTATGGAGGATGGGATCATCTCTATCCACGAAAGGAATTGACCAATTGGCTGCTGTGCCACCCAAATAAGACAAGACGAATGCCACTTTCGTATCATCAGTAGGGAACTGTTGTGGCTTACAAATGAAGTGTAATTGACATTGATTGATAAAAACATGGAATTTGTTACTATCTCCATGAAAACGTTCAGGTGCTGCTAAGGGCACAACATTAGGAACATTAACAGTAACCTCAACTGGGGAAGGCAAAGTTGTATGTTTTGATGGCGCCCCTGTCTCTGAGGAGGTTTTAAACAAAGGCGTAGAAGCTGTGTTCCACTGAGATCCCCTAAATTTATACCTGCTTAAATCCTGTTTTAAAGATGTATTCTCCATCTTTAATCTCTCTATTTCCTCTTGCACATGTTGCAAGATGCCAGACACTGATTCATTATGAGCCAAGTCCTCATTTAGGGCCTGCGCCATATCCGTGACGTCAATGCCCTCTATTTCTTCCCCGGTATTCATCGTCCACCAGAACTGACATTTTTTAAGGCTTGTGCTTCTGTCAAAGCCCAGCTCACCTGAGTTCTTGTTCAGTTCTGATGGAGGTTGAAGACAATCCGACCCCACCCTGAAACTGCTTGTTCCAGCACACTAGTTTTTAAACAGTGCACTAAGAACAGAAGCTCAAGGGAAGGGGGGAAGTGGATAACATAAAAAAGAGAGACAACACCGTTCTTGCGTTTCCACTGTTGAAGTGCTGCACAAATCTGCGGCCCTTTCTGACTTCTGTAGAAACTGGTGCCTAATGAAACATAAACAAAGAACAGATAAGTGCAACCTATTCCTAAATGGGTTTCTGACTATCCCTTTATTTATTAGAAATTCTCTTCTAAAAGTACCTCTTGGATCCTGGTCTCTAGTTTCCAGGTTTGGAATGTGTTACTGCTCTGGGATGTGTTTTCTATTACTGTAAAGCTTCTAAAACATTAAACAAATACCGTTATCAGAATTACCAATATCAAACATTCATCATAATATAACTAAAGCCTAAATTCCCAATAGCAGACTCACTTTTCCCATATTTCCAGAATCTTTTATAAAACAAATACTGTACTTTTACATCAAAATACAGCATGTAATTTGTGCAAGTCCTTGATTTACTGTTTGCCTTGCTGTTAATGGTTTCCACTGTTCGATTCTTAAAAGTTCCATGAGAAAAAACAATGTTTGCTTCACAAAGTTCTGCAAAATATTCTTGTAACAAAGAGTTTGAATCACAATGTTCGTGGAAGGTATTTCGTTTCAAATTGTCTATACACGAATCCAGAAATTGTTGTCAAAGTTCTTTCAGGTAATAAAAGGTTTTGCACTTACTTGTTGCTGGCAAGAGATACTGATCAGTCTAACCTTGTCTTCTTTCTTTTTTGCAGGTTACTCATAGGAGAGAGGCTGAAGCAAGGAGGAACCGGAAACCGGAAGAAGGAAGAGCCAGAAGCTGCGCCCATTGAAGTAAATGAAAGTCTGTAAAGAGTAGGAGTGCCAGCGCCGAGGAATCTGTTCTCAGGTAAGCGGGAGGTAGACGAGCACAAGCACTGGGTGAGGCTCGGGGGATGCCTTTTATAGACAGGGCTGGGTGTGGTTTGAAGAGCTGGGTGTGGTCCTCACATGCTGCACATGTTCTTGGAAGGTGTGCAGAGCTGGGTGTGGTTTGAAGAGCTGGGTGTGGTCCTCACATGCTGCACATGTTCTTTGTAAGGTGTGCAGAGTTTCAGTTATTATACAAATGAGTTGGATTAACACATGGCCTAGGGAGGAGTATTTTAAAGAAGCCTTGGTAAAAGCAAGGCCCAATGTGTAAACAAAACAGCACATTAAACAACATACACAGAAGCCTAGGGGGGGGAAGGTGAGATAACAAGAAAGGCTTTCAATAGTAAGTTTAAAAGGGAGCTATTACAGAACCCACTAGTGCAGTGAGAGGGGACATGCTCTTTGCTGTGTACAAACCCTAACAGATACCCCCTATCACATGATTTTCCGCAATTGATCTTACGCAGGTCAGGGGGGCTTCTGGTGAGTATGGAGCTCTGGTGTGCGTTCGCTTTAGGTATTGTTCCCAGCAGTAACGTGATGCCTCCCATTCCACCGGCAGCGGTCTATTCTGTTTCTTGGGGTTTAGTAATATGCCCAAAATTCTATCTCGAGAGCAGTGGAGAGGGGCTCTCAGGGCCTCTCCCACTGGGGGTGCCCTGAGAAATCATGCCAGCCACTGGAGTTGGCTCGCCCAATAGTATAATTAGAAGTCGGGAACGGCTATACCACCCTCTGCTGTTGATCTTTGGAGGGTGCGCAACGCAATCCTATGTCTGCCGGTTCCCCATATAAATCCTGTAATCAAGGACGTGATTGTTTTAAATACTACCCTCGGAATTATGAGTGGAATGGTTGCGAAGTAGTATAACACTCTAGGCAGCACTATCATCTTAATCAACGCAACTCTCCCAGTGACCGCAAACGGAAGTGTCTGCCAGAATACCATGCTGTTTTTGATATTCCTAATCGTGCTCTGTATGTTCCCCTCCAGTAGTTCTTCAGCAGAATGATAGATATTAACCTCTAGGTATTTGAATGTGGACGGGGACCACGGGAGGCCCTGATTATCCGTTGGTTCGCTGATGCCCCTGGTAGCCGGAAAAATGGACGACTTCCCCCAATTAATCCGGAGCGCGGATGCTGCACCAAAGTTGTCTAACATTGTCATTGCTCCCGGCAGGTCGGCCTCTACATTCTGGAGAAAAAGTAACATGTCGTCCGCATATAGTGCAATGTGATGCGTCCGGGCATTGATTGTGATGCCTTTAAAACCTTTGGGATCTAGCCGACTGGGCGAGAGGTTCAACCGCCAATGCAAAAAGTAAAGGTGACAGCGGACAGCCCTGTCTGGTGCCCCTACCTATGACAAAAGAAGGGGATATTGTACGGCCTGTGCGCACTCGCGCCGTGGGGTTTGTATAAAGAAGCCTTGTCCATTTGACAAAACCTTCCCCCAGTCCCAGCTGCAGCATGACTCGTTCTAAGTAGTCCCATCGCAGGCTATCAAAAGCCTTCTCGACATCAATCGAGATGATCACTGCTCTAGATGCATCAGAAGGCATGAAGGAGTGAAATCAATCGTCGAATATTTTGGGCAGTGCTACGCTGTGGGATAAATCCCGATTGGTCCTGATGGATTAACGAGGACATGTGCGGTAGAAGTCTATTAGCTAGCAACCTGCTTAGTATTTTATAATCTAAGTTCAACATTGATAGTGGGCGGTATGATCGAACGTCCGTGGGGGATTTGGGGGGTTTCAAAAGAGGAATCATTATGGCTTCCGTAGTGGAGGGAGGCAAGCCATTGTTATGCCATGCCTCCACATATGGTGTGCTGAGCTGGGGAGCCAATGCATCCTGGTACGTAAGGTAAAACTCCAGGGGGAGACCATCCGCTCCCGGGACCTTGCCCCTGGCCATACTTTGAATTGCAGTCTTTATTTCTGTAAGTGATATGGGCGTCGCCAGGGATATTCTATCCTCCCCTCCCAGTGTTGGGAGGTTGAGGTTTCCCAGTTCTTGTAATTGAGCGTCGCTAAGTACTTCAGTGGGGGGGGGGCATATAGCTCCGAGTAGTATTCAAGAAAGGTAGCATTGATCTCCTTCTGCCCATACACTTCAGTACCCAGGGTAGCCTCCAGCTCTACCACTATGGATTGATGCTGAGGTGGTTTATCCAACCAGGCGAGGAGGGCACCTGCCCTGTCACCCTCCGCGTGTTGCCTCTGCAAAAATTGCTTGTAATCGAAACGAGACAGTCTAATGTTAGCTTCCGCTATTCCAGCCCTCGTCTCTTCTAGTTGTGCTGAGAGGTCGGGCTGTGCCGGGTGTTTGCGTTCGAGATCTCTAAGGGAATTCTCAAGATCACCTAGTTCAGTCTCCAACACCTTGCGTACTCCTACAGTCGTGCTAATACAATATCCCCTGACCACTGTTTTAAAGGATTCCCATTCGATGGATCTGGACGAGGCAGTTTCAGCATTGTTCCTAAAGAAGTCAGTGATCTGCGTACTCAGTAGAGCCTTAAAAGCCTCGTCCTCAAGTGACTCTGCTCTTAGGCGCCAAGTGGAAATCAAAGGTCTCTCGCCGCACCAGGTCAAAGAAATTAGTAAGGGATTATGCTCTGAGATGGTGCGGCCAAGATACTCGGCCTTCGCCACCACAGATTGCACCTCCGGAGATGCCAAAAAGGTGTCCAGTCGTACGTGCAGGTCGTGGACTGCTGAGTAAAAAGAGTATTCTCTGTTGAGGGGATTAAGTTTGCGCCAACAGTCCGTCAGTTGCCAGTGTCTCTGCCACTGCCGAAAGTGCAGTGCTGTTTTATGGATTGCAGATTGCAACAATGGTGGGTGCGATCTGTCCATTGAGGCATCCGTTACACAATTAAAGTCCCCTCCTATTAGTGTGGTGCTGGTGAGGAGCGTGCTCATGACCAGCGATAGTTGATCTAGAAATCTCCCCTGTTCGTGATTTGGGTCGTATAGTCCTGCAATGGTTACCTCCCTCCCGTCCAATCTACCAGAAATCACTACATATCTCCCTTCCGTGTCAATCAAGGTATGGAGAACCTGCAATGGAACACCTGGTCGGATCCATATCAACACTCCCCTCGTGAACGCCGAGTGGACAGTGGTGAAGATTTGTCCCCTCCAGCGCTTTTTCAGGGCTTTAACCTCCTGCTCTAATAAATGGGTTTCTTGCAAGATAGCTATGTGCACTCCCCTTCGTTTAAGGAAATTGTGAACTCTGTACCTTTTGGACATGTTATTTAGGCCCCTAACATTCCATGTAATTATCTTGTATTCTGTGGCCATAATTTAAGGAGGAGCGTAAAGGCAGACTGCCAACGCCGCTCTGTTATTACTAATGAATGTACCTATCTAGATCAGTAATCTAAGGTGTGAACTGTCTGTGCCGTGAAGTAGATGTGCATGATGTACCCTTAAAACAACAAAAACAAAATCAAAACCCCTTTGCAACTCCCTCTCCCCAGGACCGGTACCTACAACTCTCCCCGTCCAAACCATTACAACTATTGTAATCTTAATTATCAACCTATTGGAAGGAGGTGCGCCAGAGACCAAGAGGTAGCTCTCCGGACCATTCCCCAGGCCCGACCACATGGAATGTGCCGGTTAGGAAGTGTTATCCAGGGTCATATCGTCATGTATTCGCGGGTGGGACCCAGCATGCCCCCCAAACAAAGCGAGGTTCTCCCACAGGCGCCAGCTCACTTGCCAGCTTGTTCCTTCAGTGAGGTCATATAAGCTTGTCCGCTGTTCTTGGGGTGATTGGTGGCAAGCCGATAAGAGTGTCTCGGGAGGATGCTGAGGAGTGTTCGCAGCTTGAATCGACATCCGATGTAGCATCCGGGGTCCGACGTGTGTGGAAGTCTTCTCCGCTCAGCGCTGCTGCTGTTTCCACCGCATCACGCATCTCCCGAAGGGACTGATGTTTCGATGGGGCCGCCTCTGTGGTCTTCTTCCGAGATCTACTACGTTTCTTCCCGGGGTTTCGAGATGGTCTATCGTGGGCTGATCTGCAGTGGATGTTCAGTGATTCAAGCCAATCCGTCGCCGATTGAGGGATGAGAAAAAAATTAGTCCTATTATCGTATTCCACTCGGAGTTTAGCCGGAAAGAGCATGGCATATTTTATACCATGCTCACGCATGGTACGTTTTACTGCAATGTAGGATGCCCTCTGTGATTGCGTCTCTCTTGTAAAGTCAGGGAATATCATGACTTTTTGACCGTCCAATTGTATCTCTCCTTGCTGGCTGGATTGTGACAGTACATCGTCCCTATCCTTGTGGTGGAGTAATCTGGTGATTATCGTCCATGGCCTGACTCCCGGTGGAGGGGGTCCGCCAGGGACTCTGTGGGCTCGTTCCACTGCAAAAAACGGTGAGAAGCCCTCTGGGGCCACCGTGTCTCTAAGCCACTGTTCCAAGAACGTTTCTATATTGGCTGCGACGGATTCTGCTCCCTCCAGAACCCCTACCAGTCTGATGTTGTTCCGTCGGGCTCAGTTCTCGGCATCTTCCGTCCTTGCTTCCAATGTTTTTAGCCGGGTGGCCAGGTCTTTAACTTCTGAGGATGAGGTTTTGTGTGCCGCTAAAACCCCCGTCAGCGTACTCTTGTGCAAACCCACCATTTCCTTTAGTTTACGGTGATCATCTCGTAATAGGGAAAGGTCTGTGGTAAGGTTGTCAATCTTGCGTTCAAGTGCTTTGCGGGAATCTTTAATGGCCAGCATCAGTGTCCAGAGTTGTTCCTTGTTGCTCGTGTCCAGCTTGTGATTCCCTGGCGGGTGTTGGGGGCGGATTCCCAGTGGGCAAGGAATTCCCCGCTGAAGGCTTGTCGTGTTTTTTGGGTTTTACCATTGTAATAGGCATCAGGTAGGCAATGGCCGCTCAAATTTGTAAAAGGTGGTACCGTTCGTCAATGTCGTCCAACCTGGGTGTCGCTTGTCCCCAGTCCCGGTATTCTCACATGGAAAGCCCTGTAAGATGTTCTCTGTTTTGGGTGGCTTGTCCACGAGGGGGTTCTCCCACAGTTATGCACGTGCTGGCCGCCGGCTAGGGCAGCCCAAGAATGTAGAGAGGCACGGCTAAAATCTCACCTCCTGCCGGGCATCGGTTGACGGCATCAGCTTAATGTTCTGGCAGCAGGGGGGAGTGCCGCACCGATGTCCCCGATCCCTCCCTCCAACTGAGCATCCGTTGTGCAAGATATCATGGATTTCTGGGGTGCATGAGGACACGGTCTCCGACTCCTCCCAATGTGCCAGCATCAACTCCCGACTCAGCAGGCGGCCTTCACACTCTCTCTGGTCTCGCGGCAGCCGGGGACCCAATCCGTCGAAGCCGCCTCTCTCCGACTCGAAGCCCCAGGGACTCTGCACCTCATCCGCTCCCCCCCACGCTCCCCAAGGTCCGCTGGTGTTCCGCTTCGTGTCTTTACTCTCGCCGCTGGGGGCAAAGGTGCTCGTACCCCCGGTGCTCCTCGATGGATGGTGTGGGGGTCCTCACCTCCACAGGTCCGCTGCACTCCCCCAGCCGAGGGCCGCGGCCGCGACGGGCTCACTGCTCCGCCGTGGCCGCCATTTTGGATCGCGGCAGCTGCGGAGTTGACGGGGCGATTTTCGGGCAAAATACACCTCGAAATAGGGGCGCCGCTGTCCCCACTCGTGCCGCTTGTTCTCCGATCACTTCTCTTTCATTTTCAGGGCCTCCGGTCGTTATTATGGCAGGATTTATGCTTCGGGCCTGGTTTGGGGCCCGGGAGCATCGCACTATGCGTGCAGCTCCATCAGCCTCAGGCCACGCCCCCACTCTGTGTTTTTCTTACTTTTATTTGTAATGGTTTTAATTAACTGATCAATAAAATCAACAATGACAATGGAAAAAATACTATAAGAGATGGTGCATTATTGTGTGTATTTCTTTGTGGCTCTGTGTTATTCCACTGTAGAGCAATGTTGCACTCTCCCCACAAATCATTTGGAACCACAATATCAAAGAAAGTGTTCAAATCAGTCCACAGCACTTTTGAAATCGTCACCAATCTATTGACTTGTGTGTAACCCTGCATAGGATTCTCTCTCAACTTAGGAGTACTATTCATAAATGTGGCAAGATCTCACTTACTCTATGGCACATGAACACACCCTCTACCTGGTATCTCTCTCAATGGATAAGCCAAAGTTTCTCCTTCATCTGGGGGACCTAAAGGTAGCTTTTCTTTTACTACAGCTTCCTCTGATTGTTTCTTTTTCTTTTCATGTTTCTTTGTCCATTTGCTTCAAAAATCACTCCTTTCACGAATGCATTATACTAATTCAGTAATGCGTAATCACATTCCGGAAAAAGGCATTGTTTCAATAGCCTCATCACCTAATTGCGCTCCGAAACGTTTCTGCAATGAGACACTTTTTAAAGCGTCAACTTCACATTTCTTGGCCAATTCAGACAATTTATCATGTGTAGCTGCTGCACAACTAGGGGCAGATATTTGGAAAGTGGTGCTGCAACTAGTGCAGCACCACTTTTCTTGCACCCCTTTGCATCCCCCCAGGCTCCCACTTGTGCGCCGTATTTAAAATATTTTTTTGATGCTAGTTTAGCGCTTTGGAAGACTAGCATAAAAAATGTTGAAGCTAATCCTGCAAAACGCCCCAAGGCCCATTGAAACCAGTGGGATCCTCCTTTTAATGCCTGCTGTGAGCAGGCATTAAAAAATCCCGCAATAAGTGATGCAAAGAAATTTCTTAGATTTCTTTGCACCATTTTTTTAACCCCTCTATTGGGGGCACACCCCCTAGCATACCTTATGCCTGGTGCAGACATAATGTGGCGCAAGGTGTTACAAAGTGGTGCAATGCATGCATTGCACCACTTTGTAAATATTGTGTGGCGGTTTTAGCCTTCCAACGCCACATTAGAGTAAAAGAAATGATGCTAATGTGGCATTAGAATGGTGCTATGCCCTCTTAAATCTGGGCTCTAGTCTTTACTCAGATAAATCAGTTCTTTTTCTTGAATCATATGTGCCAGATCTAAACATCCTTTAATTATTTCTTCTAGTTCCATTTTCAATCTCGGTCATTTAATGGTCTTTCTTTCTCTGTCTTCTGTATAACCTGATATTCTGCATTTTCTGTCTTTTCATTTCCTGCTGTTTCTTCAAACCATGGAGAAAAATCCCATCTTCAAATAAGTTTGTCTTGCCTTATGCTATATGTGTCATAAAGACAATCTTTCTCCCTTCTCTCAATGACTGAACAGTTTGCGGTGGTATCCAAGCAACAATTTGAGAGTTCTGCATTGTCGGGATAAACCCTGGCTAGCTTCTCCTCCAACAGCTCCTTAAACCACAGTACTTGGGGTGATATTAATTGGAGTAATTGATGTGCAAATCTCTACTGGCTGTGCTGGTATTAATCTATCAACATGTGCTGGAACAATACAATAGAAGCAGTAACACCTGGCAGCATCACTTCTAATGCAGTCTCATTTCAGACAGACACAATATTCTATTCAACAGGTTGTACAACAGGCTGTGTCACAACAAGCTGTGTCATCTGTAATTGTCTTTCAATATGAATTACATTCAAGTCAACAGGAGGAGTGGCCGCTGTCACATTAGAAGTCGAAGCACTCTCAGTATTTGTCACGGGGACACATATAATGGTGGACCGCAAATAATAATGCAGCCACAATTTCATCCACAATTTCATCCCCTGAATCACTTTCGGAGTGTGATTTGATCTTTATATTCCTGTGCTTTATTCTTTTTCAGTTTCTCAGACTTTTTATCAGTGATTACTGGGTACAGTCTAGCTCTTTCAACTACAGCTTACCTCCATCTTTGCTGTTGCTCATCCCGTTGAGCATCTACATAATTATGCATTGCTTTCCTTGCCCTGTTTGCTTTTTCTCAGTTTCTTTAATATGAGCCATTGTCCCCCAAGCATTTCATGCTTCATGTTGTGCAGTTCTAGGCAGTGTCTTAATTTCGTACAGCTTCTCCCTCAACATATCAACATATCAATTATTCTCAATTCAAATGTACCATATCTCAGAAAGCTCAGTGAGCTTGCACAACATTTCACTATTTCAGATTAATTCAACAAGTGGCAAACAATTCAATTCAAATCTTCAGTGTTTTGATTCTATTCCATATTCGTCAATTTCTTAGTAAGCCTGTCTCCTAATCTCAGCCCAGCTCTTTGCACCAATCAACCAATCACTACATGACTCTTCACACAGACAAAGCAATCACTGCGCAGTGTTTCACACCAAGCAACCAATCTCAGAATGGCGCATTTTGACACAATTATTCACTCCTTGCAGCAGTTTTCCTTCCTTCCCAATTTTCTCATAGACACACACATATACAACTCCAAGTAAACATAAAATAAGCAATCTTTGTCTGCTCCTCTAAGGTAAACAAAAAGAACAATTCAATAACTAAACTTTTTGGGTTTTTACACCCTCTGACTTTTCTTATGCAAAAAGATTTTCACACTCACGAATGAAATCTCGACCAGCAGGAAATCACGCTAATCACAGCAGCGCCACCTTTTCACCTTTGCATAACATGTTCCACTAACAATAATCAATATTAGTGCATTCACAACAAATTTTTACATTCCCTTTCTCAATTTTGCAGATGACGGTACCTCACAACCTTCGGCACAAATCTTAGCAGACAAGAAAACCATAAATCAACTCCTATTTATCTATTCCGGGATCTTGGACTACTTCTTTGCCCAACAATGTCTTCAACTTCTTTACAGCATAAACATCAACAGTTCATTCAACACACATACACCAAGTTCTTGGATAAAATTACAATAGCCAAAATAATTATGACGCATAACCCTATTGATACTCACACCTCCAATTCTGCAACTGCCTTCGAAACCGCACTCTGTCAATCTTCTACAAATTTGAGCTTTTTTTCTATGGGACATGGGCATCCCTCCATATCAGGGTAAAATAATTACAGGTTCCCTTTCTCATAATGTAACTGTCCTGTCGCTACCAACTTTGCTGTAGGGGGATCTCAGTTAAATATCGGTTCATGAGGTAAGGCTTCCGACTCATCGAGGAGAAACCCCTGTGTTCTGGACTGTGTGGCTCTGTGACATTAGATGAGATTAACCAGGAGTTATGTATCAAATAAATAATCAATAATGTGCTTTTTCTTTTCAGTCAATAATAAGTATAGGTGTGAGTATAAAAGCTTTAGTTATCGTTGCATCTTTATTGAAATCAGCATATGACAGGAGAGTGGTAAGGGTGTAGGTTGTACTGGTGGTGCATTTTAGAGCACACTGTTGAAAATATATTACTAAAGCAAGGTCATTTACAGAAAGCACATCACCCATTAAAATGGCCACTAAATTACTAATAAAATTATACTGTGCACGCATGATAATGTGTGGAAATTATGTTCCAGTAAATATTTATTATCTGTGCATCATTTTGATTACATTTTAAATTCTTGTTTTTAATTTTTATATTTATTAATAGTGTTTTGTATATTGTGCTTTTATGGTATTTTGTACCGAAATAAAGCTGAATTAAATTGATTTGTTGATATTTATACAATTCAAGCTTTGTTGTGGTAGAAAAAATATAACCTTACAGTTTCTCCTTTTACACTCAAGCAAGCAAGATTGTAACATAGTTAACATTACAGAGTCCTCTCACTTTGCAGTCAGAGAAAGAAAAGTAAACAGCAATATTTATGTTAAAAGAATAAGCAGCAGTGTAAGACAGGGCCTAACATTTGACCTCTGTGACAAGATAAAAACACAATTTAATGCCATCTTTATTGCTCATGTACCTTCTGAAGACTAGCATGGTTGCTTCGGGGGTACGGGAGCACCCATGCACCCATACACTACTTCAAACTCCTATGGCCAGGTTTCTGTTTGAAAGTTGGAGACCAAATGAATGAAGCTTCGATTATAGCTCATTTGAGGATTCTAAGTGACATCAGAGACAACATGAGCTTCAATCTCTGTCTCCTTTGAAAATTTCAATGCAAGATATCAAATTAATATCATAATGAAAAATAATGCCAATGTGTCGGCTGGAGCCAGACGTGTCTCAGTAATAGAAATGTGAGAGTGCAACTGGCGGAGTGATGCACTGCGTATATCTGTACATTTGCATTTTAATAAGGCAAACTAGAGAAGTGTCATGCATATTTAGTTAACGTATAATGTCAGCAAATCTGAATATAAAGAACATTGAATTAAGGATATGAAAGGCCTGCTACTTAAACTGTGTCAAATGTGTATTTAAATTGAGATCACATCATGGAAGAAGGCTGGTGTAGGCAAATTCTTTCTTTAATGAAAATAGGTTTTCTTTGTGTCAAGCAAATAAACTTCAAGAGAGAAAATGGATAATTTATTGGACATCTGGTCTTGCGGCTAATTTGCAAGCTTCACAACAGGGAGACACGTTCCAAACCTGACTTCCACTGTAGATTCATGAGTGGGAAATCACTGTCCATCTATCCTGAAGACTACCATCTACTAAAACACGGAGTGCCTAGATGCAATTCAATGTGCTCTTTAAAAGAGTCTTCAGGCCAGATGTACGACCATTTCCTTTTGCGACTGACCAATTGCGAACTTTTGCAATTCACAATTTGGGAGTCACAAAAGGAAATTTAATAATGTGTCACAGACACATTTAGCAATTCCCAATTTAGTTGCATTTGACCTGTCTCATCAATATTCATAAAGCAGGTTGCAATTTGTTCTCAATTCACAGATAACACGGGGATTGGTGACCTCGTGGGGAGATCAGACCACCATGCCTGTGTTTGCTTTTAAATAAAGCAACTTTTTTTAAAAATGCAGCCCATTTTACTTCAAGGCAAATAGGATGCATTTCAAAAATAAAAATATTGGCACGCCCCTTCTTAATAGTGACTCGCAAACCATATTTTGCGAGTCAGTAATAGGTTAGTGACTCACAAAATAGGGTTTTTACATGCCAGAGGCCATTTTAGCGGTCGCAAATGGGCCAAATCTCCTTTTGCGACTGCTAATCACAGTTGCACATCTGGCCCCTCATTCATTCTCCGAAAATGTGAAAACAGTGTAATGCAATTCCACTAAGCTATTTAGCCATTTAATCATGGTAGGTATGCTAGCTTAGTCTGAGGATACATTTATTTTATATGTTGGAATATTGCAGGCAGAAACCAAAGAAAGTTGGTATTTCATTTTAGGAAACCTGTTAAAGTAAATAATACTGTTAACCAATTGTTTAATATACTCACCAAAAAAAGGGACAATTTTGGGAAATAAGCTTGTCTACAGATCACATTGTGGGCCTAATAGTGGAAATTATTACTTTTTATGTCAATTTCAAATGGATGACATGTTTTGATTTTGCATAAATCAAAGCACGTCATGAAAACTGCAACAATGGAAACATAGGAGGTTCAAACTTGCCCTAGTTTTAAAGAAATTCACACAGAAAGTTATTCATTTTTTGCCATTGGTTGCTGGTGGGACAACCACTACTTATTTTAGGGGACTGGGACTTTTTTGGTCCCTCCAGTACGTGTCTGTCCATCGGCCCTGTGGAAAATGCTCTTTATGACAGCTCACCAGTGTTGTGCAGCCAGTGCTGAATTGTTTACACAACACTATTGGGCAGCCATTCACACCTGTGACCTGCTAACCTGTTCAAACCTTTTGTTCGGTCTGAATCCTGCCTCATCAGGCCTGCCATGCTAGCCCCAGACTCTTGCAGTACCTAGTTTGAGGTAGTGGTTGCAAATGGGGGTCCACTGTCATTGAGGTTTTTGGGACCAGCATTTATTTTTCCTGGTCACAACTTTGACCCAGATCAAGAGAGAGGAAAATTCAAAAGGAGGAAAGAAGGAGGAAGAGAATGACGGAAAAACAGTGGCAAAGGGAGAAAGCAGGGATGAAAAAAACCTACAGGGCTGAGATAAAGAGGAGGGGGAAGTCTGGTGGTGGATGAAAGAGGCATGAGATGGATTCTAGACTATGCAGCCATGGTATTCAGCAGCACCCCCTACCATTTATAGCATCTCTACTGGTTTCTACACAAAACTTTGGTCCTCAGCAATTATTCATCTATAAATTAGGACAGGTCACTTGCCTTTGCACCATTGCTGTGTTTCTTGACCTTTGATAGACAGAGAGTGCCCCACTCCAATGCGTGGCAGTAAGTCACACTGCTTTCTTCTGCCATCTCTAGCTTCATGAGTCAGGCACCTGAAAGAGACCCTGAAGCCATGGGTCACTGAAGGTCAGTGAAGGAAGGGCTCCTGCAGCAAACTGTGGGCCTGGAGATTTTTTTTTCTTTGATGTAGGAGTTTGAATAGATTGTGGATGAATCAGTGGGTAAGCACAGCTGGAATTCTAGAAACTTTGGGCCTGATTTAGAGTTTGGTTGGAGGAGTTACAAAGTAACGGATATTTCATCTGCCTTATTGCAAGTGCCAAGGAATATTAAGCGGCCAAGCAATCCATCACGTTTGTGAAGGAGTAACCCTTCTGCCAGACTATAAATAAGGCCTTTGTAGGGTTGAGTGCAAGGCGCTCTGTCCCTGGTGTAATCTCTCTATGGGCTTTTAACCACACCCATCACTTTGGTTGGTTTGTGGGCTTACCTTTTAAGATTTGTTTGATTTAATTAGTGAAAGACATGCATACGTCATGCCTTTTCCGGAGTTTAGCCCGCTTCGAGTGCACTGGCCAACTACTGAAAACATACAAGGTCCATGTTTTCGGTATGTTTTCTGGACTACTTTTTCCTCATTATTTCGTAGGCAGCGCGATCTCACTTGGCACTAGTCCAGCGCTTTGCATGCCATTGACCCATTTACTTGGATATTTGCACTTTTGCCGGTTACATGGATAATTGCACTTTTGCAGGTTACATGGATAATTGCACTTCTGCAGATACGTTTCACTTCGAGCAAACTTCTGTTTGCTTTTTTGTGTCTTCTTTGTGCTCATGGCGGCCTTCGGCTCGCTTATGTGAAATTGTTTTACTTTTCATTTTCATTTTATGTGGCAAGAAAAGTCTGGTTAGTTTTGTGGAACTGTTTTACTTTTTAATTTCAGTTTATGTGGCAAGAAAAGTCTGGTTAGGAGTTTACAATGCTAATAGCTGTAACTCGAGCAAAAGCAAGGCCCCTTGCATTGCAAATGTGTAACGCCGCGCTCTGACGCCGCGTCTCTTTCTGTCCTCGTGGGTGGAACGCGCTACCGATGTTCGGAGCGCCGTTCCCCGCGTTTTTTTACTATGCTTTCTGGGAAGCATATATTTCCCTCCCGGTCGCGCTACACTTACTTGTAGCCCTTTTTTTCTTCTTTTGTTGTTGGTGGTGGGTTTTTGTTGGTCCTTTTGCCTGTCTCTATCCATGTTGTGTCCATCTTGTCTTCTTCGTGTTTTTGTCCCAGCATGCTCTGTTTTTCTTTTATACTACTTTCTTTTTCCTATACTGGTTTATGGGCTTTTACCAATCCAAGATGGTGTTACTTCCTTTTCCTGTGATGTCACTTCCCTTTTCTCAGTAAATAAGTCAGTCAGTCTTGTTCCTCCTTGCGTTGCAAACACTTCCTTCTGGTTGTGCTGTTCGCTCCTGTTCTTTGTTCCTGCTTTTTTGCCTTGGGAGATTTTTGCCTGTTCTTTATTCCTGCTTTTGCCTTGGGAGATTTTTGCCTATTCTTTGTTCCTGCTTTTGCCTTGGGATATATTTGCCTGTTCCTTTTTTCCTTACCTTTTACCCTGGATATTGCCTATTTTTGTTTCCTGTTGTCAAGTCCTGTTTTTTCTTGTTTTCCTTCAGGAGTTCCTGTTAGAGGTTTTTTCCCCAGTGTTGGTTTTTTTTTCCCTCTGGGACTCCTTCTGGAGGGTACGGTCTGCTTTGGCGTAGCCTGTCAAGCGGCACCGTGGCTACTGGAAGGGGTCGCCCTTATCTGGGAGTATCCAGGACCTGTAGAAGACTTGGGGGCATATTTATACTCCGTTTGCGCCGGAATTGCGTCGTTTTTTCAATTTCGACGCAAAACTAACTCCATATTTATACTTTGGCGGTAGACGCGTCTAGCGCAAAAGTCCATGGAGTTAGCGTCATTTTTTAGCGTGGACACCTACTTTGCGTTAATTATATGCAAGGTAGGCGTTCCCGTCTAAAGAATCGACTCCGAGGCATGTGCGTCGGATTTATACTCCCGGGCAAAATTCACGCCCGGGAGTGGGCGGGTCATAAAAAATGATGTACGGCCGCTTTTGCAACGTTTTTTTGTGCCTGCAAAAGGCAGGCGTTAAGGAACCTGTGGGCTCTGAAGGAGCCCAGAGGTGCCCTCCCATGCCCCCAGGGACACCCCCTGTCACCCTTGCCCACCCCAGGAGGACACCCAAGGCTGGAGGGACCCATTCCAGGGACATTAAGGTAAGTTCAGGTAAGTGTTTTTTTTTTTTTTTTGTGGCATAGGGGGGCCTGGGTGGCATTTGTGCCCCCCTACATGCCACTATGCCCAATGACCATGCCCAGGGGACAGAAGTCCCCTGGGCATGGCCATTGGGCAAGGGGGCATGACTCCTGTCTTTGCTAAGACAGGAGTCATTTCTATGGAGGTTGGGAGTGAAAAAAAATGGCGCAAATCAGGTTGAGGCGAAAAAATTGCCTCAACCTGACTTGCCCCATTTCTTGACGCCCAAGCCCCATATCCCCCTACGCCGGCGCTGCCTGGTGTACGTCGTTTTTTTTAACGCACACCAGACGGCGCCGGCAGCTAACGCCGGCTAACGTCATTCAATAAATACGGCGCCCGCATGGCGCTTCAGAATGGCGTTAGCCGGTGCTAATTTTTTTGACGCAAAACTGCGTTAGGGCAGTTTTGCGTCAAAAAGTATAAAAATGACCCTCAGTGTTCTCTGATATAGTGAATCAATATGTAGTCACTTATTTGGATGATATCTTGATATATTCCTGTGATCCTGAGCACCATGTAGATCATGTCCTGCAAGTCCTGGAAAGACTCAAGAAATAAATCTGAAGTAAGGTATCTCAGGTTTTGTATTAATCAACACAGAATATCCATGGATCCTGACAAGGTCAGTGCCAGATTATATTCTCCAACGTCCATTAAAGGAACGCAATGTTTTCTTGGTTTATCAAACTTTTATCGTCAGTTTATTCAGAACTTTGCCCACCTACTAGTTTCATAACACAAACAATTAAGAAAGAGAACCTGAAGAAGGGTTTCATTTGGACCAAGGAGGCTGAATGCGCGTTTCAAGAATTAAAGACAGCCTTTACCCAAGCACCCGTGTTGCGTCATCCTGACAATACCAAGAAATTTATCGTTGTGACTGATGCCTCAGACAGAGCTATTGGAGCAGTTCTGCTGCAGAATCAAGACAATGATGGATTGGAACATCCTATCTTTTATCTGTCTCATATCCTATCAGAGGCTGAACAAAATTATTCTGTGCTGGAACGATAACTACTCGCTCTCAAAGTAGCTTGTAAAGAATGGAGGCATTTCCTGATGGGTTCCAGAGAGCCTTTTGAAGCTAGGACTGATCACCGTAATCTCCAGTGTCTTCGGAGCTTTCAGTGTCGCAACAGTCGTCAGGCTCGATGGGCTTTCTTCTTTAGCCAGTACAATTTCGTGATCACGTACATACCGGTTCCCAGAATTTAGTGGCAGATGCCTTGTCCCGCACATATCCTGACATAGCCCAGAACTCCTCTCCACATCTTATTGAGTCTAGCAGAATCATCGGAGCTACTCAATCTTTTCAAGAACGCATTCAATCCGAGTACCGGTTTCTGTCTGCTTCAGAATGGGATAGAGTGACTCCTTTTTTGCAGAAGAAAGACAACTACTTCTATCATCAACATGCTTTTTTCCTACCTACCAAGAAAGTGCAGACAGAAGCTCTGCAAATGTGCCATGATTCTCCTACAGCAGGTCATAGAGGTATCGGGAAGACCCAAGAGCTGCTTCAGCGATCTTTTTGGTGGCCTTCGCTAAAGACAGACACTGAAACCTATGTGTCAGCATGCCCAGTCTGTGCCCAGACTAAGACACCCCGAACTAAGGTGGCAGGTTTATTAAGACCTTTACCAGTTCCTTCCGCTCCTTGGTGTACTCTATCCACGGATTTCATATGCTCTCTACCTACCTCCTCTGGTAACCAAGTAATCATGGTGACCGTATATTCATTCACCAAGATGGCCTATTTTTCAGCCTTGAAGAAACTACCAACTGCCCCAGAAATGAGTCGCATTTTTCTACTGGATATTTTTCACCTCCATGGTCTTCCTCAAGAGGTCATTTCGGACAGAGGGCCTCAATATGTATCACGTTTCTGGAGAGCCTTTTGTGCCTTCTTTAACATTGAGATTTCTTTATCCTCGGGTTTCCATCCACAAACGAATGGCAAACTGAACGAATGAATCAAGAACTTCAGCAGTATCTGAGATGTTACTGTAATTCCACACAAAGCAATTGGTCGGAATATCTTGCTCTTGCCGAGTTCTCCTATAACAACACAATACATAGTGCGACCAAGACCACACCCTTTTATTGTACTTATGGATTTCATCCGAGGACTTTCACTACTGTTTCTCGAACATCCTCTTCTGTGCCTGCAGTCACTTCTTTTTCACGACAGATCCGTTGAATCCAGGGCCTACTTCACACAACTCTCCTAGCTTCAAAACAAGCTATGAAGCAAAAGGCGTGTCATTATCGGCAAGCCGCACCTTTGTATCAAGTGGCCCACAAGGTATGGCTTTCTTCCAGATTTCTACCATCCCGGTTTTCCACCAATAAGTTCAAACCACGTTTTTATGGACTCTTTCGAATTTCGCACATCCTGAATCCTGTAGTTGTGCGTCTCCGCTTACCTCATACCTGGAGGGTTCATCCTGTTTCCCATGTGTCCCAGTTAAAACCCTTTGTTCCTGATCCTTACCATCGCCAGTTCCAACGTTCACCTCCTCTTTCTATCAACGGACAGCCTGAGTATGAAGTCCAGGAGATCTGTGATTCCAGAATTTTTTGACGCAAACTACAGTTTTTGGTCCATTGGAAAGGATACCACCTCAGTGACTGTTCTTGGGAGGATGCTTCCTCCGTCCATGCTCCCCGTTTGGTTCGCCTGTTTTTTGACAATCATCCTGACAAACCTGGTGCCTCGGGGAGGGGACCTACTGTAACGCCGCGCTCTGACGCGGCGTCTCTTTCTGTCCTCGTGTGTGGAACGCGCTACCGATGTTCGGAGCGCCGCTCCCCACGTTTTTGGCCTATGCTTTCTGGGAAGCATATATTTCGCTGCGCCGCCATGTAGGATTCCCCTGGGCAGCGGAAAACCGGCGGTACACCGCCGGTTTTCCGTTTCTGACCGCGGCTGTACCGCCGTGGTCAGAATGCCCAAGGGAGCACCGCCAGCCTGTTGGCGGTGCTCCCGCGGTCCCCGGCCCTGGCAGTTTTAACCGCGAGGGTCAGAATGACCGCCTTGGTGTATTCGCCAATCCAAAATCCAGAGGTGAGAAGTCCAGCGCAGTACGTAACAAAATGCTTGTTTCCTTCACCAGTCCTATCATGATTTAGCCCCACCTCCGCGGTGTGCTTCATTGCTGAAACGGTGAACTGACTGTGTGGGTGAGGCCTGGGAAAGTCATGAGCTGCGTTGGTACAGGACGTTACGTCACACTCCCATTGTCCCACTCCACGCCACTACACTCTGCCCCACTACAATCTACTCCACTTTGTAAAACTCCACTATATGCCACTGCACTCTATACCTCTCTACTCTATTCTGCACCACTCTGCTCTATGCCAAAGCACTCTACGCACTCTACTCTACACCACTGCTTTTTAGGTCAAAGCCTACAGTTTGCTAAAGAAATCTTGGGGATATTCAGAAATCTTGCTTGGGAATGCATTCTGCCTGTTGCTTACCATTGGCTTTGTGGGTTATAACTCACATTTTATGGTGTTCTATTTGCTGGCTTTATTTGCTTTAGGCTGTCCAGAGTGAGTTTGTCAGTCCCAAGGACCAAAGCCTTTTTATAGTACCTCACCCACCTTGTATTCTTCCACGAGTGCTCCTTTCTGTAAACAAGCCTAGCAATCACGTTCTTATCTTGTCATATTTGCGGTGCATTTAAAGACAGAAATTAAATGTCAGGCTCTGTCTTCCGAGGGAGCTTGGAGTTTACGTTTCTTTTTCTGACTTCAAAGTTACAGGATTTATGGGGCAATCTTGCTGTATACTGGGGGTAGGAACATTTTTTTGTAGCACACACCACTTAAATGAACTGTGCAAGTATTTATAAACTGCATCATTTTATTGGTAAAGCTGTATGTCTGTGCAAATATAATGGTCAGTTCAATTGAAATATGTTGTCTGTAATGGCAGTGCACTACTAAACCATGCATACTCTACTCTACACCACTCCACTCTACACTACTCTGCATCACTCCATGCCAATGCACTCTAGTGTGCAACACTCCACTTACACCACACCACGCTACTGTACTCTGCGCCACTACAATCTACTCCACGCTGTGATACTCCCCTCTATGCCACTGCACTTTACACCTCTCTGCTATACTCTGAACCACTCTACTCTATGCTAAAGCACTCTGCACCACTCTACTCTACACCACTGCACTCTTCTCCACTGGCCTCTGTACCACTCCAATCTAGGCCACTGCACTCTACACTGCGAACTCCACTGTATGCCCCTCCACTCTACATCACTCTGCAATACTTTAGTCTAGGCCACTGCACCCTTTGCCAATACACTGTATGCCAATGCACTCTACTCTGTACTACTTTAGCTCTGTGCCCATGCATTCTGTGCCGTTCCACTGTATGCCACTCTAATCTACTCTGCACTGCGGCACTCTATGCTACTGCACTCTACACCACTTTACTGTATGTCATTGCACTCTTTGCCACAGCACTCACCCTGCATCACTCCACTCTGCTCTGAAACACTCTACTCTACACCACTGCAATCAACACCACTGCACTCTATGGCTCTATACTCAACTCTATCCCACTCCACTCTATGCCACCACACCCTATACCACTCTGCTCTACACCTCTGCAGTCTATGTCACTGCACTGTACATCACTGTACTCTATGCCACTATACTCTGCAACACTCTGCACCCATGCTCTCTATGCCACTCTACACCACTGCACTCCACAACACTTTGCTCTGCTACACTGCACTCTAAGCACTGAACTATGCCTTTGCACTCTATACCAATGCACTCTACACCGCTCTACTCTGCATCACTCCACTTTATGCCACTGCACTCTACAGCACTCTCTGCCATTCTGCTCTACACCATCTACTCTACGTATGCCACTCTACTCTACAACACTGCACTCAAGGCAACTGTACTTTACACCACTGCCTGGTATGTCACATTAGTCTACAGCACTCCACTCTGCACCACTGCACACTATGCCACTGCACTGTACTATGCACCACTCTAATCGACGTCACTGCATTCCATGACACTGCATAGTACGCTGTTGAATTCTATGCCACTGCGCTCTATGACACTTCACTCTACACCACTATACTGAGGAACACCCTACGCCAATGAAATCTACTCTACTTTACCCCATGCCACTGTTTACCAGTCTACACCACTGCACTCTACTCTGCGCCTCTCGACTCAATGCCACAGCACTCAACTCTGCACCACTACACTCTACACCACTGCACTCAATGCCACTTCAGTCAACACAGAACTGCTGTATGCCACTCCACTTTACATCAATGCAGTCTATGCTACTGTACACCACTGCACTGTATGCCACTCTGCTCTGCAACACCGCACTCTGCACTGCTGAACTCTACACCACTCCATTCTGCACTGCTGTACTCTATGCCACTCTATGGTGCAGCACTCTACTCTATGTACTGCACTCTGCAGCACTTCACTTTACACCACTGCACTCTAGGTCACTGCACTCTATGACACTATACTCTGCACCTCTCTATGCCACTCTACTCTGTACCACTTTCTGCACTGCACTCAATGCCACTCTACTCTGCACCTCTGCAACCTACGTTACTATACTCTGTGCCACTTTACTCTACTATGCACTACTGCACTCTATGCCGCTGCACTCTAGTATGCAACACTCTAATCTATGCCTCTGCATTCTACAATGCTGCATTGTATGCCAATGAATTCTATGCAGCTGCACTCTACGCCATATACTTTGCAACACACTTTGCCAATGCACTCTACACCAGTCCACAGTACTGTACACCACTCTACTCAACTCCACTCTATGCCCTCCAATACACTACACTCCATGCTACTCCACTCTATGACCACTACTCCACTGTTTACATTCCATTATACAACACTCCATGCCCCTCTACGCCACTAACCTTTGTCATGTTGAATAGAAGCCACACTGGTGTACAACATGGCTATAACACATTGGCAAAGCCAATGACTCTTGTATAGGCAAGCCCTATTGGCTTTGCCAACGCTTGTTCGTATGTAGTAGAAGGAAAGCAAAAAGAAAAAGAGTGTTCAGACAGAAAGAAAGCCGATTTCTTTTTTAAAACAAAGAAAAGGGAGAAAAGCCTTCAAAGTGACTAAAGGAGAAAATCGAAAAGATTAAAGCTGAAGGACCTAAAGGGCAAAGGAAGAAGAGTGGAAGACTAGGAGAGATGAAGTAAAACATGGCAAAGAAACAGAAGAAAAGAGAAGGACGGTCAGGAACAGAAGAAGGGTATGTGAAAGGAAAGAAGAGGGGAAGGGGAGAGGGAGGAAGAAATGTTGCAAGAAGTGTGGGAGAGAGGTCTCTCTGTCTCTTGAACAACATACTGAAATTCTTTCCCTTTCAAAATCAACATTGCAGCAACCTCTCCAATCGAGAAAAAAACTTTCAACGTAGTTTTTCTGAACATTTATTATCAACAGCTCTGTTCAGTCACACAAGTGAGATAATCCCAAAATATTTATAGAGTAAACCCTGTGGATTAACCTGAAAGCTTACATAAAAAGTAGACTCCATTTGTAAAGTGTCATTTTTGGTGTGGGCCAAACTTGTGGAATTTGATTTTACAGAATTCTGTGGAGTTACATAAAAACTCTGCAAGATCCTGTGGAGTTGCGCCAATGAGCAAAAATAAAAACGTCACACTGCCCACGCTATGATTTAGCATTGGTTGCTCGTTCCATGCTGAAAAGTCAGCATGAAGGGGACCATGCTTTGTGACAGAGGGCGCAGCTACTTAAGTTGATTTTCCTGCAGCTCGAGCAGAGTTTCTACTCCAGCGGCAGCCTACTTTCTAGAAAAGGTTGTGACCACCTGCATTAGACAAATCTGGTCATATGTCCTCCTAGCGACTGGAAATCCTGCTAGGGGACACCAAATCTGACTGCACTTGCCAGCTTACAGTTCTAGAGGCACGTGGAAGAAAAAAATTACACCACAAGGCCATTGGCAGAACTTGCCCAGAATTTCACGTTACAGCGCAGTCACCAAAATTCCACCAGTTTCGTGGGCAGAACAGAAGATTCTGCCCACCCCTAGTAATTTCTAGCACTCACTGTACAATGTCATCTGCATTTAGTGTAAGTAAGCAGTGAGACACTGGGGGGCATATTTATACTCCGTTTGCGCCGAATTTGCGTCGTTTTTTTCGACGCAAATTCGACGCAAAACTAACTCCATATTTATACTTTGGCGTTAGACGCGTCTAGCGCCAAAGTTCATGGAGTTAGCGTAATTTTTTTGCGTGAACACCTTCCTTGCATTAATGATATGCAAGGTAGGCGTTCCCGTCTTAAAAAATGACTCCGATGCATATGCGTCGGATTTATACTCCCGGGCAAAAATGACGCCCGGGAGTGGGCGGGTCTAAAAAACCCGCATTAGCGCCAGATTTTAGCGCCTGGGTCAGGGCAGGCGTTAAGGGACCTGTGGGCTCAGAATGAGCCCAGAGGTGCCCTCCCAAGCCCCCAGGGACACCCCCTGCCACCCTTGCCCACCCCAGGAGGACACCCAAGGATGGAGGGACCCACCCCAGGGACATTAAGGTAAGTCCAGGTAAGTATTTTTTTTTTTTTTTTGTGGCATCGGGGGCCTGATTTGTGCCCCCCTACATGCCACTATGCCCAATGACCATGCCCAGGGGACAGAAGTCCCCTGGGCATGGCCATTGGGCAAGGGGGCATGACTCCTGTCTTTGCTAAGACAGGAGTCATTTCAATGGGGGATGGGCGTCGTAAAAAAATGGCGCAAATCGGGTTGTGGCAATTTTTTTGCCTCAGCCTGACTTGCACCATTTGTGGACGCCCATACGCCATTTTCCCCCTACGCCGGCACTGCCTGGTGTACGTCGTTTTTTTTAACGCACACCAGACAGCGCCGGCGGCTAACGCCGGCTAACGTCATTCAATAAATACGGCGCCCGCATGGTGCTTCAGAATGGCGTTAGCCGGCGCTAATTTTTTTGACGCAAAACTGCGTTGGCGCAGTTTTGCGTCAAAAAGTATAAATATGGGCCTGAGCACCTCTCTCAACCGCACCAAAACTAACCAACACCAGTACATCAAGCTTTGTATTCGTACACAAGGGAGTCTCTCAACCACACCAAAACTAACCAACAGCAGTACATCAAGCTTTGCTTTTGTACACAAAGAAGTCTCCATGCTTAACTTGTAAAAGAATGAGCACTAGTGACCAGGGCTCTGCTCAGAAGCCCAACGCCAGTGCATTTGAATGTACCAAAGCTTTGTAGTCCTAAATCCACTTAATGCCTCCCTCTTCAATTTTCTGTCAGACACTCCCTGCTAGTTTATCTCACTCTTACAAACACCTGTTTTCTCTCTTTGAAGTGGTCTTTCTCTTCCTCTGACCTTTCATTTTGTGCGTTTTCCCCTTCCTCTCATAAATGTGTAATGATGAGAAATAAGTGCAGGTCCCCCAAAGTAAGTGCTGGTGGCCCCACTGGCAACCACTAGCTCAAATTAGGCATATGGGGCCAGATTTACAAATATTTTGTGCTGTGTTTGCTTCACAAGAGTGATACAAACCAGCACCATTTTTTTAAATTTACTTTTCAGCGCAAAACTTATTTTGCGATAGAAAGTTGCCTTAAAGTAATTCAAAGCAGTGCAAGGCACTGTTTTGCCTTATTGAGCATCAACAGGGCCTTACATGGGTGTTACATGGGAGTTGTCATGCAATTACCCCATACTTTTTAATGCAAAAACCCTATCTACCAAAATTGTGAGACAGGATTTCGTGTAAAAAATTAACTGGACTTGAAAGCATTTATTAAAAGGAGAAATGTTTTCATTTCTCTTTTCTTTTCTGACTTTGCATGTGTGCTGCACTGTACAGCACATATCCAACGTAGGAAAAGTTTTAAAAGTTGTCTTGGCATAGTATTTTGTACTGGAAGAGAAACCTTCCAGTAATGCTAGACTCAAGCACACACCCTTGCACTGTGGCGCAAAGGTGTTTGCATGGTGCTCGGCAGCAAGATTCTGCGCCGGCATGAGGGAGAGGTGAAGAGAGAGCTATATCTCTGTAGATATGGTGCTCTCCTGCTCTTCCCTTCTCATCCAAAACAGTGCAGCATTTTTGCCTGTTGCGTTGCCATGCATGAGAAATTATTGAATCTGGCCCTTGGGGTCATACATGTTGCTGTAGGCTCTTTGGTTGCATGTAGTGTACACTGTATGCTATATTGACCATAGAAGTAGAAATAGTTTGGTGCAGAATATCACTGTGAAAATATTGAAAACCAAAATACTGAAATTACATACATGCAATGCAAGGAACAAGAATATCGATTACCAAAATATAATGAGCCAAATATCTAAATTGCATTGTAAGCATGTGTAGTTAAATCTAAAAAATGAAATACATGAAATAAATGCATACCATAAAAATAAAAATAAAACAATAATTTAACACTCATGATGACGGTCAAACCGGCACTCTCCAGGTGGTCTGACCGCCACATTACAACCCTGGTGGATGGACATGCCATGGGAGCGCCGTCCACGCCAAGAACATAGTTCCCGATGGGCTGACAACTGTCTGAGTTGTACTCAGCCACGGCAGCGCTGAACTTAGTGCCGTTGTGCTGATTACATCTCAGCATTTCCGCCAGCCTTTCCATGGCGATCACCCCGCACACATAGAAGGAGTAAAACACTTCTCTGGAATGTTTTTGTGCAGGAAGGTGCCCCTTCCTGAACAAAACCAATCCTGCATGCAACGCAGACACTGCATTGGCGCTGACAGCCAATTGTGCACGAGCACAGGAAGAAAGGACAGGAATGCACTATATTGCATAAATATGTTGCATTCTTGCCCTTTCACACTGCCGTAGGGCAGCGCAGCAAGAAGACTTGCGGTGCTGCCCTACGCCAGTTCCCCATAAATAAGCCATAGAGGTTTTTTGTCCTACATTTGATGGCCGTTCTACATTGTTAACTGTCCATTTTTACTGGTAAATGAGTGATGTTGTCTTGCTTTCAATATGGTAGGGCAAGTGTCATTGTGATCTGGTAACCCTGTGGTGTACAGTCCTCCATGCCAGAGGTTTATAGTGGTGGAGCCAGCAGCGCCCCACTGGTGTAAGCATTGTGCATCCCGGGGGAACAAAATAAAGCAGGAGAATCACAAGCTGAATGGGACTGAAGCATCACTGTTGCTTGTGCTCCACAACACTCTAAACTATGCCCTAATAACACTTTCTATTGCTTATTAAGACACGCTTCCTGATTTCAGAAATTAATACCAATTGTGACTTTCAGTCCTCATTTGTGCACATTGGATTTTTTTCAAAGGTTTCTTTTTGTTTTCATTTGCAAAATTAAATATTGCTTTGGTGCTAACTTATGATTGTCTCGTCCAGGCAATATCATAAACCAATTTTTAGTCAGGTTATGTTTTTGTGAACAGCAGTCTGTTGGAACATCCATCCTCCGGTGAATTAAAGTAACAGTGACAACTTCACTACTTATTCATTACATTTACTGTACACTGTGAATATGAATTAAGCTTAACCATGTCAACATCACTTCTATTTAAATGTTGTGTTCCCAATGCATTTCAAAGCACTCCTTCCTTCCCAGTTACTATATTCCCGTGCTCCCACTAGATCTATTGTATTTCTTACACTAAAAAAAAATGTAATTCACTGTACATTCAATCTAAAAGTTTGTAACATGTCTAATTTCTTTATCAAATATGTTTCCCATTGAGCTAGGCTTGTCCCCCTGTCTTGGTGAGTGGTGCACCATTTTAAAATTTTTAAATCATATCTGGTCTATTTGATGTCCAGCCATAATGAAATTGGTTGATCATGAAGTTTTCTTATTGCATAACTACAATACTTTTATGCTCTGACCAAAGTGTTTTGGCCTTTTGTGATCTTATCATTTGCTGAAATATGTCCAATAGAGTTTGTCACAATTTGCATAGTACTTTAGTTGAATTCTTGGTTTGTTTTTTGGATGGTGAACAATATTATCTTTACTTTTGCAGTTGTATTGAGAAAATGACACCATACTGCCAGTTTCATTGTGAACCCGGAGGTAATACGTGTCCGAATTCAGTTTAAACAATAGAAGCAATGAAAATCATATAGCACAATATACATACAAGTAAAACAGATGTGTCTTTGTTGTCCAGGATAGGTTCATAACTTACAGACAGAATATAGATAGTTTGTGTATTTAGAACTTCAGAAGCGGGCTATGCCTCTTACATTAGTAAGTATGATCAGAGTGGGTCTCAAAAGTAAGTAAAGTGTGATTTGGGATGCACTTCCCCAGCATATAACTTCAATTGATCACTGTAGTATGTAATATCCTACAGCCAGTACCTTTACTTGGGGACAGATCTTTTCACCAAGAACATTGCAAACCATCTCTTGGCTAGTAGTGAGGCCATTGCAACAATCCATCTTACTTTTTTGGGTATGTCCACGGTGGCTCTAAGGATAGAATAAAATCTTCAATGACATTTGTCGGCACAGTGTAAATACAGATAGGTACTAGGGCCCATATTTATACTTTTTGACGCAAAACTGCGCCAACGCAGTTTTGCGTCAAAAAAATTAGCCCCGGCTAACGCCATTCTGAAGCGCCATGCGGGCGCCGTATTTATTCAATGACGTTAGCCGGCGTTAGCCGCCGGCGCCGTCTGGTGTGCGTTAAAAAAAACGACGTACACCAGGCAGCGCCGGCGTAGGGGGAAAATGGCGTATGGGCGTCCAGAAATGGTGCAAGTCAGGCTGAGGCAAAAAATTCGCCACAACCCGATTTGCGCCATTTTTTTACGACGCCCATCCTCCATTGAAATGACTCCTGTCTTAGCAAAGACAGGAGTCATGCCCCCTTGCCCAATGGCCATGCCCAGGGGACTTCTGTCCCCTGGGCATGGTCATTGGGCATAGTGGCATGTAGGGGGGCACAAATCAGGCCCCCCTATGCTACAAAAATAAAAATAACAAATACTTACCTGGACTTACCTTAATGTCCCTGGGGTGGGTCCCTCCATCCTGGGGTGTCCTCCTGGGGTGGGCAAGGGTGGCAGGGGGTGTCCCTGGGGGCTTGGGAGGGCACCTCTGGGCTCATTCTGAGCCCACAGGTCCCTTAACGCCTGCCCTGACCCAGGCGCTAAAATCCGGCGCAAATGCGGGTTTTTTAGTCCCGCCCACTCCCGGGCGTCATTTTTGCCCGGGAGTATAAATACGACGCATATGCATCGCAGTCATTTTTTAAGACGGGAACGCCTACCTTGCATATCATTAACGCAAGGAAGGTGTTCACGCAAAAAAATTACGCTAACTCCATGAACTTTGGCGCTAGACGCGTCTAACGCCAAAGTATAAATATGGAGTTAGTTTTGCGTCGAATTTGCGTATTCTTCTTGCAATTTCTGTGTATCTGATACATGTTTTTATTCTTAGTTCTGATACGTATGTTCAATTTCTCAAAACATTTCAGTTGAAACCCTGAAAAAGAAGAAGGTTGTTTCAGTCTGTGTCTTTTTCTATATATAGTTTCCATCCATTAACCTGCAATGACAAGCACATGCATGTATAAACAATTGATGTCCTACTTATTTAGAGTACTGGTGAACTTGCTGTGATATGTTGGTATTGAGAATTATTTCATTCTCCGCTAATGCTTCTATTATTTCATACCATACCAATGCATCTGCAGATCTCATTTTAGTGCCCCGTCTATGGTGGTACTTACATTATACATTGCTTTTCAGAAGTAACCATAAAGGTGTTTACATAGGCAGATTCGGATGGAGAGCCCATTCATGTTACCCATATTTAGATTAGCTTTTCACTTAACTGCATAAGTAGTTATCATATATAAAATTGAGTACATTCATTTGATTGTGATTGAAAATGTGTGTTCAGCTCTTTTGGTGTTGCCTGCCAGTAAATATTTTTTCATTGCTTCAAGACCATTCACATGCATGATTGAGGTGTACAGCAATGACACATTCAATGTGTACGTGACTATTCCCAAAGCTTTTGGTTTTATGTGGTATAACTTATGAATAAAAACTGTACTATTTCATATGTATATAAGTCGTTTTAGAATGATTTCCTGCAAAAAGCTCCTATTTTACAACAGTTTTTTTCTTAATCTAATGATAATGCATCATCAAGACAGTTTATTAATTTTGGGCTGGTTTTGCAGAGTTGTGACTCTTCTTATTGATAAATATGCATTTCCCCCAGGTCCCTCTAGTCCTCCTCCTATTCATCACTAATTGGAGATAGCTATCTCCATGACAGAAAAAAGAACACGAGGAATGCTGGGATATCCCCTCTCCAGCCCCTCCCTCTGGTAGAACATAAGCAGTACCTCCCAAGCATTCCACCTGTACTTTTTTCTGTCTCCCAACATTACAAGGGCGTGGGAATGTCGTCCCTTCCGGGCTTGGACGACTGCTGTTCCTGAGGCGTTACCTACAGTCTGCTGGGCTTACTGTGGTGGTTCCGCTGTTTGCCTCTCAGCTTGCCAGTGTGAGTGCCCTCTGTGGCTCACTGGTAGTTGGGTGGCAGGGTGCCGGAGGTTGCTTGGTCACAGACTCTCCCCTTGGGAGCTGAGGGTTCTGTTCCAGCGTTGTCTGCTGTTGTCTCGTATCCGGCTGTTGTGGTCTGCTTTGTGAGGCTCCCAGCCAGCTGGGCAGTTGAGAGCCTTGCGGAGGAATCAGGAAGCCAGGCGCTTGCCTGACTTCCTCCTTGGAACACGCTTGATGTTGAGCATGTGCAAGGGGCGTGCTTCTCGGCTCGGCTGTTGGTGTGTTCATGGGGTGAGTACCGCTTACCAGTTTCTGTGCTTTCTGTTGGCCGTACTGCTGTTTGGCGTGGTGATTGTGCCAGGGGGCCGGTGTTGGCACATTGCTCCTTGTGGCTGCCTTCTCCATGACAGGGCGGTTCCAAACTCAGGGCCATAATTATACTTATTGACGCAAAACTGTGGTGATGCAGTTTTGCGCCAAAAAGTTTAACGCCGGCTAACGCCATTTCTTTGCGCTGCTCGGGCATCAAATTTATACTTTGACGCTCGGCGGCGCAAACCACTGGTTAGAGTAATTTTTTTTTACTCAAACCAATGCGCCACGTCGTAAAGAAAAATGACGTTAACGCGGCGAAAATGACTTTTATCCTGTTTACGACACCGCAAACCGGAGACGCGCCTTTTTTTGCCGCAATTGCGTCAAAAAGCAGCACAAAAACAGCAAAATGTGCAAAGGAGAGCCAAAATGGATCCCAGAAGCTATGAGAGACCCCAGGAAGATGACAACTGACCAGGAACCAGCCAGGAGTACCCACACAAGACCCAGGAGAGGGAGAAGAAGAAAAGAAAGTGTTGACGGAACACCAGCACCAACTTTTTGTCACCTCTAAATTGCCAATTGGAAGGAGAGTGGCAATTTGGCAACAAATTGTCGATAAGATCAACAGTGTGGCAGAAGTACGGAGAACAGTCACTGAGTGCAAGAAGCGCTGACTGCAAGCGCAGGACCAGTGGGAAGATGGCAAGGAACAGGAAGGCAGCACTGCAGACTGGAGGTGGGAGTCCAGCACCGCAGGAGGCCCTGGACCACATGGAGGAGATGGTGGCAGTTGTCATCCCTGAGGAGATCATCACAGGACAGGACAGCGCAGACTACCAGGATACAACACAGATGCAGTGTAAGTGGCATGGGGAACTAAAATGCCTAATTGTTAACTGCAAGCGGGGGGGACATACCTACTACACAATGCATGTAAGCCATGATAATCAGGTAGTGGAAAGGGCAAAGGGGCACGGCACGGGACATGGGCTGTGCAGGGCAAACCTGGGGCACAGCACAACACAACACCAACAACCTTTGCATTGGGGTATGCTGCCATGCCAAGGATGTTGGAAAAGCAAAGCCAGCCCAGGAGGGTAGGGTACAATGTAAAACTGACACGCTGTCACATGACAGCTGGTATTGTCGCTACATGAACTAGGGCTCAATTTCCAGTCTCAGGCCATATACGCAAGTGGAATTTAGCATTGACAACAGTTGCCACTACAGCCTCTGCTGTGTGTGGAGGTCAAGTAGCTGCTGGCAGTTACATGCCCATGGATCAAATACACCCAAATTAGAGGGTTCAGGATTACAACATTATCAATCCCCTGTAATCAATAAAAATGTGCTAATCCTGTCAAATGCTAATGTCCATAGTCGTTACAAACATCAGTAAGTGTCATAAACATTATGAGGTACACAGCAGTAATGTCATACCCATAGTGCACATGTCAGGGTCTACCCTGTCCCTGGGTCACAATAGCTGCAATGCCACCATGCAACATCTCAAGTGTCATAGTGCTAAGACAACAGCATTGAGGGGGAGGACATATGTTTCCGGCTAGTGAAACACACCAGCACAGTCAGAAGAGGAAATGGAACACTGCTAGGACCATCAGTGCAATCCAATGTGGCACACATTCCCCAACATCAACATTACACACTACCAATGCTGACACCTGTATTGTGCCATGCCAATGCTATACATAGTATATGCTAGGTCTCAGCAACATATAGCTGGATGTGAAATATCGGAGACTGGGTCAGTTCCAGATTGTTAAGTGTGGTGCAAGTGCCATCAGAACACCCACAGCCAGTGCAAGGCCACAACATGATAATGGAAGTAGACGGAGGGTTGGATAGGACAAGAAGGTGACAACATACAGTTTGGGCAGAACCTACACCTAGAGGATGTGATGCAGACATTTCCCCAAACTGCCCACACTACATGTGACATGCAGGTGGGGCATAGGCCTGGGAGACTGCTAATCCTAAGGACATGAACAATGAACAGGAACCAAGATCACAATGTGCAACTAATAGGAAGTCAGGCACTTCACATTACAAATGCCACAATACAGACACAGAAGGGGCATATTTATACTCTGTTTGCACTGAATTAGCGTCATTTTTTAAACTCTAATTCGGTGCAAAACTAACTACATATTTATACTTTGGTGCTAGACCCGTCTAGCGCCAAATTTATGGAGTTAAAGTAATTTTTTGGAAGTGGAGACCTACCTTGCCTTAATGAGATGCAAGGTAGGCGTTCCCGTGCAAGAAATGACTCTATGGCTTTAATGCCATATTTAGGGGCATATTTATACTCTGGGGCATATTTATACTCTGTTTGCACCGAATTTGCATCATTTTTTTTACTCTAATTCAGTGCAATAAATATGGTGCCCAGCTGGTGCTAAAAAATGGTGCAAGCCGGTGCAAAACATTTTGGTGCAAAACTGCATTAGTGTAGTTTTGCACCAAAAAGTATAAATAAGGCCCTAAGTCTCATTTTACGACAGGTCCATCGCTCCTTTATTACATTTTTTGCCTCTTTTCCCTTTTTGTCTTCACACTCAGGATTAGTAGATATCTGCAGTCATGCTTTCTCTGTCGGTATTGTTTGTGGCCACATTTCTTGAGCTCTCATATTTTAGCTGTAGTTTCTAATGATTCTTCATGAACTTTTCAGTCTTCAAATCCTTGTCTTCAGGACAATCTGGCATTCTTACCCACATTAGAGAATTTATTGCCTCTGGCTTTTCCCCAAATTTAAGGACTCCTTTCAGCAGACACGCGTCCTTAACATATAATTGCATATGTATAGCACAGTGGCTAACTCAGAGTGTTGCCCTTAACTCAGGCAGGTTAGGTAGAAAGCATCAGAACAACAGCTGTGTCTAGGCGTTCATAGGGTATTCCAGTTAGCAAACTTTGAGGCCAAATTCTTCCACTGTACATGCTGGTCCTACTGCCTACTGCTAACAGAAGTATATTTGGGTCTTATTATATACGTATGATTGCTCACTCCACTTTATTATATAGGCCTTCCTATAACACTGCTTCCCATATGCATCCGTATAGCTCTGTGTCACCTGTAGGATAACATTATGACAACCAAATAAAGTTGTGCTGGTCTTTCACGCACTCCAGGTGGGTGATAGCCAACAAAGTTTCACAAGCTCAATTAAATACTGCTCTCACGTTAAATAGGGACATTCTTCCATCGTGTCAAAATGGTATATGTCATAATTCCAGTAACACCAATATTTATGTTTTGGTCTGTTTAATGTTTCTAGCTTATCTGAATGTTGTGCACTGGTGCCAAAACCATACTTTCAAGCAAATTGCAAATACAAATGTTTAAAAATAAAAATGGAATTAATCTATTACCCAGGAGTTCTTTCTATAAATGATGAATTAAGAATTATCGTCTATTAAAGATATTAGCACAAGATAAGAAAGACTGTGTTGTCCAGATCTCTAACTACATGTTCTAAAAGCTTTAACATTAGAAAACAATGTATGATCTACAGTATCAACTAAAAGATAACTGTAAACATACTAATAGGAACATGAGTAAATGCAGATGGGAGAACTAGGCAAAACACCTTTGTGATTTAAGTAGTTGTCTAATCCTTCAGTCAATATTATTTTGCCATTATAACGAAGAATTGAAAGAATTAGCTAGTCCCAAGCAGCAGTCTTCTGATGGATACGCTGTCACCTTCTCCCTTACTCCACCAGGCAATGGAGATCTCTGAGGGCCATCTGGGAACCGCGGGATGGAGGTCAGACAAGATGCCTATAATCACCTGCTGATGCACAATGTCTGGAAGTGAGGGGCCTGCATGCAGTGAACACAGAAAATAGCAGACACAAGGAGGAGGTGCCAGATGAAGGAAGCATATCTAGAGGAAAACAGAAGAGAGAAGGACCAAGCAAATGCTTAAGACACTTGGGAGACAGATGCTAAAGATGCCAGATAAGTAAGAAATGGGGTTGTTGGTTGACTGGGGTGTGAACCTTGGTCAAGCAACAGCCACAATCCTTGTCAGGATAAGACACAAGCAAATCCCAAATTAACCTGTGTTCAACCCCTGTTGGAGGCAATGTGTAAAGTATTTGTACAACACTTCAAACACGAACACATAAAAAATACAACAAAAGGAGCCCAGTACATAGTCAGAAAAGTTGAGTAGACATTTGTCAGAAATTGTGTTTTCTGATTGGCTGGGTATGCACCAAAGCCAGGCAGAACCCATCCACTCTAATCAGGGAGAGGGAGTTACACACCCAAGATAACCCCCTTGGTAGCTTGGCACAAGCAGTCAGGCTTATTCCGGAGACAATGTGTGAAGTGATTTGCACATATGATGCAATAACCACACCACAAAGGAAACACAAAACAAGTTATGTATAAATAAACTATATTGCACAAAACATTATTAGACCAAACACAATATATCAGTGATACCCTGCTACAAAAGCAGTTGTCAGAACATCACAGACGTTACTTGTACTTTGCAACCATAAGCAGTAGTCAGGTAAACATATGCGTTACTAGTTATTGTGCAACATCAGCAGTAGTCAGGTCATCATTATCACTGCCAGCAGCCATCTCAAAGTGGGGGGGTGCAGTACCTTCCTGCACTTCACACGCAATGCGACCTCTCGGGCCTGACTTGATCACATGGGGCTGCAGCATTGATCGCACCCTAGGAGATGCCGGCTGGGGCCCCGGAGCACCACAGAATGCGCACCTGTTGGGGCGCTAGGAGATGTTGGTGGTTGCCGCCGCACTCTTTCTCTCCTCATGGGGTAGGGGGGCCACAGCAGCGCTCACCAGGTGCTTTGGGGAACAAAATGTAGCGCTCACTACGCACTTTTTTGGGAAAGCACTCCTGATCAGCCTTGATGAAAGAAGGGAGCGCTCGCCATGCTCCAACTCCAGAATTCACGGCTTCCCTTGTGCTGTAATGCAGAGTTTCAGCGTTTTCGAGGTGGCAGTTGATGAGGGATGCAAGGAACTGCAGTAATGAGAGCGCCGTGCAGTGGCAGTTCCGAAGGTGATGCATCAGCCTCAAGATGTGGGCTGCTATGGTGATGCAAGTCTTTTGCAGCATGTCCAGTTCACACAGTAGCAGTGATATGTCACTTCTGCTCGGGGATGTGCCGATCGTAGAGAACATGTGTCGGTTCTGCCTGAAGGTGCATCTCTCAGCAAAGACAATGCATCTGTCCAGCTGGCAAGCATCTTACGTCCACTTCCAAAGGTCCAGGACTAGAGTGGCACCACTTGCTAGGTAGACTCACAGATGCTAGAGTCCAGGTGCAGAAGCAGGGTGGTTTGAAACCTGTTATGTTCCTGAGATTTCAGATCAGGAAGCCAGCCAACTAGCCCTTGGAGCCACTCTGGGTTCTGGGTTCAAAAAATGCAGGTCCAGTCCTTCTCACCCAGGCAGGAGAGCAGAAGGCAGCAAGTCAGTATAGCAAAGCAGGGCTCCAGCAGAATGCAGTCCAGCAGAGTGGCACTCCCCTAGCAGCACAGCAGTCCTTCTTCCTGGAAGAGGATCCACAAGTCCATTAGTGTACTGAAGTGGTGGTGTCTGAGGTCCAGTTCTTATACCCAGTGTTGCCCTTGATGTGAGGGAGACTTCAAAGACATGCCTTTGATATGCACAGGCCCTCTGCCCTGGCTCCAAACTAACTACAGGGGGTATGCAGCTCTTTGTGTGGAGACAGGACACTGCCTATTACAGAGTAAGTGAGGCTGTGTCCAGCTCCTCCCTCCCATCCTGCCAAGGATGGTGCATCAAGTCATGCCTAAGCTCCCATTGTGTGTGACTATCCAGGAGGAATACAAAAAGCCCAACTGCCGACTACATCTAGTCAAGTGACCAGAGACAGGCTGCATGCATAAATTGTTAAAGCAAGAAACTTTGTGAAAGTGGTATTTTCTGAATTGCAATCTAAAATCTGACTTCACCATAAGTTAGGATTTTAAATTGTGATTCCAGAGGCACCAAACTCAAAGGGGTTATGCATTATCTCTTATTTGGAAATTATGCTTATAAAGTGTCATAAGGCAATTCCATTGTAACCAAGAGAGAGATAGGCCTTGTGGTGGTGAAACCAACTTTACTAGTTTTTTTCACTACCAGGACATGTAGAACTAAAAAGTACATGTCCTACTTTTTAAATCTATTGGACGCTGCTCTCTGGGCTGTCCAGGGCCTAGCCTCGGGGGTTCTTATATGTGTTGAAAGGAAGGTTAAAGTCTGGCAATGGTTTATTTTTCCAGGTCAAAATGGCAGTTTAAAACACTGCAATGTCAGGCGTTAGACATGTTTAAAGGGCTACTTAAGTGGGCAGATCAGTGTTGCAGGCCCACTAGTAGCATTTAATGTACAGGCCCTGGGCACATGTAGTGCTCTTTATTAGCACTCTATTATAATATTATTATTATAAGTAAATGAAATATGCCAATTCTGGATAAGCCAATAGTACCATGTTTTAGAGGAGACAGCACAAGCACTTTAGCTCTGGATACAGTGGTAAAGTGTGCAGAGTCTTAATACCAGCAAAACGAGGTCTGAAAAATGGAGTAGGAAGGCAAAAAGCTGGGGGAAAAGGCAACCCTAAGGCTGACAGGCCATGACATACACATAAAAAAGAAGCCAGCACCAGAGAAGAGAATAAGTGAATCCTGAGACCATCTGATATCCTTTCTGTGTCAACCCTGAGCTATGGCCAAGGTCTAAAGGACACTTTTAGGGACCAGTGGTTGTGGGCAAGCAACTGCAAAGGAGATAATTATTGGGAATGCTTGCATGAATTTCTTAAGTCCTGTAAATATGTACCTTCCCAAAACCCCGTCCTATCACTTGAGGTGGCTCTGCTGGGTTGGGAAAAGGGGTGCATGTTACAGAAAATCCCAAAGAGTGGCGCAAGTCCATAGCGGTGGCAATCTTAATTGACCATTGTAAGCGGCAAGAAGAGAGATTTCAGTTCCTGGCTCTGTCCTCTCACCTTTACAAAAACCTGATGCAGTCACAACTGTTTGTAGCGCTTTACAAACAATACATACATATGACACCTTTCAGGGTCACCCTTCTCCCTCTCAAAAATGTAAATTAAAGGACAGGAAGTGTAAAAGGTATGGATTGGCTATGCCAAGCTTTTTGTAAAGACTTGTAAGGGGAAGTCACCCACTGTATACTCTAATACTAACTGTCAATGAAATGCACCATGTGACGCAGGAAGCACAGAAAATAATTGTGAGAAAGAGTGAGGTAAGGACGGGCAAGCTACTGGGTAATGCGATTAGTGTCCATACCACTGCTGAAAGTTAACGCTATGCGCTGATTGGTAACTGGTTGTGACATTTGTCTGGTTCCTTAAAGCTAAGCTGGGTGTGCCGAGGTGGGGAAAAGGCATAGATTTAACATCATATGTGTTCTCTGCATACCCATTTGTGACCGGGGGGAGGGGTATGCATTGATGCGATTCAGAACCCTGAATGGAGCCATTCATGTTCGTTTGTTTAGCCACCTATTAATCTACCCGCCCACTCGCTACCTCATCAACCTACCCAACCACTACTTGTTTAATTAACCGTCCATCCCTCTATCCTTCATCCATCCATGCAATTACCTACTCTTCCATCCAGCTGACCCACACTTCTACTAATTCATCCACCCATCCATTCTTTACTGCATTGTTTACTGCGCTGCTTGCCTGTATCACTTTGATGCTGGAAACATTTCACATCTTTATTGCCATTTATTTGTGGTTGGAGGTGTTGATATGATTGTGTTCTTTGCAGCCATTCCACCCATGAAGAGAGATGTAGTGATGATGAAAGCCTCTTTGCTATAACTCTCGGTGAGCCACTACTACATTTTAGAGCGGGCTTGTGATCGCTTTGCCAAGCTGCCCTCTGTAATATCAGAAAGGGTGGCTTCCTCACTGCCAAACTATAAAAAATATATTATCTCTATCTGCCTAGACCCCCTTACCTCCAAAGCCTGAGGGAAAGACTCCCATTCAGCATGACATATTTTAAAATATCTTGAATATGAAGAAAATAAATGAGAATGGAAGTTATTTTGATAAAGGCTATGTCCCATATTTATAGGCTATTGGCGCAGGGCAGCGCGCCAAGTGACCTTGCTACACTGCCCTGCATCAAAAGGAAAGCAATGGGCCATAGCTATAGCATACAGTGCATTCCAGTCCTTTCCACCTGCACCGGTGCACAATGGGAGGCCTAACGCCAAGGTGCAACGGTGCCTGTGTTGCATGCAGGATTGTTTTTGTGCAGGAAGGGGCACCTTCCTGCACAAACACTGTCCCCACAGGGTTTTTCCCCTTTCTATGTGTGCTGCAGACTGCAGCCCCCATAGAAAGAGGAAAAATGAGGCGTAATAAAGATATTTCTCCTCGTTAAGCCTCCCCTAGGGAGGCATAAGGTTTTGGCACATCTCCAGGTTTACAAAAGGTGACGCAACAGCGATGCAAGGGGCTCATTAATATGCTCCTATGTTTGGGAGTTGGGTCAGCTTCGGGGTGGAGGGAAACGAGTAAATGAGGTGTAAAAGTTGCAACCTTAACAAATCACAACACAGACAACAAGACTGATAATTAGGGTATGGCTGCCCATATGGAAAAGTGAGGAGGCACCGTCCCACCTCCCCCGCCCTCAGGCATCTCATCCTTGCAGACCTTCCATTGAACACTTCCTAAATGCCAAACACCAGAATGATAACATCATTAAATAAAGGCATTGGCCAGCCTATCCCCCACTGCATCGGTCTATTGAACGAAGGCAATTTTCTTGAACAAGCTGTAGTAGTACCTTCTGAACATAACGGCACATCTCACAGCTACTGGATGTGGCATTACCACATGGAAGGCAGCCTTAAACTTAATGGGCAAAGAGGGTTAAGGAGCGCTCAGTCAAGTGTGTTGCATGGCTCAAAGAGCCTGTTCACAAGCCAAACCATGAATATGTTTTAGAATGCACATCGCGCAACAAATATCATGTAAAAAAATGTCTCGTCAAAATGCAAAAAAGTGTTACTTTAACACATGGAAAGATTTCACATTAGTACATCAGTTTATATTGCTGCAGCAGATACTGTAAGCCTGTGATCAACTTTTCTGTGACTGGAGAATGTGAATGTGAGGTACACTTAGGTAGGCGCTGGTTACATTTAAGTACTAAGCTCACTGAGCTTTTCTGCTGAGATGGATTTTTAACCTGCACGTTACAAGAAGGTTTCTGAAGAAAATGCATTCTCTTCTTCCCAGTGAGGTATTTATCTGATTGGTGTGGGCTGCATATTCACAAAGATTTCAAAAACACCTCTACTTTTTCATACAATACAAAACAGCTCCCATTGTGAAGTATTTTGAAATTACATTTAAAATTGTTCAGCAGACGTTCTACGTTGCTAACATAAGTTTAACCAGAATGTATGAAGTTCTTGGGAAGTAATCATTAAAGTGTTGTTTACTCATCTGGAAATATTTCAAATGAAGACAAAATGTTAGTCGTTATAAAGTAATCAACAAATAATTGCACAATCATCCTCTATCATCAGGAACAATCTCATCTTGTGAAGTAGACACCCATCCTGAAATCATCAGAAACAATTTCATTTTGTGAAGTAATCAGGAACTCATATTCAAATCATCCTCAAGCCAGCAGGCCCAAGTTTCTAAGCTTCACTGATGACTTCAAGAGCTGGATGATTTTAAATGATGAGCAAATTACTTCTAAGGTAGTTGGATGATCATCAGATGATCCTGGGATGGCTTCGAACATAATCCTGTTTTGCTTAGAAAGATAGAATAAAAATGTTGCCAAAACTGATTTCTTTCCCCTTTCTTCCTTTGAGGGACAATGCTGGAAAGTGGAATAAAATATATTTTCCTAGAGCCTGTGCATGTAGAAGCCAATGTGTGATGACTCATGTAGTAGAAAAGTGAATACATCACCAACAATTGCTTCATGAAGGATTTTTCTGAGAAATTGAGGCTGTCAAATTTGCAATAGAGTTGATAAGTTCGGATTTTCAGGATTTAGGGCCAGATGCATCAAAGGATTTTGCATTCGCAAACCGTGGGAATCAATAAATTTCCCCGTATGCGAATGCAAAATCGCCTTTCTTGCTGTATGAAAGGTATTCACAGGTAAAATTAAAGGAATCGCAAAAATAGCGATTCCTTGCAACTGCAACTTGAATTTGCAGGTCGCATTCTGCGAATCATAAATAGTGACATGAATTTGTGAATCGCATTCTTCGAATAGCGACCTCAATTTGCGAATCGCAGAACGCAAATCGCAAATTCTGTATCGCAATGCAATGCATCAACAAATCACAAATTGCGCTTATTCGCAGAATGGCATTTTGCATGTGCAATTTACCACAAATTGAAATCAGGTAGTAAACAGGTGCAACCTATATTAAGAGGCCCAGAATGACCCAGCCTCTATTCCACAATGGCTGCCCTGTACGTCATGGCGAGGAGGATGAGGATCCTGGCAGGTTTGAGGAGAGGGTAGAAGGGACAGGAGCACATTTTTAGAGTGCGCATTACCCTTTTTGACCAGACAGAGGAGGAGATGTATGATAAGTACAAGTTAAACTCAGCAATGATACTTGACCTGATAGCTGATCTACAACCCCTACTGCATCGCAACACACACAGGACCAAAACCATACCCACCCATGTGCAGCTATTATGCTCCCTGCACCTATTAGCCTAAGGGAGCTGTCAAGGGGTCATGGTAGCAGCTGGAGGTGTCTCACAGAGTACACTTTCACACTTCTTCAATGCATTCCTCAATGTTATGCTTAGCAAAATCCATCAGCACATAAGATTCCCCAAAACCCCACAGAAATTGCTACACGCCAAATACAACTTCTATCAGATTGCCCAATTCCAACATGTCATTGGCTGCATTGATGGGACACATGTAGCTATCTGTCCACCATCGGCCACAGAGTATGTGTATCGGAACAGAAAGAGAACACATTCCATGAACATACAAGTCATAAGCAATGCCTCCAACATTATTATGGATCTTGTGTCCAGATACCCAGGTAGCACACATGACTCCTACATCTTCAGACACAGTAGAATACACCCAAGACTACTTGTTGGGGAGTTTGGCAATGGATACCTACTTGGTAATGTAATAGTTGACAATGTCGCCTTGATGTATATGTGATGTCATGGTAAACAAATACTCATGTTACTCTCCTGTCATTCTAGGAGACAGTGCATATGCAGTGCGCTGGTTCATACTTACACCCTATCTGAACCCTGCCACGCCAAGCAAACGGAGGTATAATGCAGCACACAGGACAACACGCAGTATTGTATAGAGGACCTTCGGCCTGCTGAAGAGCCGTTTCAGATGCCTGCACAAGAGTGGTGGTGCACTGCAATACAGCCCTGAAAGCACATGCAAAATCTTGGCTACATGTGCTATGTTGCACAACATCGCAACAATAAGGGGCATACCAGTATAACCCACAGAGCCTGACTCAGTTGAGGAGGATGATCCCTTGCCACCCCTTCAGCCAGCAGACAGAAGAACTGCAGCAGAGGGCAGACAAAGACGTGCTGGGAACACGTGCAACTATTTTTGATGTAAGTAATGACAACACAACGTCAACCTTTATGTATTGCTGTAGGTAGCATCTTTATTGCCGTGACTTCAGGTAATATATGTGTGATTAGGACATAGGTAAGCACTATACACTTTCAGGTGCTAGTTTCAGTGTAACACTATTAGCATCATACTATCACTGCATTGCTACATGATATGCAACTCCCCTGTACCTCTCAACATTACTTCCGACATCCACACACTCCACTTGAGTGCTCAGTGGACTCGGTGACACCTCTTGTTGCGGGTTCAAACACAGTATTGTGTCTGGTACTGCGACGCCTAGGATCAATCACAGGGGCTGTGAGACTGCTGAGGCTAGAGATCTCCTCACTATCCCCACCACCTAGTTCGCTGTTTGTAGCACTCCGTGCTGTCTGCATTGTCTCCAAAACATTGGTGATTTGCACTAGTCCCTGTGCAACATCCCAACTGCAATGTGCCATCTCCACTTGCATGCCCACAGCACGTCGTGATACCAAAGCAGTTATGGTAGTGAGCCGATTGACAGATCTGCAGAACCCATCCAACCTGCCCATCAATTGGTGATGGTGCCTATGGTGGCTGACATGCTCCTGCTGCATCACAGTGCAGAGTTCCCTAATGGGATTTGTCATCTGCTTTGCATGTTTTGCTGCCATTTGCTGTCCCTCATGCAGCTTGCACAAGTTTTCATTGAGAGACCCCAACTGCTTGTGCATTGATCCCATGTTGTCATTGTGAGACTCAAACTGCCTGTGCATTGCGCCCATGTTATGATCAATTGACACCAACTGCCTGTGCATTGACCTCATGTGTTTACATTGCAGGCACTGTACTTTCAGCATGGAAGCCTCAAGGCCACCAAACAGTGATGGGCCCTCACCTTCCTCTGTGCACTGTCTGCCTGCTTCGCGCCGCCTCTGAGGGGAGTGGGCTGACGCCGGGGCAGGGACTGCTGTCTGTCAATGCTTCTAGCCTCTGGGGGTGGTAGGGGTACTTCATCCGGCATTTCATCAGAGTCCAGTTTATACACAGGGAGGGGTAACATTCTTGCCCTGCGTCTAGTTGGTGCTTGTATGAAGGACTCACTGGTGTTTGAGTCGGACTGTGGCTGACTTTCGCTATCTCCCACATTTCCACCTTCTGCTGCGTCAGGGCCTGGAACATCTGCAACAACAATGTGCAGCATGTCATTCCTGGATATGTATTCAAATAGTTGCGTAATAGTATTAAATGTACACTGGCATAGTATCACTGAGAGTCTTTTGTGTTGTTTCTCTGTTTGATTTTACACTATCTTGCTATTTGTGTTGTAGTTGCACTTTAGGGGTGTGGATTACCACTCCCATAAGGCATTGTTTTGTTGTATGTAAGATGTGGCATGGACTACTTATCACACTGCATAGTGCCATAGCTATTTTCTAAAGTACATTTATACATGCACATATGGGGAAACACATCATTACTGCCTTTACCTTTGCTGGCGCTGAGTGTGCCTGAGGTGTCAATGTCAGTGATACCACTGACAGCTTCAGAAAGCAGTGTTGGCTCCACCATGTCTTCCATTGGTGTAGATGGTGTCTGGGTGGGTGGTCCTCCTCTGGTGCTCCTTGCCTCCTTCAGCCTGCTTGCTACCCTCTCTTTGGCACGTGAACGTAAGTCGTACCATCGCTTGCGTATCTCCTCAACGGAGCGCTGCGCTACACCCACTGTGCATATTTTGGTCTGGATGTCTGACCACAGTTTTCTCTTCTCACTTTCCAAAAGTTTTTTGTGGGTCCTGACCACCTCCTCGGTGAGCACCTCCAATTCCTGCTCACTGAATTTGAGTTTGTGCTTCCTCTCTCCTTTCTCCTTCACATTCCCATCAGTAGTCATAATCCTGTTTTGTCCTAGCAGGCTCTCAAGACTGCCTCCCTGGTGCTTGGCTGGGTCGCTCTGCCTGCTCCTGTGGGTGGGGCCTCTGGAAGCAGCATGGGCTGACTCACTTCCTGGCTGTGATGTCATCAGGCTCTTCCAGGTTGCCGTTTTCGCAGTTTGCGATTTGCAAATACTGATTCGATATTTTTTGCCAATCGGTATTTGCAACTCTCAAATTGCGATTGCGTATTTTTAAAAAATTCTATTTTCGACTCGCAATTTTCATACATCACATTTCTTAAATAGCGATTTCTTAAAAATCACTATTTAAGAAATGCATACGGGGAGCTTGATACATCTGGCCTCTATCAAGTATCCAAATCATGAGCACAAGTGCTGTATGCAAATAAAGTTAATAATTCAAAATTGAGAAATAATTATTTACTCAGAATGAGTCACCTGGTGAAATTGTAGGTCTCCTATTTTAATCCATTAGGAGAAACACATTCCGGATATAACACAATATAAAACTCTTCTGACCTGAAGAGAGTTTAACATCAGAAAATGCACTCAGTAAGATCAGTAGAACTTGTTCCCACTAGCATGGTAGAGTCATTCAGAAATTCAAAGCAAGTGTTTCTTCCACGTCACCACTTCCAAGACTTATGAACAAGGGAGATACATTTATCCCTTCCCCTAGGCAGTCTCCTGCCCCCTCATCTTTGACCCGAGGAGAGATTCTCTGACCAGGCAGCACTAGGGGGCATATTTATACTCTGTTTGCACCGAATTAGTGTAATGTTTTTTCACTCTAATTCGGTGCAAACCTAACTCCATATTTATACTTCAGTGCTAGACCCCTCTAGTGCCAAATTTGTAGAGTTCAAGTCATTTTTTGAAAGTGGAGACCTACCTTTCCTTAATGAGATGCAAGGTAGGCGTTCCCGTGCAAAAAATGACTCTATGGCCTTAACTCCATATTTAGGGGCATATTTATACTCTGCGGCATATTTATACTCTGCACCGAATTAGCGTCATTTTTTTAAACTCTAATTCAGTGCAAATCTAACTCCATATTTATACTTTGGTGCTAGACCCGTCTAGCACCAAGGCCCTGATTTATACTTTTTTTGCGCCGCATTAACGTCATTTTTTGATGCAAAAGTGGCGCAAACTTACAAAATATTGGCCCTTATTTATACTTTTTGCTGCAAAACTACACTAACTCAGTTTTGCACCAAAAAGTTTAGCGCCAGCTTGCACCATTACTGTGCACTAGCTGGGCACCGTACTTATGGAATGGTGCAAGCCGGTGCAAAGGGTAGGCTAGAGTAAAAAAAAAAGACTTTAGTCCGTGGGGCTGGCAGTATAGAAGAAGAGGGTTTAGCACCAAAAAATGACTTTAGGCAGGTTAGATTAAAACAAAATGACTCTAACCAGATTAGCATCATTTTATGGTGCTAAACCTACCATGCCACATGACTCCTGCCTTAGGAAAGGCAGGAGTCATGCCTACCACCCCAATGGCCAGCACAGAGGACAGGGGTCCCCTGGGCATGGCCATTGCACCCTGTGCCATGTATGGGGGCCCATTTCAGGGCCCCATATGGCACTTAAAAAAAAAATGTTTTAATGCAATCGTACCTGTACTTACCTGGGATAGGGTCCCCCATCCTCTCCTCAGCAGTCCCTCTGGTGTGGGTGGGGGTGCCCCTGGGGCCTGGGGCGGGCACCTGTGGGCTTATTCCATGGTGTTCCACCATGGAAATAGGTCCACAGGTCCCCTAATGCCTGCCTTGACCCAGGCTTTAAAAAATGGGGCAAAGCTTGCTTTGCCCCATTTTTTGACCCCTCCTCCCTCCCTTGCACCATTTTTGCATGGGAGTATAAATATGGCGTTAAGGACATAGAGTCATTTTTTGCACGGGAACGCATACCTTGCATCTCATTAAGGCAAGGTAGGTTTCCACTTCTAAAAAATGACTTTAACTCCATAAATTTGGCGCTAGAAGGGTCTAGCACCAAAGTATAAATATGGAGTTAGTTTTGCACTGAATTAGAGTAAAAAAAAAATGATGCTAATTCAGTGCAGAGTATAAATATGCCCCTTAGCGTCAAAAAATGAAGCTAATCTGGTCAGAATTATTTATTTTGACTCAAACCTGCCTAATGTAATTTTTTTTTAAGCTAGCCTAACCTTTGCACCGGCTTGCACCATTCCATAAATACGGGCCCATATTTATACTCTTTTAGCGCCGCATTTGCGCCGCTTTTTAACGCAAAAGCGGCGCAAACTTACAAAATACAATTGTATTTTGTAAGTTTGCGCCGCTTTTGCGTCAAAAAATGACGCAAATGCAGCGCTAAAAAAGTATAAATGAGGGCCATGGTGCCCAGCTGGTGCTAAAAAATGGTGCAAGCCGGTGCAAAACATTTTGGTGCAAAACTGCGTTAGTGCAGTTTTGCACCAAAAAGTATAAATATGGCCCTAGGTACCTTAGATTATATAGTTTGTTGTTTATTCTGCTTTATACTTTAGCACAAGCCAAATGCTAAATGTGTTTGCCAAAAAGATGACAATTACTGTTCGAGCTCAGCAAATAAGCCTCAATAAGGGTGGATCCACAGGACCAGTGAGAGGTAAAGTGTATTCAAGAAATTCTGCCATAAATATTTTACCAAATGCTTTCACTTAGTGTTTGTCTAATATTGAAATGTATTCAGTAATTATAATTGCCACCACAGCTGTGATAAAACAGTAACACTAGCGCAAATACAAAATCAATTGTATGCTCACAGCATATAAATTGATTATGGAGATTAAAAATGCAGAATCAAATACCCAAGTCATTTAGAATATGTAACGAAGTGCTCTGCACTAGAAAACAGTGTGCGTTCAGAAAGCCGGTAAATATGTGAACATGTCGAGTATGGCTGATACTAAGCTAAAACAGGCCAAATGAGCCAAGTGAGTTAAAGCGAGCCTGCCAAGCAGAGAAAGGTCCACAAGAAAATAATCAAAAGAGCTTACAATGTAAAAGGAAAATGGTTATTAAATTAGCTCTGGCAGCTGAAGAACAAGTGTTCAAAGCAATCTAGAAAGAGCCCAAGAGAGAATTATGAGCAAATGCTCAAAATGAAGGGCCCTCGCAAAAAGAGGTTCGAATGAACTTAAGCAAAAAAACGTTACCCGACAAACCTCTTGAATAAAATTACACTTTAGTACAGAACAAAACATGACAATTTATTAATACATAACATTCTGTCAGCAGTGGAATTGGGAAGGGAGAGGGTACACAAAAAATAAAAGCATTTCTCTTGGTTTCCATCTGGACACCAGTATTGTTCAATGCAGTTATACTATAATATTCTGCAAGAATTCATTATTTATGTATCCTTTTCACCAGAAGAAGAAGAACTTTAAAATACACTGCATTATTTCATTTCTTCGCATATCGCTCTTTCCTACCCTTATCATTTTGAAAGGGAGTGTCAAACAATAAGCAATGAAAACGTTTACTTTTGCCAAAATGCTGCAGGCTTCGCCCTTGAAAAGTTTTATCTTGTTAGCTAAGGAAAAGATGCAGCACACCAGCAACAACAAGCAGATGAAAATTAATTCACAGTATTTTCCTGTTTTTATTTGTCATACATGCTTTTAAGGCCTGCATTTTTAGCAACATGAAAATAATATCTAAAACATTTTTAATGTATTAATTATCTTTCCCAAACCTGGACAAAAAAATCAAAAGAAGTGCATAGGGATTTACGAACACGATTTACGAGCTGCTAAATTTGTGTCCGCCAGAGCGTGATCTGACCCCAGCCACGAGTTGAGCAGAGCAGGGCAATGACCGGTAACCAGAAGGATGCCACAAAGGCTGCAGCGTACGGACACTGAGCAGGCGGTCGTGGATGGTCTCGCTGACCACAGACCGAAAGACTGCAGAAGCGGCCGGATGCTTGCCCCGTCCCCCTGAGTTGCAATGTGCCTGGTGTCCATCTGTTGGCTTCCACTCCAACCCTGTTTGCGCCTGGGAGCCTCTGGATGCAGAGGCTGCCAGTGAGTTCCTGGGGGGATGAGGGGGGAGCAGAGGTTGTGTTCGGAGCCTGGAGGTGGTCCGGACTGAGTAGGGGAGGCTGTGGGTCAGCTTCTCGATCCAGGTCGGCTGACTGCCAGTTGCGGCTTGCAGCAGAGCACACGCTCAGGACCCCTTACACACCTAGGGGCCATATGTACGAACACATTTTCCCATTGACACAGAATGGGAAAAACCCTTTGCTACATCTGGCCCCAACTTCTTTTTGCAGCTCTCACAGTGTGACCATTTACTTCATCATCTGGAAACTGCTGTTTGGACACATATTGGAAAATGTCTGTATCTTTGGTTTTCATTGTGGAACATCAGCAATCAGGAGTCCTACTCACAAGAGCAGCAATAGCCCAAGCCCTACATCCAACATGATAGCCTGACCCCACGTAATCACTACCGTCAACTGCTCCCACTAACAGAGCCAACGCAAAACCCGGATATCCTTATAAGGCTGGCTCTCTGGCTATAGTCCTGAGGCGGATTGAGGAAGAGAGGAAAGAAGGAAAAAAGGGAGGCTATGACAAGGAGTCAATCAGGGGTACGAAAACACTATTTTGAAATGAAATCAGGTAAAATAAGTCCTGTAGTTTCAAGGGTCACAAAGAAGAAGAAGCCTAAAGGCCTAGCCAAGCTCATGAAAAATGTTAAAGCTGTCTCAGCAACTTTAAAGATGATTCATAAATGGTCACTGAGAGCAGGGACCCCACAGTCACCTCTAGCATAATATAATCTCTCTAAGAAACAAACAGAGCCCACAACATGATGCAGAAGACTAGCATGGAAAGAGCAGACTCACCTAAGCCTATTGCTGCGGAGGCTGTGACTACCCAGGTCTCAGATGCTTATGATCAATCTGGAGTAAAAGATTTATTCCTACAGAGTCTAAATACTCAAGGCGCTCAACCATTGACAAGCACACATGGTAATTAGATGTTAGATTAGTCAGCATTTTGTGGAAACATGAGCCCCTCTGTACTGGATATCCTGGAACCCCCAACCAACATGGACCTTGAGGCGGACAAGACCCTATTAAAAAATGTATTAATACTCCCCCATTATTATGTTCAGGGAAACCATTTAAAAAACTTTTTTTTATCTTGAGCATTACTATGAACGTGGAATGGCTGGGTAAAGCTCCACCACCAGCACCAAAAACCTCAAGGTAGAGTGTGTATGGGTCAGCTCCGACCAGGAGGAAATGTTAACATCCTTATGCCCACCAATAGCACTTTCAAAGACAACCACTATCAATACAAAATGGGGAATGACAACAATGGAATGGACCCCATGCATTTATGTTGCTCCCTCATTATGGCACCATAAATGGGTGTTGGGATACCTGCTGAGTACCATTCAAGCGGTATTCAAGGCAGTAAACTACCACTCTAGAAACTTGACACCCAAGTGGACCTAAAAAAAACCTTATAAAATCAAACACAGAGTGCCTAATAGACTATTGATTACTTGATTTAAAGACACACAAATAGTACACCAATCCTGAGTGTGTTGGCTAGTCCTATTTATATATCATATTTAGGTTTCCTTAATTGAAAGTAAGTTATTACAACATATATAGTACAGAGGAAACACCTCAATGTTTGAAAAACCTTAGACAATTATAGTAAACAAAAAAAAACGAACAGAAAATAACATACAAGACATTAATACAAACATACAGATGGTATTCAGAGCAGTTTTTTCAGACTGATTAATCATATAAAGCTACCCATATAGAGTCCTGCTTTATGGGTTAGCATATAATTATATTCCCAATATTTATTATGAGGAGGTTAGAACATGTTGAGTCAAATTGCCCAAATAGTTCATTAATATTAGGTTTGTTTATGATCTGGCAAACTGCTGTTTCTCAAGGAGTCAAAAGTAAGTCTCTCCACTTCTCTAATGAGGTCACCATTCACTGATGCGTTTTAACATCACCTGCTGGAGAATTTTATTAAAGGAGGTCATAATCAGGGCTCACATTTCTTAGGGCTCATAAAAACCCTGGTGTTGCTTGTTTATGTTAGCAATAATTACAATGTATCGTGGTGGATCAAAGAAATACCTACTTTGATGCCCAAATGCTAATTGATGGGGATTTTAACTCAACCCTCTTCCACACAGATTACAACAATGAAAACACTCTCACTAAAGACATCATGTGGAATGTTCCCCATCAAGTGCTCCCACAAATTAGATGCAAGGACAATCTGAGAGAAATCCAGGCCACCACTTTGGTGGCCCCTTGGTTAAGAACACTGAACAGCCAATTCAGTGGAGGCATCCCTCCTGTTTGGACCAATACTACAGACAAATCAAGCTCGATAATCGATTATTCAATAGCCGAACTAAAAGTGTTTAATCAGGTAGTCAACTGCAGCATCGAGCATCACCCCAAAAGTGATCACCATCCAAAAATTGTAAATTTAGCAGCAAGCATTGTATTATTCCAAAAGGTCAGCATTTTGCTTGATAATGTTCACACTGAGAACCTAAAGAGACTAAAGTTAAAAGAATATTTAGACCCAGAAATAACAGCTAGATGTATACACTTGCTCAAAGAATACAGCACAGTAGAAGGAAAACCCATCACCATCTGGGAAGAGTTTGTCATTAGGATACTATCGGTCTGCTCAAACAAAGCACTGTCAATTCATTGTGCATCAAGGACACATAAAACCCTTTAGTTTACAAAGGGAATCAAAACAATGAGGAATGTACACAAAGAATTTTACAGTTGAAACGCTAATCCCCATAGGAATCAAATGGCAAGGTAAGACATCTCGGGCAACTTTGCAAAAGAGAAATTTTGTTGGCTAACAAGCTTCATCTTGGTGACTTTTGGGAAAAACTGTGGTTTGCTAATAAAAAGAGTGTTACAAATGGGGTTTTTGGTTGGCAGTCAGGTTACCCTCTGTCCAAGCAAGAACCCTCACTCTAGTCAGGGTAAGTCACACACAATGTAAATTATCCTGTGCCCACCCTCTGGTAGCTTGGCACTGAGCAGTCAGGCTTAACTTAGAAGGCAATGTGTAAAGTATTTGTGCAATAAATCATACAATAACACAATATAGCACCAAAAAATACACCACACAGTGTTTAGAAAAATATATAATATTTATCTGGATAATTGCAGGTCAAAACGATCAAAGATGCAATATGAAATTGTAGAGATATCACTGAAAAGTGATATAAAGTGTCTTTAAGTCTTTAAAAAACAAACAAAGTCTCTTTCAAGCACAAAGTACCTGGTTTGGAGTGGAAAATCTCCGCAGAGGGCCGCAGAGGAGGAGATGCGTTGAAAAATGATGTGTGCGTCGGTTCCGCCCCTTCACACACGGAATTGCGTCGTTATTTTTCACGCGGGGAGACGTGCGTCGTTCTGCGGGAAGAAAAATGGTGTGTGCGTGGGTTTTGCCCCTTCACACACGGACTTGCGTCGTTATTTTTCACTTGGGAAAGACGTGCGTCGTTTTCCGGCACGCGGGCCGTCTCCTTCTATGGTTCGTGGGATTACCAGATGTCCCAGGGTCTGTGCGTGGATTCTTCGGCTTGTTTTCCGGCTGCGCGTCGTTCCGGGAGGCTGTGCGTGGAATTTTCTTTCTCACGGCAGGCGTTGCGTTGATTTCCCCTCTGGAAGTCGGGCGGCGTTGTCTATGCGAGGCCGTGCGTCGAAGTTCCGGTCGCCCCGTAGGCGTCGCGCCGATCAGCGTCGGTGTATGGCGATTTTCTCGCCGCAGAGCAAGCTGTGCGTCGAAATTTTCGGCACACGAAGAGTCCAAATGAAAAGGATAAGTCTTTTTGGTCCTGAGACTTCAGGGAACAGGAGGCAAGCTCTATCCAAGCCATTGGAGAGCACTTTGGCAGCCAGACAAGAGTTCAGCAAGGCAGCAGGCTAACAGCAAGGCAGCAGTCCTTTGTAGAAAGCAGACAGGTGAGTCCTTTGAGCAGCCAGGCAGTTCTTCTTGGCAGGATGCAGGTTCTGGTTCAAGTTTCTTCTCCAGCAAGTGTCTGAGGTGGTAGGGCAGAGGCCCTGTTTTGTACCCAAATGTGCCTTTGAAGTGGGGGAGACTTCAAAGAGTGGTTTAGAAGTGCACCAGGTCCCCTTTCAGTTCAATCCTGTCTGCCAGGGTCCCAGTAGGGGGCGTGGCAGTCCTTTGTGTCAGAGCAGGCCCTCCACCCTCCCAGCCCAGGAAGACCCATTCAAAATGCAGATGTATGCAAGTGAGGCTGAGTATCATGTGTTTGGGGTGTGTCTGAGTGAATGCACAAGATGCTGTCAACTAAACCTAGCCAGACGTGGATTGTAAGGCACAGAAAGATTTAAGTGCAGAGAAATGCTCACTTTCTAAAAGTGGCATTTCTAAAATAGTAATATTAAATCCAACTTCACCAGTCAGCAGGATTTTGTATTACCATTCTGGCCATACCAAATATGACCTTCCTACTCCCTTCAGATCAGCAGCTGCCACTTCAACAATGTATGAGGGCAGCCCCAATGTTAGCATATGAAGGGAGCAGGCCTCACAGTAGTGTAAAAACGAATTTAGGAGTTTTACACTACCAGGACATGTAAACTACACAGGTGCATGTCCTGCCTTTTACCCACACAGCACCCTGCTCTAGGGGTTACCTAGGGCACACATTAGAGGGGACTTATGTGTAGAAAAAGGGGAGCTTTAGGCTTGGCAAGTACTTTTAAATGCCAAGTCGAAGTGGCAGTGAAACTGCACACACAGGCCTTGCCATGGCAGGCCTGGGACAAGGTAAAGGGGCTACTTGAGTGGGTGGCACAACCAGTGCTGCAGGCCCACTAGTAGCATTTAATCTACAGGCCCTAGGCACATACAGTGCACATTACTAGGGACTTATAAGTATATTAAATAGTCCAATTGGGTATGATTCAAAGTTACCATGTTTAAAGGGAGAGAGCATATGCATGTTAGAACTAGTTAGCAGTGGTAAAGTGCGCAGAGTCTAAAAGCCAGCAAAAACAGAGTCCAAAAAGTGGAGGGAGGCAGGCAAAAAGTTAGGGGTGACCACCCTAAGGCATGTCAGGTCTAACATGTGTACCCCCAGCTGAAAGTGGGGAGAGCTACCCGACCTCCTGGGAGCTCTCATCGCTAAGGCGGAAGTATCTGGAGAGACCATCAGCATTGGCGTGGTCAACCCGGGCGATGTTCCACCAGAAAGTCCATCCCCTGTAGGGAAATGGACCACCTCAAGAGTTTTGGATTCTCACCCCTCATTTGCATGAGCCATCTGAAGGGCCTGTGGTCTGTCTGAACCCGGAAGTGAGTCCCAAACAGGTAGGGTCTTAGCTTCTTCAGTGCCCAGACCACAGCAAATGCTTCTCTCTCAATAGCACTCCACCTTTGTTCCTGTGGTAACAGTCTTCTGCTAATAAAGACTACTGGTTGGTCTGAGCCCTCCTCATTTAGCTGTGCTAGAACAGCCCCTATGCCATGCTCTGAAGCGTCTGTCTGCACAATAAATTCCTAGGAGTAGTCAGGGGCCTTGAGCATGGGGGCCGTGCACATGGCTTCCTTCAGGGAATCAAAGGCTTTCTGACAAGCCTCTGTCCAATTCATCAACCTAGGTTGTTTCTTGGAAGTGAGTTCTGTCAAGGGGTACACAATGATACCATAGCCCTTGACGAATCTGCGGTAGTATCCAGTGAGGCCCAAAAAGGCTCTCACCTCAGTCTGTGTTCTAGGTGGTTGCCAGGCCTTGATAGTTTCAATCTTGGCCTGGAGTGGCTGCACCTTGCCACCACCTACTAGGTGTCCCAAGTACACCAGGGAACCCTGCCCAATCTGGCACTTACTAGCCTTGATAGTCAGGCCTGCCTGTTGCAGAGCCTGAAGCACCTCCTTGAGGTGGAGCAGGTGTTCCTCCCAGCTGGAACTGTAGACAGCTATGTCGTCCAGGTAAGCTGCACAGTAGGCATCTTTAGCAGCTAGGACCCCGTTAACCAACCGTTGGAAGGTAGTGGGGGCATTTTTCAGTCCAAATGGCATCACCCGGAATTGGTAATGGCCATCAGGGGTGGAAAATGCTGATCTTTCTTTAGCCCCCTCAGTCAGGCCGATCTGCCAGTACCCTGAAGTAAGATCGAACGCACTCAGGAACTTGGCAGCACCGAGTCTGTCAACAAGCTCATCAGCTCGGGGATGGGGTGAGCATCAGTCCGGGTGACTGAGTTGAGACCCCGGTAGTCCACACAGAACCGGAGTACTGGGTTTGCACCTGGGGCAGTAGCCTTAGGAACCAATACCACCGGGCTGGCCCAGGGACTACTGGATTTCTCAATAACCCCTAAAGTCAACATCTTGGAGACCTCCTCCTTGATGCTGGCCTTCACCTTATCCGACAACCTGTAAATTTTGTTCTTCACAGGGGGACTGTCACCTGTGTCAATGTCATGAACACAGAGGTGGGTCAGTCCAGGAGTAAGGGAGAACAGGGGGGAGAACTGCTCTAACAGCTCATAGCAGTCTCCTCTCTGGGTTAGAGACAGGGAGTCAGAGAGAATGACACCCCCCACTGACCCATCCCCTTCTTTGACAGAGAGGAGGTCGGGGAAAGGTTCACTCTCCTCTTCCATGCCCTCATCTGTGACCAGGAGCATACTGACCACAGACCTCTCAAAGTGAGGTTTGAGCCGGTTGTGATGGAGGACCCTTACGGGGTGCCTTGGGGTCTTGAGTTCCACTAGGTAAGTGGCCTCCCCTTTACGCCCCTTGATCTCAAAGGGGCCAGTCCAGTGGTCCTGGAGAGCCCTGGGCTCTACTGGCTCCATCACCCAAACTTTGTCTCCAGGTGAGAACTCAACCAGAGTGGTCTTCCGGCCATACCACTCCTTCATCACCTCTTGACTGGCCTCGAGGTTACTCTGGATCTGCTTCCAGAAGCGTTGGGTTTGGTTGCGGAGGGCCAGCATGTAGTTGACCACATCCTGGGGAGGTGACTTGGGAGCTTTCTCCCAGCCCTCCTTCACAATGCTTAGGGGTCCCCTGACAGGGTGACCATGGAGAAGCTCAAAGGGGCTGAACCCCACCCCTTTCTGGGGCACCTCTCTGTAAGCAAACAACAGGCAGGGTAAGAGGACGTCCCACTTACGCCTCATGGCCTCAGTCAGGCCACTAATCATGCCTTTCAGGGTCTTGTTAAATCTCTCAACAAGCCCATTGGATTGAGGATGGTAAGGGGTGGTAAACCGGTAGGTCACCCCACACTCATCCCACATGGACTTCATGTATGCAGACATGAAGTTTGTGCCCCTGTCAGACACAACCTCCTTAGGGAATCCCACATGGGTAAATATCCCCAACAGGGCTCTGATTACCACCGGTGCAGTCACTGTTCTCAGAGGGATTGCCTCTGGATAGCGGGTGGCATGGTTCACCAAAAGCAGGATAAACCTGTTGCCCAAGGCAGTTTTGGGGTCCAAGGGACCAACAATGTCGATGCCCACCCTTTCAAAGGGGGTGCCAACGACTGGGAGTGGGAGCAGGGGAGCTTTAAGCCGTTTCCCTGTCTTCCCACTAGCCTGGCAGGTGGGGCAAGCTCTGCAGAAGTTATCTGAGGCTGTCCTCATTCTGGGCCAATGGAAGTGGGTGTCAAGCCTGTTAAAAGTCTTGTCTTGGCCCAGGTGTCCTGCCAGGGGGGTGTCGTGGGCCAGACCCAGTAGGATGTTCCGGTAACACTGGGGGACCACCAGCACACGGGCTGCCCCAGGACATGGAACCTTACGCTCACTGTAAAGGAGATCATTCTCCCAGTAAATATGGTGAGTGCCAGAGGCGTCACCTGCTGCTTGGGCTGTGGCTTGTTGCCTCAGACCCTCAAGGGCGGGGCATTCCTTCTGCGCCTTGCAGAATTCTGCTCTGGTTGGCCCCCCCTCTACTTGCCAGCCAGCAAGTTCAGGTAGGTTACCCAGGTCAGCTATGTCCTCCCCAGTGGGCTCAGGGGCCTCCTCCTCCTCAGGGGCCTCGTCCACCACTGTGGGAACATTTGAGGCGGGTTTCCTGCGCCTCTTGCCCTTCCTCTTTGCAGCTGTCTGGGCCATTTTTCCAGGCTCCAGACGCCCTTGACTCCCTTCCCGGGCAGCCATGGACCGTGTGGTCATGCAGACCCACTCAGGTAACCCTAACATTTCCAGGTGAGATCTGAGCTCTACTTCTTTCTAAGCAGTATGCTCAAGATCATTGCCTAACAGACAATCTACAGGCATGGCAGGACTCACAGCTACTTTCAGAGTACCAGAGACCCCTCCACTCAAAGGGAACCAGAGCCACCGGTAGGTGACTCTCACGATTGTCAGCAACTATGACCTGGTGGAATGTATTAGGGACTATCTGCTCTGTTGACACCAGCTGACTCTTGATAGTAGTCATACTGGCTCCTGTGTCACGCAGAGCCTCCACCTTTTGCCCATCAATGGTGACCCACTGCCTGTACTTGGAAGTATTTTGGGGCATGTGGGCTTTGGGCACCATTTCTCTTTCTTCCAAGGACACTAGGGAAATCTCTACCTGCTCCCCAAAGCTATCTGGGTCCATCCCCCCCGAGCGCTACACTAGTCAACCCAGGTGTCTGTCCAGTATTGGACGGTGCCCTCTTGGAGCACTGGGGGTTGCCTTTATAGTGACCATACTGGTAGCACTCTAAGCATTTGGGGTTGGATCTCCCTGATTTATCATAAGTCCCTGGCTTTTTCCCAAATCTGGAAAAGGAATGGTTGCCACCCCTTCCCTGGGAATTCTTTTGGGGGCCTTTGGAGAGTTCCTTATCTGTAAGTTTATCTCCCCCCTCTTTCTTCTGTTGGGAACCCTGACCACCTTTGTGGGTGTGTCCCCCAGGTACCTTTTTGGACACTCTGGTGCTAACCCAGAGGTCCGCCTCCTCAGCAAGCTTCCTGGGATCAGTCAGCTTACTATCTACCAAGTGCTGGTGCAACTCTGTAAAAGTAGTATTGAGCATATGCTCCCTCAGAATCAAGTCATACAACCCTTCATAATTATCTACTTTGTTGCCCCGCACCCATCCATTCAGTGCCTTACTGGAAAAGTCAAAGAAATCTACCCATGTTTGTGTGGTTTGTTTGGTGCTGTCCCTGAACCTCGGACGGTATCCCTCAGGGGTCAGCCCAAACTTGGCAAGTAAAGTGGCTTTCTGAAGTGGGTATGTGTTTTGATCAGGTTGATCCAATATGAGAAGTGTGTCCCTCCCCAATGGTGGCACATAACCCCACATAGCTACATCCCATTGCCCCTCAGGAAACTCATGAGCCCTTAGTGCAACTTCATAAGCAGCTAACTTTTATCTATGTCATCTCCCACCACAAAACTGGGTACCACATTTTTGGGTATACAAACCTTCTTTTCTCCAGCAGGTCCTGTCTGTATTCTGCCACCATTGCTGCTGGATTCAGACTGTCTCGCCTTGATCTCCAGCTCCTTGAGACTCAGTTCATGAGCCAACAATAGTTTCTTTTCAGCCAAAGCTCTTTCAGCTTCCACCTGTTTGGCTGCTCTTTCAGCCTCAGCTTGTTTGGCTTCTCTCTCTGCCCTCTTTTCCTCCTGTTGGGCCTCAATTTTCAGTTTTGCCATTTGCAATTGGAACTCCCTTTCTTCTCTCCTTTCCTCTGCGGTCAGGCTTTTCTCAGAGACACTGCTCCCTGGTCTGGAAGGGGGCACAATTGCAGTGGTAACATTACCCACTGATGGCAATAAATCCTCTGAGAGGCCATTTTCGGGCTCCTCTTCCTCCTCACTTTCCTCTAAATGGGCTTCTGCCCAGGCCCTCAGCGCCACTTGAAAGTCCTCCTTTTTGGAGGCCCCTTGGGTGGGTACTCTCATCACCCTGCAGAACCCTTTTAGCTGTTTGACAGTATATGTCTCCAACAGGGCTAGGTCCAAATCTCCTATTTGAGACCTAGCCAGTGACATGTTGAGTGAGGATTTAGTTTTTGAAAATTGTCAGGAAAAATGAATTTGCAAAAAGAGATAAAAATCAAGTTGACCTTCAACTGTGGGTAGATAGTGAAGTACTTAGCTACTGTATGTCACTGCACAAATACAAGTCCTATCCTCACCGCTGTTCACCAATGTTAGAAATGGGCTTTTTGGTTGGCAGTCAGGTTACCCTCTGTCCAAGCAAGAACCCTCACTCTAGTCAGGGTAAGTCACACACAATCCAAATTATCCTGTGCCCACCCTCTGGTAGCTTGGCACTGAGCAGTCAGGCTTAACTTAGAAGGCAATGTGTAAAGTATTTGTGCAATAAATCATACAATAACACAATATAGCACCACAAAAATACACCACACAGTGTTTAGAAAAATATATAATATTTACCTGGATAATTGCAGGTCAAAACGATCAAAGATGCAATATGAAATTGTAGGGATATCACTGAAAAGTGATATAAAGTGTCTTTAAGTCTTTAAAAAGCAAACAAAGTCTCTTTCAAGCACAAAGTACCTGGTTTGGAGTGGAAAATCTCCGCCGAGGGCCGCAGAGGAGGAGATGCGTGGAAAAATGGTGTGTGCGTCGGTTTCGCCCCTTCACACACGGACTTGCGTCGTTATTTTTCACGCGGTGAGACGTGCGTCGTTCTGCGGGAAGAAAAATGGTGTGTGAGTCGGTTTCACCCCTTCACACACGGACTTGCGTCGTTATTTTTCACTCGGGGAAGACGTGCGTCGTGTTCCGGCACGCGGGCCGTCTCCTTCTATGGTTCGCGGGATTACCAGATGTCCCAGGGTCTGGGTGTGTATTCTTCGGCTTGTTTTCCAGCTGCGCGTCGTTCCGGGCTGTGCGTGGAATTTTCTTTCTCACGGCAGGCGTCGTGTCGATTTCCCCTCTGGAAGTTGGGTGGCGCTGTCTATGCGAGGCCGTGCGTCGAAGTTCCGGTCGCCCCGTAGGCGTTGCGTCTATCAGCGTCGGTGTGCGGAGATTTTCTCACCGCGGAGCAAGCTGTGCGTCAAAATTTTCGCCGCACGGAGAGTCCAAATGAAAAAGAGAAGTCTTTTTGGTCCTGAGACTTCAGGGAACAGGAGGCAAGCTCTGTCCAAGCCCTTGGAAAGCACTTTGGCAGCCAGACAAGAGTTCAGCAAGGCAGCAGGCCAACAGCAAGGCAGCAGTCCTTTGTAGAAAGCAGACAGGTGAGTCTTTTGAGCAGCCAGGCAGTTCTTCTTGGCAGGATGCAGGTTCTGGTTCAGGTTTCTTCTCCAGCAAGTGTCTGAGGTGGTAGAGCAGAGGCCCTGTTTTGTACCCAAATGTGCCTTTGAAGTGGGGGAGACTTCAAAGAGTGGTTTAGAAGTGCACCAGGTCCCCTTTCAGTTCAATCCTGTCTGCCAGGGTCCCAGTAGGGGGCGTGGTAGTCCTTTGTGTCAGAGCAGGCCCTCCACCCTCCCAGCCCAGGAAGACCCATTCAAAATGCAGATGTATGCAAGTGAGGCTGAGTATCCTGTGTTTGGGGTGTGTCTGCGTAAATGCACAAGGAGCTGTCAACTAAACCTAGCCAGACGTGGATTGTAAGGCACAGAAAGATTTAAGTGCAGAGAAATGCTCACTTTCTAAAAGTGGCATTTCTAAAATAGTAATATTAAATCCAACTTCACCAGTCAGCAGGATTTTGTATTACCATTCTGGCCATACTAAATATGACCTTCCTACTCCCATCAGATCAGCAGCTGCCACTTCAACAATGTATGAGGGCAGCCCCAATGTTAGCCTATGAAGGGAGCAAGCCTCACAGTAGTGTAAAAACGAATTTAGGAGTTTTACACTACCAGGACATGTAAACTACACAGGTACATGTCCTGCCTTTTACCCACACAGCACCCTGCTCTAGGGGTTACCTAGGGCACACATTAGAGGGGACTTATGTGTAGAAAAAAGGGAGCTTTAGGCTTGCCAAGTACTTTTAAATGCCAAGTCGAAGTGGCAGTGAAACTGCACACACAGGCCTTGCCATGGCAGGCCTGGGACAAGGTAAAGGGGCTACTTGAGTGGGTGGCACAACCAGTGCTGCAGGCCCACTAGTAGCATTTAATCTACAGGCCCTAGGCACATACAGTGCACATTACTAGGGACTAATAAGTATATTAAATAGTCCAATTGGGTATGATCCAAAGTTACCATGTTTAAAGGGAGAGAGCATATGCACTTTAGCACTGGTTAGCAGTGGTAAAGTGTGCAGAGTCTAAAAGCCAGCAAAAACAGAGTCCAAAAAGTGGAGGGAGGCAGGCAAAAAAGTTAGGGGTGACCACCCTAAGGCATGTCAGGTCTAACAAAGAGGAACCCACAACATTTGTGGAAAATAATGAGCTCAATAGAAAAAGGTGACACCAAAATTTACAATACAAACGTAAGCAAATCCGTAAACTATATGCAATCTTATTACTCAATTGCACATCTTACAGTGTGTCAGGCACCTTCACATAGCTTACATTCCAATTACCATAATATTGAAAAACCAACACCTGCCGATGATGCACCTGAGCATACGGCAACAACGAACAAGCACAATAGTAACATAGAGGCATATCCCCCAATTTCCTTTCCTGAACAACAACAGCTGAAGGTGATCAGAAAGTCAAAGGGTGATGGGGTCCCACGGCCAAGCGGATTACCAAAGGATTTTTTTAAATCCAATGTTGAGTTCTGGACAAAGAAAATAAGCAGCATGTATATGGCTGTCTTAAACAGAGGTGAATTTCCTGCCTTCTGGAGACGGTGTCACTTATACATCTGATAGAGCGTACATTATAGTGCTGTCCCTTGTGTCACAAAAGTCATCAGACTGTGACAAGTTTTAGTTTTTGAAAGTAAAGATTAAAAAAACTAACTTAGAAAGCTGCACTGACACACATTTTGAATGTGCAATTGCTTGTATTTCAAAGTTTGACTTGAGTGCGTTTTGAATCAAATCTCATGTTAGAAGGTTAAAACTGATTTTAAAATGTAATTCATATTCTAAGCAAAAAGTGCATATAGAAACCATATTGAATTTCTAATGATTAATGAAAGATGAATGACTTTAAAAATATGTGCAAGCGAGAGAAATGGACCTCTCTGTTACACCTAATGGAATGCCATAATAAATATTTAGGCCCTCATTCTGACCCTGGCGGATTGAATCCGCCAGGGCCGAGGGCAGCGAATGCACCGCCAACAGGCTGGCGGTGCATTCATGGGCATTCTGACCGCGGCGTTACCGCCGCGGTCAGAAACGGGAAACCAGCGGTCTCCCGCCGGTTTCCCGCTGCCCATGGGAATCCTCCATGGCGGCGCAGCAAGCTGCGCCGCCATGGGGATTCCGACCCCCTTCCCGCCAGCCTGGTTCTGGCGGTTTACACCGCCAGAACCTGGCTGGCGGGAACGGGTGTCGTGGGGCCCCTGGGGGCCCCTGCAGTGCCCATGCCAATGGCATGGGCACTGCAGGGGCCCCCTAACAGGGCCCCACATTGCTTTTCAGTGTCTGCTTAGCAGACACTGAAAAGCGCGACGGGTGCCACAGCACCCGTCGCACACCTTCCACTCCGCCGGCTCCATTCGGAGCCGGCATCCTCGTGGAAGGCGCTTTCCCGCTGGGCCGGCGGGCGATCTTTTGCAGATCGCCCGCCGGCCCAGCGGGAAAGTTGAAATGCCCCCCGCGGTCTTCTGACCGCGGGGCGGTGTTTGGGCGGTTTCCGCCCGGCGGGCGGCGTCCGCCGCCCGTCCGGGTCGGAATGAGGCCCTTAGTGTTTGAAAAGTAACATTTTACTTATATTGATGAAATATTATTAATTTTGACATTATAAGTTTGCATATTATATGTGTTTTACTAACACATATTAATTAAATGCATTTAATATTTTTCTTGTGTTGTTCTTTTTAGATTTAGTAATCCTTTTATCCTGCCCTTTCAGAAAAGTCCTGCCTGAGCTTCTGATATGCTGACACTTTATTTTTACCTACCTTTTGCCTAACTTAGTTTGTATTCTGCAATGCAAGACTATCACTTTCCAAATTATTTTTGCCCTTTTTTGTACTTTTTTGTTCTTTTTGTATTTTGTCCGCATGTGTTCCTCACCAGATTTGTATTCCCCTAATTTGGTTAGCCGTTGGGTTGACCTGTGCCCAGCCAAAGGTTAAAGACTCTGCTAAAATTGAATTGACTAATGAATGTAAATTCTGAGCATCGTGTAATTTCCGTGTCTCAGATATTCTTATTGATGTTATGTATTTTTCTTCTTAAATGCTCAGTTTTATTATTGTTAATTTGTCCGAATTTATTTCATCACCTTGGGCAAAACATGGTGATTATGTATCTTTATAACTTGGTTTTGCGTATTGTCTATATCAGTAGTTCCCAACCTTTTGACTTCTGCGAACCCCCAGTTTATCATCACTGGAACCCCCCACTGAATCATTACTGGAATCTGGGGACCACCCCCCCACTGAGTCATTTCTGAAAGCTGGGAACCTAATCTGTTAATATTATTTAACTTTCTAAGCAGTCGCAGACCCCTGAGGAGGCTTTGCGGACCCCCACGGGTTCCTGGACCACAGGTTGGAAATCACTGGTCTATATGACTTTGAGCTTGTGTTTGTAATAAATCTTTTAACTTTATTCCGAATTGGAGTTTTCCTTCCATGGCCACATTGGTCATGTTGTCTAAATTGTTGGGGTGGTGTTGAAATATATTTTGATGGTTCACCACACATCTTTCTGGGTCCAAAGGTCTCTCGACCTCATTCCGCATTTGATTGCTGCAAAGTATTGAAATTCGGCCACAGATCCAATCTACAATGGAGGTGAAAAAAATAATCCAGGGAATTACTCAGTGAGAGCCCTCTTGTACAATGAGGCTAAGTACTTCACCAGCTTGCTCTTTTGAAATCTTAATAATTGGGAAACTGACCAGAAAGTAGACCCATGGAATCAGACCATGTTCCACTTGGGATCCGGCACCCTCTGAAATCTAACGGCTTCATTTATATGTATGGAAAACACCTTCAGGACTAAATCAGTATTACATCTATGCTGCCTTTGACAGTCTGCTAGGAGATATGTAGTGGCAGCAACTGGTCAAATGGGGCAGCTCCCCCAATCTTCTCTGAGCAATGCAATCCCTGTACTCAGAAACATGGCTGTGTGTTAAGTTATGTGAAAGAAGCAACTTATCCAGAAAAGTTTACATGTTTTCTGGCCTAAAGCAGGAGCTCATTTTGGCACCTCAACTTTTTAATCTGTTCTTCTAAGACCTTTTGGAAAATTTGGATCTGGCAAATGCACAATCACCAAAATTAGGGGGGACTGATCTTTAATCTGCTCTACACTGATGATCTCCTGCTAATGAGCAAAATGAAAATAGGTCTGCAGAGACTGTTGGATGATCTGTACACTTCCTCTGCAGCAAAAAAAATAGACATTAACCTAAACAAAACAAATGTACATAAGATGGGAAAGAAGATAAAAGCTTAAGTGGTAAACCATTTCGAATGAAAGCAATTACAAATGTCTGTGGGTCATCATAGACAACAGGGCTTCTTCAACCAGCACAAGCTTCAAATAAAGACAAAATCAGGCACCCTAACCTCTGCTTTTGTAATGCGCTCAAGACATTGAAGGGTCCAACATTTAGCCCCCTAAATACGATCTTTTGTACAAAATTACATCCCACATTAATGTATGGGAGTGAAATAAGGAGGGGGAGCGACACAGAGCTTGTGAATCAACTAATTACAGCAATGTTTTAAACAACCTTCTGCTGTCTAGAATTTTCTTGCCTAGCCCAAGTGTGCTTGGAGTTTGGCCTTCTAAAACAGAACCTAGCCAGGCAAAGGTACTTCCTCTTGGCATACCATTAATTCAAAGATGCATAGCCAGGCACCCATGACTGCATAATCTGGTTAGAGATTAGTACTACCAGCCAAGCCTTGCAATTTAGAAACCATTTAGAAATCTCTCTGCATACATTAAAAACATCTGGCCTTCTGGTAGCTCCGCTTTCAGGTAACAAATTCAAAAAGATTTAAAATTAGCTAACTTGAAGGCTCTAAATTTTGGAGTGATAGAAAATGGGACTCTGGTTGGCAGAGGCTTGCACCTTGTCCAAGTAGGGACCATAATCCTTGTCAGGGTAAATCAGTTTCACACCATAAATTAATCTGTTAGCTTGGCACAGAGTTAACAGGCCTAACTTAGGAGGCAATGTGTAAAGTATTTGCGCAACAATAAAAACAGTAAAACAGAGAAAACTCCACACAAAAAGCATGCACACCAGATTGGAAAAGTATAGCTTAATTTAATGAACAAAACAATACCCAAATGACAAACATCCAATAAGTAGAAGTCACAATTTGAATTTTTAAAGAATATCTGCAAATAGAGTGCTTAGAAGCATCACGCGCCACCAAGGGCTATCTGGGCACGCTAGAACAGAGTAAGGCCCTTATTATCAGGCTGGTGGTCATGAGACCACCAGCCTCGCTGCAGCGGTCTTTCCGCTGCAGAGCTGGCGGTAAGGACTGCCCCATAACGAGTTGTGGGGCTTGGCAAACACCAAGCATCCACAACTCCGCCTGGCCTGCCGGTGCAGTCACACCTCCGCGGCCGGTGATGAGCACCTCCAACCCGGCAGTAGGCCTCAGCCTGCTGGCCAGATTACAAGGCTGCAAACCGCCAGGCTTTCCGTGGCGGTCACCCAGCCAAAAAACCCTGGCGGTCCTGCACCCAGCAACAGGAAACTCCATTCCTGTTGCCGGCACACACATGCACACAATTCCCCACCCATGCACACATCCCCACCACCAGTCCACACACTCACAAACACCCCCCACACCTTCACAAATGCATGCATTCACATACACACCCATTCGGCAAATGCATACATCCACACAGACACCCCCACTCACTCGCAACCATGCACTCAGACACCCCCACTCACTAGCATTCATCCAAACAGACACCTCATACATTCGCACATACACGCACACACACATTCACATTCACTTGCATACACACACGCATTTGCCACCCACTCCCCCCTCTGCAGACACGCACCAAAACACACAGACACCCTTCCACCCCTTTCAGATACCCACTTACCTTCTCCATCAAGGAGGATGTCCTGGAGGGGATGGGTCCTGGTGGTCTTGCATCCCCAGCACCACCACACCAGCAGGAATCCGCAAAGCCGTATTATGGCTTGTAATACAGCAGGGAGAGTCCTGCTGCTGTGACGGTGCTGGCGATGCACCTGCAACTTCGGAGTCAGACTTCCGTCGAGAAATGGGTGGAAGTCTTCCAAGGACTCCTAATACGACAGGCAAAAGACCACCAGCACTGGCAGTCTTTTGCCTGCAATGGCTTCAGCGGTCCTGGAAAAGGACCACCCAAGTCGCAGTGAGGCCCTAAATCTAAAAGTTCAGGCCAACCACAATGGAGCAAGGACCAGCAACTGGGACCAACCTTGTCCCGTTGAAAAATTACCTTGGTTGGAGGAGGCGCCAATGTTGAAATCCTGATGCGAGGTGCAGGGGAGGTGAAGCACAGGTGATGCATCGTTCCAATCTGTGCAGTTGGATATGGTGGTGCATCATCATCGAGTCATGCAGCCGGCCATACATTGATTCTGAGCTGTGCAGTCTGCACTGTGATGTCCTTATCCTCAGGGGCAGTGATGATGTGTCGGGGAGAGACGTCACTGATCTGATTGGCGCAGGGTCAGCGATGAGTGGATTTTTGGTGTATACAGCTGCAGTACCTACTTTGAAGGTCCATGACTGGATTATCAAGATCAGGACTCACAGTTAGCTAGAGTCCAGAAGCTTTAGCAATATTGAGTGAAGTCTTTGATATCCCTGAGTCTTCGGAAAAGGCAGCAAGTCAGCAAGCCCTTGGAGTCACTTTGATTCTGGGGATGTAGCGATACAGGTCCACTCCTTCTCACTCCCAGGCAAAAAGGGGAGAAGGCAGCAGGGCAGGAACAACAAAGCAGGAGTCTAGCAAACTCCAGCAAAACTCCCTCAGACTGACAGTCCCTTCAGCAGCATAGCAATCCTTCTTCCTTGCAGAATATGCTCAGGTCCATACGTGCACTGAATTGGTAGGGTTGAAGTCCAGTTCTTATATCCAGTTGTGCCTTTGAAGTGGGGGAGACTTCCAAGAGAGGCCTTTGAAGTGCACATAATCCCTGCCCATCCTGCCCTGGCTCCAGACACACTGCAAGGGTTAAGTAGCCCTTTGTGAAGGCTCAGGATCCAGCCCCTTCAGGTGTGTCAGTTCCTTTCCTCCCATCCTGCCCACAATAGCCCATCAACATGCAGATGGCCACTCAATCATACCTAACTTCCCTTTGTGTGCAGCTGTCTGGAGACAATGCACAAGAGACCAGCTGTCACCCACCCCAGATGTGTATTCAGAGATAGACAGAAGGCACTAGGGGCCATATGTATGAAAACTGGAGCTTGCGAATCGCAAATAGCAATTTTTAAGAAATCGCTATTTCCGAGTCGCAATTGGCCATGTAACAATATTGCGATTCGGAATTAGCGATTTCTTAAAAATCGCTATTTGTGGTTTGCGAGGGGCATTTACCGAATCGCAATTTGCATTATCTCAAAGTGCGATTTTTTTGCGATTCGGTAAAAAATCGCAAATTGCGAGAAAGTTCGAGAATGCACACCTGGAGGAGCCTGATGACATCACCAGCTGGAAATGAGTCATCCCAGGCAGTTTCAGGTGCCACACCCAAACCAGCACCCTGAGAGAGAGCAGCCCAGCCACACAGAGCAGCACTCAGCAGGAGCAGACACACCTGAGCCAGGATGGAGACCCCAGGAACATCACAGGAGAAGCAAGAGAGGAAGCGCAAGCTTAAATTTAGTGAACAGGAGCTGGAGGTCCTGACTGAAGAGGTTGTGAATAGCCATGACCGCCTGTTTGGGAAATCTTCACTCCAGGTTCCTGAGAGCGAAAAAAGAAGGTTGTGGCTGGACATTCAAGGAAAAATCTGCGCAATTGGAGTGGCACAGCGCTCCATAGAGGAGATAAAGAAACGGTGGTACGACCTGCGCTCCCATGCAAAGGAGAGGGTGGCAAGGAGACTTGCGGAGGCCAGGGGTACAGGTGGCGGACCACCAACCGAACCACCATCCACACCATTGGAGGACCTGGTGGAATCCACACTTCTCCCTGAAGCTGTGACAGGGTTCACAGACATCGACACCTCCGGTCAACCGAGTACCAGCCAAGGTAAGTGCAATGTTGTTTGTGAACCCAATATGTGTATGCACAAAAGCCCCTTAGGAATTAGCATGTAATGTGAAGTAGTGTGTGAAGTAGTCCAGTCCACATCTTAGAAGCAGCACAACAATGCATTATGGGAGTTGCGGTCCACAAACTAGTACAGACAGTAGCATAACAATGTAATGAAGCATAGTGACACCCAAGGTAACACAACACACACAACACCATGTAGAGCAGTACCTGTTCCTTTATTGCCATTGTCAGACAGATAATGTAACATACAGAACTGACATGCTGCATATTGTTGTTTCCTGTGGGCCAGGCCCAGCAGCCACACACAGTCCATGTGTAGGGGAGACGGACACCCAGCAGCCCTCTGACACCAACACCAGTGGGTCCCTCCACATCTCCACTGTGCGCCGCAGGCCCAGGGCACTACCACTGCCAGACTTCAGCGGTGACTCGGATGTACAGCAGGAAGGGCCAAGCACACCGTCTGCACCAGACAGGTGCAGCCAGATACTGGAGGGCAGGGGTCAGCCAGCACAACGCAGGAGTGCCACAGAGTCCCAGCAGCAACCTCATGAGGCAGGTGAGGGTCCGTCCTTGTTCGGGGGCCTTGAGGCTGCTATGTTGCAGCAGCAGCGCCTGCAAAACAAGCGCATACTTAGTTTGGACCTAAACCTGCGAGTCCACAACAGACACATGATGGGCCTGCATCGGCAACTGGACGCACTGAATACCAACATCACACAGCTGCGTGAGGGACAGGTGCAGGCTTCTGAGGACACTAGGGACCTTACTAGTGCAGTGTGTGACCTCTGCCAGGAGCTGCGCCATGAAAGGGTTAGCCGGCGCAGACAGGAACACCGATTCAGGACAATGTTTGGCAGCTACTGCAGGTCCTCCAACAGGATGGCGAACTCCACAGCACAAATCGCCCGTCGCGCTGTGACGGCACAAGTGGAGGCTGCACACACCAGCAGGGACGTTGTCCAGGGCCTTGTGCACATCACAAATGTGATTGAACATGTCATGGGACAGAGGTCTGACACTCCCAGTGAGGTAGCCTTGGGGGACACTGAGGACAGTTCTAGCCTCAGTAGTATTGCCGTACCTGCAGCAGACACCAGAATGCGCAGTGCCAGGCGCAGCACTGCCACTGAAGGTGACATTCAAGGTGCCAGTGAGTTAACTGGGCACCCGAGTGGTGTGCGTGGGAGGAGAAAGTGACTCTTGCCGCAATTACACTGATGTTGCCACTATGACGTAATAGTGCGTGACTCAGTTCATTTGTTAATTTTAGTTTTTTACATCACCTGCTTACTTTATTTATCACTCATACATTACCTGACATAAAGTAATAAATTACTATCACTACAGGTACGGTTGTCAGTGGAATTTTGTCATTCATACTCACATCTGAAATGGTTGTGTGTGATGTCGGCACACCTTTGCCTTCCCTCTTCTGCACTGGTCCTGTCTGCTGGCTGTAGAGGTGGTATGGGATCGTCATCCTCATCTGATTCAGTGTCACTGATTTCTATAGGTATGCCCCTGGTTGTAGCTATATTGTGCAAGATTGCACAAGTAGCCACTATTCTACATGTGGTTTCTGGACTGTACTGTAGTGCCCCTCCACTTTTGTGGAGGCAACGGAAGCGACTTTTCAGCAGTCCAAATGTGTGCTCCACAACGTTGCGGGTTGCGCTGTGTGCTGCATTGTATCTCCGTTCTGCTGGTGTTGTGGGATTGAGGTAGGGCGTCATCATGTAGGTGCGCACTGCGTAGGCACTGTCTCCTGGAAGGGACATAAGGTGTGATGAGTAACTCAGCCATCTGACATGGGTTTGCCATCTATGCACCAGTGTACAGAGTGACATTACCTAGTAGATATCCTTCACCAAACTCCCCAGCTAGCAGTCTTGTGTGAATGCCGCTGTGGCGAAAGATGTACGAATCATGTGTGCTCCCTGGGCACCTGGCCACGAGATCAGTTATGATATAGGAGGCACATGTATATTCATGGAATGTTGGTATTTACTGTTTCGGTACACATACTCTGTGACTGATGGTAGACATATTGCCCATGTGTGCCATCTATGGCACCTAGGACGTGGGGGAACTGTGCTATCTGGTAAAACTCTATTTTTGTCTGCTGTATTTCCTGTGGGGTGTGGGGGAATCTGATGATAAATGCATTGAAAAATCTGGAGAGGGTACTCTGTGAGACCCCCCCAGCCGCTGCTATGACCCCTTGATAGCTCCCTGAGGCGAGTAGGTGAAGGGAGCATAATACCTGCACATGGGTGGGTATGCTGTGACTCCTTAGTGTTCTGCGCTTCAGTATGGGTTGTAGCTCAGCTATCAGATCAAGTATCATGGCTGAGTTCAACCTATACCTCTCAAATATTTCCTCCTCTGTCAGGTCAAATAGTGTAATGCGCACTCTGAAAATGCACTCCTGTCTCTTCCTCCCTCTCCTCAAACCTGCCAAGATCCTCATCCTCCTCGCCATGACGTAGAGTGCAGCCATTGTGGAAAAGAGTCTGAGGCATTCTGGGCCTCTTTATATAGGTTGCACTTTGTTACCACCTGGTTTCACTTAGTGGTATTTTGCATGTGCAAAATGGCATTCTGCGAAAAATCGCTAATTGCGATTTTTTGATGCATCTATTTGCGAGTTGGATTTTGCGAATCGCATTTTGCACCTCGCAATTTCCTACTGGAAATACCGAATCACAAAATGAGACTCGCAAAACCAGGTCGCACCGCAAAAAATTGCAATTTTTGCGATTTCTTATTTTTGGTCTGCAAATGCCTTTCAAGCATCGCAGACCATGTTTTTGCACTTGCAAACGGCCGATTTTTGCGATTCGCACCGTTTGCGAGTGCAAAAACTTTTCATCGATCTAGCCCCAGATGATTTAGAGTAAGAAAATGCCAACTTTCTAAAAGCAGCGTATTCAGAATTACAATTTAAAATCCAACTTCACCAAACGTTGTGATTTTAAATTGTGATTCCAAAGGCACAAAACTTGGGGTCTCATCTCTTCGCAATTGGAAATGACACTTATAAAATGTAATAAGGCAATTCCAATGTTAACCTATGGTAGAGGTAGGCTCAAGGAAACATCTCATTTCTTTGATTTATAAAGCGCTGCAGGCGGACAAAGTTTGAGGCTCCTTGAGGGTGTAGGGTGTTTTGGAGATGGATTTGAGGACCCCATACTCCGATGCAAACTGGTCTCAGGTCTGTGAATTGCTTATGACTGTGTCCAGTAATGCACGGTTCAGTTTGATTCATTTTAATTTCATGCATCAGACATGCGTGGTGTCTGTGAGCCTGAATATGATCAATGCGGAGCAGTACTCCTCATGTCCTAGGTGTGCACAGGAGAGGGCTGACTTTATGCACCTTGCATGGGAACGTGGCAGTGTGAGATTTTTGGAAGAGGATACTGGTTCACTTAAACATGGCTGCTTTTTTGATGTGTGAGATCTCACCAAGATTGTGTCTACTAGGACTTCTGGCACTCTCCAAGAAAAGACGAATGCCTGTTCGTTTCATGCAACTGGCACTTGGTTTGGCACGCCGGTATGTTGTCATCACTTAGATGGGAGCTAGGGCTAGTTTGGAGCAGCTGTGGGTCATAGATATTTCAGAATGGGCGGTGGCCGAGGAAACTTATATACGTCAAGTTGAACTGATGATAAATAACCCATTTCCCTGGAGGTTTGGGGGTTGCTGTTAGACCAGGAGGAGGGGGCTGAAGATGGGGCTTCTTCAATGAGGGTTGAGTATCCTTGGGATCTGGGAACTGTGTTGGGAGGGGTGTGCTGTATGTCCGTGCACTGGTTTAATTCTCCTAAATGCATACTGTATTGTGAACTTTGCTCCAGTAGTCGTGCTGAGAATTATGATGTACTGTGCAATGTATTTTGTTCAGCTGCATATGTATCTTGCCCTTCTTGGTTGCTGCTAACTGCTCTTTTTGTTATTGTCATGTTTCTTCAAATGACCAATAAAGGTTTCTGAAACTTAAGAAAAAGCTATGGGAGGGATAGGCCTTGAAACAGTAAAAAATGTATGTAATGGTTTTTTACTACCTGGGCATGTGAAACTTAAAAGTATACGTCCAACTTTTTAAATACACTGCACCCTGCCCTTTGGGCTGCAAGGGCCTACTATAGGAGTGAATTATAGGTTTTTACAGAGGAAGGTTTGGACCTGGCAAGAGGGTTAACTTGACAGGTTGACATGGCAGTTTATAACAACAGACACAGGCTCTGCAATGACAGGCCTAAGTTCTGGTTAAAGGGCTACCTAGGTGGGTGGAACAATCAGTGCTGCAGGCCCACCAGTAGCATTTAATTTCCATGGGCACATGTAGTGCACTTTACTGGGGACTATTAAGTAAATTAAATATGCTAATTGTGGATAAGCCAATTGGGTCATGTTTTAGAGAAAGAGTGTAGGAGGCTGGCCTGGTATGTAGTGGGTACCTTGGGTACTTACACCTTACACCAGGTCCAGTTATCCCTTATTAGAAAAGTCGTAGTGTTCTAGCAGCTTAGGCTGATAGAGGTAGCTATAGCAGAGCAGCTTAGGCTGAACTAGGAGACATGCAAAGCTCATGTCATACCACTTATAGTTACACAGTACTTATTCACAAGTAAAGACAATACTCAGGGCCATATTTATACTTTTTGATGCAAAACCGCGCTAACGCAGTTTTGCGTCAAAAAAAATAGCGCCGGCTAACACCATTCTGAAGCGCCATGCGGGCGCCGTATTTAATCAATGACGTTGCCTGGTGTGCGTGGAAAAAAACGACGTACACCAGGCAGCGCCGGCGTAGGGGGATATGGAGCTTGGGCGCCAAAAAATGGGGCAAGTCAGGCTGAGGCAAATTTTTCACCTCAACCCGATTTGCGCCATTTTTTTCGACTCCCAACCCCCATAGAAATGACTCCTGTCTTATCAAAGACAGGAGTCATGCCCCCTTGCCCAATGGCCATGCCCAGGGGACTTATGTCCCCTGGGCATGGTCATTGGGCATAGTGGCATGTAGGGGGGCACAAATCAGGCCCCCCTATGCCACAAAAAAAATTAAAAAAAATACTTACCTGAACTTACCTTAATGTCCCTGGGATGGGTCCCTCCAGCCTTGGGTGTCCTCCTGGGGTGGGCAAGGGTGACAGGGGGTGTCCATGGGGGCATGGGAGGGCACCTCTGGGCTCCTTCCGAGCCCACAGGTCCCTTAACGCCTGCCTTGTCCAGGCGCTAAAAAACGGCGCAAAAGCGGCCGTACGTCATTTTTTTGGACCCGCCCACTCCCGGGCGTGAATTTTGCCCAGGAGTGTAAATACGGCGCACATGCCTCGGAGTCAATTTTTTAGACGGGAACGCCTACCTTGCATATCATTAACGCACAGTAGGTGTCCAAGCTAAAAAATGACGCAAACTCCATGGACTTTGGTGCTAGACGCGTCTAACGCCAAAGTATAAATATGGAGTTAGTTTTGCATCGGAATTGCGTCAAAAAAAATTACGCAATTCCGACGCAAACAGAGTATAAATATGCCCCTCAGTGTTACCAAAAATAAAGGCATTTTTTTGGGTGACACATTACCAAAAATATCTTAGGGACAGTACTCCTTCTGGAGGTAAGTATTATACACAATATATACACTAGACACCAAAATTAGACGGTTAAATAGTCTTAGAACAATGCAACAGTAGGAAATCCTATAGAATGCAATGGGAGAAAATAGGTCTAGGGGCAACACAAACCGTATACTAAAAAAGTGGAATGTGAATCACAAAGTCCCCCCTAGACATGTGTAGTGTGTGCAGAATCACTGGGAGAGTAAGAATACAGTAAAGGTAAGTAAATTACCCCACCCAGAGCCCAGAAAAGCAGGAGTAAAGTACTGCAAGTTTCCTTAGGACACACTACACCTCATTTTGGGGATTTTGCAGCAGCCAACCAAGTCTGCAAAGAACAACTGCTGGATTATTGGACCTGAAGACCTGCAACGGAAAGGTACCAAGTCTAGAAGTAGAAAGAAGTTCCAGGAAGGACAGGAGCCCCTGCCAACCCAGGAGAGGGTGCAAAAGAAGATTCCCCGGTTAGTAGAAGACTACAGAAATGCACCCTAGGAAGATGCCAGTGGGTTCCTGCATGATGCAAAAGATGCCACAAGGCGTGAAGATCATTACAGATGAGATTTTGTGTTGGAAGGCGCCAACAAGCCTTGGCTAAGACAAAAGGGTGTTTTTCATCAAAATTGTGCTGAATGGATCCAGGAGGGACCTGAGGGCCTCAACTCTGTGTGAGGAGGAAGAGGGGGCTCTCAGCACCTTAGAGAGCCCTCAGGATGCCAGTCAGCACACCCAGAAGCCACAGGATCCAGGTTCAAAGGAGGTGCAAAACACGATTGATGCAGCACAACAAAAGAAGATCCCACACCACCGGAGAACAACTCAGCGAGTTGAGCATCACAGGGTGGAGTGTTGAGGATGTGGGCCAGGCTGTGCACAAAGGAATTTTGCAAAGAGTGCACAGAGGCCTCAGGAGGCGAAGAAGACACAATACACAGGGGTACCATCATTCTTGGGGAAGGCAAGGTCTCACCTCCTCCAAATTTCATGAGCAGGACCTCAGGACAGTGTACGTCAATGATGTCCACCCTCTGTGTCCTTAGGAACATGCTCATTGCCGTGAGAGGAGTCCCATGGTACCGATCATTGCCTTGGAAGGTGCCTGCGTGGAGCAGGGGAGTGACTCTGTCACTCCATGGGAGATTTCTTCAGTCCTTCTATGCAGGATGAAGACAGGCAGTCCCCCGAGCATGTACACCATGGAAACTGTTGCAGTTGCTGACTTGAAGTTGAGGTTGCTGAAGAAAAGTGTCTCTTGTAGACACTTTGTTGCAGGTACAGCATTTCTTGGAGCAGGCTGCGGTTGATCCGAGGTCAGAAGAGTCTGAAGTTGTTGCAGAGGATTCCTGAAGGAAACCTGCAAGCAGAATCTAAATAGCCCTGAGAGGGGGATTGGCTACCTTATCAGGTATGGACCTATCAGGAGGGGTCTCTGAGGTCACCTGCTGGTACTGGCAACTCAGACCCTCCAGAGTGCCCCCACACCTTGCAAAGCAAGATGGCTGAAGTCTGGGACACACTGAAGGAGCTCTGGGCACCACCCCTGGGGTGGTGATGGACAGGGGAGTGGTTACTCCCCTTTCCTTTGTCCAGTTTCCCACCAGGGCAGGGGAGAAGGGGTCCCTGAACCGGTGCAGACTGGTTTATGCAAGGAAGGCACCATCTGTGCCCGTCAAAGCATTTCCAGAGGCTGGGGGAGGCTACCCCTCCCCAGCCTGGAACACCTATTTCCAAAGGGAGAGGGTGTAACACCCTACCCTCAAAGGAAATGCTTTGTTCTGCCTTCCTGGGACTGGGCTGCCCAGACCCCAGGAGGGCAGAACTCTGTCTGTGAGGTGACAGCATCTGTAGCTGCAGTGCAAGCCTCAGAGAGCTGGTTTGGCAGTACTGGGGGTCTATGGTGGAGCCCCCAGGATGGATGGAATTGGCTCCCCAATACCAGTTTTGGAATGGGGGGACAATTCCATGATCTTAGACATGTTACATGGCCATATTCAGAGTTACCATTGTGAAGCTACATATAGGTATTGACCTATATGTAGTGCACAAATGTAATGGTGTCCCTGCACCCACAACGTCCGGGGAAATGGCCCTGAACTATGTGGGGGCACCTTTACTAGTGCAAGGGTGCCCTCACACTTAGTAACTTTTCACCTTGCCTTCAGCAAGTGAAGGTTAGACATATAGGTGACTTATAAGTTACTTAAGTGCAGTGAAAATGGCTTTGAAATAACATGTGCATTATTTCACGCAGGCTGCAATGGCAGGCCTGTGCAAGGGTTTGTCTGAGCTTCCTTTGGGTGGCAAAAGAAATGCTGCAGCCCATATGGATCTCCTGGAACCCCAATGCCCTGGGTACCTAGGTACCATATACTAGGGACTTATAAGGTGGGTCCAGTATGCCAATCGTAAATGAAGTCACTGGCCTACAGTGACAAATTTAAAAGCAGAGAGGGCATAAGCACTGAGGTTCTGGGTAGCAGAGCCTCAGTGGCACAGTTAGGCATTACAAAGGTATACACATTAGGCCACAAACTAAGAGCACTGGGGTCCTGGCTAGCAAGGTCCCAGTGAGACAGGCAAAACATACTGACAAATAGATTTTTTTCTAGGAGCACTAGGGTCCTGGCTAGCAGGATCCCAGTGACACAGTAAAAACACACTGACACACGCTCTCAAACTGGACAAAAGTGGGGGTAACCATGCTAGAAAGAGGCTACTTTCTCACAAAGAACATATGCAGTTTAGCATTGATCAGCAGTGGTAAAGTGCCCAGAGTCTTAAAGCCAGCAAAAACGAAGTCAGCAAACAGGATGTCAAAAGGCAAAACATTTAGGAGGAAATGACGCCAAGAATGCCAGGTCTAACATGGAGGATAAAATCTCCTTAGAGACATGAGTGCATTCACTGCAAATCATAAATTGCTTTGTCTCATCCGGATTGCAGCCTTATTTGAATTCTTAATACTCACAGTATTTAAAAGCAAATTAATGCAGTACAGCTTTGGTGCCCTGCCCACACTGAACAGTTTCTCCTGTGGATTGAACCGGTAGATGGTGCCATGGGCAGCTTATGTGGAAAATCTGAAGAAACATTAATTAACATAACATGACTCTGTCTAAAACTTCTAACAGAACTCAGAAACCATTTAAGGATGGCACGCAACCATCTGGGAGTCTGCACCTAGAGACATGTAGTCATCAAATGTATGAATCCCTCAAACATTACCTGGAATGTTGGTTTCATCAGGTTCTAGGTGCTGTTTGAAAAATGAGTGGAAAGGATGTCTTGTTACAGAATTTGTAATATGATCAATGCAAGATCCATCAAGTAAAAACAAGCAAGTCTTAGCTGACTAAACCTCAAGACTTCAAAATGGACCATATGTGAGTCGAAAAACAGGACAACCATGTCTATCTTTACTCTAACTGTCAGCTATTTAATTTGTGTCTTCATGGAGCTTAGCAACAAGGGTGTCACTTAGTGTCATGCCAAACCCTCAGTGCTGCTGTTGAGTGAAGCAACAGTCAACCAGCCAATGTCCCTAGAACCTAAATGGCCTTTTAAGTGTAACTCGCTATTTATTAGAGGTCAACATGTTTGAACAATTAATACATGCACTTTAATCATAATGTCCTTTCCTGGACCTGTTTGCTTCTCCTCACAATGGTCAACTACCCAGGTTTTGTTCCAGGAGTATTAGTGAACAGAGCATTCCTTAGCCAAACAAAGTTCTCCATGCATTCTCTTGAATCCGATTGGTTCCAAAGCTATTTAGTGTGTTACGGGGATGGCAAAAACATATCCTGGTGGTTCAGTTTTGGACCAGGCAAACATGGCTTCCAATACTGAAATCCCCAGTGATAAAGGATTACTTCATTTTTCTCCTTGAATTGTCATGCCTGGAATCTCCTGCATTCACCCTGACTCCGAGATTGCACCATTTGGTCTGTTGGTTGAAAGAAGAAGGTTACAAAGCAAGGGTATCCATAGGCATTTACCTGTTGTCATTCAAGAGTCTATGAAACCCTCAATCATCAAGTCTTATGAAAGGCATTGGGAATTTAAAAATATGTGCAATACTCCTGCTCCTTCTGTTGTAGACTGTACTCTATCTGATGTGTTGTAGATTCTGTGAGACAGGTCTGAGTTAATGTTGTCCATACTTACTTTAAGATCTCATTGAGCATCCATAAGGGCATTTGGAAGGCCCTGGTCCAGTCTGGAGGATAAAGAAGATTTGTTGGCATAACTATTGGGAAAGCCGTTTTTAAACTATCATATTCACTATGGGACTTATATTAGGTATTAAAGGCACTATGAAACACTCCTGCGAGCCATTATTTGATGTAGATACTAAATTTGTCACATTGAAATTGTCATTCTTGGTGGCAACAATTTCCGCAAGGATCAGAGAAAGTGCATCCTTTTTTACTTGACGGCCATTTCTATTTTTTCTAGGAGGATAAGACAGTAGTATGACATCTTTTCCATAAGGAACAAGGGTAATTCTACAGATATTTTCACCAGATTCTTCTGCCTCCTTTTGCATAGCCAAAATGGCATTTGCTTGGTGTCAAGAAGACTCTGGTCATTTACCTGGAGAGGTCAAATCCCTGTAGAAAATTAGAAAGTATGTTTGTTCCAGCTGATAATAAAGGTCAGGTGAGAAAAACTCCGTGTATGTCTATCAGCAGATTGATCAAAGCTAATTCAGTAACAGAAGTTTCAGTTCCATCAGGAATACAAGGTCACTCCTCAAACAGGCTATCAGCCTCCCGTATGGAAATTTAATGGTGTGGCATTAAATGCGATTAGTAGAGCAGTCACACTCACAGTTCCTAAGGTAGTAAAGGTTGAAAGAGAAAATGAACTTAGCTATTGCTGTGTTACACTTAGTTTTGCTTTAACGGTGTACTGTTGAAATCTGATTAATATCAAACTTCAGTGAAGCCTGAAATTAAGTTGATAATTAATTTCTGAGCATCTATGGATCACAAAGGCCTTGAAGATTGCTTTGGTATTGCTCATGAGTAATGAAGGGGGGAAGCCTTCTCCATGTAGGCTCTATGGCCCATATTTAGTAATGATTTACACCAGGTTTGCATGACAATAGTGATGCAAACCCAGTGCAAGGTGTTGAGGTGAGATTTACTATTCAGTGCAAATCAGGATTGGCACCAGAAAATATCTCTCAGTCACACAAAATGCACTATTCACTACTTTGTGTCAAAGGGGCATTCTGTGCTCTTATATAAACATTTTGGGGTAGAATTAAAAGAACTAAGCGCTGGGTTTGAAACATAAAATTGACTCGAAGTGAGGAAAAATTCCAGTGTAAAGCTTTTATTAATCTGGCAAGCAGTTCTTTCTGTTACTCTGCATCAAGGTGGGCATCGCTGGGCGTTCCCATGCAACCACCCATGGTTTTTAGCACAAATCTCTACTAACAGTCGTAGGCAGGAATTTACACCAAAACCTATGCCCTCTTGAGACATGCATAATGAGGAGAAAAGTTTAATTTTCTCATTACTTGTCCACCTTTGCATATGTGCTGCATTGTACAGCACACAATCAAAGTGATACAAGTATTAAAGGATAGTTTTTGTTCTGGAAGGGCCCCGTTTCAGTACAAGGTTATGTGTGTGGCCTCATGGCAGCCAAAAGTGCACCAGAGCTGGGGAAGAAAAACAACACAATATCTCAGCAGATATGGCACAATCTGTCTCTCTCCCTTTGAAGCAAGGTAGCTAAACAACTTTTGTTATTGAGCTGTGTTGCATCTAATATTTTTATATCCATGCCTTTGAATGCAACACCCTAATATGTCTGTCATGCAGATAACAGCATGACAGTTAAGGATGGTGTTTGCACCAGGCAATCTTGTTTCAAACTCAAGTCTCTGCTATGTCCACTGGGATGGACCTTTATCGAACTGAGGCTAAAGTCATAAATACAACAATACATCAATGACAGTAAAGCAGAGTTTGTCCCACGGAAATGACAGAGAAAAATACTTTGCAAACCACAAAGCTTTATTGGCACAGGTAAATTTACAGTTTCAAATCAAATCAATTAAGCAGAAATCAGTAGACACCTGAACACAGCATATGTGGATATCATCCAGGCAATTCAATTTGGCAAATGCAAAATGTAGATGCACGTTATTAATAAGCAAAATAAGATACAATTCTATTCCCATAAAGGGAAACTTCCTAATGCTAAGCTAAGGTTGTGGGGAATTCAGATCTTTGAAACAGCCACTGTCAGCAAATATATTATAGAAAGAAGAACCAAAGAAAGGTTTCAATGAAGAAAAGGAGAAATGTACTTGCTCCAGAAAGTAAGTCTATGAGCAGAAACATAAGGATTATTAGGCCTTGAGAGACAGAAAAAGTAGGTTTGCCTGCAAAGATGGACGAGGCAAATCTCTGGATAACTAAAATCAGCTTTACACAGTTAAAACATAAAATTATTTCGAAGAGATACATTCCACAGGCTCTCTCTTAGTTAGAACCAATAAAGAAACAATGTTCCTGCTGTTTTTGTTGTCAGCTTCCTTCTCACGGATAATTGTATCTCACAAATGAGTTTTCACCTACTCTGCCACCTATCCTGTGCAGGTGCAGAGAATCATCATCCAAATATTTAATTGCAAAAACACATGACCTTCATACAGTAAACTAACAGGAAATAATGTATTTAATGAGATGACTGTGACTCTGGCGCCTGAAACAGAAATGTGCGGCAAGTAGAAATATTCAAATATGGAGTAAAGTGTCTAAGGCCTATGTCGATTTATTTCAATTTTAAGATGCACATATTCTAACTATAGTTAATAGAAAACATGTATATCACTTATTTATTTAACTCTAAGTGTGCACATGTAAGACCAATACTTATGTGTGTTACAGGATAACATTTCATTCATTAAGCACAAATAAATGCTGGTGCACTGATTTACCACAGAAAAGACACTGCCCCTAAAAAGAATAATATGTGCCACTACTTAACTCTTGTTTCAAGTACAACTGAACGTTTGTTTATCAGCTAAGTTGCTCTGCACCTTATGATCATAACCAGGATTACAAGTCTAGACAACGTCACCACAGGCCCTGTGGCCAATCCCTGCCGTGCACAGACAGAGGTCATGCATGGTGCGGGGTTGGATGCCTGCGGGGGTTGGCCGCAGGCCCTGTGATAAACCTCCGCTGCACTAGCCGAACGCTGTGCAGGGCTGGATGCTTACGGAAGGTTGGCCACAGGCCCTGGCTTCGCCCTGCAGCCAACCCCTGCCACAAAAGGCTCAAGGCCATGCAGGCTGTGGGGATGGATGACTTCTGGGGGCTGCCGAAGGGCCTGGCGGCTGACCAGGCCCTGCAGCTACTAACCCCAGCCTCGCACAGCCGAAGTCCCTGTGTGGCACGGGCTAGATGCATGCACGGGGATGGCCACAGAACCTGGTGCAGGCCAGGCCCTGTGGCCAACTCCCCTTGCATTAAGAAAATCATAGAAATTCACGGAAAAAAATAAAGGTTACCGGGGCATTATAGTGGGGAAAAAATTCACAAACATAAATTCAGAACAACATACTTGTAAGGTGATTCTGAAACCCTTGCTATTGTCAAACATAATAAAACAGCCAAAGGCCTTTGTGTAGACATTGAGGTCCTCATCATGACTCTGGCGTTAAATCCCGCTTCCCGCCATGGTGACGGCTGCCAACATACCGTCACGATGACGAATATCCGTTTGCCATATTATTACACACACACACACCAAACCGACAGAATACTGCCACATACACAAATCCGCCAGCCCAAAGGTCAGTGTTAAAGTGTCAGTATGAACACTCATACCGTTTCGCCAACAAATGAACTCCCACCACATTATTACCCACGAATCCCTACGGCTGACATTCAATGGTGCTAAACCATTGGCGGTACACACCGGCGCGGTCAGAATGGTCACCCAACCAAATACAAAACAACACAACATTGGCCTAAATGAAAATCACACACCTGACACTGACACACACACCACTCACACACACACCCAGCACTATAAAACACACACCCACACTACCCACAACCCTTTACAAACACCAATAATTGCCACAAGACTAACAGGACGCCACTGAGACAACTATACACACACACCACAAACACCCATCCATCCGTCACGCACCCAACATCCCACACCCCATCACATTACTTAACACTCTCTGCACAACACACATCACACAACACCCATGTCCCCACTAACGCACCCCTGTTTCACTGATGAGGATTTGCGGGTCATGGTGAAGGAAATAGTCATGGTAGAGCCACAGCTGTTTGGAGCACAGGTACAGCAAATATCCATTGCCAGGAAGATGGAGCTATGGCAGAGTATTGTGGACAGGGTGAATGCTGTGGGACAGATTTAAAAAAACAAGGGACGACATAAGGAAGAGGAGGAACCACCTACGGGGGAAGGTACGTTCCGTGGCAGCATGGCACCAGCTCGCCATCCAGAGGACTGGCGGTGGGCCCCCACCTCCTCCCCCACAGCTCACAGCATGGGAGAAGCAAGTCTTGGCAATACTGCATCCAGAGGGACTCACTGGAATACCCAGAGTACTGGACACTGCCGAGTCAATATTTAATACTTATCACCCCCCATACCTACATGTCATCACACCACCTCACCCTCACTCCCATCACTCCACATCATCCCACACACTGCACCTACACATCTAACTAACCCGAATGCCAAGCCCTGCATGCTATACCAATGCATGGACAGCCCTCCCAGCCCTGCATGTACCCCCATCACCCAAAGCATGCACAGCATGGAGAACTAACAATCCCACAATACATCACCATACACAAACAAAGGTAGCAGGGCAACAGCAATGATAGAGGGGAAGGTAGGGATGTACAATATGTCACAGACATGAAGCGTAATACATCACTTACATTCTCACAGGTGCCCCAGCCAATTTCAGCGGCAAGGAGGTGCCACGACTATCCAGTCCCCCAACAGAAGATGCTCCCAGTGATGACAGTAATTCTGGATTTCAGGATCTGGAAGAACTACCTGGCCCATCAGGGACCACTGGTCAGTCGGCCACCCCAGCCCACTCACAGTCCACCACTGAGCCTCCTCCATCAGTCTCCAACACCACAGCACCCACCCAACCTCAATCAGCAGTGTGCCCACCTGTACAGGGACCTCAGTCCATACCTCACACCCAATACAATCAGGGAGTTGGGGTCAGTGGCAGTGGGCACACCATTCAGGGGACAGAGGCCCAGGGGAACAGGAACACTGGGAGGACCTCTGTGCGCCAGGGGGAGGATAGGCTCAGGGAATCAACTCTCCTGGAGGCACTCACCAATGTCCTAGGGGCTTATCAACAATCCCAGACAAGATGAGCCAGATCCTTACCAACATGCAGGACAACAAGCGGCCGCAGATGGAACACCATCAGGAGATCAGGGAGGATTTGCAGACCCTCAACACCACCATGGTCTCCGTAGCAGGGATGCTGGCAGATGTGGCCAACATCATGAGGGAATGGACAGCGCACCAGCGGGCCCCTACCACTAGCCAGTCTACTGACCAGCCCTCCACTTTCGCTGAAGTTAGTGGGCAGGAGGCCCTGCCACAAAACCCACAGGCCACCAGCACCCCTCCCCCTGCAGAAGGTGAACCACCCCGCAAACATTCCCGGCGACCCAAACAGAAGCCAGAGACAGTTGCCAAGACCAAGACCACCGCCAGGAAATGAGCCCCTCTTGAATGCCCCCCTTGTGTCCCACCCTGTCACCTTCTCCACTTTGAACTGCCTGTGCTCCCCTTCCTATGGCCCCTTGGACACTAGACCTGTGCTACAAACAGACTGGAACAATACCCTGGCCTTTCCTCTACTATCACCCCATTCTATTGCACTTTTCCGTCAATTTTTTGCACTACAATAAACACCCTTAAACACAACTTGAGTGATAGTGTTTTATGTGATGAAAATGTGCATTTATGGAAACAGTCCCATTTTGTGCAAATGATCTGAACACTGTGATAGCATACAATTAATGACCTGTGCCTGTCTGTAGTCATCACATCAGTACACAGTTGTTATATCACCAACATCTACAAAATAAGAAGCCATAGGTGACAGTAAGTTGAGATGCAAAGGAAGTGAATGCCATCTTGCTACAGCCACACAGAAAACATCACTATTCAGAGCAATGGTCGGTTCCACTGCCTCACCCGTGTGATTTTTGGAAGTATTGACCTATAACTGATGTTCTGTTGTCCACTGCTGCCACAGGGGCATTTCCAGTCGCCTCCTTCTGCAGATAAGGCACATGTCATCTAAGGGCCAGTTTGTGCAACATGCAGCATGCAGACTCCCTGGTAGACCTTCTGGGGTGAGCAGCACAGGTATCTATCTACCTGTCAGATGGAGGCATCTGAACCTGGCCTTCAGGAGGCTGAAGGTCCTTTCAATAATTCTCCTGGTTCGCCCATGTGCATCATTATAATGATTGTCAGCCCCTGTCCTGGCACTCCTCACAGGGGTCAGGAGCCACAATAGGTTTAGGTAGCCAGAGTCATCTGCAATTATTGAGGGACAAACATTAGCCTTACACAATGGTATGGGGTGAACACCAGAAGGCATACACTGACATACAGTGGGTGGGGAGTCAGGCTTACCTATTAGCCACACCCTATGCCTCTGTAGTTGTGCCATCACATGTGGGATGCTGCTATGCCTCAGGACAAAGGTGTCATGCACCAACCCAGGGTACTTGGCAGTGACGTGGGAGATGTACTGGTCCACCAGGTACACCATTTGCACATTGAGTGAGTGGAAACTCTTCAGATTCCTGAACACCTGTTCATTCTGGCAGGGAGGAGACAAACGCAAGATGTGTACTGGCAATCGCCCCAATAATATTGGGTATATGTCCCATTGCATAGAATCCTGCATTCACAATGTGGAAATCTTTCACCTGGGAGAAAGTAATGTAGTTGCACATATGTTTGACCAAGGCAGACAAAACCCTTGCCAGCACGATTGAGAACATTGGCTGTGACATTCCTGCTGCCAAGCCTACTGTCACTTGGAAAGAACCAGTTGCCAGGAAATGGAGCACTGATAGAACCTGCACAAGAGGGGGGATCCCAGTGGGATGACAGATAGCTGATATCAGATCAGGGTCCAATTGGGCGCACAGCTCTGTGATTGTGGCCCTGTCCAGTCTATAGGTGAGTATTATGTGCCTGTTCTCCAGTGTAACCAAGTCCACAAGGGGTCTGTACACGAGGCTTGTCTCCTCCACCTATTCATCCGCAGTGGTAGGTAGTTAAGGGACAAAAGAGTGAGTAGGCTGTCACAATTTGAACAATGGAGCCACCACCTCAGTGTACATTGAGCACTGATGTGATGTGACAGTGGGAATGGCAATGTATGTGCAAATTGTAGCAATGACGCAGTTATGGATTATCTCAATGTTGTCCACCACCATTAAATGGTGACCGACTGCCCTGTGTCTAGGGACAGGTGGAAATGAGGTAACTCCGCCGATGTTGGGCGTCATGGCGGAAGGCAGTCTTGAACCGCAGTGCAATCCATCATTGGATAATATGGGGCTCTATGGAGTACAGGGGATCAAATGCGGCGGTGACGGTGTACACCACCGCAGACGTGACCACCATTTCCTATCTAAACCCTCACTTGATTCTTGACTTTTCACAGGACATCACCTAGACTGCATGTGATGCTGTGACCTGTGTCTGGATCCTGCCATGGCCCATGTGACCGGGAAAAGGGCCCCTGCCTTCACTTCGGAGGAGTTGTAGCGCTTGGTGGATGGGGTCCTACCCCAGTATGGACAGCTGTATGGGCCTCCAGACCTACAGGGGAGTACACCTTGGGCACGATGCATATGACAAGTTGGCATGGTGATGTGTGTGGAAGCATCGTGTCATTTGGGGGGTGGTATGTCTGGTGGTAGTCTACATGGTGGGCGCTGGGTGATGTGTGTGCCAATGGAGATGGAAATGGGGTTTGTGGGCCATATGTGTGACAGGCTGGATTGTATGGTGTCCTCCTGTCTGTGTTTCCTCTGCAGATCAGCGTCCATCAGAAGAAGGGATTGTGGCATGCCATCGCCAAGGACATGCGGACCCTGGGGGTCTACAGCAGGCGGGGCACCCACTGTAGGAAAAAGTGGGAGGACCTGAGACGCTGGGCCCAGAAGACCGTGGAGGCCCAGCTGGGGATGGCCTCCCAATGAGGGCGGGGTGCCCGTCGGAACCTGACCCCTCTGATGGCCCTCATACTGGCAGTGGCCTACCCAGAACTGGATGGGAGCTTGAGGGCATCACAGCAGCCACAAAGGGGTGAGTATAGTGGGCATTACAACTATAATTGGTAGGTGGCATAGGATCCTGGTGGTGGGTGTCAGTTAGTGGGTGCCCCTAAATGCCAGCTCAGACATTGTAGCGTGATCCTAGCTTAAGGGTAATAGGTGCATTGTAAAATCTGGTAACCTAGCTAGGTTGCATTCCATGTCAGACAGGGCTTAGTGGGTCCCAGGAGGGGTGAAGTTGGTGGTGGTTGGCTCTCATCTTGCTGTGGTACCTAGCCAATGGAATGAAAGTGCGATGTATGGTGCTCAATCCTGATCCCTGTGTGTGACGGTAATGTGTATGCCATCTGTGGTATTGGTGCTGTAATTGACCCAGTGCTCCCTTCCTCTCCTCCACCTTTTTTCTTCAGTCAACCTGTCCATGTGTGCATTAGCATCATCTGGCAGAGGAGCAGGGTCACCGGCGACTGAGGGAGCTGCTTCACACAGGATCCAGGAAGCAGAGTCCACCAACGCCGAGGGAACCAGAGGGACGGAGGTCGAGGGAAGCTCCACGGTGGAGACAGGAGGTGACAACACTGACTGTGATTCCTCCTCCGATGGAAGCTCCCTGGTGGTGGCGGACACATCTGGGACCACCCCAGCTACAGCCGCCACCACCTGTACCAGCACCACCCTCCCAGTAGCCCCTCACTGAGTTGCTCGTGCCCGCTCACCCCTGAGGGTAGGCATCTCCTTTGCCTCAGGCCCCTAAGGCCCTGCCCCTGTGAGCCCTGCTGCCCTCAGTGAGGAGGCTATTGACCTCCTGAGTTCCATCTCTCTAGGGCAGTCAACCATTGTGAATGCCATCCAGGGGCTGGCATCCCAGATGCCGAAATACAGCGCATTCCTGGAGGGCATTCACAGTGGATTTCCGGCCCAACAGAGATCATTTGAGGCTCTGGCCTCCTCTCTGATGGCAGTCATTGTCCCTGTTCCCACCGTCCCCCGTCCAACCACCACTTCCCAGTCCCAGTCACCTCAACCCCAAACCATCCCAGACAAGCATGCACACAAAACATCACACAAGAGAGGCACAGACAAACACAGGCAGCAGACTTCAGGCCACGAGCGCTCACACAAATAACAGACAGTTGCACACACAACAACATCCACTGCCTCCACTGTCTTCCTCTCCTCCTCCTCCTCCTCCTCCTCACCCACAGTCCACATCCACACTAACACCTGCATGCACTGCACCAACAGCCACCCCCACCATCACCACACCAAGCAGCACACACACCTCACTTGCAGACACCTCCACAACATCCATACACGCGCCCCCTGTGTCCTCTCACACCCTGTCTGCCCCCCTACTAAGAGACACAAATGCATGTACTCAGACTCCCAACAGCCATCCACCTTACACCAGCACACTGCCTATGCACCTGCACCCAAGTCCAGCAGACATACACCTCCAACAACCACTCCCTGAACCTCCACTTCACCACCCAAGAGAGGGAAGGATCCCACTCCACCACCCAAGAAAGGGAAGGATACCACTCCACCACCCAAGAAAGGGAAGGATCCCACTCCACCACCCAAGAGAGGGAAGGATCCCACTCCACCACCCAAGAAAAGGAAGCACCAACTAAGAGAGGCAAGAGACTCCCTCCAACAGCAGTGGGCAAGGAACCCTCCCCTCCAGCTGGGACACAGCAGCCCTCACCTCCAGCAGAGGGTATGTAGCCCACCCTCCATTGACTGTTGTACAAGGAGCCCTCCCCAGAACCAGTGGGCAAGTTCCCCATCTCAGAGACTGTGACCTTGCACTCCCCGATAAAGGAAAATGGGCATGGAGCTGTGTTCTTCTCGTGCGGAAGGACCTGATTCAATCTGGTGCTTTAGCTTGGATGCCGGTGTTGTGTAGTCTGTCGCAGAGGGTGGAGTGGAAGACGGTGTCAAACGCAGCTGAGAGGTCAAGGAGGAGTAGTGCGGCTGTGCCTTCTTGTTCTAGTATGAAGCGCGTGTCATCGGTGGCTGCTAGGAATGCTGTTTCGGTGCTGTGGTTGCTTCTGAATCCGGATTGAGCTGGGTCTAGGATTTGTTGTGTCTCGAGGAATTTGGTGAGTTGCTGGTTGATGGTCTGTTCTGTTACTTTGGCTGGGAAAGGGAGCCGAGAGATGGGTCTGTTGTTTTGGGTCAGCAGTAGTTATTTTTAGCCGCAGGTTGATCTCGGCGTGCTTCCAATCTGATGGGAAGGTGGAGGTCTTGAAGGATCAGTAGAAAGTTCTGCAAAGCTCAGGTGCTATGTGGCAAAGGCCAGGTTGTGATGGGGATCCAGGAGTTCAGGATCTGGTATGTTACTCGGACCGTGGTGTGTTAGTGGGTGGTGTGGGAGGGTTTTGGTTCCTGAAGCCTTTGTAAATGTCCTGGATTTTTCTGTGAAAAAATGTGGCAAGGTCTGTTGCAGAGGTCATGGGAGGGATGGATGGATGAGGGGTCTGTTCCAGGGGTTTGTGAACTCTTTGATGATGGCGAAGAGCTCTTTGCTGTTGTGAGCACTGGTGCTGAAGCACTCTTGAATGGTGGCTTTTTTGGCAGCTTTGATGTTCTGGTGGTGAATGGTGACTGCATTCTTGTAGGCTGTGCCGTATTCGGATGATTTGCTGTTCCTCCATTTCCATTCTAGTCGTCTGCAGGAACGTTTGGATTTTTGTAGGTCTGCCGCAAACCATTTAGGTGTTTTTCTATGTCAGTTTCCTGGAGGTTTTCTTAGGGGTGCTACGTTGTTGATGCATTCCGATAACCAGTGGTGTAGATTGCGTGCAGCATCATTAGCATCCGCTGCGTCCGGTGGTTGTGTCGAAGTAAGCCTCAGCAAGGCCTACTAGTGTAAGGGGTTTGCCCTTCTCTGCACAAAGCCTTCAGACCATATAGGAAGAAGTTGGCACAGAAACTGAAGTAAAAGACAAAGGGCCATATTTATACTTTTTGACGCACAACTGCGCCAACGCCAACGTAAAGACAGGAGTCATGCCCCCTTGCCCAATGGCCATGCCCAGGGGACTTCTGTCCCCTGGGCATGGTCATTGGGCATAGTGGCATGTAGGGGGGCACAAATCAGGGCCCCCTATGCCACAATAACATTTTTAAAAAAATACTTACCTGAACTTACCTTAAATTCCCTGGGATGGGTCCCTCCATCCTTGGGCGTCCTCCTGGGGTGGGCAAGGGTGGCAGGGGGTGTCCCTGGGGGCATGGGAGGGCACCTCTGGGCTCCTTCCGAGCCCACAGGTCCCTTAACGCCTGCCCTGACCAGGCGTTAAGAAATGACGCAAAAGCGGCTGGACGTCATTTTTTTGGACCCGCCCACTCCCGTGCGCCATTTTTGCACGGGAGTTTAAATAAGGCGCCCATGCCTTGGAGTCATTTTTTAGACGGGAACGCCTACCTTGCATATCATTAACGCAAGGTAGGTGTCCACGCTAAAAAATGACGCAAACTCCAGGATCTTTGGCGCTAGACGGGTCTAACGCCAAAGTATAAATATGGAGTTAGCTTTGCGTCGGATTTGCGTTAAAAAAACGACACAATTCCAGCGCAAACAGAATATAAATATGTCCCAAAGTTTATTAAACCTCATGAGGTGGTACTACAGTTCAAACAGCATCCTTCGGTAATATTTGAAGTAGCACACTGAACTAAGAGAGCAAGGTCCTTTTATACCCACGCAGGGGCTAAAAGAAGGTGGTACAATTATAGAAGCAAGTCTTATATACATATAAGGTCATATGGAAATGCACAGTTGACAGGTAGGAGGGGCTAACAGTTTTCAAGGACTAGTAGTCACATTACTGTTGGTTACTAATTACTAACAGCTGCAGACCTTACTGTGCATGTGCAAAGTGGGAGATGCTAAATATAACTTGTCACTAGACAGATTTTCAAGAGTAGTTAACAGGAAGGTAGGACAGAGCACATGGCGAGCCCATGGCAGCATGTGGCAGAAAAAATGTCTGCCATGAATACAAATGGATTCCGCGAAATGTTCACAAAAGTTGCTAAATACAAGGGGCCTTATTTATACTTTTTGGTGCAAAACTGCACTAATGCAGTTTTGCACCAAAAAGTTTTGCATCGGTTTGCTCCATTTTTTAGCACCAGCTGGGCACCATATTTATGGAATGGTGCAAGCTGGTGCAAAGGGTAGGCTAGCGTAAAAACAAATGACGTTAGGCAGGTTAGAGTCAAAATAAATGACTCTAACCAGATTAGTGTCATTTTTTGACGCTAAGGGGCATATTTATACTCTGTTTGCACTAAATTAGCCTAATTTTTTTTTACTCTAATTCGGTGCAAAACTAACTCCATATTTACACTTTGGTGCTAGACCTGTCTAGCGCCAAATTTATGGAGTTAAAGTCATTTTTTGGAAGTGGAAACCTACCTTGACTTAATGAGATGCTAGGTAGGCGTTCCCGTGCAAAAAATGACTCTATGGCCTTAACGCCATATTTAAACTCCCATGCAAAAATGGTGCAAGGGAGGGAGGAGGGGTCAAAAAACCCTGGGTCAGGGCAGGCGTTAGGGGACCTGTGGGCCCATTTCCATGGTGGAACACAATGGACTAAGCCCACAGGTGCCCTCCCCAGGCCCCGGGGCACCCTCACCCACACCAGAGGGACTGCGGAGGATGGGGACCCCATCCCAGGTAAGTACAGGTAAGTATTTTATTTTATTTTTGAAATTGCCATAGGGGGCCCTGAAATGGGCCACCTTACATGGCACAGGGTGCAATGGCCATGCCCAGGGGACCCTTGTCCTCTGTGCTGGCCATTGGGGTGGTGGGCATGACTCCGCCTTTTCTAAGGCAGGAGTCATGTGGCATGGTAGGTTTAGCACCATAAAATGACGCTAATCTGTTTAGAGTCTTTTTATTTTTACTATAACCTGCCTAAAGTCATTTTTTGGTGCTAAACCCTCTTCTTCTATACTGCCAGCCCCACCTGACTAAAGTCATTTTTTTTACTCTAGCCTACCCTTTGCACCGGCTTGCACCATTCCATAAGTACGGTGCCCGGCTAGTGCACAGTAATGGTGCAAGCTGGCGCTAAACTTTTTGGTGCAAAACTGAGTTAGTGTAGTTTTGCAGCAAAAAGCCTCGCAGGAGTAGGTGGAGGAATGGACTCTGGTAAGTCAAACCTTTAACTACTTCATCCCCCACCCTACCTGCATGCTATCACAGACCCCCACCCTCGCCCCCTCCCCTATCACTCCAACTCCTCACTAATGTACTAATAACACAAACCACACATCCCAACACCAAGACCTGCATGCAACACCAAAGCATGGACACCCATCACTAAAGCATGCCCACTGCACATACCCATAACACCCCCCTAAACCATTATCACACAAGCCCCCACACAGGAATGCTAGCACTGGGGTACAGGGTCACCCACCCATTGCACACCATGACACACACAGATGCAATAATCATGCTTTTACACCCCTGCAGGATCACTACCCAACGTCACCAGTCAGGAGGGTCCAAACATCTCAACCCCACCCACAGAAGAGGCCCACAGTGATGACAGCAGCTCTGTCCAACTGGATCCAGATGACCAGCCCGGACCATCGTGGGCCTCGGGACAGTCGGTTCCCCACACCCAGTCACAGGCCACCACAGAGCTTCCACCCTCTGGTAACACCAGCACAGCACCCACCCAGCAGGCCCATACCTCCGTCCCCAGGACACGTCAATCAGCTGTGTGTCCACCACTACAGGGAACCCTGGATAACCCACCACCCCAACAACAACCGGGACCTGGGGGCAGTGGTAGTGGGCACACGGTCCAGGGGACGGAGGCCCAGGAACACAGGGGAACTGGGAGGGCTGCTGTGCGACAGGGGGCAGACAGGCCAAGGGAACCCACTCTCCACGAGGCCCTCTCCTCCATCATGGGAGCATACCACCACTCCCAGGAGACGATGGCAACGGTCCTGGCCAAGTTTCAGGTGACCAGCGCATGCAGGAGGAACAGTATTTGGGGTACAGGGAGGAACTCAGAACCATCAGCTCTGCCCTGGGCACCATCGTAGCGGTGCTGAAGGAAATACTGAACACCAGGAGGGACACTGTGGCACTCCAAGGGGCCCCTGACACTAGCATGGACGATGAACTGCCCACCACCTCCGCCGGCGCTAGTAGACAGGACGCACCGCCACAGGACCACCACACCAGCACCCCACCCCCTGCAGACGGAGAACCACCCCGCAAGCGGTCCCTGAGATCCAGGAACAAGACAGAGCACGATGCCAAGACCCCTGCCAAGAAATGAGACCACCCTGATTGTCATCCCACTGTCCCACTTTGTAACCCTGTCCATATTTAAACTGCCCCAGCTCCACTTCCTATGCCCATATGGGAAATCCACCTGTGAGACTAATAGACTGGACTCTGCCATGGACATTCCTCCACCATCACCCCTCACCATGTTACAACCCCCCTCCAATATTTAGCACTTAAATAAACACCCTTGAAGCACAACACAATCTGGAGTCAGTCTGTGATTTAGAAAATGTGTATTAGCAATGACAGTGACAAAATGCGTTTTCAATTGCAATGTCAACATACCTATGTCACACATCTCAAGTCCATGAGGAATCTAAGCAGATGACACACGTTGTAAACCACACCTGTGAAACCGTAAGGGAAATGTACAACTCAGTTACCATATACTGGTTGAAATCAACAGACAGGATAGAGGTAGAAGTGTGAAAGTACTTGTAGTAGGCAGGAATGTGTTCTCACCTGTGTGTCACTGGAAATATTGCTGGATAACTGAGTCCCTGCTGTCAATGTCTTCTCCGTCTGCTTCCTCCTCATCACTGTCCACAGGCTCCACAGCTGCCACAACACCGTCATTTGGACCATCCTCCTGCAGAAAAGGCACCTGTCATTGCAAAGCCAAGTTGTGAAGCATACAGCAGGCCACGATGATGTGGCACACCTTCTTTGGTGAGTAGAATAGGGATCCACCTGTCATATGCAGGCACCTGAACCTGGCCTTCAGGAGGCCGAAGGTGCGTTCGATCACCCTCCTAGTCCACCCATGTGCCTCATTGTAGCGTTCCTCTGCCCTGGTCCTGGGATTCCTCACTGGGGTTAGTAGCCATGACAAGTTGGGGTAACCAGAGTCCCCTAATAGCCACACCCGGTGCCTCTGGAGTTGACCCATCACATAAGGGATGCTGCTATTCCGCAGGATGTAGGCGTCATGCACAGAGCCAGGGAACATAGCATTTACCTGGGAGATGTACTGGTCTGCCAAACATACCATCTGTACATTCATCGAATGATAACTCTTCCGGTTCCTGTACACCTGTTCACTCCTGTGGGGGGGGACCAGAGCTACATGGGTCCCATCAATGGCACCTATGATGTTAGGGATATGTCCAAGGGCATAGAAGTCATCTTTAACTGTAGGCAAATCCTCCACCTGAGGGAAAACGATGTAGCTCCGCCTGTGTTTCAGCAGGGCAGACAACACTCTGGACAACACGTTGGGAAACATAGGCTGGGACATCCCTGATGCCATGGCCACTGTTGTTTGAAATGACCCACTTGCTAGGAAATGGAGCACTGATAGCACCTGCAGTTGAGGGGGGATCCCTGTGGGATGGCGGATTGCTGACATCAGGCCTGGCTCCAACTGGGTACACAGTTCCTGGATTGTGGCACGGTCAAACCTGTAGGTGATGATCAAATGTCTTTCCTCCATTGTCGACAGGTCCACCAGCGGTCGGTACACCGGAAGATTCCGCCATCTCCTCACATGTCCCAGCAGACGGTGCCTAGGAATGACAACAGCGACCACAGAGTCAAACAACTCAGAGGTATGTACCCACAGTCTACACAGAACACCATTCATACACAAAATGTGGCCTGTATTTGTGTTGTGCGACAAGGCCTAGGTCTGTGTGACGCAGTTGGTAATTAGGGCATGTGGGCCCCTGAAATGGCGGCTGCCTGACCTCTAAACTGGGACAATGGGATGTGAGGTAACTGCGCTGGCGTTGTACACCGTCGCGGTAGGCGGTCGAAGACCGCGGCGCAATGCTGCATTGGTTAACATTGGACCCTATGGGTCCCAGGAGCCAATGACGATGTGCGCCGGCGGTGATGGTACACACCGCCGCGGACGTGACCGCCATTTTCTATCTGTTCAATCACTCAATACCTGATCTTCGACAGGAGAGGACCTACACTGCAAGTGCTGCTGTGACCTCGGTCTGGAAGAGACAATGGCTCGTGCGTCTGGGGAAAGGGCCCCTGCCTTCACTGCAGAGGAGTTGGAGAAGCTCGTGGATGGGGTCCTCCCCCAGTACACGCTACTCTACGGTCCTCCAGACCAACAGGTAAGTACACAGGGAGCATGTTGTATGGGCTATGCCTGTGTGGAGACGGCTGGTTGTAAGAAGGAAGGGGGCACAGTTCTGCGTGCATGGACTGTGAATGCATGTGCCACACGGCAAGGGTAGGGATGGGGGCCAATCACTTAGACGGTGCAGTTGTTAATGACTTCTCTTCTTCCCCTGTACATGTCATGTAGGTCAGCGCCCACCAGAAGAAGGATATTTGGCGTGCCATCGCCAAGGACGTCCGGACCCTGGGGGTCCACCACAGACAGAGCACCTACTGCCGGACATTCGCTGCTGGAGCAAGAAGACGGCGGAGGCTCAGCTGGGGATGGCCTCCCAACGTGGGAGGGGTGCCCGTCGAACCATGACCCCCCTGATGTTCAGGATCCTGGCGGTGGCCTACCCTGAGTTGGATGGGCGCTTGAGGGCATCACAGCAGACACAAGGGGGTGAGTACACTATCATTCAGCGGACTTTGGGGCATATTTATACTCTGTTTGCGCCGAATGTGCGTCAAAATTTTTGACGTACAATCAGCGCAAATGTTGCCCCATATTTAAACCCTGACGCCCGAGCCCGCGAACGATATAAATCCGCAATGTGCGCCATTTTCTGGATGCGGCAACCCGCCCTGCGTTAATGATATGCAGAGTAGGCGTTTCCGTCCAAAAAACGACGCACACAGCTGTGCGTCGTATTTATGCTTCTGGGCAAAAATGACTCTCGGCCGGGAGGCGGAGCAAAAAAATTACGCAAAGCCCGATGTGCGTCAAAATTTAACGCCTGGGTCAGGGCAGGCGTTAAAATGGGGCAAACACACCTGTATTTAATCAGAACACACAGAACAAACAACAGAGCAGCAGAGCAGCAGAGCAGCAACAGGGAGACATGGAGGTGATTTTTATCCAGCGTGCACGTAGACGCAGAGCCCTGCAGCAACAACAGCAGCTACAACAACAACAGCAGGGACCCCAAAGGCAGCGCAGAAGGCAGGAGAGGATATTCTGCCCAAGAACAACCCTGCATGGCCTCAGGGAACACGACATCATACAGAGGTACCGGTTGAACTGTCAGGCCATTCAGCAGCTCCTGAGAAATATTGAACAGCAGTTGGCCCCCACTTTGGTGACACCCCACACCATCCCAACAGAAACAAAGCTGCTTGCCGTACTTCACCTGCTGGCAAGTGGCTCGTTTCAAACAACTGGTGCCCTGGTTGGTGGAATATCACAACCATCATTCTCCGCATTTCTGCCAAAAGTACTGGATGCCATCATTCGCCTGACACCCCTCCACATCTGCTTCCCTAACACACTGCAGAAGCAGCAGGAAACAAAACAGGGGTTCTACGCCATCAGTGGCTTCCCACACGTCCTTGGTGCAATCGACTGCACACACGTACGCCTTGTGCCACCTGCTGCAACAGAACACCTCTACCGCAACAGGAAGCACACACATTCAATCAACGTGCAGGCCATAGTCGATCACCAAGGATTGATCAGCAACATTGTGGCTAAATATCCTGGGAGTGTACATGACGCATTCATCTTCCGTCACTCTACCATCAACCAACACTTCCAGGATGGACGGTATGGCAATGGACTACTTGTTGGTAAGTACAAAAATCCAACTTATATACACACTGCACAGCAACCCTCTAGGACACACAACACATACACCACAATAGCAACACCTAGCCAGGAACACACTGAGGTCCTCACATCACTAGCCATGTTTCTGAAGTCACCATTGAACCTGTCACACATTGGAATTAAGGGGCATATTTATACTCTGTTTGCGCCGGAATTGCGTCGTTTTTTTTTACGCAATTCCGACGCAAAACTAACTCCATATTTATACTTTGGCGTTAGACGCGTCTAGCGCCAAAGTCCATGGAGTTTGCGTCATTTTTTAGCGTGGACACCTACTTTGCGTTAATGATATGCAAGGTAGGCGTTCCCATCTAAAAAATTGACTCCGAGGCATGTGCGCTGTATTTACACTCCCGGGCAAAATTCACGCCCGGGAGTGGGCGGGTAAAAAAAAATTACGTCCAGCCGCTTTTGCGCCGTTTTTTAGCGCCTGGACAAGGCAGGCGTTAAGGGACCTGTGGGCTCGGAAGGAGCCCAGAGGTGCCCTCCCATGCCCCCAGGGACACCCCCTGCCACCCTTGCCCACCCCAGGAGGACACCCAAGGATGGAGGGACCCATCCCAGGGAACTTAAGGTAAGTTCAGGTAAGTATATATATATATTTTTTTTTTGTGGCATAGGGGGGCCTGATTTGTGCCCCCCTACGTGCCAATATGCCCAATGACCATGCCCAGGGGACAGATGTCCCCTGGGCATGGCCATTGGGCAAGGGGGCATGACTCCTGTCTTTGCTAAGACAGGAGTCATTTCAATGGGGGTTGGGAGTCGAAAAAATTGGCGCAAATCGGGTTGAGGCGAAAAATTTGCCTCAGCCTGACTTGCCCCATTTTTTGGCGCTCAAGCTCCATATTCCCCTACGCCGGCGCTGCCTGGTGTACGTCATTTTTTTTCACGCACACCAGGCAGCGCCGGCGGCTAACGCCGGCTAACGTAATTGAATAAATACGGCGCCCGCATGGGGCTTCAGAATGGCGTTAGCCGGCGCTAATTTGTTTGACGCAAAACTGCATTAGCGCAGTTTTGCGTCAAAAAGTATAAATATGTCCCTTACTGTACAGCTTAATGTGAAGACATTAATGAGTGTGGTTGCCTAAATGTCACCTTGCAAATTGTAAGTGTCACAATAACCTGTACATTAATACATTGCATAAGTCTTAAGGTATGGGATGTCCAGGGTACTTTCATATGAACGTGTTAACTACACTTTCATTTTTAACTCTGCATGGAACTATCATCTCACCCCCAGTGAAGACACACGGACACCTGTATCACAAGTCACAATGCTAGGGAGGGCACACTGTACTGAAAATCCCAAAACATACTGCTGACAAACGGTTAGCTAACAAACACTTGCTCAGCCAAGGAAAAAACTCAATGCAAAAGTTTTAGCCTACAAGTATAGGTTGTCACATTAGTACACAAAAGAGTCACAGACAACACAAGACAACTACTGCCATCAATGGTCTGTACAAGAGTGCCTCCTACATCTACATGATCCCATTCTGTGTTTTTCTTTCAGCTGATCAGGGGTATGGCATCCAGCCTTGGCTAATGACACCATTTGGGAACCCGACTACTGCTGCAGAGCGGGCATACAACGACGCCCAGAAGAGGACATGCAGCATTGTTGAGCGGACCTTTGGGATCCTCAAGTCAAGGTTCCGCTGCCTTGACAACACTGGCGGTAGCCTACTATATTCCCCAGAGATGGTCTGTAGGATCATACTCACTTGTGCCATATTGCACAATATTTGTGTAAAAAGGAACATTCCCCTCCTCGAACCAGACCCAGACATGCCTGAAGACGACGAAGAGGAGGATGCTGGCCTGCAACAGGAGGGGGAACAACCAAACACGGCTGCTGGAGTGCGTAGGCGCCAACAGATTGTAAATAATTTATTTTCATAATTTCTTATATCACCACTTATTGCACAATTGTAAATAAACACAGATAACAAACACCACATCATGGTTTGGCCTATTCATTTCTGCCCACCTTTAGTTTGAAATTGCTGAAGAAGAATGTCGTCTCATTGAGCAATAATGACATAACACTCATCACACACAAAAAATACACCACAAATGTCTGCACAGAGGCTATGATGTTTCATGATACATTACCATCCACAGAGGCCAACAGGAGTACAAATGTGGCAATGACACATGCCTGATCCAGACACCTGAGACATTCTCTCACTCAGCACAAAAATGTAGCTCATTTGAAAGTCTCATTACACGTGTTTAGTGACAGGGTGGGACCATCCATGTGTACGTGACCATGTCCTCAATGGCTTCTCTCAATTTTTGCTACAAACAATGCCCAATTGGAACAAGATTAGCTGCCACTAACTCATGAGGAGACCTTGAAGTTACAGTGACAACATACACCCAGACAGTTGATAGTGGATCTACATTGGACCACACATATAAACATATGCCATCCAATCAACCAAATATTTGCAAGCAGCCGATCACAGTAGTGTCCCAGTTCGAACCTAGCAGGAAGAATGAAACATGCCACTAAACCAGGTAATGCATCAAGGGCCACATACATCAACAACCTATTTGTCATCAGCACATGAGGAACGCCGAGATTTAGCAAAAAATGTCAGTGCAAAATGGTATGTCAGATTGCTCCAAATAATCAATAGGGCAAACGTCAAATGGGCAAATGGGATTATTGAATGGCTAAAAGTGAATCATACCCTAGGCCTTCCATGAGCCTGCTGCTGCAGGTTTAGCATAACAGAATAAATGAAAGCCGTGGATAAATTAGCAAATCTGGAAGGGCAAACCCTAGGGTGCTGGGGGCCTAAGTCCACCTCTACTGTCCCCAAATATACAAGAATTATGTACATGTGAAGTAAACACATGCATAAGGCGCATGTGTGTCCTACATGTGAAATGTAAAACACATATAAGATACACAAAATCATTATTAGGACATGGTTAGCCCCATAAAAAGTGTAAGTGACAATTGCACTACCTGTTTGGACTATAGATAAATGGATTACCGTGATAAATGTGGACACATTGTTGCTAAGGAATCCATCCTGGTATCCCATTCATCATTTGAAATTAGCCATCAGCAATTACCCAAAATATGTGTACAAATATGTGTAATAACCATTTTGAGCAATCATTAATATTACACTGTGAATGCCTTCTATACATCCAAGAAGGGACATGTGTCATAGCTAACCACAAATGTGTATCACTTAGCACCGTTTGGTCATGACAAAATTCCTTTCACAATTCGACAAAATTAAGAAATTTTTGTCAAAATGCGTCATATTTCCACGCATACAGCATGGGCGTCATAATTTTTTGACGTACAGGAGTGCACAGAATGCAGAGTCAAAAAATATCATATTAAAAATAATAGATTAATAAGCTGCATTACATGGCCACCATATTTTCTATGATGCGTCATATTTCCACGCATACAGCATGGGCGTCATAATTTTTTGACGTACAGGAGTGCACAGAATGCAGAGTCAAAAAATATCATATTAAAAATAATAGATTAATAAGCTGCATTACATGGCCACCATATTTTCTATGATGCGTCATATTTCCACGCATACAGCATGGGCGTCATAATTTTTTGACGTACAGGAGTGCACAGAATGCAGAGTCAAAACATATCATATTAAACATAATAGATTAATAAGCTGCATTACATGGCCACCATATTTTCTATGATGCGTCATATTTCCACCCATACAGCATGGGCGTCATCATTTTTTAACGTACAGGAGTGCACAGAATGCAGAGTCAAAAATAATTTTCATATTTGGTTCTCATATTTGCCAGCGAATTACATTTCAACTCTAGAACTGTAAACTCAGCCTCACACAAATGTAAGGGAACAATGTAGAAATTATTTTTGACTCTGCATTATGTGCACTGTTATGTGTCAAAAAATATGACGCACAATCTGTATGCATGAAAATATGACGCATAACGGAAAAATAAAAACGGCAGCCATTTTATGCAGGATGTGATGTAATAGGATATCCTGTTTACAGAATCTGTACTGTGAGTGTACTTTCACTTTCACTTTGCAGTCTCTGATTATTCTAGACTGTGTGGCTGTGTGAAAAGTGTTGTCCTGTGTTTTAGTGCTTTTGTGTCCAGTGTACCTTCTCTATTGTGCTTTTGTGATCATTGTCTTGTTGTCTAATATTGTCTGAGTCTGTTTTGTATACTTTTGTTAAATCCAGTGTTTCTTTTTTTTGTCTGTGGGAGTCTGTTCTGGGTAGTTTAAATTTGGGGTTAGTTGGGCTATTTTTCTTAAGTTTTCTTTTTCCTTCACTACTCTACCTTTCCCCATTTCCCCCTTTACCTTTTTGTTCAACATTTTTCACCTTTGTAATTGTAAAGATGTCAGGTAGGCCACGGCTTTCCAGGATGGGTGAGGAGGAATTGGGGGGATTTATTTGGCTTGTTTGCCATTTCCTCCCACTCATGCTGGAGGCTGGGGGCCGTGTGATACAGGGGTATCACACGGAGGCACGTAAAGTCCGGTGGGGGAAGGTGCGCCATCACTTGGTCCGGGTCTACGGTAGCATGAGGAATGACCATCAACTCAAGCACCGCTGGGCTGATCTGATATCCAGGGAGCAGGATCTGCTGGACCACCTGGGAATCAGGATTAGTGGCCATGTTGGTGAGTACAAATCAATTACATGTGAATAATTGAAAGCTGTGTGGGGACATGTGATGATTGTTACCCAATCTGCTAGGTAAGTAGCTGACTGTGTGTAATGCTAGGGAAACCTACTGGGTAATTGTTGCACAATGTGTAGGAAGACAAATGCTAGCAGTCAGATAGCTCATGTTTTCAACACATACCGGATGCCTGTAGCTGTATGTAATGTAGTGTTGCCTTTGTGTCAGACAAGCGACACGTTAATGCCTCTATTTGAACTCTACAGGTCATAATTGCCAGTGAAAAAGGGATGTTGAAACATCATACCTACATATGTAGACGCCATAGCTAGACAGAAATTTGTAAAACCATTATGATGCTGTAAATGAGTGGTGCCTTCACGTCAATTGAAGTTAGCTATGTTGTCCACACATATGTCACATGTGTGTCTGGTTGGTGTGTGTTGAAAATGACCACATAGCCTGTTTGAGTTTGAGGGGTCATGCAGTCCTCAAGTAACCAGCTTTTGGATGTCTCTCTGGGATGCACATGATGAGATGAATGCACCCCGATATTGTTGGGCAGTACTAATGGAGGTGTATCTTTGACACCACATGACTGTCTTGGCCACTGCATGTGTGTAGTATGGTGTGTAACTGTAGCAGGAGACTCCTCCAATGTAAATGTTGATTAAGAAATCTTCCATGCAGTATGAGCATGTGTCAAAGTGTTTCATTACGCATGTCATATTCTCACATTGTCATTGTAACTGCAATTGTTTGTCAGTGCACGGAGTCTGAGTATATTCTTCCTTCCATGCTTTACAGATCAAATCAAATCATTAGCATTTATAAAGCGCGCTACTCACCCGTGCGGGTCTCAAGGCGCTAGGGACAAAGGGGGTGGTTATCGCTGCTCGAACAGCCAGGTCTTTAGGAGTCTCCGGAAAGCGGAGTGGTCCTGGGTGGTCCTGAGGCTGGTGGGGAGGGAGTTCCAGGTCTTGGCCGCCAGGAAGGAGAAAGATCTCCCACCCGCCGTGGAGCGTCGGATGCGAGGGACGGCGGCGAGTGCGAGGCCAGAGGAGCGGAGGGGGCGGGTGGGGACGTAGAAGTTGAGCCGTCTGTTGAGGTATTCCGGTCCCTTGTCGTGGAGGGCTTTGTGTGCGTGGGTGAGAAGTCGGAAGGTGATCCTTTTGCTGACTGGGAGCCAATGCAGGTGTCTCAGGTGTGCGGAGATGTGGCTGTTGCGGGGTACGTCGAGGATGAGGCGGGCTGAGGCGTTTTGAATGCATTGCAGGCGATTTTGGAGTTTGGCGGTGGTCCCAGCGTAGAGGGTGTTGCCGTAGTCCAGGCGGCTCGTGACGAGGGCGTGGGTCACGGTTTTTCTGGTGTCGGCGGGGATCCAGCGGAAGATCTTGCGGAGCATGCGGAGGGTGAGGAAGCAGGCGGAGGACACGGCGTTGACTTGCTTGGTCATGGTGAGAAGGGGGTCCAAGATAAAGCCGAGGTTGCGGGCGTGGTCTGCGGGGGTCGGTGCGGTGCCGAGGGCCGTGGGCCACCAGGAGTCGTCCCAGGCGGACGGGGTGTTGCCGAGGATGAGGACTTCAGTTTTTTCAGAGTTCAGCTTTAGGCGGCTGAGCCTCATCCAATCTGCGACGTCCTTCATACCCTCTTGTAGGTTGGTCTTGGCGCTGGCGGGGTCCTTGGTGAGGGAGAGTATAAGTTGGGTGTCGTCGGCGTAGGAGGTGATGATGATGTCGTGCTTGCGTACGATGTTAGCGAGGGGGCTCATGTAGACATTGAAGAGTGTCGGGCTGAGTGATGAGCCTTGAGGTACGCCGCAGATGATCTCAGTGGGTTCTGAGCGAAACGGAGGGAGGTAGACTCTTTGAGAGCGGTTTACGAGGAAGGAGGCGATCCAGTCCAGGGCCTGGTCTTGGATCCCGGTGGAGCGGAGGCGGGTGATTAGGGTACGGTGACAGACGGTGTCAAAGGCAGCCGAGAAGTCGAGAAGAATGAGGGCGACTGTTTCACCGTTGTCCATCAGGGTTCTGATGTCGTCTGTGACTGAGATGAGGGCGGTTTCAGTGCTGTGGTTGGTTCGGAATCCGGTCTGTGAGGGGTCGAGCAGGTTGTTGTCTTCCAGGAAGGTGGTCAACTGTTTGTTGACGGTCTTCTCTAATACTTTGGCTGGGAAAGGCAGAAGGGAGATGGGGCGGAAGTTTTTCAGGTCGCTCGGGTCAGCCGTAGGTTTCTTTAGTAGGGCGTTGACTTCGGCGTGTTTCCAGCATTCGGGGAAGGTAGCAGAAGAAAAAGAAGAGTTGATGACGGTCTGGAGGTGCGGGGCGATGATGTTGTCGGCTTTGTTAAAGATGAAGTGCGGGCAGGGGTCCGAAGGGGCGCCGGAGTGGATAGAGTTCATGATGGATTTGGTTTCTTCCGTGCTGATGTGGGTCCAGTTGTTGAGGGTGATGGTCGGGGATGTGGGTTCGGTGGTGTTAGGTTGGGTCTGGTGTCCGAAGCTGTCGTGGAGGTCGCTGATCTTGCGATGGAAGAAAGTGGCGAGGGATTCGCATAGATCCTGTGAGGGCGTGACGGCGTTGGCGTTGGCGCTGGGGTTGGAGAACTCCTTGACGATGCTGAAGAGTTCTCTGCTGTTGTGGCTGTTTTTGTCCAGTCTGTCGGTGAAAAAATTCCTTTTGGCAGTGCGGATCAGGTGGTGGTGTTTGCGGGTAGCGTTCTTGAGGGCGGTCATGTTGTCAGCGGTGCGGTCCTTGCGCCAGGCTTTCTCAAGTGCGCGACAAGTTTTCTTTGATTCTTTGAGGGTGTCAGAGAACCAGAGGGGTTTCTTGGTGTTGTTCTGTCGCTGCGAGCGTTTGAGGGGAGCAAGGTTGTCTGCGCAGTTGGAGATCCAGTTTGTGAGGTTGAGGGCTGCGACGTTGGGGTCGGTGGTGAGGGTGGGTTGGTTGGCGGCGAGTGCGGTGAAGAGTTGCTCTTCAGGGATCTTGTTCCACTGTCGGCGAGGGATGGGTTGAGTGCGGAGGTGGCGGGTCTCGCGTCGGAATGTGAAGTGGACGCAGCTGTGGTCGGTCCAATGAAGGGCGGAGGCGTGGCTGAAGAAGACGTGTTTGCTGGCGGAGAAGATAGGGTCGAGTGTGTGTCCGGCGATGTGGGTGGCAGTGTTCACCAGTTGTTTGAGGCCGAGGTTGGCGAGGTTGTCGAGCAGGGTGGTGGTGTTGGAGTCGTTGTTTTGTTGAGGTCGCCTAGGAGGATGGACCTGCTCCATACACCGTGGGAGAGGTGGCTCATTTTGAGGACCCCGACACCTACAGTGAGTGTGGCATGAGTGCTATTTTTATTGTTTGCTAGTGATGCATGATGGACTACTGTGTGTTCAACAGAATTCAAGGTTTGATGCGCTGCCTGTTCATTGGTATTGTTGCATTAGTGGGATTTCAAATATCACTTCAGTTTCTGTAGACCAATACTTATCCATCTCTCAGATTTAGGGGCTGTAGGTCATTCCAGTCGGCCCCGCTATGGGGAGTGGGATGAGTCATGTGGAATACACTGGTTAATGTAAGAGTTGCTCTGGGACTTGGCTTGGACTGAGTCTGCATTTCAGACTGACATTCTCCCAGATAGCTTCTGCAAAAGGCTTGTCTTAAATATGCAGCTTCCTAGTTGAGGATGGACTGAGTACACTGTAGGTTGGATCTTCCGGGGGCATGTACTTCCACAAGTTGAACTAGAAGTGTGTGGGACTAGAGTGCAATGGCCTAGGTGTTCATTCTACTCATGATCATGGGTGTTCTTGCTCCTCTGTGTGTGTGTTTAAATATGCCTCACTGGTAGTATGTGATGTTGGCCTAAGTCAGTGCATTTTGACATGTGTGGACCTTGTATAGGACAATGTTTGGCTGACTCCAAATTGTTGCTAGCCCTTCATTGGTGTTGTGTGTGGAGGCAAATACTTGTTGACCTTTCTATACACTCCTGGGTGTGCATTGAATCTGGGATTGTTGGTTGTTCTTCCCACCCCACCCTCAAAGACTGCCATGTGATTGGGAATAGGGTACCTAGGACTGTAGCAACCAGTATGTTACACATACTTGTGACCTTTTGCAACTTTGTTTAGAACCTAGTGTACACATTCGGTTATGGCACATGAGTTCAATATTTGCAAACAACAATTTACAAATGGCATTGAGTGAGGGTTGTGATAGTTATCACATAGAGTGACATATGTAGTGAAGTCAGTATGTGGAAGAGGTTCAGCCATAATGTCAGCTGCATTAGCCATTATTTGGATGAGAAGTTTAGGCAGATGTCACCCATCATGTAGAGACATGGATATGCTAGGTGTGAGATGACCTTTTGTATGCATGCTTCACATGTACTTCCTCTGAGACTTTCAATGAACTATGTTGTGACAATCGCTGTAACAAATACAGTACAAGTAATGTGCAATTGACCCATTGTGCTATTCCACCCAATGCATTTCCTATGGTAAATAGTTGCTATATCTCTTCACAGCTACAAACATGAGTGCCGCAGAGAGACACCAGTTTGAACGGCGTGCAATGCGATACCGGCACATCCTGCAGGTACAGTCGGGGTTCAGGAGGATGGCCCGCAAATACCAAGCCGATCGGGCCTCCGGGGCATGGTGGGCCTCACCACAGGGTGGCCCTACATTGCCCACAACAGCCACCACCACCACATCCACCAGGTCTCCCCAAGTGGCCCCAGCAACGGCGGGGACAGTTGACCCTGCCTCGTCAGCACGACCTGGACCCAGCCATTTCCAACATTCAGGACAGTCCAGTGGGCATACAACTACTGCCACACCGTCCACCTCTGCCAGCACACAGACTGCAGCAGCCCCTCCTGTAGACCCAGCGGCATTCCTGGCATTAAGTCGTAAAATGGACAAAGTGATTTCAAAGGTGGACAAGCTAAGCCAGGATGTGGCATATATTAAGAAAAGGGTTCGGTCCATCAGGCGGACCCTACGGAAGGCCAACCTCTAGGACTTTTTGCATGTTTTACATTTACCCCTCCCCTCTCTCCTCTTTCCTTTTTGTACTGATAGTTGGGTTTGGGGGATTAGTGTTAGGTTAGTGTAGGTTGTTAGCTTCGTTAGTGTTAGGGAGGAGGGTGGGGGGTCCTTATTCTTTCTATTTTTCTTTTTTGGGTGGGTGGGGGTCAATGTTGAGATTCCTGTTTGTTATTTAAAAAAACAAAAAAATAATAATAAATAAACAAAAAAAAAACAAAAAAATATATGATTGTTTAGGATAGTATAGTATGTGTGTAGGTTAGTATGTGTTGTCCTGCATGTGTCCTGTCTCATAATGGTGGGTGGGGGGTTGATGTTTAGATCGATTCGTTATATGTGTAGAGTAAGTTTAGCTTAGGTTAGTTAGGGACAGTTGTGGGTTAGGAGTAGTCAGGTTAGATTAGTGTAGGTATGACTTTTCCCTTAGTTGCCTCTGGTGTGAATACATAGGAATAAACATATAGTTAACCCTTTGCATTATGCGTTAACTGCTACTTTATCATGGCCTTGACATCAGTGTAGGTGAATGTTTTTCTATGACATTTGTGTCCTATGCTACCCACCACAGAAAATGGAGGTTTAACATGGCAGCTACCCCTGTGCTAACTTGGTAAGTATCCACCATTTGGGAGACCCACCATTGGTAGTTTACATCGATCACCAAGGATTTGTGTTGATGAGTAGGTATTCTACATCACAAAGTGTGCTTCCAGACTTGGCATTGTGGGTAATTTATTAGGTCGGACTGCAGTGTGATGTTCAGGGAGATCTTTGTAGATGAGGTGTTGTTAACACTCTTGTCTTGTTGCCTTCATTGCTGACCTAGATCATGTGTGTAATAATTCAGCATGACTTCCCTTCATGGAAGTATACTCAGAAAGGGTGATTGATGCAGTGTTTATTTGTGTTTGCTTAGATTATGCTGCATAATTTCATGTTTTAGTATTGCGTGGTACCTACATTTATCAGCCACCATTAGTTGACTTGAATTGCTATAGATGGAGCATTATTCTGTCCAACACAGCATGATTGTGTGTGGTTTGTCCCTTCATCAGTTATTCTCCTCAGGATGGTAAGGCTATGATGCAATCCTGGCCACTGCACAGATGTATCATACTACATGATGTCAGGACAGTTGTATTGACAAGCTACATGGTTGTCACACAGGCACTTTAGAGTTATCTACTGCACAGTTGATGTGTCAAATAACACAGAGACATATTAGGTGTGCAAGTGCTATTTATTGATAGGTGCTGTAATGCAAAATGTCCATTGTCCATGTTTGCTGAGTCCGTTCTGGTGCATTCTTACATGGTGATCCTACAGAAGGGGTGTGGATGATGCTCCTGACATGCTGGGGTGATGTCACAGACAGTGCAGAGGGACAGGATTTGCCGAATAGTAGGAGAGAGACATTCACTGGCAATGGTGACAAGTCATACAGTGGTTAGCAGAACAGTCATTGAGTGTAGTTGTGGTGAGACTGGCATTTGACAAAACGTAGGACCTTGGTCAAAGTAGGCCATGGTGCAGGAACTAGTGCTTCCGGGTACTCATCCGTGAGAATGTGATCTGTTCCATGTCTTCTTCTTCTGATGTGTGTGTTGCCTGGTTTGTCCTTGTTGTTGTTGGTTGTGAAGGGGCAACACACACCTCAGTGTTAGAAGACGTGGAGTCAGACATCCCGGGGGCTGCTCCCTGTGAAGTTCTTAAGGGCAGTACTGCTGCAAGGAGGGCCTGCTGGTTTTTGAGAATAGCAGCCACATCACGATGGTAGGCAGCCAGGTCGGCCCTGAGGGGTTCAATGTTGCATTTGTGCACGCATTGACTGGATTGCAGTTGTAGGTGTTGTGTTAACTGTATTACAGCTGTGCTGATTTCCTTCTGTGTTTTCGCAAGTTCCTGCAAGAGAGATGTTAGGGCTTGCATAGCAGCTGCCTGATCTGCAAATGACGTCATGCACGAACGCACCCCCTCAAGGCTGGCTGCCATATTTTGCATCCCCACCCGCACCTCCTTGGCCAGCTCCCGCTGTACACCAACTACAGTTCTTTCAAAGCTGGTGCAAGTGTCGTCAGAGTCCTCAGCTGTGTTGGAGCTGGCAGGTCTTACAATTGGGGTGGTGGGTGGGTCTTCTGTGATGGCTGCTTGTTCTGTGCTCCTCCTTGTGACTGAAGGTGGGGTCTGGAGGCTTTCAAGGACCTTTTGGATGGTCTCCTGGGAAATGTTTATGGGCTCGTCATCCTTGTCTTCAGGGAAATCAGGGACAGGCATATCGGCAGGAGATCCATGTTCCTCTACAATGAAACAGGGTACCATTAGTGTGTCTGTGTTGTGACAATTTTGCCGTAACATGCAAGCCTTTTGATGACTTTACTTTGTGCTCTGGTTTGGTATTGGTATCTGCTGTCCTTCATATGGGCATTGTTATAGGCCTATGGCCCACCTGTGTGTCACATGTATGATATAGAGTTATCAGACTTGTCTGCCTAATCGCCTCTAGGTGTTGCTTTGTACCAATTAGGGAATAGCCATCTTTTTGTCCTACTCGTCCCTCCGTGTACATCTATTCTTATGGTGAGACCTTTTGTCGCGTGGGCTCTCATTATCCTAAATGAGACTACTGGATTTCTAGGCAGCAGGATTGATAACGGTGTGTGGGACTGAGTCTGACCCACTTGTAAAGAACTCTGTCACCCTAAATCCGGTTTTTGCTCCGGCTAACTAGCAGTGCCTCATTTCTCCCACGGGGAAGAAATGATTAGGCAGCCGAGCGCATGACATCTTTGGAACTTCTCAGGGAAGTCGTGGTCACTTAGATCTAAACCAACTCTCTCATTTACAATATGATCTCATATACAAATGACAAAGACAGTATACGTTTTTTATAATGTTTTCATAAAACGACTGTATTTTAGATAATAAGGCGTGAGCCGCAATAACCAGAACAATACAACATAGTAGGATTGAAATAGTCACCAGGAGAGTGAAACATAAGAACAAAGCTATCATAGTGCCTAACAGTTTCTACTCTCCCTCTGCTTGTTCTATTTAGAGCACAGCATGTTAAGATTCTAGCTTGCCTTTCCGAATCACTGGGGAGACATCAGCCCTCATACCTGAGCAAAGGCCTGTGATCTGGTTCAGCATCTGCAACGAGGCAGTCAGCGTCTAGTTGTGGTTCTCTGGTCGGAATCTCCCTCTTGCGTGTATTGGGACAAGGAAGTGATTTTATAACTAACATGTCATCGTGATCACAAAATGTTCCTACGCAGGAATGCCAAATCTAAACTCCTACCACGTCTATCGGCAATGTACCAGACTGTATCCTTGACTGAAGCACAGAGTGAATATGTTATGGAGAACTCCAGTGCTGAAGTAGGCAAAACAGTGTGATATGAATAAAAAACAACACCGTAGAACTGGCTATTTGAAAAATAACAGTACGAAGCCTAATAAAAAGCATTTAGAGCAAAGTGCACAGAGGCTCTAACCTGTCAGCAAATGAATTAAATACATTCAGGGCAAAGTGCACAAAGGCCTAAAGCCTGAAGCTAATGCGCAAAGGATATGTAAAACTAACCACACTACACTTTCACTGGCTGTGGGTGATGTGATTGCCCTGGCAGCACACTTGCCTCTCAGGACCTGCCCCAAAATCTTTTTATTCACATTGACCTAATTGTAATTGTTATGTGGCATATCCTATGCATGGCAATGTTACGATGTGATATGGATGTAGACATTGTTGATGTTTCCAGCTGATGTTGGGTAATGTGTGTTTAAATGGATTGCCCTGTTTATCGTATCAATGTCCTATTTGGTTCTCAGACTGTGCAGGTGTGTTTCAGTGACCAGTTGCATGTGTCCCCTCCTGAATGTTGTTGTCTGAGCAGTATGACATTAGTGATGTTGCCTTGTTAGCCAGGCACGTGAGGGACCCTGACGTATGCAGCATGTGTGTGTCCTTAGTGCTGTGTGGCTCCTATTGCTGTTTACTTTGGCTGATGTATGTGTCAACTATGGGCATTGGCATTTGAGTGTACTGGTGCCTTTGTCTTATTTCTGGAAATAGTTGCAGATGTCATCCTCACCCCCTAATTTAGGTATGTATGTTCCATGGGGAGGTTCCTGCCATTAGCTACTATAGCTGCACAAAGATCAGAGGTGTTAGTGTCAACTGTTGTCGCAGTTACATTGCAGTTGTTGTTTTGGCTACTGGATTACTGATAGGGACCTAGTTGATGTAGGATCTATTTTGACTGACGAGTGCCTGGATGTAAGTTTGACGTAGTGGCCTTCCCACCTGTCGCGGCTTTCCCTTTGCTCCATTGTTGTCATGACAGGATGGCCCCATGGGACTGTTGTTGGTGCTGTGTTTTGACGTGCCCCAGCTTCTGTCTATGCTGGGCATGCCCCCCTGCCGTGCCCCTTTACCCATGCCACTTCATATATATGCTGACTTACATGCATTGTGTAGTAGGTATTCCCCACCCCGGTTGCAGTTATCATTATTGCATTATAATTCCCCATGCGACTTACCCTGCATGTGCGTTGTCTCGTGGTAGTCTGCTCAGTCCTGTCCTTGAATCCCTGTGATGATCTCCTCAGGGATGACGGCTGCGACCATCTCCTCCATGTGGTCCAGGGCCTCCTGGTGTGCTGGGCTCCTACCTCCAGTCTGCAGTGCTGCCTTCCTGTTCCTGGCCATTTTTTCCTTTGTCCTACGTTTGCAGTCATGCCAGCGTTTCTTACACTCGGTGACTGTTCTGCGTTCTTCAGCCACACTGTTGATCATGTCCACAATTTGTTGCCATATGGCCTCTCTCCTGCTGATTGGCAACTTAGAGATGATGAACAGTTGGTGCTGGTGTTCCGTCACCTCTTTAACCAGGATTTCCTGCTCCTCTGCACTGAAGCAACACTTTCTTTTTTTTCTATATATGTCTTGGTTTCTGTATGGATCATCCTGGCTGGTTCCTGGTCTTCTGTCATCTTCCTGGGGTCTGTTGTGGCATCTGGGATCCATTTTGGCTCTCCTCTGCTAAAAGGGCAGTGTTCGCGGGTAAATTTGACGCTATTGCGTCAAAACAAACGGCGCTTTCCGGGTTGCGCTGTTGTAAATCGACCCACAGTCATTTGCGTCGCGTTAACGTTGGTTTCCTTTACGACTTGACGCCGCTGTGTGCGTCACGAAATAATGACTCACACCTGTTGGTTGCGCCGCCGTGCGTCAAAGTATATATTTGATGCCCGCACGGCACATCGAAATGGCGTTAGCCGGCGGTAATTTTTTTGACGCAAAACTGCGCCAGCGCAGCTTTGCATCAAAAAGTATAAATACGGCCCTTTGTGCGCAGTGAAGGTGTCTGGGTGGGGGAGAAGGGCTGTGGGTTTCCCTAGGCCAGGGCGAGTTCCGTAGGCTAGGCCCCTCCGTAATGCAGGCCATGTGGCACCCCAGCCCACCTCTGTAGAGTGCAAAGTACAGGTATTCATGCCCCTGTGTCATCTATGTGTGCAGATGTCGACCATAGCCATGTAGGCCATATCCCAGGAATTGCATCTGTAGAGTCCAACAGCGCGACATAGTGCAGGGGGCTGCTGTGTCTGTATTGTCCGCCAACGGTAGGGGTAAGCCATGCACTCAACCTGTCTTTCTTCTGTCGTCTCCCCCCTTTTTGTGGCCTCCCTGTTCTTGTGTGCATCAGCATCATCAGCCGGAGGTACAGTGGCACCGGAGCACGAGGGAGCTGCATCCCACATGGCCATGGAGGCCCACACCACGGACTCATAATACACCAGTGGGACGGAGGGCGAGGGGAGCACCACGGCGGTCACAGGATCTGCAACCAGCGACACAGACTCGTCCTCCGATGGGAGCTTCCTTGTGGTGGTGGCAAAATCTGTGCCCCCCACTTCTACAGGTACAGGCTCCACCCCCCCTACCAGCACCACCCTCCCAGCAGCCCCTCAGCCTTCGCCCCGTGCCCGCTCACCCAGGAGGGTGGGCATCACCTTCACCCCAGGCAACTCAGCCCCTGCCCCAGTCACCTCTGCTGCCCTCAGTGAGGAGGCCATTGACCTTCTCAGGCCCCTCACTGTTGGGCAGTCTACCATTTTGAATGCCATCCAGGGTGTAGAAAGGGAATTGCAACACACAAATGCATTCCTGGAGGGTATTCATTCTGGTCAGGCTGCCCTTCATCGAACCCTGCAAACTCTGGCCTCAGCACTGATGGCAGCCATTGTCCCTGTCTCTAGCCTCCCCCTCCAACTTCCTCCACCCCGACCCAATCCCCTGTACCTCAGCCTATCCAAAGCACACCTACAGACCAGCATGCACACACGTCACCACACAAGGGAAGCTCAGGCAAACATAAGCACCACACATCCCACAGGCACTCATGCAAGCATCACACACATACAGACACACCAACATCCACTGCCTCCACTGTGTCCCCCTCCTCCTCGTCTCCCTCCTCCCTCCCAGTCTCGTCTACACTCACACCTGCATGCACTACCACTACAGCCACTACGTCCCGCACCAGCACAACCACCACCACACCCCGCTCACGTGCAGTCACCACCCCCACTCCCATTTACACGTCCCCTGTGTCCTCTCCCACTGTGTCTGTGACGCCCCCTCCCAAGATACACAAACGCAGGCACACACCCACCCAACAGCCATCCACCTCACAACAGCCTCTAGCCTATGCACCTGCACCCAAATCCACAAAACTTACACCTCCTACAACCACCACCTCTTCCTCCACTCCCAAACCCCCTTCATCAACCCGTCCCTGTGTCTCCCAAAAACTTTTCCTGGCCCCCCTTAACCTATTTCACCCCCCCGTCCAACTCATAGGTCCCGTACTAGCACCTCAGCCAAAAAATCTCCGGGACCAGTGGTGCCTGTTGTTACAGGTATGTGGAGTGCACCGGCCACCAGGACAGCCAGTGTGGCACGGAGCCACAGCACAGCCAGTCCCCCCCTGTGAAGCACCAGAAGTTGGCCAGTGCCTGGCGGGAGAGGGGGAAGACTCCAGCCAGCAAAGCCGCTCACAAGGGTCCCGGGGGGAGTGTCTACTCAGCTGTGACTCCTACCAAGGTGGAGCAGGGGCAGAAGAAATCTCCAAAGTCTGGGAGGAGCAGCACGGCGGAGAGGACCGCCATCATCCCCGCTGCCCAGGAGGCCACCGCCCGCCCCATCGTCACTGGCCAGGAGGCCACCGCCAGAGTCACTGCCCAGGAGGCCAGCCCCATCGTCACTGGCCAGGAGGCCACCACCAGAGTCACTGCCCAGGAGGCCAGCCCCATCGTCACTGGCCAGGAGGCCACCACCAGCCCCAGAGTCACTGCCCAGGAGGCCACCGCCAGCCCCATCGTCACTGGCCAGGAGGCCACCGCCAGCCACAGCCCAGCTGGCTAGGAGGGCCCCACAAGCCACAGCCCAGCTGACCCATGAAGGCCCGCCAGCCACAGCCCTGCTGGGCAATGAAGGACCGCCTTGGCAAGCACCGCTGAACAGGGCAGGGACCGCTAAACAGGGCAAAGACCGCCATGGAATGCACCGCTGAACAGGTCTGACACTGGCAACACAAGCACCGCTGAACACGGCAGGGACCGCTGAACAGGGCAGGGACCGCTGAACAGGGCAAAGACCGCCATGGAATGCATCGCTAGCCCATTTGCGGCAGGGGCAGTGACGCAACTTGGACCGTCACGGGGTGTGTGCTGCACTCTGGGCACAATGCCCCCTCCAGAACCAGTGGAGACTGTTATCCACTTGAGAGACTGTGGCTTTGCACTCCCCAGGATACAGCAGTGGGCAACCCACCCACTGTAGAGACTTGAGAGACTGTGGCTTTGCACTCCCCAGGATGGTACAGTGGGCAACCTACCCACTGCAGAGACTTGAGAGACTGTGGCTTTGCACTCCCCAGGAAAAAGCAATGGGCAAACCACCCACTGCAGAGACTTGAGAGACTGTGGCTTTGCACTCCCCAGGATAAAGCAGTGGGCAAACCACCCACTGCAGAGACTTGAGAGACTGTGGCTTTGCACTCCCCAGGATAAAGCAGTGGGCAAACTACCCACTGGAGTGACTTGAGAGACTGTGGCTTTGCACTCCCCAGGATAAAGCAGTGGGCAAACCACCCACTGGAGTGACTTGAGAGACTGTGGCTTTGCACTCCCCAGGATAAAGCAGTGGGCAAACCACCCACTGGAGTGACTTGAGAGGCTGTGGCTTTGCACTTCCCAGGATAAAGCAGTGGGCTAACTACCCACTGTAGAGACTTTAGAGACTTTGGCTTTGCACTCCCCAGGATAAAGCAGTGGGCAAACCACCCACTGCAGAGACTTGAGAGACTGTGGCTTTGCACTCCCCAGGATAAAGCAGTGGGCAAACCACCTACTGCAGAGACTAGAGAGACTGTGGCTTTGCACTCCCCAGGAGACATCAATGGGCATGGAGCCCCCTTGTGGATCTGGCGTGGTGCACTCATCCGGCTGAGGTGCCCCCCCTTCCCTTCCCCCTGAGGTGCCTGTTGTATTTCTATCTGATGCCCCAGCAGTTTTCTCTCCGTTTTGATCAGGTATCTTGTGTGGGCCTCGCCCATGCATTTTGGGCCCAGTGGTCCACGGACAATGAATGGTGCATTACCTGCACTACTAATCGTGGTGTATATTTTGTTGATAGTGTATGTATGTATATATTTGCTTCCTGTATTTTGATATATTACAATGGTTCAACTCATTTCCTTTTGTGTTTGCATTCTTCCGGTGGGGGTTGGGGGGTGTTACTGTAATGTATAGATATGCATTGGTGTGTGTGTTGTAGTGGGTGAGGGTCGGGGTGGGGGTTGGTATGTTGGATGTGTGTGTCCCTGTTTTTTGCCTCCCCCCTCCCCTATGTCGTAGGTGCAGTACTCACCATGCTCTTCGCCGCCGGCGTTGATGATCCTCGTATAGGAGCAGGAAGACTATCGCTGGCAGAATATTGAGTTCTGCCTCCATGGTGACCCTCTTCCTCGTGGAGTGTGTAGAGGTGAGCGATTTCCCTTTGAAATGGCTGTTTCCGCCGTGTTTTTATCCGCTGTGAATCTGCCCCGGAAAAGGTGGCGGATTGGTAGGTTGTGATACTGTGGGCGGTACATTGTCTCCCGCTTGTCTGTTGGCGGTGACCGCCGCGCTGTTTGTCTGTACCGCCATGGCGGTCAGAGTGTTAAAGTGGCTGTCTTTGTTGGTGGTTCCCGCCATGGTCGTAATTCCATTTGTTTTGCCGCCGGCCTGTTGGCGGTTTTACCGCCGCTTTAACACCGTCCGCTAGGGTTGTAATGACCACCTTACTGTGTCACTGAGGCTCTGCTAATCAGAACTGCAGTGCTTATGCTCTCTCTGCCTTTAAATTTGTCACTATAGGCTAGTGACCACTTTTACCAATTTCAATTGGCATACTGGAACACCCTTATAATTCCCTAGTATTTGGTCAATACCTATATGTAGCTTCACAATGGTAACTACAAATATGGCCATGTAACATGTCTAAGATCATGGAAAAGTCCCCCATTCCAAATCTGGTATTGGGGAGCCAGTCCCATACATCCCAGGGGCTCCACTATGGACCCCGGGTACTGCCAAACCAGATCTCTGGATTTTTCTCTGCAGCTAACGCTACTGCCAACCCACAGACAGGGTTCTGCCCTCCTGGGGTCTGGGCAGTCCAGTCCCAGGAAGGCAGAACAAAGCATTTCTTCTGAGAGCAGGGTGTTACACCCTCTCTCTTTGGAAATAGGTGTTAAAGGCTGGGGAGGGGTAGCCTCTCCCAGCCTCTGGAAATGCTTTGAAGGGCACAGATGGTGCCCTCCTTGCATACACCAGTCTACACCAGTTTAGGGAACCCCCAGTCCCTGCTCTGGCACGAAACTGGACAAAGGAACGGGGAGTGACCACTCCCCTGTCCATCACCACCCCAGGGGTGGTGCCCAGAGATCCTCTAGTGTGTCCCAGACCTCTGCCATCTTGTTTCCAGAGGCGTGAGAGTACTCTGGAGGCCTCTGAGTGGCCAGTGCCAGCAGGTGACGTCAGAGACCCCTCCTGAAAGGTGCTTACCTGACTAGGTGGCCAATGCTCCTCTGAGGGCTATTTAGGGTCTCTCCAGTGGGCTTTTCCTCAGATAACAACTTGCAAGAATCCAGCAGGACTCCTCTGCACTTCTCTCTTCGACTTCTGCCAAGGATCGACCGCTGACTGCTCCAGGACACCTGCAAAACTGCAACAAAGTATCCAGAAAACTACCAGCGACATTGTAGTGCCTAATCCTGACAGCTTTCTCGATTGTTTCCTGGTGGTGCATGCTCTGGGGGCTGCCTGCTTTCACCCTGCACTGGAAGCCACGAAGAAATCTCCCATGGGTCGACAGAATCTTCCCCCTGCTTCAGCAGGCACCAAACTTCAGCTTCACCGGTACTCTGGGACCCCTCTCATTCTGACGAGTGTGGCCCCTGGAACACAGGTGGTGGACCCAAGTGGCCCAGACTGTCCTTGCCTCCCCTCTCCAGACAGTAATCCTGTGCACAGCGTGAACTGCAGCTACAAGGGCTTCTGTGCACATTTCCAAGACATCCTGCATGCACATCTGAGCCTAGGTCCCCAGCACTCTGTCCTGCGATGCTCAGATCCCTGAGTTGATCTCTGGTGTCGTGGGAACTCCTTTTGCAGTGCTCAGATGACTGCTGTGTTCAGTCTTCTCGAACCCATGTTCAAGGACTTCTGTGGCTGCTTTCTGCTTGTGCATGGGCTCTTTACATTGCTGAGGGACCCCTCTGTCTCCTCTCCCAAGTGGCAACATCCTGATCCTTCCTGGGCCCGGGCCACACCCTTTTTCTCTAACTGTGACTCTTGCAGCTAGCAAAGCTTGTTTGAGGTATTTTGCCAAGGAAACACTTCTGTATCCTCCAGCACACTGTGGGACATCTTCTGCATGAAGAAGAACTTCCTACCTCCTTTCGCTGTTGCAGAATCTTTGGCTTCTTCCAACTAGAGGCAGCCATTTTGCACCTTCATCTGGGGTTTAGTGGGCTCCTGCCCCCCTGGACACTTTAGCGACTCTTGGACTTGGTCCTCTTCCATTGCAGGTCCTCAGGTCCAGGAATGCGTCTTCAGTGTTTTGCAGTCTGCTGTACTCTTTGCAAAATCCCATATCACAACTTTAGTGGGTTTTTGGGGAAATAGTAGTACTTTACTCCTACTTTCCAGAGTCTTGGGGTGGGGTATCTTTTACACCCTTAGTGTTTTCTTACACTCCCAGCAACCCTCTACACACTACACTTCCCTAGGGGTCCCTTCGTGGTTCGCATTACACTTTCTTAGTATATGGTTTGTGTTGCCCCTAGGCCTATTGCATCCTATTGTATTCTACAGTGTTTGCACTACTTTCTGACTGTTTTACTTACCTGAGTTGGTTTGTTGCGTATATTGTGTGTATTTTACTTACCTCCTAAGGGAGTTTATCCTGTGAGATATTTTTGGCACATTGTCACTAAAATAAAGTACCTTTATTTTTAGTAACTATGAGTATTGTCTTTCTTATGATATAGTACCTATATGATATAAGTGGTATTGTATGAGCTTTGCATGTCTCCTAGTTCAGCCTTGGCTGCTCTGCTATAGCTACCTCTATCAGCCTAAGCTGCTAGAACACTAATACTCTACTAATAAGGGATAACTGAACCTGGCACAAGGTGTAATTACCATTGGTACCCACTGCAAGCCAGGCCAGCCTCCTACACTGACCAGGAGGTCAGGAGGGTCGCCTCACAATGCACAGCGGCTGCCATTAAGAAGGGGAGGGAGGTAGGGGGTCCGATCAGCTGGGAGGCAGGAGGGCAGGAAAAGCGCTTTGCAGGGGATAAAGGGGTGGGGCCGCAGGGGCATCAGCGGCTTGGGGAAAACAGAGGGGGAGTGAAAGAAGAGAGAAAGAGTCAAGAGGGAAAAAGATGGGATAAAAAGCCAGAAAAAAAAACAGAAGTAAAAACAGAAGTAAAGCCAGAAGTAAAAGCAGGTGTAAAGAGCGAAAGAAGATACTTACTTTCAGAAGGCCACTAGGCCACCAGAGATGAGGCTCAGGCGGGAGCCTGCGGATGGAGGTGGGCCACAAACTGGGAGACAGGCAGACTCTCACTTTGCTCGAGGCAGAGGCAGCAGAAACAGGTGGAGCTGCACAGGGCAGGGCAACAGACGTTGACCAGGAGGTCAGAGGAGGATAAGAGAACAGCACCAGTATTCCACAAGTTAAAACCTTGGACAAGAAAAGGAGTGATAAAATATTATGCTTAGCTCTTAAAAGAGAGCTTGCACTCAACTCCTAATGGGAGCATGGCACCCAAAGGTGACATATTTATGTATGTGTATATATATATATACATATAAAACCTACTGATGGTCGTCTGTAGGTATAGTAAGGGCCCAGCTTCCATAGGAAAAGCATTTTTTGGTTTGTTAGTATCTCTGACGCCATTTAAAAAATCTTCACAAAATTTTCAAAACTAGCATGCCAGTCACTTCAGCTGCTGTCTGAACAGACTTAGGGTAATTTGTCAAGCGGGGGCTGAGAAAATGGTGAAGAGTCCCAAAACATGTTTTCCCCATGCAATTTCCCATGGGGATTTTAAGAAACATCTACTTTCCTAACCTCTGTTCAGAAGTGTTGGAGTTATTAAAGAAAAAAAGTTGTATTTATATCTAGAAAAAATGCGGATCCATGTGCCAACAGCAATGCCCTAATCCCATAGTGCTGGTGGTGGGTCCAAATGTGTTCCTCCTCACAAATTGACGGTTGGTATAGTTAACATTGCCTATGAGGGGCATCTTCAATCAAATCTCACTGAGAGGCGAATACATGATTCCTTCTGGTGGCCTAGGATGGATGCTGACACACAGGTGGTGGCGGATAGTTGTGTTGTCTGTGCCTCTGCGTACAAAAGTCTTAAAGTTTCAGTCACTCTTTATCTTCAATTGAGTTTCCATCAAGACAGTGGATAAAATTAGGGATTGATGTAATGGCACCCTCTTATTCTTTACCTTGGTTAATTATTATCTTGGTAGATTACTATTCAAAGTGACCAGAACTTACGTTTTTTAAGAGGTCCAGGTTCACGATTCATGGTGGAATTCTTCAAAGAGATTTTTTTGAGGGAGGGTTTTCCAGAAACCCTGATTTCAGACACTGGAACTCAATTTGTTTACAGTTAGTTTCAAAGTTTTTCTTGAATCATGTTCCATTAAACATCTCAAGAATTTGTTATATCATCCCCGGACCAATGGTCTCATTGAAAGAATGAATCAGGTGGTTGATGACTGCATTAATTGCATCAAGAGTAGGAAGCATGACATTGCCATATCTGTGAGAAGTATGTTGTAGTTTTATAGAACTACTGCCCCTTCTACCACTAAGTTCTCTCTAGTTAAGTTGTTGAGAGGGAGGAAAGCCAATATAGTTTTTTTGTCCTGCTTGTAAGTTCAAGTGGCTGAAGATTGAGTCTAATGTTGAGAACCTGATGGTTTTGGTCAGAAAGATGGTTAACTTGGCTCAGAAAAAAACAAAAGAGCTGGTAATATCAGAAGAAAGGCACAATTTTTGTGGAATTTCAAGTTGCAGATTTGGTGCATATTAAATCCACTGTTCATGTGCAAAAAGGAAAAATAAGTTTGATGACCTTGTGAGAGTGGAAAAAGTATGTGGCAGTGTAATTAGAGTCGCTGAAGGTCACTGGTGGAGTCTCTCACTAATGGTAAAAATGGGGAAAGAAGTGTGTGACCAAGTTAGTGTGAAAATGAGTTCCGTAGGTTCTTCTGAGTGTGTGTCAACTACTGGTAACCCTACCTTTGAAGTGACTACTCGTCCCCTGCGTAGGAGTTCACGTAATGCGGCTAAACCTATCAGGTTTCTTACATGAATATTTCTTATTTGATGTGGTTTCAATTGTTGTTCTTCATGTTTTTTGTCTGTGCTTGCCTATGTTCTTTGCTGTGCTTTATGGGATGTTGTCAAGTGAGTTGTTTTGTCATTGTTGTTGGTTTTGTGGATATATGTGTTTTGTGTAGGCCATGTCAAGCTATGGTGTCTTAGTTGTTCATGGTTTAGTTTTTTTATTCCAAATACCTTTATTTGATAAGTTGATGAAGCTACCCAAGAGGAACATGCAGGTACCAACACCACTCCCAGCTCCCACAATGGTGCCCATCCATTTCAAACTCCCTCTAACATTCTAAGCACAACCTTGCAAGGAGTACCAATCTACAGGGTGTGATATAACATATATTAAGAGGCCATCCTAGCGGTAACACGGTTTTCTTTGCTCAGTCCTGCATCACCATCATCAACAATAGGTATTCCCGAATGTCCCTTTGTTTGATGATTGCTTCTTAGGTTTTGAGGCCTACTGAGACATCATTCACTCTAGGGCCCCTTCACTCACTGTACCATATGTGCACAAAGTATGTATTACATTTTGACACTGAAACGTGTCTTCACTGCTTGCTCAGAAATAGGTGAATAGTGTCCTCTAATTAGTGATTGTGGGTGGTGAAGGATTTCTGCCTTCATTTCCTGGAACTGAGGGGGCAGATTTAAGAGCCCTTTGCGCCATCTATTGACACATTAGCATAATTTGTTTGACGCTAATGTGGCATTAGATGGCCAAAAACGTTGCACCCCATTTATAAAGTGGTGCAGTGCATGCATTGCACCACTTTGTAAACTTTTGTGCTACATCATTCATGTGCCATGCATATTGTATGCAGAGGAGTCATTCCCCCATTAAGGGGATGGGGTGAAACAATTGTGGAAAGAAATCTAAGAGATTTCTTTGTGTCATTTGTTTGGCACCTTTAACACCTCAGAGCAGGTGTTAAAATGGGACTCACTGGGCTTTGCAGGATTAGCATTAACATTTTTGATGCTAATCCTGCAAAACTCTGAAGTGGCGTCAAAAATGATGACGCTAGTTCACTAACTACTGCCATGGTGTGCCCTATCTTAGAGACGGAGCACACATGGTGGTGTTGGGGGGGCACTTAAGGGCGCAAGAAAAGTGGCCCTGCACTGGGTGCTGCACCGCTTTTGTAAAATCTAGCCCTGAGTGTCTCCCCTGGATTAGGATTGTTTGATATTTTAGTATCAGTGAAAGTTTTTTTAGTGTCTTTTTCTGCTGGGATGGAGCCTTGGCACCTCTGCTCCAGTCCGGTAATATGAAGGCCACAGTTGCCCTCTCTCAAGTTCAAGAGAGGCCTCCTTGGAGATCAGTCAAAAGGCAATGCCCCTGACAAGTAGCCCCTCATCTTTGCGAAGCAGCTCCTTGGCTTGAATTTAGGTGCCCCTGAAAATGTTAGGGATCCCCAACAAAGTAAGATCCAAGAAGAGAGGAAGGATTTCCCTACAATGCTTAATTTGTGTAGCTGGTGGGCACTGGCACTCATTTATTTACTTATTTCATAAGAAAAGATTGACCCATTGCAAGAAAGAGAAATCCATAAAAGGGAGAAAGAAAGAGAATGAGAAACAATGACAAAAGAGCAAAGCAAGAATGACAAAGGACTTGAAATAGTGTGAAAAAAGACAGGAAGTATACAATGGTGGAAGAAAGAGGAATGATGTGCAAGGAAGGCTAGGCAGTCTTGGTATTCACGAACACTAGCATTTAGCACAGACAAGCTCCTAAGAAAAACCTTTGGCCACCGCACTTATGTTTCTTATAAGTGAAGCACTGCTTTCCTATATCACACTTTTGGGTTGTGTCCATCTTGACACTTGAATAAGGGCGTATTGTTAGGAAGAACCTCCATAGGGCACTAGGTCAGATGTGGCTTATTCATATGGTGGTACATTTGAATGGCCAAAGTCATGCACTGGGATTTGCTTCCATGGTTACCTGAAAATTCCAAGTTATATAAATTAGTTTTTTCACTGATGATTCTGACCACAATTTAGGACCGATTTCATGTGTCAAATGAGGTATAAAACATTCCAAAATACTTGTTGTGTTACAGGACCCCCAAGGCTTGTAATGTTCATTGTTTGTTGTTCCAAGGATTTTTTTTTACTTGTATCCTATTTGCAGTTACATTGTGGAGACATGTTTTCCTAAGAATGCAGAATGGTTCCAGACATGAGTCATCTGTTTCACTATATGTTGCTATGTGGAGTACACAAAGTAATAAATGCAACAAAATGGAACATTCTGAAAAGTTTAAAAACTACTGCATATTAGCAATTCTCTATGGAACGAACATAATATTTTGCAAAGTTACTACCAGTACACAAGTAAATACACAAGTAAAAGTAAAATAATATTTACTTTACTAGCACGCTTCCTTAAATGCATCTCCAAATGTGCACTACTGCAGCATTGTTGAGTCCTCAGTATTGCACGTGCGTGTGTGCTGCTCTGAAGCTGCAGCAAGACTCATATTATAGTACATGTGCATTATGCACTTATGCGAGAACCAACCCAGGAAACTCATGAAAAATATGGAGTTTGACAAAAATAAATGATAAATATAGTCAGTTTCACAAATTTGTTGCCCAAGTCCATAGTATTAACATTGTCCAATGGACCCCAAAAAATGCTCCCACAAAAAAAAAGTAATTTGTCTCACAAAGAGAAGAACCACTCTCACATTGACAAAGGGTAATCAGAACGTTTTTGCCTGTGCGACAATGGCAAACTCACAAAGCTGTCATGCTAGTCACAGAGTTCGACATGTACTGGTGCCATTAGAAAGAAACCCTCAGACACCCTCTCCTGTGTAGCTCAACTCCTAACTGACAACTCTCAAATAATTGATTAACTTGCCAAAGCAGGGATCGCATTTAAGTTATCGGTTTATGAGAAAATAACCACTCATCAGGGAGATATTCCCACTGTTACTTCTCTTCAGGTTTGTGGATCTTTGACATTGGCTGAGATTAACCAGGAGCTGTACATGACATTAAGGGCCATATTTATACTTTTTGATGCAAAACTGCGCTAACGCAGTTTTGCGTGAAAAAAATTAGCGCTGGCTAACGCCATTCTGAAGCGCCATGCGGGCGCCGTATTTAATCAATGACGTTAGCCGGCGTTAGCCGCCGGCGCTGCCTGGTGTGCGTGGAAAAAACGACGTACACCAGGCAGCGCCGGCGTAGGGGGATATGGAGCTTGGGCGCCAAAAAATGGGGCAAGTCAGGCTGAGGCAAATTTTTCACCTCAACCCGATTTGCGCCATTTTTTACGACTCCCAACCCCCATAGAAATGACTCCTGTCTTAGCAAAGACAGGAGTCATGCCCCCTTGCCCAATGGCCATGCCCAGGGGACTTCTGTCCCCTGGGCATGGTCATTGGGCATAGTGGCATGTAGGGGGGCACAAATCAGGCCCCCCTATGCCACAAAAAAAAATAAAAAAAATGACTTACCTGAACTTACCTTAATGTCCCTGGGATGGGTCCCTCCAGCCTTGGGCGTCCTCCTGGGGTGGGCAAGGGTGACAGGGGGTGTCCCTGGGGGCATGGGAGGGCACCTCTGGGCTCCTTCAGAGCCCACAGGTCCCTTAACGCCTGCCTTTTCCAGGCGCAAAAAAACGGCACAAAAGCAGCCGGACGTAAATTTTTTTGACCCGCCCACTCCCGGGCGTGAATTTTGCCCGGGAGTGTAAATACGGCGCACATGCCTCGGAGTCAATTTTTTAGACGGGAACGCCTACCTTGCATCTCATTAACGCAAAGTAGGTGTCCAAGCTAAAAAATGACGCAAACTCCATGGACTTTGGCGCTAGACGCGTCTAACGCCAAAGTATAAATATGGAGTTCATTTTGCGTCGGAATTGCGTCAAAAAAAACGACGCAATTCCGGCGCAAACGGAGTATAAATATGCCCCTAAATTGCCATCACAATCACTGTCTATTTTCAGACAATAATAAGAGTTTCGTGTGAGTTAAGGGGTTTTGATTATCAAATGTTTTAGTATTTCATCTTTATCAAAATTATAATGTAAGTTCATCAATATCAATCATGAGTTTTTTCAATAATCAAACATAAGTAATCAATAAATCATAATAAATGCATTAATCGCTATTTAGAGTAGAGGGTTTTAAAGAATTCTGGAAGGTGTCAGCATAATGAAGACTCCAATAGAAGTCATGTGAGAAGAGAAATCAGTGTTTAGCATGAATGTACACACTTGCAAGTACAAAAAGAAGCAGGAAGGTCTGTACCTCTCAAAGTCTAAAGAAAATCTGCCATGTATCTAACAGTGTGAACACTAATTTAAAACTAAAGGTTACAGGATCATTCACATCTATAAATACGTCACCAAAAATCCAATTACTTCTCTTTCTCACCACATGCATCTGCCACATCCATTGATTTTCCCATAAAACAGAGCTTGAATAACGAAGTTAACTATGAGCACCCTTTTTCCTGATACACGATGAATAGGAGGCTTTTTCTGCTCATTACATCGTCCTATTCCTGCCAAGATTTCATTTCTCAGGCCTTACTATCTTTAATACACACAACACCTTTCTCCAGCTATGAAATCGGGAAAACACACCTGAAAAGAAAAAAGAAAACAGTCATGCTAAGAATGGTACGTATATATATATATATATATATATATATATATATATATAGAGAGAGAGAGAGAAAGAGACAGAGCGAGAGGGTGCGTTTTATAGGAACTGCTCTCGATCTAAACTTGGGAACTACCCTGATTTCTCTGCCTCTTTTTCTGCATAATTTACTTAGCACTCTTAGCCTGAAAGCCTATTATTTTGACTTGTACTGGGTGCTCCTTTGTGTCTGGGCAAAGCTAAACCTCTCGGAAGCACTGTAATGACAGTGAAACATGTGTTAGGGGTTACGTTTATTCATTCTAGGTTAGCTTGAATGGTATTTTACCAAAACAAAGCTGTAATACTGTGCCTGAAGTGCTAAAAGGCTTTTGTAATTTTACAGCTCGTCAAGGATGACACTCAAGGTAAGCCGATTCAGAGTGTCACTGGTGTAGTAGGGTGGTCTGTATAGGAGCTCCTCTGAACCTAAACTTGGGAACTACCCAGAGTACTCTGCTTTCTTGTATACTATTCAGCAGTTTAAGCCTGAAAGGCTATTCTTTTGGCTTATACTGAGTGCTCCCTTGTGCGTGTACAGCGCTAAAGAGGTGTAATGACAGCTAAACACATGTTGCGTTCATTCATACCAGGTTAGCATGGATGGTATTGGACCAATCCAAAGTGGTAACAGGCTTTAGCAATTTCACAGTACATTTATGGCACTGTGCAAATCCTATGTGTAAAAACTTTACTATAAAAACAGACATTTGTGCGAGCAGATTCAGTGTGTCACAGGTTTATGGTGCTCTATAAAGGAGTAGCTCTCCACATAAACTTAGGAACTACTCAGATATTACAGCACTCATGACAACTTCTATGACGTCATTAAATATATCAATAAAACATTAGCAGCCAAATGATTGAAGAAAAAACTGTGCATTGAGGGGGCGCAAGTTATAGTTACCCTAGGACGCTAGTTATAGCTACGTGAAATAACTCTAACTGCTGAATTGCTCTGGTTTTGTGTGAGTAAATTCAGAACCTAACTATATTGTCCGCGTAACCTTTGTTTTTTTCAGTGAATTTCTATGGGCCTGTGGCCAACCCCCTATACCCACTCAATCCATGGCACAGGGTTCGGTGGTTATAGGGGGTTGACTACAAAGCCTGACTGTAGGTCAGGCCTCTAGGCATGTGAGCGGGTGGTTATAGGGGGCTGGCTGCAGGTCCATAGAAATTTACTGAAAAAAACAGATGTGATTTGGACGTTATGGAGTTATTTCAAGTAACTATAACTCAAGTCCTAAGGTAACTTTAACTCACACCCTCACCATGTACTGCTTATTACCGCACATATTGCAACACTCGTGGCATCTTTGGTAACATTATTGATAATATCAGTGTAATATTTGCAGTAAAACTATTGAGGAGAAAACTGTGCATCCGGAGGGGCTCGAGTTATAGTTACCTTAGGGCACGAGTTATTGTTACTTGAAATAACTCTAACTAAAACTACTGAATTTTAATGGTTTTGTACATTTAAAATGTGAGCCTAACTATAACGTCCATGTAACCTTTGGTTTTTTAAGTGAATACAATATATAAATAAATACATACCCAAAGGAAACTGGGTCACACAATCCAGACACAGAAAAGGTCTCACTCCTCACTGTGATAACAAAACAGTTTATTCGGCCATAAGGTTTGAGCAGAACGGTCTTCCTCACATCCAATTACAAGTAGGAAATGCACCATCACCCTTAAAAATACATCGACAACCATAGACATGGAAAAAATATCACATAAGTTTGACCCCGGTTGGCCATAAACAGCTCAATTTGCCATCATACACATGACAATGACAATGTAAATTGGCAACATATCCATTAAAGGTTATGTAATCCATAACAAAAAACAGTATTGATGCAGCGAGCGGGGCAAAAAACATTGCGTTGCATATTTACTTCTTGCGCAATACATGCTGATAATGTTAATCATTGTCATACCCCCTGTGGTAATTAACATAGTTCAATTCACCTTTATTCTAGATATCAGAATGTGAACTCTGAAATAAGTAATGCAGCACCGAGTGGCATACTCATAATTAAAAGAAGTATTCACAAAAATCATCATGAAATCCCCACTCCTACTATCATTTGAAAGCCACATTATAGTCCTTATTGAAAGTGGCCTAGACAAAAAGACAAATAATAATAATAATAATAATAATAATAAAAAAACACACCTCATGAAATAGCATATCTCAACAAACCTCAAATTGGAAGATACTGCTTGCCCAAAACAAACCCAAACAAAGGAGGGCAAAGACATATGGAAATATTTTCAGTTCATTGCTTCAAAATGACTCAGTCCAGGAAGAAAGAAGGGGGGTTGGGGTGTTGGAGGATGCAAATGGGAGAGGGGAAGAGAAGCATCATCACAAGGCCTCAAGTGGAATTGAAATAATGTCCCAACATGCACATGAAGTTCTTCATCAAGATAAGGCCGCTTGGAAATTTACTGTTGAGTAGAATAATGTATTCCAACTCAATCCTCCTCAGTTTCTTTCTCTGTCCCCCCTTTTCGGACTCACAGGTACCAGATCAATGCCAAAAAACAAAATCAATTCAATCTCACCCTTGTGTGCTTGATGCCATGATGTGCCACAGGGTAACTAGGGTCACAATTGTTTATGGCACAATGATGTTCACAGGGTACATAGTGCTATCCACATATAACTGTCCACACAGGCATTGCAACACATAAACCACAAAATCACTATTGTATGTAATGAATTCCCTGATCTTGATCTATCTCCCTGTGGGAAGAGTATAAATCTTTCTGTTCACACTTGTTCTCCAGGCCTTGCATTTACCACGCTTTTAGAACCCTATTGTTTCTTCATCCAGGAACCTTTGTTATTCCATTCAATGGGATAACTATGCACCAGAAGGTCTTTCAAGAACTTGCTTTCTCTATATGTTATCATGGGGTGTTGGCTGACAATACAACCAACCACTGGGTCCAATTTGACCAGATTCCAATGTCTGCTAGGCATGTGCTTAATTTGGGAGGACTCACTTGTGAAAGAAGTGATTAAAATAGAATAAAAATCTAAACATAAATTTGGGCGTGACACGCTTGATTCTGGCAGTGGGCAGATTTTGACTTTTGGAAGGAAGTATGATGCAGCACGTAGGGTGTTTAGGTTAATGGATAGTTTGAGGCACCAAGAGTTATTAACATCTGAGTCCAGCTCTGGCAATTGTTTAGATGGAGAAACAGCCAAATGTGTCAAACACCATTGCAGCACCTTTTACTACTCTAGACGAATATCGTTTATTACAAATCAATCAAGGACCTCGCTGTAAACCTCCAAGGGGAAAAAGAGAAGGCAGTGCACAAGAAGGAACACGCAGAAAAAAGATACCTTGCAGTATGAGAAAGACACACGACAGGCAAGAAGAAACAAGTGATGAGTGAGGACAACCTGACAGTTAATAACGTATCTTCTCATGAATTAAGTCCAGAAGAACAGTCTCTTTTGGAACTAGGGGTCATCTTTTTGTCCAGAGGCTAACATGAACCTTGCTAGGACATGTATTGATATACATTTATTTATAAGGAAGTTTAAATTACTTAAGGTACATATGCAACAGAAGAACAGAGAGAGTGTTCTAGATAACCCTGAGTATATTGAGACACCAGACCATTCATTTGATAATTTGTGTATTGCTGGCACTGAGGGACTGGCTATCTTGAAAGAATTTGATGAAGAGGGGCAGGAGTTGGTTGTCTGAAAGAAACCTTTTATGTGAATTGGGGTTAGAGGTGTATAGGAGTAGCCAATATGATTATAGACCTAAGCCTAGATGCAATCCTGTCACCCTGCATAATCATATTGATGCCTTCCATGAGGTGGTGGTTCATGACCGTATGAAGATTTAGTGAGAGCAAAAAATCACCATGCAAAACAACGTGTCTGCGGACCAGAAAACAGCTTTGGCCTTTTTGAGTAAAGATCCTTCATTTGTATTTGAACCAGCTGATAAAGGGAGCAATGTGGTCCTGTGGTGATAAATTGGTTGGTATTGTACATGTTTGTTTGCCTGTTCTAAGCTGGAACTTCTCCTGCCCTCCATTGCAGGATTATTGAGTGTTATTCTCAGGCAACCATTGCAGATAGATTTCCAGATGCTGCTGTTAGACTTGGTAGACAACATGGATGCCCAACCCATAGCGAATGAAAATACCCAATTGATATTTATCTTGGTGGTCACACATCTGTGTATTGCTACTGACTGGCTAAAACCAGAGCCCCCAGCTTTTTCTCTATGGTGGTCTAGATTCCTGTCAATACACAGCATGGAGTCAAGCCGATATACACTCAAGGGCCCTAGAAGCCGCTGCTGGGGCGAATCAATTTGGGAACCATTTGCCAGATGGTTGGCAGAAGAATAGCAGTCTGGTGGGGGTGCACAGCCCATTTTCTAATGCTTTTCAGAAGGGCATGTGCTAGGTAAGTCCACTTATAAGGTCTCTGAACTGTCAACACTTCATTAATGGATTTTTTGACTCAGTTTCCCAGGGAATATCTTATGATATTTTCTCTCCCCCAGATTCTGGCTATGGGTATGCTATGTATGAAATATTGAAGCTATTTACTCTGTTTTGATTCTGCCCCAATCTAAATCTCTGTTTTCCTTTTATTCTCTTATGTGATCTGCTGTGATTTGTTTTGTGATCAATTTAGCTGTACTTATAAATTACCTGGCAAAAACCAATAAAATATATTTTTTTAATGGGATGTGAATAAATGTCTATAAGAGACTAATATGCTACTGGAATTGTCTGGTAATTATTAAAGAACTACTGTAGGGGCCTATAAACAATCCGAAAGAGCATAGAAAGCATTACTGGTGGATTGGCATGAGAAGAGTATTTTAAGTGCAGAGGAATATCAGTTTCTACATTAAAATAAACCCACAATAATGGGTTGCTACATGTTGCCAACAAATCACAAAACCAAAGAGACCCCTTAGGTAGACCTCCTATTTCAGCCAAGAATGGTTTGTTGGAAAATACTTCTACATACCTTAACCATTTTCTTCCACCATATGTCCTGGGATTACCCTCATATTGCAGGGACAGAACAGATTTTATTACTAAAATAGAGGGAATCCCTTGGAGCCCAAAATACGTTATGGTAACTATAGATGTTGTGTCCCTTTATACCTGTATTGACCATGACTTGGGTACAAGAGGTTGTAGATACATTTTTATGGACAAACCTCTCTTCCTATATAACTACTTCTTGATGCTACTTGAAATGCTGTGATTTGGTATGGAGAACATTTTCTTCCTATTTTGGACACAGTGGCACAGACAATAAACCAAAACAGTGATGGGAAGTTGTTTCGCCCCAGTTATGCTGGCATTTTCATGGGATGGTGGGAGGTGGAACACATATGGACAGAAATGAATGAGAAATGGACGAGGCGCATCATATTTACGACAACGCACATAGCTGACCTATTTGTAATCTGGCATGCCCCCCTCCGATGGTCTGCAGAAGTTTCTTGCTTATATGCCATCTAGGCCCTCATTATGTCATTGGTGGTAAATCCCGCTTACTGCCGCGCTAACGGCTGCCAACTTACCGCCATGCTGGTGAATATCAGTTCACCACATTATGACACACACACAACAATCTGACAGAATACTGCCACATACACAAATCCGCCAGACCAAAGATTAGTGATAAACTGGCGGTCCCAAATCCCACACCGTTACGCCAACAGAACAACGCCGAGCACATTATGACCCACGAATCACCACGGCAGACATTCAACGGTGGTAAACTATTGGCAGTATACACCACCACGCTCAGAATGGACACCCACATACAGTACAACACTACATTGGACAGTTTCAAAAACACACACCTAACACACACCACACCCACACCACTATAAAACACACACCCACATTACCACACAACCCCTTGCATACAACAATTGCCACCAGGAGACTGAGAAAGAGAGCACAGAGACAAATAGACCCACATATACCCATACACCCCCTCACGCACTCCACATCACACATCCCACCACATTACCCAACACACCCTCACCAACACACATCACACAACACCCATGTCACCACAAAGGCACCCCTGTTTCACTGAAGAGGAGTTAAGGGTCATGGTGGAGGAAATTGTAAGGGTAGAGCCACAGCTCTTTGGAGCACAGGTGCAGTAAATATCTATAGCAAGGAAGATGGAGCTATGGCTGAGAATCGTAGACAGGGTCAACGCCGTGGGACAGCACCCAAGAACAAGGGATGACATCAGGAAGAGGTGGAATTACCTACGGGGGAAGGTACGTTCCATAGCAGCAAGACACCAGCTCACAAAGCAGAGGACTGGTGGTGGACCCCCACCTCCTCCCCACAGCTCACAGCATGGGAGGAGCAGGTACTGGCAATACTACATCCTGAGGGACTTGCAGGAGTTGGCGGAGGACTGTACACTGGTAAGTCAACTTTTAACAATTATCACCCCCCCATAACTGCATGCCATCACACACCCTCACTCCCATCACTCTACCACATCCCACACACTCCACCAACACATCTCACTAATCCCAATGCCAGGCCCTGCTTGCTGTACCAATGCATGGACACCCCTCCAAGCCCTGCATGGACACTCATCACTAAAGCATGCACAGCATAGGGAAACTAACAATCCCACAATACACCAACATACATAAGCAAAAGCTGGCAGGGTAACAACCACCATAGAGGGGAAGCTACAGAAGTACAAATGTCATACACTTGAACTATAATACCTCATTTACATTCCCACAGATACCCCAGCCAATGTCACTGGAGAGGAGGTGCCACCACTATCCAGTCCCCCAACAGAAGAGGCCCCCAGTGATGGCAGTAACCTACCTGGTCCATCAGGGACCACTGGACAGCCTGTCACCCAAGCCCACTCACAGATCACCACAGAGCCTCCACCATCAGGAACCAACACCACAGCACCTACCCAACATACCCATACCTCTGTCTCCGAGACACTTCAATCAGTAGTGTGCCCACCTGTACAGGGACCCCAGGCCACACCTTGCCCACAAGACAATCAGGGAGGGTCAGTGGCAGTGGGCACACCGTTCAGGGGACAGAGGCACAGGCCAACAGGGACACTGGGAGGACTACTGTGTGCCTTGGGGAGGACAGGAGCAGGGAACCGACTCTCCAGGAGGCACTCTCTGAGATCCTGGGAGCCTACCAACATTCCAAGGACACGATGGACCAGATCCTAGACAATGTGCAGGAGAACAGGGGGCTGCAGGAGGGATAGTATCAGGGGATCAGGGAGGACTTGCAGGCTATCAACAACACCCTGATCTCCATAGCAGGGCTGCTGGCAGATATGGCCAACATCATGAGGGAGGCAACAGCACATCAGCGGGCCTCTACCACTAGCCAGTCATCTGAACAGCCCTCCGCTAGTGGCCAGAAGGCCCCACCAGCACCCCTCCCCTTGCAGAAGGTGAACCACTCCACAAACGTTCCCTGTGAACCAGACAGAAGCCAGAGACACTTGCCAAGACCACTGCCAGAAAATGAGACTCTCCTGATTGTCCCCCTTGTGTCCCACTCTGTCACCTTGTCCATCTTGAGCTGCCTTTGCTCCCCTTCCTATGTCCCTATGGACACTGCATCTGTGCTACAAACAGACTGGAACAATACCCTGGACTTTACTCCATCATCACCCCATTCCATTGCACTTTCCCCTCTATATTTTAGCACAACAATAAACACCCTTGGATAAAACTAGACTACTAGTATTTCATGTTTTGCACATTTGTATTGATTGAAACAGCTACAGCCATTGCAAATGAACTGCACATAGTATGAGCATTAATGACCTGTTGCTGGCTGTTGTGATCACATTAGGACATTGTTGTCATATCACCAACATCAGTAAAATGAATATCCATAGGTAACAGTAAGTAGGGGAAAAGAAGTGGGTAATGCCAGCATTCCAATGCCACACAGAATACACCAATAGTCATAGAAATGTGAAGTTGCACTGTCTCACCTGTGTGTCATTGGAAGTACTGACATATCACCAATGTTCTGTTGTCCATATCCTCAGCCTGTGCCTCCTCATTCTCACTGTCCTCAAGGTCCACTGCTGCCACAGGGCCATTTCCAATCTCCTCCTCATGCAAAAGAGGTACTTTGCATCTGAGGGCCAGGTTGTGCACCATGCTAATACTATCTGGCAGACCTTCTCCGGTGAATAGCACAGGGATCAACCTATCAGATGGTGGCACCTGAACCTGGCCTTCAGGAGGCCAAAGGTCCTCTCAATGATCCTTCTGGTTCACCCATGTGCCTCATTATAACGTTCTTCTGTTCTTGTCTTGGCATTCCTCACAGGGGTCAGCAGCCATGATAGGTTTGGGTAACCAGAGTCACCTCCAAATATTGAGGGACAACATTTAGCCACACACTATATGGCCAAAAGCATAGGCATACACCAAAATATACTGGGTGGGAACCAAGGCTCATCTATTAGCCACACCCTGTGACTCTGTGGTTGGGACATCACATTTGGGATGCTGCTATTCCTTAGGACAAGGGCATCATGCACTGACCCAGGATACTTAGGCCCGTATTTATACTTTTTGACGCTAAACTGCGCTAACGCAGTTTAGCGTCAAAAAGTTTTGCGCCGGCTAACGCCATTCTGAAGCGCCATGCGGGCGCCGTATTTATTGAATGGCGTTAGCCGGCGCAAGCAGACCGGCGCTGCCTGGTGTGCGTGGAAAAAAACCACGTACACCAGGCAGCGCCGGCGTTGGGAAAAATGGCGCTAGGGCGTCTTAAAAATGGTGCAAGTTAGGTTGACGCAAAAAATCGCCTCCACCCGATTTGCGCCATTTTTAACGACGCCCAGACGCCATTTACATGACTCCTGTCTTAGTAAAGACAGGAGTCATGCCCCCTTGCCCAATGGCCATGCCCAGGGGACTTATGTCCCCTGGGCATGGTCATTGGGCATTGAGGCATGTAGGGGGGCACAAATCAGGCCCCCCTATGCCAAGAAAAAATATACAAAAAAAAAAAATTATACTTACCTGAACTTACCTGAATGTCCCTGGGGTGGGTCCCTCCATCCTTGGGTGTCCTCCTGGGGTGGGCAAGGGTGGCAGGGGGGTCCCTGGGGGCATGAGGTCCCTTAACGCCTGCCCGGACCCAGGCGCTAAAATCCGGCGCAAATGCGGGGTTTTTTGCCCCGCCCACTCCCGGGCGTCATTTTTGCCCGGGAGTATAAATACGACGCATTTGCGGCGCAGTCATTTTTTTAGACGGGAACGCCTACCTTTCATCTCATTAACGCAAGGAAGGCGTTCACGCAAAAAAATGACGCTCTTTCCTCATACTTTGGCGCTAGACGCGTCTAACGCCAAAGTATAAATATGGCGTTAGTTTAGCGCCGAATTTGCGTCGAAATAAACGACGCTAATTCGGCGCAAACGGAGTATAAATATGCCCCTTAGCATTGACGTGGTGTGAGAAAGTAGCCTCTTTCCAGCCTTGTTACCCCCACTTTTGGCCTGTTTGTGAGTATATGTCAGGGTGTTTTCACTGTCTCACTGGGATCCTGCTAGCCAGGGCCCGGTGCTCATAGTGAAAACCCTATGTTGTAAGTGTGGTTGTTATGTGTCACTGGGATCCTGCTAGCCAGGACTCCAGTGCTCATAAGTTTGTGGCCTATATGTATGTGTTCCCTGTGTGATACCTAACTGTCTCACTGAGGCTCTGCTAACCAGAACCTCAGTGGTTATGCTCTCTCTGCTTTCCAAATTGTCACTAACAGGCTAGTGACCAATTTCACCAATTTACATTGGCATACTGGAACACCCTTATAATTCCCTTGTATATGGTACTGAGGTACCCAGGGTATTGGGGTTCCAGGAGATCCCTATGGGCTGCAGCATTTCTTTTGCCACCCATAGGGAGATCTGACAATTCTTACACAGGCCTGCCAGTGCATCCTGAGGGAAATAACGTCCACGTTATTTCACAGCCATTTACCACTGCACTTAAGTAACTTATAAGTCACCTATATGTCTAACCTTCATCTGGTGAAGGTTGGGTGCAAAGTTACTTAGTGTGTGGGCACCCTGGCACTAGCCAAGGTGCCCCCACATCGTTCAGGGCAAATTCCCCGGACTTTGTGAGTGCGGGGACACCATTTCACGCGTGCACTATACATAAGTCACTACCAATGTATAGCGTCACAATGGTAACTCCGAACATGGCCATGTAACATGTCTAAGATCATGGAATTGTCACCCCAATGCTATTCTGGCATTGGGGAGACAATTCCATGATCCCCTGAGTCTCTAGCACAGACCCGGGAACTGCAAAACTACCTTTACCGGGGTTTCACTGCAGCTGCTGCTGCTGCCAACCCCTCAGACAGGTTTCTGCCCTCCTGGGGTCCAGCCAGGCCTGGCCCAGGAAGGCAGAACAAAGGACTTCCTCAGAGAGAGGGTGTTACACCCTCTCCCTTTGGAAAAAGGTGTCAGGGCTGGGGAGGAGTAGCCTCCCCCAGCCTCTGGAAATGCTTTGATGGGCACAGATGGTGCCCATCTCTGCATAAGCCAGTCTACACCGGTTCAGGGATCCCCCAGCCCTGCTCTGGCGCGAAACTGGACAAAGGAAAGGGGAGTGACCACTCCCCTGACCTGCACCTCCCAGGGGAGGTGCCCAGAGCTCCTCCAGCGTGCCCCAGACCTCTGCCATCTTGGATTCAGAGGTGTGCTGGCACACTGGACTGCTATGAGTGGCCAGTGCCAGCAGGTGACGTCAGAGACTCCTTCTGATAGGCTCTTACCTGTGTTACTAGCCTATCCTCCTTCCTAGGTAGCCAAACCTCCTTTTCTGGCTATTTAGGGTCTCTGCTTTGGGGAATTCTTCAGATACCGAATGCATGAGCTCACCAGAGTTCCTCTGCACTGCTCTCTTCACCTTCTGCCAAAGGATCGACCGCTGACTGCTCAGGACGCCTGCAAAACCACAACAAAGTAACAAAGACGACTAATGCAACCTTGTATCGCTTCATCCTGCTGGCTTTCTCGACTGTTTCCTGGTGGTGCATGCTCTGGGGGTAGCCTGCCTTCTTTCTGCACCAGGAGCTCTGAAGAAATCTCCCGTGGGTCGACGGAATCTTCCCCCTGAAACCGCAGGCAACAAAAGACTGCATCACCGGTCCTCTTGGTCCCCTCTCAGCACGACGAGCGTGGTCCCTGGAACTCAGCAACTCTGTCCAAGTGACTCCCACAGTCCAGTGACTCTTCAGTCCAAGTTTGGTGGAGGTAAGTCCTTGCCTCCACACGCTAGACTGCATTGCTGGGTACCACGTGATTTGCAGCTGCTCCGGCTCCTGTGCACTCTTCCAGGATTTCCTTTGTGTACAGCCAAGCCTGGGTCCCCGACACTCTAACCTGCAGTGCACAACCTTCTGAGTTGTCCTCCGGCGTCGTGGGACTCCCTTTTCTGACTTTGGGTGGACTCCGGTTCACTCCTCTTCAAAGTGCCTGTTCTGGTACTTCTGCGGGTGCTGCCGGCTTCTGTGAGGGCTCCCTGACTTGCTGGGCACCCCCTATGTCTCCTCATCCAAGTAGCGACATCCTGGTCCCTCCTGGGCCACAGCAGCATCCAAAAACCCTAACCGCGACCCTTGCAGCTAGCAAGGCTTGTTTGCGGTCTTTCTGCGTGGGAACACCTCTGCAAGCTTCTTCACGACGTGGGACATCCATCCTCCAAAGGGGAAGTTTCTAGCCCTCTTCTTTCTTGCAGAATTCACAGCTTCTACCATCCAGTGGCAGCTTCTTTGCACCCTCAGCTGGCATTTCCTGGGCATCTGCCCTCTCTCAACATTGTCGCGACTCTTGAACTTGGTCCCCATGTTTCACAGGTACTCAGGTCCGGAAATCCACTGTTGTTGCATTGCTGGTGTTGGTTTTCCTTGCAGAAACCCCCTATCACGACCTCTGTGCTCTCTGGGGGTTATAGGTGCACTTTACACCTACTTTTCAGGGTCTTGGGGTGGGCTATTTTTCTAACCCTCACTGTTTTCTTACAGTCCCAGCGACCCTCTACAAGCTCACATAGGTTTGGGGTCCATTCGTGGTTCGCATTCCACTTTTGGAGTATATGGTTTGTGTTGCCCCTATACCTATGTGCTCCTATTGCAATCTATTGTAACTTTACACTGCTTGCATTACTTCCTTTTGCTATTTCTGCATATTTTTGATATTGTGTACATATATCTTGTGTATATTTGGCATCCTCATACTGAGGGTACTCACTGAGATACTTTTGGCATATTGTCATAAAAATAAAGTACCTTTATTTTTAGTATATCTGTGTATTGTGTTTTCTTATGATATTGTGCATATGACACCAGTGGTATAGTAGGAGCTTTGCATGTCTCCTAGTTCAGCCTAAGCTGCTCTGCTATAGCTACCTTCTATCAGCCTAAGTTGCTACAAACACTTCTTCTACACTAATAAGGGATAACTGGACCTGGTACAGAGTGTAAGTACCCCTTGGTACCCACTACAAGCCAGCCTCCTATACGTGGGAGATACACTGGTCCCCAAGGCACCCCATCTGCACATTCATGGAGTGGAAACTCTTACGATCCCTTAACACCTGTTCATTTTGTTGGGGGTGGGGAACAAGTGCAATATGTGTTCCTTCAGTCGCCCTAATTATATTTGGTATATGTCCCATTGCATAAAACCATGCCTTCACAGTGTCCAAATCCTCCACCTGGGGGAAAGCAATGTAGCTGCACATGTGTTTTATCAGGCAGACAATACTCTTGCCAGCACTACTGAGAACATTGGCTGTGACATTCCTTCAGCCAAGCCCACTGTCACTTGGAAAGAACCAGTTACCAGGAAATGGAGCACTGATAGAACTCGCACAAGAAGGGGGATCCCAGTGGGATGACGGATAGCTGAGATCAGGTCAGGTTCCAACTGGGCACACAGCTCTGCGATTGTGCCCCTGTCCAGTCTATGGGTGAATATAATGTGCCTGTCCTCCAGTGTAGCCAAGTCCATCAGCGGTCTGTACAAAGGGTATGTCTCCATCTCCTATTCATCCACAGCGGTAGGTATCTAAGGGACACAAGAGTGAGTAGGCTGTCACATTTTGAACAACTATACCACAACAGCAGTCCACATCGTGCAATCAGGTTTTGAGACAGTGTCATTTACAAGTATGTGCCAATATATCCTGTGACACAAGATTAATCGATAGGCCTGTTCCTCCTCCTGAAATGACGACCGCCTGTCCCGTGTGGAGGGACAGGTGGAAGTGAGGTAATGGCGCCGGCATTGTGCGCTGTAGCGGTTGGCGGTCGTGAACCGCTGTGCAATTTCTCATTGGTTTCTATTGGGCCCCAAGGGGTACAGTGGACAATGGGGATCTACGCCAGCGGTGACAGTATGCACCGCCGCGGACGTGACCGCCATTTTATTTCACATTCCTCACTATTTTCCTGACCTTCCATAGGAGAGGATCTACACTGCATGTGCTGCTGTGACCTTTGTCAGGAACCTACCATGGCCCCTTGTGACCGGGGAAAGGGACCCAGCCTTCACTCCTGAGGAGCTGGAGTGCCTGGTGGATGGGGTCCTACCCCACTACAGACTGCTATATGGGCCTCCAGACCAACAGGTGAGTACACTGTGGGCACGAGGCATGTGGCATGAATGCATGGGGTTGTGTGTGAAGACATTGTGTAAGGGGGGTGGGTGGATGTCCTCTTGGCAGTGTACATGTTGTGCGCTGGGCTATGTGTGTGTCAATCGTGATGCAAATAGGTATGGTGGGCCATTTGTGTGACAGGCTGGACTGTTTGTCTAATGGTGTTCTCCTGTCTGTATTGCCTCTACAGGTCAGCATCCATCAAAAGAAGGGAATATGGCATGCCATCACCAAGGAGGTGCGGACCCTGGGGGTTTGTGGCAGGCAGAGCACCCACTGTCGTCAGACCCTGACCCCCCTGATGGCCCGCATACTGGCAGTGGCCTACCCTGACCTGGATGGGCACTTGAGGGCATCATAGCAGCCACAAGGGGGTGAGTACAGTGGCTATCATTACAACTTACGGTGGGTGGGGTGGTAGCCGGTTGGTGGTTGTGTGTCTTTGGGTGCTGCCAGGCCAGACATAGCAGCGTAGGTCCTATGGAGGCTAAGGGTTTGAATGAATGGAAAATACTGCTTACCTAGTTTGTTAGTATTCACTTCTGGGCAGGGCTGTGTGGGTCCCAGGTGTGCTGTGTCCCTCCTCATGCCTTGGTGACTATCCATTTCATTGGTAGTGCAATGCACAGTGCGTAGGCCTGTTCCTACGTGTGAGGGTGCTGTGTACGCCAACGGTGGTGTTGGTGCAGTCATTGACCCAGTGTATCCTTTGTCTCTCTTCCCCCCTTTCTTGTTTTGTCATCCTATCCTTATGTGCATTAGCATCATCTGTCAGAGGAGCAGAGGCACCGGCGACAGAGGGAGCTGCATCCCACAGGACCCAAGAGGCAGAGTACACTGATGCCGAGGGAACCAGTGGGATGGAGGCCGAGGGGAGCAGCACGGCAGAGACTGGAGGGGACAACTCAGACTCTGATACCTCCTCTGATGGGAGCTCCCTGGTGGTGGCGGACACCACTGTGACCACCCTAGCTGCAGGTACAGCCGCCACCCCCGTACCAGCACCGCCCTCCCAGCAGCCCCTAAGCGAGTTGCCCGTGCCCACTCACCCAGGAGGGTGGGCATTTCCTTTGCCCCAGGCACCACAGGCTCTACCCCAGTGAGCCCTGCTGCCCTGAGTGAGGAGGGTATTGACCTCCTGAGATCCATCTCTGTAGGGCAATCAACCATTGTGAATGCCATCCAGGAGCTGCCATCCCAGAAGCAGCAATGCCATGTATTCCTGGAGGACATTCACGGTGGATTGGTGGCCCAACAGAGATCAATTCAGGCTCTGGCCTCCTCTCGGATGGCAGCCATTGTCCCTCTTTCTACTGTCCCCCCTCCAACTTCCACTTCCCAGTCCTATTCTCCTCAACCCCAACCCATCCCAAGCACACAGGTAGATGAGCATGCACACAAGACAACACACAAGAGTGGCACAGGCAAACACAAGCACCACACTTCATCCCACAGGCACTCACACAAACACCATACAGTTGCAGACATGACAACATCCACTGTCTCCCCCTCCACCTCCTCCTTCACCTCCCACCCAGTTACGTCCACACTCACATCTGCATGCACTACATCAATATCCACTACCAGCATCATCACCACACCAAGTAGAACACACACCTCACTTGCAGACACCTCCACAACATCCATGCACGCGTCCCCTGTGTCCTCTTCCACTGTGTCTGTCCCCCCCAAAAGGACACAAATGCAAGCACTCAGACACCCAACAACCATCCACCTCACAACAGCATACAGCCCATGCACCTGCACCAAAACCCAGCAGACATACACCTCCGAAGACCACTCCTTCTTCCTCCACTCCCATGACTCCTCCCTCCTTCCGACTCAACGTCCCTAAAAAGCTTTTCCTTTCCCATATTGACCTCTTCCCTACCCCTCCCCCCGTCCTGCACGCATGAGGAGGATAGCAAGGACACAGCCCAGCACCACAGCCAAACAATCCACTGGGACAGTGGTAGCACCACCTACTCGTGGTGGTACGGATACCAGACCAACAACACTGAAGGGGAAGGAGGCAGCACAACCTGGGATGAAAGGGAAGAGTCCAGCGCCAGCTGTGAGGAAGGGGAAGGAGCCTGCACCAGCTGTGAAGAAGGGGAAGGAGCCTGCACTAGCTGTGAAAAAGGGGAAGGAGCCTGCATCACCAGGCAGAGAGGGGAAGAGCCCATCCACCTCTGGCAGGAAGGGTAAGGGATCCCCATCCCATGACCAGGAGGACAAGAGCCACTGTACGTCAGCGGACGTTGTCAGGCAAACACCGCCACCACCAGCATCTGTCACAGGGCCCCCATTGCTAGTCGTGGATGTGCTGCCATCACAGAGTGCATGCACGGTCCAGGAGTCTTCGCCAACCACCACCAGCATGCAGCCATCACAGAGTGCAGGGGCTGTCCAGGAGCCTCCCCCAACCACCACCAGCATGCAGCCATCACAGAGTGCAGGGGCTGTCCAGGAGCCTCCCACCACCACCAGCATGCAGCCATCACAGTGTGCAGGGGATGCCCAGGAGCTTCCCACCACCACCACCAGCATGCAGCCATCACTGCCGGTGGACACCATGTAGTTCACCCTCTAGGGGCTACTCTGCAGGCTACCCACTCCAGAACCAGTGGGGGATTCACCCACTCAAGAGACTGTGGCCTTGCACTCCCCAGGACAAAGAGCAATGGCCATGTTGCCCCCTGCACAACCAGTGGGGTATTCACCCACTAGAGAGACTGTAGCCTTGCACTCCCCAGGACAAAGAGTAATGGGCATGTTGCCCCCCAGAACCAGTGGGCAAGTCACCCACTCCAGAGACTGTGGCCTTGCACTCCCCCGGACAAAGAGCAATGGGGATGTTGCCCCCTCCAGAACCAGTGGGCAAGTTACCCACTCCAGAGACTGTGGCCTTGCACTCCCCAGGACAAAGAGCAATGGGGATGTTGTCCCCGCCAGAACCAGTGGGCAAGTCACCCACCCGAGAGACTGTGGCCTTGCACTCCCCAGGACAAAGAGCAATGGCCATGTTGCCCTCTCCAGAACCAGTGGGCAAGTCACCCACTCCAGAGACTGTGGCCTTGCACTTCCCACGACAAAGAGCAATGGGGATGTTGCCCCTTCCAGAACCAGTGGGCAAGTCACTCACCTGAGAGACAATGGCCTTGCACTCCCGAGGACAAAGAGTAATGGGCATGTTGCCCCCTCCAGAACCAGTGGGAAAGTCACCCATCTGAGGGACCGTGATCTTGCACTCCCCAGGACAAAGAGCAATGGGCATTTTGCCCTCTCCAGAACCAGTGGGCAAGTCACCCACCTGAGAAACTGTGGCCTTGCACTCTCCAGTACAAAGAGCAATGGGCATGTTGCCCCCTCCAGAACCAGAGGGGTATTCACCCACTTGAGAGACTGCAGCCTTGCACTCCCCAGGACAAAGAGCAATGGGCATGTTGCCTCCTCGAGAACCAGTGAGCAAGTCACCCACCTGAGAGACTGTGGCCTTGCATACCCCAGGACAAAGCGCAATGGGCATGTTGCCCCCTCCAGAACCAGTGGGCAAATCACCCACCTGAGAGACTGTGGCCTTGCACTCCCCGTGAAAAAGAGCAATGAACATGTTGCCCCCTCCAGAACCAGTGGGGTATTCACCCACTTGAGAGGCTGTGGCCTTGCACTCCCCAGGACAAAGAGCAATGGGAATGTTGCCCCCCTCCAGAACCAGTGGGCTTGATCCTGCATCCGGCTGAGGTGCCCCCTCCCCCTGAGGTGCCTGCCTATTTACAAACTGATGCCGGTGGAGTGTTCTATCCGGATGTGCTCAGGATTCGAGTTGGGCCTTCGACTGTGCTCTATGGCCATGTGGGCCCTTTGAACTTTGGACTGAGCAGTGTCCCTTTTTATACAAGTTTCCATATCTGTTTCATGGCCAAATCAACTTATTAATTTTGATGTTGAACTGATTACAATCGCTTTCATCAATTCCTGTTGCTCTTGCATTATTCTGCAGATTTTCAGGGTCAAATTGTTTTAGTAGTGCAGCTGGTTGTGTGTGTGGTGAGTGTGTGTGTGTGGGGGGGGGTATGTGTTGTGCGAGTGTGTGTCACTCTCTTTTTTCTCTCACCCTCCCTTGTGTGCTAAGTGGCTGTACTCACCGTCGTCATCTTCGTCGGCGTTCATGTTCCAGGTGGAGCATAACATAGGAGATCATCGGGAAAACTTACAGTTCTGGTTCCATGGCGGCGTGGTTCTTCCCTGTGTCTCCAATGGTGAGTCCTTTGACTTTTGTGCTCTGTTTCCACCAGGCTTTTGTTGGCATTGGTACTGCCCCGGAAAAGGTGGCGGTTTGCAGGGTCTTAATATGGTGGGCGGAACTTTGACTTCCATCTGGCTGTAGGCAGCTACCGCCATGGTGGCCGTTGTTTCTGCCCTGGCGGTTGGTGTGGTACATTGGCTCTCTATCAAAGATATCACCGCCATGCCCATAATTTGGCAGGTACTTACCACCAGCCTGTTGGCGGTATTACTGCCACTTTATCACCCACCGCCAGGGTCGTAATAAGGGACCTAGTGATCTGAATCTCAGTTTTACGCATAAGGCACATACATCTGAAATAGAGGCCCATATTTATACTTTTTGACGCAAAACTGCGGCAACGCAGTTTTGCGTCAAAAAAATTAGCGCCGGCTAACGCCATTCTGAAGCGCCATGCGGGCGCCGTATTTATTGAATGACGTTAGCCGGCGTTAGCTGCCGGCGCCGTCTGGTGTGCGTTAAAAAAAACGACATACACCAGGCAGCGTCGGCGTAGGGGGATATGGGGCTTGGGCGTCAAGAAATGGGGCAAGTCAGGTTGAGGCAATTTTTTCGCCTCAACCCGATTTGCGCCATTTTTTTACGACTCCCAACCCCCATAGAAATGACTCCTGTCTTAGCAAAGACAGGAGTCATGCCCCCTTGCCCAATGGCCATGCCCAGGGGACTTCTGTCCCCTGGGCATGGTCATTGGGCATAGTGGCATTAAGGGGGGCACAAATCAGGCCCCCCTATGCCACAAAAAACATTTAAAAAAATACTTACCTGAACTTACCTTAATGTCCCTGGAATGGGTCCCTCCAGCCTTGGGTGTCCTCCTGGGGTGGGCAAGGGTGACAGGGGGTGTCCCTGGGGCCATGGGAGGGCACCTCTGGGCTCCTTCAGAGCCCACAGGTCCCTTAACGCCTGCCTTTTGCAGGCGCTAAAAAACGGCGCAAAAGCGGCCGTCCGTCATTTTTTTTGACCCGCCCACTCCCGGGCGTGAATTTTGCCCGGGAGTATAAATCCGGCGCACATGCCTCGGAGTCGATTTTTTAGACGGGAACGCCTACCTTGCATATAATTAACGCAAAGTAGGTGTCCACGCTAAAAAATGACGCTAACTCCATGGACTTTGGCGCTAGACGCGTCTAACGCCAAAGTATAAATATGGAGTTAGTTTTGCGTCGAAATTGCGTCAAAAAAAATGACGCAATTCCGGCGCAAACGGAGTATAAATATGCCCCTAAATTCCCTGTGAAGAAAATAATTTTGGAACATCAACCTGGCATGAAAAAGTGTGACACTAGTTACCCTGTGTCACATCATTGGCATCAAGCACACAAGGATAAGACTGAATTGATTTCGTTTTTTGGCAATGTCAGGGCACCTGCCAGTCAAAAGGATGGGGCAGAGATAGGAAACTGAGGAGGATGGAGTGGGAATACATTATTCTACACAACAGTACATTTCCAGGTGCATGTTGGGACATTGTAATGATGCTTCTCTTCCGCTCTCTCCACTACCTCCTCCCCCATCTCAGCCCCGCTACCCCTTCTATCTTTCTGGATTGAGCTTTCTTTAAGCCATGAACTGAAAGTATTTCCATATGTTTTTGCATTCCTTTGGGGTTTTTTGGCAAGCGATATCTTTGCAATTGAGGGTTGTTGATATACGTTATTTCACAAGGTGTGCTTTTTTGGTTCTTATTATTTGTCTTTTTGTCTCAGCCACTTGGCATCAGAACTAAGATGTGGCTTTCAAAAGATGGTAGGAGTGGGGATCACATGATGATTTTTGTGAATAGTTCTTTGATTTATGAGTTTGCCACTCTACATTGTGTTACTTATTTCACGTTCTGATATCTAGAATAAAGGTGAATTGAACTATGTTAATTCTCACAGGGGGTATGACACTGATTAATGTAGTTCAGCATTTATTGTGCAGGAAGTAAATACGTAATACAATGTTTTTTGCCCTCCTCTCTGTATCAATACTGTTTATTGTTATAGATTATATAACTTTTAATGAATATGTTGCCAATTTACTTTGTTATGTGTATGACGGCAAATAGAGCCATTAAAAGCCAAGTGGAGACAAACTTATGTGGTATTTTTCCATGGCTTTAGTTGTTGATGTATTTTTAAGGGTAATGGTGCATTTCCTACTTGTAATTGGCCATGAGGAGGATCATTTCAATTAAAATGGGTTGCCAAATACTGCTTTTGTTAATCACATCGAAGAGGCAAGCTTTTCTGTGTCTGGATTGTGTGACATAGCTTTCTTTGGATTTGTGGTGGTCTCCGAAAGTATTACGATTTTCTTGATAAGTGCAGGTACTCTACCTCCCAAAAAACAAAAAATGCCAGTACTCAGTAGGGAACAGTACTGGCCCATTTAAAGCACTGGGCTCATCGGTAAAACCTTAAGCTCCACCCTTGGTAGCTGTGGCTTCAAGCAGGAAGACTTAAACAAAGGAACCACAGTGTAAATCATTTAACAGTACCAAACAACAAAAAAAGAAAGTCTCGTGGCACGAAAGAGATCCAACACCAATTCATAAAAATGCATTATATTTTTATGAATTTTAGAGTCCAGGATGAGCAAAATCTACAGGAGGGTTCCAGAGATACACACTTTTATAGAAAACCTACATGTCAGTTTAACCACAAATAAGCATTGGTAACCGTAAAGTTGTAAACTTTTGAAAAATTGGTATGAGTTGAGCTTAACTACTCTGGCTCAGCTTAGATTATCAAATCTGATCAGGAGAAGATCTTGGATGACAATATAGAGTATTTGTACAGTTACCTGGCCACTAACGTGTTTTCCAGTCCAGGTCCAAACTTTACAGCAAGACTGCAATAGATTTCAATGGAGTGGTCCTGATGTTGCTTATGCAGGAGATTGAAGATGTTCACGGATGCTCTGAGTGCTCTCGGTTAAGGCGACTTTGGCCAAAGTAGTTGGGAGTCCCTTGAAGTAAGCTGCAACAGGGTTACCAGCCTCCTCCCACAGTGGCCATTGTGAAAGCCTTTGGTCGAGTCTGGTGTCCCTATTACGTAACCAATCTAGACTCAGGCCACACTCCCAGTTCCAGCTGACTTGAGAAGCAACCTTTTGCCATTGAGGTTTGGTCTCTTGGGGCACCCAGCGGCAATCAGCAGTGATTCTTCCAAAGTAGCTAATGACTTGCTGAGTTGGGCCACTTCAGCTTTTATTGACCTGGTGCTGGTTCCAAGGGGTCAGCCACTGGCCCTTGGAGTCACTTCCTTGGTCTGGGGAGCAACCCCAAGCCAGCAGCCACAGACACAGACTCTTTCCAACCTCAAGGTGCACCAGGTGCAGTCCAGCTGAAGGTGCTGCCTCTCTTTGCCAAATCGGAGGGTCAGCAGGGCAATCCTTCTTTGGGTCCTTTGACCGGTTACAGCTTGATCTGAAGTTCAGAGCACCTGGGGTGCCACATTTATGTACAGAAAGTATTCTAGGGGAATAATGAGGTCACTAGACAATAGCCTACCAGTTCCCCTCCCTCTTTGTGATGACTCTGTGGCTATAGTTAGCATCCAACAACATTTTCAGTCTTTCGCAAATGCCAGATGCGAAAGACTGGAAATGGCATTTGCGGTATGAACGAGGGAAGTAGCGGTCAATTTATTTAATAATGAAACTCCGTGATGTTTAAATGTTTTAACAAAATGGAACTGCTCCCTGACAGTATAATGTTTTAACCATCAGCAGCATCTTTGAAATAATATGCACCGTGAGGCTTGTATTGACGTTGGGATAATATCTATTGGAGATGTGAAAGTGTCCACGGGTGCAGTGAGTTAATAAACTTACAGCTTGTAAATCATGCTAACATGGCGGCAGTATGATAAGGGACATAATGAGGAGGAACAGTCCATTTTTACTGATAGTGATCTGAGCACCAATGGGTGGAGGGAAAGACTTTTTAAAGTTCAAGTCTGAGAGAAGACGTTTTCATGTGGAAACCGGCATTGAGAAAGGCAGTTTTTTGCCAAAACGCATCGGCCTTGGTGTGGATAAATTGAAGTTTTAAACCCCGTGAGTGCCAATTGAAGTTCCTGTGGGAGCATTGTTGTTTTGACATATATATATATATATATATCTATATATATATATATATATATATATATATATATATATATATATATATAGATATATATATATATATATAGATATGTATATATATATATAGATATGTATATATATACATATATATATATATCTATATATATATATATATATATATATATATGTATATATATATATATATATATGTATATATATAGATATATATATATATGTATATATATATATACATATATATATATATATAGATATAGATATAGATATAGATATAAATATATAAAATGCACGTCCTACTTAATAACATAACGCTCTCTGCCTTAGGCCTCAATAGACCTTTCTTAAGGGATACTTACATATATTGCTAAAGGAAGTGGGGACTTTGCAGTTGGTTTGAATGGCATTGTTGAAATATCAGTGTTACCACTGAACTTCTAGTTTGCAGTAGCGGGCTGGGAGTCTTTTGGTACTTTATAACACACAGGGTGACACAATCAGTGCTACAGTCTGTCTTTCATTTTTTTTCATAAATCTGTTTATTGGCATTTTATCATTACATTGCTTCATGTTTTGATACTTGTTTCATTTTGACATTGTATGGCGTGCATTGTTTACACCATTAAGCATTGGTTGATAAATAGGTAACACATTGCTACAGCATATTGTACAGCATATACTCGTAGTTATTCAACTATTTATCTCGTTCACTGTGCTACCTGCGGTTGTCATTCAGTGTTGTTTTTATTGTTTGGTATGCTTTACCATTGTCAGCCCGTTGCGTGGTTGCAGTTTGAGAAGTCGGTAGTGTATCTAGCGTCCATCAGCCAGCGCGTCGCTTGACAGCGTTCGCCAGCGTAACGTTGTTTCCCTCACAAATGTTCAACTGGGGCGACTTTGTTAAGGAGACAGAGATTATGAACTATATTTACACTAACCTTTGAATAAAAAAAGAAAAACAACGGTAACATTTGCCAGTAACAGACACTTGTACTAGTTTTTTTCGCATGTAAATATTTCCCTGTCGGGGTGGGGATCACATTACTACGAATCGGTTTGCTGATGGAGGGGCTGGGCCAGGTGTCAAGTCAAGTGAATGCTGTCCCCCTGCTTCCCAGTGTCGAATCGTATCTCGCCAACTTTCACATTCAGGGGCATATTTATACTCCGTTTGCGCCGGATTTGCATCGTTTTTTTTTACGCAAATTCGACGCAAAACAAACTCCATATTTATACTCTGGCGTTAGACGCGTCTAGCGCCAAAGTCCATGGAGTTTGCGTCATTTTTTAGCGTGGACACCTACTTTGCGTTAATGATATGCAAGGTAGGCGTTCCCATCTAAAAAATTGACTCTGAGGCATGTGCGCCGTATTTACACTCCCGGGCAAAAATCACGCCCGGGAGTGGGCGGGTCAAAAAAAATGACGTCCAGCCGCTTTTGTGTCGTTTTTTAGCACCTGGTCAGGGCAGGCGTTAAGGGACCTGTGGGCTCGGAAGGAGCCCAGAGGTGCCCTCCCATGCCCCCAGGGACCCCCCCTGTCACCCTTGCCCACCCCAGGAGGACGCCTAAGGATGGAGGGACCCATCCCAGTGAACATAAGGTAAGTTCAGGTAAGTGATTTTTTTTTTTTTTTTTTTGTGGCATAGGGGGGCCTGATTTGTGCCCCCCTACATGCCACTATGCCCAATGACCATGCCCAGGGGACAGAAGTCCCCTGGGCATGGCCATTGGGCAAGGGGGCATGAGTCCTGTCTTTGCTAAGACAGGAGTCATTTCAATGGGGGTTGGGAGTTAAAAAAAATGGCGCAAATCGGGTTGAGGCGAAAATTTTGCCTCAGCCTGACTTGCCCCATTTTTTGGGGCCAAGCTCCATATTCCCCTACGCCGGCGCTGCTGGTGTACGTCATTTTTTTTCACGCACACCAGGCAGCTCCGCCAGCTAACGCCGGCTAACGTCATTGAATAAATACGGCGCCCGCATGGCGCTTCAGAATGGCGTTAGCCGGCGTTAGATTTTTTGCCGCACAACTGCGTTGGCGCAGTTGTACGTCGAAAAGTATAAATATGGCCCTCAGTCCCCCCATGCAGTGCATTTTCTCATCAGCAGATACTCGCTTGTGCTAGTCTAATCCCTCCTCTACTGGGCACACTCCCATGTTACGCCGTCGCAGCAACAATCCCCCCAGCTGGCGGACAGCGGAAACTGTTGCAACCCCAAGACCCCCTCCCGTTCCAGCGCCATGCCCTCTGCCCCTGCCCACACCTCGAGAGAACGCCTCCAGGCCTGTACCGGCGGTGGATCCGGTGATTTCCATCTGCGGGTCACTAATCGCTTTGCCACAATGAGTCCTAAGTCCGTAAAGCGTACCTCCGCTCTGCGCTGCTTGCTTCTGGGGAATAGTCCTAGAATGCATGCCTCCCATGTGAAGGGTATTCGTTGTAATATACAGTCAGACAAATTGTCAGTTACCACCCTCCAGTAGGAGCCCAAGCTAGGACAGGACCACAGCATGTGTAACAAGTCTGCTCCGATCTCGCAGCATCGGGGACAGGCTGCACCTCCGCGAGCGAAGTATCTGTTCACGCGGGCTGGCGTAAGGTAGGCTCTGTGCACTATATAGTATTGAATTAAGCAAAATTGAGAATTGCGAGGCACGTTAAGGTGGCCTGAAATAGCAGACCTCCACCGCGCTAACGCAATCGAATCGCCAGTATCTGTTTCCCATGCCGCACGTAATGTTTCGTTCTCAAGGGCGGTTTGGACTCTTAGGGCATCTGACAGCCAGCTAATCAAGTGGTGCCCCGACCCACCACTTGTAGATACTGAATCAGTAAGTGAGTAGGAGGAGCAACTGAGATGTCTCCCCACCCGGATCCCAGAGCCCTCACCAAGGAGCAGTATAATAGAAACTGGACAGGTGGCAATCCCATCCCCTCGAGCCTAGCAAAAGGGAGTAACTGGGTTTCCTCATAGAGATCTCCCAATGTGTACAATTCAATTTCGTGCCATGTGCGTAACTCGGATTCTGACGTGACTCTGGGGCCTCTTGGCATGCCCAATAGCGCCAGGGCCGGTGCAAAGGGGATTACCGAATCTGTGAGGCGGAGTGATCGGCGGAAACATCTGTGGGCCACTCTGAGAAAGAGTTGCCGTGGGGTCTGCGCATGCGTAAGTGGGTGGAATAAGTGCTGTATCTACTGGAGCGACCATGGTCCACTCTCCGATGCTGTGTCCTCGAGTTGAGCGTCTGCTAGCCACCTGGATATCCACTGAAGCTGGGCCGCCAGGTAGTAGTGTTCCAGGTTAGGGACTGCTAGTCTGCCCTTGTCAGGTGGTTGGTCCAGCTTTTTTAGAGCAACTCTACAGCGGCCGCCATTCCAAATGAATTCCCTCAGTCCCGTCTCCAGTGTCCTGAAGTAGCCGGGGGGAACGTAGTGCGGGAGGTTAGAGAAAAAATACAAGACTCGCGGCAGAACCACCATTTTTAGGAGTGCTATCCTGCTTGCTACTGACAGCGGTAATGTCCTCCAAAACATCATTTGGGACCTGACCGAGGACAATGCTTTTGCAAGGTTGCCCTCAAATATATCTTCCTCGCGGTGGTAGACTCGGATACCCAAGTATCTAAACGTGTGTGGTTGCCATGGAACGGGGCTCTCGGTCAGAATAAGTCCGGGATCCGAGAGTCCCGGGTCAAAGGGAAAGAGGCAAGACTTAGACCAATTTACCCTGAGGCCAGATATTGACGCAAAAGGTTGTAGAAGCGAGCCAGCCTTGGGAGGGATCCGCGTGACATCTCTAAAATATAGGAGAAGGTCGTCGGCATATAGCGACACTATGTGAAGACCATCCCCTAGAGGGATTCCCCAGTTACTCCCTTCTTTGCGCAAGGCTGCCGCTAGAGGTTCCATAGCAAGTGAGAATAACAACGGTGAGAGAGGGCAACCCTGTCTCGTACTCCTACGCACCCAGATCGGTTCCGATATCTCGGATCCCAGCCTCACCCGGACTAGTGGTCTGGTGTATAGTAGTTTAACTAGACGAGTAAAGGATGGTCCTATACCAAACTGCTGTAACACTTTGAACAAGTAGGGCCACTCCAGGGAGTCAAAGGCCTTTTCCAGATCCAGAACAAGGCAGCCCGCTCGTTGCCAGTCACGCCTCGCATATTGCATGACCCGGAATAACCTTCTGATATTGTGGGAGGTCTCTCTAGCTGGTACAAACCCGTTCTGGTCCAGATGTATTAGACCTGTCACAGTCGGCGCAAGGCGCGTCGCCAGTATTTTGGCTAATATTTTATAATTGGTGTTCAGCATTGCCAAAGGTCTATACGAACCCATATCCACCGGATCCCTCCCGGGTTTGGGAAGGGAGACCAGCAGTGCCTCCCTTTGAGTGGCCGATAAGTGGCCCTCCTGTTCAGCTGCTTCATATACATGAAGCAGCCTGGGTGCCAGTTGCATCATGAAAGCCTTGTAAAAGTCAACTGGGAGCCCGTCTGGGCCCGGCGTTTTGCCGGATGCGAGTTCACGGATACTAGATCTGATCTCTTCGAGGTCAAGTGGTGCTTTAAGCGCCTCAGTCTGGTCGTCCTCTAAGTGTGGAAGCTCCACTCTGGAAAGAAATTCTGCACCGGAGTCACTTCCAGGAGGCGTCCCTTGAAGTGTAGAGTGCTTCGTAATGTCTTGTGAATTCGGCCTGTATCTCCCCAGGTGTGAATATCAATTCCCCCATCTGTGAGCGAATTTCCACTATCGGTTTCCTCTCACAGTCCCGACGGATCAGCCAGGCCAGGAGCTTGCCTGCCTTGTCAGCCGATGCATGGGATCTCGCAGAGTGTGCAGTGTTATTTAGACATCGCAGACGCTCTAGTAGTGACAGGTGTTCGGCACGTATTGCCGGCAGTATCATTAGCTTGATTATTAGATGCTTCCCCCTCTGGCCGTAACAGGACCCGCTCCACTCGGGTCAGATCGCATTCAACAGAGCGGCGCAGGTTACACTGAGCTCCCAGACAGTGCCCCCGGATGAAAACCTTGAATGAATCCCACTCTATCAAACCCGACGAAGCCGTGCAGTCGTTTTGCTCAAAGAATTCTGGGATTACGGCGCTCAATGACGCTCTGAAAGCAGCGTCTTCCAGTAGCTCCGGTCTCAGTCTCCATGTGGGGACAGCCGGACGGGGGGATCCCCAGCATAGGCGCGCAATCAGGGGGTTGTGGTCAGAGTGTGTGCGCCCCAGATAGTCCGAGTTCACCACCACTGGGGCGAAGCTCGCGGTGCAAAGTATTCTGTTTAGATGCACGTGCAGGGAGTGTGGGGCAGAGTAGAAGGAGTAGACCCTGTCCACTCTGTCGCTGCCGCCACACGTCCACCAATTGCCATTGTTGGGTCCAGTTTACCAGAGCGCGTGAGGCAGTTACCACCGGTGATGTGGGCAGCGGCGGAAAGGAGCCAGATGTTGAGACAGATTATGTAGAAAGGCAGTTTGGTCTGTGTTTGGGGCATATATAGAGCCCAATTCAACTGTGTGCCCCGCCAGTCTTCCATTAACTAGCACAAATCTACCTTGTGGGTCCAAGACCTGCTCCTCCGCTGCAAAGGGAGTACCAGCTCTAATCCAAATTAGTGTACCTCTGGCATATGCCGAGTATCCCGTCGCATACAATAGCCCTCTCCAGCGCTGGTGCAATCGGGGAATCTCAGGACCCGTTACGTGTGTCTCCTGTAAAAACGCCATGTGGATTGAATGTCTTTTGAGGTAGGAGTAAATAGCATATCGCTGCTTGGGGTGTGAATGCCTCTTACATTCCAGGTAATTGCTGTGTATGTAGCCATATTATAGGCAATGAATTCTCTTTCAATTCTTCCCGCCCCGCCCCTCCGCGCAGCATCACATTGTTATTCTTCCATTCCCCACTAATAGCCAAGGGTTCAATAGGTGTCCACCAGCAAAAACAAAACATAACTAATGCCATCAGAGCAGATAGACAACAGGTCACCGGCCAAACATAACAACAAAAACAGTAACGTGCAGTCACACATCCATACATTATGGGGGTCATTCCGAGACCGCCAAAAGACCGTACTGCGGTCAAATGACCGCGGCGGTCATTTTGGCTTTCCCGCTGGGCAGGCGGGCAACCGCCAAAAGGCCGCCCGCCCGCCCAGCGGGAAAGCCCCAGCAACGATGAAGCCGGCTCCGAATGGAGCCGGCGGAGTTGCTGGTGTGCGACGGGTGCAGTGGCACCCGTCGCAATTTTCAGTGTCTGCTTTGCAGACACTGAAAATCTTAATGGGGCCCTGTTAGGGGGCCCCTGCAGTGCCCCACGACACCCGTTCTCAGGAACAGGCTGGCGGGAAGGGGGTCGGAATCCACATGGCGGCGCTGCTTGCAGTGCCGCCGTGGAGGATTCCCTGGGGCAGGGATAAACCGGCGGAAAACTGCCAGTTTCCCTTTTCTGACCGCAGCTTTACCGCCGCGGTCAGAATTGCCCCTGAAGCACCGCCAGCCTGTTGGCGGTGCTTCCTCCGTCCCCGGCCCTGGCGGTCCATGACCGCCAGGGTCGGAATGACCCCCTATATGTCTCCGCTGGTAGGAGCTTGGGGGTAGGCCAAGTTCACAAGGGGAGTAATTCAACCACGGGCCATATTATCCGGCTGTAGCAGATAACAGAGAGAATAGAGGGGAACATAGGGGAAGTCCCACACTCCCCAGACGTAGGGAAGCGCAGGGCGGGAGGCAGGGCATCGCACCATCTAGTGTGCACATAGTCGATTATAGTCCATTGGATGTATTCCACAATCAGATCCGTTGCCTGCTCATCTCTCAGGTCACACCTATGCAGGTATCGTTAGCTGGGTTGTTCCTACGGTGTATAGTCTCTCGACATTGCTCGAGGATCCATTAAAAAAGTTCGTCTGCGGTGGCCGGCGTCACAGGGGGCCCTCCAGTGAGGCCCGATTCCGATAGGTGGTCCGGTGTGAGAGGACGGTCACTGGCCGGCTGAGAGAGTTCTGTGTCTGATCCCGAGGACAGGGGTGATGCACTTATCATTGCAGCAGTGTGGATCGCTTCTCTTCTCTCCTGAATTAGCTGTTCCAGGTCTGGAGCGCATTTCGTTGTTCCAGTGTGAGTTGTGTTTCTTCTTCGGTCCCATCTGGTTCGACTGCGCCTGGCCTGGGGAGTCGGTCCAGTTCGTTCAGGTGCGCCTCCAGAGGACAGTCCCGACGATTCAAGCCATTCCCATGCTGCCTCAGGTGTGGGGAAGACGTGCGTTTTGTTTTCCGCCACAACTCGTAGTCTGGTGGGAAATATCAAAGAGTAAGTTAAGCCAAGGGATCGTAGCCCCTGCTTCAGAGGCAGGTAGGAGGCTCTATCTCTTTGCACCGCTAAGGTATAGTCCGGGAACAGCAAGATCTGCACGTTGTCTACTCGGGGAGGCGGGCCGGCTCTCACTGTTCGTAGTATAATGTCCCTGTCTACATAGTGGAGAAGGCGAATGATGAATGGGCGAAGAGCACTTCCCGGTGGTCTCGACCGTGCCAGAATACGGTGGGCACGTTCCACAGAGAAGAAGGGGGTAAGCTCGCCCTCTGGTACCAGCCCCTCGAGCCAACTCTCCGAGTAGGCCACTGGATCCCAGATTTCGGCGCCCTACGGTAAATTCACTACATGAATGTTGTTTCTTCTGGAACGGCCCTCTGCGTCCTCAACTCGGCGCTCCAGTTCCGTCACCCTGGCCTGTATGTCCTCCATTCCCGTTTTCAGTTGGGTGGTTGCAGGCGTTAGTTCATTTACTTTGGCCTCAATCTCATTGGTTTTGTCCGTTAGCTTGCGATGGTCCGCATGTAACAGGACAAGGTCACTCACCACCTTGTCTATCTTGGCTTCCAAAGACGGTGGGCACGCTCCAGTGAGTCTCCAATGCGCTCTACTGCAGCAAGCACTGCGTCTAGTTTTTGGCTGTCTTGAATTGACGAGTCCTGTGGGATCCCAGTTCCAGCACTAAAGCGTAAGCATCCTGTTCCGGCCATGTTCCAGGTCTTAAGGGGCCTCTGTCCAGTCCGAGATCGTAGCCCACCGCTTTATCAGCCACCGCGTGCGCTCCGCGCTTGAATCTGGTTTCAGTTGAGGCAGTGGGGGGGCAAGCGGGCAGCTCACTGCCAGGTCCGCGCAGCCCGACGCCAGGCCACACCTCCGGTAGTCACCCTCAGTTCCGTGCTGTGGATCTCCCCTTGCAGTTAGTCCAGTAGAGGGTTGCACCTGGTGCCGCCTCCCATGTAGCGTTCCATGTGTTTCTGACCACCAGCTTGCTCTGTGATTTTCAGTGCAGTCCTTGCTCGCTTAGGTGCCCAAGATGATTGGAGAGAGGCTGGGCCCGCTTGTTCGGGGGTAGTTGGTAGCTCCCCCGCAACAGCATGAGCAGCCCGGCCAAACGGCTCTCCCCAATCCAGAGCCTTGGATATCGAGGGGGAGTCTCTCCCCACTCCACTGCTGCTGCCAGAAGTGGAGGAATAGGCCGCTCGGCTCCACTAGCCCCCTAGAGGGCGTGCGGGCACCGCCCGGGCCCAGACCCAGTGTGGGGCCCGCGTGGGCCGCGCGCTCACCTCTTTGTCTTGCCGCCGGGGGGGGGCGCTCCCTCTCCTCAGATCATGTCCGCTGGCAATCAGGGGGGGACCCGGGAGGCCCCGGGTCAGGCACTAGGTTCCGGGTGCCTCCGGCCGCTCCATCCTTCCAGGCTGCTCTACCTCGCGTCCCAGTCCACAGGCGCGGCCCGCGCGGCCGCGACGCAGCTCCGCCGCCACAGACCGCTGAGGGTCCACTTGCGGCTCACGCGAGCTCCTGGGTCCTCTAGGTTCCGACCCGATCTGCTGGGGAGCGATGTGCCCCCCTGTTGCCCTCTAGATGTGGCAAATAAGCTGAATGCGGCACGGAGCTCTAAAGTCTCACGTCCGCCATGTTTAGTGGCTTGGCCACGCCCCCCAAAACCCTCTGCCTTTCATGTCCTGGGTACCATATACTAGAGACTTTCTAGAAAGTCAGTCTCTGCCAATTGGGGGTAGCCAATTTGACATACATTTTGTAAGGGGTTAAATACTAGCACTGAGGTCTGGTTAACAGGCATCAGTGCACTCTCAGAGTCAAAAAACCTACAGCTAGTAAATCCAAATGGGGGCAAACGTGAGGAGCAAACCTTCAAACTATATATTTGTTTAAAGAAGGTGATTTGTGTCACATATATTAGCAAACATGTGAAGGCAGCCATTTTGGACTCTGGGACTTAGACCCCTGTTCTGTTACAAATGAAAAATATATATGGAGGGGGCAGGGTAGGGATACCCCTTGCCCCACCAGGCCTATTGGTGGGGCTCCCCCTCCCCAAACCTGTAGGAGGCACCTAGAACCCCATCTCCTTGGTTTATATCATTAGGTGAGGGGGTGTTGGACCCCCTTTCCTCGGTCTAGATCCCCCCAGGGATCCCATTCCCAGGGTCCAATCCAAACAGTGTTTCAGCAACCAGATCCCTAGGACACTGCTATTTCCTGCCCGGTAGAGTGCAGGAATACCCAGCCCACACTCTCCTAGGCAGGAAACACAACTTAGCTCCCTTCCAGCTGGGAGCTGTCCCTGTCCATGCACAACCGTGGGTAGGTTCTAGGGGTGGCAGAGGGTTGAGTTCAGGGGCCAGGCCACTGGCCAGGCACCGTGAACAACCCCAAACCATACTCAGTGATGGACATCCTTTATATTATTTAAAAAACATGGAAATTCACTGAATAAACCAAAGGTTTAAGTAAGGCTTACCATGCACTGATAATTATCTCACATTATATCTTATGAGATGTTCTATGATATCATTGATAACATCACTGCAACAACTGAAATGACATAATTGATGACAACACAGTGCATTGCATGGGCACAAGTTATAGTTACTTTTGAAGTACGAGCTATAGTTACTTGTGATAACTATAATGCATGAATTTCAGTGGTTTTATGAGTTTAAAACGGTACGTTTTAACTGAAATATTTCCCTAATATAATGTTCCAAGTGTTGGTACTCTGTACATAGAGTGCAAATGTGAATAACACAGACAAAGAACTAAGACAGGGGCCCTCATTATGACAATGGCGGTAAAAACCGCCTACCGCCGCAGCGATGGGCGCTAAAGGACCGTCGCTGCGGCTACCATCCGTTCACTGAATTGTGACCACAGCTGGATTTCTGCCACAAGAAGGGCGGAAATCCGGCTGTAGCCATACTGGCGGATGGTGGTAAGGTGGCGCTGCTACCACCAGCAGCGCCACGCCAGTAGACCGCCGCCAGCCGTATTATGTCAAATAATATGGCCTGGCGGTGTTATGCTGGTGGTAGCATCACCCTGTCCCATCCCCTGCAGTAAGATCCCCCTGGATCCACGTAAGTCAGGTTTCTGACAGGGGAGGTGGGTAGGGGTGTTGTGTGCATGTGGGGATGTGGGGGTGTGTGTGCATGTATGTGTGAGTGTGTGCGTGCATGAATGTGAGTGTGTGTTTATTTTTGTTTGCGAGGGTGTATGAATGTGTGTGAGTGCATGTATGTATGGAAATGTGAATGCGTGTCTGCATGTAAGTTTGGATGGGTGTGGAGATGTGTGCGTGAATGAATGAATGCATACGTGTATGTATGTGTGGATGAATGTGTGTCTGCATGTGTGTGTATGGGGGCGTGGATGCATAGAGGTGTGGGGGGTGTCGGGGGAGGGGGGCTTCTACCAGTGACAGGGAAGGAGTTCCCTGTCGCTGATAGGGCCTACTGCCATGGTTTTCCATGGTGGTAGGCAGGGTCATGATACCACCGTCTGCACAATGGTAGCTGACAGACTGGAGATTGTTATCTCCAGCCCGGCGGCTGCTACCATCATTGGGGTCGGAGTGGTACACTGGCAGATTGGATTCAGCCAAACCGCCAATGTCATAATGTGGCGGTAAGTACCGCCAGCCTGTTGGCGATACTACCACCACATTAGCTCCAACAGCCGTGATCATAATGACCCCCAGAGTCTATAAATAGAGATGCCATCTTGGAGCGTTGCTTCTCGATATCGGTGGTAATATTTAGTGTCATTAAATGCAAAATGATCAAATATGTCAATCTGTATCTCAAATAAATAAATCCATTATTCAAATTAAAATGATCATGTATTTACATACAGTTAGACAAATGATATCTGTAAGAAATTGGGTTACTGGTTGCGGGTTGAAACCCTACTCAAGCACAAATCAGAATCCTTGTCACGGTGAAGTCACAAGCAACCTTAAAATAATATGTGCTCAACCCTCGGGTAGCTTGTCACAGAGCAGTCAGTCTGTACTCAGAGGCAAGGTTAAAAGTATTTGTACAACACTTCACACAGTGATACAGTGAAAGCACACCACAAAATGAATCCACACCAGTTTAGAAACATGTAGTAATTGCTACTAAATAAACAACACAAAAATCCAATCAGTTGAACCGGAGATATGCAGGGCCTTATTTATACTTTTTGGTGCAAAACTGCACTAAGGCAGTTTTGCCCCAAAAAGTTTTGCACCAGCTTGCACCATTTTTTAGCACCAGCTGGGCACCATATTTATGGAATGGTGCAAGCCGGTGCAAAGGGTAGGCTAGCTTAAAAAAAATGACGTTAGGCAGTTTTGAGTCAAAATAAATGATTCTGACCAGATTAGCATCATTTTTTGACACTAAGGGGCATATTTATACTCTGTTTGCACTGAATTAGAGTCATTTTTTTAAACTCTAATTCAGTGCAAAACTAACTCCATATTTATACTTTGGTGCTAGACCCGTCTAGCACCAAATTTATGGAGTTAAAGTCATTTTTTGGAAGTGGAAACCTACCTTGCCTTAATGAGATGCAAGGTAGGCGTTCCCGTGCAAAAAAATGACTCTATGGCCTTAACACCATATTTATACTCCCATGTAAAAATGGTGCAAGGGAGGGAGGAGGGGTCAAAAAATGGGGCAAAGCTTGCTTTGCCCCATTTTTTAAGACCTGGGTCAGGGCAGGTGTTAGGGGACCTGTGGCACTATTTCCATGGTGGAACACCATGGAATAAGCCTAGAGGTGCCCTCCCTAGGCCCTAGGGGCACCCCCACCCACACTAGAGGGACTGCGAGGATGGGGGACCCCATCCCAGGTAAGCACAGGTAAGTGCATTTTATTTTTGAAAGTGCCATAGGGGGCCCTGAAATGGGCCCCCATACATGGCACCGGGTGCAATGGCCATGCCCAGGGGACCCCTGTCATCTGTGCTGGCCACTGGGGTGGTGGGCATGACTCCTGCCTTTTCTAAGGCAGGAGTCATGTGGCATGGTAGGTTTAGCACCATAAAATGACGCTAATCTGGTTAGAGTCATTTTTTTTTACTCTAACCTGCCTAAAGCCATTTTTTGGTGCTAAACCCTCTTCTTCTATACTGCCAGCCCCACCCGACTAAAGTCATTTTTTTAAACTCTAGCCTACCCTTTGCACCGGCTTGCACCATTCCATAAATATGGTGCCCGGCTGGTGCACAGAAATGGTGCAAGCCGGTGCTAAACTTTTTGGTGCAAAACTGAGTTAGTGCAGTTTTGCAGCAAAAACTATAAATGAGGGCCAATATTTTGCAAGTTTGCGCCACTTTTGTGTCATAAAATGACGTTAATGCGCTGCAAAAAAAGTTTAAATCAGGGCCTTGGTGCTAGATGGGTTTAGCACCAAAGTATAAATATGGAGTTAGTTTTGCACCGAATTAGAGTAAAAAAAAATGACACTAATTCGTTGCAAACAGAGTATAAATATGCCGCAGAGTATAAATATGCCCCTAAATATGGCGTTAAGGCCATAGAGTCATTTTTTGCACGGGAACGCCTACCTTGCATCTCATTAAGGCAAAGTAGGTCTCCACTTTCAAAAAATGACTTTAACTCCATAAATGTGGTGCTAGACGGGTCTAGCACCAAAGTATAAATATGGAGTTAGTTTTGCACCGAATTAGAGTTAAAAAAAATGACACTAATTCGGTGCAAACAAAGTATAAATATGCCCCGCAGGGTTTAAAGATTTCAGTGAAAATGGTACCAAAAAGCACAAAGTAGCAACTGTGACTATCTGGTTGTGCAGCACCAGGACAAGTCACAAGTTTTGGCTGACTGCGATGGAACGCAGGCCAGCTACAGGGAGCAAGTTTGGCTCACTGAACAAAGGGTCTTATTTATACTTTTTGGTGCAAAACTGCACTAATGCAGTTTTGCACCGAAAAGTTTTGCACCGGCTTGCACCATTTTTTAGCACCAGCTGGGCACCATATTTATAGAATGGTGCAAGCTGGTGCAAAGGGTAGGCTAGCGTAAAAAAAATGACGTTAGGCAGGTTAGAGTCAAAATAAATGACTCTAACCAGATTGGTGTAATTTTTTGACGCTAAGGGGCATATTTATACTCTGTTTGCACTGAATTAGCGTAATTTTCTTTTATACTCTAATTCAGTGCAGAACTTACTCCATATTTATACTTTGGTGCTAGACCTGTCTAGCGCCAAATTTATGTAGTTAAAGTCATTTTTTGGAAGAGGAAACCTACCTTGCCTTAATGAGATGCAAGGTAGGCGTTCCAGTGCAAAAAAATGACTCTATGGCCTTAACGCAATATTTATACTCCCATGCAAAAATGGTGCAAGGGAGGGAGGAGGGGTAAAAAATGGGGCAAAGCTTGCTTTGCCCCATTTTTTAAAGCCTGGGTCAGGGCAGGCGTTAGGGGACCTGTGGGCCTATTTCCATGGTGGAACACCATGGAATAAGCCCACAGGTGCCCTCCCCAGGCCCCAGGGGCACCCCCACCCACACCAGAGGGAAAATATAAATCAGGGCCTTGGTGCTAGACGGGTCTAGCAACAAAGTATAAATATGGAGTTAGTTTTGCACCAAATTAGAGTTAAGAAAATGACGCTAATTCGGTGCAAACAGAGTATAAATATGCTGCAGAGTATAAATACGCCCCTAAATATGGCGTTAAGGCCATAGAGTAATTTTTTGCACAGGAACGCCTACCTTGCATCTCATTAAGGCAAGGTAGGCCTCCACTTTCAAAAAATTACTTTAACTCCATAAATGTGGCGCTAGACGGGTCTAGCACCAAACTATAAATATGTCGCAAAGGGCCATATTTATACTCCGTTTGCGCCGAAATTGCGTCGTTTTTTTTGACGCAATTTCGACGCAAAACTAACGCCAACTAACGCCATATTTATACTATGGCGTTAGAGGCGAATAGCGCCAAAGTTCCCGGAATGTGCGTAATTTTTTAGCGTGAACCCCTTCCTTGCGTTAATGATATGCAAGGGAGGCGTTCCCGTCTAAAAAATGACTCCCAGGCCTTTACGTGGTATTTATACTCCCGGGCAAAAGAGACGCCCGGGAGTTGGCGTGGCTAAAAACGGCGCATTTGCGCCACTTTTTAACGCCTGCTCAGGGCAGGCGTTAAGGGGCCTGTGGGCTCAAAATGAGCCCACAGGTGCCCTCCCATGCCCCCAGGGACCCCCCCTGCCACCCTTGCCCACCCCAGGAGGACCCCCAAGGATGGAGGGACCCACCCCAGGGACATTCAGGTAAGTTCAGGTAAGTATAATTTTTTTTTTTTTATATATTTTTTTGGTGGCATAGGGGGGCCTGATTTGTGCCCCCCTACATGCCACTATGCCCAATGACCATGCCCAGGGGACAGAAGTCCCCTGGGCATGGCCATTGGGCAAGGGGGCATGACTCCTATCTTTACAATGATAGGAGTCATGTTGATGGGGGATGGGCGTCGAAAATAAATGGCGCAAGTCGGGTTAAGACGATTTTTTCGACGTAACCTGACTTGCCCCATTTTAAGACGCCCATGCGCCATTTTCCCCCTACGCCGGCGCTGTCTGGTCTACGTGGTTTTTTCCCACGCAAACCAGGCAGCGCCGGTCTGATTGCGCCGTCTAACGCCATTCCATAAATACGGCGCCCGCATGGCGCTTCAGAATGGCGTTAGACGGCGCAAAACTTTTTGACGCTAAACTGCGTTAGCGCAGTTTAGCGTCAAAAAGTATAAATATGGGCCAAAGTATCTTAAATCCTGGTTTGTACAGAGTAGTGAGGTTTTGCACCGAGTATGCGTTGCACAGCTAAGGCGATGCATTGGTACGGAGGTGATGCAGAGATGTGATGTGAGATCTTGCATCATCGTCGAGGATCCCGTCAACAAGGGATTGTAATGCGAAGTATGGTTTCAAGGATGCATTGTGCAGTCAAGGCAATGCCTCAGTTCCAAGGAGCTGTGAGGCAACAGTGCAAAAACCTGTGTTGTCATCGAGATTGCCGCCAACAAGAGGTGCAAGAGTCTGCATCGGGAAATCTTCCCATAGTCGGCAGTTCTGATGCGTCTGCGGTGTATAGGTGGAGTTCCTTGCATTGGATGAACCCTCACAGCAGGGACAATGCATTGGTTCTGAGGGTGAAGCATCGAACAGCAAATGTGATGCACTGGTTCTGCTGGAGGTGTGCCGCACCGCAGAGGAGCTGCATCGGTTTTGCTGGAAACACAAAGGCTGGCAGAGCACAGTAGGCCACTTCCAAGTATCCAGGAGTGAGGTATCACCACTTGGCAGGGTAGACTCACAGATGTCAGAGTCCAGGTCCTAGGTTCAAAGTTGTTGAAGCCTTCTGTCCCTGAGGCGCTGGTCAGGAGGACAATCAAGTAGCCCTTGGATTGACCTTGGGGCCCTGGGTTCAACAGATGTAGGTTCAGTTCTGCTCTCCCAGGCAAGAGGGCAGCAGGTCAGCACAACAGGGCCACAATTCCTTCAGAGCAGCAGTCTAGAACATTGGCAGTCCCTTCAGCAGCACAACAGTCCTTCTTCCTGGCACAGCATCAATAGGTCCAGAAGAGGTGGCGTATGAGTTCCATTATTTATATCTATCTCCTTTCCCTGAAAGGCAGAAGCGGCTTCTAGAGGTTCCCCTTTGACACCCCCAGGCATACTGCCTTCCTTGTCCTGGCTCCAGACTACGGAGGGTGTGCAGCCCTTTGTGTGATTACAAGGCACAGCCTATTCAAGTGTAAGAAGGGTTGTTCCCAGCTGGGCCCCCCAACCTCCCTTCCAGGCACACCTAAGCTGAGCCCCCCATCCTGCCATCCAGCCATCTAGGCACACCTAAGCTCTCTATTGTATGTGGCTGTCTAGGAGGAATACATAAAGTCCAACTGTCAGATGCACCCAGCCATGTGACCCAGGGATAGGCTACAGGCACTAAATAGCTAAGACAGTGTGAGTGTGCCACGAGATCCTAGCTATTTTCAATTCTGAATAGTAAATCCTGCGCTAGAGGATGATGGGTCGAAGCGACAAAGGTCTGAGGGGATGTCACCAATGGGAAGTGTGAGGTCCATCAAATCAACAATATTCAATGTTATAAAGCTTTAGTCAATAACCACACCAGTTTATTAATAAGAATTTGTAGATTTATTTCCCTATATTAGCAAACCTTAGGTCATGAAAATAACTCTCAAATACAAATGATAAGCATATAAGATCAATACTGGCTGATTAAAATGGTGTATATAGCTCAATCTGATTAATACAATTAAGCAAATTATCTCCAAAAGAATCACACTTATTACTAATACAAAAACTGGTAATAATGGCAGACTATGCATTAGTTCAGCATCAAATAATTTCAATACAAGTCATAGGCATATCAAGGTTAATTCCCTAACTAACCACGGATTAGCATTACATGTTGGGCTTCACGTGCAAAGAATTTAGTAACACAAATTTAGAAAACCACTAATTTGATTATATTATATAAAAACTATTAATGTGCAGCAAATCATCAGTTGCAGCTGGCACCTGAAAAGCAAGAGAGACATAATTCACATTTAATAACATACATTACCACAAAAGTAGTAATAACAAATAATCAGCTTCAGCCTGAGGACACCATCAGTTATCTCATCAGAGGTTTGGGCCCAAGGACAGCTAATCTTGAATCTCGTCTGCTCTCGAAGAACAACAAACCAATTTTCCTAATCGCCAACGATCTCCTACTCTTCCACACACTAATTAGTCTACACAGGTTGTTATACTAAAAGCTAATCAACTCCTGATTGGTCAGTCTACGGGGTGGTTTCATTTCAGCCAATCGACAACTTAATTGATGACCTAAACTTAACAAATCTACGCTAACTATAACATTTTCTTTCGATGTAACTTTGCTTCTTCCATCTGGTCTGTAACTCCATTGTCTCATCCGCCTCATGCGTATCTTGTTCTCAGGAAGAAACTTTCACTGTAACATTTACTTCCATCCTTGAGGAAAGACCAGGTGTTAGTAATATTCCCAAACAGTAGGACATTTCAACTTATGCAATGTTGGGTAATACACGACCTTGTAAAAAATGACACCGCAAACCACAAGGGGTAGCTGTGGATACGTCTAAACAATCTTTGAAAACACTTATTATGAAAGCTTTGAATCATGGAAAATAACTACAGCATCTGAATATAATTTTGCTCAGCTAAGAACAGAAAAACAGACATTTCAGAAGCTTCTTGTTTTACATGGACTTCATTACACATTTTTAATATGAAAATCATTAATAAACATATTAGAAAATTCACACTCTCACAACAGAAAACTTTGAAAAAGCGGCATTTTGAAAACTGTAATTTAAAACACAACTTTACCATTAGAGAATATTTTTCATTACAATTCGAAAGACACCAAACATAAGCTGATTTCCTGTTCCGATCTAGAAATGACAGCTTATTAAATGTAAGAAGGTAACTCCAATATTATCCTATGGGAGCGGTAGGCCTTGCACCAGTGAAAACTGAATTTCAGATTTTTTCACTACCAGGACATGTAAAACTTAAAACGTAAAAGTACATGTCCAACTTTTTAAATACACTGTCCATGGTGCACCCTAGTGATGACATATGTATTAAAAAGAAAGGCTTTGCCTGGAAAAATAATTATTTTACCAGGCTGAAATGGCAGCTCAAAACTGTACACACAGGCTGCAATGGTGGGACGGAAACTGGTTTGCAAGGTTACCTATGTGGGTGGCACAACCAATGCTTCAGGCCCACTAGTAGCATTTAATTTACAGTACTGAGTACATGTAGTACCGCATTACTAGGAACATAAAGTAAATTAAATATGCCCACTGGTTATACACCAATTCTACCATTTCTTAAAGAGAGCACGAGCACCTGAGCACTGGTTAACAACGGTAAACTGTACCAAATCCTAGGACAGCAAAAACAAATTCAGCAAAAAGTGGAGGGTACCACATTGTATGACAGAATATCAAAAGGGGCACCCAGCTGCTAGAAAATGCCTCAGAAAAACTTGTTGATAAGGGAATGATCTAACGGCAAAACGTCATTTTGCCAAGGGTATTCTTATAATCTTCCTCCTGAAGCGGGACCCGAGAGTGAGGACAAAACTGATCTCTGCTCATCAATAAGGAATCTGCATTTGGTCAAATCAAAAGAGCACGTGTCGCTGGAAGAGAAGTTTGAATTTACTGGTATTGGATTCATGGATGTCATTCTGTTCTAGACTGGCAGCAACAAATTTCAGGTGGCACTCTCATTTAGCAAAGCATGTATATATTATATTATATATTTGCTTTATTTTATTTTAAAAAAAGAGTGGCAGACTACTTTGGCTGCATAGTAAACTGATTTGCCATACCCGTTGGTGTCTAAGCCTTAGGCCTGGTGCTCCTCAGTGCACCAGAGCCGCCAAAACACAGTAAACTCTACAGGCCATGCCGAATTCTGCAATATTTCTTATTTCGCGCTATGCCACTTAAACACGCTGCCTGCCTTTCCTTTAACCTCACATAATACAGTTTTCCGTTTTCAGCCAATGCAGTGCACTGTGCTTAATTACTGAGCTGCCTTCATCGCCCTCTAAATTCTCAAATTATTGATTTGCTAAGCCATGAGCTATAAACATATTATAACAAATTAAAAGAAACCGCGGAGAATGCGGATTGATGAAGCGCGCCTACAAAACGTTCTTGTGCTTAAATCAGAGTCGCGCAGCAGAACAAAAGGTGACAGGTGAATACAGTTGTCAGACGCCTTACACAAAACCCGCGTCTTTCTGCTGTCTGCTTGGGTGAATGGATTTCCCACACTTCATACAGCTCGCGCTATTCAGGCAATTACGGTAGTAATTCTCTGTCGGAGTGAATAATGGAACGATGAAAAGAATGATATTAAATTGAAATTTCTCACTACGTTAATTGATATGCGCTCCATTCAATAGTTCATTACTCGTGTATTTGTTCGCCCACTCACCTGTGGAAAGTGCCTACCAGTGTGTGTGTAACTGGCATATAAAGCGCCGCTATGGTTGGTAAGAACACGTTTCACTGCCTGTAATTGTTTGAATTCCCTTGATGGCGCTGAGCTGCCTTTACGCAGGGCAAAGGCCCAGAACGACTTCAATTTATTTCTCTTTCAAAGGACTACTTTATCTTGTTTCAAATACAGGAGCGCGCTGCTTTCTTTCTTTCTCCTGCCAAGACTATCTGATTACTTCGTCTATTTCTACCAAAGCAGCACTCTCCAAAATGTCTTTTACCGCCTAAAACTCAACTGTGGAGGCTCAATCATACAACTTTCGTTACGACATACTTGTATCATTCTAAAATATTCCATTGGGTACCCATGTGAATATTTGAAAGTCCGATGTTTCTGGGCAAATGCCCATACCTAGAAACAGGTGCTAATCCATTGCTTTAATGTTAGGCTTAAAATACAATTGCAAATTAGCTTTCGATTTTTTATTGTATTCCCCATCTGGAAACTATTTTGCATACAGGCAATCCCCTCCTCTTTACCCCTAGGTAATGGGGTTGCTTGTTGGATTGTGGGATTCCTTAATCGCACACTTTCTCCTCAATGTTTGGGTCTTGCATACAGGCAACTATCAAAACACCTCGGCCCATATTTATACTTTTTGACGCAAAACTGCGCTAATGCAGTTTTGCGCCCAAAAAATTAGTGCCGGCTGCCTGGTGTGCGTGAAAAAAAAACACGTACACCAGGCAGTGCCGGCGTAGGGAAAAATGGCGTTTGGGCGTCTAAAAATGGGGCAAGTCAGGCTGAGGCAAAAAAATCGTCTTAACCCGATTTGCGCCATTTTTTTACGACGCCCATCCCCCATTGAAATGACTCCTGTCTTAGCAAAGACAGGAGTCATGCCCCCTTGCCCAATGGCCATGCCCAGGGGACATGGTCATTGGGCATAGTGGCATGTAGGGGGCACAAATCAGGCCCCCCTATGCCACAAAAAAAAAAAATACTTACCTGGACTTACCTTAATGTCCCTGGGGTGGGTCCCTCCATCCTTGGGTGTCCTCCTGGGGTGGGCAAGGGTGGCAGGGGGTGTCCCTGGGGGCAGGGGAGGGCACCTCTGGGCTCATTCTGAGCCCACAGGTCCCTTAACGCCTGCCCTGACCCAGGCGCTAAAATCCGGCGCAAATGCGGGTTTTTTAGACCCGCCCACTCCCGGGCGTCATTTTTGCCCGGGAGTATAAATCCGACGCAATAGCATCGGAGTCATTTTTTAAGACGGGAACGCCTACCTTGCATATCATTAACGCAAGGAAGGTGTTCACGCAAAAAAATGACGCTAATTCCAGGAACTTTGGCGCTAGACGCGTCTAACGCCAAAGTATAAATATGGAGTTAGTTTTGCGTCGAAATTTGCGTAAAAAAAAACGATGCAAATTCGGCGCAAACGGAGTATAAATATGCCCCCTCATGTTGCCAATTCAGTATATCATGCATGCATACACACATACATACATACAATGCAGAGAGCATGGCTTTGGTCAGCACTCCCCAGCCACTGCCAGTTGGCATTCACTGTGAGTTGTCATAGGCTGAGTGAGCTGTCATTAAAGCCAGCGCATTTCATGGGGCTTCGTTGAATCCGATGGTAACCTCTCCAGTGTTCCATGTGCAGGATGTGATCCTCCCGCTGCCACCCACTGCTCTATCCAGTACTGGGCACCATGTATGGTTTTTGTTTTGCCAGTCCTTTTTAAACTGCATTACAAGCATTGGCAAAGCCAAACAATTCCAAAATGGATACATTTCATACCTGCCTGTCATCTTTTCTAATTAAATGTAGGAGAGCAAATTGAGTGTGAATGGCCACTTCATCACATTCCACTCTCTCTGGGAATTACTCTCCACATGAGTCGTGAAACACGAATGCTATCCCAATTTTTACAAGGTGTTGTTCTACTTCTGTTTCTATTCCAATACTCAGTCTATTTTCTTTCCATACCTTGCACAGAGGTTTTTTTGTCTTCTGCATTTGGATATATGGAGACCCTTGGCAGGGACACTTCAGGCGTTCTTTTAAAATTACATGCATTTTGTTTCTTGAAAATGCATTCCAAAGGTCACTGTGTTAGTGCTGTAAGTCTTTTGGTGCAAAGTAATTTATTGTCATAGCAGAGATGAGGATTCTTGTTTTCCAGGGGCCGTAAGTTACAGCGTCATTACTGGAGAATCCCGGGAGCAAGTTAAGTAAATGGATACCAACAGTATTTGTGGAAGCATGCCTGTTTTCATGATTCAGCAATGGATGCTCCCATCATAGCACAGGGAAAGCAATCCGGGAATAAAACGAGGGGATGAAAAGCAGGCACAGAATACTAAGCCATGCAAGCAAGGATCACAAATGCACATCTAAATCGCCACCACCTACAGGAAGCTTTGGAGGCATGGATCATGAGTTGTCCCTTTCTCCAGGAGAATGACAATCTATTATCAATAAGATACATGCTGGCACCAGAGAAAATAGGTGTAGTGAATCCTATTTAGTTTCAATGGGAAGAAGGTACTATACAAGCACAGGACGGTTCTAAAAAGCACTGGGATAAACAAAAACAAATACAAGACAGACAAAGTGAGAGAGCAGATTCACCACACACGGAGATATAATCTCAGAAATAGAATATGAAAGCTCCTGACAGATATACTAATTCACGCCCCTCTTGTTCCTTTCAGGACACACCGGATAGACGTAGCAAGAGAGTGGGGCGGTCAGAGCGACGTCCTGACTACGTGAAACAGAAGAAAGACTCATCACAGTCTTCAGACAAAAAAGAAGATAAGTCCCCACAGCAAAAGCCACAGTTTAAAGAGAAAAATATGGCAACACTGTCAATTAAAAATGCCAGTACACTTGAAAACATTGCTGAAGAACGAGACGTGCGCAGTGACACTGCTAGACAGCGCGGAAGATGTTACAATATGTCACCAGAGTCTGAAAGATCATTTGGATGCAACAGCAATAGCGACTTTATTGCAGACGAGACTGTGGACGGGCGCGTTCTCCCACCCAACAGGGTTTATGATTTAAATATCCAAATTGAGGGAGACATAGAGCGCACCATTAGTGTAATATTCTGGTTTGAACTTAGTTGTGATATCTTGCTGGCAGAGAGGGCCTGGCAACACAAACACATCCGTAAGCTCCCATATGGGGAAGAAGTCATTGGGCCTCATTCTGACCCTGGCGGACGGCGGAGGCCGTCCGCCAGGGTACCGCCGCTGAATGACCGCACCGCGATCAAAAGACCGCGGCGGCCATTCAGACATTTCCTCTGGGCCGGCGGGCGCTCTCCAAAAGAGCGCCCGCCGGCCCAGAGGAAATGCCCCTGCAACGAGGACGCCGGCTCAGAATTGAGCCGGCGTAGTTGCAGGGGTGCGACGGGTGCAGTTGCACCCGTCGCGTATTTCAGTGTCTGCTTAGCAGACACTGAAATACTTTTCGGGGCCCTCTTACGGGGGCCCCTGCCGTGCCCATGCCATTGGCATGGGCACGGCAGGGGCCACCAGGGGCCCCGCGGCACCCCCTACCGCCATCCTGTTCCTGGCGGGCGAACCGCCAGGAACAGGATGGCGGTAGGGGGTGTCAGAATCCCCCATGGCGGCGCAGCAAGCTGCGCCGCCATGGGGGATTCTAAGGGCAGCGGTAAACTGGCGGGAGACCGCCGGTTTGCCTCTTCTGACCGCGGCCGAACCGCCGCGGTCAGAATGCCCTGCGGGGCACCGCCGGCCTGTCGGCGGTGCTCCCGCCGACCCTGGCCCCGGCGGTCTTAGACCGCCGGGGTCAGAATGACCCCCATTATGCCTTCTTTCTCTGTTCTTGTTCCAGAGGCGGTAAAACAAGCCTATGTTGTCAAATGGGCTTTAGCGCAGGCACCTGAACTATACCGCAACCATGTAGGTTGGGGCAAGGATTCACCTTGCCATGTAATACCTATTAGAGCTACACCCCAGCCTCAGTCACAATATCCTGTTAAACATGAAGCTAAAGTTCCAGTGAGGGAGATCCTTACTCAGCTTGAGTACCAGGGAATAATAGGGCCCTGTGTCTCTGCAATGAATAACCCCTTTGCAAAATCCTCCCATTCTTACAGAATAGTCTTAGATTACACACATTTAAACAGTCATTCTCACACATATGCAATGCAAAATTCACACAGCACAGCACTAATTAACAACAAAGGTCCTCAGGGACCTATTTATACTTTTTGGTGCAAAACTGCACTAAGGCAGTTTTGCCCCAAAAAGTTTTGCACCGGCTTGCACCATTTTTTAGCACCAGCTGGGCACCATATTTATGGAATGGTGCAAGCCGGTGCAAAGGGTAGGCTAGCTTAAAAAAAAATTTACATTAGGCAGTTTTGAGTCAAAATAAATGATTCTGAGCAGATTAGCATCATTTTTTGACGCTAAGGGGCGTATTTATACTCTGTTTGCAATGAATTAGCGTCATTTTTTTTTAACTCTAATTCAGTGCAAAACTAACTCCATATTTATACTTTGTTGCTAGACCCGTCTAGCACCAAATTTATGGAGTTAAAGTCATTTTTTGGAAGTGGAAACCTACCTTGCCTTAATGAGATGCAAGGTAGGCGTTCCCGTGCAAAAAAATGACTCTATGGCCTTAACACCATATTTATACTCCCATGTAAAAATGGTGCAAAGGAGGGAGGAAGGGTCAAAAAATGGGGCAAAGCTTGCTTTGCCCCATTTTTTAAGACCTGGGTCAGGGCAGGTCTTAGAGGACCTGTGGCCCTATTTCCATGGTGGAACACCATGGAATAAGCCCAGAGGTGCCCTCCCTAGGCCCTAGGGGCACCCCCACCCACACTAGAGGGACTGCGAGGATGGGGGACCCCATCCCAGGTAAGTATAGGTAAGTGCATTTTATTTTTGAAAGTGCCATAGGGGGCCCTGAAATGGGCCCCCATATATGGCAGCGGGTGCAATGGCCATGCCCAGGGGACCCCTGTCCTCTGTGCTGGCCACTGGGGTGGTGGGCATGACTCCTGCCTTTCCTAAGGCAGGAGTCATGTGGCATGGTAGGTTTAGCACCATAAAATGACGCTAATCTGGTTAGAGTCATTTATTTTTACTCTAACCTGCCTAAAGCCATTTTTTGGTGCTAAACCCTCTTCTTCTATACTGCCAGCCCCACCCGACTAAAGTCATTTTTTAAAACTCTAGCCTACCCTTTGCACCGGCTTGCACCATTCCATAAATATGGTGCCCGGCTGGTGCACAGAAATGGTGCAAGCCGGTGCTCAACTTTTTGGTGCAAAACTGAGTTAGTGCAGTTTTGCAGCAAAAAGTATAAATAAGGGCCAATATTTTGTAAATTTGCGCCACTTTTGTGTCATAAAATGACGTTAATGCAGTGCAAAAAAAGTTTAAATAAGGGCCTTGGTGCTAGATGGGTCTAGCACCAAAGTATAAATATGGAGTTAGTTTTGCACCGAATTAGAGTTAAAAAAAATGACACTAATTCGGTGCAAACAGAGTATAAATACGCCGCAGAGTATAAATATGCCCCTAAATATGGTGTTAAGGCCATAGAGTCATTTTTTGCACGGGAACGCCTACCTTGAATCTCATTAAGGCAAAGTAGGACTCCACTTTCAAAAAATGACTTTAACTCCATAAATTTGGTGCTAGAGGGGTCTAGCACCAAAGTATAAATATGGAGTTAGTTTTGCACCGAATTAGAGTAAAAAAAAATGACACTAATTTGGTGCAAACAGAGTATAAATATGCCCCTCAGTATGAGTTTGGCCGGTGGCAGAGGCCTCCCACAAACTCATATTGCCATCAGGCCACCTGTGTGGTCAGAACACCACTGACACTATTAGGAGTTCACCGCAGTGGCAGCGGGAGGAAACCGCGTTTCCGCTCAGCGGCCCTGAGGTGAACAGGGTCTTAAGGTTGACGCCGGCTCGTAATCAAGCCGGCGCCAATGTGGCAATGTGGCGGGTGCAGCAGGACCCATCACTCTTTCCACTGTCTGTAATTACGGGCAGTATAAAGCACGACGGGGCTGTCCACGGGGGGCCCCTGTATTGCCCATGCCAAATGGGCACCCCCTTTCCATCAGCCTTTGCATGGCGGCGTTACCACTATGCAAAGGCTGCCAGAACGGGTACTGATAATCCATAGGGCATCACTCCAAGCAGCGCTGCCCTGGTGGATTACAACCGCCAAGGCCGCCAGGCTGTCGACTGGCAGCAACCTGGTGGTGCCAGCGGTCGACCGTGGCGCTTTCATCACGGTCGTAATGTGGCGGTCAGACCGCCACTTTGGCGGCGGTCCAACCGTGAGGCCCATAGTGCAGAAAAATACAAAACAACCTTGGACATCTCCAATGGTTTTTTCTGCCAAAACCTAGCTCATGAAAGTCAGGACCTGAGTGCATTCTCATTTGGCTCACAAAAATGCTTCTGCTGTTTGCCCCAATGCTACAAGAACAGCCCAGGGCTGTTCTCAGCTGGTGTAACATCAATATTGCATGATATTGATCCTGAGGCGTTGTCCTACGTGGATGACATCTATCTATTAGATGACGACCTCAGCATTCATCTTGACAGGGTCGATCGGATCATTTTAGGATTTGCAGCCCTTGGTTACATATTTAGGGGCACATTTATACTCTGTTTGCACCGAATTAGTGTCATTTTTTTTAACTCTAATTCGGTGCAAAACTAACTCCATATTTATACTTTGGTGCTAGACCCCACTAGCACCAAATTTATGGAGTTAGTTATTTTTTGAAAGTGGAGACCTACGTTGCCTTAATGAGATGCAAGGTAGGCGTTCCCATGCAAAAAATGACTCTATGGCCTTAACGCCATATTTAGGGGCATATTTATACTCTGCTGCATATTTATACTCTGTTTGCACCGAATTAGTGTCATTTTTTTTTACTCTAATTCGGTGCAAAACTAGCTCCATATTTATACTTTGGTGCTAGACCCATCTAGCACCAAGGCCCTGATTTAAACTTTTTTTGCACCGCATTAACGTCATTTTATGACACAAAAGTGGCACAAACTTACAAAATATTGGCCCTTATTTATACTTTTTGCTGCAAAACTCCACTAACTCAGTTTTGCACCAAAAAGTTTAGCACCGGCTTGCACCATTTCTGTGCACCAGCCGGGCACCATATTTATGGAATGGTGCAAGCCGGTGCAAAGGGTAGGCTAGAGTTTAAAAAAATGACTTTAGTCGGGTGGGGCTGGCAGTATGGAAGAAGAGGGTTTAGCACCAAAAAATGGCTCTAACCAGATTAGCGTCATTTTATGGTGCTAAACCTACCATGCCACATGACTCCTGCCTTAGAAAAGGCAGGAGTCATGCCCACCACCCCAGTGGCCAGCACAGAGGACAGGGTTCCCCTGGGCATGGCCATTGCACCCGGTGCCATGTATGGGGGCCCATTTCAGGGCCCCCTATGGCACTTTCAAAAATAAAATGCACTTACCTGTACTTACCTGTCATGGGGTCCCCCATCCTCGCAGTCCCTCTAGTGTGGGTGGGGGTGCCCCTTGGGCCTAGGGAGGGCACCTCTGGGCTTATTCCATGGTGTTCCACCATGGAAATAGGGCCACAGGTCCCCTAACACCTGCCCTGACTCTGGTCTTAAAAAATGGGGCAAAGCAAGCTTTGCCCCATTTTTTGACCCCTCCTCCCTCCCTTGCACCATTTTTACATGGGAGTATAAATATGGGGCCATATTTATACTTTTCGACGCACAACTGCGCCAACACAGTTGTGCGTCAAAAAATCTAACGCCGGCTAACGCCATTCTGTAGCGCCATGCGGGCGCCGTATTTATACAATGACGTTAGCCGGCGTTAGGCGGCCGAGCTGCCTGGTGTGCGTGAAAAAAAATGACGTACACCAGGCAGCGCCGGCGTAGGGGAAAATGGAGCTTGGGCGCCAAAAAAAGGGGCAAGTCAGGCTGAGGCAAAATTTTCGCCTCAACCTGATTTGCGCCATTTTCTTTAACTCCCAACCCCCATTGAAATGACTCCTGTCTTAGCAAAGACAGGAGTCATGCCCCCTTGCCCAATGGCCATGCCCAGGGGACTTCTGTCCCCTGGGCATGGTCATTGGGCATAGTGGCATGTAGGGGGGCACAAATTAGACCCCCCTATGCCACAAAAAAAATATATATATACTTACCTGAACTTACCTTATGTTCCCTGGGATGGGTCCCTCCATCCTTAGGCGTCCTCCTGGGGTGGGCAAGGGTGACAGGGGGGTCCCTGGGGGCATGGGAGGGCACCTCTGGGCTCCTTCCGAGCCCACAGGTCCCTTAACGCCTGTCCTGACCAGGCGCTAAAAAACGGCGCAAAAGCGGCTGGACGTCATTTTTTTGGACCCGCCCACTCCCGGGCGTGATTTTTGCCCGGGAGTGTAAATACGGCGCACATGCCTCGGAGTCAATTTTTTAGACGGGAACGCCTACCTTGCATATCATTAACGCAAAGTAGGTGTCCACGCTAAAAAGTGACGCAAACTCCATGGACTTTGGCGCTTGACGCGTCTAACGCCAGAGTATAAATATGGAGTTAGTTTTGCGTTGAATTTGCGTAAAAAAAAACGACGCAATTCCGGCGCAAACGGAGTATAAATATGCCCCATGGTGTTAAGGCCATAGAGTCATTTTTTTGCATGGGAACGCCTACCTTGCATCTCATTAAGGCAAGGTAGGTTTCCACTTCCAAAAAATGACTTTAACTCCATAAATTTGGTGCTAGACGGGTCTAGCACCAAAGTATAAATATGGAGTTAGTTTTGCACTGAATTAGAGTTTTAAAAAAATGACGCTAATTCAGTGCAAACAGAGTGTAAATATGCCCCTTAGTGTCAAAAAATTATGTTAATCTGGTCAGAATCATTTATTTTGACTCAAAACTGCCTAACGTCATTTTTTTTTAAGCTAGCCTACCCTTTGCACCGGCTTGCACCATTCCATAAACATGGTGCCCAGCTGGTGCTAAAAAATGGTGCAAGCCGGTGCAAAACTTTTTGGGGCAAAACTGCCTTAGTGCAGTTTTGCCCCAAAAAGTATAAATAAGGCCCTTAATTTCATTAAATCTAAGATAGCCTTTCTAAGCTCTGATATGAGCTATCAAATGAGGGGAAGAGCCTGGCCCGCATCTTTTAGAGAAGTGTGCTCAACTCCAGCCACCAAATACATTCAAGAAACTGCAGTCTTTACTTGGTTTCTTTAACTTTGGCACAGCCTACATTCCTGACAATGCACAATGTATCAAGCCACTCTATGACTTAATATGCCCTAATTTTTCTAGCAAACACTGGACAGTAGAATACACGCACATCCTTAGAGGACTACAACAGGACATGCTAGAAGCAAAACACTTATACACCCGGGATAACAAAACAAATTTGGTCATCAGAATAATTGCTGGTGCTATTGGGTTTACCTATGTCACCTTTAACGAAGGCGACACTGTGCCATAGCATATAAATCAAATCACATTTATACTTCAATGCAAAACAACGTTTTGCACCCACAGAAAAAATTCTAACTACAGTTCAGATGGCTGTCATCAAGGAGAGACCACTTGCCCAAGGGAAATGCATTATTGTCATTACCCCGGTGCCAGTCTTAGAGGCCGTCACCAAAGCAAGCGGTCCTAATGCTAAAGCATTACATCCATGTTGGATTCAATGGGCAACCTCCCTTCCTGCCACCGATGTTCATTACATCTTTGATCCAAAACTTCAGACACAAGAATTTCTCCAATACGAACAGGAGTACCCCACACCTCTAGACATCTTGCCACTTGACAGCTATCACATTTACACAAATGGTTCAGCCCAACCAGCTGTAGGTACTAAACATCAGTACTCAGCCGCTTGTGCAGCTGTGAACGGAGTGATGAAGGATGGTGTATTCCACCCTCACAATACCTACACGCAGACCCTGGGGAACTACACAGCTCAGCAGGCTGAATTAAAAACCCTTATCTTAGTGCTAGAGCATATGGACCAGGACAGCCCACATTGATTGATAAGCTACCAAGTGCTCATGTAGTCCATACATTGGGTCACCAACGTGTAGGAGTACACGTCACTGACAACACTTTGGCTGATGAAGCAGCCATATCCACAGTAGCTATGGCTTCTGTGGCTGCAGTGACTCATTCTCAGATGATATTGGGTAATGAAATTTTGGCTGCCGGGAAGGCTTCAGCTGAAGGCAAGCCTCTTCCAAAAGCATACCCTACAAAATACTCTTACTGTTAGAAATTGGGTCTTTGGTTGGCAGTCAGATTACCCCCTGTCCAAGCAAGGACCCTCACTCTAGTCAGGGTGAGTCACACACAATCCAAATTATCCTGTGCCCACCCTCTGGTAGCTTGGCACTGAGCAGTCAGGCTTAACTTAGAAGGCAATGTGTAAAGTATTTGTGCAATAAATCATACAATAACACAATATAGCACCACAAAAACACACCACACAGTGTTTAGAAAAATATATAATATTTATCTGGATATTTGCAGGTCAAAACGATAAAAGATGCAATAAGAAATTGTAAAGATATCACTCAAAAGTGATTTAAAGTGTCTTAAGTCTTTAAAAAGCAAACAAAGCCTCTTTCAAGCACAAAGTACCTGGTTGGAGTGAAAAATCTCCGCAAAGGGCCGCAGAGGAGGAGATGCATGGAAAATGGTGAGTGTGTCGGTTTCGCCCCTTCACACACAGACTTGCGTTGTTATTTTTCACGCGGGGAAGACCTTGCGTCGATTTCCGGTGCGCGGACGGGTCTCCTCTTTGGGTTGCGAGGTTTTCAGACGCCCCGGGGTCTGTGCGTGGAATCCTGGGCTTGTTGACCAGCTGTGTGTCGTTCTGGTGGGCGATGCTTGAAAATTTCTCCCTCACGGCAGGCACTGCGCCGATTTTCCCTCTGTAAGTCGGGCGGCGTTGTCCAGACGGGCCATGCGTCGAAGTTCCGGTCGCACCGCAGGCGCCGCAACGATCTTTTCCTCACAAAGTCGTTCCTGTTCGGCAAGCGGTGAATTTTTCACCGCGGAACAAGCTGTGCGTCGAATTTTTCGCCGCACAAGGAGTCCAGTTGCAAGAGAGAAGTCTTTTTGGTCCTGAGACTTTAGGGAACAGGAGGCAAGCTCTATCCAAGTCCTTGGAGAGTACTTCTGCAGCAAAGTAAGAGAGCAGCAAGACAGCAGGGCAACAGCAAGGCAGCAGTCCTCTGTAGAAAGCAGTCAGGTGAGTCCTTTAGGCAGCCAGGCAGTTCTTCTTGTCAGGCTGGAGGTTCTGGTTCAGGTTTCTTCTCCAGGAAGTGTCTGAGGTGGTAGGGCAGAGGCCCTGTTTTATACCCAAATGTGCCTTTGAAGTGGGGGAGACTTCAAAGAGTGGCTTGGAAGTGCACCAGGTCCCCTTTCAGTTCAATCCTGTCTGCCAGGGTCCCAGTAGGGGGTGTGGCAGTCCTTTGTGTGAGAGCAGGCCCTCCACCCTCCCAGCCCAGGAAGACCCATTCAAAATGCAGATGTATGCAAGTGAGGCTGAGTACCCTGTGTTTGGGGTGTGTCTGAGTGAATGCACAAGGAGCTGTCAACTAAACCCAGCCAGACGTGGATTGTAAGGCACAGAAAGATTTAAGTGCAGAGAAATGCTCACTTTCTAAAAGTGTTATTTCTAAAATAGTAATATTAAATCCAACTTCACCAGTCAGCAGGATTTTGTATTACCATTCTGGCCATACTAAATATGACCTTCCTACTCCTTTCAGATCAGCAGCTACCACTTCAACAATGTATGAGGGCAGCCCCAATGTTAGCCTATGAAGGGAGCAGGCCTCACAGCAGTGTAAAAACGAATTTAGGAGTTTTACACTACCAGGACATGTAGACTATACAGGTACATGTCCTGCCTTTTACCCACACAGCACCCTGCCCTAGGGGGTACCTAGGGCACACCTTATGGGTGACTTATATGTAGAAAAAGGGGAGTTTTAGGCTTGGCAAGTCATTTAAATGCCAAGTCGAATTGGCAGTGAAACTGCACACACAGGCCTTGCAATGGCAGGCCTGAGTCAAGGTTAAGGGGCTACTAAAGTGGGTGGCACAACCAGTGCTGCAGGCCCACTAGTAGCATTTAATCTACAGGCCCTGGGCACATATAGTGCACTCTACTAGGGTCTTACAAGTAAATCAAATAGTCCAATTTGGTGTGATCCAAGGTTACCATGTTTAAAGGGAGAGAGCATATGCACTTTAGCACTGGTAAGCAGTGGTAATGTGTGCAGAGTCTTAAAACCAGCAAAAACAGTGTCCAAAAAGTGGAGGGAGGCAGGCAAAAAGTTAGGAGTGACCACCCTAAGGCTGTCAGGTCTAACACTTACCATATAAGTGCACAGAATGTTGCTTATACAACACTTCCTGGTGCTGGAGATCGAGTGATCCCTAACAAAGACAAGAGATTAGATCTGATGAAAGCAGCGCATGAGGGTGTTGCCTCTGCACATGCTAGCATTGCGGCCACAATCACACTCTTACAGAAACGCTTCTGGTGGCCAGGTCTATATAAACATACTAAGCAATACATCCTTTGCTGTGACAATGCAACCATCAAATGCCCACCACAGACATCCCTCTTAGTGTCCAAAAGGCCACTAGAGTGTGTGTACCTGGACCATTGTGGTCCCCTTCAACCTGATGGTGCATACAAATACATCTTAGTCACTGTAGATTCTTGTTCTAGATTTCTGTGGGTATGGCCTTTAGGGCCATGCCTTTGCCTCTAAGGCATTCAGGGACAGCATGGCGATGATGGGTGTTGAACTCATTACTCCTCCCCCTACCATCCAGACTGAAATTTGATTGTGGAGAGGAGGAATCAAGATCTAAAGCAGTCCTCAACAGCTAGAGTACTAGGTTCTGGCCGCAGCTGGCTTCATCACCTATCTGTGGTCCAGAGAGCACTAAATAATCTGCCAAGAAGGTTCGTGGGGGGACACACTCCCTATGAGGTTCTCTTTGGGGTACCTATGTATGTCCCAGGTCAGGATGGCCCTGGTTTGGTGGCAGCAAATAAAACCTTTTGACATCACTGCTTTACAGGAGCTTCAGCAATTTTGTGATGATAAATCATCCACTCTTGCTGCCACCTTAGGAATAAGGGATTTGCCAACAACTTCTACTGGCTGGATTCCTAAAGTCAGGGATCTGGTTCGTGAGAAGATCGCTGTGAAGAAGGAATTTCATCCATCCCACAGAGCACCGGTCCACGTCCTGGGAATACAAGATATCAGAACAGTCATCCTACCACTGCTGCCTGGTTCCAAAGCAAATAGATTAATCTCCATTGACAACGTCAAACTCCTTCATGTGGTTTATCCTGCACAGTGGACCCAGAGGTCCTTTGGGCAGTTCCCGGTCCCCTCTCAATACCCAACAAGACATACCTCTTCAAAGAAGAAACAACAAAACTTCTGACTGCACAAGCATGTCCAACGATGCTACAAATACCTCCTTGAGCATGGGGAGGGTGGAAAATGAGCTCTTGGTGATTCCCGTTAACACTTCAACGACAACACCTGTCCAAGATGTGGCTATCTTCTATTCTAACACCACACAAACTGATGCCATCGTCTGCTATTAGCCTCCGCGCAAAGTGGATGCATCCAACAGTACTGCACCGGCTCCTGTGTTTGCAGAGACTGCTTCTGGTGATTTCATCGACCTTGATGACTTTCTTCAACTTCATCTGCACCTTCTATTAGAACTGTTTCAAAGACATGTAAGCTGTACATATGGCTTAGGAATACCTATTTAATTTATCCATGGAACTATCTGTGGTTATCTATGACATTGCTTGCATTTTTTCTATGGATTGGCTTTGTGAATGTTTTCTTCCTGCTTATAAATGGTCATTACCTTCCTGAACACTCCTCTGTTGAGCCTGTGGATGAAGTCCTAACTCTATATTTTTCCTTGCTAAAGGTCTGAAGAGACTTGTTCCTTGTGAACACTTCAGCAGTACCAATTCCTGATGGGATTGAGTGGGATAAAGTTCCATTTGATACATATGGGCCTACTGAGGTCATTCAAATTCCATATGTTTTTAAAATTTCAATGACTGATATAATTACACCTGGTTTTGCATCTGATGACTGGGATCACCAAACAGTTGATTCAATGTTAGACTAAATGAAATATTACACAATATTTGAAAGTGATGATGTGTACATTAACACAAAGAATTATGGGGAAATGTTCTGCTATAACAACTGGGGACATTACTACCTGCACTGTGTAACTAGACACAGATCAGTATTCAACTACACACAGTAGGAACACTGTTCAACTCCACCTGTGGGGAACCCAAAACATTATTCAGATAAAATCACTTATTTTTCTGGGCATGACATAAAAAATGCAGAGTCATACTATTTAAAGTTATCACCTTCTAAAATTAGGAAAAATTTGCTAACTAACACAAACTTTTTTTTCTTCAGATTCCTTCATTTCCCGACTTGCAGTTGTAGGTTACGAATACTGAAAGAACACTATTGATGTAAGGGGAACACAAGATTGGCAAATTCAGGGAAGGGAAGCTTTATTTAGAGCGTGCCTTATTCCTGTGTAAATTATGTTTTTAAATGACACAATTCAAACATCCTGTCTAGGGTTAGCAAAGATGAAGAAAATGAATGTGCTGGTATCCCCACACCGGCAAAATTTACCAATTGGCAGTCCTTCCTCAATGCCACAGAGGAAGAATTAGACGCAAAGGTTCAGGCTGGTACCTATAATTCATCACTTTTCAGTCCTGGCAGGTGGTTATTGTGGCCAGTGGACACAAATGGGTGTCAGGCGTGTTTTGTGAATTCCTCAGGGGGTTTCAAGATTGGGAAACATCCTGAACAACTAGGTCTAAACCACTACTTGCCTGAACCACTACTGCTAAACAACTATAAAGTCCCTACAACTAAGTACTGAACAACTACTGTCTAAACAACAATTGTGCCTGACTAACAATTGCCTGAACAACTAATTTTAAGGTAAGGTTTTATTTTTGTTTTTATGGTTTATTAGTTGTTTAGAATATATATATATATATTAGTTGTTCAGGCAATTGTTATTCAGGCACAATTTTTGTTTAGACAGTAGTTGTTCAGTACTTAGTTGTAGAGACTTTTTAGTTGTTTAGCAGGAGTGGTTTAGGCTATAGTTGTTTAGGACCTAGTTATTCTGTCACATATTCTTCAAGATTAGCTGGATGGACCCTCGCTTTGTCTCGGGTCAACACTTGGGTATAGTTACTACATACAGTGTGGGTAAGCTGCCAACAGTGGTTACAAAGTAACACCTTAGCAGCAGATAAGAAACATCTTAATACTCTTTCTGAAGATATATACTTGCAGGACTTCTTGTTAGGGCCAAGAAACCAGCGCTCTAAAAGATTTATCTATGCCATATACAATGAGATCTGGAAGCTTTCATAAATGGAAGCTGCTGCATGCTTAAGGCAGATAGATAAAGAGAATTTGGAAAAGGCATTAGCTGTTGTCAATAATGGCATGAACACTCTGTCCAAAAGGATTTATTCCCTTAATGCCATAGGCCCTCATTATGACTTTGGCGGTCTCTGAGCGAGATTGCCAAAGCCATGGGCATCAAAAGACTCCCAGTGCTGGCAGTCTTCCGCCCACCATATAATGGGTTTTGCTGGATTTCTGCCACACTTTGGATGGATATCTGGCAGTAGCTAGGCTGGCAGGTGGTGGCGCTCTGGCGTTGCTACCACCTGCACTGCCCCGTGGTTGTATGCGTGTGAGTGAATGCGTGTTTGAATGTTGAAGTGAGTGCGTGTCTGCATGTCAGTGTGTATGCGTGTGAGTATGCATGTTTGGATGTGTGAGTGAATGCGTGTATGGATGCGTGTGAGTATGTGTGAGTGAATGCGAGTATGGAAGTGTAGGTGAATGGGTGTATGCGTTGTGCATGTGGGTGTCTGTGTGCATGACTGCGGGGAGGGGGTGAAGGGCACTATGTAAGTAGGTGGGTGGGGTGGTGGGTACTATGTGAGTAGGGGAGGTGGGGGTGGGGGCGTCATGTCAGTAGGAAGGTGGGGGTGGTGGGTGGGGGGGCGCTATGTGAGTAGGGTGTGTGGGGGTGTCATGTAAGTAGGGGAGGTGGGGGGCACTCTGACTGTAGGGGGGAAGCCATCTACTGGTGACAGGGAAGGAATTATCTGTCACCAGTAGCCCTACTGCCATGGTTTTCATCGTGGTGCTACCGCCGCAGAAACCATGCTGGTAGGCAATCTCATAATACCACCGGTGGTCCTCTGTGGACCGCCAGGTCAGAGATGAACATCTCCGGCCCGGCGGTTCATACCGCCATGGTGGTATGGGTGGAGATGTGGAGGGTTTGCAGCAGCCAACCTGCCACACTCATAATGTGGCAGTCTTCACTGCCAGCCTGTTGGTAGTGATACCGCCACATTAACCCTGGCAGTTGGAAGGCCACCAGGGTCATAATGACCACCATAGTGCCATCTGCGATAGATAACATTCAGAATTGCATGTCCCTTTTACACCATGGACAAAGTCAGCTGCGTTGCATCATGCAGTTAGGTTGGCCACTACAGATTCTGAAAAACTGCCATTTTTCAAAATCTGCTGCTTTCAGTTTATCCAAAGAACAACAGACAATGGCTAAAAGGTAAGTGAGTTTCACCATGCTTCACATGGAAAAGACAGAAAAGTTGTTTTTCACAATTGCGGAGAGTACATCAATATGGCTTGTACATGGCATTATAAATCTGCCCATTTCCACTTTTCGTTTTTCGAAAATGCTTGAAACAGCTTGCAGTGAGCAGATACGAGTGGCTAGGCGATAGCTATATTAAAGAAGAGTGGGAGTTGCCCTTTGAATATAAATGTCTGAAGGGTGAAACAGAGGTCTTTCTTAGCGGAAGCGAATGTGAGACTACTGCTGGGCATTCAGGGCCTTATTTATACTTTTTGGTGCAAAACTGCACTAACGTAGTTTTGCACCAAAAAGTTTTGCACCGGCTTGCACCATTTTTTAGCACCAGCTGGGCACCATATTTATGGAATGGTGCAAGCCGGTGCAAAGGGTAGGCTAGCGTTAAAAAAAACGACATTAGGCAGGTTAGAGTCAAAATAAATGACTCTAACCAGATTAGCGTCATTTTTTTATGCTAAGGGGCATATTTATACTCTGTTTGCATTGAATTAGCATCACTTTTTTTTTACTCTAATTCGGTGCAAAACTAACTCCATATTTATACTTTGGTGCTAGACCCATTTAGCGCCAAATTTATGGAGTTAAAGTAATTTTTTGGAAGTGGAAACCTACCTTGCCTTAATGAGATGCAAGGTAGGCGTTCCAGTGCAAAAAATAACTCTATGGCCTTAACTCCATATTTATACTTCCATGCAAAAATGGTGCAAGGGAGTGAGGAGGAGTCAAAAAAAAATGTTAAAGCCTGGGTCAGGGCAGGCGTTAGGGGACCTGTGGGCCTATTTCTATGGTGGAACACCATGGAATAAGCCCACAGTTGCCCTCCCCAGTCCCCAGGGGCACCCCCACCCACACCAGAGGGACTGCGGAGGATGGGGGACCCCATCCCAGGTAATTACAGGTAAGATTGTATTTTATTTTTGAAAGTGCCATGTGGGGCCCTGAAATGGGCCCCCATACATAGCACGGGGTGCAATGGCCATGCCCAGGGGACCCTTGTCCTCTGTGCTGGCCATTGGGGTGGTGGGCGTGACTACTGCCTTTTCTAAAGCAGGAGTCATGTGGCATGGTAGGTTGACGTTAATCTGGTTAGAGTCATTTTTTTTTACTCTAACCTGCCTAAAGTAATTTTTTGGTGCTAAACCTTCTTCTTCTATATTGCCAGCCCCACCCGACTAAAGTCATTTTTTTTACTCTAGCCTACCCTTTGCACTGGCTTGAACCATTCCATAAATATGGTGCCCGGCTGGTGCACAGAAATGGTGCAAGCCGGTGCTAAACTTTTTGGTGCAAAACTGAGTTAGTGCAGTTTTGCACCAAAAAGTATAAATAAGGGCCAATATTTTGTACGTTTGCGCCACTTTTGCATCAAAAAATGACGTTAATGCGGCGCACAAAAAGTATAAATCATGGCCTTGGTGCTAGACGGGTCTAGCACCAAAGTATAAATATGGAGTTAGTTTTGCACCGAATTAGAGTAAAAAAAATGACACTAATTCAGTGCAAACAGAGTATAAATATGCTGCAGAGTATAAATATGCCCCTAAATATGGCGCTAAGGCCATAGAGTCATTTTTTGCACAGGAACTCCTACCTTGAATCTCATTAAGGCAAGGTAGGTCTCCACTTCCAGAAAATTACTTTAACTCCATAAAGTTGGCGCTAGATGGGTCTAGCACCAAAGTATAAATATGGAGGTAGTTTTGCACCGAATTAGAGTTTTAAAAAAATGATGCTAATTCGGTGCAAACAGAGTATAAATATGCCCCTCAATGATTTGTAAACAGGTGTCCCTTCATGGCCTTTGCAATGCGAGAGTCGCAAACTTGGCCTGTTTTCTGAAGGGTACTCCCGTTCCTTTGATTTATCTGGCATTTTATGTACTTTTCGAATGGAAGTTATGTGGTGTTAAACAACCAAAGCTGTTTTGGTATGCGACCAGGAATTGCCTACGCAACGTTTTATTCCCCCCCCACACGAGAGATAAGAGTAGCAGAAATGTGGCCTCTCATTGATACTACTAATGTAAATTATGACAAGCTGAGCAGACTAAAGGCAATACTGTTCCAGAAACAAGTTGCGTTGACATCGGCTAGACGTAGAGAGATGTATGCTCTCCAGATAGCAAGATCATCAGCTGAGATACAATCCCTATTAAATACCAAATTTCCCAAGCACTTTGGGGAGCTGGTATCCAAAATATTTAACACTTCGAGCACTACAGGTATTGTCCATTCCTTTAAGGCTGTCAGGTCTGGATTTGCGTCTATCTCCCTGTCTTCAGAGTCATTCCTTCAGCTATCCATTCACTCTTTTCCAGTGTGTTTGGCGGCTTTCCTATGACTTTGGCTTTGATCGGCGGGATACTACTGCTGTTGTTCCAGATACACAGTGGTTGTGCCTTCCTAGCTAAGCGGAGTGATGGAGCTACTACCACCAGCCCAGCTGTACTGTGATTGCATGGTACTGTTTTTTGGTGCTCCGTTGTTGGAGGAATCGGAGCATGACTGGTCATTGTCATTCTGACCAGTCCTTTGGTGTTTGCAACCAGTCTTTCATTGCGCCTAGTCCCTGCTTGAACATCTACTTTAGGTGTGCCTTGCTGTTCCGCCAGTGCCACCTGTAGAGAAAGAACTGCTGATGTTCCCGGCGAGGGTTCATTCACGGTCGTTCCCCATGAGACTGCGACTGATTCACAAGGTCACTTATAAGCCGCCCTTGGTGGACTGTCTGGCTGCTGTGGGCACTTTGGATGGTGCTGCTATCGCAGGTAGATCCTGCATCTGAGGCTACTGCTCACTACTGCTTTGTGGATCTGTCTGCTAATCCTGTCATTGATCTAACATCTCACGATGTGGCATCTTTCCTGAATGCCTTTCCTTTAGATGGCTTTGATGACATTCTTCAAGATCATGACTACTGTTAAATTGATCTGACCATTGGCCTATTCTAAAGTTTTAAAGTTTGCCAACATTGCCTTTAACTTTGGTCTGCTGTGCTTGTCCATTGCAAGGAAGATGGAGCTATGGCGCAGAATCGTCGACAGGGTCAACGCAGTGGGACAGCATCCAAGAACACGGGATGACACCAGGAAGAGGTGGAATGACCTACGGGGTAAGGTGCGTTCCTTGGTCTCCAGACACCAGATTGCTGTATAGAGGACTGGCGGTGGACCTCCGCCTCCTCCCCCACAACTAACAACATGGGAGGAGCAGGTCTTGGCAATACTGGATCCTGAGGGCCTCGCAGGAGTAGCAGGAGGACCCGACTCTGGTAAGTCAAAGCTTCACTATTATATCCCCCACCCTACCTGCATGCCATCACATACTCCCACCCTCACCCTCATCCCTATCACTCCAACACCTCACATATGCCCCACTATCAGAACCCACACATCCCAACACCAAGCCCTGCATGCAACACCAAAGCATGGACACCCATCACCAAAGCATGTCCACCACAGATACCCACACAGACCCCAACCCAAATATCAAACAAGGACCAAGACAAGAATGCAAGCACTGGAGTACAGGGTCACTCACCCATTGCGCACAATGGCACACACAGATGCAATAATCATGCCTTTACACCCCTGCAGGACCCCAACCAAACGTCACCGGACAGGAGGTACCAGACATATCCAGTCCCCCCACAGAATAGACCCACAGTGATGACAGCAGCTCTGCACAACTGGATCAAGATGACCAGCCCGGCCCATCAGGTACCTCGGGACAGTCGGTTCCCCTGACCCTGGCACAAGCCACCACAGAGCCTCCCCCTCAGGAAACACCACCACAGCACCCACCCAGCGGGCTCATCCCTCTGTCCCCAGGACACATCAATCAGCAGTGTGTCCACCACTACAGGGAACCCAGGCAAACCCACTAACCCAAGACAATCAAGGACCTGGGGGGAGGTGCAGTGGGCACACAGTTCAGGGGACAGAGGCTCAGGAAAACAGGGAAACTGGGAGGACTGCTGTGCAACAGGGGGAGGTCAGGCCCAGGGAACCTACTCTCCATGAGGCCCTCTCCAACATCATGGGAGCTTACCATCATTCCCAGGAGACAATGGCAACGGTACTGGCCAAGTTTCAGGAGACCCAGCGGCTGCACGAGGAACACTACCTTGGGATCAGGGAGGACCTGAAGTCCATTAACAACACCCTGGTCACCATTGTAGGGGTGCTGCAAGACCTTGTCAACACCAGGAGGGACACTGTGGCACAACAAAGGGCCCCTGACACTAGCCTGGACGATGAATAGCCCTCCACCTCCGCCGACACTAGTGGACAGGAGGCACCGCCGCAGGAACACAACACCAGCACCCCACCCCCTGCAGATGGAGAACCACCCCGCAAACAGTCCCTGAGATCCAGGAACAAGACAGAGAACATTGCCAAGACCCCCGCCAGGAAATAAGACCCCCCTGAATGTCACCCTTCTGTCCCACTTTGTCACCCTGTCCTTCCTTCAACTGCCATTGCTCCACTTCCTTTGCCCCTTTGGACAATGCACCTGTGAAACAAATAGACTGGACTCTGCCATGGACATTCCACCACCATCCCCCCTGCCCATTTTACAACCCCCTCCACTTATTTGCACAGAAATAAACACACTTCAATCACAAAACAATCTGGTGTCAGTCTGTGCTTTCACAAACGTGTAATTGCAATAACCATGGAATATAGCAATGTCAATTTAATTGTTCACATACCCATGTAACACAGATGTAGGGCTGGAGGAAATATAGGAGAGGACACAAAATGGGACCCACATCTTTGAAATGGAAAGCCAAAGTGACAAGTCAGGGTCCATACACTGAGTGAAAACGACAGACTTATGCTAGCTCCAACAATAGTATGAGATGTGGGAGGCAGTGACATCTTCTTACCTGTGACTCACTGGAAGTATTGCATGATTATGTTGTTTTTGTTGTCGATATCCTCTTCTTCTGCCTCCTCTTCTTCACTGTCCACAGGCTCCACAGCTCCCACAAGACCACCAGTTGGACCATCCTCCTGCAGAAAAGGCACCTGCCGTCGCAAAGCCAGGTTGTGCAGCATACAGCAGGCCAAGATGATCTGGCACACCTTCTTTGGTGAGTAGTAGAGAGAACCACCTGTCATATGGAGGCACCGGAACCCAGCCTTCAGGAGGTCGAAGGTGCGTTCAATCACTCTCCTAGTTCGCCCATGTGCCTCATTGTAGCGTTCCTCTGCCCTTGTCCTGGGATTTCTCACTGGGGTCAGTAGCCATAACAGGTTGGGTATCCAGAGTCACCTGCAAGTATTTCAGCAGGGCAGACAACACTCTGGACAACACGTTAGGGAACATTGGCTGGGACATCCCTGATGCAATGGCCACTGTTGTTTGAAAGGAACCACTTGCCAGGAAATGGAGTACTGACAGAACCTGCACTAGGGGGGGATTCCTGTGGGATGGCGGATAGCTTACATCAGGTCTGGCTCCAACTGGGCACACAGTTCATGGATTGTTGCACGATCAAGTCTGTAGGTGACTATTACGTGTCTCTCTTCCATTGTCAACAGGTCCACCAGGGGTCTGTACAACGGAGAATGCCGCCATCTCATCACCTGCCCCAGCGGACGTGCCCTATGGAGGAGAACAGCGAGCAGAGAGTCAGCCAACACTGAGGTATCACAAATGTCATTTGCACACATCCGCAATATGCCAGTTACTGTGTGTATTCAAGGCCTACATTGGTGTGACGCAGTTAGATTAATGCCATGTGGCCCCCTGAAATGGCGGCTGTCTGACCTGTAAGGTGGGACAAGGGGATATGAGGTAACTGCTCTGGCGTTGTACACCGTCACATTAGGCGGTCGAAGACTGCGGCGCAATCCTGCATTGGTTAACATTGGACCCTATGGGTCCGAGGAGCCAATGACGATGTACCCTGTGGTGACGGTACGCACCGCTGCGGACGTGACCGCCATTTTCTATCTGTTCCCTCACTTGATATCTGACCTTCAACAGGAGAGGACCTACACCGCAAGTGCTGCTGCGACCTCAGTCTGGAAGCGACGATGGCTCATGTGTCTGGGGAAAGGGCCCCTGCCTTCACTTCGGAGGAGTTGGAAAAACTAGTGGATGGGGTCCTCCCCCAGTACACACAACTGTACGGTCCTCCAGACAAACAGGTGAGTACACTGTGAGCATGCTGCATGGGCAATGCCTGTTTGGAGTGGTGTGGATGGAAGATAAATGGAGGGGGGGACTGAGGCCTGCATGTGCTGACGGTGAGTGTATGTGCGTCAGGGCAAGGGTGGGAACGTGGGCCAATGAGTATGACGGTCTGGACGGGTAAAGATTTTCCTTTTCCCGTGTACCATTCTTCTAGGTCAGCGCTCACCAGAAGAAGGCTATTTGGCGTGCCATCGCCAAGGACATCTGGACCCTGGGGGTCCACCACAGACAGAGCACCCACTGCCGGAACAGATGGGAGGACCTTCGCCGCTGGAGCAAGAAGACGGCGGAGGCCCAGCTGGGGATGGCCTCCCAATGTGGGAGGGGTGCCCATCGCACCATGACTCCCCTGATGTTCCGGATCCTGGCGGTGGCGTATCTGGAGTTGGATGGGCGCTTGAGGGCATCACAGCAGCCACAAGGAGGTGAGTACACTCTCATTCAGCTGACTCTACGCGCATTACAAGGTGTCTGGGTGGGGGAGGTGGGCAGTAGGTTCCCCTAGGCCAGGGCGAGCTTGGTAGGCAAGATCCCTTGTGAGGCAGGCTCAGTGGCACCCCAACCCCACTAGTGGTTAGTGCCTTCTACACCTAGTCAGGCTCCTGTGACTTCCATGTGTGCAGCAATCAGGCTTAGGCCTTGTACCCCATGGGCATTTGATTATTCTAGGAACTGTAAGTGCATGGCGTAGTGCAGAGGGCTGCTGTGTCTGTAGTGTCCGCCAACGGTAGTGGTGTTGCATGCACTGAACATGTCTTTCTTCTGTCTTTCCCCCCCTTTTTGTGGTCTCCCTGTTCTTGTGTGCAATAGCATCATCAGACGGAGGAGCATTGGCACCGGAGCAGGAGGGAGCTGCATCCCACTTTGCCCTGGAGGGCGAAACAACGGAGTCTGAAGCCACCAGTGGGACAGAGGGCGAGGGGAGCTCCACGGCGGGGACAGGAGCAGACAGCAGTGACAGCGACTCCTCCTCTGATGGGAGCTCCCTTGCGGTGGTAGGTCCCTCTGTGGCCCCCGCATCAACAGGTACAGCCGCCACCCCCCCCTACCAGCACCGCCCTCCCAGCAGCCCCTCAGCATGTGTCCCGTGCCCGCTCACCCAGGAGGGTGGGCATCTCCTTCCCCCCAGACACCTGAGGCTCTGCCCCAAGTCAGCCCTGCTGCCCTCAGTGAGGAGGCTATTTACCTCCTGAGATACCTCACTGTTGGGCAGTCTACCATTCTGAATGCCATCCAGGGTGTTGAGAGGCATTTGCAACAAACAAATGCATACCTGGAGGGCATTCATTCTGGCCAGGCAGCCCAACAGAGAGCATTTCAGGCTCTGGCCTCAGCACTGATGGCAGCCATTGTGCCTGTGTCCAGCCTCCCCCCTCCAACTTCCTCCACCCAGACCCAATCCCCTGTACCTCAGCCTATCCCAAGCACACCATCAGACTAGCATGCACACACCTCAACACACAAGGGTGGCTCAGGCAAACATAAGCACCACACAACCCACAGGCACTCACACAAGCATCATACCCATGCACATATACCAACATCCACTGCCTCCACTGTGTCCCCCTCCTCCACGTCTCCCTCCTCCCTCCCAGTCTCATATCCACTCACACCTGCATGCACTACATCCTCAGCCACTACCTCCATCACCAGCATGCCCATCACCACACACCGCTCACGTGCACTCACCACCACCACTACATTCACACATCCCCAGTGTCCTCTCCCAGTGTGTGTGTGTGAGCCCTCCTCCCAAAGTACACAAACGCAGGCACACACCCACCCAACAGCCATCCACCTCACAACAGCCTCCAGCCCATGCTCCTTCACCCAAATTCAGCAGACGTACACCTCCTACAACCACTACCTCTACCTCCACTCCCAAACCCCCTCCATCTACCCGTCCCAGTGTGTCTAAAAAACTTTTCCTGGCTAATATTGACCTCTTCCCTACACCTCCCCCACGTCCTTCCCCTAGGGCCAGGCTTTCCAGGTCCCAGCCCAGCACCTCAGCCACCACGTCCCCAGGCACAGTTGTGCCAGCAACTGCGGGGTCATGGAGTGCGCCAACCATCAGGGCTGCCAGTGTGCCACGGAGCGAGGGCAAGGACATTCCGCCACCTGCCAAGGTGAAAAAGGTGCCCTCATCCCAGAGGGAGAAGCCGAAAACACCTGCGACCAAGGGGTCAGGGAAAACAAAAGGGGATAGTGGCAAGACAGCTGTGCCACCATCGAAGGTGGGGAATTGCCGAAAAACTTAAGGGCAGGTCAGGAGTGGGCATGGTGGCAACGACTGAGGGACCAGTGTCACACCTTCTATCCACGTCGATGCCAACCTGTACGGCGGAGAACACCGCCACCTGCACAGCCACAGAGCCCGCAGCCAGCACCGCCACCACAGAGCCCGCAGCCAGCACCGCGGCCAATGCCACCGCCGCAAGCACCGCTGCGACTGCCACCACCGCAAGCACCACCAGTGGCCCCGCGACATCATCAGCCAGTGGCACCACGGCAGACATGGCTACCATCCCCAGTGGTCAGTCGTCCGAGGCTGGTGGTGAGTTCCAGGACCCTGGGCAGCTTCCATGAAGCATCACTCTCATCACAGTTGTCATCTGCATATGGAATGCAAAGCCGCAGCAGTGTGGGGTATGTCGCTGCCTCCATGGCGTATCATGCTACCTGTACCTCGGCAATCTCGTGGCACACACACCCTGGTGAGGGAATTGTACCGGCCACACTGCACGTGGAGCACTCTGGGCACCAGGCCTCCTCCAGAACCAGTGGAGAGATACATCCACTACCTCAGTCCTTGGCAGGATGAAGCACTCTGGGCACAAAGCCCCTTCCAGAACGGGTGGAGAGATACATCCACTACCTCAGTCCTTGGCAGGATGAAGCACTCTGGGCACAAAGCCCCCTCCAGAACCAGTGGAGAGATACATCCACTACCTCAGTCCTTAGCAGGATGAAGCACTCTGGGCACAAAGCCCCCTCCAGAACCAGTGGAGAAAGGCATCCACTACCTCAGTCCTTGGTAGGATGAAGCACTCTGGGCACAAAGTCCCCTCCAGAACCAGTGGAGAGATACATCCACTACCTCAGTCCTTTACAGGATGAAGCACTCTGGGCACAAAGCCCCCTCCAGAACCAGTGGAGAGATATATCCACTACCTCAGTCCTTGGCAGGATGAAGCACTCTGGGCACAAAGCCCCCTCCAGAACCAGTGGAGAAAGGCATCCACTACCTCAGTCCTTGGCAGGACGAAGCACTCTGGGCACAAAGCCCCCTCCAAAACCAGTGGAGAGATACATCCACTACCTCAGTCCTTGGCAGGATGAAGCACTCTGGGCACAAAGCCCCCTCCAGAACCAGTGGAGAGATACATCCACTACCGCAGTCCTTGGCAGGATGAAGCACTCTGGACACAAAGACCCCTCCAGAACCAGTGGAGAGACACATCCACTACCTCAGTCCTTGGCAGGATGAAGCACTCTGGGCACAAAGCCCTCTCCAGAACCAGAGGAGAAAGGCATCCACTTTAGAGACTGTGGCTTTGCACTACCCAGGATAAAGCAGTGGGCTAACCACCCACTGAAAAGACTTGAGAGACTGTGGCTTTGCACTCCCCAGGATAAAGCAATGGGCAAACCACCCACTGAAAAGACTTGAGAGACTGTGGCTTTGCACTCCCCAGGATAAAGCAGTGAGCAAACCAACCACTGAAAAGACTTGAGAGTCTGTGGCATTGCACTCCCCAGGATAAAGCAGTGTGCAAACCACCCACTGAAAAGACTTGAGAGACTGTGGCTTTGTACTCCCCAGGATAAAGCAGTGGGCAAACCACCCACTGAAAAGACTTTAGAGACTGTGGCTTTGCACTCCCCAGGATAAAGCAGTGGGCAAACCACCCACTGAAAATACTTGAGAGACTGTTGCATTGCACTCCCCAGGATAAAGCAGTGGGCAAACCACCCACTGAACAGACTTGAGAGACTGTGGCTTTGCACTCCCCAGGATACATCAATTGGCATGAAGCCCCCTCGTGGAGCAGTGGCGTTGTGCGTTCATCAGGCTGAGGTGCCCCCCTCTCCCTCTCCCTGAGGTGCCTGTGTATTTTCCATGTGATGACACTCCAGTGTTCTCTCCGTTTGGAGTCAGGTATCTAGTGTGGGCCTCGCCCATGCATTTTGGGCCCAGTGGTCCACGGACAATGAATGGTGCACTATCCAGACTTGTGTAGTTGGTGTACATATTTGTATATACTGGATTTTGACTTTTGACTAATGGATCTTTATTGATTACACTCGTTACAATAATTTCCTTTTGCCCTTGCGTTCTTCCAGGGAGAGTGGGGGGTTGTATATGTGATGTTGCAGCATGTATTTGTGTGTATGGTGTTGTGGGTGAGGGTGGGGGTGGGGGTGTTGTGTGCTGCGTGTGTGTGTCACTCTCTTTTCCCTCCCTCCTCCCCTGTGTTGTAGGTGCAGTACTCACCGTGGTCATCGCCACCGTCGTTGGAGCTCCGGATAGAGGAGCAGGAAGACCATCGCCGGCAGGATCTGCAATTCGGGCTCCATGGCGTCCTGGTTCCTCATGGGGTGTGGAAAGGTGAGAGTTTTCCCTTCTGTGTACTGTTTCCGCCGTGTTTTTGTTTGCGTTGGTTCCGACCCGGAAAAGGTGGCGGATAGCCGTGTTGTGATAGGGTGGGCAGTACATTCTCTTCCGCCTGTCTGTTGGCGGTGTCCGCCGCGCTGTTTGTTTGTACCACCGTGGCGGTCAGAGTGTTAAAGTGGCTGTCTATGTTGGCGGTTTCCACCATGGTCGTAATCCAATTTAAATTTCCGCCGGCCTGTTGACGGTATTACCGCCGCTTTAACACCGACCGCCAGGATTGTAATGAGGGCCTATGTCTCTTGGTATGTTTTAGCTATTTTTAACAAAAATAAAAGTTATATTTTCCTATGATTTTAGCTTGCTTTTAGTCTAGAGCATTTTTTAGCTTGGGTCCATTCACTTTTCTCTGGCGTCATTAGTCTGGCTTCATACTTGTTGCGGCAATGGGGAGGATGTAGTGGATCCTATTTAGTTTTAATGGGAATCAGGAGTTTCGCTTAGCCTTTGGCTTGCAGGCCTGTGGCCCTGTCACCTAGTGACTTTTAACCTACTTAGCTTGCTCTATTTTAGCACATTTACTTAATTATTTCGTCCAAGATGGCTGCCATGTTTATAGTTATGAAGATGTTTTAGTTTCACGTTATCAGTGCCACTCTGTAAAGGCGTCACTATCAGCGTCAAAGATAAATGAGATACGTAGATATTCACATCATGTACTTTTCCACTTCCGTGCGACAGTAACATAATGTATCTTTTCATTGTTTATATAATTGCCACCCCAAGCATGCCTTCTTATCAATTGTTTGGGAACATACCTGCATCAGGGGTCCTACAAGATCTGTATAAATACATCTCACACAGACAAGATAATCAGAGGGATTCCTACCAGATGCCATCAACGCTACCTATGCTACACGTTGCCTTGATCCTGACCAAGGCTTCGTGTCCCTACGGAGTCTGATCTAAGAGACCTCATTTCAAGGTAACGAGGGTTTTGGGGCTCTTCTCATTGACATGGTACTGGCAGATTAGGTTTAACACACCTAGCTCTCTTTAGGTTAGAGACTAGGTTTATCACACTGGGGTATTAGGGCCTATTTCACATCTATTTCATATTACCTGTTATTGCAAGATGGTGGGGTCTTTGTATTCATGACTCTCATTTCAACCATTCTGTTTCTTGCATCGTTCATTAGCCTAATCATTGTAGCCCATGCAATTTATCATAGATTGCAGTCCTGTTAATAAAACCTATTGAAAACTCTACTGCATCTCTTTCATTGCCTGACTGAGACATGTATGTGAGAAAGGGGTAATTTCCGTTTAACCATGACCTCCCTGAGATGTCGTACTCTTGAGTCCATGCGTAAAGGCTGCCACAACTCACCTTTTGCTGTTTGGGTTTTTGGTGAGGTACTGCTTGTGAGCTGGGAGGGTTGGGACGACGGTTGCGACTTGTTGTAGGATTGGCCTAATCACCTACAAACAAAAGTACTGTCATCCTTAAACCAGCAGTCTTGCCTAGTGCAAAAGTCAAACTATGACAGAGTAAGATTATGATGCCCCCCGGCCCCCAAGGAATATCTGATATTGCTCCAGGACAACATGCAGCAACTATCCAATATAGACCATGACTGAGGGAATGAAGGGATGTTTAAAAAGACCGACCCAGTACCATCCCATATATCTAAATATCTGCACAAAAAACCTGACCGTTAGGCTCCATGTGGATCTAAGGGTCACAGTTAGTGAATCCAGGGTATCATCATTCGTGTGTGGATAAGATAATCTTCCTTTTTATCCTGCACAGCATCGTGGCATGCCGTGTCATCCACTATCACAGTCCCCTCAGTCTACTTATAAATGAATGGAGCCCACATCTCCATGTTATCGAAGGAACCCGGACTTTAATCACAAAGACAGTACGTAGTTACCCCTCTTTATCTCTACCTATAGCAACAAGAGAAGTTTGCTATGGGCAAGTGTGTTTATTGTTCTTTGCACTTGATACTCTCTAGCTACCGTATTTGCACAGACTTGTCATGATAATCACGGTCGCTGTACTCTAATGAGATAGCTAGCCGTCGCCCTCTACGAGTGACAATAATCAACTTCATTGTGATAAATATGAACAAGGGTAAGACAACGAGCACCATTTCATGAGCAATGAGACATACTGACAGTTGAAGAGCACCTAGAAAGTGTCTGTCAATAATAAACACTTTCTCACTGAGCCCAGGCTTACTAAGAATTTGCACCAGGGTTTCGTCACTTTTATGGCACAGCCTTGATGTAAAATCCATGCTGGGATTTACCAAACCACACAAATCACGATTTGCATGACTTTGGGATTTTACCCCAAAAGTAATGCAACGCTGCCTTATTCTAGCTTGCATCGAGAAGGCATTACATGGGTGGAGCATGGGCATTCCCATGCATCCACCCATGTATTATGACGCAAACTCATATTTACCTAACTCAATTTTAGAATTGCGTCAGAATGGTGCACTTATCCGAGGCTGGCATAACAAGGAGAAAGGCCTTTATTACTCCTCATTACTTCTTCTTTTCATGTGTAGTCCATAATGCAGTACACATGCAAAAGAAATAAGCCTCGAAGAATATTTTGTTGTGCAGGTAGGTATTTTTTCCTGCACAGAAACTATTCTAACTACAACAGAGGCCCCTATGTGTCATGGCACAAGGCAGCCAGAAGTGTGCCAACACTATAAAAGAACAAAAATTCACCCTATCTTAGGCGACATGGCACATTTCTCCTCTCACAAGTTGATAAAATGCAGCACAGCAACTTCTTTTGCTGTGTTGCGTTGCATTAGAGTTTAGTAAATCTGCCCCCTAGTATCATTCACAGTGTGTATCAAATGGGGTGAGGGCTGCGCTTCATCCTCCAGACGAACAAGGGCTACAAAGTTTAGGTGAGCAATAGAGATGAGCATAGTGTGCCATAAGTGTTGTTTGCTGTGACTACATGTCTAAGTGTTTTTAAGGTGGCAGGGTAGGTTTACTTAAGAACTGATCTGATAGTAATACATACAATGCATGCATGTTTTGTTCTTTGGGGGTTCAGGCCATACTCAAGCTGATTGCAGTTAAGGAGGTTTTTTCATTTTACTAAGTGAAGGCAACATAGGAAAAAATAGACAGAAAGGGTCCACAGTCCTGATGAAAGTCCTAGGATGATTTTTGCACCAACTGATGGGCTGAAACATGGCAACGTTATGATAATAATGAGGAAGGTAGCCTAATAATACCTATTTCCTCTCTCTCTGGTTAGGTTTTATTCTTGCACAATGTAATACTTATATAAAATAATAATAAAGCTGATTGGGTGCCCTTCTAAATGCAATTTTATCACAAATGAGCAATCCTGAGGATACAGCATACCGCATGATGTGGGTGAAAAGTTGCATCCTTTCTAGAGTAATTTTCTAGTCTATCAATTAGGATATTTAAGGACTATTGTGTCATGTATAACAAAATCTACACACTACGATGACATGTATTCACTAATAATTGTGACCCTTGCGTCCACACACAGCCTATCGGGCCTGCTTTTTGTGAACCAGCTAGCCCAAATCAGGATCAATAACATGAACTTGGAGGAATTCAAACCCCAACTTTCACCCAGGTATGAAATGTTAGTTCAATGTGTAGAGCAGCTAATCACCTGTGAGAGTATCCAGGTGCCTAAGCAGGTATGTAGGCATCTGGTCCCCACAGTGTAATTCAAAGAGCCAGGTTGTCAGATTCTTGTGGAGCTCAACAGATGAAGAGGGTCTGACGTGTTGTGGGAGGTCACTCCATGCTTTGGGTGCAATGTAGGAGAACAATGGACCTCCTGATCTACTTTTGTTGATGTGTGGGTGCTTTGGAGTGAGAATGAGGCTTTGCGTTGATGCCTGGTAGGCTAATGAATGGGTATGCAGTTGTTAGGTATGCTTTGTAGGTGTGCATGAGGAGATTGAATGGGCTGTGTTGTGGATGGGTAGCCAATGGAGCTCTGACGTGAGATGAGATGTGGGTGAGGCTTGAAAGGCAAAGCATGAGTTTTGCAGCAGCGTTCTGTATGATTTGAAGTCTGTGTAGGAGTTGCTTGTCAACTTCAGCATAGAGTGCATTGCTATAGTTGAGTCTGCTTGTGATGAGTGCTTTTGTGATGGTTCGTCTGGTGTTTTGTGAAAGTCACTTGAATATCTTTAGGCCCGTATTTATACTCCGTTTGCGCCGAATTTGCGTCGTTTTTTTCGACGCAAATTCGGCGCAAAACGAACGCCATATTTATACTTTGGCGTTAGACGCGTCTAGCACCAAAGTATGGGCAAATAGCGTCATTTTTTTGCGTGAACGCCTTCCTTGCGTTAATGAGATGCAAGGAAGGCGTTCCCGTCTAAAAAAATGACGGCGACGCAAATGCGTCGTATTTATACTCCCGGGCAAAAATCACGCCCGGGAGGTGGCGGGTCAAAAAACCCTGCATTTGCGCCACTATTTAACGCCTGGGTCAGGGTAGGCGTTAAGGGGCCTGTGGGCTCAAAATGAGCCCACAGGTGCCCTCCCCTGCCCCCAGGGACCCCCCCTGCCACCCCTGCCCACCCCAGGAGGACACCCAAGGATGGAGGGACCCACCCCAGGGACATTCAGGTAAGTTCAGGTAAGTATAATTTTTTATATTTTTTAAATTTTTTTGGGTGGCATAGGGGGGCCTTATTTGTGCCCCCCTACATGCCACTATGCCCAATGACCATGCCCAGGGGACACAAGTCCCCTGGGCATGGCCATTGGGCAAGGGGGCATGACTCCTGTCTTTACTAAGACAGGAGTCATGAAATGGCGTCTGGGCGTCGTAAAAAAATGGCGCAAATCGGGTTGAGGCGATTCTTTTGCCTCAACCTGACTTGCCCCATTTTAAGACGCCCTAACGTCATTTTTTCCCAACGCCGGCGCTGCCTGGTCTACGTGGTTTTTTTCCACGCACACCAGGCAGCGCCGGTCTGCTTGCGCCGGCTAACGCCATTCCATAAATACGGCGCCCGCATGGCGCTTCAGAATGGCGTTAGACGGCGCTAAATTTTTTGACGCTAAACTGCGTTAGCGCAGTTTAGCGTCAAAAAGTATAAATATGGGCCTTAGTACCATATGTAGAATGTGGAAGCAGGCAGACCTCACTAAGTTGACTTGTGCCATTGTGTTCACTTTGTTGTCCAGTTCAAAATAACTCTAATTGATATGGATAATGACCTCACTCTCAAAGAACACAACACTAAGTAGAGGAAGACAGCCTTGTATCAGATCCCTCCACCAAAGAAACTGAAACTAATCCTCTTTGAAAGTGATTTCAGAACTGATGTTTAAACCCTTGTACCCTTGCATATGGATGGTGGCAATGCTATTTTTTCACAGCCTTCCAACCTTCACACTGGTCCCCCTGAAAGGCAGCCTACATGTTCCAGCATGCCTCATGAAACGTCTGAAGAAATATCAACATTTCATCCACCCTCATTGAAGTCAACTGGCACCCCTCACCAGCCTGCACCATCTTCAAACCCAGCCTACACCATGTATAAAGCATCACAACCAGCACTCTTGCATAGTTGGGTTGGCAAGCTCACCATCTCTGATGGCTCTCAGCACACCTGCAGCCAGGGCTCCGTCATACTTCAGGTAAAGAAGTGCAAACAAAGAAAAAACAAGGCAACAGGCCTTATCCATCGATGCTCATAGTATCTGGAACAACATCCCAATATCCATCAAGGCTACCCCAACCCTGCTACAATTTACTCAAGAAGGATCTGAATACACACCTTTTAAAGAACACTATATGATGATGCGGTAACACTCCACCTTTCCTCCTAAAAAACACCTACCCATCCAATCGCACATTGAATGTGATTTTGCCTTTGACACTGTACAGCACACCACTGCCTTTTTAGCACTATATAAATACCACATACATACATACATATAGGGTCACTAATTACTGGAACTTTTGGGGTATATATGAGACCACTAGGATTAATAGACTGGAAACAAGATTTTGAGGTCGAAAAAGCGTTTTTTGTTACTTCTTGACCTTCAATGGATGAAATGCTGAGCGGATTTGTGGCCATTCAAATTTGTCTTACACCTTGCAGCTTACTCCCAAAGCTGATCAGGAGGTGTATTACCACTTGGGGCTATTTAACCGACCATAACCAGATTATAACAGCCCAATGCAGACCAAGCACTGTTTTAAATACTTTATAAATATACAGAGATCTGAAGCACACCACTATACATACGAGCAGCAGAGTTTATCCCCAGGTTGGACTAAATGATGACCAATAACTGGCCCAGGCTCAATGCTTACATTGTGCCATGTCAAGGAGTGACAAACTAACTTTCCTCTGTGTTAATGTGCGTGTAGCTCTGTCCATGTGTACCTCTGTAAGTGTGCCAGTGAAACTTGCCCACAGACATTCATATTGGTAATATTCCTTAAAACTGTGTTCCCTCTTCGTCCTTCCTAAACACAAGTGGCTAATGACTCAACTAGTGGCAGTTTTGATGCTGTGTGAATTTATTGAGAGAGTCAATGCAGAGCACAAAGCGAAATCTCATTGACAGGTTGGCAGCACTGCCTTCTCCAATAGAAGCCAGACAGCCAGGCATACTGCCACTTGTCCTGTGCCTCTGACAGTGGAAGGCTCAGATTGGGTCTGGCATTGCACTGCACACACTACAGGTTTTATCCAGTTGTGGTGCAACCTCCAGTTCTGCCACACTTTTTTATAAACAAATGCAACAGTTTAGGCATGTATAAACTTAAATTATTGGTCACAAGTCAGTTCATGAAAGAATGGCGATGGGCCCTCAACATTAATGGCCTGATTTAAAGATTGACGAAAAATTGCTCCATCCCAAAGGTGGTAGGTATCCCACCTGCCTTATTATAAGTGTATTATATTCTATGTCACTTGTAATGAGACATATGGAACATCCGACACGTATGATATAGTAACCCATCCACCATCCTCTAAATCCGGCCTCAAGTTGCCTAAAAGCTCTGCTGTGATTAAGGGAAGGAAAAAAAAAAGCCCCAGTCTCTTAGTTACACTATGTCAATACCTCTATAAATGGGCAAGAGTGCTAGGTGGGTCAATTTCCCATTCAATTATTAATGGAGATACAGTAGTCATGGTAGGTTTTATGGTGGCATTAAGTCAGTTTCTTCATTTATTCTTTCTAAGCAGTCATCTAGAACATGGATCCTTAAGTTATGTAATCAGCTAAGTCAAATCCTCAGCATCTAGGGGAATATTTATCTATCTTTCATGTGCCGCAGAGCAGCAATCAACGTTTTTGGCAGAATTGCTCAATATTTACAAAGACAGGGAGCATTTTTGCTCTCTCCTTGCACTGGTACACTGTGTACACCGTAGCGCCATGATTTTGTGGAGGGAGGGACTCTTTCCTGCACAAAAACAGTCCTTTGAGGCATTTTCCTCTTTCTACATGTGCTGCAGAAAGCAGCACATGTGGAAAGTGAAAATAATAAGGAGAAATAAAGATATTTCTCTTTGTTACTCGTCACTGGGGAAGGCGTAGCATTTTGACACATTCCCAGATTTGCTAGCTTTAGTAAATTAGTGAATGCGCCCCATTCCATGGGTGGATGCAGAGAAATTACCATGTTCCACCCATGGAACGCCTCCCACGTTGGAATGCAACCTAAAGTAGCATAAGCAGCTAAGGTGCGTTAAATTTCCCAACAAAAAAACACGCGGTATGCTGCAAGTCGCCTCTTGTATGTGCTTATGGTGACTACTGAAGCCTTTGGGTGGCCCTTGTGGTGTGCAAGCAGACACAAGGCCAATGTATGGGCTTCAGTAATAAATCTAGGCCTTAGTCTTGCTCTCTCTAGCCTCTCCACTTGAGTCTAGTTCATCAGTCAAAGATTTAAAGTGGAGTAGTGGCACTGTTCGACAACAAGACAATTTGACGCTTAGCTAAATCTAGTGCCCCTGCTAAAAATGCAACATGAGCATAATTTAGGTCTCTTAACTATCTGCCAGACCAGAAGCAATTCAAGGTGCTCCATCACCATGTTCCAGAATTTGCTTTTCCACCACATCCCCATGAAAGGTCCCAAAAATCTATTTTCCCTGCTAGCAGGGTAAGTGAAATTGAAGGCCGGATATATTTTGTGTCTGTATGTTGGAGAATCTAGTCTATGGGCTCTTCAGGCATTCAGAATGAATAAGTCTAAAACTGCTGTTCCTGGAATTATTATTGGCCTGTTCACATTTCTGTGCCTTTCAGTGTCTATCAACACTTTCTATTTTGTTTTAGCTTGCAGCACAGTCATGGAAGAGCAGAGCCTGGTAGTGCGGTGTAGTGTAGTCATGTGAATCCTCTTGTGATCGTAGAATACAAATTCTTATTGATTTCATGGATTTCCAAATTCTAAGGGTGTTGTTAGAAAAATAGCTTCTTCTGTCGGGGGCCCGGGACGACTTGTCCTCGAACATGGACTACAAGCACAGTCCTCTCTTTGCTTGCCTAAGGATCAGTATGTGTAGTCCAGTCTTTGCTGCAGCCGCCCTTTGTTTGGTCCTGGGAACAGAAGGGAAGTCCTTCTTCAGTCATCTCTCCAGTTCAGAGGCAATCTTGAGTCTGGGTACCAGGAGTGCCACTTTTATGCCCATTTTGTGCCCTAAGGTATGTATCGGGAATACTAGCCAATGAGCTACCAGGTCTCCTCCCACCTAGTGACACATTCCTGTAAAGTGTGGCATCTTGTTAGCCCAGAATACATCATTCTGCCCACTCCCCAAATGGCAGAACCCTTCTTTTGGTGTATGGAGTCCCCTAGCCCATTCCAGTGGTATGGCTACCTGGTGTCTACTTTCCCATGGAAAAAAACATTTAGCAGCAGCTTCCCCCTCTCTGTTCCAATACTTAATTTGAGCCGGTGGATTAAGGGTCTCAGCACCAGTACTTAAATGTCAGCACCAGTGCTTCTGACAGAGTGCCACATGGTTGCACTGTCTGCCTAATTTAGGTCTGAGCACAACAAAAGCTGTTTATTCATTCAATATGAACAATGACTAATACTGGCCACTCAAGCCATTCTTATAGTTTTAGGGGCCTGGAATAGTATTGCCACACTTCTAAGAGTGTGATAGTAGCCGTGTTGGTACTATCATGGGCATTGCTGGCAGTGACAATGGATGGTGCAAGCTATGGTGTCCCCTTGACACGCGCACTGGCACCTATGTTTTTATAAATTAAGCACTGGTCTCTCCCTAATGCCAGACTCTCTGCAAAAACGATTTTGTAGTCCCTCTTGTGTATGACTGCCATTTGCCCTTCAAAGGCAGCTTCAGCTTTGAAGCTCGCCTTTTGGGCTCACACCCTGTTTGGCCTTCCTGCCAGGGAGAGGTCAGCATGTAACACTTTACTCGCCAATGGGACTACTAGCCTAAGTGAATATCTTTCGTAATTGACTGACTGATGCTCAGGTTGCACAGCAGTGAACCAATTACCGCAGATATCTTTCAAATAAAAAATGCCTCACCAGGCTTCCCCTAAAAGCAAAATTACCCCACTTGCTTCCCCTGTTCGGATACATGTGTAGATGGTAGGGTGGGTGTAAATCAGCAATTGCACTTCTAGGGCTCATGGTGGCATGCATCTTTGTGGCCGAGAGAAAACCAACACTGCCTTGCCCAACTCTGAGGGTCTAGCCCAAACTATCAACTAGAACACACATTAGGGTGTGTATCGCCGCAAACACCCCATTTCCCCATAGCTACATCCCTTCTGCTGTGGAAGGTGCCCCACATCGAAGTCTTTTCCAGTGACAATTGCGGACAAAAGCAGACAGTAACCAAGTTGGTAGTCACTTTCATAAGACCCTTTTGCCTTCTTTGGGTAAATGTAGAAACTTATTAGGTTGAATTCTGTCTGGATCAGAGACACTTTCTTAATGTCACAGATTCCTCTATCCAGACTTCTGTTTTTGCATGTCCAGCTGGCTGCATTTTCCGTTTTCCGTTACACTAGCTTAAACACGTATTCACCATTGATTTGTCTGGATCTAACTGTGTTGTGTCTGCTGCCTCATTTTGGATACTGCTTCGAACTGCAACTTTAATAATGGAAGACCTGTTTTGCTCTGTGGCAGTCTGGGCATAACTACATCTTTGAGCAGTTTAGCGCTGTCTTTCTCTCACTGTTGCTTATTCGCCTTACTGTTTTTGCTTGTTGAGGAAACAATTTTCTACATATGCATTGGTGGTTTTATCTGAGTGGAGGGGTGTCACCTTCACATAACTTTTGCTGATGGGTGTTTTACATTCAACTGGCTGCCTGTTCTCATTTTCCCAAAGCCAATGCTGGCGAGAGGTATTCTTTAGGTTGCCTTCCCACGTCACATATGTCAGCTTCATCATTCATTTACAATTTCTCCTTTCTGTAATGTCTTTGTATGTCCTGGTGAACTGACCTTTGCCCAAGCCCAATGTCCTTGTCACTGATCATCTTACAGAAGGTCAGTTTGCAGAAAGCTGCCTCACTGGATCCGAAACATGCTGATAGGTTATACATCAGTCTGCCAATTAAGGTGGACTTGGTACGTGTTTGACCTTTCTTTTTACTATATTTCAGTTCAAAATCTAAATCGTTTTTGGACTGTCTGGTTCTATCTATGTAAATCACAGACGTTTTCTTGACATCAAGGCCTTGTAAGTAACACATGTCTCTCATTCCACATATTCAGCCTGAGCAGTAACTGTCTTAGCATGATGAAACATAAGACAGTATGATCACGTGTATTGGGAAGATAATTTGTACGTTTATTAGTATAAAGAAACTTTAACCAACAAGCTTTTTTTAAGATTGATGACTTTATTTGATTATTTTTTATTTAAGATTTTTATGAAGCTCTACAAGTGGCATAAGAAACTTCAGATTGCTAGATAAATAGCTAAAGCAAAAAAAGCAAAGACAACCACTGCTCACTGTTTCCAAGCTATGTCTGGTGCGGCTAATGCACTCACTTGAAGAACGTCTGAGTTAAAGGTATGCTCTTTAGACAGTGCAATTGCATACAAACAGGTCCACAAATGTGCCACTAGATTCTACAGCAAAGGTCAGCTCCAAAAGTTGGTGTACAGTATTCCATCCATCAGGATGGTGGAGAACATTACGTCTGCCACCCTACGGATTACCGTCCACCAAATTTAGAGATCATCACTGGCCTGTGGTGATCCCTATACTTTGACAAGAACTGCTGTCATGGTGGTTTCAGTCAAGTTATAAAATGTTTGGTGGAAGGACGCTGCTGAATTTGATGGCCAACTACCAAACTTTTACAGACTTTGGGCCTCATTACGGTTTCAGCGGTCTGTTAAGCAGACCGACGAAGCCGCTGCAGTCAACAGACCGCCAGTACTGGCGGTCTGTTTACCGCCATATTAGGAGTCCTGTTTGGACTTCACCAGCACTGCCATGGCAACAAGACAACGCCCGCTGCATTACAATACATAATAGGGCGTGGCAGAGTTCTGTAGGCGGTGCTGTGCTGGCAGTGGAATATGCCAGGACCCATCCCCTCCCGGATGACCACCTCGCTGAAAAAGGTAAGTTGATCATCCGAAAGAAGGGGTTGGGGGTGTTGGGTGCATGTGTGTGTGTGTGTGCCTGAATGGGTGTGCATGTGTGTATGTATGTGTGTCTGCATGTATGCAGAGGGGAGGGAGAAGTGTCGGGGTGTGAATGTGTGTGTGTTTGTATGCAGAAGGGTGAGGGTATCTGTCAGAGTGTATGTATGTGTGCGAAGGGGGGTGTCTGAGTGCATGCTTGTGAGCGCACGAGTGGGAGTTTCTTGATGTATGCACGTGGCTGGGGGTGTGTGTATGCATGTATGTGCAGGGGAGGGAGTGTTGGAGTGTGAGTGAGTAGGTGTGTCTATTGGGATGCATGTGAGTGGGGGTGTCTGTGTGCAAGTGTACGAGTGAGTGGGGGTTGCAAGGAGATGTGAGAACGGGTGTGGGGGTGCATGAAGGTGTGGGCACATGGGTGCATGTGTGTGCTGGTGACACAAATGGGGATTTCTGTTGCCGGGTGCGTGACCGCCAGGGTCTTTTGTGGCAGGGTGACCGCTACAGAAAGCCTGGAAGTCTGCTGCCTTGTAATCTGGCCGGCAAGCAGAGGCCTTCTGCTGGTCCGTAGTAACTCACCGCCGGCTGTGTCGGTGCGATTGCACAGGCTAGCCAGGCAGCGGTGTGGCAGTTTGGCTTTGGCCAAACCCCACAGCTTGTAATGCAGCAGTCTTTATTGCTGGGCCCGCGGCGGTGCAACCACCACCTCCACCACGGCGGTCCACTGACTGCCAAAACCATAATGAGGCCCTTTGTTTTTGAAAAACAAACTTCCAAAGTGGAATTTGGTTATAGAAAAAATAATAATCACACAACACATCCAGGGAGTTTTTCATGAGTATGGAGTCATTAATTTTTTTTTCTGTCCCTCACCACCAAGTTTTACCTGGCAGTGACAGACAGAGAAAAAGAGCATTACAACATCCACCCCAAAATGGACAGGTTGTGTAATGCCATTCCTCTGACAACCTCTATTCTGTTGGGCCTTTGAAGGAAGTTTTCTGTGGATGGAGCTAACAGGGGCTCCATCAACAGAAAGCTGGCAGTCCTCCAAGCCCTAAATACGAGTGGGGTACTGTTGTTTTTGCGACCAGGATGATCCAATACAAATGCAACAGAGTAGCCCATCCACCAGACTCTAATTTAAACCCCATAGATTCTGGCACGACCCAGTGCTTGGGGGCTACTCAACTAGAAGTATGCAATCTGAGGTCCCCATTGAGTGTGATTGTTGTACCCATCCATCGTTGTGGTGTCTAAGTGAACATGTTTTACTCCTGTGTTAAAATAAACTGTTTTATATATTTCCTATCATCTGGGACACTACTGTGATCGGCTGCTTGCAAATATTTTGTTGATTGAATTGTACATGTACATGTGTGTGGTCCAATATTGATCCAGTATCAACTGTCAGGGTGTATGTTGTCACTGTAACTTCCAGGTCTCCTCATGAGTTAGTGGCAGCTAATCTTGTTTCTATTGGGTATTGTTTGTAGCAAAATTTGAGAGAAGCCATTGAGGACATAGTCACCTACACATGGATGGTCCCACCCTGTCACTGAAAATGTGTATTGAGACTTTCAACTGGGCAACCTTGGTGTGCTGAGTGAGAGAATGTCTCAGGTGTCTGGATCCGGCATGTGTCATTGCAACATTTGTACTCCAGTTGGCCTTTGTGGATGGTAATGTATCAGGAAACATCATAGCCTCTGTGCAGAAGTAAATGGCTGGTATTCAACACACACGACTCATCTTTATCATTTGAACAATGTTACTCAGCGTTTGAACAGTCAGGGTCCTCATATGTGTTGACTTTTCATGGACATGATCTGAGGTTGCTGGTTTTGATGGAGGCCATTTACACCATCATACACTATGGTCCTGGTCCACTGTCACACTTTGTAGTTTAGGCATTAATGAGGGTCAGACAACGGAAGGGCCAAGATTTGGCTATTCAAGGGCACTGTCACAAATCGGATGCAAATAACAGTCAGATGATGCAATACTATGTATTTGAGTATACATTGATGAGGCTAATGACAAATTAGTGTCTGAGGTACAAGAGGTTTTGGACAGCACGTGTGGTCCATAGGTGGACCCCAGGTATCTGTAGAGTGACCCACGGACAGGTGCCAGTCAGGCTGACAGGATACTGGGTCAATCAGGAGCAAGTTCTTTCAGTAATTACATGATCAAGTGTTCTGACTAGGACTGGTCAGAGGGAGCAGTAGACAGTTGAGATGTCACACTGTGTATGTCCTGTGTTGTTTTGAAGGTGACACATGAACCCTGATTAAGTTTTCTACGGCAACATTAGTGTCAAAGCTTAATGATGTCATAGCTGAAATTCAAACCTGTATGCAGTAGGAGGCATCAGCAGGGACGGGGCATGTACATTTGGGTGGTGTGCATGGAGGGGATCACTGGTGTGGCCTCCATCAGTGGCTCACTAGTCCTGTCAGATGGGATTTGCTGATAAATAGCCTACAGTACCTTTCACAGAAGAATCAATCTAAGGGTGATACCAAGCCTTATAAACTCTAAGCCAGTGTATTATATGAGCTGAGTTCCATGCAGTGAGATGGTACTATGACAATGGTAGGCATAGGAAAGGGTGTGGCACACTGGATGACTCTTGTGAGTGTGTGTGTGTAGATGAGGGAATCTCAGTGTACACAAATCGGCATTCCAGGGACCTCTTCAGACAGGTGGGGTGTGAGCAGCTGCAAGTGTGTGTAATGTATTTAGAAAAGGGCTGACATGTAGATGGGATGTGATGTGCTGGATGCTTGTCATAGGTGTAGCACTTGTGCTGTGTATGTTCTGCTTATGTGTAACTCTAGTGACAGATAGTGATTGCAATGATAGTAAGTAGTTGGAATTACTGTTGGCAAGAGTCTAGTACTACATTCCTGTTCCTGAAGCATTAGCATGTGAACTGCCTGATGTATGAGGCCTGTTTTCCCCTAGTTGAGTGATGGTGTTTTAGTTGTGTGCCATCTGCTGCGAGGATCCATGTTTACTACATGTATGTGAGTCATATGTGTGGTCCTCAGCTATTGCCCTTCAAAGGTGAACTGTACAGGATGTCTGTCATTTACATTGTGTGTGTATTTGACCATTGTATGGTGGCCATTACATTTGTGGTGTATTTTTTTGTGTTATGATTGTTATATCATTTTTGCTCAATCAGACGACATTCTTCTTCAGATATTTCAAGCTAAAGGTGGGCAGAAATGAATAGGCCAAACCATGATGTGGTGTTTGTTATCAGTGTTTATTTACAATAGTGCATTAAGTGGTGATGGTGATAATTATGAAAAAAATATATTCACAATGTGTTGGCGCCTACGCACTCCAGCAGCCGTGTTTGGTTGTTCCCCCTCCTGTTGCAGGCCAGCATCCTCCTCTTCTTCGTCTTCAGGCATGTATGGGTCTGGTTCGAGGAGGGGAATGTTCCTTTTTACACAAATGTTGTGCAATATTGCACATGTGAATATGATCCTGCAGACCATCTCAGGGGAATATAGTAGGCTACCGCCAGTGATGTCAAGGCAGCGGAACCTTGACTTGAGGATCCCAAAGGTCCGCTCAACAATGCTGCGTGTCCTCTTATGGGCGTCGTTGTATGCCCGCTATGCAGTAGTACTCGGGATCCCAAATGGTGTCATTAGCCATGGCTGGATGCCATACCCCTGATCAGCTGAAAGAAAAACACAGAATGGGATCATGTAGATGTAGCTGGCACTATTGAAAAGACCTTTAATGGCAGTAGTTGTCTTGTGTTGTGTGTGACTCTTTTGTGTACTAATATGACATCCTATACTTGTAGGCTATACCATCTGCATTGTGTTGTTTCCTTGGCTGAGCAAGTGTTTGTCTGCTAACCATTTGTCAGCAGTATGTTTTGGGATTTTCAGTACAGTGTGCCCTCCCTAGCATTGTGACTTGTGATACAGGTGTCCGTGTGTCTTCACTGAGGGTGAGATCATAGTTCCATGCACATTTAAATTTGGAAGTGTTGTTAACACGTTCATATCAAAGTACCCTGTACATCCCATACCTTGAAACTTATGCAATGTATTAATGTAAAGGTCATTGTGACACTTAAAATTTGCAAGGTGACATTTTGGCAACCACACTCATTAATGTCTTCACATTAGGCTGTACAGTAAATTCCAATGTGTGACAGGTTCAATGGTGAGTTAAGAAACATGGCTAGTGATGTCAGGACCTCAGTGTGTTCCTGTCTAGGTGTTTCTGTTGTGGTGTATGTGTTGGGTGTCCTAGAGGGTTGCTGGGCAGTGTGTATATAAGTAGGTTTCTGTACTTACCAACAAGTAGTCCATTGCCATACCATCCATCCTGGAAGTGTTGGTTGATGGTGCTGTGACGGAAGATGAATGACTCATGGACACTCCCAGGATATTTTGCCACGATGTTGGTGATCAATCCCTGGTGATCGACTATGGCCTGCACGTTGATTGAATGTGTGTGCTTCCTGTTGCGGTAGAGGTGTTCTGTTGCAGCAGGTGGCACAAGGCGTACGTGTGTGCAGACGATTGCACCAAGGACGTGTGGGAAGCCACTGATTGCGTAGAACCCCTGTTTAGTTTGCTGCTGCTTCTGCAGTGTGTTAGGGAAGCAGATGTGGAGGGGTGTCAGGCGAATGATGGCATCCAGTACTTTTGGCAGAAATGCGGAGAATGATGGTTGTGATATTCGCCAACCAGGGCACCAGTTGTTTGAAATGAGCCACTTGCCAGCAGGTGCGTCATTTTTTTGCTCCACCTCCCGGCCGAGAGTCATTTTTGCCCGGAAGCATAAATACAACGCACGGCCATTTGCGGCGTTTTTGGGACGGGAACGCCTACCCTGCATATCATTAACGCAGGGCGGGTTGCCTCATCCAAGAAATGACGCACAAGGCGGAATTTTGTCGTCCGCGGGCTCGGGCGTCAGAGTTTAAATATGGGGCAATGTTTGCACTGATTGTGCGTCCAATTTTTGGACGCACAATCGGCGCAAACGGAGTATAAATCTGCCCCTTAGTGTCATTTTTTTGTACTCTAATTCAGTGCAAAACTAACTCCATATTTATACTTTGGTGCTAAACCCCTCTAGCGCCAAATTTATGCAGTTAAAGTCATTTTTTGAAAGTGGAGACCTACCTTGCCTTAATGAGATGCAAGGTAGGCGTTCCCGTGCAAAAAAAGACTCTGGGGGGCATATTTATACTCTGTTTGCGCCGGAATTGCGTCGTTTTTTTTTACGCAATTCTGACGCAAAACTAACTCCATATTTATACTTTGGCGTTAGACGCGTCTAGCGCCAAAGTCCATGGAGTTTGCGTCATTTTTTAGCGTGGACACCTACTTTGCGTTAATGATATGCAAGGTAGGCGTTCCCATCTAAAAAATTGACTCCGAGGCATGTGCACCATATTTACACTCCCGGGCAAAATTCACACCCGGGAGTGGGCGGGTCAAAAAAAATGACGTACGGCCGCTTTTGTGCCGTTTTTTAGCGCCTGGTCAGGGCAGGCGTTAAGGGACCTGTGGGCTCGGAAGGAGCCCAGAGGTGCCCTCCCAAGCCCCCAGGGACACCCCCTGCCACCCTTGCCCACCCCAGGAGTACACCCAAGGCTGGAGGGACCCATCCCAGGGACATTGAGGTAAGTTCAGGTAAGTTTTTTTTATTTATTTTTTGTGGCATAGGGGGGCCTGATTTGTGCCCCCCTACATGCCACTATGCCCAATGACCATGCCCAGGGGACAGAAGTCCCCTGGGCATGGCCATTGGGCAAGGGGGCATGACTCCAGTCTTTGCTAAGACAGGAGTCATTTCAATGGGGGTTGGGAGTCGAAACAAATGGCGCAAATCGGGTTGAGGCGAAAAATTTGCCTCAGCCTGACTTGCCCCATTTGTTGGCGCCCAAGCTCCATATCCCCCTACGCCGGCGCTGCCTGGTGTACGTGTTTTTTTTTCACGCACACCAGGCAGCGCCGGCGGCTAACGCCGGCTAACGTCATTGAATAAATACGGCGCCCGCATGGCGCTTCAGAATGGTGTTATCCGGCGCTAATTATTTTGACGCAAAACTGCGTTAGTGCAGTTTTGCGTCAAAAAGTATAAATATGGCCCTGGGTACGACGAATGGGTAGAAGGATGGGTAGGTGAGGGGATGGGTGTGTGAAAGGATAATGTGTTAAAGAATGGGTGAAAGGTTGGGTGGATGAGTGGATGGGTGGCTGGGTGGAAGAGTGAGTGAAAGGTTGTGTAAATGGGTGGATGAAAGGTTGATAGTAAATGGAAATCTGAGATGGATGGGATGGCAAACTAAGTGGAAATCTGAGAAGAGTGATGGGTGGGTGAAAGGATGGCAGTGTAACTAGAAATCTGAGTGGATGAATGGATGAAGGATGGAGGAATGGATAGACAACAGGAGCATTGATGGCTGAAAGGTGTTAGTGATTGATGGGTAAGTCAAATGATGGATGTATGGGTGGATGAGTGGATGCATGCATGGATGGAATGGCGGATGGACGGAATGGTGAAAGACTGAATGATGGATGAAAGAATGAACGGAGGACAGAATGGTTGATTTCAGCAGTTAGATGAAGGGTGTAATGATGATGGATATATGCCTAGCTAGGAACGACAAAGGAGCTCTTCTAGGGAGTTGGGGCTTACTTGCATCACATGCTTGGTGCTATCAGAGCTTTGGTTGTGGGCTATTTTAATTTTCTGGCTACTCCCTTGTTTCCATGCCCATATTTGCATGCATCTGTGTACACAGAGATCATACATATATGCTGCGACTGATACTGCCGCACACCTGCAGACACACACATACAAAGATAGCCCACAGGAGAAAATATCTGTCCCTGCAAGATTGACATGGGGTGCACACAGGCAAAACTGCATAGCAGCAAAGTGGCCTCACGTCAAGCGCGTGGAGTTTTTGCGAAACTCAATTTATATGCTACAATTATTAATCCTGCACCTATAAATAAATAAAAAATCAAAGCTGCATGCTGTACAATGCAATGTTCTGCTGCTTAAAAAAATAAAACCAGCACATTGGGGTCATAAGTTGTAGAGAGTCACTGAAGAATTATTGTAGTGTGATGAGTACATGGAGTGTAAAGAGTTTAAATGCAAGAGGGAAACAGCTTGAATGCGCTGAGACGTGTGACCTTACAGGGCACTCGCATGGCCTACAAAGATGAAAGACCTACATATTGGGTATTAAGGGGGGAGCACCCATCAAATGGTGCCCCTATTCGGTTATTATAGCTATGAATCAGCAGATAGAAATTGTGGCTTCTACTGCAGACCCACGAGGGAGCCGGGTCGAAACTACACTAACACCAGGAACTCAATATTTGTATTCTACGTGCACTGTATGGATCTAATGAAGATAACTCACCCATTACCCAGGAGCTAATATGCGGAATACCAAATAGCACAGCTCCTAAAATTGTTTCACTGCTTTCAAGGGCTTTAATATATTTTGCTATATTGATATCTTGGAATAGTTTGTGTTGTAAAGTGATTATAAAAAGCAGTTAACGCTTTTTCTGTTCTTATAGTGACCTACATTATGAACACAATTGTGAATCTTAATAACCGCAAAAGGAAATCTGAATCAAAACTGTTAGGTGTAGATTGCTTTTTCAGATGTTATACAGTATATGTTTTCAGTTAACGTGCTCATAATTTCACGGATGCTCATTTTCCTGCAATTAAATGAGTTATGTCATTTTATTACATATTACTGAAAAAATACAATAATGCAACACACAACGTTCAGTTTTTTTACTCAACTAGGCTAACTACATTTTAGCTACACTACGTTTACATTGGGTTCCATGCATTGTACTTCTTAGAATGGGACATCATGGTTACTAATTCAATTACATTAATAAGCCAGCATACTTCTACAGCAAATGTCTGTCTAACTGCACTTACAATGAAAAGAGCAGATGCCACATGGTGAAAGAACTACATTTTTTTCCAGGCACACTTTCTCTGCAAACATCTACTTTTCAACCATTCACAAAGGTTTTCAATTCACCTGCCGCACCAGATGATGGTTTATTAAATCAAATACAGGAAAACTATGACAAATCCCAGAAGCAAATTTGCTGAAGCATCTTTTTAACATTCTGGGTTAGAGGATCCCAGGGCAGACTGAGCATACTGGATCCCATTTGCAACAAATGGGGATCTTTCAGTACTAGTCTACTGGTGACCCCATGCTATGGCCTGCTTCCAGTGAGAATCAAGTTAGCACTTGACTCTCAGGATACCCCAGGCAGAGAAGTCTAGGGCTTCACCCAGGGGAGGGGCTGTGGACCAAAGACTCAGAACTCAAGAACACAATAAACGATGCTTAATTAAGCACTTCCAGGAGGTGCTTTTTCTTATGAAAAGGAAAAGTATCTTATTAGACACACTCCTAAATACTATGCACAATTTACAAAATATTTACAGATTGGCAGGTGGAAATGCCTGTGATGACACCCCCTAAAAAGCTTAACAACCCACAGTTGGAACACACTAAAGAAAGGTCCCATAGGCCAGGTACCTCCCCTAAATGTACTCTGGGCCCATGTGCTGGAGTCATCCTTAGCAGTTTGTGCACCAGAAAACCCAAATTCCTAAAAACACAATAACACCCCTATGTGCCCAACACAATACAAGGAGTGTTTTACCAACATGTTAGGTCTACTGGCTTTGTCGAAGTGTCACCGTAATAAAAAAGGCAGAATTTTATAATCAAACACAAAGCGACTCAGGCCCATCTTTATACACTGTTTGCGCCAGATTTGCGTCATTTTTTTAACGCAAATTAAGCGCAAACTTAACTTCCTAGTAATACTTTGGCGCCAGAGCCGTCTAGCGCCAAAGTTATGGAGTTTGAGTAATTTTTTGTACGTGAAAACCGACCTTGCACTAATGAAATGTAAGGTAGGCTTTCCCATGCAAATAATTACTCTAAGGCATGTGCACCTTATTTATCCTCCGGAGTCAAAATGACGCACAGGAGGAGGCGGGCCTTAAAACATGGCACCTAGCCGGATTTGCGCAGTTTTTTAACGCCTAGGTCAGGGCAGGTGTTAAGGGACCTGTGGGCTCATTTCCATGGTGGAAGAACATGGAAGCAGTAAACAGGTGCCCTTCCAAGGGACACCGCCTGCCACCCTCGCCCACCCCTGGAGAACACCCATGGATGGGGGACCCATCCATGGTGAGTGCAGGTAAGTGCAGGTAAGTATAAATATATATATATTTATATATATATATATATATAAATATATATTTTTATATATATATATTTTTTTTTTTTAAGTGGCATAGGGGGGCCTGCCTTGGGCTCCTTTACATGCCACTGTGCCCAATGGCCATGCCCAGGGGACAGACGTCCCCTGGGCATGGCCATTGGGCAGAGGGGCATGACTCCTGCCTTTGCTAAGACAGGAGTCATTTCCATGGGAGTTGTGCACCCAAAAATGGTGCAAGTCAGGTTAGAGCCAATATTTTTGACTCTAACCTGTCTTGCACCATTCTTTGGCACACAATCCCCAGTCGTCCTTTCGCCTCAGCTTCCTGGTTACCATCATTTATTTTGACGCTAACCAGGCCGCAGCACAGGCAAACGTCATTCCATGAATAATGAGCCCAGCAGGTGCGTTGGAATGGCGTTAGCCGGAGGTAAACTTTTTGACGCAAATCTGCCCAAGCGCTGATTTGCTTCAAAAAGTATGAATATGGGCCTCTATATTTCAAGGCTCTCAAGATAATGACACATTTCGTTGATTTAAGGGAAGGTTTGCATTGATTTATTGTCAAAATGCATTTGTTAATACATTTTTAATATTCATACAGTTCTGTATCATTGTTTGTTTCAACTTTACTCAGGGTGCAAAACTACTCCAAAAGATAATATAAAAGTCCATGCACCCCAGAACCTTCGGACAAAAGTTCCAAATTCAAGCGTACTAACTGTGGGAGTTGAAACATTCCCAGGGTCACTCTTTAGCCACAAATTTAGGGTGGGGATTCAAAATTTTATCGGGGGCTTTGTTGGGGTCTACTACTTTCTGGGCAATGCTCAATCGCTGTTGAAAACATTTGGTGGTGCCCTTACCATCCAGGTCACCTCCGGGCAAAGTATGCACATTTTTTGGTTACTTTCCCAGGGCCTTCTGTGCATGCTTTTAGCATGCTGTAGTTTCTTAACTGCTATAGTGGGTAAACTTTCTCTGTTCTTTATTTTTAAATCTGCTCTCCAGCACAGCCACCTCGGTTTCCCTATCCTCCTTTCGGGGGCCAGCAATGCCAGGTGCTGGGGTTCTGTGATGATGTATTATGGCCCTTGTGGTCATGGACGACTCCACACCTGCCCAGCACTTCATTCTCAGTTCTGGCAGGGAACTAGCTTCCTCTGCTATACCCACCTGACGCTCTACACTGCAGCACTGCAAGACCAGGCACAGGTGCAGGGGAGGAGGGATAGTGTCTGATCTGGTGCCTGGACCCTCCCCCCAACAGGTAATGCAAGGCAGGTCCAGGGCTTATACAGGAAGTTATTATCCTTGGTGTCTGCCCCACCAAAGATAGAGGTTATTTTCCACTACAGGTCTGAGGGCTGTAAGGGTGAAAGTCACTCTGGGCACTGGCCCACCCTTTGGGCAGATTAACATGTGAGTCACAATATGCTCAATTGGGCACCACTGGGACATTGACCGTCTAAACTCACCAGGCAGCTCACAAATGTGCAAGACCAACAAATGCAGATGTCCCAGGCCCTGCTGAGCCGATTGCTATGGGGTTTTCTATTCTTGACTCCTGGTGGATTGTTCTAGCCTTCAGGAATGTGCATAGATGTCTCTCTTGCCTCTTTAATTGTCCTTGTCACTTGGAGCTTACTTAAGGTGCTCTACGTTTCACATGGTAGAACTCAGGGACCCAGTCTCCTACTCCTTCAGCTCCTCAGTAGCCTCCTTTACCTGGGTTCTCTCGGCAGCACCACATCACAGCTCTCAAAGCAGGGTCTCCTGGCGTGTTGAACATGTGGGCACCTGTCTGTCTTACAACAGTCTGGGCTGCCCTTTCCTAGAACATCCCCAGTGAGACTTGGACTGCAGAACGTCCAGGGGACCCTATTCCCCAGGATCCCCAGCAAGTTCATCCTGCACTGGTCCAAAGAGGCAGAGTGGAGGACAGTACGTCTGGCTCAGGAAACAAGAACCCAACTGTGCCCAAAAAAAAATCGAGTCCAGAGTATCCCTCCACTCCAGAAAGGGGTTGAGGCACATGGTGTTCATCATTCTTTTGCATTTCCTCTTTTTCACAGTATTTCTCCTGCATGCACGGGTTTATAAATGGGGGTAGATCATTATAGAATGTGGGCATCTCTTCCCAGTACACAGATGACACATCATTTCTCCATCCCTGACAAACACTTTTAAGGGGGAGCCCATGGCTGGCCCAACGCCCATTGCACAGCATGATGAGATTCGTAGTGATGGCAGAACCAACTCTTGGTATGAACAGCTCTATAATGGATCTTAGCCCAGCCCCTAACTGCCACAGCCAACTTATTCCTTCCTTTTGAGACTTCCAAATGGAGCCTCTGGTGTGACTGGTGCCAGAGGTCTGCTGGTTTCCCTTTGTCCCTGTAACACAGGCACGTCAAGGCAAGGCCTTTTGGTGGCATGGCAGTTTAGCAGCCTTTACAGATATCACCCCACCCTTTTCATCTACCATGAGGAAGATTAATCTCCTCCAGATCCAAGTTCTAAGAAAGCAGGGAATACACGTCACAACAAATAAGAAGATCCAGAAGATAGTTCACATGCATTTTCAGATAGCAAGACATGTGGCAGCAACGTGAATGGCTATCCGAACATATCATGAAACTGGCATTGACAAATAACGGGTATGCCCTATGTGCATGCTTGGAGAGGCTTGTGTCGTATTCAAAAGAGCCCATTATCAGTAGCTCCAGCGCAAATGTAGCTGCGTATGATTGGGCATTCACTGTTGCACCTTGAACCCTCTCCCACCTGCAGACTTTCTCCTAGAGTGTCAGTCATCTGTAGCACACCAAACACGATACATAGGCCACACAGTATATCTCAAAGGAGCTGATAGGGGCATCCCTGTGCTAGAGAGCACTCAAGTTAAAACAAAATGACTGCTGCTTCAGTGCACCATGCTTTAGTGAATGGGACTCAACAGGGATAGTGTGTACTCTAGATGGGCAATTCTGTGTTGAATCTGAGAGGTAGTAACTAAAAAATATATTTAATAGGTTTACAAAAATGCGTTTCTAAATTAGGAACTTGAAGATGCATACACTAAAGTACTACCGTGGGTCACACATATTCTAACCAACAGCACTGTACTGTAAGACCCCGTTGCCACAGGGCAAACAGGTGCTACTGAGCTTCAGCTGTTGGAGAGGGGACTACCTCTGGTGCCCTGGGGTCACTCCTACTATTCTGCAAACTTGGCCAAGTACAAATTCTTTAGCACTTGACCCTCAGTTGTAGTGATGGAGTCATAGGCTTCTCTTGGAGATAGTGTGTGGATGCAACAAGCTCAAAACTCAACAATCACCCTAGAGCATAAAAACTGATTGTCCAACCAGGTGCATGTCTTTTGTAAATAGAAAGTACCTTAATACATTTAATACTAAATGCTACACACTACAAATTGCAGGTACTGTTTCAATGACACAGGGCCACTGTTTCCTGATGTAAGGTGTACTTCCTGCCTCCACTTCCCCGTTACTTAAGAAAAGGTGAAATTTGGCATACAGTAGGCATATGTGCTGTGCTACCACACACTCCACTCCCAAGTCATTTAGAGTTTTGCGCTCAGTCTCGCAGTTTGTGTCCGAAAAGTTCGTTTGCACAAGCAAGTCCTACTTAGTACTCCATAAGCAATGTTTGGGTCTTACTATGCATCAACTACTCACCTCTTCTCCTGGGGAAGGGAGATGCAGTGGCTGCAAGTGTACAATTGCAGCAGTGCTCCAGTTTTTACCTGGATCATAGCTGGAGCCATAATATGGGTCTGGCAGTCAGCAGACTCTGGTATCACGGACATATCTGATGATCATAGGCTCTCTTCTGGGCTCCGGTGTGAGCCAGGCATGAGTGAAAGCCTATGGATACTACTAGCAGTCCTTTTCATTGCACCATGCTCTATTATACACGGTTGGCTGGTCCACCTCAGGTACAATATTTGCTCATCTGTGGCACGGTCTGTTTTGAGCAAAATTGAAGACAGTGCCTCAGATCCAGCCAGACTTCAGGGTTACAGCAGCATCCTCTGCTTCGGACACAATTCAGGACAGTGCCACAGCTTCAGGCTATGGATGTAGGATAGATGATACTCTGATCTGAGAGCATGCCTGTCACTCTCTCTTTACCCTCCCTGGCTGGGCGGACCCACACTCTAGGTTCAGCTGCTTTGTTTGCCCTTGTATTCAGCATTTACTGCAGGGTTGCCACACCTCTTCCCCTTCTATTAAGGTAAGTCAGCTCAAGGAGCGTCAGGCAGGGACTCAGCTTTTCTTTCCAGGTCATGCTCCAAGTGATGTCCCAACAAATCTGGGATACTGGCTGCCTGGCAGGCACCAGGTTTGGTTGCACAACAATCCCCTATGTATTCTACACACAGTCCCTTTTTGGTCTATGAGAACTTGAAACTGGAAAACAAGTGGGTCAACAACTTCTACTTGTATACAGGTCCTGCAGACAGAGTGTTGGACTTTTTTGCCTATGCAGGGTCATCCCCAATCTTTTTGCCTCCTGAGTCCTATTTTTTCTGACCTGTTACTGTTGGCTTTTTAAACTCTGAGCACTTTACCACTGCTAACCAGTGCTAAAGTGCATATGCTCTCTGTGTAAATTGTATGGTTGATTGGTTTATCCATGATTGGCATATTTGATTTACTAGTAAGTCCCTAGTAAAGTGCACTAGAGGTGCCAGGGCCAGCAAATCAAACGCTATTAGTGGGCCTGCAGCACTGGTTGTGCCACCCACATAAGTAGCTCTGTAATCATGTCTCAGACCTGCCACTGCAGTGTCTGTGTGTGCAGTTTCTAACTGCAAATTCAACTTGGCAAGTGTAGCCACTTGTCAGGCCTAAACCTTCCCTTTTTTACATGTAAGACACCCCTAAGGTAGGCCCTAGGTAGCCCCAAGGGCAGGGTGCAGTGTATGGTTAAGGTAGGACATATAGGGGGTCATTCTGACCCCGGCGGTCCTTGACCGCCGGGGCCAGGGTCGGCGGGAGCACCGCCAACAGGCTGGCGGTGCCCCGCAGGGCATTCTGACCGCGGCGGTTTGGCCGCGGTCAGAAGAGGAAAACCGGCGGTCTCCCTCCGGTTTTCCGCTGCCCAGATGAATCCTCCATGGCGGCGCAGCTTGCTGCGCCGCCATGGGGATTCAGACTCCCCATACCGCCATCCTGTTCCTGGCGGTTCGCCTGCCAGGAACAGGATGGCGGTATGGGGTGTCGTGGGGCCCCTGGGGGCCCCTGCAGTGCCCATGCCAATGGCATGGGCACTGCAGGGGCCCCCGTAAGAGGGCCCCACAAAGAATTTCAGTGTCTGCTTTGCAGACACTGAAATTCGCGACGGGTGCAACTGCACCCGTCGCACCTTCCCACTCCGCCGGCTCCATTCAGAGCCGGCTTCCTCGTGGGAAGGGTGTTTCCCACTGGGCTGGCGGGCGGCCTTTTGGCGGTCGCCCGCCAGCCCAGTGGGAAAGCCAGAATAACCGCAGCAGTCTTCTGACCACGGTGCGGTATTCTGGAGGGGGGAACTCTGGCGGGCGGCCTCCGCCACCCGCCAGGGTTAGAATCACCCCCATAGTAATGTGTTTTATATGTCCTGACAGTGAAATATTGCTAAATTTGTTTTTCACTGTTGCAAGGCCTGTCCCTCTCATAGGTTAACGTGGGGGCTACCTTTAAATCTGATTAAAGTGTAGATTCCCTTTGGGAGCGGATGGACATGTGGAGATAGGGTCTCTGAGCTCACAATTTAAAAATACATATTTTAGTAAAGTTGATTTTAAGATTGTGTGTTTCAAAATGCCACTTTTAGAAAGTGAGCATTTTCTTGCTTATACCATTTCTGTGACTCTGCCTGTTTGTGGATTCCCTGCCTGGGTCAGTTTGACAGTTGAGCTGGTTGCACCTTACACTAGACAGTGACACAAAGGGAGCTAGGGTGTAGTCTACATTTCCGTATCAGCCATCTGTGCTAGGAGGGAGGGGAGGAGTGGTCACTTACCCCTGAAAGGGCTGTGCCTGTCCTCAAACAATGCAGTCTCCAATACCCTAGTGAGTGTCTGGGGCCTGGCCTGGGCAAGGCAGGATTTCACATTCAAAAGAGACTTTACTTTGAAGTAGGCCTATTTCAAAGGAGAAATTGGGTATAAGAAGGGCACCCAAAACGACGAAGGAATTATGGTCCAGTGTACGATCTCCCAAAGCCTGAACCTATAAATAGAATTCGTACACTGTTCCAATAGATCTACATGCAGGGAAAGGAAGTGTCAGTATTATCAGTAGAGCCCTCAAGCATCGACTAGGACTCTAAGCATCATCATTGGGCAGTCTCCTCATCAGACCGGCACTGCAATGTCTGGCGGACCACCCCACGTACGGTGGTGGTTCTCAACCGGAGATGGTATAGCAGATCTAATAAGGTCTGCAGTAAGTACTGACAACTAAGAAAAAAAGGAGAGTGAAAAATAGATTAAAATTGGCTCTGAGCCTCCGGCATCATGATTTAATCACTCAAAATAAGGATCAGGCCAAGATTAAAAAAGAAATAAAGGAGTTTGTGCGGGGAATAATGTCCCACTGTACTCCAAAGGAAGGAAAGAAGGTGGTGTACCTAGTCCTAACACGGTGTGGAGTGACCCTCCTGGAGGGTTCCAAGAGGGAACACCAGGAGCGGAGCCTAGCCTGTACCATAGGGCCATCTGTTGAGGGAGACCCCACAGTTCTGGTGCCTGGCAGTACCACTCCTAGTGAGGGGGTGCAGAAGTCTAGACAGAGGGTTGAGAGGGGGTTGTGGACCCCAGTGGAGAACCTGGAGGGTCAGGGGTCAGCTCTGAGAGCAGAGCCCCCCAGGAATGACCTTGGTGAGACCATTTCTGGGTTGGGGGAATCCAGACTCTGCCAGATAGGCAGTGGTCAGGAGACCTGTGCCAGCCAGACTCTTGTCTGGCCCTCGGGGTGGTGTGTCCCCTGAGGGGGGTAAGTGTGCCCCCCTGGAAGTCCTGGTGTGCCAGGCAATGGTTTAACCGCAGGGTGGTGACTCTGGGTTGAATGTTCAAGTTCAGGGGGTACACTCTGACCTGATAGGGGGTAGGTGTGCTCCCAAGAAAGTCCTGGTGCACCAGGCAGTGGTTCAACCGCAGGGTGGTGACTCTGGGTTGGATGACCAGGTTCAGAGGGTAAACCCTGACCTGGTGGGGGGTAGGTATGCCCCCCAGGAAGTCCTGGGTTGCCAGGCGGTGGTCCAGTCAGTGGGTACAGACCCTGGACTGGAGGATCAGGTGCAGGGGGTAAACCCTGACCTGAAGGGGAGGCGGTTTGCCCAATCACCCCCCCTGGTGTGATTTCAAGGGGTACTCTCCCTGAGGGGGTTGCAGAACTCTGAGAGTAGGGTAGGGGAGAGAGAGACTCACCCCTGACCCCAGTGCAATCTAAGGGTACACACCCTGGATTGGAAGGCCAGGTTCAGGGTGTCCTCCCTGACCTGGAGGAAGGGGCTACTGCTAACAGTGCCCCTACCATGTTGGCCTCTGGGGGGAACACACCTAGTTGCAAGGTGCAGGACCCCAGAAGGGAGGGCAGGGGGAGGGAAGCCTCACCCCTGGCCCTAGTCCATCCTGAAGGTACAGACCCCAGGTTGGAAGACCAGTTGCAGGTTAACATCCCTGCACTGGTGGAAGAATTGTGCAGGACTGCTTCTACAAGCACCCTAACAATCTTGAACTCTGGGGGTGTGCTCCTGCAGGGAGGGTACAGAGCCCCAGAGGGGAGGACCAGGGTCCGGTTGTCATCCCTGACCTGGTGGAAGAGAGAGTTGTCACCTGGGGCTACCGCTCCCGACTCTCCACAGTCACAGTGGTTGGAGAGGCCTGAGGTCGGGCTCTCATCCCTGACAGTTGTCAGGGGTCACTGTGACTTGCTGTCCTGGTGGACAGAGTTGCCCTGGGGGGGCAAGAGTCACACCCCGGGGGTGGAGTGGGCAACACCACTGTGTTGGCCCTGGTGGTACTATCTGCCCACTGGGATACATCTGTGAGTAAATTAAATTTAGGTGCTGCACAGATGGTGTCTCTAGATGTGGAGAAGGGTTCCCCATGGGTTAGCTTAGTGGGCCCTGAGAGTATGGACAGAGGGATCCAACTGGAGTCAGGAAGGCGTAGAACTGAAACATGCCCTGTTGTGGGCCTGGGTCCCTGTTCTATCACCCCAATCAGGGAAGTACACCAAGGTATTGATTGTTCTCCCCTGGCTTTAGACTGCTAGGGGGTCCTGATGGACTTTTTTTCCTATGCAGGTCATCCCCGATCTTTTTGCCTCCTGCCTCCTATTTTTTCTGACCTGTTGCTGTTGGCTTTTTAAACTCTGAGCACTTTACCACTGCTAACCAGTGCTAACGTGCATATGCTCTCTGTGTAAATTGTATGGTTGATTGGTTTATCCATGATTGGCATATTTGATTTACTAGTAAGTCCCTAGTAAAGTGCACTAGAGGTGCCATGGCCAGTAAATCAAATGCTATTAGTGGGCCTGCAGCATTGGTTGTGCCACCCACATAAGTAGCTCTGTAATCATGTCTCAGACCTGCCACTGCAGTGTCTGTGTGTGTAGTTTTTAACTGCAAATTCGACTTGGCAAGTGTACCCACTTGCCAGGCCTAAACCTTCCCTTTTCTTACATGTAAGACACCCCTAAGGTAGGCCCTAGGTAGCCCCAAGGGCAGGGTGCAGTGTATGGTTAAGGTAGGACATATAGTAATGTGTTTTATATGTCCAGACAGTGAAATATTGCTAAATTCGTTTTTCACTGTTGCAAGGCCTGTCCCTCTTATAGGTTAACGTGTTTGTGGATTCCCTGTTTGGGTCAGTTTGACAGTTGAGATGGTTGCACCTCACACTAGACAGTGACACAAAGGGAGCTGGGGTGTAGCCTGCATTTCCGTATCAGCCATCTGTGCTAGGAGGGAGGGGAGGAGTGGTCACTTACACCTGAAAGGGCTGTGTCTGTCCTCACACAATGCAGTCTCCGACACCCTGGTGAGTGTCTGGGGCCTGGCCTGGGCAAGGCAGGATTTCACATTCAAAAGAGAATTTACTTTGAAGTAGGCCTACTTCAAAGGAGAAATTGGGTATAAGAAGGGCACCCAAAACCACAGACTTGAGATCACTTCTGGACATCAAGAGGAACCTCTGCCTGGAGAAGAGCTGAAGAGCTGAGGAGAAGTGCTGTCCTGCCTGTGACTGTGCTTTGTGGAGCTATCCTGCAGTTGCTGTTTCTGCCACAGTAAGAGGGCAAAGACTGGACTTTGTGTGCCTTCCATCTTGTGAAGAAATCTCCAAGGGCTTGCTTCCTGTTGTTTGAAGTCTCAGGGACAGCAAAGACTTCTCTCTGCCAGCACATGGAGTCTCTGGAAAGACTCCTGCTCTGACAAGTGGTGCCCTATCCAGTCCCTGGGCCCTTGAAAGGAAAGCTGGTGGAAATCCAAGGAAATCGACTTCAGATGACTTCGGACCGGCGCCGCTGCTGAATTCGGTGACGCTGCCTGCAACCGACTCCGAGATCTTCGCTGGAACGCGACGACCTTCACAGGCCCGATGCCGCTGCAGCCCCACTGAAGTCCACAACTCCGTGGAAGTCACCGCACCATGTCGTGACCGACACCACTCGAAGTGCGCGGATTCAATGTTTCCCACAGACGCCGCGATCCCCGACTTTGCGCATCGACTTGTTTTCACTCTTCACCAAAGGTACTGTACTTGGGGGTCTACACGACTCTGTGTCTGGCGCCGCTGGTGTCGGCTTGTTGGAAACGACTCCATCACAACACCGTTTTAACACTTCATCAAAGCATTTTGGCCCATATTTATACTTTTTGACGCTAAACTGCGCTAACGCAGTTTAGCGTCAAAAAATTTTGCGCCGTCTAACGCCATTCTGAAGCGCCATGCGGGCGCCGTATTTATGGAATGGCGTTAGACGGCGCAATCAGACCGGCGCTGCCTGGTGTGCGTGGAAAAAAACCACGTAGACCAGGCAGCGCCGGCGTTGGGAAAAAATGACGTTAGGGCGTCTTAAAATGGCGCAAGTCAGGTTGACGCTAAAAAATCGTCTTAACCCGATTTGCGCCATTTTTTCGACGCCCAGACGCCATTTCATGACTCCTGTCTTAGTAAAGACAGGAGTCATGCCCCCTTGCCCAATGGCCATGCCCAGGGGACTTGTGTCCCCTGGGCATGGTCATTGGGCATAGTGGCATGTAGGGGGGCACAAATAAGGCCCCCCTATGCCACAAAAAAAATAAAAAAAAAAAAAAAATTATACTTACCTGAACTTACCTGTACTTCACTGGGATGGGTCCCTCCATCCTTGGGTGTCCTCCTGGGGTGGGCAGGGGTGGCAGGGGATGTCCCTGGGGGCAGGGGAGGGCACCTGTGGGCTCATTCTGAGCCCACAGGTCCCTTAACGCCTACCCTGACCCAGGCGTTAAATTCAGGCGCAAATGCGGGTTTTTTTGACCCGCCACCTCCCGGGCGTGATTTTTGCCCGGGAGTATAAATACGACGCATTTGCGTCGCCGTCATTTTTTTAGACGGGAACGCCTTCCTTGCATCTCATTAACGCAAGGAAGGCGTTCACGCAAAAAAATGACGCTCTTTCTTCATACTTTGGCGCTAGACGCGTCTAACGCCAAAGTATAAATATGGCGTTAGTTTTGCGCCGAATTTGCGTTGAAAAAAACGACGCAAATTCGGCGCAAACGGAGTATAAATACGGGCCTTTGTGTTTCTAAGAGCTATTTTTGAGTTAAATCTTTAAAAATTAATAACTTGACTTGTGTATGTCAAATGTTTGTTGTTTTGGTCTTGTTTTGTTTAGATAAATATTTCCTGTGTTTCTAAACTGGTGTTGTGTCATTTTGTGGTGTTTTCATTAAGTTACTGTGTGGGTTGGTACAAATACTTTACACCTAGCACTCTGAAGTTAAGCCTACTGCTCTGCCAAGCTACCAAGGGGGTAAGCAGGGGTTAGCTGAGGGTGATTCTCTTTTAGTTTAGTTTTGGTTTAGGTCAATCCCCCTTTCATGTGTCTTTTTCAGACAGTTTTCCAGACTCAGCCTTTGAGTAGTTAGATGCTCCTCACATTAGGATCATCAGTCAATCAGCATCTATAAAGCACAACTTATCACGTTGGGGGTCTCAAGGTGCTAGCTGGGGAACGCGGGTCAGTTGAAGAGTCAGGTCTTGAGGTCTTTCCTGAACTGAGCCAGCGAGGGGGACTGACTGAGGTGGAGCGGCATCGTGTTCCAGGCCTGTGTGGCATGGTAGGAGAAAGAGCTTCCTCCGGCCATATTCCTCCGGCTCCTGGGGATGGTGGCGAAGGCCAGTTGAGCAGATCGAGTTGCTGGAGAGTGTGTAGAAGGAGAGGCGGTGGTTGAGGTAGGCAGATCTGATGTTATGAACGGCCTTGTATGCATGTGTCAGGGGCTTGAAAGTGATGCGTTTGTTGATGAGGAGCCAATGCCGATCACTCAGGTGGGTGAAGATGTGGCTGTGGCAGAGGATGTCCAGAATTAGTCTGGCCTCAGCGTTCTGTATTCTCTGAAGTCTAGTTTGGAGTTTCTTGTTGATTCTGATATAGAGTGCATTGCCATAGTCGAGTTTACTTCTGATGAGTGTGTGAGTTACTGTCTTTCTTGCGTCAATGGGTATTGACTTGAAGATCTTCTGGAGTAGGCAGAGAGTGTAGAAGCATGTGGATGAGACAGTGTTGACTTAGAAAGTCATGGAAAGTGAAGAGTCAAGGATGATGCAGAGGTTGTGTGCAATGTCGGTAGGAGAAGGGGCAGTTTTGGCCACCAGGAGTCATCCAATGCAGTAGTGGCGGGGCCCAGGTTGACGATCTCCATCTTGTCCGAGTTGAGCTTGAGGCAGCTGTCTCTCATCCAGTCGGCAACTGCCTTCATTCCATTATGAAAGTTCTCTTTGTCTGTTGATGATTCGTCGGTGAGGGAGAGAATGAGCTGTGTGTCTTCGGTGTATGAGACAATTTTGAGCCCGTGGTGGTTTGGCAAGTGGGGTCATGTAGAGGTTGAAGAGTGTGGGTGTCAGGGAGGATGGCTGGGGGAGCCCGCATCTGGTTTCTGTAGGTATTGAGGTGAAGGGTGGGAGCTTGATACTCTGGGTGCACCTGGAGAGGAAGGGGCGGATCCGCTCCAGGGATTTGCTGAGGATGCCAGCTTTGTGTAGAATGCTGCACAAGATGGTGTGGGAGATGGTGTTGAAGGTGGTGGAGAGGTCGAGGAGGATGAGGGCTGCTGTTTCACTTAGCGGATGTCATCTGTGGCTGCTAGGAGTGCAGTTTTGGTGATGTGGTTGCTCCTGATTCCAGATTGGGAGGGGTCGAGGATGTGATTAGTCTCAATGATCATCTCCATGCTGGAGCACTTACAACATAGAGTTAAAGAAGTGTGAGCATCTGCACCTGACTATCAATAGCCATACCTAATAGTGAGTAGAAAGAGACACAGAAGGCTGGACTCCTCTAAGATGCCCTTAACACTCTCAACAACAGAAACTTCAGCCCCATTCTCCGATCCTTCCAACTATCAAATATCTGTGCTAATGGAAGACTAGTCAGCAGCTCCGTGACTCAAAAGGACCTAATTGAATTTCTATTTCCCTCACTGTGATGTGTAGGTCTCTTTCGCCCAGCTTGAGGAATGTCAGCTAAACACTTCCATGGTCTTGGAAAATAACCTCACCTCCATCTTGTGCACATGAATAAGCCACGGGCTTCCGAAACAGAACCCACAGGCCTCCATGACTTCATTCTTAGACACTACATATGTACCATACAGGCCACACACACACACACACACACAAACAGGATGTTAGTGCTCATATCCGGGCTAGCATGTAGTAGCAATACTTTACAAGAGTAGGTCAGTAGCTTTTCACTTCCTTTACACACATAAAACAGTTTTGTCACAACTGCAAAAAAAGGTATGCTGAAACCACTGCACTACATGCTCAACTCCTGACAGAGACAGTAGTCCACTATCCAACAATTGAGAGCATGCTTTGTCTGCCTCTTCAGATCCCGGACAGGTCTAGGCCCATATTTGTGTGAAAGCACAGGCCTAATCCCTCAAACATGCTAGATTAGTGTGAGGTTGGGCCCAATATTAAACACAGGATCCATATACTCAAACTTGGGCACTCAAGATAGGAAAATTGACTGTATGCCAGGCAGGGCTAACTTCCATCCTAACATTTACTAATACCAGCCTAATGCTGATGATCAGAAGAGTGAAGCTGGCTGTACACAACAGGTATTTCTGATCACACCAAATCACCAAATGGAGCAAATCAGGCACACAAATTGGTGTTGCTGTGAAGTTGATGGAATCCTGTGGAAAAATAAATACAAAATTGAATCAGCAACATATCATATCTATCAATGCATTTACAATGTGGCTTTTGTATGGTGTGCTTGAACAGCCAGTAACAACAGCAATCATTGTAAGATGTGTGTGAGAGAGAGAGGGTTCTAACCTGTTTAGGCCCCCTACCCCTATATTTTCTTATTTTGAAGTACCAGTTGTTTGGATATCTACTGTGTGTGAGTCTCATTAATTGAGTCTCACTCACTTCAAACTTCTCTAGAATGGTTTTAAGTGTTAACCACAAGTGTCTGCCTTTTAAAATAAGTTCTACTGTTGCACATCTGGGGTAAGAGGCTCTGTGCTAGTTACATGTGAATATCTGTGCACATTCATGCTCTTGTGAGAGCTGAGCAAGTGGGAAAACTGACTAAATCACCCTAGTGTCTTCACACAGGTAATCTGTCACAGATAGGACCTTGCATAAATTGACTATTGCATTGAAGGCTTTATAATTCAACTGGGCATCCAGAAAGAAATGTCCCTTTTTTATTTTTTACTAGAGTGTACTCTAATCACAGTCTAGGTGAAAGCTACAACAGAATATTAACTTTGCATTGGCTCAACATTTGGAAATGATGAAAGTTATCATCTATAAGTTTAAATTGGTCTGAAGCACACTTAGGCCCATATTCATACTTTTTTCCACAAAACTGCGCTAACGCAGTTTTGCAGCAAAAAGTTTAGCACCGGCTTGCGTCATTTCACAACCCCAGCCGGGTGCCGTATTTATCGAATGACGCAAGCCGGCCCTAAACTTGGGCTAGCTTCAAAAAAAGACACTAGCGGGGTGGGGGTGGCGATAGGGAAGGAGCGGGTTGTGCGTCAGAAAATTACACTAGCCTGGTTAGAAGCAAAACAATGCCTCTAACCAGACTAGCACCATTTCCTGGCCCACAACCACAAAAACATGACTCCTGTGTTAGGAAAGACAGGAGTCATGCCCACCACCCCAATGGCCAGCACAGGGGACAAGTGTCCCCTGGGCATGGCCATTGCATCATGTGCAACGCAGGAGGCCCCAAGTTAGGGCCACCAATGGGAAAAAAAATATAGAAAAAAGAACTTACCTGGTCTTACCTGGGATGTGGTCCCACATCCTCTGGTGTCCCTCTGGTGGGGGTGAGGGTGTTTCTGGAACTTGGGGAGGGCACCTCGGGACCCATTCCATAGTGTTCTACCATGGAAATGGGTCCACAGGTTCCCTAATGCCTGGTGTGATCCAGGCGTTAAATAATGGTGCTAAGCAAGCTTAGCACCATTATTTAACCCCTCCTACCACCTGTGCATCATTTTAGCACGGGGGATAAATACAGGGCTATCTGATAGCACCATTTTTTGGATGGGAATGCCTACCTTTAATCTCATTGACGCAAGGTAGGTTCACTCATCCAAAAAATAGTGCAAACGCCTATATCTCACGTCAAAATAGAAATATGGAGTTAGGTTTGCACAAATTTGTGTAAAACAATGATGCAAATTCAGCGCAAAAGGAGCATAAAAATGGGCCTTAAATAATTGATTTGGCTCTACTTGTGAACCTTCCCATACTTTGGATTTTACAGTCCCTCAAACATGCTAGATTAGTGTGAGGTTGGGCCCAATATTAAAAAACAGGATCAATATACTCAAACTTGGGCACTCAAGATAGGAAAATTGACTGTATGCCAGGCAGGGCTAACTTCCATCCTAACATTTACTAATAGCAGCCTAAAGCTGATTATCAGAAGAGTGAAGCTGGCAGTACACAACAGGTATTTCTGATCACACCAAATCACCAAATGGAGCAAATCAGGCACACAAATTGGTGTTGCTGGGACGTAGATGGAATCCTGTGGAAAAATAAATACAAAATTGAATCAGCAACATATCATATCTATCAGTGCATTTACAATGTGGCTTTTGTATGGTGTGCTTGAACAGCCAGTACCAACATCAATCATTGTAAGATGTGTGTGTGAGAGAGAGGGTTCTAACCTGTTTAGGCCGCCTGCCCCCATATTTTCTTATTTTGAAGTACCAGTTGTTTGGATCTCTACTGTGTGTGAGTCTCATTAATTGAGTCTCACTCACTTCAAACTTCTGTAGAATGGCTTTAAGTGTTAACCACCAGTGTCTGCCTTTTAAAATAAGTTCTACTGTTGCACATCTGGGGTAAGAGGCTCTGTGCTAGTTACATGTGAATATCTGTGCACATTCATGCTCTTGTGAGAGCTGAGCAAGTGGGAAAACTGTCTAACTCACCATAGTGTCTTCACACAGGTAATCTGTCACAGATGGGACCTTGCATAAATTGACTATTGCATTGAAGGCTTTATAATTCAACTGGGCATCCAGAAAGAAATATCCCTTTATCATTTTTTACTAGAGTAGAATCTGTAGTGCTGTAATCTATTCACAGTCTAGGTGAAAGCTACAACAGAATATTAACTTTGCATTGGCTCAACATTTGGAAATGATGAAAGTTATCATCTATAAGTTTAAATTGGTCTGAAGCACACTTAGGCCCATATTTATACTTTTTGCCACAAAACTGGACTAACGCAGTTTTGCAGCAAAAAGTTTAGCACCGGCTTGCGTCATTTCACAACGCCAGACGGGTGCCGTATTTATCGAATGAAGCAAGCCGGCCCTAATCTTGGGCTAGCTTCAGAAAAAGACACTAGTGGGGTGGGGATGGCGATAGGGAATGAGGGGGTTGTGCGTCAGAAAATCACACTATCCTGGTTAGAAGCAAAACAATGCCTCTAACCAGACTAGCACCATTTCCTGGCCCACAACCACAAAAACATGACTCCTGTGTTAGGAAAGACAGGAGTCATGCCCACCACCCCAATGGATGGCCAGCACAGGGACAAGTGTCCCCTGGGCATGGCCATTGCACCATGTGCAACGCAGGAGGCCCCAAGTTAGGGCCACCAATGGGAAAAAATATATAGAAAAAATAACTTACCTGGTCTTACCTGGGATGTGGTCCCACATCCTCTGGTGTCCCCCTAGTGGGGGTGAGGGTGTTTCTGGAGATTAGGGAGGGCACCTCTGGACCCATTCCATAGTGTTCTACCATGGAAATGGGTCCACAGGTTCCCTAATGCCTGGTGTGACCCAGGCGTTAAATAATGGTGCTAAGCAAGCTTAGCACCATTATTTAACCCATCCTCCCACCCGTGCGTCATTTTAGCACGGGGGATAAATACAGGGCTATGGGGATAGCACCATTTTTTGGATGGGAATGCCTACCTTTCATCTCATTGACGCAAGGTAAGTTCACTCTTCCAAAAAATAGTGCAAACTCCTATATTTTGATGTTAGACGCATCTCACGTCAAAATAGAAATATGGAGTTAGGTTTGCACAATTTGCGTAAAAAAATGATGCAAATTCAGTGCAAAAGGAGCATAAATATGGGCCTTAAATAACTGATTTGGCTCTACTTGTGAACCTTCCCATACTTTGGATTTTACAGTCCTTTCCTTGGTGAGCCCGTAATAAGATTCAGGCTTTGAACTAACTTGCTGGGACAAGTTAATTACTCTGCTTGCCAGCAGGTAGATGAAATCCATACCCAAGGAATAGGCTCATTTGGACCTACTATTAATATGCTCTTGTACATTGCACAATGCATTTATTGTCGGTTTTTCTGTCTTAAGGTGTTTATCCTGCGCCCAATCTAAGCGGATACGACCTTCTCATACAGGAAACACTGAGACTAGGCTATCTGCTCTTTTACAGAAGTTGGGTAATTACATCTATTTTCAGAGTGCAAACACACTGCTGCAGCGTGCACGTCTGCCTATGTATTGTTCATGTTTCTGCACAATTTCGAGTTTGCTCCAGTTTATTTTACAGACTTGTTGAGACCTCTCTTCTGCATATCACACTGTGTATCCTACAGTGGAAAAGTATTTTCTGTTGTGATAGGGTTGGAGCAGGTCACAGTTCAAGTTCTCTTACCATTTTTAAAAAGCAATTGCAAAGCGAAATATGTTTCCATTGAATGTATAAACATACGCAAACACAGGCATTCACAAATTATATTTCTACCTAATAGCACATTAGAGTCAGACCTATTGGCTTTTCCAAAATGTGTGGCTATCGCCAGCTCTAAACATCATAAAAGTTTAAGGTTGAAAGGTTTCATACGCAAATATAAAAAAAGTATGCCTATCATTGGGAAAACTTACTTTACTCAGAGGGGGTCAGATCAGAACAGGTGGCTGGGCTGAAGGAGGGTGCAATCCTGTGTATGCGTAAAGTAACTGTGTCTTGTCTATTCACAGATGATGCTCCAGGGAGGAAAATGTGCCACAAGCACTTAGGGACATATTTATAATCCCCTAGCGCCACCTTGCGCCACATTAACATCATTATTTTTTACATAAATGTGGCACAACGAGGCCAAAATCCCAGTGCAGTATTTACAGAGTGGCACAATGCATGCATTGCGCCACTCTGTAACCCTTTGCGCTAGATTATGCCTGCACCATGCATAATGTATGCAAAGGGGGAGTACCCACGTTAGGGGGGCTGAAAAAATGGCACAAGAAAATCTGTGAGATTTCCTAGTGCCATTTATTACGGCACTTTTTAACGCCTGCTCAGAGCTCAGAGAAGGCGTTAAAAGGGGGCTTCCATTCTTTAGAATGGGCCCCAATATACTCTGCAGGAGTAGCGCCAAAACTTTGGTGCTACCCCTGCAGAGTACATCAATAGCATCACATTGAATTACGCTATTGCCCCCTACTCTGCACCATGGTGTGCAGAGTTTTAAATACGGCGCACACATGGTGTCAGTAGGGGGGCCCAGGGAAAGTGGCGCTGCAATCGGTGCTGCGCCACTTTCCATAAATCTGCCCCTTAAACTGAAAGCAAAACGCCTCCAACAATGTACAATGACCACCCAAGCAACTAAAAGTGCATATAGTTTTAATAATGGAGTTCAAAATATTTCGTAGTTCTTTATTTCAGTCTTCAACGAATTCAAACAAATCTTCTAATCGTAGCCAACACGTGTTTTGTGGCTATGGTAAAAACACTTCTGACTTCATCAGGGCTACAGAAAGAATAAAGCGTGCATTACAAACATATATGACACAAATATAATCCCGTCACCACACAATCAGTGCAATTAAGTGCTGTAACTCTCTGCACTCGTTGTATCCGATGTCCAAAACCAGCAGGAAATATACATTACTCCAAGCTAAGGAGAACCGCACCACGGAACAGGTAAATACATTACAATACCTAAATAACACACCAACAGTTACATAGATTCCAAAGAAAGTGCCTTCATCCGCCTACATCATAGCACCAATCGTTCAGAATGAGAAACCCCCCGTTTAAAAGAAAGTAAGGAGAAAGAGCGCAATCAAGAGTTAACATACTTCACTAAAGTGTCAAAGCATGAACCATCTATGTCCCAATTAATTGCCTAAATATCATACCGAGCGTCAAACTTACTGTCCAAATTCAAAGTAATAAATCAAGAAATGAAAATAATCTGAGATCCTGTAATCACACTTTGAAAAAATGCTCTTAGATACATCTGCTACATATAATCCTAGGACATTGACACATAACGGCCAAAATAAATATTGAACCGAATAAACCATATACATATTGCACATCGGATACAACGGGGATTCTATTATTAAGACTATTTGTACTTTCAGCTGCTCGGGGGGTCGTTGTATATTGTTGAAGGCGTTTTACTTCTGGTTAAAGTGTTCACCCAGAAAGGCTAGCTGGCTGCTGGTGTGTATTTTCTCTACTGAGACATTTTGCAGCTTGGGATGGCATTCATCTAACTTTATTGGAAGACTTGCTTATAAAAGAGCCAGAGCGGGATATGCCCCTGAAAGATTGAGTCAGGCCTGAGCCAAAAGAGTGGTTGTGGCTTAGCTTAATGTCCTCTTGGAACCTCGAGCCCAAAATGAGCCAAGCTTCCAATGAATATGGCTTCTTCCTGCCACCCTTCTATCCTCATGTGACAAGAATTAAACAAAAACATTAACATTTGAGGTTAAGAGGGAAGAGAAAGAGATACCAAAATGGTGGCTGAACTGCACAAATTGAAAACAGAAAACCTCAGCTTATTCCTGACTTCTCCAATTAACCAAGCATGTGATCCAAGCCCAATATTTTACTTCATCCAACCTCCTCTGTCTTCAAACATGCGAGGGCACCATCAATACTTGTATTTAGGGTTTGTGCTGTACAGAAACCCCTTGTGTTTGATTTAATAGCCTCTAACGTGGCCCATGTATAATAAGAATCTAGCCCACACATTGGGTGCACATCAAAATTGACAAGCCTGTTGATTCACTAATATTAAAGTCAGGGAGAAGGGGCAGCAGTTCATACTTAACAACTCTAACTTTTAATAAAAACCTCTCAGTGCAGTGAGTAATATAATCTGATGTACTAATGTGAAACACTTCTGCATGTTAAAGAAATAAACTTGGGTAACCAATGAAGACGCTCTATCATTCCTTTACATGATGTTTGTTGCACAGTTTTCATGCAAAATATTTCCCACCTTGGCTCGGCTCTCCCTATTCATTTGTTTTCTATTGTACAATATCGAAGCCCGTTTTTCATATTTCCAGAGTGGCCTGGCTGTCTATGCATGAGCTAATAGCCAGGGTACAAAGGGATGCATTAGTGATGAGTGATGGTGAGAAGCGGTAGTGTGTGTATTTATTATAAGGATGCAGACCTGTATGCGTTGATGGGATGTATCGTTAGAATATTGCGTGCTAAAAAATAAGGCTTTTGAGCTGTGTGCGAGTGGGCTGGCCAATCATAGTTGGGTGTATGGTGACACTTAAGGCAGTATTTTTTTTATTTCCAGCATTTATATGGCTTTGAATTCAAGCGATTTTAAGGGATGTAATTAAGAAGAGGAATCTTGAAGGCAGAAAAACACATCCCTTTTAACCCCTTCACAGTTGCAAATTTGTAGGTGTATATATATATATATAGATATATATATATATATATATATATATATCTATATATATATATATATTTAACCCATAACTTCTTTTTGCTCGATCCCAGCCACTTAATAGCGGCGAGCTCCAGGTAGGGTAGCGAACCCTTAGACATCCAACATAAACTTCTCCTCAAAGCGATAATATATTGCAAAAAGACGACGAACCATGGCTCAAATCTGCACAATGTGATTTATTTAAATTTTGCAGCAAAACATTCGGCCCAATGCGTTTTGAAGCCCACGCTCCATGATCACGGGTCTGGGTACTCTTTTACTCTTTCCACTAAATAACCTCTGTGAAACTTAGGGGCATATTTATACTCTGTTTGCGCCGGAATTGCATCTTTTGTTTACGCAAAGCTAACTCCATATTTATACTTTGGCATTAGACCCATCTAGCGCCAAAGATCTTGGAGTTTGCGTCATTTTTTAGCGTGGACACCTACCTTGCGTTAATGATATGCAAGGTAGGCGTTCCCGTCTAAAAAATGACTTCAAGGCATGTGCGCCTTATTTAAACTCCCGTGCAAAAATGACGCACGGGAGTGGGCGGCTCAAAAAAAATGACGTCCAGCCGCTTTTGCGTAATTTTTTAACGCCTGGTCAGGGCAGGCGTTAAGGGACCTGTGGGCTCGGAAGGAGCCCAGAGGTGCCCTCCCATGCCCCCAGGGACACCCCCTGCCACCCTTGCCCACCCCAGGAGGACGCCCAAGGATGGAGGGACCCATCCCAGGGAACTTAAGGTAAGTTCAGGTAAGTATTTTTTATTTATTTGTTTGTGGCATAGGGGGGCCTGATTTGTGCCCCCCTACATGCCACTATGCCCAATGACCATGCCCAGGGGACATAAGTCCCCTGGGCATGGCCATTGGGCAAGGGGGCATGACTCCTGTCTGTGCTAAGACAGGAGTCATTTCAATGGGGGTTGGGAGTAAAAAAAAATGGCGCAAATCGGGTTGAGGCTAATATTTTGCCTCAGACCTGACTTGCCCCATTTTTTGACGCCCAAGCTCCATTTTCCCCTACGCCGGCGCTGCCTGGTGTGGGTCATTTTTTTTGACGCACACCAGTCAGCTGCGCCGGCTAACGTCATTCCATAAATAAGGCGCCCGCATGGCGCTTTGGAATGGCGTTAGCCGGCGTTAAAATTTTGGCGCACAACTGCGTTGGCGCAGTTGTGCGTCAAAAAGTATAAATATGGCCCTTAATGTGCTCCTTAAACATAAAAGACGGACAATCAAACAGTGTTGTACTTCTCAAGAAACGTGTCGGCTGTTTTGTAACATCAGAAAAACAATCAAACATTCTACTGTTTGCAGATTCCGTATTCTAAAAGGCCTTAATATGACATTGAGGCCCATATTTATACTTTTTGACGCTAAACTGCGCTAACGCAGTTTAGCGTCAAAAAATTTTGCGCCGTCTAACGCCATTCTGAAGCGCCATGCGGACGCCGTATTTATGGAATGGCGTTAGCCGGCGCAAGCAGACCGGCGCTGCCTGGTGTGCGTGGAAAAAAACCACGTAGACCAGGCAGCGCCGGCGTAGGGGGAAAATGGCGTTAGGGCGTCTTAAAATGGGGCAAGTCAGGTTGAGGCAAAAAAATCGCCTCAACCCGATTTGCGCCATTTTTTTGCGACGCCCAGACGCCATTTAAATGACTCCTGTCTTACGAAAGACAGGAGTCATGCCCCCTTGCCCAATGGCCATGCCCAGGGGACTTGTGTCCCCTGGGCATGGTCATTGGGCATAGTGGCATGTAGGGGGGCACAAATAAGGCCCCCCTATGCCACCAAAAAAAATAAAAATGTATACTTACCTGAACTTACCTGAATGTCCCTGGGATGGGTCCCTCCATCCTTGGGTGTCCTCCTGGGGTGGGCAAGGGTGGCAGGGGGGGTCCCTGGGGGCAGGGGAGGGCACCTGTGGGCTCATTTTGAGCCCACAGGCCCCTTAACGCCTACCCTGACCCAGGCGTTAAAAAGTGGCGCAAATGCGGGTTTTTTTGCCCCGCCCACTCCCGGGCGTGATTTTTGACCGGGAGTATAAATACGACGCATTTGCGTAGCCGTCATTTTTTTAGACGGGAACGCCTTCCTTGCATCTCATTAACGCAAGGAAGGCGTTCACGCAAAAAAATGACGCTATTTGCCCATACTTTGGCGCTAGACGCGTCTAACGCCAAAGTATAAATATGGCGTTAGTTTTGCGCCGAATTTGCGTTGAAAAAAACGCCGCAAATTCGGCGCAAACGACGTATAAATACGGGCCCGAATATCTTTTTAAAAATTGGTGTAATGAGAGCAGAAGTGGGATTCAATCATTATTAAAAACAGTACTGTAAAAATAAGCTATTCCTCACAGCCCAATATTATTTTGTAAATAAAGTAGTTTATAGAACTATTGCACCTTATGTTCTTTGTTACTTGATAAATAAAAATTGCATTGAAATACCTGTACGGAAATAAGTATTATTGCTTTGAGCAGACATTTATGTTGAATATATAAATGTTCGCAACAAGGTAATATATATGTATTACCTTGTGGCGGTCGCCTCTAGGTAGTTCTAATTAGGACCTAGGGCCAGATGTATCATCAAGGCCATTTGCGATTCGGAAATAGCGATTTTTAAGAAATCGCTATTTCCGACTCGCAAAGTGCCTTGTATCACATTTGCGAATCGGTAATAGCGATTTCTTAAAAATCGCAAATGCTATTACCGAATCGCAAATTGCGATACCGGCCCCATTCACACCTATGGGCCTTTTGGCCCATATCTGCACATTTTTAGCATTTCCAAAATTGCGATTTCTGAACCAGAAATTGCAATTTTGGAAATGCAAAACCCCAGGGTGCTGGGGGCCTAAGGCCCCATCTGTTGCACCCCAAAAAAAATTGGGGGACATGTAAGGTGCACACATGCCAAAAGGGCATGTGTGCTTTACATGTACAATTTAAAAATGCATTTTAAATGCATTTTTAAATTTTGCACATGATTTTCACCAAGTTCAACTTGGTGGTAATTAGCGATTCCTAAATGCCAAAATCGCATTTAGGAATTGCTTTATACATGTGCTAAGGAATCGCAAATAAGGAATCCTTATTTGCGATTTCTAATTTAGAGAGTCGCAATTTGCGACTCTCTAACAGGGTCGCAGTTTTAAGGAATCGCTATTTTAGCAATTCCTTAAAATTGCGTTCAGAATGTATTTCATACATTCAGAAATGGCATTGTGCATTCGCAATCGGGCATTCGCACCGTTTGCGAATGCAAAATGCTTTCATACATCTGGCCCCTAGTTTCGATATAAAAGGTGTTTTTTTACCCGCCTATATCCTTGGCACCAAATCTTCACAAAATTTTCCAAAAATATTTGCCAGTGATGTCAGCTGCTGTCTGGAAAGTCTCGGGATGATCCATCTGGGGATCTGGGGGGGGGGGTAAAACACTTTTTTCCCATTCATTTAGCACCAAAACTACAGAACAGAATTACACCAAACTTGGCAGAAAAGTAGGTCCTGGTCCAAAAAATGTATTTTTTTTGTTTTGGTGCAAATCCATTCAGTAGCTTTTTAAAAATTAAGGGTAAATAAATTTGTATATATAGGGACATGAAGGATTCATGACCCCTCCCAATCTCGTGCTGAATCTGATTGTCTGTTATCACTTTAAACAGGAAGTGTTGGCAGCCATCTTGGGGCTTGACAGCTGAGTCCTAGAAAAAAATGTAAAAAAAAAAATAGAAAAGAAGCCAGGGCATAGACACCCTGACCCCTTAGCTCTGGGGGTGAGGGCCCAAAGGGACACCCCCCACCCGAGCTAAAAAACATTTTTTTTAAATTTACTCCATGATTTGCGGTGAATCCATGGTTTTGGTGAAAGAAAAAAAAGAAAAAAAGCACAGGCTCCCATGATTCGTCTTTTTTAAGCTCCTGGGTGGGCCAAGTCCAGGGGGGACATTCTTTTATTGGAGTGCATGGGGCTTCCTTACCCCTGCAACCCCAGGCACTGCTACCTCCCCAAAGCGAAGCAGAATTTATGTACAGAGGGGCCTCACAGCCCCCTATGCCCTAGGGACCACCACCACCCCGGGACATTGATGAAATTGTGTGCAGGGGATGTACTGCCCCCACCACCGCAGTCCCAGAGGCCACCAACTCCCCAGGGCATATGTTAAAAAATAGAAAGGGGGTCTGTTTCAGATCCTCTGCATCCTCGGGGACCACCTCCTGCCTGGGGCCTCTTCTACGTTCAAGGGGGGTCATGCCTCCAGGAGCCACTAATGACCCTGGGAACTGCCACCCTACCAGGGCTGGATCTTGCTATGTCCTGGGAGCCCCCCCCCTTGGACATAGCTGTTTGCTGTGGCTTGGCTGCAGCTTTTATAGCTGCAGCCAAGTCACAGCAAACACTCGGCTTTCTGAAAGCTGGACCTGTCAAACAGGACCCCTGTCAAAAAGTGGAGTTTTATCTCTGTTCCCTGCACACAGATATGTGTGCAGGGATCGGAGACGAAAGCTTTGCTCCAGCAAACACAGAGCTGCTACTTAAAGCAGCTGCCTGCTTGCTGGAGCAATGGGACCACGGGGAGGCCTATCTGTGCATTTATTGTCCATGTGCACACAGGTGGGCAGACATTCTGGAACTGTTAGAAGCAGCGAGAAAGTCTGTAGCAAATGAAAGCACATTGGTTTGTATTGATGTTTAACAAAAAGTAATGAGCTTGGATTGTTGAGACAAAGGGCAAGGCAGGGGTGATCCATCAAATTATTTTATGGTTAAAAGCAACTGAATGGCGGAAGCATTTCTCGTTAGTCAACCCCACATTATAATACATGCACACAAAACACACCGTGTCTCAGTTTAATGTACTGAGAATGGGCATCCAATTTTCACAGTGTATGACAACATGAGGTATTAAGTTCATCAATTTAAGAATCATGATTTATTCAAAATTTTTAAAGCAGAATAGCTCATTTTGTGTCGCCAAGTCAGTCGTGATGCAATTTTGTTTCGGGAAAAAAACAGTAACTAAATTAGATATATTTTGGGAGCGTGGCTTGGCGCTGATTTAAGATGGCTGCACCTCCATGAACTCCAGGGCGATCGCGGGTGAAAATCTGCCGTTTTTTTCTGTCAAAAGATAAAAATCTTAAATGGAATGTAAGGGAAACCACTGATAACGTTTCTGCTACCTGCAGGTTGGTTTTCTTCTACGATTATGCCCTTCTCTATATTTATTTCATGGAGTGAATACTCTGAGGAGAATACTGTGGCCGCCATTTTGTATTCACACAACTCTTCATTTTCTTCATAAATACTACTGCTTTTGCTTTAATATCCTTCATGTTTTCAATAAGACTGTCTTTATTATCTGTTCCAGTATTTCTGGCTCCATGACTTTTATATTTTAACACATATATTTTTGCGCTGATTGGATTCAGTGTGCATTTCTCGCAATATCTTCTATATGTGGAAATATTATTTTCTCAACCTTCCCACCGAATAATTTTAATTATACATGAACATATTTCATGGGAAGAACTAAGAGCCAGGCACGGTCATCTGTTCCTGCTACAATTACCAAGGATTTTTCAAATAACTCTTTCTCAATTCTTGCAACAAGTATGGATAGCAATATTTTAGAAAATGTGGCATCTTCTTCTCTCAATTGGACTTTACCACAAAATAAGCCAACTTCCAAACAAAATGTGGGCATAACTTCAACAACTAAACATGTTAAAAAAGATCCTCCATCACCCATTAAGTCTCCTAACACTATTTCAATTGAGTTACTGTTAGATGAAATTCGTGCCTTAAGACCATTTATGGAGGAAACTAATAACAAACGGCAGACTTTAACAGATCATTGGTCTCTTATGGAAAATAGAGTTGCTCAAGTGGAACAATGAGTCAGCAATGTTGAAGATACAGTTCACAGTTTGCAATTGCTTAAATCTGAAGTACTTCACCTCAGGAAGCATGCTGAAGACTTAGAAAATCGAAGTAGAGGAAATAATCTACGTATTTATGGCTTATCAGAAGGAACGGAAGGTTCAGATCCTATTACATTTTTCCAATCTTTTCTTCCCAAGCTTTTAGACCTTCTTTCTACATCTTTACTGAATATACAACAAGCTCATAGATTAGGTCATTCATCTCGCCAAGCATCTTTGTCACAAAAGCCGAGAGGTGTTATTATATACTTTCTAGAATATGTTGAACTGCTTCAAATACTTAGAGCTGCTAAATCGAAAGGAAAGATTTCATGGTCAGGTTCACATTTGTTATTTTTTACAGGACTATGCTAAACCTACGGCTGACAGAAGAAAACAATTTTGGACATGAGAGCAGCTCTTCGTACTTTAAATGCAAGATTTTGACTTTTTCATCCATGCTCTTTTAAAGTAAAACGACGGTATATGAAGACCCCAAGATTTTGCAATGCTTCATGTAGCGGAGAAGACATGGACACTTCAAACCAACCTGCAACTTGAATTTCATTCAATCCTTTTTCACTTCTAGATATTGTCCTTCATTTTCATGTTTTGTTATTCGTTATTATAAATATTAGCCATATTTTATGTTATTTTCCTTATGTACCTTATTTCTCTTATTGATCTTTTGTCTCTTTTATCAGGTATTTGTTGTTGATAATATTATGATTACGTCATTGTCCCTGTACTTGGTCCGATACCTCTACTGTTGGCGTTGTCGAAGTTCCAGTCGGGTCATCTTCCCTCTGTGGTGTCACCACCCTCAATTCCTTATGTGTTGTATAGGTATGTGCTTTTTGTTCGTTTATACCTTATGGCCCATATTTATACTTTTTGACGCTAAACTGCGCTAACGCAGTTTAGCGTCAAAAAATTTAGCGCCGTCTAACGCCATTCCGAAGCGCCATGCGGGCGCCGTATTTATGGAATGGCGTTAGCCGGCGCAAGCAGACCGGCGCTGCCTGGTGTGCGTGGAAAAAAACCACGTAGACCAGGCAGCGCCGGCGTAGGGGGAAAATGGCGCTAGGGCGTCTTAAAATGGCGCAAGTCGGGTTGACGCTAAAAAATCGTCCTAACCCGATTTGTGCCATTTTTTCGACGCCCAGACGCCATTTAAATGACTCCTGTCTTAGTAAAGACAGGAGTCATGCCCCCTTGCCCAATGGCCATGCCCAGGGGACTTATGTCCCCTGGGCATGGTCATTGGGCATAGTGGCATGTAGGGGGGCACAAATAAGGCCCCCCTATGCCACCCAAAAAAAATTGAAAAATATAAAAAATTATACTTACGTGAACTTACCTGAATGTCCCTGGGGTGGGTCCCTCCATCCTTGGGTGTCCTCCTGGGGTGGGCAGGGGTGGCAGGGGGGGTCCCTGGGGGCAGGGGAGGGCACCTGTGGGCTCATTTTGAGCCCACAGGCCCCTTAACGCCTACCCTGACCCAGGCGTTAAAATGTGGCGCAAATGCGGGGTTTTTTGACCCGCCACCTCCCGGGCGTGATTTTTGCCCGGGAGTATAAATACCACGCATTTGCGTCGCCGTCATTTTTTTAGACGGGAACGCCTTCCTTGCATCTCATTAACGCAAGGAAGGCGTTCACGCTAAAAAATGACGCTCTTTGCCAATACTTTGGCGCTAGACGCGTCTAACGCCAAAGTATAAATATGGCGTTAGTTTTGCGCCGAATTTGTGTCGAAAAAAACGACGCAAATTCGGTGCAAACGGAGTATAAATACGGGCCTATGTCTTTAATTTTTTCGACATTACTACTTTTCTTGTTCTTTCTTTCCTTTTTTTTCTCTTTTCTTCAATCCCCTATTTAAATTCCTTCTTCATAGCTATATCTATATATTTTGTCAGCTTTTTCTATTTGGTTTTGCAGATATCGCTTTCTTTAATCTTCAATATTTTTTCAACTGTTATATATTACTAATTCTTTTCATATTATGTTTAACTGTTACCTTGTTGCTACCTTGTTTCAATGGTCCATTTATATGCCTCTATGTTAACAAGTTCTTTCTTTTTATTCTAAGGTTTCTTTTATAGATATTACTATATTTGCTTATGTGCCTATCAATCATAGATATACTGTTAATTCTGTAGAATTTCTTAACTTTGCTATAATTTATTTCTTATGTCCCTTCGAATAACTACGTGGAACGTTAAAGGGTTAGGTTCACCTATTAAGAGACAAAGGGGCATATTTATACTCTGTTTGCGCCGGAATTGCCTCGTTTTTTTTTACGCAAATCCGACGCAAAGCTAACTCCATATTTATACTTTGGCGTTAGACCCTTCTAGCGCCAAAGATCTTGGAGTTTGCGTCATTTTTTAGCGTGGACACCTACCTTGCGTTAATGATATGCAAGGTAGGCGTTCCCGTCTAAAAAATGACTCCAAGGCATGTGCGCCTTATTTAAACTCCCGTGCAAAAATGGCGCACGGGAGTGGGCGGGTCAAAAAAAATTACGTCCAGCCGCTTTTGCGTCATTTCTTAACGCCTGGTCAGGGCAGGCGTTAAGGGACCTGTGGGCTCGGAAGGAGCCCAGAGGTGCCCTCCCATGCCCCCAGGGACACCCCCTGCCACCCTTGCCCACCCCAGGAGGACGCCCAAGGATGGAGGGACCCATCCCAGGGAATTTAAGGTAAGTTCAGGTAAGTATTTTTATTTTATTTTATTGTGTCATAGGGGGGCCTGATTTGTGCCCCCCTACATGCCACTATGCCCAATGACCATGCCCAGGGGACAGAAGTCCCCTGGGCATGGCCATTGGGCAAGGGGGCATGACTCCTTTCTTTGCTAAGACAGGAGTCATGTCAATGGAGGGTGGAGGGTGGGAGTAAAAAAAAATGGCGCTAATCGGGTTGAGGCAGATTTTTTGCCTCAGATCGACTTGCCCCATTTTTTGACGCCCAAGCTCCATTTTCCCCAACGCCGGCGCTGCCTGGTGTGGGTCATTTTGTTTGACGCACACCAGTCAGCTCCGCCGGCTAACGTCATTCCATAAATAAGGCGCCCGCATGGCGCTTTGGAATGACGTTAGCCGGCGTTAACATTTTTGACGCACAACTGCGTTGGCGCAGTTGTGCGTCAAAAAGTATAAATATGGCCCAAAGAGTTCTCACACATCTAGCCAGATTGAACACAGACATAGCATGGTTGAAAGAAACACATGTTATTGATACAGAAGTTAATGAACTTAAACGTAATTGGGTAGGCTATGCTTTTACATCTCCTGACATGGGTAAATGTAATGGTGTTATTGTTTTATGTAAAAAAATGTACATGTTAAATTAGTATCACAAGAAAACAACACAGAGGGCCGTTGCCTATTTGTAAAACATCTTATCAATAACACACCAATAACAATTTTGAATGTATATGCACCAACTCATCCAGATAAAACATTTTGGCCTAATATTGGCAATAAATTGATGTCTATTACAGATGATTACTTAATCTGGATGATTACTTAATTTTTGGAGGTGACTGTAATCTTGTTTTTGATCCTTTTTTAGACCGTTCTTCTAAAACTAATTTTATTACCACATCCATGCAATAACAGTTTACTTCAGCTATTGCACAGAGAGCGCTTATTGATTCATGGAGGTTTAGTAATCCCATGTTACGAGAATACACTTTTTTTCTCCGTTACACTTTTCCCAATCCATGATTGATTATCCATTTATATCTAAGTCATTATCTCAACATATTTCCGATCATGCCCCAGTTACATTAGATCTGGAATTACCTTCTGTTACCCCCAAAATAAATTGTTGGCCCTTTAATACCTCTCTTTTAACAGACACTACTTTTATTAAAAACTTTCAAGAATTTATACATGAATATTTCTTTATTGAATGATACACCTGAACTCTCTTTCCACACAATATGGGATGCTTTTAAAGCCGCCTCATGGGATTTTATTTTAACATATGTTTCTAACAAAAAGAAATATAATAATAAAAAATCACTTGACTTTATTAAACATATTAAGGGGGTCATTCTAACCCTGGCGGTCCAAGACCGCCAGGGCTAAAATGACGGGGGCACCGCCAACAGGCTGGCGGTGCCCCGCTGGGCATTCTGACCGCGGCGGTTTGACCGCGGTCAGAAGTGGAAAACCGGCGGTCTCCCGCCGGTTTTCCGCTGCCCATTTGAATCCTCAATAGCGGCGCAGCTCGCTGCGCCGCCATGGGGATTCTGACAGCCCATACCGCCATCCTGTTCCTGGCGGTTCGCCCGCCAGGAACAGGATGGCGGTATGGGTTGTCGTGGGGCCCCTGGGGGCCCCTGCAGTGCCCATGCCAATGGCATGGGCACTGCAGGGGCCCCCGTAAGAGGGCCCCACAAAGAATTTCACTGTCTGCATTGCAGACAGTGAAATTTGCGACGGGTGCCACTGCACCCGTCGCACCTTCCCACTCCGCCGGCTCCATTCGGAGCCGGCGTCCTCGTGGGAAGGTAGTTTTGCACTGGGCTGGCGGGCGGCCTTTTGGCGGTCGCCCGCCAGCCCAGTGCAAAACCCAGAATACCCTCAGCGGTCTTCCGACCGCGGAGCGGTATTTTGGAGGGGGAAGTCTGGCGGGCGGCCTCCGCCGCCCGCCAGACTTAGAATCACCCCCTAAATCTCTTGAATATATTTATTATACATCTAAAACAAAAGAATGTCTGAACAAATTAGTCAAAGATAAATTACAATTCAATAAATTCTCTACTGATAATGCTGCCTCATTTCTTCTTCAATCAAGTTTCAAATATTAAGGAGGACAGAACAAGGTGGGCAAGCTTCTAGCAAATTACCTAAAAATTAAAAAGGATAGAACCAAAATTGAAATGATTCTACTTGATGACCATACCCCAGCCACTACTGATAGAGAGATCTTGCATTAATTTTCTGACTACTATAACTAACTTTATACCCCAGAAAATTCTCCATCTAATTTGGCAATCATTACATACTTAAATTCTATTAAACAGAAGTGTGCTTCAAATATTGATTTTTCTCCTTTAGATACTGATATTTCTTTCAAGGACATTCAGGGAGCACTTAATTCTATTAAAACAAATAAAGCCCCCGGACCAGATGGTTTTCCTGTGGAGTTCTATTTATCTTTCTTAAAAATGTTAATTCCCAAATCACACAAAATCTTCACCTCTTTTGCAACATCTAACAAAGCGTCTGTCACTTTTCAAGATGCTTTGATTTACCTTATTCCAAAAGAAGGTAAAGATGTTAAATTATGTAAAAATTATCAACCAATATCCCTAGTTAATACTGATTACAAAATCTTCGTTAAAATACTTGCAATTAAATTAAAATCTTTCCTTCCCATCTTAATCGTCAAGAGACAGTCGGGTTTTATTAAAGGTAGATATATTTCAGATAATACTAGACCTTTCTTCGACATTTTAAATAAATCTAAGACATATTCGAAATCATTAGTTGCTCTATCCTTAGATGCCGAAAAAACGTTTGATCGCATTCATTGGGATTATCTTTTTGCTACCCTTTCTTGGTTCGGTTTTGGCCAGAAATTTATCAAACTAGTGTCCATTTTAAATAGCTCCCCTAAAGCGTCAGTTTTTGTAAATGGTATTACTTCTTCATCCTTTTCTCTTCACAGAGGAGTCAGACAAGGATGTCCCTTGTCTCCTTTGCTTTTTATCTTGGCTCTTGAACCCTTTTTATCTTCTATTTGCCAGAATACTTATATTCAAGGATTTAAATATAGAGATTTGCATATCAAATGTTCAGTATATGCTGATGATATCCTATTATATCTATCTTCTCCTGAACTTTCCTTACAACCCTTTTTAGATACAGTCTCAAGTTTTGCAAAATATTCAGGTTATAAGCTTAACACTGATAAATGTGCGATTCTTCCACTTAAAAAATGGTGCTTTAAACATGAATTTTCATTTTCAAATTTTCTTTGGAATCCTGTAAAAATAAAATATCTAGGCCTCTGGTTTACAAATTCATTGAAAGATACTGTTTCTATTAATTTTGGTGCTCAGTTGTCCACCCTTAAGAATCTAACAACAAGATGGAATCCTTTGTTTCTATCATGGTGGGGTAGACTAGATTCTATTAAAGTGATGCTTGTTCCTGTAATAATTTTCTATCTCTCTAATATTCCCATTAATATTTCCTCTTCCGTCTTTAAGAAAATAAATTCTATTTTAATCTCATTTCTATTGTCGTGTAGGCTATCATTATTCTAATGGTACTACTGGATTTGGGCAGCAGAATTGCCTGCGGTGTGGGAGACTGAGTCTTAACCCACTACAGGTGACACCTATCACCCCAATCTGGGTTTTGCTCCGGCTAACTAGCAGTGCCTCATCTCTACCCAAGAGCAAGGATGATTGGGCAGCCGAGCGCATGACACAATTGACTTCTCAAGGAAATCGTGGTGACTCAGGCCTCATCTGTTTCTCTCAGTTATTTTAGTCTCACATACACAATGACAAACAGAGGCATTATGGGGCATATTTATACTCCGTTTGCGCCAAATTAGCATCGTTTTTTTCGACGCAAATTCGGCGCAAAACTAACGTCATATTTATACTTTGGCGTTAGACGCGTCTAGCGCCAAAGTATGGGCAAATAGCGTCATTTTTTTGCGTGAACGCCTTCCTTGCGTTAATGAGATGCAAGGAAGGCGTTCCCGTCTAAAAAAATGACGGCGACGCAAATGCGTCGTATTTATACTCCCGGGCAAAAATCACGCCCGGGAGTGGTCGGGTCAAAAAACCCCGCATTTGCGCCACTTTTTAACGTCCGGGTCAGGGTAGGCGTTAAGGGGCCTGTGGGCTCAAAATGAGCCCACAGGTGCCCTCCCCTGCCCCCAGGGACCCCCCCTGCCACCCTTGCCCACCCCAGGAGGACACCCAAGGACGGAGGGACCCATCCCAGGGACATTCAGGTAAGTTCAGGTAAGTATAAATTTCTTATATATTTTTTTTTTTGGGTGGCATAGGGGGCCTTATTTGTGCCCCCCTACATGCCACTATGCCCAATGACCATGCCCAGGGGACATAAGTCCCCTGGGCATGGCCATTGGGCAAGGGGGCATGACTCCTGTCTTTACTAAGACAGGAGTCATGTAAATGGCGTCTGGGCGTCGTTTAAAATGGCGCAAATCGGGTTAAGACGATTTTTTAGCGTCAACCTGACTTGCACCATTTTTAAGACGCCCTAACGCCATTTTTCCCAACGCCGGCGCTGCCTGGTGTACGTGGTTTTTTTCCACGCACACCAGGCAGCGCCGGTCTGCTTGCGCCGGCTAACGCCATTCAATAAATACGGCGCCCGCATGGTGCTTCAGAATGGCGTTAGCCGGCGCAAATTTTTTTGACGCTAAACTGCGTTAGCGCAGTTTAGCGTCAAAAAGTATAAATACGGGCCTATATATTTCAATAAGATTTTAATGAAGCGACTGCCTCTTCGACAACAAACCATGTACTGCAATAACCAGGACGATATGGCATGACAGGATTAGAATCGTGACAAGGAGAGTGAAGCATAGAAATAACACTACCATATTGTCACTAGGGTCAATAGACTAATTCCTACCTAAGCTATAATAGAGCACAGCATGTTAAGCTCTAATTCTTCCCTTCAGGTTCCCCTGGGAAGATATCATCCCCATACCTGAGCAAAGGCCTGAAGTCTGCATAAGCAGCTGTAGCGAAGCGTTCAGCAATCAGCATACAGTTGTGGTCTTCTGGCTGGAATCTCCCTCTAACAAGTAAGGGACAGGGAAGTGTTTATATAATAAAGCAGCTGATGTTCTGAGAAAATGTCCCTACGTAAGGATGTGTGTAACGCGGCCAACGCGACATAGCGCCACCGACGTTTCGTCAGGTCTATTCTTGGGTCACATTTCCAGCAGTTGATGGGAACTCAAACACATTTCATTACTATACACTTGCAAACGTACTTGAAAAATACATAGCATACGCATATTTAGAAATACCTTTATCTTATCAAGAACATAATAATTGACTTGATGGCGCCCTACCCCAAACAATTTTACCAGTTAGGTTAGGTTCTCTAAGTAATGATGGTCCTACCTGCCTCTATTGGCCACTTATACACCCCACCCTGCTGCAGCGAACCTAGCGGTAGCTGAAGTCAATCACTTGTATACTGATCTGATGGCAATATACAGATGATTAGTACAGTTTGTAATGCAAACATTAAATACAAACCCAGCACGTGCTGCTCCAGCGCAATCCAATGCAGTGATGCCAGGTATTAACCCAGCAACTGTACATTCGATCATGGGTAAGGTACCCACCAAACAAGAAGAAATTCCGTTTTGGTTAGCTCAAAATATAAATGCACTGGAAGCAGTATTTCCCAATACAGGACCTCAGGATAAACATAGAATACTAACAATGTGCTTGCCGTTTGGGATGCTTCCCACATTAGAGAATTGTAATACATGGGGCACGGTATTTGCCGCACTCTATCCTACCGCACACAGTACACCAACACTTTCCAACTTACCGGAAGTGTTGAAACAGATTCAAGACGAATTATGGGGCTACCCCGACCCTGGATTTGGGGATGCAATTAATGGGCAACTTTGCCTCGGTATCCTCAATTATTTTAAGTAACCTTAAAAGGCAAGTGGTCGCATTAGCGCTGCGCATGCAGCTCTGAAATGTTCCTCAACAGGATCAAGAACGCGAGCTGCCAAAGATTATCGCGGAGACCTACTCTAGCATTTGTCGAGATAATCTGGGGCCAGACCAACAAAACCACAATTTCAGGGTAAATCTAATAAAGATTTAACCAAGCAAGCTCCTGAGGGTAATAAGAAACGCTGCGATAAAAAAACAACAAACTCCTAAAAGGAAAGGGGAGAATCTCCACGCACGTAGACACCGCCGAATAGATATAGGGGCATATTTAGACGCGTCTAGCGCCAAAGTTCATGGAGTTAGCGTCATTTTTTTGCGTGAACACCTTCCTTGCGTTAATTATATGCAAGGTAGGCGTTCCCGTCTTAAAAAATGACTCCGATGCATATGCGTCGTATTTATACTCCCGGGCAAAAATGACGCCCGGGAGTGGGCGGGGTCTAAAAAACCCGCATTTGCGCCGGATTTTAGCGCCTGGGTCAGGGCAGGCGTTAAGGGACCTGTGGGCTCAGAATGAGCCCAGAGGTGCCCTCCCCCGCCCCCAGGGACACCCCCTGCCACCCTTGCCCACCCCAGGAGGACCCCCAAGGATGGAGGGACCCACCCCAGGGACATTAAGGTAAGTTCAGGTAAGTATTTTTTTTGATTTTTTTTTTTGTGGCATAGGGGGGCCTGATTTGTGCCCCCCTACATGCCACTATGCCCAATGACCATGCCCAGGGGACAGAAGTCCCCTGGGCATGGCCATTGGGCAAGGGGGCATGACTCCTGTCTTTGCTAAGACAGGAGTCATTTCAATGGGGGATGGGCGTCGTAAAAAAATGGCGCAAATCGGGTTAAGGCGATTTTTTTGCCTCAGCCTGACTTGCACCATTTGTGGACGCCCATACGCCATTTTCCCCCTACGCCGGCGCTGCCTGGTGTACGTCGTTTTTTTTAACACACACCAGACAGCGCCGGCGGCTAACGCCGGCTAACGTCATTCAATAAATACGGCGCCCGCATGGCGCTTCAGAATGGCGTTATTCGGCGCTAATTTTTTTGGCGCAAAACTGCGTTAGCGCAGTTTTGTGTCAAAAAGTATAAATATGGGCCATAATCTTAGAAATAGGGGTAATATAAAAACGCCTGACAGATATCAATATACTGATTCACGTCAATCTCCTTCCTTTCAGGACTCATTGGAAAAACGCAGTGAGAGAGGTGGGCGGTCAGAGGGAAGAACAAAGTATGTGAAACCGAGACAGGAATCACAACGCTCAACAGAGGTTTCAGTTAAAAAGGAAGAGAAACCTCCCCAACAAAAACCCCAATTTAAAATTTAAAAAGAAAAAAGTGGCAGCAGTTGCAGTTTGACATGCCACTCAAGAAGAGGGTCCTCTTGAAGAACAGGAAGTAGGCACTAACGCTGATAGACAGCGCAGCAGAGGTCACAATAGTTCGCCAGAATCTTCTAGAGCATCTGGAGGTGAAAGCAATTGATGACTTCCTACAAGTAGAAACTGTGGAAATGCGTGTCTCCACACCTGACAGGGTGCACAAAGTAACTTTACAGTTAGAAGGAGTCATTGAACGCACAATAGACGCAATCTTTTGGGATCGCGTGGTAAATATATACAATATCTTGTTGGCCGAACAAGACTGGCCACCTGAATTTGTTCCAGAGGAACTCGTAGAATCCTATGCCATCGATTGGGCATTGGCACAGGCACCCACGTAATATCACGCCCACGTAGGTTGGGACAAAGAATCCACCTACCATCTAATTACTATTAAAAATCAACCCCAACCTCAACCTTAATATCCAATAAAATATGATACTAAAGCACCTGTGAGAGAAATCCTCACACAACTGGAGTACCAGGGTGTAATCAAACCCTGCATTTCACCAAGGAATAATCCTTTATTCCCAGTAGCTAAACCAGACCATTCATACAGAATAGTCTTAGACTACAGACATTTAAACAGTCATACACGCACATATGCTAACAAAACTCACATAGCACAGCACTGATGAACAACATAGTGCGCAAAAAATGCAAAACAACACTGGATATTTCCAATGTTTTTTTCTGCCAGAATACAGCGCCTGAGAGTAGAGACTAACACGTTTCAGCGCACTAGGCTCCCAAAAAATATTCTGTTGTTTACCCCAGGGGTACAAGAACAGTCAGGGACTGTTCGAGGCTGGTGTGACTTCAATCTTGCATGACATTGATCCTAAAGCATTGTCCTATGTAGATGATATCTGTCTCACGGATGATGAATTGCTACAACATTTAAGATGGGTAGCCCGCATTGTTGTGGGATTTGCTGAATTTGGCTACAAATTCAACTTCAAAAAAACAAAAATAGCCTTCCTCAGCATCCTGTTTCTGGGATATGAGCTATCGAGTGAAGGAAAGAGCCCAGCGCCACAATTCTTACAAAAATGCACACAACTACAACCTTCAAACCATTAAAAAAACTCCAATCTCTAGTGGGTTTCCTAAATTTTGGCTGAACTTACATTCCAGACTGTGCATCATGCATAAAACTTATATATGACTTAATACATTCTGACTTTTCAAGTAAATTTTGGACAGTCGAACACACACACATTCTCAGAGACCTGCAAATAGACATGCATGCAACACAACATTTACACACAAGGGACAACAAAACACACTTGGCCATCAGAGTAATTGCTGGTGCCATTGGTTTCAACGTTTAATGAGGGTGAGACCGTCCTGACTGTATACAAATCCCATTTGTACTCAGCAGCAGAACAACGCTTTGCTCCCACTGAGAAAATCTGCTGTTCAGATAGCTGTCATTAAAGAAAGACCTCTGGCCCAAGGCAGACGCATTATTGACGTTTTGCCGATCCCAGCCCTTGAGGCTGTCACCAAAGCCAGCGTTCCAAACGCTAAAGCATTACATCCACGTTGGATACAATAGGCCACGTCTTTAACAGCCACTGATGTAGACTACATTTTTGACCCAAAATTACAAACAGAGGAATTTTTGAAATATGAACTAGAATACCCAGTTCAATCAAACACACTGCCTATTGATCAGTATCAAAGAGTCATGTACACTGATGGCTCAGCGCAACCTGCAATTGGCACAAAGCATCAATACCCCGCTGCTTGCGCAGTCGTAAGTGGCTACATCAAGGATAATAAATTTTGTCCTCAACATACATTTAAGCAAACCCTAGGGGATTGCATAGGACAACTAGCAGAGCTAAAGGCTCTGGTGATGGCACTGGAACATACGGATCCTGCACAGCTGACGCTGATTTTTTGTGATTCGTACTACTGTGTCCAGTCCTTCAATGAATACCTGCATTACTAGCGCCAGAATGGGCTCAGAGATTCTAAAGGCAACACCATCAAACACAGACTCCTGTGGGGGAAAGTAGCGGATCTGAAGGAAACGCTACCAAATGTCCATGTTGTACATACACTTGGACACCAGCGCGTTGGAATACACATTGCTGGGAATACACAGGCTGATGAAGCTGCAAAGTCAGCAGTAGCCACGGCCACTGTTGCTGCAGTAACCCGCTTAAGTGCAAAACCGGACGAAGACATATGGGCTGCTGTGAAAGCTACGGCTGATGGTACGCCCTATCCAAAAGCATTTCCTGCTAAATACTCCTACCGAATGGGAGGCTGCCTAAACGCTGAGGTTAAGATACCAGGCATAGGGGTTCGAGAAATTCCCAACAAAGATATAAGACCAGAGTTGATTAAAGCAGTGCATGAGGGGGCAGCGTCTGCCCATGCTGGTGTGGCGGCTACAATATCATTGCTTCAAGCCCGTTTTTGGTGGCCAGACCTATACAGAGAGGCCAAGCAGTATGTCTTTTGTTGTGATATCTGCCAACAAATGAACGTTTCCACTGCTAAGCGCCCACCGCAGACACCCCTCCTAATTTCCAACAAACCTTTACAATGTGTGTACTTGGACCATTGAGGTCCCCTAACACCGGACAGTGCACACAAATACATCTTAGTCACTGCTGAGTCTTGCTCCAGATTTCTATGGGTGTGGCCACAACGCTTGGCTGACGCTCAGACTCTTATTAAAGATTTGCGAGTCTTTATTGGTACATGTGCAGTTGTGGCTTTCCACTCGGACCAGGGCCCTGCTTTCGCCTCCAGGGCATTCAGGAACGCCATGGCTTTGTTGGGGGTCCAACTCCAGTACTCTTTTCCATTTCATCCCGAGGGAAATAGTGTTGTGGAGTGATTAAACCATGATTTAAAGCAGTCCTTAACAGCCAGAGCCTTAGGTACGGGTGGTAGTTGGCTTAATCACCTGTACGGAGTCCCAAGAGCACTTAACAGTCTGCATAGAAGGTCCCTGGGGGGTCGAACTTCATATGAGTGCCTGTTTGGAACTCAAATGTATGTTCCAGATCTTGATGGTCCTGGCGTGGAGGCGGTAGAAACACCCTTTGACATAAATGAACGTGTCACGGTCTTACAGGAATTACAACAGTTCTGTGACGACAGCGCTTCTGCCAGTGCTGCCTCCACAGGAATTAAGGAAGTACCTGTAATGCCTACAGGCTGGATTCCTAAAGTTGGGGATCTAGTACACGAAAAGGTTGCTGTGAAAAAGGAGTTTGGCCCTTCTTATCGTGCACCAGTCCCAGTCGTGGGAATACACGGTACTAGAACTGTCATTCTACCACCGTTGGCAGGTGCCAAAGAAAATCACTTTGTATCTATTGACAATGTCAGACTACACCGTGTAGCAGATCCTGCACAGCCCACCAAGAGGAACAGCCAGTAGTTCCTGAATCCCTCTCACTATTGGTCAAGACGTTCCTTTACAAGTTGTAAGCAGCAACACTGATACCTCTCCGAGCTTGTGGAGGGTGGGAAATGATCTTGCATTGGTTCCACTGACATCAAACAATACAGAAATTACTGATCGATTTGATACAACTTCAACACAGACGGATGGCGTCATCTATTCTGAGCCACCGCGGCAAACACCCACTCCACCTACAAACACGGCTCCAGCTTTTGCACAAACTGCTTCTGGATACTTGGCCGATATCAACAACAATGTTTCGGACTCATTCGCCTCTTCCACACCTGAACTGTCAAAAACACATAAGCTGATAAATTGATAAATTGGCTTAAAGTAACTTACTTTATTTTTCCATGGAACTATCTGTGGCTTTCCTTGACTGTACTGGCTTTCCTGCTTTGGATTGGGTTTGTCATAATGTTCTTTTTATTAATACATGGTCATTTTCTTCCTGAAAAATCAACAGTTGAACTATTGGATGAGGTCCTAAAACCAAATTTTTCCTCTCACAAGGTCCGCAGAGATTTGTCTTTTGTGAACATTTCTGCCATACCAATTCCTGATGCGATTGTTAGGGATAAAGTAAAATTTGATATATACGGCTCCTCAAAGGTCATTTAAATAGCATATGTGTTTAAACTTTCAATGAACAATATAATAATGCCTGGAGTTATTTCTGGTGATTGGGATGTGAAAACAGTTGATCCTATGATGACTGAATTACAGTATTACACTGTATTTGAAAACAAAGATGTGTATCAATCTAAAGAGAATTATGTGATATGTTTTGCCATAATTATTATGGGCACCATTTCATCCACAGAGCAAGTAGCCCAAAGACTGTTTTTAATTACACACAATGGGAACATTGTCCAACTCCACCACAAGGGAGTCCTAAAACATACTTTGAGAAGTTTATATATTTTACTGGGCATGATGTTAAAAATGCTGAGTCATATTATGTTAAATTGCCACCGATAGGAAATGTACGCATATTATTGACAAATACGAAATTGATTTATTCGGATTCCTTTGTTTCCCAGTTGACTATAGAAGGCTATGAATATTGGCTGAAGTCGATCGACTTAAAAAGTGTGTCGCGAACTAGACATTGGCAAATACGGGGGAAGGAAGCTTTGTTTAGAGCATGCCTGATACCTGTTGAATTTTTTTTTTTTAAGGAAACTGGATAACAAACAGGTTGTTTAGGCTTAGCAAAGATTAAGGAATTGAACACGCCCAGTATTCCTGCACCTGCAAAATTTCATAAATGGCAAAATATATAAATGCAACTGAAGATCAGCTCGATGAATGGGTCCAGAATGGCACGCTTAATGATTCACTGTCATGTCCTGGCGGGTGGTTATTGTGGCCAATAGATTCCAATAGGTGCCATAAACATTTTATGAACTCCACTGGGGGTTTTAGAACAAGTAGGCCGGGCCCTTGCTATATCATCTGAACATGCGGGTATGGTAACAACCTACAGTGTAGGGAAACTATGCCAGCAATGGTTAGAGTTCCTCACTAGCTGCGGTTAGAGAACACCTCAGTCTCCTATCTAATAACACCGACTTACAGGACTTCCTGTTAGGCCCCAGAAAACAACACAGAAAGCGCTTCTTATATGAAGTATATAATGAAATTTGGAAGCTTTCCTAACAAGAAGCTGCTGCCCGGTTAAGGCAAATAGACCAGGAAAATGTACAAAAGGCATTAGCTGTTGTAGATAATGAGATTAATACCCTGTCCGACTGTATATACACTTTAAATACCATTGTCTCTACTGCTGTAGACATCATACAAACAGATATGTCTTCCTTACACCATGGACAGAGTCAACTAAGGTCCATTATGCAGTTCGGTTGGAGACTTCAAACACTAAAGGCGGGTTGCGTTCCCTGGCAATATGTCAGCGCAAGGGAAATATTTTCTACATTTAATTTAATGTGACACCTACAACTAATGGCTAAAAAAGAAGCGGCTTATGTCATGCTAAACATTGAAAAGTTAGAAAAGTTGCTTTTTACTGTGGCTGAAATACCATCTGCTGAGTGGTCAATACACAGGGTCATTAATCTGCCTATTTCCACACTTCAATTCACGTCCTGTTTAAAACACATTCTGGTAGGCATATATGAAAGGCTGGGAGATAATTACATCCGTGAGGTGTGGGAGCTACCCTTCTTGTACAAATGTCTCAGTGGCATGAAAGAAGTCTTTCTTAGTGGTAGTGAATGCAAGACTTCTGTCAACCATTCAATGGTTTGTGAACAGCTGTCCTTGCATGGGACGTGTAACGCGTCTGCAGCGAAGTTGGCTTGTTATCTGAAGGGAGTTCCAGTCCCCTTGATTAGACCTATGTTCCAGGTGCTTTCAAATGGCAGCTATGTTCTCCTCAATGGTGAAGACTTTTGTGGGATGCGAGCCGTAATAGTTTATGTTATTTCGGTCTCTATGATTGTTACATGCTACGGGAATGTAGTTTTTCCTCCCACTAGATTAAAAAAGGTAGCTGACATTTGACCCCATATTGCTACTTCTAATGTGAATTTTGACAAATTGAGCAGACTCAAGGCTTTACTGTTTCAAAAACATGTAGCTCTCACATCTGCATGCGAGACAAACACACTTAGAGGCATATTTATACTCTGTTTGCGCCGGAATTGCGTAGTTTTTTTGACGCAATTCCGACGCAAAACTAACTCCATATTTATACTTTGGAGTTAGACGCGTCTAGCGCCAAAGTCCATGGAGTTTGCGTCATTTTTTAGCGTGGACACCTACTTTGCGTTAATGATATGCAAGGTAGGCGTTCCCGTCTAAAAAATTGACTCCGAGGCATGTGCGCCGTATTTACACTCCCGGGCAAAATTCACGCCCGGGAGTGGGCGGGTCAAAAAAAATGACGTCCAGCCGCTTTTGCGCCCTTTTTTAGCGCCTGGTCAGGGCAGGCGTTAAGTGACCTGTGGGCTCGGAAGGAGCCCAGAGGTGCCCTCCCATGCCCCCAGGGACACCCCCTGCCACCCTTGCCCACCCCAGGAGGACACCCAAGGCTGGAGGGACCCATACCAGGGACATTAAGGTAAGTTCAGGTAAGTATTTTTTTTGTTTGTTTTTTGTGGCATAAGGGGGCCTGATTTGTGCCCCCCTACATGCCACTATGCCCAATGACCATGCCCAGGGGACAAAAGTCCCCTGGGCATGGCCATTGGGCAAGGGGGCATGACTCCTGTCTTTGCTAAGACAGGAGTCATTTCAATGGGGGTTGGGAGTCGAAATAAATGGCGCAAATCGGGTTGAGGCAAAAAATTTGCCTCAGCCTGACTTGCCCCATTTTTTGGCGCCCAAGCTCCATATCCCCCTACGCCGGCGCTGCCTGGTGTACGTCATTTTTTTTCACGCACACCAGGCAGCGCTGGCAGCTAACGCCGGCTAACGTCATTGAATAAATACGGCGCCCGCATGGTGCTTCAGAATGGCGTTAGCCGGCGCTAATGTTTTTGACGCAAAACTGCGTTAGCGCAGTTTTGCGTCAAAAAGTATAAATATGGCCCTTAAGGTGGCAAGGTCGTCAGCAGAGATACAATCCCTTTTAAGTACCAACTTTCGGAGACACTTTGGTGAACTCGTGGGACGAATATTTAATACGTCCAGTACTACTAGAATTGCAAATTTCTTTAAGGCTGTTGGTTCTGGTTTCATTCACGCCTTCTCCTCCATATGCGGTTTAATACCATCAGCCATCCACTCAATTTTCTCCAGTATTTTCGGGGGATTTCCAATAACTTTGGCTATAATAGTTGGCATTTTGCTGTTGCTACTTTTCATGCACAAAGGCTTTCCCACTACAACAAGGAGGAATGAAAGCGCTCCCACCGGCGCAGCTGTGTCGTGAGCGCATGATGCAGTACTTTGGAGCAACACACCGGAAGGAATTGGAGTGTGACTGGTCTCTGTCATTTAGACTGGTTTTGCATTGTGTGCAGCCGTGTTTCGGTGCCTTTGGTGCTCTTTCGAACATGCAATGGAAGTTTGTCTTTCTACACAGCACTCGCTTTCATTAGATGCTGATCTGTTGATGTTCTCACTGAGGGTTTATTACCGGACATGTGCATTGAGGGTGCTTTTGCTATGGGAAGCTGCTTACTAGTTGCCGTTCCTGGAGGATGCTGCTTTTAACTCATCATTGGGCACACCACAGAACGCTGCTGCCTTTGTTGAGGGTTAGGCTATGGAATACAACTGCTTCTTGGTCCTTCTTGGCAATGCCTTCCCAACTTTAACACCTGCCGAAGTGGAAGATTTCCTGTCCTCCACTGTACGACATTCAATTGACAATTTTTAAAATGATTCTGACTCTTGAAATTCTGTCCTTTTGCGCCACATGTTAAATTGTCCTTTTATATATGCTCATGTGTCCTTTTAACTTGTCATTGTTGACATTTTTACATCTATATCTTAGGTGCTTTTATATATTTAGGCTTTGAACTTCAACCGACAAGGGGAAAGTGTAGTGTAGCCATTTTAGTTATAACCCCTTGCACATTATTTTAGCATACTAGGCCTTCCGCTGTACACTTTCACCTAGATATATTTTATTCAGCTTCATTTTATTATTCTTACCCTAGCCTTTTCTGCGGCCTTGTTTTATTTATTTCTATCTAGCTGATTTCACTTAGGACAGCACTACGTTCTCAAACAAGACATTCTTGCTCACTCTGTGCTTCTTTCAAGGCTGCAGTTAGATAAGTTGCCGGTGAACGTGGTACAAGTTTTGTCTCTGACATTCATAGAAAAACACACATCCTTATATAGGGACATTTTCTCAGAACATCAGCTCTTTTATTATAAAAACACTTCGCTGTCCTTTACACGTTAGAGGGAGATTCCAGCCAGAGAACCACAACTGTATGCTGATTGCTGAATGCTTCGCTACAGCTGCTTATGCAGACTTCAGGCCTTTGCTCAGGTATGGGGGATGATATCTTCCCAGGGGAACCTGAAGGGAAGAATTAGAGCTTAACATGCTGTGCTCTATTATAGCTTAGGTAGGAATTAGTCTATTGACCCTAGTCACAATATGGTAGTGTTATTCCTATGCTTTACCCTCCTTGTCACAATTTTAATCTTGTCATGCTGTATCGTCCTGGTTATTGCAGTACATGCTTTGCTATCTACGATGCAGTCGCCTCATTAAAATCCTATTGAAACATATACTGCCTCTGTTTGTCATTGTGTATGTGAGACTAATATAGCTGAGAGAAACGGATGAGGCCTGAGTGACCACGGTTTCCCTGAGAAATCAATTATGTCATGCGCTCGGCTGCCCAATCATCACTGCCCTTGGGTGGAGATGAGGCACTGCTAGTTAGCCGGAGCAAAACCCGGATTGGGGCAACAGGTGTCACCTGTTGTGGGTTAGACTCAATCTCCCACACCACAGGCAATTCTTCTGCTCAAGAATCCAGTAGTCTCATTAGAATAATGAGAGCCTACTCGACAAAAGAAAGCCACAGATAGTTTCATGGAAAAATAAAGTAAGTTGCTTTAAGCCAATTTTTCAGCTTACGTGTTTTGGACAGTTCAGATGTAGAAGAGGCAAATGAGTCTGAAATGGTGTTGTTTATGTCAGCAAACTATCCAGAACCAGTTCGTACAAAAGCTGGAGCCGTGTTTGTAGGTGGAGAACCGGTGGGTGTTTCCCGCGGTGGGTCAGAATAAATGACGCCATCCGTCTGTGTTGGAGTTGTGTCAAATCGATCAATTATTTCTGTATTATTTGTTGAAACAGATGTTAGTGGAACTAATGCAAGATCATTTTCCACCCTCCCCAAGCTCGGAGAGGTGTTAGTGTTTTGCTGCTTACAACTTGTAAAGGAACGTCTTGACCAGTAGTGAGAGGGATTCGGGAACTACTGGCTGTTCCTCTTGGTCTACTGTGCAGGATCGGCCACATGGTGTAACTTGACATTGCTGATAGATACAAAGTGGTTTTCTTTGGCACCTGCCAACGGTGGTAGAATGACAGTTCTAGTACCGTGTATTCCCACGACTGGGACTGGTGCACGATAAGAAGGGCCAAACTCCTTTTTCACAGCAACCTTTTCATGTACTAGATCCCCAACTTTAGGAATCCAGCCTGTAGAATGACAGTTCTGGGACTGGTGCATGATAAGAAGGACCAAGCTCCTTTTTCACAGCAACCTTTTCACGTATTAGATCCCAAACTTTAGGAATCCAGCCTGTAGGCGTTACAGGTACATCCTTGATTCCTGTGGAGGCAGCACTGGCATAAGCGTTGCCATCACAGAACTGTTGCAATTCCTGTAAGACAGTGACACGTTCATTTTTGTCAAAGGGTGATTCTGCCGCCTCCACGCCAGGATCATCAAGATCTGGAACATACATTTGGGTTCTGAAGAGGCACTCATATGAAGTATGACCACCCAGGGACCTTCTAGGCAGATTGTTAAGTTGTCTCTGGACTCTATACAGGTGATTAAGCCAACTATGACCCGTACCTAAGACTCTGGCTGTTAAGGACTGCTTTAAGTTATGGTTTAGTCTCTCCACAACACTATTTCCCTCGGGATGAAATGGAGACGAGTACTGGAGTTGGACCCCTAACAAAGCCATGGAATCCCTGAATGCCCTTGAGGCGAAAGCAGGGCCCTGGTCCGAGTGGAAAGCCGCTACTGTATATATACTGATAAGGATTCGCAAATCTTTAATAACAGTCCGAGCGTCAGCCAAGCATTGTGGCCACACCCACAGAAATCTGGAGCAGGAGTCAACAGCGACTAAATTGTATTTGTATGCACTGTCCTGTGTTAGAGGACCACAATGGTCCAAGTACACACATTGTAAAGGTTTGTTGGAAATTAGGAGGGGTGTCTGCGGTGGGCGCTTAGCAGTAGAAACTTTAATTTGTTGGCAAATATCACAACAAAAAACATACTGCTTGGCCTCTTTGTATAGGTCTGGCCACCAAAAACGGGCTTGTAGCAATGATATTGTAGCCACCACACCAGCATGGGCAGATGCTGCCCCCTCATGCACTGCTTTAATCAACTCTGGTCTTATATCTTTGTTGGGAATTTCTCAAACCCCTATGCCTGGTATCTTAACCTCAGCGTTTAGGCAGCCTCCCATTCGGTAGGAGTATTTAGCAAGAAATGCTTTTGGATAGGGCGTACCATCAGCCGTAGCTTTCACGGCAGCCCATACGTCTTCGTCCGGTTTCGAAGGTAAGTGGGTTACTGCAGCAACAGTGGCCATGGCTACTGCTGACTTTGCAGCTTCATCAGCATGTGTATTCCCAGCAATCATATAATTCTCTATTATCCGTAACCTCCTAAGCTCCTACACCTTCCCCTGTATTACAAATTTTACCAACGTTTCCCTCAGCCTCAAGAACTTACTCTCTTCTAAAAAATGTAGCTCAACCAAGGCAGAAAACATTAGTGGAATTACAATGGGAAGATGACATACAAACCTAATTTCCTATTCCTTTATGCAATAAGATATGGACAAAAATTCGCAAAACATCTTGTGCGGTTAACACTACTCAAACGTTATTTTTTCTATATAATAGATTACTATTTACACCACATATTTTAAATAAAACAAATTCTTCTATTATGTCGACATGCTGGACATGCCAAGTCTCTAATTAAACTCTAAAACATATGTTATTTGAATGTCCACATACATACCAATGTTGGCATCAGGTATGGACTCAAATTAATTTACTTTTTCATACCTCCATACCCTTTTCTTTTACAAATGTATTTTTATGTAGTCTTTCTGATATTTGGATAAATTGTGAAATGAATGTGTAAATTGTGGATTTATTAATTGCTGTAGCTTTCCAGTAAATAAAAAAAAATTGGAAAAATGCTCTTAATATTTATTTCCAGGCTTGGTGGTGTGGTGTTTGTTATAACCATAGATTAGATGCCAATGTTGTTACTCCACTGTCTTTAGCTATTAAAAAACAAAATTGTTGGTTACCCTTAACTAACAGGATAAATTGTTCTGCCTTAAGAACTAATTTGCATCACCCATTTCTGAAGAAGTGTTAAAACCCTGTTGAATGTTTCTTATTACCCATCTCAGTGCTAATTGTTGAATGAGTTATCATTCTTAAGTTACTGTTTAATGTATAAGGCTGATATAGTTTTATATTACAAGGTATGCTTATTCACAGTTTTTTTTTTTTTTTTATAACATTTGTAACAATGTATTTGTTTGATCCTTTATTTTACTGAACTGTTTAACATCAATGTTCTTATTAATTTAAACAGAATATTTGAATATTTGTAATAAACTTCTTGAAACTTAAATTAGATATATTTCAAAACACATTACAGAAACTATAGACCAGGGGTCTCCAACCTCTTCTGTAACAAGAGCTACTATATCTCAATGAAAATCAGCCAGAGCTACTAATATTTCTAGTTTTGGAATAAAGACCACGTGAGGCAAGGTTACATTGGTGGGCATTATATGCAAGATTACAGGCAATGTACCTCAGTGCGGTGTTAACAGCAGTGATCACTTCAGTGCATCAGACAGGGTTGCCAGATCAGTGTTAAAAAAGCTTTGCCAATTTGGAATGCTTTGACATGGCTAATACATGGCAGCCATAGCAGCAATTCCCATGGCACCAAGGTAATAATATTAGAAAAAGTCTCCCTAATGCCACAAGATTTTTCATTGAAATATCAGCTTTAAATATGTTTTGGAAAGTCAACCATTTTTCTTTAAACATATGCTTATGATGTCTGATGGACACATTTTCATCTCAGATGCATACTTTTCAATTTTGGTATACATGTGTTAATTCAACCAAGCTAAATATTTACATTTATTAAACTATACTACACACAGTGGAGCTCAGTGGCATAACATTAGCCCCAGGAGACCCCCTTAGCACAGTACCCTGGCCTGAGAGCCCCTGTCGAGTCAAGAGGGGACTCCTCCATATAACTTGCCGGAGGGTCCCCTCAAGTTTTGTTATGACACTGGTGTAGCTGCTTACATGTAGCTGGAGAGCTATCAGTATCTCAGGAGCTACTCATTGGACAATCCTGGCATAGGCAGAATTTAGACAGTCGAATCCGAAAAGCGTTTCCTATACAAAAGGTCACAGCCTGGTAGAGTTGTGTGTGATGCTAATGGTCAGGACTGAAAAAGCAGCATGTGTGTGTGTGAAAACATCAGGGCCCTGATTTAAGAATAATGATGCACAACTGCGCTAGCGCAATTGTGCGTCAAAAAAACTTATCGCTGGCCAACGCCATTCCTTAGCACATTCCGTGTGCCATATTTAAAAAACGATGCACCAGGCTGCTAATGGAAGGTTAGCGTAAGAAGAAAAAATTACGCTAACCATTGTGACATGCCGGAAAGAAAAATTAAGCTAATGCTGCAAAAGTGGCTTTAGAACGTTTTGCGGCATGTTTATTGATGCAAATTATGTTAGTGTCATATTTAGCAGCATTAGCGTAAAAAAAAAATGCCTGAACAAGGAAAAAAAATAGGGAGACAAGGTGGAGATTGCGGGCCAGGAGAGACCCCAGAGAGATCCCAATGAGCCCAGTACAAGCCAGGAGGGACCTCCAAAGTCCCAGGAGAAGGAGAAAAGGAAGCAAAAGTGTTGCTTTATTGAGGAGGATAATGACATCTTGGTCAGAGAGGTGACGGAGTATCAACACCAGCTCCTTGTCACCTCCAAATTGCCAATAGGTAGGAGAGAGGCAATAGTAGATAAAGTCAACAGCGTGGCAGAGGTGAAGAGGACTGTCACTGATTGTAAGAAGCACTGGCACAATTGGAAGCGCAGACCTAAAGAGAAACTGGCCAGGAACCGAAAGGCAGCCCTGGAGACTGGAGGTGAAAGTCCCACTCCCCAGGAGGACCTGGATGAGCTGGAGGAGATGATGGCAACCGTCATCCTGGAAGAGCTGGTCACTGGAATTGCAGGACAGGACAGTGCAGACTTCCAAGACCTACCACAAATGCATGGTAAGCTGCAGTGGGGGACTATCAGGAAATATACAAATGGCAGAAGGGGGAGGCACATAGGGCACACTGAATGCATGCACAAGTGGCATATTGGACACATAGTGCTAGAATCAAAAGGTCCTATTGCCTCTGGAGCCTCGCTTTTAGTGACACTGGTGGTGTTATGTACTCCGCCATATTCACAACGTAGTGTTAAGCCACTTTTTGTGTCTTAACACCACCTTGTAAATATGGCCCCTTCACAGGCAGCACTTTGCCTGGAAGGTGCTTGCAATCAGTGATGCTGTGAATGTGCCACACTAACACCCATTGCATATTGCTGTTGCCCCAAATTTAAGAATTTATGTAACCCTTAAGCTGCGTGCAGAAGGCCGCCAATATACTCTGACCGCGGCGGTATTCCGCTACAGGCATTATGACCCACACAGAGAATACCGCCATAATACAGACACCCACACAAGTCTACCACACCAAAGGTCAGTGATAAACTGGCGATAGCAAAACCCACACCGTCACGCCAACAGGAATACGCCCACAGTATCACGACCCACGAATCACTGCGGCGGTCTTTCAAGCGTGGTAAACCATTGGCGGTACACACCGCCGCGCTGAAAATACACACACACTTACAAAACCACACCACATTGGACAATTCAAAATACATACACCTTACACACATACACACACCACACCCTCACACTCATACCACTATAAAACACACACCCACATTACCCACAACCCTTTCAACAAACAAATTAGAACAAGCAGAGAGAGAAAAGCAAAGAGCACACCTTTACCCAGAGGCACAGAACACCATCACTCATAGTCCATCCACGCACATCACATAATACATCACAACACAGAACCCCACACATCACCTCACACATATCACTCAAACCACATCATGGCAACTCAAAGACACCCCAGGTTTTCTGAGGAGGAGCTAAGGGTCATGGTGGAGGAAATCATCCGGGTAGAGCCTCAGCTATTCGGATAACAGGTGCAGCAGACATCCATTGCAAGGAAGATGGAGCTAGGGTGGAGAATCGTCAACAGGGTCAACGCCGTGGGACAGCATCCAAGAACCAGGGCATAACATCAGGAAAAGGTGGAACGACCCTAGCGGAAAGGTGCGTTCCGTGGTATCAAGACACCAGATAGCAGGACAGAGGACTGGGGGTGGACCTCCACCTCCTCCCCCACAACTCACAACAGGGGAGGAGCAAGTTTTGCCGATCATGCATCCTGAGCGCCTCGCAGGAGTAGCAGGAGGACTGGACTCTGGTAAGTCACATCTTTACCACTATATCCCCTCCACCCTACCTGCATGCTCTCACTAACTCCTACCCTCACCTCCATCACTCCACCACCTCACATATACCCCACTATCACAACCCACACATCCCAATACCAAGCCCTGCATGTTACACCAATGCATGGACACCCATCACAGACCAGCAGGGACACCCATCATCACAGCATTCACACTAGAGAGAATCACCCACCCCACCCAATCAGCAATCACACAAGGCCAAGGCGACAGGGAAAATACAATTCCATTAGGGAAACACACCCATTGCACAAGATGGCACACACAGATACAATAACAATGCATTTGCATCCCAACAGGACCCCTACCCAACGTCACCCGACAGGAGGTGCCAGCTACATTCAGGCCCCCCACAGAAGAGCCCCACAGTGATGACAGCAGCTCTGCATGCCTGGATCATGATGACCAGCCTGTCCCATCTGGGACCTCTGGACAGTTGGTTCCCCTGCCACAGTCCCAAACCATCACAGAGCCTCCCCCCTCAGGAAACACCACCACAGCACCCACCCAGCGGGCCCATGCCACTGTCCCCAGGACACATCAATCAGCAGTGTGTCCACCACTACAGGGACCCCAGGCAACCCCACTAACCCAGGACGATCAGGGACCTGGGGTCAGTGGCAGTGGGCACACGGTTCAGGGGACAGAGGCACAGGACAACAGGGAAGCTGGGAGGACTGCTGTGCGACAGGGGGAGGACAGACCCAGGGAACCCACTCTCCACGAGGCACTCTACAACATCATGGGAGCATACCACCATTTCCAGGAGACCATGGGCACGGTACTGGCCAAGTTTCAGGAGACCAAGCGGCTGAAGGAGGGACAGTACATGGGGATCAGGGATGATCTCACAAAAATCTACACCATCCTGGTCACCATAGCAGGGGTGCTGGCTGATATGGGCAAGACCATGAGGGAGGCAGTGGCTCAACAAAGGGCCCCTGACACTAGCCAAACCGAGGAACAGCCTTCCACCTCTGCCGGCGCTAGTGGACAGGAGGCATCACCACAGGAACAACAGGCCACCAGCACCCCACCCCCTGCAGAAGGAGAACCACCCCGCAAACAGTCCCTGAGATCCAGGCAGAAGACAGAGAACATTGCCAAGACCCGCACCAGGAAATAAGACTCTCCTGATTGTCACCCTTCTGTCCCACTCTGTTCCCCTGTCCACCTTGAACAGTCATTACTCCCCTTCCTATGCCCCATTGGACAATGCACCTGTGATACCAAGAGACTGGACTCTACCATGGACCTTCCTCCACCATCACCCCAGCCCCTTGCACATACCCCTATACCCATTAGCACCTAGATAAACACCCTTTAATCAAATACCAATCTGGAGTCAGTCTGATAATTATCTGGAGTCAGTCTGATAATTCAAAAAAATGTATTACTACAACATTAGCAAAAAATTGCAAGGTATATGTTAATTTACTCATACCATTATATGACAGTTGTTTGGCATCAGTACACATAGCAGAAGGCAGAATGGGGTACACAGATCTGAAAAAAGTAAATCCAATGGGAACAGTCAGTGTCCATAGACAGAGGTTAAGAGGCTGCCAGGTACAATGTCCTAAAGTAAACTGATATGTGAAGAGGAGTTACAGTCTCTTACCTGTGTGTCACTGGAAGTACTGCAGGATGATGTTTGTTCTGTTGTCAATATCTTCTTCCTCTGCCTCCACTTCCTCACTGTCCACAGGCTCCACCGCTGCCACAAGGCCATCACCAGGCTCATCCTCCAGCAGAAAAGGCACCTGGTGTCTCAATGCCAAGTTGCGCAACATACAGCATGCCACGATGATCTGGCACACCTTCTTGGGTGAGTAGTACAGGGAGCCACCTGTCAGATGGAGGCACCGGAATCTGACCTTTCGGAGGCCAAATGTCCTCTCAATAATACGCCTAGTTCGCCCATGTGCCTCATTGTAGTGTTCCTCTGCCCTTGTCCTGGCATTCCTCACTGGGGTCAGTAGCCATGAGAGGTTGGGATAACCAGAGTCAGTTGCAAATTTGGAGGGATACCTGTTAGACACACACTAACCCTTAGGGACAACCCCATACCCAGACACCTACTCATACTGTGTGGGGACCTTGGGCTCAACTATTAGCCACACCCGGTGCCTCTGGAGTTGGCCCATCACATAAAGGATGCTGCTATTCCTCAAGATATAGGTGTCATGCACAGAGCCAGGATACTTGCCATTCACATGGGATATATACTGGTCCGCCACACACACCATTTGCACATTCATTGAATGGTAGCTTTTTCAATTTCTGTAAACTTGTTAGACACACACTAACCCTTAGGGACAACCCCATACCCAGACACCTACTCATACTGTGTGGGGACCTTGGGCTCAACTATTAGCCACACCCGGTGCCTCTGGAGTTGGCCCATCACATAAAGGATGCTGCTATTCCTCAAGATATAGGTGTCATGCACAGAGCCAGGATACTTGCCATTCACATGGGATATATACTGGTCCGCCACACACACCATTTGCACATTCATTGAATGGTAGCTTTTTCAATTTCTGTAAACTTGTTCATTGCTCCGGGGGGGCACAAATGCCACATGTGTCCAATCAATGGCACCAATGATGTTGGGGTATGTCCCAGGGCATAGAAGTCAGCTTTCACTGTGGCCAAATCCTCCAACTGGGGGAACACAATGTAGCTGCAAATGTGTTTCAGCAGGGCAGACAACACCCTGCTCAACACGTTTGAGAACATTGGCTGAGACATCCCAGATGCCATGGCCACTGTAGTTTGGAAGGAGCCACTTGTCAGGAAATGGAGCACTGACAGGACCTGCAGAAGAGGGGGTATACCTGTGGGCTGGTGGATAGCTGACATCAGGTCTGGCTCCAATTAGGTACACAGTTATTGGATTGTGGCACGATCAAGTCTGTATGTGATTATGATGTGTCTGTCTTCCATTGTCGACAGGTCCACCAGGGGTCTGTGCACCGGAGGATGCTGCCATCTCAAATGCTGCCTCAGCAGTTGGAGACTATGGAGGACAACGGTGAGCAGAAGGCCATTTACCACATAGATAGCACAACTGTGTCTGAACTAATGTTACAGGGTCCGTGTGTGAAATCGTGAGTCCGTATATGTGTCAATACGTGCTGTGACGCAGTTAGGTGCCATGACGTGCACCCCTGAAAAGGCGGCTGCCTGACTTGTGAGGAGGGACAAGGAGAAATGAGGTAACTGCGCTGGCGTTGTGCAGCGTCGCGGTAGGCGGTTGAAGACCCCAGCGCAACTCAGCATTGGTTATCATTGGGCCCTATGGGTCCAAGGAGCCAATGGCGATGTACGCCGGCAGTGATGGCATGCACCGCCGTGGACGTGACCGCCATTTTCTATCTCTTCACTCACTTGATACCTGACCATCAACAGGAGAGGACCTACACTGCAAGTGCTGCTGTGACCTGAGTCTAGAAGCGACAATGGCTCATGTGTCTGGGGAAAAGGCCCCTGCCTTCACTGCGGAAGAGTTGGACAAACTGGTGGATGGGGTCCTCCCCCAGTACACGCTACTCTACGGTCCTCCAGACAAACAGGTGAGTACACTGTGAGCATGATGCGTGGGCAACGCCTGTTTGGAGTGGTGTGGATGCATGATGCGTGGGCAACGCCTGTTTGGAGTGGTGTGGATGTAAGGCACATGTTGTGTGGTGGCCTCAGTGCTGCATGTGAGGTGGACAGTGTATGTGCGTCAGGGCATGGGTTGGAACTGGTGGGCAATGAGTATGACTGTCCGGATGGGTGAGTAATTAAATTTGTTTGCTCTGTTTACCCTTTAGGTCAATGCCCACCAGAAGAAGGGTATTTGGCGTGCCATCGCCAAGGAGGTACGGACCCTGGAGTCTATCACAGATGGAGCACCCACTGCCGTAAGAGAGGGAGGACCTGCGCCGCTGGAGCAAGAATATGGCGGAGGCCCAGCTGAGGCTGGCCTCCCAACGTGAAAGGGGTGCTCCTCGTACCATGACCCCCCGTTTGTTCTGCATCCTGGCGGTGGCCTATCCGGAGTTGGATGGGCGCTTGAGGGCATCACAGCAGCCACAAGGGGGTGAGTACAGTTTCAGTAAGGCTGACTCTGCGTGGTTTAGGAACTAGCTGGGTGGGGGGTGTGGGCTGTGGGTGCCCCTAGGCCAGGGTGATCATGCCAGGGTAGGTCCCTTGTTTGCAGGCTCTGAAGCACCCCTACCCCAATAATACAATTGGGCAGCTACTAGTGTGCAGGGTCTTGTGGGTGTCAGGTGTGCATGTGCTGGCGTTAGGCATTGTAACCCATGGGGTGGTGACTACCTTAGTGAGTGGTTGGGCATGACCTAGTGCATAGGGCAGCTCAGTGTGTGTTGTGTCCACCAACGGTAGTGGTGTTGCTGGCATTGACCATGTGTGTCCTCTGTCTTTCCCCCCTTCTTGTTTTGTCACCCTGTCCTTGTGTACATTAGCATCATCTGGCGGAGGAGCAGAGGCACCGGCGACAGAGGGAGCTGCATCCCACATGGCCCATGAGGGCAAATCCACTGAGGGTGAAGGCACCAGTGGGACGGAGGGCGAGGGGCGCTCCACGACAGGGACAGGAGGGAATACCAGTGACAGCGATTCCTCCTCCGATGGAAACTCCCTGGCGGTGGCGGACACCTCTGTGCCCACCCCAACAACAGGTACAGCCACCACCCCCCTACCAGCACCGCCCTCCCAGCAGCCCCTCAGCGTGTTTGCCGTGCCCGCTCACCCAGGAGGGTGGGCATCTCCTTCGCCCAGGCACATCAGGCAGCCCTGCTGCCCCCAGTGAGGAGGCTATTGACCTCCTGAGATCCCTCACTGTTGGGCAGTCAACCATTCTGAATGCCATCCAGGGTGCCAAGAGGCATTTGCAACAAACAAATGCACACCTGGAGGGCATTCATTCTGGCATGGTGGCCCAACAGAGAGCATTTCAGGCTCTGGCCTCAGCACTGATGGCAGCCATTGTCCCTGTGTCCAGCCTCCCCTCCAACTTCCACTACCCCAACCCAATCCCCTCTCCCTCAGCCTATCCCAAGCACACCTTCAGACCAGCATGCACACACATCAACACACAAAAGTGGCTCAGGAAAACATAAGCACCACACATCGTCACACAGGCACTCACACAAGCACCATACCCATGCACACATACCAACATCCACTTCCTCCACTGTGTCCCCCTCCTCCACGTCCTCCACCTCCCTCCCAGTCTTGTCTCCACTCACACCTGCATGCACTACATCATCAGCCACTGCCTTCATCACCAGCACGCCCATCACAACACACCACTCACGAGCAATCACAACCCCCACTACCATTCACACGTCCCCTGTGTCCTTTCCGAGTGTGTCTTTGAACCCTCCTCCCAAAGTACACAAACGTGTGCACACACCCACTCAACAGCCATCCACCTCACAACAGCCTCCAGCCCATGCACCTTCACCCAAACTCAGCAGACGTACACCTCCTACAACCACTACCTCTTCCTCCATTCCCACACCCCCACCATCTTCCCATCCCAGTGTGTCTAAAAAACTTTTCCTAGCTTACATTAACGTCTTCCCTACACCTCCCCCCGTCCTTCCCCTAGGGCCAGGATGTCTAGGTCCCAGACCGGAACCTCAGCCACCAAATCTGCATCTGCTGTGATCCCTGCAAGTCCAGGTTGATCGAAGGGGGCACCCATCAGAGCTGCCAGTGTGCCACCTACAGATGCGATGGACCACCCGATTCCGCCACCTGCCAAGGTCAAGAAGGGGCCAGGATCCAGCAGGGGAAAGTCGCACCCCCCACCCAGCAAGGCCTCATCCAAGCACAGAGAGGACAGTGCCAAGGTCCCAGCAGCGATTGCCAAGGTGGGGAAGGGACACAAGACAAAGGGCAAGTCACCTCAGGGCATGATGCCTCCTGGTGAGGGGCTGGTGACCACCATTTCCTCAGAGATGCCAGCGACCTGTACCATGGTCACCACCGCCACCTGCACCGCCACCTGCACCGTCGCCTGCACTGCCACCTGCACCGCCAGAACGTCAGCCTGCAGCATCCTCCCCAAGGATCAGCCATCCAAGGCTGCCGGAGACGGTGTGGTGTCTCTCTCCACCACTATAGACAACTGCACCACGGGCAGCACCGACAGCATCTCTGCCGCAGCCACCGCCACCTGCACCACCATCTGCACTGCCACGTGCACCAGCCGGTGCCACTATATCGGACGTCAGCAGCATCCCCAGTGGGCAGCCGTCCGAGGCTGCAGGTGACGTCCTGGACCCTGGACACGCCACTTGAGGCACCACCACCACCAGCACTGGAACTACTAGCGGTTTGCAGCATAAGTCGCCGCAGGATGGAGTGTGGCTCTGCCTCCATGGAGTATCACGCTACCTGTTCCATGTACATCTCGTGGCTCAGACACCCAGGTGAGAGGATGTTAACTGCCACACCCCAGGTGCAGCATCACTGGGCACAAGGTCCCCTCCAGAACCAGTGGAGAAATATATCCACTCACCCCTTCTTTGGCAGGATGAAGCAGACTGTGCACAAGGCCCCGTCCACAACCAGTGGAGAAATACATCCACTCACCCTATCCTAGGCAGGATCAAGCACTCTGGGCACAAGGCCCCCTCCAGAACCAGTGGAGAAATACATCCACTCACCCTATCCTTGGCAGGATCAAGCACTCTGGGCACAAGTCCCCCTCCAGAACCAGTGAAAGACACCATCCACTTGAGAGACTGTGGCTTTGCACTCCCCAGGACCAAGCAGTGGGAACACCGCCTACTAGAGAGACTCCCCAGGACATCGCTGTGGGCATGTAGCCCCCTTGAGGAGCAGTGGCGTCGTACCATCTTCTGGCTCAGGTGCCCCCCCTCCCCCATGAGGTGCCTGTGTTTTTTCAACCTGATGCCCCTGCCCCTGCAGTGTTCTCTCTGTTTTGAGGTAGGTGTCATGCTTTTTGGGACCACTGGTCCACGGACATTTACAAGGGACATTGTACAGCCTTGTGTATATAATGTAAAATGTTGTATATACTGATTATTTAAATTTATATTATATCTGAATGTTCCAATATAACACTGGTTAGACTCATTTCCTTTTGTCCTTGCGTTCTTCCAGGGGGTGACAGGGTGTATCAGTAATGTTGTTGGATGTGTTAGTGTGTATGTTGTTGTGGGTGGGGGTCAGGGTGGGGGTGTTGCGTGACTCTTTTCCCCCTTTCCCCCGTGTGCTAGGAGCAGTACTCACCGTCGTCGCCTTCTTTCTAATGCCTGGTGTATGAGAAGATCCACCTACATGGGGAGGATCTGCAATTCAGGCTCCATGGCGTCCTGGTTCTTCGTGGAGTGTTGAAAGGTAAATGGTTCCCCTTCGATGTACTGTTTCCACCATGCTTTTGATGTCATTGGTACCGCCCCGGAAAAGCTGGAGGATTGGCCTCTCAGAATAGGGTGGGTGAAACATTGTCTTCCGCCTGTCTGTTGGCGGTGACCGCCGCGGTGTTTGTTGCTACCGCCGTGGCGGTCGGTGTGTTAAAGTGGCTGTCTATGTTGGTGGTTTCCGTCATGGTCATAATTAAATTTTTTTTTACCGCCGGCCTGTTGGCGGTGTTACCGCTGCTTTAACACCGACCGCCAGGGTTGTAATGAAGGCCTCAGTGTGCAACATGTACTATGCTAGTTGTACAGGGTTGCCCAATAACAAGTCTCACACACCTCCATGCATCACTTGGGAATGGGCACAAAAGTGAACATTTAAAACATATGGGGCATGTCTGTGATTATCATTTGTTCTGCTGTACAAGTAGCTCCCATTTCACCATGTAACAAGGGTGCATGTGTTGTGGGAATGGTTGGTGTAATGCACAAAGGGACACCTTCATGTATAAGAACAACCATAAGTGGAATCAATGTTGCACTACGGACCCAATGTTACAAGCCGTAATGAAACATTAGCATCATACAAATTGTTGCCAATGTGGATCCATGCTGCCCATTCCCCTTGTGCCACATCAACAAAGTCACACAATGCATGCATTTATCCACTTTGTACATCCTTACACCACTATACACCTGTGGCAGATATGCTGTATGCAAGGAAATATCCCTTACGCATGGAAAGAAGAACTAACGGGGCTGACAATCCATAAAGTTTGTACTGTGCCATCTAATTACCTCGTGTGCGAGGCCTGCTATACGCAGATGACAAAGTGACACAAGCATTGTAAGCAATGGACCTCCCCATGCTTTGCTGCACTAGTGCCATCATTCATGGTGCCAATGCAGCAAATGACCAAAATAGTGACAAAAAAAGCTTTAGACTACTGTGGGAATGTCAAACATGCTGAGCAGGAATGAAAATGACTTGCTTCCATGGTGTCAGTGGCTGAGGCAGTCCATATACTAACCTTGGTAATTCCCCATAATATGAGGTAACTTCTTAACATTGCCACACAACCTGCATGGTGTGTAGGGGTACCCCTCTTGTCCGTCCTAATGCACATCTGCAGGAAGGAACACATCCTGCTAAATCTACTAACAGGAATGCTGTCTGCCACTTACAATGTCTCACAATGATTGCAACACACACTGAAAGTAGTCTACAATAGGATTAATACAATGTCTGTACTCAGTACCACAACTTCAATGCCACCCTTGAAGTGGTGTCCCAACAGAATGCATCCACACATCAACAAGCCTCAAAATGTTTCAGGTCCGCCTCCCATCACATGTGTGTTCACAGAGTGATGGAAGTGGGTAACCTTTCCACATACATCCTCCTAGCAACTTAGGCCAAGATTCATGGCAAAGTGGTGCTGCGCGCTGCTGCACCTAAAATAGCAGTGCTGCTCTGCACCACTTTTGAAATGTAGGGGTGCACCTTATTTACAGGAATACGGCTCATCCCGTGGTTCCCCCTGTGCTGGCGGTGAAGTAAGTTGCATGCGCCAGTATAGGCACTCTTGCACCATAGTGCAAGGGTGTCTACTTTGAGGAGACTGATTGTTTATGTGCAGGAAGAGACACCTTCCTGTACATGAATAAACATCCTTGGCTTTGTGCCTGTCTTATGTGTGTTGCAGAATGCTGCACACATGGAAAAAGCAAACAATAAGGATGAATAAAAGCATACATCCTCATTTTGCCATGTTAAAGCCAATCCTGGATTGATGTCAGTAATTGCCGCTGCCACACATTTTGGATTTCTTGTAAATCTGCGGCAGCATGATACGTTATGGAGATTGTGGTGGAATGACCACAGCAACAGCCATTGCATGCCCGTCTGATGCAGAAAACTGTGTAGGAGGGGCCCATTTTTACAAGGACGCGTAATCCCACAAACAGTGGCAATACATCTCCTTGTAAAAATGGAGCACTGAAAAACGCCAACTGAGCATAGTTAAAAGTGAATTTCCAGAAGTGATAGGGCCTTGTAAATCTGGCCCCCAGAGTCATATGTTCTGCATCCTGCACCACACAATATTACAATGAACCATCTTGTGTGTATGTGTGCAAAGAGGAAGGTCTGTCTTCCACCAAAACAGCACTCAGTCCAGCAATGCAGCCATTCTTGCAGCTATGCAAACAAGGAAACCTGGGATGCAAGGATGAGTGTTGTCTTGCTGGAAGGAAAAAAAAGAACAGTTTGCTTACATACACACAATGTGGTTGAATCTCACCGTGGGTGGTGCAGGATGCTGGACACATCATTCAAAGTGTCTAAGAAAAGGCATGTGGATAGCATGTGGATAGCTCACTCCCTACTGTCACTCCAACAACACACGTAGGGTGGCAGATGAGTCACGTAATAACTCAATTATCTGTAAGAACAAATTCCAAGTATATCTGAACATCTCCACTTCTGGAGTGAGCACAAATCTGCAACATCACCCATGTCTTGCAAAGTTTACACAGTCATGTCAATGAAAGGGGTACATATGTTGAAGAACATGATTAAAATATCAAGGTGGCTGTAACACACTGGGAACTGTGGACTGGCAGTTTGTGCAAATGGTGACTACACACAAATGATGTTCAGGTGGCACAGTGTGCCATTAGAGCTCCACAAATGTGTGCCTTGAGGTGGGGGTCTATAATATGTAATTGAGACACCAATAGCAAGTAAATGATGAGCCATGTCAACAGCCAGTACAGTCAAAGATTGGCCTTTCACTATCCCATTGCAGAGGATGATGACTTTCCTCCTGTGGACCTGCCTGTCCTGGATTTTACAGATGAAATGGATGACCAACTGCCGACCATTAATGAAGAGACTCTCCAGGATGTCCTAGGTTCCTTCCATACACCATCTCCAGTCGCAGAGAGGACACACAGCATTGCGGGATCTCCACATGAACTACCCAACTACCAACACACAGCACCAACCAATCCTGCCACAGCCCTGGACTCTGAGGACCCAGATATCACCTTTCAGAGGACAGTGGAAGGAGGACAGCCGGAGCTAGCACAGTGGATGCGGGTGGGGATGGAGACCATGGCAGGAAGCCTAGAGGGAGTGCAGAGGTGCCTTAGTCCGAATAAGGACAACTCAGCCTCCATCAGAGGCACCCACTCCCTCCTATGTGGACTCCAGCAGTCCCTGGCACACATAGCTGCTGTCCTTAGGCAGAGGTTTCACCAATTGCCCTCCAGAAGTGGAAGCAGCATGATTGATAACAGGCTAGGGGCTATACAAAATGTCCTGGAGTCCATACAGTGGGAAATGGCCTCCCTCAGGGAAAACATGGCTGCCTACCACCGTGATGTAGCAGCAGTCTTGTGAAATCATTAGTTCCTCCTTGCTGCAGTGATGCTTTATGTGTTCCCACAAATGGCAGCTGCCGGGACATTTGATTCCACATCTCTATTCCCTGATGTCTGTGTGGCCCCGTCACCTTCAACAACAGCACCACCCATGGCACAGGAGGCACCACACACATCTGTGGATGAAGACGTGGAAGGAACAACATTCTGTGCCACATGAACAGTATTTCTTTAGATCTGTGCTTAAGATCAAGCCAGTGTTGTGACAGCTGACAATGTGCCCTCTTCACTCTACTACTGTTGGCTTATCTTGTATGGACTGTCATTGTCTCAATTCCTACCGATTGTCAATTTGGGCACCTCCTCACTAAAGCACACTTCTCCTACACGTCTCCTGACACGTCCCTTACCCTTGGACACTAAAGGGCATATTTATACTTGTTTTGCGCCAAATTTGCATCATTTTTTTATGCAAATTCGGTGCAAAACTAACTCCATATTTATACATTGGCGCTAGACCCTTCTAGTGCCAAATCTTTGGAGTTAAGTTAAAGGAAACCTACTTTGCGTCAATGAGATACAAAGTAGGGGTTCCAATGCAAAATATGACTTGATGGCCTTAGTGCCATATTCATCCCCCCGTGCTAAGATCACACACGGGAGGGACCTGTGTCAGGGCAGGCGTTAGGGGACCTGTGGGCCTATTTCCATGGTGGAATGTCATGGAATAAGCCCACAGGTGCCCTCCCCTGGCTCCAGGGACACCCCACCCACACCAGAGGGACAGCGGAGGATGGGGGACCCCATCCCAGGTAAGTGCAGGTAAGTATTTTATTTATTTTTTAAAGTGCCATTGGGGGCCCTGAAATGGGCCCCCCTACATGGCACTGGGTGCAATGGCCATGCCCAGGGGACCATGGTCCCCTGTGCTGGCCATTGGGGTGGTGGGCATGACTCCTTTCTTTTCCAAGACAGGAGTCATGTGGTATGGATGGTTTTGCATCAGAAAATGACTCTAGGCATGTTAGAGTCACTTTTGTTTTACTCTAACCTGCCTAACGTAATTTTTGGGTGCAAAAACCCCTTCTTCCACAACACCAGCCCCACCAGACTAACGTAATTTTTGTTTTTACTCTAGCCTACCCTTTGCACCGGCTTGCATCATTCCATAAATATGGTGCCCTGCTGGTGTACAGAAATGGTGCAAGCCGGTGTTAAACTTTTTGGTGCAAAACTGCGTTAGTGCAGTTTTGAACCAAAAAGTATAAATCAGGGCCTTAATGTACATCATATGGCTCGGGATCATGGGGTCAGTGAGTTGGACATTATACTGCATTGGAAACAAAACTTGCACATGTAAATAAATCACCATATTCACATGTTTCATGCTCTTTTTTCAGTGTACAATCAACTCATATCAATGTCAGCCTTGTGTGAAGCTATGTCACTGAGAACAGACCCAAATGACATGTGTGGCTTACCATCAGACACAAAGGCACACACTAGGACTCAAACATGATAAAGGTGACCGACAGTATTGTGGGCTACAACCAATCTACTGAGCCTTCAAAGCATGCATTGAACAGATATCCATGCAAGTTCACATATAGCATGTATGGTTCAGAACTCAAGTGTATGGAAATTTTCCTGATGATTGTACCAGAACTACAAATCTGTGAGGGACAGAAGAGGCATGATTAAGATTGTGGCGGCAGCTATTGGTGTGTCAGTATCCATATCCCAAATAAGGTGGAGTTTAATGTGCTAAACTTTTCAAGAAGGATTGTGACAGACCTTAGTGATGACAATTGATGTTGCATTATTACCTGTCATAGAATTTGTATCCATGCACAATCTGAGTGTCAGGAACTGCGCTGAAAACTGTCTTGAGTAGATGATGTCATATCACAGCCAATCAGACTGCTCCTTGGTCATTAGGGATACACATAGGTTACATGTAAATCAATACTGAATGCATAACCTATGGCATTCCTCTACCTTGGCCAGTGGGGACATCAGAACACCCAGACATGAGAACACCCAGACAGTCAATCATCATGGGTACATAATTATCTAAGACTAATAGGATTTACTGGTACTTAAAAACACAACCTATTAAAAGCCTAAAGTATACACCACTGACCTACACTAAGCTAACCTATACTAACTTATCCTAATTTACCCTACAGCTATCTATCCTAATCTAAACTTATCTTATACATGTACCAGCGCACAATATATGTTGCACACCCCCTTAAGAGACAATATACGAGTAGGGAAACATGAACTAAAGATACAGATGGACTAACTTAACCTTATTGTCTAAACAAAGCTATGTTTGATTGTATTTTTAAATTTTAGGATTTTTTTTACATAAAGCCCCATAAATAACCCCCACCCAAAACTAAAAATAAAACCAAACCCCCACCCCAACAATACTATGTCCTAAAACTACCCTAATCTATGCTACCTAACCTATTACTACCCACCTAAAACCCACTAAAACTATTTACAACATAAAATAGGGTAAGGGAAGGAACTGGGAGGCTGGGCATTTTGTTGTTTACATCTTTTTGAGCTTTTTCTCCTAGTACTGTAAAGGTGTGACATTCCTAGCAATGTCCTGCTCTAGTTTGGCCCACCTGGCCTTTATCTCTGCCATGTCCCTCCTCATGTCCATCTCCAAGCTGGAGACTGTGGAAGCTGGTTGTGGCTGTTGCAGGGATGGAGTAGAAGTTTGTGCTGTGGAGGGGGTAGGACCAGCTGAGGCACCCCTGACCTTTGCAGTGGAGCCAGATGTTGTTTTGGTGGTTGCAGCCTGTTTAGGTGGTCCCCCATGTGGGAATGTCTGCCAAGACTCCAATGATTTCCCCCCGATATTTCTTGCCCATTTTCTGGTAACCTCCTTGAACTTCTACAATGTGGCAGAAACGCTCTGCCCTCTTGTCAAAAGCATGCTTCTGTGCTGGTGTCATTGTGGCAGCTAAAACATGAGGAGAACATGACATCAAAAACTGCATTGGGTAGAGGTAGAACAACCATACAATGTATACCGCATCATCAGATGACACGTGTTATCCACCAGACATCCCACAAGAATGTCAAGATCCAAATCATGACTAAACTGCCTACCAGGCATCTATGGTATCATGTTCGTGTCACAGGGATAGCGGCTATCTAATGTTGCACATTAGGGCCCAAACTTAAGTTGCACTAGTGCCTCCTTGTATCACATTAGACTCATCATTCTAGTGAGGCTGATTTGGCCCAACAAACCCAAAAAAATCCCTGTGCCATACTCACAAAGTGGTGCAATGCATGCATTGCACCACTTTGTCAACCCTTGTGCTACATTATTCCTTGGCCAGGCATCATGAATGCAAGGTGCGGTTCACCCAGTAAGGAGGGCAGGAAAAATGGTGCTGGGGTTTCTAAGAGATTCCACAGCATCGTTTATTCTTTTCTTCTTTTAACACCTGTTCAGAGCAGGCGTTACAATGGGGCACACCATTGCTTCCAATGGGCCCCTATGTACAGTTCAGGGTTAGCGCCAATATGTTTTTGTGCTAAGCCTGAACAGTACATCAATATCGTCTACAAATTTTACCCTATTGACCCCTACCCTGTAACATAGTGTGCCAAATTTCTAATGCGGCACACACATCGTAGCAGTAGTGGTGCACTAAGGAGCACAGGAAAGGTGGTGCTGCACTGAGTGCAGCGTCAGTATTAATTAATATTAAACTACCTGTGCACATGTCTTTTTACCTCTCCTAAGTACCAAGTAAACACTCACCTCGCACATCTCATACACACGTGATGTGAACATGCTCACTCACAATTATCATGATGGGTAGATCATGTTGGTTAATCTGCACACATCTTGTTTGCTACAATCCGTAGACATGTCCCACATCCATCTGGAGCAGAGCTAAAATCTCAATGTGTACTAAACTGACTGTTGCCCATCGCAAAAAGGCTCCTTTCACGGCCGCTGCCCCACTTCATTTCAGCAGAATAGTGAAACACCAGTGGTGCAGATACCTCATTGAGAAGCCCCCTAGAGACCTCCAACACATGCACGTAGTTTCTACAATATCCAGAGTAAATTAATGCAATGGCACAATATGTTGGCAACAGCTATGCAAATCTTAAAGCCAACACCTATGACATCACTGTGTCTTGACATCAATGTGTTTGAGGGCATAATTACCTTTTCCTAAGACCCACAATTCTATTGCAGCACATGTTGGCACCTGTGCATTAATCAAATTATTACACATCCTCAACATTACATCAGACATGATGTTGATACCCAAGCTCAGATTATTGTATCTTATTTCTCACACATGGCATTTTAACATGGCATTGCACACATCATACCCTCTCACACACAACCCTGGACACACAAGGTCACACTTACTGGCTGCATCGGGGTCTTCAAACCAGGAAACCTCTCCAATACTGTAGGGTGGAGGTCCACCTGCAAGACATGACAGGAACACATGGCTCTGTGATTGTTGACCACATAAAACCATGGCCAACTGTTACACATTCTACTTGTTTAGCTGAGTAAGCTAGTCAACTTAGTGTCAGGAATTAACAACTGCCAACCGTTACATGTTTGTCAGTAAGTCAAAGGGCCAGATCAAAAAGGCCCTAGCGCCACTGGAGCGTCACTTTTCATGATGCTTCAGTGGTGCTTTTCACTGCACCATATGTACAAGGAGCTGTAAAGCCACTTTTTGTAGCATAACGCCTCCATGTAAATGTGGGGCAGTATGACGTAGTTATCTGCGTCAGAGGGACGTACAATGGGTGTTGCAGTGGGCGTTCCATTGCAACACTCATAGCTTTTGATGCTGCCCCAGATTTACAAGATATTGTAAATTAATGGCAGCGCCAACAGAGTAACACTAAGCCCAGGGGTGGAGTTGGCATAGCAAAACGATGAGGAATGCTTGTATACCTCCTCGTTTCTTGCTTTTACTATGTGTGCGCCATTTGGCAGTACACACAGAAGAAGTAAAATGCCATGACTGATTGCTTATGTGCAGGAAGGAGTCCCTTCCTGCACATATACAGTCTATAATAAATGATGCTTTGGAACTACTAGGTGTGGTGCATTCTGCAGCACACATAGAAGTGGCAAATTGCCATTGTAGATTGTTTATGTGCAGGAAGAGTTACCTTCCTGTACATACAGGGAGTGCAGAATTATTAGGCAAGTTGTATTTTTGAGGATTAATTTTATTATTGAACAACAACCATGTTCTCAATGAACCCAAAAAACTCATTAATATCAAAGCTGAATATTTTTGGAAGTAGTTTTTAGTTTGTTTTTAGTTTTAGCTATGTTAGGGGGATATCTGTGTGTGCAGGTGACTATTACTGTGCATAATTATTAGGCAACTTAACAAAAAAAAATATATACCCATTTCAATTATTTATTATTACCAGTGAAACCAATATAACATCTCAACATTCACAAATATACATTTCTGACATTCAAAAACAAAACAAAAACAAATCAGTGACCAATATAGCCACCTTTCTTTGCAAGGACACTCAAAAGCCTGCCATCCATGGATTCTGTCAGTGTTTTGATCTGTTCACCATCAACATTGCGTGCAGCAGCAACCACAGCCTCCCAGACACTGTTCAGAGAGGTGTACTGTTTTCTCTCCTTGTAAATCTCACATTTGATGATGGACCACAGGTTCTCAATGGGGTTCAGATCAGGTGAACAAGGAGGCCATGTCATTAGATTTCCTTCTTTTATACCCTTTCTTGCCAGCCACGCTGTGGAGTACTTGGACGCGTGTGATGGAGCATTGTCCTGCATGAGAATCATGTTTTTCTTGAAGGATGCAGGCTTCTTCCTGTACCACTGCTTGAAGAAGGTGTCTTCCAGGAACTGGCAGTAGGACTGGGAGTTGAGCTTGACTCCATCCTCAACCCGAAAAGGCCCCACAAGCTCATCTTTGATGATACCAGCCCAAACCAGTACTCCACCTCCACCTTGCTGGCGTCTGAGTCGGACTGGAGCTCTCTGCCCTTTACCAATCCAGCCACGGGCCCATCCATCTGGCCCATCAAGACTCACTGTCATTTCATCATTCCATAAAACCTTAGAAAAATCAGTCTTGAGATATTTCTTGGCCCAGTCTTGACGTTTCAGCTTGTGTGTCTTGTTCAGTGGTGGTCGTCTTTCAGCCTTTCTTACCTTGGCCATGTCTCTGAGTATTGCACACCTTGTGCTTTTGGGCACTCCAGTGATGTTGCAGCTCTGAAATATGGCCTAACTGGTGGCAAGTGGCATCGTGGCAGCTGCACGCTTGACTTTTCTCAGTTCATGGGCAGTTATTTTGCGCCTTGGTTTTTCCACACGCTTCTTGCGACCCTGTTGACTATTTTGAATGAAACGCTTGATTGTTCGATGATCACGCTTCAGAAGCTTTGCAATTTTAAGAGTGCTGCATCCCTCTGCATGATATCTCACTATTTTTGACTTTTCTGAGCCTGTCAAGTCCTTCTTTTGACCCATTTTGCCAAAGGAAAGGAAGTTGCCTAATAATTATGCACACCTGATATAGGGTGTTGATGTCATTAGACCACACCCCTTCTCATTACAGAGATGCACATCACCTAATATGCTTAATTGGTAGTAGGCTTTCGAGCCTATACAGCTTGGAGTAAGACAACATGCATAAAGAGGATGATGTGGTCAAAATACTCATTTGCCTAATAATTCTGCACTCCCTGTAGACACTCCCCTCAACACAGACACACTTGCACGATGGTACAAGTATGCTTGTGTTGGTACAGACAGCTGAACTATGTGCCCATGCAGGTGCAGAGGCAGGGCTTCTCCGTACTCTTGGAAATACGGCTCAGCCCTGTGTTTAAAATACAGGGCAGCACAGCACTGCTGCTGATGGCACAGCACCCTTCTGTGCCTGTTTCTTTCATATGTGGCCCATCGGTAGCCCATAATAACATGTACAGATTTGGGTGGCAGACATATGTGCAGGTTTCAGATGCATAAGTTTCACATTTTTGGGGGACAGGATACTGTCCATTGGCAGAAGCTTTGATTCTTGTAGTTGATCTATGTGAAAAAGCAGCAACCTCTCAGATGCTTGACTGTTTTCAATCCCACAGCACCACCACATACCTCCATCATGTATGTGCCATATATGTGCAAAGTGAAAGATGGCGTTTTGATGACAATGGAATAGTCATGTAACCAACCTGCCTTAGGCACTCATAAAAGTTTACTCCAAAAAAGACACAGTGTAGCCAAGTTGATTTTAAGGCTATTTTTTGGGTGCCACCAAGGGCAGGAATATACACTTTGGGCCATATTTATACTTTTTGACACAAAACTGCGCTAACGCAGTTTTGCGTCAAATAAATTAGCGCCGGCTAACGCCATTCTGAAGCGCCATGCGGGCGCCGTATTTATTCAATGACGTTAGCCGGCGTTAGCCGCCGGCGCTGCCTGGTGTGCGTGAAAACAAATGACGTACACCAGGCAGCGCCGGCGTAGGGGGATATGGAGCTTGGGCGCCAAAAAATGGGGCAAGTCAGGCTGAGGCAAAGTTTTCGCCTCAACCCGATTTGCGCCATTTTTTTCGACTCCCAACCCCCACTGAAATGACTCCTGTCTTACCAAAGACAGGAGTCATGCCCCCTTGCCCAATGGCCATGCCCAGGGGACTTCTGTCCCCTGGGCATGGTCATTGGGCATAGTGGCATGTAGGGGGGCACAAATCAGGCCCCCCTATGCCACAAAAAAAATAAAATAAATACTTACCTGAACTTACCTTAATGTCCCTGGGATGGGTCCCTCCAGCCTTGGGCGTCCTCCTGGGGTGGGCAAGGGTGACAGGGGGTGTCCCTGGGGGCATGGGAGGGCACCTCTGGGCTCCTTCCGAGCCCACAGGTCCCTTAACGCCTGCCCTGACCAGGCGCTAAAAAACAGCGCAAAAGCGGCTGGATGTCATTTTTTTTGACCCGCCCACTCCCGGGCGTGAATTTTGCCCGGGAGTGTAAATACGGTGCACATGCCTCGGAGTCAATTTTTTAGACGGGAACGCCTACCTTGCATATCATTAACGCAAAGTAGGTGTCCATGCTAAAAAATGGCGCAAACTCCATGGACTTTGGCGCTAGACGCGTCTAAAGCCAAAGTATAAATATGGCGTTAGTTTTGCGTCGGAATTGCGTAAAAAAAAACGACGCAATTCCGGCGCAAACAGAGTATAAATATGCCCCTTTGTATCTTCAGGCCTGGTGCTGCCATCATTTGGCACCAGGCTTTCACACTGCCACAATGCTTGCACTGGCCAAATGTTGACATATGGTTAGGTTGTTGTTTACTCCACTGGCAACATTCCCTTCAAAAACGTAGACACAGATGTTGCATTATGAGGCAATTACTCCTTCTTACATTTGTGTTCCTGTCATGTCACTCTGCACATACATGACTCAAGGCACATACACCTAGGACTAACAATACTCCTGCATCATGTTACCCATCACTTAAACAATATTTTGCACATTTACACAGTTGAAAAGACCATGATGTACCTGTACTTTTGTGCCTGGGAAACATGTACCCTTGCACCATTGCACATGTGTATCAGATATTTGGCACTTTATTGTCTATATGTGATACACATGGTACAAAGAGAGGAATGTCGGTTAGTTTAGGCACAAAACTTCCTGTCCTGACCCTTGTCAAAACATGCTGCAGGCATTCTTATATTCTTCTGTCATGAACATGCAAATGAGGATGTTGCAATGCAAAAGGGTACTTACCAACAGGTCAGCCAACCCGAATCACAAGGTGGTCCAGGAGATCTCCTTCTCATGCATTGAGGTCTGCTCACCAGTGTTTGAGCTAGTGGTCCATCTGCTCCACAGCAGAGATCCTTCAAAGCTGGTAGAGCACCCTGCCTCACTGCAGCTTCCTTGCCTCCGTTCGGTAGCCCTGGATGACCCAGCCATCCACAGCCACCATGTTGGGGAGGTAGTGGCACACCAACTAGATGAACCCTCCCAGTTCATCTCCAGTTATTTATTGGGCTCTCCCTTCCCCAGACATTTTGCAGTTTCCCTCCAATGCAAAAAATATTAACCAAAAAAGAATAATAGACTACCCCACCTAACCGCAAATACCCCCAGCAAACACACACTACCCCAAAATGAACACCTGACAATACAAATACAATAACAGGACAAAACACAACACAAAAATTACAAATACAACAAATTGGAATAAACAGCAACAGGACACAGCACAAAACTCTCAGAAACCACCACTCCTCAATCAGCACCAGCTCCACACAACCTCTCAATACCACAGATAAAAAGACTGTGAAATAAAAGTGAAGGTAAATTAGCTTTACCATGTGTGCAGCAAAGAAGCCCTGTTAGATCACTTCCTGGGCATATGCGTCACGTTTTCTGATATGTGTTGGTTTTTTTATGCATGTCGGCCATGCATGGATTTTTTCCATGAAGGCTGACAAGGCCTGTCGACTTGCAATTGACGCACAGGGGCCAGGTGTAACTTTTGGCAAGTGCAATATTTGTAGGACAATGATATAATTCTGACTGATACCGGGCATGTGCGGATTTTGGAAGGAAGGCTGAGACAGCAAGACAGTTCAGATGCGCATGGTGCCAGGCTTAATTTTAATGATTTGCAACGCATGGAGATGTCCCAAATGCATAAAAAAAATTGATGCATTACGGCCAAGCGTAGATTTTGGTGGAAAGGCTGACAGTGCACCCACATTCACATTCCTTGTTACAGGGGCTATGCATCTATGTAGTTTCTATGGTATGGATAAATGTGTGTTTAATTGTGTACCAGTAACACAAGAATGTGTTACCATATATTTGTATGTGTGTGTGATGCGTGTGAGGACTGATACTGTTTGCAAATGTGCCTGTGTATGAAGACTGTTTGCCACATACATGTTTACACATGTGTATTGAATGTACATATGTGATACTTCTCATGCTTGTCGGAATTCCGGCTGTACATTACAATACACAACATAAGATGGGAAAGGCCATGTGCAATAAGTGTTCAGGCATATCATACCCTTAACAAATCTTTAGCAAAGGATGCTGTTGACTAAGGCCGGGATAAGGTCCTGTAAGCCATTTCAATGTGAGCGCACGTATGTGCACACCCTGATGTGTTGTAAGGAGCAGATTTAATGATGCATGCAAAATGTTGGAGATGGTGTGCTGACGTGTCATATATGTAGGCCATTGTTCCAAAGCTGTATACTCATATCTGTGTAAAACATGTTTCACAATGGGGGGACATTTGTTTTGGACATGATAGGTTGTAAGTTATCATGTGACACATACACATTTTATCATGTAAATTTTACTTACTTGTCCATCCACACATTGACAGCACCAAGCCTGGTCCACCCAGCTGGGACATGTGTGGATACATTTAGGTATTATGTGTTAACAACATAAATTTTCAATGTTCAATGACTCAGACTTTGATGTTATTGGCAGACTGATGAAATTGTTTACAATCTATATGGCGAGGGGCTCTATTGCATTGATGGCACTCTAGTCAGCAGTGCTCCTGTGGCATTTTTAATGGCCACACAGGGCCACTGCTGCATGTATGAACACCGGTTGACTGTGGTCACCTCAGCTCAGTTCACAGTGCACAATCAGCAGGCCCCTGACTGTTTCAAGGGTCAATGTAGCCTACGCATGGGTTTGAGGGAGTGTTGTGTGGTGATCTGCAATCCTCATGATGGATCATCAGCAAGCACTGCGATGCACAGTCTCCTGCAGACATACACCTGCACATTTGTGATCCCATGGCCAAGTATTCGTTGTTACCTTTAAGGTTCTTGATGTCAGGCTCGCCCTATCATGTACTGGGGACTGGCAGCTTGTTTCTGTGGGACATCTCTCATCAATTCCCATGGTTTTAAATGATTTGCCATGAATCGGTGTGGTTTTTCCTAGGATGCTTGGTTAGGTCATTGATAGTTTGTGGAACTGGGTCTTGTCTGTAGACCCAGGGCACAGATACTGTCCTCCCTGGGCTCCGCTTCTTTGTAGATGACCACTATGGAAACCTAGCGCTGGTCTAACAGGAGTACTCACCCCTTCTGGCTCTTCTCATACATCTGCTTCAAATGTGAGGCAAGCTTAGTGATTGTCAACTGATAGGGTTCTATTAGTACCCCGTTGGGCCCTGATGCTTTGCTAGGCTTCACATCCCTGATGGCTCGTTCAATTTCCTCCAGGGAAAGTGCATCTTCTAAGGCTTCCCTAACCTCTGTAGTGAGGTTTGGGATGTGGGTGTCACCCAGGAGCTTCCCCTGCTTTGCTTTTTGTGGCAAAATACCTTGCATAATCGATTTTCCCATAGTAGTGGGCAAACATTTGGGCTATGGTTTGTCCACTACTAGCAAGTTCCCCTGACTCCTTCTGGATCCCAAGAATCCATCTATCTGCTGCCTCCTACCTGTTCAGCCAGGCCAATATTTTTCTTGTCTTGTCCCCCACTACATTGATGTGGTACTGTGTTGTCCTATGGTGCATATTAGCAACTTCCTGGGCCATGTCTCAGTATTCATTTTGTTTCAGGGCTAAGATGTGGGATCCCTCTGATCCCTCCTCTTCGGGTAAACCGGCCTCAAGGGACAAAATACTCATGTTCAAGAGCCTTCAAATTGGCTCTTTTTAGCTTTTTCCCTTGCACAATCATGGTGAGACCTATCCCCTTGACTACTGTCTCATAGGTCACCCACAACGTGAGTGGAGACTCGACTGAAGTGTTGTTTCCTTAAAAATAATGGTCTTTTGTGGCAAACATCCATTCTCTAATTTTTGACTCTTTAAGGTACCTAGGGCTCAATATGATGCAAGTAGTGTTTGGCCTATTGCCCGACCATACACCAGCCACAGGGATGAATAGTCTGAAATACCCCTGGTTAAGTTAGTGGCCCCCCTGACTTTTAACAGCTGGAGAGTCGGCATTAGAAAATGATAAATTCAAGAGAGACTATCATGCATCCCTAAGTAGTAAAGTGCTGGGTTGCTGGGCTACTGGCATACATATGCCAGTCCTTGGACAGTGAGGAAGTCTGCTAATGGCCGTCTGACTGAGTCCAGGGGGCTGTGGAGATGTCGGAGCATGCTATCACTCAGTGTTGTGTTAAGGTCCTCTCACATGATCACTTCCCCATCTGGAAGACTGTGTAGCAGGGTCAGGGCTGGTTGTACAGAGCTGTGAAGTCATATTGTGAAATCTACTCAAAGTAGGTTTAGGATGCCACCCCCTCCCAGAGAGCACCACATAGGGACCAAGAAGATCGGGCCAGATTTGTCAAATGACCAGGAGAAGCATTCTCCTCACCAAGATTACTACTCCTCCATAGGAGGAGGTATGGCCCACATTAGCAGCCTTTTTATTTTCCCAATGGTCAAGGGCACAACACCTTTACCTAGGAGGCGAGTCTCTTGTAGGAGAACCATATCAGGGGACTCTGGTTTGATGTACTGGAGCACCACTCTCCATTTGACTTTGTCGCATAGGCAATTGGCATTCTAGGATAGTATCCTTAGAGTTGACATACGCATTTTTGACATCCCACTGTATGGTTGATGGACCACACCCAGGGGGTGCCGGGCCAAAGCTGGTTTCCTGTGTGGGTTAATATCGTGTGTGCCTCAGCTATGTTGACTGGCTGTTTGTTTCTTGCCTGAACATTAACTACAACTATCCAATAACCCCTATTCAATTGGTGTAGTCATGCTCTCTGAGATATGGGCAAGTTACAATTGGTATATGATGGTGTAAAAGAGTACGCCATGTACATTCTGAGTTTACGTGATTTTATTGGTTATTTATATGGTGATATTTGGAGTACAGATCTATGTGAAAACGTTTTGCACAATTAGGGGCATATTTATTCTCTGTTTGCGCTGAATGTGCATAAAAAATGTTGACGCACATTCGGTGCAAACCGTGCACCATATTTAAACTTTGACGCCTGAGCCCGCGGACGTCAAAATTTCTCTGTGTGAGTCATTTTTTTGGGTGCGGGAAACTGCCTTGCGTTAATGACATGCAAGGTAGGCGTTCCCGCCCAAAAAATGACTTTAAGACCTGTGCGCCTTACTTATACTCCTGTGTCATTTTGACGCACAGGAGAGGGCGGGCCTTAAAAAAACAGCACACAGCCTGATGTGCGCTGTTTTTTAACACCTGGGTCAGGGCAGGTGTTAAGGGACCTTTGGACTCACTTCCATGGTCTCTGACCATGGAAGGAGTCGAGAGGTGCCCTTCCCTGCCCCGAGGGACACACCATGCCACCATCGCCCACCCCTGGAGGACACCCATGGATGGGGGGACCCATCCCAGGTAAGTACAGGTAAGTTGAGGTAAGCATTTTTTTAATTTTTTTAAGGTGGCATAGGGGGGCCTAATTTGGGCCCCCCTACATGCCACTGTGCCCAATGACCATGCACAGAGGACAGAAGTCCCCTGGGCATGGCCATTGGGCAAGGGGGCATGACTCCTGTGTTTGTTAAGACAGGAGTCATTTCAATGGGGGTTGTGAGTCATAAAATGGCGCAAGTCCGGTTTGAGGCATGATTTTTGCCTCAAACCTGACTTGCACCATTCTTTGACGCACACCCCCCATTTTCCCCTACGCCGGCGCTGCCTGGTTTGAGTCTTTTTTTTTTTACTCTGACCAGTCTGCAGCACCGGGTAACATCATTCCTTAAATAAGGCGCCGGCATGGTGCATAGGAATGGCGTTAGCCGGCGGTAACATTTTTGACGCAGTCCAGCGCCGGCGCTGGTTTGTGTCAAAAAGTATAAATATGGGCCTTAGTTCTTTTCTGCATAATCCAGTAGCAGTGTTCTGTTGTTCCCCCTCCTCCAGTTGTACACCATTGTTGTCATTCTCCTCATTGGGGACATCTACTTGTCCATCCAAGGGGACATGTGTGTGTGTAGACAAATGTTGTGCAAAATGTCACACACAAGGATAATTTTGCAGACAAGGAGTGGTGCACATAATTGTCCTCCTCCTGTAAGATGTAGGCACCTGAACCTTGATTTAAGGAGGCAAACGTCCGCTCCACAACATTTCTGGTCCTTATGTGGGCTTCAGTGTAGGCCCGCTCTGCATTCGTTGAAGGATTTCCAAAAGGTGTCATGACCCATGGCTGGATGCCATAACCTTGGTCAGCTGCAAAGGAATGTGAGGACATGTGTCAATCATGCACATTAGTTAATTGTTAGGTGCCATGGCCCATATTTCTTTTGAGTGGAGTGGTTTATTAGATTTACATCTGGTATTATGTGTGTTACTGTATGGGTCGATGGTTGCACTGGTCTGTGGTGCTACACTTTCCGACCATGGGTTGTGCCTTACGTACATGGTGATTGTAATTTGAATTTTTGTCTGACAGTTCTCCCATGCCAAACATGTGCGGTGTTCTCTATATTTGAGCCAGGGACCCAAATTTACAAGGCCCTAGCACCTCCTTGCACCACATTAGCCACATTTTTACAGACACTATTGTGGGCCAACTAGGTAAATAATCACAGAGCCATGTTGGACAAAGTGTCAAAACCCATGCAGTGAAACATTTAGTGACCCTTTGCGACAAATTATGCCTTTGCAAAGCATTATGTATGCAAGGGGTGTGTTTCCCCATTGGACAGAAGCAAAAATGGTGCAGAGGAATATAAGAGGTTCCAATGCGTAATTTTTATCTGGTACTTTTGATGCCTGCACAGAGCAGGCATAAGTATAGGGCACATCATTGCTTTAAATGCACCCTTATGTACTGAACAGGATTTGCACCACACATTTGGCAATTATCCTACACAGTCGATCGATGGTATCCATCATGTTGACACTGTTGCACCTACTCTGCAAAGGATACACTGGGTCAATGACTGCAACAACACCACCGTTGGCGAACACAGCACCCTCACACACAGGGAACAGGCCTACACACTATGCATTGCACTACCAGTGAAATGGCTATTCACCAAGCCATGAGGAGGAGCACACACCGCCAACTGCAGCACACCTGTGACCCACGCAGCCCTGCCTAGAAGTGAGTACTAACAAGCTAGGTTACATGTATTTGCCATGCAAACATCACCCTTCAGAGGACCTACAGTGCCATGTCTGACCTGGCCTTAGGGGCACCCACTAACACACAACCACCACCCGGATACCACTCCACCAGCCATAAGTTGTAATGAAACCCACTGTACTCACCCCCTTGTGGCTGCTGTGATTCCCTCAAGCGCCCATCCACCTCAGGGTAGGCCACCACCAGTATGCGGGCCATCAGGGGGGTCAGGGTCTGACGGGCACCACTTCCTCATTGGGAGGCCATCCACAGCTGGGCCTCCACGGTCTTCTGAGCCCAGCGTCTCAGGTCCTCCCACTGTTTCCGACAGTGGGTGCTCCGCCTTCCATAGACCCCCAGGGTCCGCACTTCCTTGGCGATGGCATACCATAATCCCTTCTTTTGATGGGCGCTGACCTGCAGAGGTGATACATACAGGAGAACACCATTGAACAAACAGTCAAGCCTGTCACACACATGACCCACCATACCTGATCCCATAACCATTGCAACACACATAGGCCAGCTCACAACAAGCACACAGCCAACAGACAATCCCACCACCCCCCACCCACCCTTACACAATGCCTTCATACACATCTCCATGCATTCATGCCACATGCATCGTGCCCACAGTGTACTCACCTGTTGGTCTGGAGGAACATACAGCAGTCCGTACTGGGGTAGAACCCTATCTACCAGTTGATCAAACTCCTCTGAAGTGAAGGCTGGGGCCCTTTCCATGGTCACATAGGCCATAGTAGGTTCCAGACACAGGTCACAGCAGCACATGCAGTGTAGGTCTTCTCCTGTGGAAGGTCAGGAAACAACTGAGGATTGAGATAGAAAATGGCGGTCATGTCCGCGGCGGTGTACACCGTCACCACCGGCGTAGATTCCCATTGGCCTCTGTACCCCATAGGGCCCAGTATTATCCAATGAGGAATTGCACAGCGGTTCACGACCGCCCACTGCCATGGCGCACAACGTCAGCGGAATTACCTCACTTCCACCTGTCCCTCCACACAGGACAGGCAGTCGCCATTTCAGGAGGGGGGTGAACAGGCCTATCGATAATTGCTGCGTCACAGGATAAATAGGCACATACTATTAAATCACACTGTCCCAAAACATGATTGCACGATGTGGACTGCTGTTGTGGTATAGTTGTTAAAATTGTGACAGCCTACTCACCCTTGTGTCCCTTAGATACCTACCACCGTGGTTGAATAGGAGATGGAGACATACCTCTGTGTACATACCCCTGGTGGACTTAGCTACACTGTAGGACAGGCACGTTATACTCACCTATAGACTGGGCAGGGCCACAATCACAGAGCTGTGTGCCCAGTTGGAGCCTGACCTGATATCTGCTATCCGTCATTCCACTGGGATCCCCCCTCCAGTGCAGGTTCTATCAGTGCTCCAATGGTTGGCAACAGGTTATTTTCAAGTGAGAGTGGGCTTGGCAGCAGGAATGTCACAGCCAGTGTTCTCAATCGTGCAGGCAAGAGTCTTGTCTGCCCTGGTAAAACACATGTGCAGCTACATTTCTTTCCCTCAGGTGGTAGATTTGGCCACTGTGAAGGCTGGATTTTATGCAAAGGGACATTTCCCCAATATTATTGGGCCGATTGACGGTACACATAATATGTTTGATCAGGCGTGCAGTAATCGTAAGAGTTTCCACTCCATAAATGTACAGATGGTGCGTCTGGCGGACCAATACATCTCCCACGTCAATGCTAAATATCCAGTGTTGGTGCATGATGCCTTTGTCCTGAGGAATAGCAGCATCCCAAATGTGATGGCGCAACTACAGAGGCACAGGGTGTGGCTTATAGGTGAACCTTGGTCCCCACCCAGTGTATGTTGATGTATGCCTCTGCTGTGAGCCAAATAGTATAGTGTGTGGCGAAATGTTGTCCCTCAATACTTGGAGGTGACTCTGGCTACCTAAACCTATCTTGGATGCTGACCCCTGTGAGGAATGCCAGGACAAGGGCTGGAGAACATTATATTAAGACACATGGGCGAACCACAAGGATAATTGAGAGGCCCTTCGGCCTCCTGAAGGCCAGGTTCAGGTGCCTCCATCTGACAGGTGGATCCCTGTGCTACCAGAAGGTCTGCCAGATAGTACTGGCATGCGGCATGTTACACAACCTGCCCCTCAGATGCCATGTACCTTTTCTGCAGGAGGAGGAGACTGGAGATGCCCCTGTGGCAGCAGTGGACCCTGAGGACAGTGAGGATGAGAAGGCAGAGGATGAGAATGTGGACAACAGAACATTAGTGATCTGTCAGTACTTCGAATGACACATGGGTGAGAGTGCAACTTCACATTTCTATGACTATTGTTGTATTCTGTGTGGCATTAGCATGCTGGCATTACCCACTTGGTTCCTCTACTTACTGTCACCTATGGAGTATCATTTTACAGATGTTGGTGATATGACAACAAAGTCGGGATGTGATCAGAACAGCCAGCAACAGGTCATTCATTCAATGCTCTCACCGTGTACCGTTCATTTGCAATTGATGTAGCTGTTTCAATCAATACAAATTTGCAATACATGAAATACTAGTAGTCGAGTTTTATCTAATGGTGTTTATTGTAGTGCTAATATATTGAGGGTAAAGTGCAATGGAATGGTGTGATTGTGGAGGAAAGTCCAGGGCTTTGTTCCAGTCTGTTTGTAGCACAGGTGCAGTGTCCAAGGGGCCATAGAAAAGGGAGCAATGGCAGTTCAAGGTGGACAAGGCGACAGAGTGGGACATATGGGGGACAATCAGGAGAGTCTCATTTCCTGGTGGTGGTCTTGGCAAGTGTCTCTGGCTTCTGTCTGGGTCGCAGGGAACATGGGTCACCTTCTGCAGGGGGGGTGATGCTGGTGGCCTGTGGGTCTTGTGGTGGGGCCTCCTGGCCACTAGCGGCAGTGGAAGTGGAGGGCTGTTCAGCTGACTGGCTAGTGGTAGGGGCCCACTGGTGTGACACTGTCCTCCCTGATCCCCTGATACTGTCCCTCCTGCAGCCATCTGTTCTCCTGCATGTTGTCAAGGATCTGTCCCATCGTGTCCTGGGAATGTTGGTAGGCTCCCAGGATCTTGGAGAGTGACTCTTGGAGAGTCGGTTCACTGCTCCTGTCCTCCTCCTGGTGCACAACAGTCCTCCCAGTGCCCCTGTTGTCCTGTGCCCCTGTCCCCTGACCGGTGTGCCCACCTCCACTGACCCCAGGTCCCTGATTGTCTTGGGGGCAAGGTGTGGCCTGGGGTCCCTGTACAGGTGGGCACACTGCTGATTGACGTGTCCTGGGGACAGTGGTGTGGGTACGCTGGGTAGGTGCTGTGGTGTTGTTTCCTGATGGGGGAGGCTCTATGGTGGTCTGTGAGTGGGCTTGGGTGACCGGCTGTCCAGTGGTCTCTGATGCTCCAGGTAGGTCCTCCAGATCCAGAAGTCCAGAGTTACTGTCATCACTGGGGGCCCCTTTGGTTGGGGGACTGGATAGTGGTGGCACCTCCTCTCCACTGACATTGGCTGGGATACCTGGGGGGATGTAAATGATGTATTATGCTTCAAGTGTATGACAGCTGTACTTCCATAGCTTCCCCTCTATGGTTGGTGTTGCCCTGCTAGCTTTTGCTTGTGTATGATGATGTATTGTGGGATTGTTAGTTTCCCTATGGTGTGCATGCTTTAGTGATGGGTGTCCATGCAGGGCTGGGATGGCTGTCCATGCATTGGTATAGCATGCAGGGCTTGGCATTGTTGTTAGTCATATGTGTAGGTGCAGTGTGTGGGATGGTGTGGAGTGATGGGAGTGAGGGGGTGTGATGGCATGCAGGTATGGGGGGTGATAAGTAGTAAATGTTGACTTACCAGTGTCCAGTCCTCCGGCAACTCCAGCGAGTCCCTCAGGATGCAGTATTGCCAGTAACTGCTCCTCCCATGCTGTGAGCTGTGGGAGAGGAGATGGGGGTCTACCACCAGTCCTCTGTATGGCGAGCTGGTGTCTTGCTGCTATGGAACATATCTTCCCCGTAGGTTGTTCCACCTCTTCCTGATGTCGTCCCTTGTTCTTGGCTGCTGTCCCACTGCGTTGACCCTGTCCATGATTCTCCGCCATAGCTCCATCTTCCTTGCTATAGAAATCTGCTGTACCTGTGCTCCAAAGAGCTGTGGCTCTACCCTGACAATTTCCTCCACCATGACCCTTAACTCCTCCTCAATGAAACGGGGGTGCCTTTGTGGTGCCATGGGTGTTGTGTGATGTGTGTTGGTGAGGGTGTGTTGGGTGATGTGGTGGGGTGTGTGATGTGGAGTGTGTGTCTCTGTACTCTTCTTCTCAGTCTCCTGGCAGTAATTGTTGTTTGTAAAGGGTTGTGGGTATTGTGGGTGGGTGTTTTATAGTGCTGTGGGTGAGTGTGTGTGTATGGTTGTCAGGTGTGTGTCTTTAGTATTGGCCAATGTAGTGTTGTTTTGTATATGGGTGTCCATTCTGATCGCGGCGGTATGTACCGCCAATGGTTTACAAACGTTCAATGTCCGCTGTGGTGCTTCGTGGGTGATAATGTGGAGGGCGTTGTTCGGTATGGGTTTTTGGACAGCCACTTTATCACTGACCTTTGGCCTGGCGGATTTGTGTATGTGGCTGAATTCTGTCAGATTGGTCTGTGTGTGTCATAATATGGTGAACGGATATCTGCCACTGTGGCGGTAATTTGGTGGCCATCAGCGTGGCGGTAAGCAGGATTTACTGCCAGTGCCATAATGAGGGCCTCAGTGCCAGTGTAGAGGGAAATGAAAAGAAGTATTAAGCTGTGTTCTGATGCTCTGTTCATTTGGATGGCGAGAAGCAATAAACTAGAAAGAGGACATAATGGAAAGAAAGGCATAAACTGATCATCGTAGGGGTGGCTTCATAATGTAACATTAATATAGCTCTGACCACCCCATATGGGACACCGAAGTGTCTGCCTACACATGTAGCATGCCACATGGAGTAGTGTGAGTTTTTTTAAAGGTGTTGCCTATGGTCAGAACAACTAGAATTATGCATCAAGGGTGGATCAAATCTTGCGGCAGTGTTAAGTAAATTATGCAGCAGGAGAAAGGCAAATTATGTGACATTATGCGGCACATTTTGTGACAGTATTACCTACTATTTAGTCATTTTTAAACATGTTAACACTGTCTGGACATTAGTTGCAACTCATTAGTATTAGATTAACACTGAAATAAATCAATAAACTCCAGAAAGGTGACCAGTCAACCTTTGCAAGGGCCTTCTACTGCGCAACAACATATGTTACTGTGTTTTTACTAACCGTGTGAGCTAGAAACAGACTTATTTTTGCGAAAATCTGTAGATTATGCTGCAGATGATGGATTAAGTGGCAAATCTACAATTATGTGAAAATCTCTGTGTCCACACAATTGCATAATTCCAGTGGACCTGGCTACTGTATGATCCTATGTGAGGAGTGTTTCCATGTAATGCATGATTATCACTGAGGTGCATTTATGCACTTAGCAGTGTGATGGTTGAAGATGTGTAAAAGAGATGAGTACAGTTTATGGTTTTTGATAGGAGTGGGTGATAGATTCTACTCTGTCAGTGGAGTTGGCAGATTTCCACTCCGTGCTACGCTTGTAATACAGAGATCTGGCCAAATTCCCCCAACCACCGTGTGGTGGAGTTTTTTCTTGCATGCAGCTTGCCAAAAATAAGTTAGTGAGCGTAAGCAAGAATTGGCATCCCTATTTCAATTTTTGAGTGCTAGGGCGCACCAGTGAGATTTTCTCACTGCGAACAGCTGCACTTGAATAGAGAATCCACTCGAACAACTGCAAAATTAACTCGCAAGCAATCCCTGGTGCGCTGTGTGGTGCCGTTCGTGTTAATTTTTCACTGTGGAACAAGCTCTCAGTTCTAAAAATCAGCACAAGCAACACAACATGCTGATTTCCTCCCATTCGCAGAACTCTGCAGAATCTCACAGACTTTTCATGTTACTCCGCGGACGCACAGGGTTGTCCATTCTGGGATTTTTGCTTATGCTCACGGTTGTGAGCAGGCTTGTGTTGGAGGGAGAGATGGTCAGATGATCTGCTGGAATGGACTTTGTTACAATCAACTCCATTTATGAATGTCATTGTGAGAGGTCAAGAAGTTGTCATAGTATGTAGTTAGGTAGGAACTGCAGTAATGGACTAAATGAGACTCCTTGAGTGTTCACTGGTATGTGGCTGATTTCTTCAGGTATTCCATGTCTGTTGAAATGATGAGGACTGGTACAGTTTTTAGTGACAGATAGGACTTATAGTGATTGTGTATTATGTGAGTGTAAGACAGCCAGATATTATAAGGTAATTAATACACAGGCTGCCTGAACTACAATGTGCTGCATAACTGCTGAGTGCTGTGGTATTAGTTTTAGTGCGGGCCTTGAGGGTAGACTAGACACAGGTCAGCACTTCATAACTTACCCGAACATAGAAAGCAATGCTGGTTAAGCTGTTCCACATCCGTGGGCTGTTGAGTGTACCTGAAAGAGTGATTACTGTTTTGGGTTCTATCTCAGGGGTATCTTGGAAACAACCATGTTTCCACCTCTCTTGTGAACTGTAACCACTTTTGGAGGTGCTACTTTCTAGAGTAACAATTGGTACCCAACACCACCTTACCCATGTTTACGTAATAATATACTTTATTGATTGACAAGGCCAGTGATTTGTGGATCCAGCTTCTGAAACATTACCTTTCATTGCAGTTCTTTTTGAGTTCACTGAAATACAGACACCTTCAAGGCGAGTCCATAACTTCAATAAGAGTTCTAATGACCGGAATCTTAAACAGAAGCATCTGTTCAGTAAGCATGTCACAAAAGGAACACTTATAGTAATGTCAGCTAAATCAGATTGCTTCAGATTAAGAAAATATTGAATCATTAATTACAAAGAGGCATGAAGTGGGCTAACGCTACAAAGTGGTTTACAAAATGTTCTATTTGGCTTTAAGCATACCCTTATAGTCATCATGCCCATGCACTCCTGCGAAAACTGCAGGTACCCAAATTCAAATATTTCTGGTACCAAACTGCTAAGTAGAGTGAACATGTGTTGGTATGTTAGAGCATGAACCGTGTGCCATGACATGAAAACTAGCATGTCATGCTGATACTTGAACATTGCCGTTAAAGTCCAACATATTTTCCTGGGCATGCAAGTAAGTAGTGAGAGGGCAGGGAGCGGTGAGAGGGGGAGAAAGTCCACAACCATTAGAGTCACAGATCATTCCCCTGAGGTTGTAGATGTGTGAACCTCAAGTTGAAGCGTTAGTATTTTGCATTTTTACATGTAGCAAAGAAGTTGATGCATGGTGTCAACCAGATATGAAAGCACCCGTGGGAATATTCCATAGATTTTACCATTAGTAAGATCAAAGCTAGGCCTTTCACTAGGCTAATGGTCTATAAGCTAGTGGTCTGTGTTACAACAGGCCCAGTAGCTACCAGAGTCACAGGTAGGCCGCTCCCCGCATCAATATCCCAGCTCAGTCAGTGGCTGGTCTGTAAAAATGACTCAGACGCTGCTATGCGGTGATAACTACCCGGGCGGAAGTCCCCGGGCTCCTATATTAACCAAAACGCCTTACGTCAGGGTCCACAACCACTGCCTGCTAACATGGGGAGGGGTGGATGAGAATCCACCCCCTCTATCGTTCGGTGAGATGGAGTGGGCCACGCCACGCCAGCCCCACAACATAACATCCCTCCCCACAAAACAAAAGGAAGAAAAACAAAACGGAAAAACGTGCTGTTCAATAAACATATTTTGACAAAACAGAAAAAAAAAAATCAGCTGAAAAATACACACAATTGGTCACATAATAATGGATGCACCATACAGATGTACGTAGCCACCAACCAGGTGCATAACAAAGTCACGTAATTTCGTGGAAGGAGCTGGACATAGCCAGAGGTTATATCAAGGAGCTCCTTTGCATTGACTGGGGGCATCAGTGTGAGGCAGGCTGTCACCTGCGCTGGTGTTTTGTTCACTCAAAACTGGTGTTGGTCCCCTTTGTTCAGCCCCCACAAAATCCTGTTGCAGGGCTTCTGGTAAATTGGCATCAGTCAGAAAAATGTCCTCAGAATTGTCAACGTCCAGCTCACACCCCTTCTCCCATGATGTAGCCGAATTGGAATTGCTGCCTGAGTCATAGAGGGATAGTTGGAAGTGCTTGAAAAATACAACGTTCCGGGTGACTGTCTCCTCTCCCCTAATAGCGGTAATCATTGTCCCTTGTATGCCGGTGACTTTCCAGGGACGTGGTTCAAACAGCAGACGAAACCTGCTCCCAGGGTGCCGATCTCTGACCAGGAAAGGGTTGCCAACTCTCAACTGACAGTGGCGTGCCCTGCGGTGGTAGGACATCAGGTCATTCTTTCTCTTCTATCGACTCAGAGCATCAGACATATCCTTTTGGATCGCAGAAGGCATGTTCACGTGGGGTAGGATAACGAGTTGGCGATTGATGCACAGTTCACTTGGATTGACTCTTATAGTGGTGTGGGGAGTGAGCTTGCATTCCCGCAAGAAAGCATATAGTGCACACTCCATGTTCTTGCTGTCTGCCAGAGCAATACGGAGCACTTTTTATCAGTTCTCATGAAGTGTGACGCCTCTCCTTTTGCTTGGGGCCATCTGGGCTTGATGTTTGGTGACGGATTCCTTGGGAATTCAAATATTCTGCAAACTCCTGACTGGAGAAAGGAGGTCCATTGTCAGTATGGAGTTCCTGCAATAGGCCATGAGTGGCCATGATTTTCTCCATTTGAGGAACAATCTGTCGGGCAGTGTGGGAGTCCACAATCTCGACTTCAGGGTATTTTGAGAAGTCATTGATTACTACTGATAGCGTGTCCAGTCCTTATAAATTACTTGTACTTGGACACGCTGGAGGTCGGTGAACCTTTTAACTGAGTTGGGTTCTCCTCATCCAAGAATAGTCGGATCACTTGAATCAATAATCAATAACCATTATAATCAATACCCAATACTCAATTAATAGATCAAACAACACATTAAGAATCAATAACAATCAATATTTTGACACACCATGACCTTTCAGTCATGAATAACCACACCAGTTTATTAAAAGTTAATGAGTTTGTTATATTAACAAAGCTAGCACAATATATGTAAGTCTCAAAATCAAATGATATACGTATATGAACATTACTAGCTGTCCATAGCGATGGAAGTAACGCAATCTATGCAATATTTGGATTATAATGCACTCGGTTATAGCAATGCAAATCACTAATATAAGCAACTGAATTTGACTAATTGCATACATCGGTCAGCATAACAAGATTTCAATTTAGCATGGTGCATCAAGTGAATACCTCAACTAACCTCTAATTAGCATTAGCATGTGGGGCTTCATGCAAAACGAATTTAGTCAACGCAAATTTAGAAAACTTCTAGCTTGGGCCCTATCAAAATTAAGTAGTTGGTACCTAAGGAGGAAAACACAATGCATAATACAATTATCCTGTCATATTTACCAAATACAATCAGCATTCAAGGAAAATTCTTCGTCCTTCAGGTACCGGTTCGATCAGCATGGGGCAGATTTCAAAGGGGCAAAGTTAAGGCAAGTTTCCTTGCGGCAGCAAGGAGAATGGGGCAAAAGTCATTGCATGGGCAAGACGGGGCAAAATTAAAATTAAAGTCTCTAGGGTGAGAATTCTTAAAGTCTCTTTCTCTGCGACAGAGAAAAGGCATCAGAATGTCATTTAAAATGGCGTCTTGTATCATGCTTCAAAATGGCATCAAGGAAAATGGCTGACTTCTCTTTGTCCGGTGGGTTTAAGTAAGAAATGTTCCAAATTCTTCAGGGTCTTCCATTGGAGGGTTCATAGGGTGGCTTCCTTTTGACCAATGAATAGTGTCTTTCTCTTAGTACTCATTTATGCGTAAGGTGTCCTTGGAGCCTTGGAACACAAGTTGCAACAAAGTTTGCCAATTAATTCTATATCAGTGTCTTTATTGTCTGCACCTGCAGAAGCTGACCTTGCTTCAAAGGGGATGAAACTAGCCTAGCACGAAACCTTGAGATAAGTGTATTAGTCATTTCTACTGGAAAAATACAACCTTAAAGTAAAAGTAAGTTTTTGTTAATACAAGTGAAAACCACGCAGTTAAATTTTGAGACCAGGCAACTAGGCCAAAGCCTCTGCTAAATTTAAGCTAAGCATATAACGGTTTCAACAAGAAAATCATAGAATACATTTGCAATTATGACGGATTACTACATTTATCGATTCTTCATGATTAATTAAGCTCGTTTATAATGACGGCGAACTACCCCGTGGGCACATTTTCCCACGTACATTATTTTTCTTTGCTAAAATCACACTACCTTATACGATTTTGTTACATGATATATGAATATTTGTTAGTCTTTCTTTTTCTGCTTCATCACAACCAACATGTGTCGGCCATCATGGAGACTGCCAAAATCTGCACTGGCAGAATGCTACGGGATGGGAACAATAGCTGGAGTGAGAATGGGAGCTGGTGGCTCAGCAGGACCAGCAGTTTGGCACAGGGAGTCCCAGTTGACAGTTGTCTCCACCATAATGTCAAGACCAGGAAACCATACCTTTGTTCAAAGGCTTGCTTTTGGCTTTGTGACCTCTTGGTGAGAGGAGTGGGCCAGGTCCACTGTTCGCTGTTTGAGTTGGAGTTGCCTGGGGATCCCTAGGTGGGGTCCTCGCAGTAGACATCCTTCTGGGGGAGTGGCCAATTCATGGCAGACATGTTGTAGAGACAGCAGAGTTTCCTCGGCTTCAGTGGTGTGAAAAAACAGGTTCCTCTTGAGCTTGTCCCAGTCACCTGACCTCACCACAGACAGGGCTAACTGAAGACACTCATCTTCCTCAGTTACTTTCAGTATCTCCGACAAAGAAATTGGTAAAGGCCGTGATCTCTTAAACACTAACTTCATGTATTCTTCCACCTCCTCTGGGTCGGATTCCTCATTTACAGTGGCAGGTCTGGCATGCTGAGACAGATAGTCCGCCGGATTCTGGGTTCCTGGCCGGTAGACCACGGAGGAGTCATATTCTTGCTGTAGGAAAGCCCTCCTTTTTGCCCTGGTCACCCCCAAAGTTTTTGTACAGATACTGGTGGTTACTGACTCTTGGCTGTGCCCTGGGTACTGCTTACCACTCCCAGGGCCAGTGCTCTGTGTAGTATTAACTTTCCTATAAGTCCCTAGTATATGGTAGAGCATGTAGGTTTAGGGACCCCAGCATAGGTAGCGCACCCATTGATGCACAGCTGAGTTGCCCAGTGTCATTTGAAAGGCAGGCCTGCCTTGCTAGCTGCTTTTAAACTAAAGTTGTATGCACATTCGCCTTTGGAATTAAAACTACTTCCAAAGTCTTAAACTACCTTTATTTTACATATGTCACCCCTAAGGTGTGCACTATGGACCCCTAGAGTTGGGTGTCATGTCACTATAAGCAGGGACCTAAAATTGTTTTATAAGCCCTGGTGAGGTAAAATAGCCAAATTTGTTTTTCCCTCACTATAGTTATTGGCCTCCATAGGCTAAAATGGGGAGAGTTTATTTTAATTAACAACATCCCCCTAAGTGTCAGATACCTCAAGTTTAGTATCAAATTAATCAACTTACAATTGATGGAATTAATATAACTAGTTCAGATAAATAATTTTAAACTCTACCTGAAAAGTTGGCAGCTTCAGCTCTGTAGTGCCCTTCTTTGATTGGCCAGCCTCTGGCAGGGTGCCTTGATGAGGTGTGAAGTGGCCTGGGCTGAACACAAAGGATGTGCCTGGGGGGAGGAAAACTACCTCAGCAGATGGGGAAGCATGAAGGAGGAGGGCTGCCAAACTGGTCTTCAAACACAGGGAAGGACATTTGGAGCAACCCAGCACCTCCCTCACATCCTGCAACCCCAGACAATTAGGTGCCCTCTTGATTAGATTAGGAGACGGCATCATGATTCGGCCAGGTATAACAACCAATAGTAGAAGTTGGGACAGTGCAGAATATCCATGGTAATCTGTCCTGCCACCGCCATGAGGCACAATCCTGACACAGGGTACACAAGACCTCACACATTGAACAGACATGTCGGTGGAATCAACATCAGCATGGATGAGACCATATGCAGCTAGGGCTGCAGGTCCACCACTCAAAACCAACAACCATTGGTAATTGCAACAAATGTAATCATACGTTTGTGATCAAAACATATTCTGGGTGGAATGTAGGCAGAGTGTGTCATACACACTAAGGGGCATATTTATACTCTGTTTGCGCCGGATTTGCATCGTTTTTTTTTACGCAAATCCGATGCAAAACTAACTCCATATTTATACTTTGGCGTTAGACCCGTCTAGCGCCAAAGATCTTGGAGTTTGCGTCATTTTTTAGCGTGGACAGCTTCCTTGCGTTAATGATATGCAAGGTAGGCGTTCCCTTCTAAAAAATGACTCCGAGGCATGTGCGCCGTATTTATACTCCAGGGCAAAAATGACGCCCGGGAGTGGGCGGGTCAAAAAAAATGACGTCCAGTCGCTTGTGCGGCATTTCTTAACGCCTGGTCAGGGCAGGCGTTAAGGGACCTGTGGGCTCGGAAGGAGCCCAGAGGTGCCCTCCCATGCCCCAAGGGACACCCCCTGCCACCCTTGCCCACCCCAGGAGGACGCCCAAGGATAGGGGGATCCATCCCAGGGAACTTAAGGTAAGTTCAGGTAAGTATTTTTTTTTTTTTTGTGGCATAGGGGGGCCTGATTTGTTGCCCCTACATGCCACTATGCCCAATGACCATGCCCAGGGGACAGAAGTCCCCTGGGCATGGCCATTGGGCAAGGGGGCATGACTCCTGTCTTTGCTAAGACAGGAGTCATGTCAATGGAGGGTGGGAGTAAAAAAAAATGGCGCTAATCGGGTTGAGGCAGATTTTTTGCCTCAGACCGACTTGCCCCATTCTGTGACACCCAAGCTCCATTTTCCCCTACGCCGGCGCTGCCTGGTGTGGGTCATTTTTTTTGACGCACACCAGTCAGCTCCGCCGGCTAACGTCATTCCATAAATAAGGCGCCCGCATGGTGCTTTGGAAAGGCGTTAGCCGGCGTTAAATTTTTTTACGCACAACTGCGTTGGCGCAGTTGTGCGCCAAAAAGTATAAATACGGCCCTAAGTACCAAAGATGTACACATGTCAGACAATTCTGCAGGCTACACACAAGTCTCCATAAACTCAAAATCTACATACGGAGACAGTTGTTGGGTAATAATTCCTAAGTAGCAATGGTTCACCCATCATCAACAATGCCTGGCCTGTGTATGTAGCTTTAAATATTATGCTCCTTATGACAACATCACACATCACAGACAAAAACACAATACAAAATCACAAATCAGAACTATTGCATTGGACTGAATGCCAAACATATGTGGATACACTGTTGTCACATGCATATATATGCACTACGTGCAACAATTTGCATGCTGTTGAGTCTGTAACACACATATTGGTCACACCCTTGTCACGTTGTTGCATGGACTACCACATGTGGCCATACCCAAAATGTCACACTGCAGCATAGCCCATGTCATATGTATGTTGATTCAGGGTGTATCCAAGGACAAAGCAAAAAAACACACAACCAGGAATTGAGTAAAAAAATATGATCCAAATGCGTCTAAAACATCCGCAAATGCAAAGTAAATGACACATGGGCCCTTAGCATAAATTCCACCTCCTCTCAATGCTGCTTTCAGTGAAATCGATGCATAACCGTCATGTGTCTATATAAACAAAGCACATGTATTATGTGTCTAAAAAAACCTACGCAAATGTCAAATGCGTCGCATAAATACATGCATAACTGAAAAACGTGACACACGGGGGCAGGAAGTGGTGTAATAGGAAATCCTGTTTACAAGCATGGTACAGTGGGTGTAGTTTCACTTTCTCTTTACAGTCTGTGCCTTTCTGACTGTGTGGTTGTGATTTGGAGCTGGTGGTTGTGTTTTGGTTGTTGATTGCAGTTTGTGGTGTCCCTCCTGTCGTGTCCTGTCATTTATTGTGTGCATTTTGTCCCAGTAGTTGTGATTTTGTGTGTTTATTGTCTAAGTTTGTATTTGTACTGTGAGGTGTCTGTCTGGGGTAGTTTAACATTTGGGATAGTTGGGATTAGTTAGTGGGGTTAGGTTTCCATTTATTTTTTATTTTTTCTTGGTATTTGGGGTCAACTTTGACCATTTACAACATGTCTGGTAGAGGGAGGCTGATGAGGATGTCAGAGGATGTGTTAGGTGGATTTGTGTGGCTGGTATAACATTACCTACCCATGATGCTACTGATGGGTGGCCGGGTCATCCAGGGATACCAGAACGAGGCCAGTCGGCTGCAGTGAGGCAAGGTGATCCACCACCTCAAGAGAGTGTACAGGAGCAGCAGGAATGAGCACCAGCTCAAGCATCGCTGGGCAGATCTGGTGGCCAGGGAGCAGTATCTGCTTGATCACCTTGCTGTTGAAATCGGCGGACCTGTTGATGAGTCTCCCATTGGCATACTATTTACTGTTTACTTCTCTTGACTGACAGTAGCAGATGAGTTGGAGTGCTGCATGCAATGCTTGTGGACAGGTTGTATGCAACCAGAATGAAGTGTATCTGTGCCAGTCTAGGCCTGGCATTCACATGTCCAACCATGAAACCAATGCAGGTCAGATGTCTGGTGAGTCCTGCTCAACCATCACATAGGCACACATTTCAGAGGCCATGGTGACACCTGTGTGCCGGCATAGTGTCATGTATGAAACGCCAAGGCACCGCCAGCCTACCATATGTTCCCTGGATTGTGTCAACAAAGTTGGGCAATTCATGTATAGCGTAACTTTGTCATCATTTAACGCACACGAAACCTGCCATTATGTTAGCAAAGTGGGCTTACCCGCCTTTGGGGGCAATGTATATGGGGCATTTTCATACCATTAGACAACTTTGCAACATCAGTAATGGTTTAATCAATGCATGATCATTGCTGACTTAAAATTGAGCGGCATGTCTACCACAAAGCGCTTCTGGGTGCCTTGTAGGACAGGCTTGAGTACCTGAGTCATATGCCTTGCAAAGCGCCAGGGTAGTGTCATGGTTTTTACACAACTCCCCTTATACCATGTTGTTCCATCTTCCATAGATGGCCCACATATGATTGTTGCAGGGTGTACCTATATGTCCCTAGTATATGGTAGGGCATGTAGGTTTAGGGACCCCAGCATATGTAGTGCACCCATTGCTTCACTGCTGTGGTGCCCAGTGTCATTTTAAAGGCAGGCCTGCCTTGCTGGCTGCTTTTAAACTAAAGTTATATGCAAATTTGACTTTGAAATTAAAAGTACTTCCAAAGTCTTAAACTAGCTTATTTTTACATATGTCACCCCTAAGGTGTTCCTTATGAGCCCATCGGGTGGGGTGCCATGTAAATATAAGCAGGGACCTTATAACAATTGTTTTATAAGCCCTGGTGAGGTAAAATAGCCAAATTTGGTTTCCCCTCACTGTAGTGAATGGCCTCCATAGGCTAAAATGGGGAGACTTTATTTTAATTAACAAAGTCCCCCTAAGTGTCATATATGTCAAGTTTGGAATCAAATTAATTGTTATAATAAATCCCACAACTTACAATTGTTGGATTTAATATAACTAGTTCAGGTAAAGAGTTTTAAACTCTACCTGAAAAGTTGCCAGCTTTAGCTCTGTAGTGCCCTTCTCATATTGGCAAGCCTCTGGCAGCCTGGCCAGGCTGCCTTGACGAGGTGCGAAGTGGCCTGGGCTGAAGACAAAGGATGTGCTTAGGGGAGAAAAACTAGCTCAGCAGATGGGGAAGCAGGAAGGGGGAAGGCTGCCAAACTGGTCTTCAAAGACAGGGAAGGACATTTGGAGCAACCCAGCACCTCCCTCACAACCTGCAAACCCAGACAATTAGATGCCCTCTTAATTAGATTATGAGAGGGCAGGTATAGGGTGTGTTTAGGATTTTTAGCCACATCAGTGGGTGGGCTCAGCCAGATGTAACCTCCAAGAATCAGTTTCAGCCATGATGGATTTTTGAAGAATGTTGCTCCATCGGATTAATTTTTGCCACACTTCCCAGGAAGTAGTCATCACAGGGGGAAGGAAAATGCATCTAACTGGAGAACTAGGACCCCCCTGTTTTCACCCAAGAGCAAGGATAAATATGGCAGAGCTGCACCCACACCTCAGATCCCTACAAGGAAGAAAATCAGAAGAAGAAGGACTGCCCTGCTGGACCCCTGACCTGCAACTGGACACTACCCTCTGAAGGACTGCACCAGCTGCACACTTGGACTTCATCACAAGAAGGCCTTTGCCTGCCTTCAACTGGTTTAAGGAGGGACTCCCTGTTTGCTATAGGTGAAAAATTGCTAACCAGAGTCCCCTGCATCAAATCCTGAAGAAACTGACCAACTGACCACTGTTCAGTGGCCAATTTGGAGTTTGAGCAAGGTGCACTCTGGGAGTTGTAGTCTGCACCCTAAAGGAGCAACTCAGAGCTTCTGGAACTTCCGGGTGAGCTGTGGACTCCTAAAATACCTTAAAAGACCTTCTGGAAGAAGATCCAGAAGTTTGCAGAACGTTTTGGAAAAAGCTCCCTAAAGGGACCGACCCACTGCGGCAACTCTAGCCAGCTTGCCTCAACCGCAACCTGGCCTGACTTGCAGGTTTGTACCGCTGAAGAAAATCTCTGAAAAAATGACTAAGTCCGAACATAGAAAGTTGACCGGGACCTACCGCACAGTGTATCCGAAGAGGGCTCCAGGGATGTCGGATCAAGATTCAGATTTGCCCCTGGCGAAGGATTTTCATCTCGAAAAATCGTCTGGGTCCAAACGTAGAAATCTTCACCAAGGGCTCCCACAACGCATATCCGAGGAAGGGCTCCAGGGAGGTCGGATCGGACTGGCGACTTCGGCCCTCTGAAGAAAATCTTCAAGAAAATGACTAAGTCTGAAGGTAAACTTTTGACCGAGGCCTGCTGCTTGCTGTAGCCAAGCAGGGCTCCATCACAGTCAGCCTTAAACTTTGACTTTGCCCCAGTCGAGGTGCGACCAGATGACCAGATTGGGGCTACTCAATTCTAAGCACATAAAAACACTAAGGCCCTCATTACAACCCTGACGGTCGGTGTTAAAGTGGCGGTGATACCTCCAACAGGCCGGTGGTAAAAAAAATAGGATTTGGACCCTGACGGTTACCACCATCCAACACCGCCACTTTAACACACCGACCGCCAGGGTGGTAACAGCCGCTGGGCTGGAGACTTCAGTCTTCAGCCCGGCGGCCGTCACATTCCCACCCTCAGGATTACGACCCAGCCTACTGCTTTGGTTTTTGTGGTTTTTGTACCGCCATGAAAACCATGGTGGTAGGCACTATCAGTTCCAGAGAATTCCTTCCCTGGCACTGATGGGGGTTCCCCGCCCCAGCCCCTCCCCAGAGTCCTCCCCATCTGCTCCTGCCCCCCGCACATATACACACCCACACGTGCACACATATACACACATGCACACACGCATACCCACCTCCACCCACGCATGCACACATACATACCCACACACAACACACACCAACATAGTCACACACATGCATCCACAACACACAACACTCACAATCACTCATTCATGCATTCAACGTGACTCACACCCGCATGCACGCATCCCAAAACATAACCCCTCACCCCCCTCTCCGGTCGGAGAACCCGACTTACCTGCTTGCAGGGGGTCCTCTGGCTGGAGACTGTCTGCGGCGCTGCTGTCAGCAGCAGCATCCGCCATAAAAACACCGCCAGGCCGTATCATTGCTCATGATACGGTCGGCTGTGTTTTGCTGGCACGGAGGTGCTGCTGTCAGCAGCGCCGCCTTACCGCCGTCCGCCGCCATGACCAGCAGCGGTGTTCCGCCAGATTTCTAGCGGAATACAGTCAGCAGTCATGATACTCGTTGCCGGCTGGTAGCCACGGCGGGGGTATGTTGGCGGCTATCGCCGTGGCGGTAGGCGGTCAATACCGCCAATGTTGTAATGAGGGCCTAATTCTTTAAAAATGTATTTCTTCAGTGCCCCTTAACCGATTTTATTCGTTTTGGTGTCATTTTAAAGCTAAAAATATTTCCTATTTTTATAAATTGGTTTTGGATTTTTAAACCGTTTTCTTTGTTTTATTTAATTACTGTTTTTGATACTTGAATGCTTTACAGTTTGTCTCCAAAATTAAACCTTGTCGTTCGTTGCCAAGCTACCAAGGGTTGCGCTGGGGTTAATTTATTGAGACCTAACTGAACCTAGTGGGAGTTGGTGGCCTATTGCTAAGTGTAGGTACTTACCTGCCCTTACCAATAATCCACATTCCACAATTGGAGGATCAATTTTTCGATTCTTGGCGGGGGCTTGGAGGAAGAATCAGTGAACAGTGGAAGGAGTGACTTGTGATCAGTATTGATTGTGAAGTGGGTTCCATAGAAATAAAGATGGAAATGGTGACAACCCCAATGGATTGCGGTAGCCTCCTTATCGATGTGGGAGTTTAGCTGTTTGGTGTCAGTCAGCGCCCACCTGGGTTGGCAATAGGGGCCCATTCCCCTTTGTCCTACCTATGAGACATTACGCTGTGAGGCCGGTGGGGCTCCCAATGACTGACAGTTCAGACTCATGGTGTGGGTCAAAATATGCCAGCGTAGTGTGTTCCGAGAGTGCTTGTTTTGTGGCTTGGAAACTTGCTCTTGGTGTGTACCACTCCTACACGGCATTGGCCAGTTTAGGTTTGAGATGAAACAGCCACAGTATGTTACCATATCCAAGAAGCTTCTGATTCCTGTGACATTTATGGGAGTGGGTGCTGATTGTATGTCTCTAACCTTGTCAGGATCAGGCATGACTCCACTCTCTGAGCACCGATACCCAAAGAAACCTATCTCTCTCTGGAGGAAAGCACACTTTTCCTTGTGGAGTGTGAGTCCATTGTCCAGAAGGCATTGAAATGTTGCTCTTAGTCTTTCAAGATGTTCTTCCAGAGATGGAGGGTGCACTAGGATGTCATCGCTGACGTTGATGACGCCGGGAAGACTTGCTAGGGCACCTCTGATGGTGTCCTGAAATACTTCCACATTACTGGAGACCCCAAAACTGAGATGCTTGTATCTCCTTAAGCCTACTAGGGTAGAGAGCATTGTGATCGACCTCAACTCAGGTGTTAGCTGATAGTAGCCTGCTCAGAAGTGTACCTTAGAGAACCACTTGGATCCACTCACCTCTGACACAAGATTGTCAACAGTGGGTGTCAGGTGTATTTCACACCTTATTGCCTTGTTGGGGATGCGCATGTCCACACAGATTCGGCATCCCTGGGCTGCCTGGGGTTCCTCACAAACACTATCGGTGACACCCATAGGGTTGGAGCCTTGACCTTCTCGATGTCTGCCGCTTCCAGTTTTTGGAGCTCCACCTTCGGATGACGGTGGAATGCCACTTGGCAATGACGAAGAGTGAAGGCGTGAAGGCGAACCATGAGACCCTTAATACATTCAAGTCCTTCAAACAGTTTCCCAAATTCACTTACCAGTGCATCAACGGCTGACAGGTATACACTGAATGCAAGCATGACCAGTTGGAGTCATTCAGCCATTTTGCAGCTCAGCAGTTCTCCATCACCCTCTCGGATAATGTATACTTTGGCTCTGGTCGTGCAGTCGTCATGGACAATGTCAGTTGTAAAAACATCAGCTAGTGGTAATGGGTTATGGAGCCAAAACCATATATTTGCGTTGCAGTGTGATGTAGAGTCGGCCAGCATGGGAGGGTTTGGAATACCATTTGTGCCATGATATTGATTGAGGCACCAGTGTCAATCAGTGCAGAGAGGGGGTGACCTGCGATGGCAACAGTACACTTGGGAATGCAGTGTCTTGGGTGTTCGTCAGGTTGCATGGCATGTATGATGTGCACTTTCTCTTCGGTGTCATCATCATCCATGTCCTCGTCTTCGTCCAGGGTCCCCGGCGCTTCCAGGGAGTTCAGTGATTTGGGTTTTTGTGGCTTCTTGAAGCTTGTGGACCAACAGACCTTTGAGAAGGCCCAGAGTTAGTATGTTCACCATGGACATCTCTGGCACCTGGAGTATGTTTTTCCTCAATTTTGTGGAAGAACAATCTTGAAGGAAGTGTGCTTGGATTTTATCCTGAACATCTGGCTGGGTGCACATGCTGGCCAGCTCCCAGAGCTGAGAATAGAAGGCATCGACAGACTCCTCTGGCTGTTGCCTCGCTTGCCTCAGCAGGAATCGCTCGTAGTATAGGTTGGCGGGGGATTTGAAATGGACCATTGGGACATTCTTTAATGTGGTGTGGGAGAAAAGTGGTCCCGCCTCTGTCACTGATTTGGCAATCCTGTGGATTGCAGCCCCACCTAGGTGTAGGAGCATGGGACTTCTTTGGTCATTTTCTAAAGCCACCGCGGGAAAGTACGTTTCTAAGTGACCTACCCCCTCATTCTATTTGGCTGCTTGAGATGATGAAGGCCCCTCACACATGAAAGGCTCAAGAGCGGGTATAGAGGTCATAGTGCACGCAGTTAGTGCTACTAAGGTAGCAAGGGTTGGACAGAGATGTCCTTCAGGGACCGTATCAGAGCGTTTGTGTGTAATGTGGGCTCTGCAGCATGGTGGAAGATGATAAGAAGTGAGAGGAGAAAGCAAAACTAGTAGCCAGCACAGTTCACCACTCACCTCTCTGTGCAATCACGAGTCCCAGTTCCTACCCGACACTCGAGTGAGCTACAAGTGGGTGTCACAAGCAGCGTGCTGAGATAAGTTCTTGGGACCTTGGTCACAGACAAATCAGGTTCTGTTGCTGGTGGGTGCAGGATCAGCTAGTCCTCCATGATGTAGCTGGTGCATATAAGGGGCCAATTTGCCTGCTTGGAGGAGAGCAGGTGCTTTGTGGCACATAAAATGGGGCCAGGTGAGTCTCCCAGAGTAGAGTGGTTGAGGCCGCCGGTTGGGAAGACTGGGTGACGTGGCAAAATGAAAGACAAAACTGTAACTGGCTAGCCCTCAGTGGCTGGGGCACAGTGTGGTTGTCCAGTCCTGAGCGTCTGTGTGCCGCATGCATGAGCTAGCGGCACAGAGGAGGCTGGAGCTTCTCCTCGCAGTCTGCGTTGCCACCAGGACATCGCCCATCCTGGGGGCAAGGTGAGTGCCAGCAGCGGTGTCAGGAGGAAGAAAACAGATTCCGTAATATGCATTCACCGGCAGCGGGTGGGAGGCCGCCTTGCTATGTATCGTGGAGGGCGGCGGTTGCAGTACGGAGCGGGGACTGCCGAATAGCGAGGCAGCATACAGGGTTGAATCCCAACCTCGTCGCCAGTGTTGCAACGGGACCAGCGGCTACGGGAGTCAAAGGTAGGCCACTCCCTGCATCGCTATCCCTGCTCGGTTAGTGGCTGGTATGTACAAATGACTCGGATGACGCAATGTGGTGATAACTACCTGGTCGGACGTCCCCGGGCTCCTTTAGTAACCAAAACCCCTTACATCAAGGGTTACTACCACTGCCTGCTAACATGGGGTGGGGTTGATAAAAATCCCCCCGTAGAGTTTGGTGAGTTGGAATGGGCCACGCCACACCAGCCCCACAACATAAGTCTGTTGCTGCAGAGTTTACTCCTTATAGTCAACAACACAAACCATAGTTAATTGTGGAACTGGGCCTGTTGCTTCTGGTTGTATTCCACATAGCAGCTATTATGGTTAATAGTGGGGAGGGACGCCAGTTGCTCGTGGCAGAGTCCACAGAGCATATTGTTATTTCTCTTCTGCACCTCCAATGTGGGTTTGACCTCCATTGTTTCTGTGTAGACTCCTCACAGCATGCACTCTAGGTGCTTGTAAACAATGCCATTCTGTGGGTTGCTCCTCCCTATTTCCTAAATGGACTCTATATAGCACATACTGCTGCTGTTATTATACTACGAAAACTATTGTCTTCTCCTTTTTCAATCCAAGGAAGAACCCCAATGATCCAAACTCAATGATGCTTAGAACTTGCCTCACATATTTCATTTTCTAAAGTTTCTAAATCATTGTTTCCCAAGCTGTGGGTCAGGTGAGTTGTGAGTTGATTTCTGTGTACCGGAAAAGTCTGAGCAATAAGAAAAAATGCATTTAAAGTCTATGTTCATTTGGTTATATTTTCTTGAGAGTCTAAGACAGAAATCAAATGTCGGGCATCTTCTGACAAATTGCTGCTTACTCCTTTAACATTGAATTGGGGTTTGCTTTTCTTTCTGTGACTGTAAAGTAAGAGGAGTTTTAAAGTAAATTCTAAAAAACTCTTGCTGGAGTACAGGGAACGCGAAATGAAGCGCTGTAGAAAATGGGCTTTTCGAAACACACAACAAAATGTAACTACATGTTAATGAAGTGTATTCATTCATTAGTTAGGAAAGCAAAAATGAAGCACATTTTTGTTATTTTGAGTGTGCTGGAAACAGAGGTGTTAATAGGATCAAAACAAATTGAGACACTTTAATTGTTTATGCATAAATGATAAACATTCACAGAAACTGGTCTCCACACATTATCATTTGAGTGCTATGTAGTTTTATCACTAAAACAGTATGTCTCTGCAAAGTTAGTCGCCATTTCATTGGATAATGTGCTATTTGTTAAAGACAATGCCCTACCCCGATGCTTCAGTTACGTTAAAAAAATCACCTCTCCTCATGTACATTAAAGATTGGTGGGTCATGAACGTTTTCTGTTTTAAAACGTTGGCTGGTGTTCTAAAACGTTTGAGACATACTGGTCTAAGTGTAATTATTAGTATAATTCTACACAAACACTGTGAAACATGTAAAACAAAACAGTACATATAAGGTGCAATTAATAGGCATGTTATTGTACTTGCATGCCAATCTCTTCAATTTTCGGATATGTGGCAATGCTAATAAAAATATTGTTTTACATTTGAACGTGCACAAAACCAGTAAAAATAAACAAACAACACACCTTCCTTTGTGTCGCTTCAGAAGTATCATGGCATTCCCATCTCTACTCCTGATTTGCACGTGTTTTTGCACAGAGAAGCTGAAGAGAATACGGGTGCAATGCAAAATAAAATCCTCCAATCTCCGTGCTCACTGAAGATGAGCAAAGAATTGAAATGTTGCTAAGGATAAAAGGTGTGCAGTGCATAACACATAAAAACGCTCAATAATCCCAACGAAAAGTTCAGAGATAAAAATACAACAAACAAAGAATATTGGGCCAGATGTGGCAAAGGTTTTTATCCATTCTGTATCTATGGGAAAAAGTGTCCGTACATATGGCCCATTGTGAGGTTTGAATACAAATCCGACATCAATTTTCTCCGAAGAAATATATCGGCATACCATTCCGAATAACTGCATACATTTGTCTCTGCAAGTCAGATAGCAGAATAACTATATGAATTATGAACTCTGGTAGCCAGGGAAGGAATTATCAGTTGCTACACACATAAAACTGCTAAACATGAGCAAATGCATGAGAAGCACAGCACAGAATTTCATGCATTTTCAACAAAGCACCTACTCCATTTCACTATAAATATCATACAGGCTGAAAAGAATGACCATGCGTCTTTCCATATGCACATGCACTTCCCCTGCCAACACATATACACGTGAACTGTTTTTGTTACCAGGGTATGTCCCAATTTCCTTTGCCCATGATAATGTATGGGATAAAGTACCCACTGAAAATATTGCAAGACACTGAGGAGTTCCTTTATAAGGCCATGGAACTTCAAGATGACTTGCAAAATCTTTATCATGTACAACAGGAGGTACTTTTTCCCCTTATAATACATGGCCACATCATGACCTTCCTCACAAACTACCTAAGTCCTTGGTGGGTATCTCTTTCAAAGAGAAAGCTTGTTTGCAAATGTGAAGAATACAAATAGGATCTCTAGTGAAAATCAAATACATCAAATAAGATGTTAAATATTTCTTGCAAGACAGTGACCTGACCCACCTCTTTGGATGCACAAATACATCAGTTGATTACTGATGTACTAACACTTTAGCTTGTAAAGAGCAAGAACTAGTGGGTCAGGTCTCAAAGTTTGTTCCAATGCATAAGTGAACTTTACATGCACAAAAATCTGATGTTTGCATTGAATTCCCTGCTATTTGCTCGGGATTACCGGACATTTCAACGCACAGACTAAATGTACAGTGCAGTTTATCTATCCATTTTGATGATTATCCTTTGGAATAAATGTCTGACAAGATTGTACGAGAAGGAAGAAAGTCATAGGAAACAGCGCTCACAGTGAATCACCAAATCAAAATTAATACATTCATAAATGCACGGTGCTCCTGGCAGGAGGATCCTCCTCCCTCCTCCAATGTTTCTGAAGGAAACCAAACAGCGACAAACAGATGTCAGGGCACTCATGAATAAAAGTCCAATCCTCCATATGTGTCAGGTCTTGGTATTTTGTTCAAAGTCATCAAATATAAGTCGGACCAGGATAGTAGGCAAAAGTTCAATTTAATCTTGGAATGCAATATTCATTAGGGCAACAATAACCGTCCTTGGAAAACAATATCCATTAATGCAACAACAGCCAACATGTGTTTCGTCCTATGAGACAAATATTCTCAAAGACTTCATCAGGGCTTCCATAATAGTTGAAGGGACTTCAGAGCCAAATAAGCTAAATAATCTCTCCTGGAATCCCCATCACAATCGAACTATCTAGGTATCCCGTATTGTGTTGTCCAAAATTATGCCGTACTGCTCATAATGGTGTGTGTATACACCCACTTTAATTCAAAATAACGGAGAACCACGTTCCTGTCCTCCTGCGGCGCTCCTTTATAAAGTAAAAGAAGAACGTACGATACGGATACCTAGATAGTTCGATTGTGATGGGGATTCCAGGGGAGCTTATTTAGCTTATTTGGCTCTGAAGTCCCTTCAACTATTATGGAAGCCCTGATGAAGTCTTTGAGAATTTCTGTCTCATAGGACGAAACACGTGTTGGCTGTTGTTGCATTAATGGATATTGTTTTCCAAGGACGGTTATTGTTGCCCTAATGGATATTGCATTCCAAGATTAAATTCAACTTTTGCCTACTATCCTGGTCCGACTTATATTTGATGACTTTGAACAAAATACCAAGACCTGACACATATGGAGGATTGAACTTTTATTCATGAGTGCCCAGACATCTGTTTGTAAATGTCTGACAAGGACAAATCATTAAGTGTTCTTGCTTGGTAGGTCACGAAAGCTTTGATGAATGCCCACAACCTCAGAAGTATGCATATTCTGAAAATCTTTTGCAGATAAGTTCACTCACAACACCACTCTTGTAAAAAGTACAAGTAGGAGTCCTTTCAGATTCAGTGTGCGAGGAGTGAAGAGGTTCCTCCCTGTGGAAAAATGTTTGCCTATGGAGAAAATTATCAAAGAACAAACATTTGATTTTACAGTTTACACTGGGATACAGATGGAATGATATGTTTTTCACATGCCTTTGTACTAATAATTAAGTGTTTCTTCAATCACCAAAATATGTAAATGTAAAATTGCTAGCTTGAGATATATAGATTAATGCATTCATTTTGTGTATAGAGTTCTTGGTGATGTTGGATAAAGATGATTATAATGAGGTTTTGTGCTCTATGCTTCTGTTGGCATTGGTAATGCATGTGACAATAGATAACACATTATTCAGTGGGTAACCTAAGCCCAAATAAAGTTACTGTGAAAATTTTATTTGGAGCTAGTCTTATCTCCCATTCCCAAAAGTATTAGCACTGACAGAGCCGGAAAGAATCTTGTACTGAAATGTTTGAAGTCAAATGGTCAGCGTAGGATAAAGAAACACACTTGTCTTGATGCTAACTATAACAAAGCCAAAGGACAATTCTTGGGAGCTCATATGGAGTTATTTGTAAACGCTTCAATCTGACTTTTGCACTGACTTGCAGCTGTTTTAAAACACTAGCTAGAAAACTTTTGTTTTCTTCGGTCTCTAATGGAAGGGTAGATAACAAATTAGGTGCTGCATTTCATCAACGGCTGCCAGCTTGGCGGTCATTTCTAAATTCGGCAGGCAGTCCCTCCACCAGGGGAATAAAGTAAAATACTCTATTTCCATGGTTGAACAATGTGCCTTCCGCCAAATTATAAATTGGCCCCATAGTCTTAAATCGGCTAATCAGTTTGTTGGCTAATCAGCTGACCCATGTTGAATTAGGGACCAACCTCTCAGTGGAGAAAATCATTAGAATGTGGCATGCCACAGGTCTTTGGGTTATCCCTCTTTTACTGCATTTATATATGACCAACTTAGCTTAATTAATTGAACAATTAGGACTTTTCTCACTTATATATGCAGACAACAAGCTAATTCTTTTTGTGGTAGATGATGACCTTGCTATTAGAGCTGCTAATCTCCAAAACGGTCTGTAAAAAGTCCAAGAAGGGAAGCTGCACAGTTTTTTGAACATTAACAGTAAAAACACATATTTTTCCTGCTGTTTCATCCACCCACAAATTGGAGCTATGAAATTTCAGCTCATAGTCTGCTCCTCTATTTGTTATGCAGGATAGCAAACAATGTCCCCATTCGGATGTTTCAGCCTGCAGGGAAGCTGCTACTGTGGTGTTCTTTCAGGCCCTCTGATGCACCATGCAGGATCATTTATAATTGTAGAACAGATCCACAACTAGCACTAACTGTAAAATACCACAGAGTGGAAAAATCACATACCTGGCTTGTAATGTGAGAAATGGGAAATAATGTGACCATTGAGCACATATAATGTAAAAGTCTGCATACAGCTCAGAAGGGCCCGCGTTAGTAATGAACTATCCTGATACCATAACTCGCAGCTGTATGCAAACTGCTCTGTTCTTTACATTCCAACGGCTAAGGGGAGCACTGAGCATGGTGAGGGCATTAAACCATGGCGTGGATTGCACACCAAAACGGATGTGATTCAAGGCTTTTTTAGTTTTGTGATCACTGAAACAGTACTAAACTTGAACTGTTTTATCACTGAAGTTCATGTTTTTTATGATGTACCACATTCTCTGCTACATACCTATTCTATGCTCCAGCCAAACCTCTTTAGCAGTCCACAGCATAGATTGCGTACAGGGGCAACCCAGCTAGTCTTCACCTCTGTCTGCCAAATTTAATGCAGATTGATCTAACAGCACCATCATTATCAGTGAATGAAACTTTAATTGCCCCCATTTATTTGCCTCCCTTTGACAAAACTGCTCAAAACCTGACATAACCTTCAGAAAGCTGAACCTGGTAAATGTCTGCCAAACTGTGTGCAGATTCATCAACAATGCCAAATATATTAGCAAATCAACACTTCTTAGCCCCCTCCTTTCACTCTGCCCATTTCCTTGATGGATCTTTATATAAAATAATAAAACTAATAATTCTAAGGTTCTGCCACATTATTTGCAGATTTTTAACAGTGCACATTTATTAGCAAATGCATACTTTCTCCCTCCACTTCTTAACAGTGCCCCCTCGATCTGCATGAATAAGAAAATATGAAAAGTAATCTCAAGATACTAAGGTGCATATTTACAAGCCCATAGCGCCACCTTGTGCAGCCCAAGCATCATTTTATTTTACGCTAATGCAGTGTTAATTGGGCCTTAATCCCACGCCATATTTACAAAGTGGTGCAATGCTCCATATTATGCCTGCATCAGGTATAATGTATGCAAGGGGGGCGTTCAGACACAGGAAGGCCAGAAAAAAATGGCACAGTGAAATTTACATTTCGCTGCCCTATTTTTTTCCGCCATTTTTAACACCTGCTCAGAGCAGGCGTTAAAATGATGCATCCGTTTTAATCAATGGGCCTCCATGTGCTGTGCTGCACTAGCGTGAAAATGTTTGACTCTAGGGCAGCAAAGCGCCACCATAGCATAAAAATTTTGATGCCATGGTGCGCCGTATTGTAAATACGGGGCAACCGTTGTGTCAGTAGGTGGGGCAGGGATGACGCAATAAAAGTGGCGCATCTGAACCGATGCACCACTTTCTTCTAAATATGCCCTTCAGTACCTGCCAAATTTCAGGCATTTTGTTCAAACTGGTCAAAGAGTATAAGCAAATCAATAAATGTCTTTTTAACTGACGGGATATACAACAGTATTAACACTTTCAAGCCCACCTGGCACCTTTTTTCAATGCTAAAATCTCAAAAACACTAAATGAATTTATACCAAGCTGAGTAAAAGTATACTTTGATGCCAAGGCCCATATTTATACTTTTTGACGCTAAACTGCGCTAACGCAGTTTAGCGTCAAAAAATTTTGCGCCGTCTAACGCCATTCTGAAGCGCCATGCGGGCGCCGTATTTATGGAATGGCGTTAGCCGGCGCAAGCAGACCGGCGCTGCCTGGTTTGCGTGGAAAAAAGCCACGTACACCAGACAGCGCCGGCGTAGGGGGAAAATGGCGTATGGGCGTCTTAAAATGGGGCAAGTCAGGTTACGTCGAAAAAATCGTCGTAACCCGACTTGCGCCATTTTTTTTCGACGCCCATCCCCCATCAACATGACTCCTATCATTGTAAAGATAGGAGTCATGCCCCCTTGCCCAATGGCCATGCCCAGGGGACTTCTGTCCCCTGGGCATGGTCATTGGGCATAGTGGCATGTAGGGGGGCACAAATCAGGCCCCCCTATGCCACAAAAAATAAAAAAATAAAAACTTACCTGAACTTACCTTAATGTCCATGGGATGGGTCCCTCCATCCTTGGGTGTCCTCCTGGGGTGGCCAAGGGTGGCAGGGGGGGTCCCTGGGGGCAGGGGAGGGCACTCTGGGCTCATTTTGAGCCCACTTGTCCCTTAACGCCATGCCTGACCCAGGCGTTAAAAAGCGGTGCAAATGCGCCGTTTTTGGCCACGCCCACTCCCGGGCGTCATTTTTGCCCGGGAGTATAAATACCACGTAAAGGCCTGTGAGTCATTTTTTAAGACGGGAACGCCTCCCTTGCATATCATTAACGCAAGGAAGGGGTTCACGCTAAAAAATGACGCACACTCCGGGCACTTTGGCGCCCGAAGCGTCTAACGCCATAGTATAAATATGGCGTTAGTTGGCGTTAGTTTAGCGTCGAATTTGCGTCGAAAAAAACGACGCAAATTCGGCGCAACCAGAGTATAAATACGGCCCCAAGTTTGGTATAAAACTGTTCATTTTTTTTTTTTTTTTTTTTGCGGTAGCTGCAGGCAAACATTTCTGCAGGAGCTGAAGAGGGAAAACATATTTACCTCCCCTTTAACTTATTTTCGCCTGCATGAAAGTTTCCAGAAATGTGTGTGTCAGATCTTAGCTGCATATTCTGAGTGCCAAATTTGGTGTGGTTTCCTTCATTGGGACCCAGATGAGAGGCAAATCAATAAATGGCTTTCCAGTGGTAACTAATTGAGTTTTAAAATGCACAAAAGAGTTCCATAACTCACATTGACTACCATATTTAACTTTTACTAAATGTTTATATCCCTGTGCCTTTGGCAAATGTTTTTGTGCATGGTGGACGACATGAGCTATGGCGTTTGTTGTGCGTGTTGTAAACCATAACTAGTTAATTATGTGGCTTTGAAAGTTTGAGTTAGAATATGACCCTGGTTTTAACTGTGGTTTTCATAGAATTTTCGGAGGTTTTTATAATACACTAAACTCCCACCTCACTCTGTGCACAGCTGTGTGGCCCTTCGGCCATGCATAATGGAGGCTGGAAACAGGCCCTAGGCCAAACCACCTCTCCTGTGCACAGTCTTTGCCTGTGTCCAGTGTTTGCTAGACCTGGAGCTTACTAGAGGTACACACAGTTTTTGCTTGTTGTAAGTGGCTCTCAACAGAACCTTTTTGGAGGGATTTTGTATGGCAGAGTAGTTGTTTTGTACATTTTTACTTATTTTGCCATTTCGACCTTTTTGATTGTTTTTGGTTATGAAAAAGTTAGTGTTCTTACATCCTCTTCTTTGCAAGGTCTTTCCTAGTAATTCTGTAAAAAATGGTGGGTGGAAATTGAACTTCAGAGTCTGTACTGCAAGAATTATGTGAATCTTTTTCAACAAGCATAACATTGATTTTATATTGCTGAAATACCATTTTTGTTTGTTCATATGGCTTGGTGATTATGATAATTTTTCACACAAAAAACATATTCTGATCTTGTTTTACAGTTGTAGATACTTCAGCTGAAAAGACAGATATAGAAAAACTGGGTCCCAGGTCAACTGTTATAACATGTTAATATTTTGTGCAGTAGACATTTAGGAAATGTTCTGCTGGAAATGGCTCTTTCTGCAGAGTTTCCCCTGCCTTTTTTGGCTTCTGGCCTCCTGTTTTTGATCCTGTGCTGAATTTCATTTTTGCTAGCTTTAGGGCTCTGGGCACTTTACCACTGCTGATGCTAAAGTGCAAGGGCTCTCTCTCTAAATTGTATTGGTGTTTGGTTTATCCATTATAGGCATATTTGATTTACTAGTAGGTCTGCACCATGTATGCCCAGGGACTGTAAATCAAATGATACTAGTGGGCCTACAGCACCTATTGTGCTACCCACATGAGAAGCCCTGCAAACATGTCTAAAGCCTGCCATTGCAGTGAGTGACTGTGTGTGCAGTGTTTACTGCCAGTTCGATCTGGCAAGTGCACCCACTTGCTAGGCCCAAACCTTCCCTTTTACTATATGTAAGTCACCCCTAAGCTAGGCCCACAGCAGCCCCATGGGCAGGATGTAGTATATTCAAAAGGTAGCACATGTACTGGTGTGTTTTACATGTCCTGACAGTGAAATACTGATAAGTTCAGTTTTCAAGGGGATTGCCTTGAAATATATTTTAAGTGTAATTTCCCATTGGGAGCAGATAGAGATCTGGGATCTCTGAACTCACACTTCAAGAATACATCTTTTGGTGATGTTGGTTTTTAAATTCTAAGTTTGAAAATGCCACTTTTAGAAAGTGGGCATTTCCTTGCTTAACAATTCTGTGGCTCTGTGTGGCTGTGGAATAAACATCTGGGTCAGGATGACAGTTGGGCTGTTTATGAATTCACTCTAGACAGTCACACAAAGGGAGCTGAGGTGTACCCTGCATATCCTGATGGGTCTTCCTGGGCCTGAGTGGTGGGAGGAGCTGACACTTTCACCTGAATAGGGCTGTGTTTGTCTTTACACAAAGCAGTCTCCAACCACCTGAAGTATGTCTGGGGCCAGGACAGAAAAGGCATGGTCTTGTGCATTACAAAGACTTTCCTTTGAAGCATTTCAACTTCAAAGGCAGAAATAAGTCTAAGTAATGGGCCTCTGTGGCCGCAACACTAGAATCTTTCTGGAATGAGGACATTCTGCTCGGAAGAAGTGCTCGATGCTGTAGGAGGGACTACCACTCTGCCTGTTGCTTTGCTGTGCTGGCCTGCTGCTTTCTGCTTCTGTCCTCGGAGTGAAAGGACTGAACTTTGCTTTCTACTTCTTGATTCCAAAGGTTCTCCAAGGGTGTGGATTGAGCTGCCCCATGTTAGGAAGTCTCAGGGACATCAAAGACTTCATCTGCCAGCACCTGGGTCCTCTTGCTGAGAGTCTTGACTTGCCAAGTGGTGCCAAATCCCGTTCCTGGGCCCTTGAGAGTGTGTTCTGGTGTAACCAAGAAGAAACGAGCACATCTACTCCAGAGTGACTTTGGGACTGGCACCACTGTCCGTTTCCATGCTGCTGCCTTCACTGGAGCTGTGGTCTCCACTGAGTGCAACAACTGACACTGCCACAGCACTTCCGAAGTCCAGCCACAGCGTGAGTCTCAAGTGTCGTCTCACTGATGTCCATGGCACCTGAGTCTGACTGCACCGCAGCACCTGTGGCACGTGGTGTGATCACAACACGCGAAGTTGACGCCTTGCGTCTTGACCTGCTGGATTCATCTACCCCACCTTGTCATAAGGAACCGACGTCTCACCTCTGATGCCGCATCACTTTCCCTCAACAGTAAGGAACCAACACCTCGCCTCCCCTGCCTAGCAGTAAGGATCCAACACCTCACCTCTCCGGTAACAGTAAGGAACCAATGCCGCACTGCTCCAGCGGCACCTCATCTTCCCCACTCCGTGCAACGCCTTTGTTTCCTCGTTTTCGAAGGTGCTATACCTGGGTCCATCCAACTCTGTGGCAGGCCCGCACTATCTTGCAAGTGGCTTTGGACTGTTCAGAACGACTCAGTTGAGATGTCGTGATAGCCTCAGTTGTAGCTATTGTGTTTCTATGTGCTACACTAAGATTTATTCTTTGAAAATTTTGATCTTTGCTTAGGTATGTTGGATTTTTGTCATGTTGGTCTTGTTTTAGTCAGATACATGTTGTTTTTTCTAAACTGGTGTGGAGTACTTTTGTAGTGTTTTCACTTTGTTACTGTGTGTGTGTACAAATACTTTATGCATTTCCTCCAAGATAAGCCTGACTGTTTGAGCCAAGCTACCAGGGGGGGCGAGCAGGGTTTATCTTAGCTGTGTGACTCCCTTACCCTGAGTAGAGTGAGGGTCCCTACTTGGACATGGTGCAAACCACTGCCAACTAGAGACCCCATTTCTAACATGTTCCAATTGATCAGTGCTCATTATCTGATTCAGTTATATTTACCATAGTCAGTGCATTTGTGGTGTTATTGTTAGTGAGATTATTTTTATAACATGTTTCTGGGTCAGAAGCCTTTTTCATTTCAAGCATAGTGCTCATTGATTCACTCATGCAAAAACTACAAGCTGCAACATATTTTAAAAGTCTCTCATCCACAAGGCTCACTATAAATTTGTATATGCCACCAAGCAATTACACCAGCCCAATCAACTATGCCTGCACATGATTATATAACAGTGTTGTAACTGATTTTAGCAGACACCTCATAAAAATGATTCATATTTGTCCTATGGCTTCCAAAAAGCAGGGGTTATGCAAAGAGATGTATCGTGTATTGCCTTGGTGCAGGGTGTGTGAATATCATTGTATTTCAAGAGTAAGACTCAAATATGCAAATATAAACCGACTTGTCATCATTTTACACCAAGCCTGAGAATACGTGCAACAGCATGAATAGAAAGATGAAATGCATGGCTTTGCCGAATAGAATGGTCATGAACGAATGAGCATAGAACAAAGATTATTCATGGATTGAGTAAGAGAGGAGCAATAACACTGTGCTTGTATCACCCACCAGGCCACAAGACCCTATGATACTGGAAGAACCTGTGGTGATCACTGTGCAAAAGAGAAGAAGAGGAAGTCACAATAAAGAGCAATAGCTAATCTGAAACATCATCTATGTTATGGTATCTCTTGCCAGGGAGCCCGATTTATGGCGACACAGAAGAATTGGTTGTGATTTATAGTCACACCATGCATCAGCAACTAAGAGTGTGCAGATTGCAGTAAACATATCGTGGGGAAAAAAACAGACTGAAAAACGATGTATAAAAAATTGTATCTTCTGAAGAAAGAGAATGAAAAAAGTTGTGGCTACACAAAAATATTGAAAAATGTCGTACCTTATAGTGCAAAGGTAAGTGTGCTGGGCAAGGGTCATTCTCCTGGTAAAATAGAGAGGTGCATATACAGCGAGGTGGGGGAGAGGGTGAGTATATGCAAAGGGTTTAAAGGATATAGGAAATGGTAATTGTAAAGGGGTGCAAGAGGTTGGTAGGGTTCAAGGATTGTAGTATTAAGGGGTAGTTAGGGGCTTTTAGGGTTCAATGCATGGCAGCATTGAGGGATGGTAAGGTGTTTTAGGGTTCAGGGAATGGTAGCATTAAAGGATAGTAAGGGGCTTACAGGATTCAGGAAAGGGTAATATCAAAGGCTAGGAAGCTGTTTTTAGGATTCTTGGAAGGGTAGCATTAGGGCTAGTATGGGTTTTTAGGTCTCAGGGAAAGGAGCGTAAAGGGATAGCTAGGGGATTTGATATTCAGGGATTAGTAACTTTAAGGGGTATTTGAAGGGTTTTAGAGTTCAGGGAAAGGAAGCATTAATAGCTAGTAAATGTTTTTTTAGGTTTCAGATAAGACTGGCATTATGGTGTAATTCATGGTTTTAAGGATACAGGAATTGGAAGCGTTAAGGGGTACAAAGGGGGTCATAAGGGTACAGTTAAATAAATTATAGAATACATTTATTAAAAGCAACTTTTGAAATTTAACAGTTTTGCAATGGTCATAGGTTGTAATGAAGGGCACAACATTATTATTTCAACAATCTCAACTGGACATTAAGGTTAACATTGTAAAAGCCAGCTTTATTAAATACTGTCGAGTGTGCATCAGTTGCACTTCAATAATGAATGGGTAGATAGTTTCAGATGTATCTCACCATAGGTATTTAAATAGTGCATGCTTAACTGGGAAGCAACAGAGTGATATGCGTTATGTCGGAAGCATTGGGAGGCGAAATACAAGAAGGAAGGAAGTAAATAAAAAAACAAAAGCTCTCTCAGTCTTTCTCCACAGGATTTAGAAGACCGTCCCTTGCAAACAGCACAAACCCTTGTACGATTCAGGAAGAAACTGAACACTAACTCAGCTATGCGACGTCTCACTCCTTCCACTCAGTGTCGTAACGAAACTTAAGCCCCCTCCCCCCCCCCCGCAAAGTACCTTGAGGGGGGGGGGGGCTTCCCCTTCGCCCAGTCTGATGCCTGCCGCCTGTCCACAGTGTACTGTTCCGAAGAGGCAACTGCAGATCGCCACCCCCCACCCTCGCAGGAGCCGCGGAGCCCTTTGTTACGCCACTTCTTCCATTAGCTCTGCCTCATGTCTCCAACCACTTCTTTCCTGTGTCTCCTCGCTGGGTCTTGCCCATTGTACTGCGCTCTATTGCTTGCCAGCTAGGTTTGCACTTTAGAGCTACTGAAACACGCATACATAAGCGCCTGCACATCAAGAGAGGGGTGTACATCTTTTACATTGCAATATTACAATTCACATTTTTACAACTACATATCACATATGCATTTATAAGGGAAGGTAAGTGAAGTAACTTGAGCAGAATCAAACTAATTATATATCATACTTGAACACAGGTCCGAGGTTCTAAAGTTGACACCTCTTCCTCCTCCGTACACATTATTAGCCCCTACACTCTGGTGACAGGCAAGAGTTCGAGAACACTACCCAGCCTCAAGAGTTTAACAATTATACACTGAACTGAGCCTGATTCAAATGCTGTCCGTCTGAAGCTGTGGCCAAGTCAGAGACTTTAATCGTGATCAAGTGTAAACACACTGGATATGGTAGTCATACTCCAATTCAGAAAAAAAATTATTACCAAGATAAACTATTTTTTAGGCAACATATTTTTTCCACTGAGAGGGGCAATATTGCAAGTCAGTGACATTAGCAAAGTCACATATTATAACATAGGGCCAAACACATTTCTACTGAAAGCGATTACAAGGAGCTAGAAAACCACTCGTGTGGCGAACGCTAATGTCAGCCAATGGACTGGACGATTCTATAACTTCCGTCAGAAGGTCTCAGAACGAAGAAAATAGCACGGATACATTTTCTTTGACTTACTACGGAAGTTAAATGTGCCATACATGACCATTTCGGTGCCTTGTACATATAGTTGACTAAGCGCAATTATGTTTCACCATGTCGAACAGTTTCATTCAACATTAAAAATGAGCCAACATATGGAAAAATATGAAATCCCCGAACTGCTCGAAAAACTGCGAAGCAGGTGTACAACTCACATGATAGGATTGAAGCATGTGAGTGAAGAAGATTCCCGAACACTGGCCAGATTGCTACATTATGTAAAGTGATATTGCTTTGCTTGAAGCTGCTCCCTAAAAGAGCGGATGGGGCTACTCATAGGCCCGCGACTGCTTACGAAATAAATACTATCAATAGATTGATAAAATGTATATAAATAAAGAAGCAAAATGCACAATTGAAAATGTTTAAACGTTCTGAATATGAAGGAATTTCAAATTGGAGGCTTAAAATTATTTACAGACTGAATCGTGGGAGTGTGTAAGTGCATCATATGGGTGGCACCAATTGAACTGGACACCGGATGGCCCAAACTGAATTAGAAAAACTTCAACCTTACCATTAAAGCTTTTGATTTTTGTATATTTCTTTATGAATGAAATAAAGTATCTCATAATTTGTGTATTTCTTTAAGGAATGCTTATTTCTGTAATTTTTGTGTGTATTGTTTTGTGGGTCAAATCATCAAATGCTTAGGCAGGGGGCCCTGGAATCCATTAAGGACTCTCTGGGTGTCGCCGGAATCCAATGATGATTCAGTGGGTGTCCCCAACTTCTAGTAATGATTAATTGAGGGACCACAGAAGTAAAAATGTTGAGAACCATTGCTCTAAAGCACTTTCTGAGAAAATTAAGTTATTTTCCAATCCATCTCACTTACCTCCTGCAGAAGGCAGACACCAAATAGAACTGTGAATGTCACTCTGCTCCCTTGCAATTAGATGTGTTTCATTTTGTTCTATTACCTCTTGACTTGGGTAGCAGAGCACTGTACAAATACCCCAATCGATTCATATAAATACACTAAAGTAGCAAATACAAACAGAATCAATAGAAATAAAATAAAACTACAAGTGAAAGTACACATTAAACCTATATAACAAGCTTAAGTCTAGAAATCACATCCGGAGAGATGCTTGCAAGAAATTATGTTTTCAATGCTTTACAAAAAAGATATTAATGAAGGCAGGGTCCACATTTCTTGAGGGAACTAATTTGCAGTAATGGAGGAGTAGCAGCACAGAAAGCTTGATTAGAAAATGTAGCCTTCTGGAAATCAAAGGAAGTCTAGTCAGTAGAAAGGAAGGCAATTTGTGACCTTTGATCTACTGGCCGCCTGGATTTTCCCCGGCAGGTTCACTGGTTAGGCCAGTGGGGGAGCCTTTAATGAGATGCAGCAATAAGTATAACAAGCATTTGCAATGCAACGAGTCTCGCGTTTGCTCATGTTAGAGCTGATAGCGTTGTAAACTCCTAACCCGACTTTTCACCTATCGGCAAAAGTGCATTTATGTACGTAACCCGATAAAGTGCAATTAACTATGTAAAGCGCTCTACTTCTGCCAAGCGAAATTGTGCTAGTAAATTAAAGAAAAAGTAGTCCACGAGCCGGACAGAAAACAGCAAGCCTCGCATGTTTTCTGTACTTGGTCGATGCGCTCGAGGAGGGCTAGCCACCGGAAAAGGCATGACGTATGCACGCCTTCGACTAATTAAAGCAAGCAGATTTTATTAGGCAAGCCCACGAACCAATGAAAAACACTGACGTGATGTCGACAGGGCTCTGAGCCCTTTTCTAAACACTAAAGCGTCTTGCTGCGATACGCATGCGCGAGCACATGCAATGCAGGCTCGACCCTAAAAAGAGGGAATACACTTGTGCTGACTACAGATGTTGTACTTCATTTGAGATTTCTTGCTGTCTCCAAGAGTAGCTGCTCCCTATTGAACACAGGCATTAATTTTATCATGCTATTAGCTGTGGCCCCTTCTTTTAATTCAGTGTGGCAATATGAATCTGCCCCACATTCTTGGGAACCTTACTAAGAACATCGGGGTATCCTAACATGTGATTTATGCACCTAACGTCTGTGCAAGGTCTTTTGCAGACAGTCACTGCCTGTTCAGGAGATCATACCTGTGTCCTACCAGACTGCTCAGTGCTTCTGCACCTGGGGTACTGGAAAGGTCATAAACATAAGACCCTACCATGTCCTCCAAATCAGAAGAGACAGGCTCTGTATCATTGTGTTGAAAGTAGGGGATGCTGGCTCATAATACGGCAAATCAATCTTTATCACACTGTGGTGTCAAGAGTGTCCTTGTTGGCGGCTTGTCTCTGTAATTAGCGAGGACATTTGTAACGGTGATGGGCACCAGATGTATGCATGCCAGAATGGGTCTCAGACATGCATTATCTGAGACTTCCTGAGATGGGGTGGCTTCTGTGCAAAACCACTGGTCGGAATATTGTGTTGCTCCTTTACTTCCACTCCACGAGACCAAGAAATAGTTTATATTCTATCTAGATAACTGCATCACCGAACCTTCAATATGAATCTGTGAATTGGTAATCAAGTTTCTCAACTGCTCCCAAATTTCGATTCGCCTCGATGACTCACATTTCTCATGAATACACAAGTGTAAGACATAGTGTGAGCTTTAGCTAGCAAATGAGTTGGAACAAGTTTCAAGTGTCGAAAAGAGCGAAAAAGGTAGGCCTGAACATATTGCTGCATATATTATTTCAAATATTTTGAAGAGTTATTTGAGCAAGTCCCTTCAAATGTCATGCTGAAACAAAACAGTCTGTCATCAGGTGCCACTCACCTAAACAAAAGATAATGCTGAAAATATGCAGTCAACTGATTCATCAACTATACAGTTATGAGCTTGTACTGGTTTAATTGCACGTTGAGTCCATCTTAGTTTTTCTTTCTCAATCAATCAATCAGGTTTCTTGTAGAGCGCAGCTAATCACCTGCAAGGGTCTCAAGGTGCTGGGGGAGGAGGGCGGAGGGGGGTAGTCTGCAGTTCAGTTGATAAGCTGGGTGGCCGGTTCAGTCGAAGAGCAAGGTCTTGAGGTCCTTCCAGAATTGAGACAGTTCTGCTGAATGTCTCAACATGAGAAGGTGAGCTCTAGGCAATATTTCATTACCCTGAACCATTTGTAACATCTTTTTAATAAGGTCATTGCCCCCAAATATATTGTGTTTGTGTTGGAAAATGGGTTATTGGTAAGGGCAAGTAAGTACCTACAGTTAGCAATAGGCCACTAACCTCCACTTAGGTCCAGTTATGTCTCAGTAAATTAAACCCAGCTCAACCCTTGGTAGCTTGGCAACGAGCGGCAAGGCTTCACTTAGTAGACAAAGCGTAAAGCATTCAAATACCATTAACAGTAATTAAATAAAACACAGGAAACAGTTTAAAAATCCAAAATCAATGTATAAAAATAGTAAATATTTTTAGCTTTAAAATGACACAAAAACAAATAAAATCGGATAAGGCGAACCAGAGATATACATTTTAAAAGAATTATTGCTTTCTAGCGCGTAGAAACAAAAAGCGCCAAACTGGTCATCTGGTCGCACCTCGACCGGGGCAAAGTCAAAGTTTAAAGCCGACCGTGATGGAGCCCGGCTCGGCTATAGCCCGCGGGAGGCCTCGGTCCAAAGTTTACCTTAGGACTTAGTCGTTTTTCTGGAGATTTTCTTCAGCGGGACGAACCTGCCAGTCCAATCTGACCTCCTGGAACTCTTCCTCGGATACGCATTGTGGGATCCCTCGGTGGAGATTATTACCTTCGGACTTAGTCATTTTTTCGAGGTGAAAATCCTTCGACCGAGGCAAACCTGAAGCTTGAGCTGACATCCGTGAAGCCCTCTTCGGATACGCTGGCTGGGAGGTCCCGGTCAACTTCCTGCGTTCGTACTTAGTCTCTTTCTTGGAGATTTTCTTCACCGAACGAACCTGCAAGTCAGGCCGGGTCGCGGTTGAGGCAAGTTGGGTAGAGTTGCCGCGGCAGGTCGGTCCCTCTATGGAGCTTTTTTTCAAAAGTTCTCCAAACTTCTGGATCTTCTTCCAGATGTTCTTTTAAGGTTCCTCTGAGGTCCACAGTTCACCCCAAGGTTCCAGAAGCTCTGAGATGCTCCTTGAGTGCAGTGTCCAGGTGCAGGCCAGGGGTCCAGCAGGGCGGTCCTTCTTCTTCTGTAGTTCTTCCTTGTTGGAGTCTGGTAGGGATCTGAAATGTGGGTCCAGGTCTGCCAGTTTTATCCCTGCTCCTGGGTGAAAAACAGGGGGGTCCTTGTTCTCCAATCAGGGACAGGGTCCTTCCCCCTGTGATGACCACTTCCTGGGAAGTGTGGCAAAAATCAATCCCCGGGAGCAAAATTCCTCAAAAATCCATCATGGCTGAAAGTGATGTTTGAAGGTTACATCTGGCTGAGCTCACCCACTGGTGTGGCTAAAAATCCTAAACACACCCCTCTCCTGCCCTCTCCTAATCTAATCAAGGGGGCACCTAATTGTCTGGGTTTGCAGGATGTGAGGGTGTTGCTGGGTTGCTCCAAATGTCCTTCTCTGCCTTTGAAGAACAGTTTGGCAGCCCTTCCTGCTTCCCCATCCGCTGAGGGGAGATCGCCTCCCCCAGGCACATCTCTTTGTGCTGAGCCAGGCCACTTTACACCTCATTACGGCAGCCTGCCAAGCTGCCAGAGGCTGGCCAATCATAGCAAAGCAGCAAAAACACTGCAGGGCTGAAGTTGGCAACATCTCAGGTAAAGTTTAAAACTCTTTACCTGAACAAGTTATATTAAATCCCACAACTGGAAGTTGTGGGATTTATTTAAACAATTAATTTGATACCAAACGTCTGGTATCTCTTACTTAAGGGGATTTTTAAAATTAAAATAAAGTCTCCCCATTATAGCCTATAGAGGCCATTGACTACAATGAGGGAAAAACAAATGTGGCTGTTTTACCTCGCCAGGGCTTATAAAACTAATTTGTATAAGGTCCCTGCTTATAGTTACATGGCACCAGCCCTAGGGGCACATAGGACACACCTTAGGGGTGACTTATATGCAAAAATAAGGTAGTTTAAGACTTTGGAACTACTTTTAATTCCAAAGTCGAATTTGCATGTAACTTTAATTTAAAAGCAGCCAGCACGGCTGGCTTGCCTTTAAAATTACACTGGGCATCTCAGCAGTGCACCTATGGGGGCACTACCTATGCTGGGGTCCCTAAACCCTCATGCTCTGCCATATACTAGGGACTTATAGGTAGGTTAATTTTGCCTATTTTAATTAGCCTAATTTGCATGTCCACTTTACACAGAGCACTGGCCCTGGGACTGGTAAGCAGTACCCAGGGCACAGCCAAGAGTCAGTAACCACCAGTACCTGGCCAGGGCAAAAAGGAGGACTTTCCTACAGTTTGGCTTGTGCAAATGAAGTCAACTAATCTGTTATCAAACTTATCTAGTGGCTTCACTTCCTGTCCTTGTCAACAGAAAGAAAGATGACACAAGCAGAGTCCAAAGTTATCCCTTTGGGCAGCTCCTTGAATCATCATTTTGAGACAATCTGTACCCCACAATGAAATAAATCATGAAATGTATTTTGGTAAATGGACCACATATGACATGGTGCAGAAATATTTAAAATAGGTAATGGTTTTGTGATAGTATGATTAATGTCAAGACTGTTACAGGGTTAACAAGGGGAAGGTGGTTGGGTTGGGCTAATATACACACTACCCATGCTTTAAAGATTCCACTGCACTGGACAGTATATGAATGGAACATTAGTAAAATAAGTGCAGAAGCAGGCCTAGCCTTGATGTTGTTAGTTTACCCTTAGGTGGGAAGATGTGTGGAGGGCTACTTCTCTGGCATGAGTCAGCTGTTATTTGGGAGTCTGTGTGTTATAGCTAGATTGTTCTATCGTCGATCTCCTCTGATTTAAAAAATGTAGCAACCCGGGCTATGGCAGCACATACCCTTGAAGAAGTAGTCAGAGAGGACAACATTTTACATTTTTCTGAGTGGTTCCAGAGCTGATGGAAAAGTAAACATTGGATAGAATATATGCAGGAAGCTAGAGAAAATCTAAGGGGCATATTTATACTCTGTTTGCGCCGGCTTTGCGTCGTTTTTTTTTACGCAAATCCGACGCAAAGCTAACTCCATATTTATACTTTGGCGTTAGACCCGTCTAGCGCCAAAGATCTTGGAGTTTGCGTCATTTTTTAGCGTGGACACCTACCTTGCGTTAATTATATGCAAGGTAGGCGTTCCCTTCTAAAAAATGACTCTAAGGCATGTGCGCCTTATTTAAACTCCCGTGCAAAAATGACGCACAGCAGTTGGCGGGCCTTAAAAAATTACGTCCAGCCGCTTTTGTGTCATTTTTTAATGCCTGGTCAGGGCAGGCGTTAAGGGACCTGTGGGCTCGGAAGGAGCCCAGAGGTGCCCTCCCATGCCCCCAGGGACACCCCCTGCCACCCTTGCCCACCCCAGGAGGATGCCCAAGGATGGCGGGACCCATCCCAGGGAACTTAAGGTAAGTTCAGGTAAGTATTTTTATCGTAATTTTTTTGTGGCATGGGGGGCCTGATTTGTGCCCCCCTACATGCCACTATGCCCAATGACCATGCCCAGGGGACATAAGTCCCCTGGGCATGGCCATTGGGCAAGGGGGCATGACTCCTGTCTTTGCTAAGACAGGAGTCATTTCAATGGGGGTTGGGCGTCACAAAAAATGGCGCAAATCGGGTTGAGGCCAAAATTTTGCCTCAGACCTGACTGGCCCCATTTCTTGACGCCCAAGCTCCATTTTCACCTACGCCCGCGCTGCCTGGTGTGAGTAATTTTTTTTTACGCACACCAGTCAGCTGCGCCGGCTAACGTCATTCAATAAATAAGACGCCCGCATGGCGCTTTGGAATGGCGTTAGCCGGCGTTAAAATTTTTGACGCACAACTGCGTTGGCGCAGTTGTGCGTCAAAAAGTATAAATATGGCCCTAAGTCTGTATTGTTAGTGATATATTTAAATTCCAAGAGATTCATTTTTATTGGGTTGTAACGTAGAGGGAGTTATTTAAACATTACCAATCTGGATAATATGAACAAAGACAGTTATAGTCGCCAAGCAACTTTATTACAATAGAAACAGGGTTGCCCGTAGAGGTAAGGTGCGTGCGCTAAGTATCGAGGAGTGGAATAGGTAAAAGGGAACTGTAACGTGTAGTGCAGGGAATGGTGCAACTATCTGAGGGCCCTGATTCTTGATTGAATTAGTGTTGTAATCTGATAACAGTAGCATAAACTACTCACAAGGACATGTGGCTGTGCTATGGCTCGTGTGGTGGGACTCTGTGGTCTGAACTGCAATGCATGTGCTGATGAGGTGACCAGTTATAAAGTGAGCCCGTGTGACACCCTTAAGGGTGTCTCCCAAGGAGGCATGGCAAGTTTCAGGGAAGGGAGAAGTTGAAGGGGTAACCTGTCGGCGTAGTGGCTAGAATTGGGGGAAGGGATATAACTGGGGTAGGGTGTGAGCGGTGGGGCAATGTGTGTTTTAATGACAGCGGTTTGGTACTTGCAAATCTGGTGAGCAAGTGTAGAATTTGAGTTTCATGGGTGTGAAGGGGGGAAAGTAGAGTGGGATGTCTCTGCAATGAGGCCCCAGAGCTGATGCAACATGGCATCCCCGGCAGGTGAAATTAGACGTTTGCGTATCTGCCGAGCCTCCTCCCAGTGCAATGCAGAACATTCCGCAATGCTCCATCTGATGAGCGTTGACTGCCACTGAGGAAGAGTAGGAGGGTGAGGGAAGCACAGGTATATGGTGAGAAGACGTTTAGCTAGCAGTAGTGCACGGTTGGTGAACCAGGCTCTTACCTTTTATGTCGTGGGAAGATATGAAGGGCTGTAGATTTCCAAGAGTTGAGGCCTGGGAGCTCCGTAATCATGGCTAAAGTGGAAGGTACTTCCTGCCAGACGTTGGCTATATTTGGGCAGGACCAAAGCATGTGTTGGAGGTCCGCCAAGGAGGATTAAAATCTCGGGAAGGTCAGGAGGGCTGTAGGGAACATAAAGGTCAGGCCGTTTGGCGTGAGGTATGCCCTATGAAGAAAGGTGTATTTTATGTTCTTGAACAGGCATTTCTAGATACCTTTTGAGGAGACTCCAGTGCTTTTGACAATTCAGAGTTGTGTAAGGGCCTCCCTAGGTCTTCCTCCCATATCTGGCGAAGTGGTGTCAAGGAGTAGTCAGTGTGGTACCTGACTGCTGCGTATAACCAGGTGATGAAGTGACCCTCACCCATGTTGTATAGAGTGGTCTACCAAATGAGTTGATGGCTCCTCATCTGATATTGCCCTAAGGGATTGGAGGGCCACAAATAGGTGCCTGTATGTCAGGAACAGGCCAGGTCATATGGCATAGTCTTGATAGCACCATTCAAATAGAAGGAGTTCTGAATTGTGGAACAGGTCTCCCACTGTGAACAGGGATCATGAATGCCATTCCGGAAGCTGAGAAGCCATGAAAGGCCCCAGAGGCCCAGGTAGATCCTTGATAGGGATCTTCCGGGAATATGGGATGACCTGCCATGTCAGCTGCAAGGCCCTTGCGAGACACATTCAGGCCGCCCACATGTGAAGGGACCAAGATTGCTGATGGTGGATGGTAGGATAAATTCCAAGAATTTCATATAGTTTAATACTCTACAACTGATCCAAATTAAGCACATTTTAGTAAACTGTTCATGTACTTTCTTGACAGGGGAGAACAAAAGCATGGCCAAAAAAGTGTCAACAATGTGACTCTGCTTCCCCATCACTAAAATCCCACATTAATTTAACAAAGAAGGGTTACGCTGTAGCGGTGAAGTCGATATCCCAACAGTGAAGCCAACCCTGTGCTGTGTGTCATCGGTGTGGAACATTGGAGGTGCCTTTAGACCAAGATCTCTCCATTAAAACAAGGAAGCGTTGACTTGCTGAGAGACAGGACTCAAGACAAGATGGCACTTATACTGCACTCAGCATGAGGTGCTGAGACACTAGGCTAGCTGCCAGCTGCTGGGGTGCCTGGAAGTGACTGGGGTCTTCGAGACCTGCATCGCTGTGCAGGTTGGCCTGGTTGGAGGCCTGTGAGCTGGCATCAGCCCCCTAATGTAGTGGAGAGGAGCAGATGCATGGTGAAATGGCATCCTGGGATGGAAGTTGTACCAATTGCTAGGTCGCAGACTGACATGGGCCAGGCCGTGGAGACACACCAAATCCAGCCAGTCTAGAAGCCGGTGGGGGAGGTGACTTGAATGGGAGTGGTCTTTGGTGCAAACCACCTCCTTTGAGGTTGGGGGAGCTCTCCTTTCACTCCACACTCGCTCCTTCACTTTTATTCCAAAGGGGATGTCTCAACTGTATCTGTTGCCGTTCAGAAGGTTGTGAGACGAGTGTCTGATGGAAGTTGCTTTCACTTGGCTCCCTCGATCGATGGTTGACTTGAGATTCTTTACTTTAATCTTACTTCTTCCATGTCCCACTTCTCTGTTGGGGGATTGTACTGAAATAATGGACTTAAATGGTAATGCTCCAACTGAAGATGTGCAGACCATAGTTATCCCCCCTCTCCTTTCTCTAAAAGTGAAAATGTGACTGGCACCCAAGGTGGGGCCATCTTTCCTTTACACCCTTCAGCACTGTAACATTAACAGAAAAACTCAGGATCCAAGCTGGAATTCTGTAAAGACAGTGGAGTCGGGATATCAGAGGCCTGGTGGCGCAGGAATAGTTTCTATGGCAACATAGTACCCAAAGTCTGGGAAGTGCCATCCCTCAGTGACTCCACAATAGGTAAATACAAGGTGCTGAGACAGTCACAGCTGCTAACGATGCGGAAAGCTGACACAGGGGAAGCCACTGAAAGGGAGAACCCTTGGACAGACTGCCACTGAAGTTCATCTTGGTCCCTGGGACATTTGAATTGTATTCTAACCGCTATATGAGGAGTGAGAGAAGTACTAGAGCTCAAGGTTGATACTGTGGCAATGGACATGAGGCTACTGCTCATCATCCAATAAAAAATCCCTGACAGTGTAGGGCAGGTGAAAATCACCTTAATAGGACTAAGACAGTGTGGCAGACCTCTGTAAAGAAGTACTGGATGTACATGAAGGGCTGTAGCACCAAGCTATGTAAAGTCATGGTCATCCGCCACAATTTCTAAATGAAAAGCACAAAGGTTAGGGTGTAGAATTTCTATCTGGATAAGATGGACCCATGACTTCATCGACCACCGGCAGGCGGAGAGGCAGTGGTCAACTGACAACCGCCTCTGATTCCAGAACCCGCACAGCAGCGAATGAAACCAGAGTTGCATTAAGGAATGTATAGTAAACACTACATCACCCCTTCTCTTCTATAAAAATGAAATAAAATATTTTGATGTGAAACAAACTTAAGAATACCAAATTAGGGAGGCATGACAGAGTCGAACATTGCTTAAAATAAAATCTTTTGTAGAAAAAAAATCAATACAATTTTAACATCAAAATGGGAATGAGAGAGTGAATACAAGAACGGAATCCATACCCCCAGCAGAATCTGTCACAATATGTATCTCATAAAACATGATATTGAACACACAAGCTAAAAAAAGACATAGTGGGTCATTCTGCCCTCGGTGGGCGGCGGTTGCCGCCCGCCTGGCGGGAACCGCCATTTGGCCGCACCGCGGTCAAAAGACCGCTGGTGCAATTCCAACTTTCCCGCTGGGCCGGCGGGCGCTACCCAAGGTAGCGCCCGCCGGCCCAGCGGGAAAGAGGCCTGCAACACTGAATGGAGCCGGCAGTGTTGCAGGTGTGCGACGGGTGCAGTTGCACCCGCCGCGCTTTTCACTGTCTGCATAGCAGACAGTGAAAAGCAGGCTGGGGCCCTGTTAGGGGGCCCCTGCACAGCCCATGCTTGTGGCATGGGCAGTGCAGGGGCCCCTGGGGGCCCCTAGACACCCGTTCCCGCCATCCTGTTCCTGGCGGTAAAAACCGCCAGAAACAGGCTGGCGGAATGGTGGATTCGCCCAGCCGGGGGAAATCCGGCAGGAAACCGACGGACCCGGTTTTCTGACCGCGGCTTTACCGCCGCGGTCAGAATGGGCAGGGAAGCACCGCCAGCCTGTTGGTGGTGCTTCCGTCGTCCCCGGCCCTGGCTGTCTTTGACCGCCAGGGTCGGAATGAGGGCCATAATCATGCAGTCTGAGTGGTAATTTGACAACAAGCAAACCACGTGTTGCTAGTGAGTTCTCAACAGAATTACGACCACCACTGTCCGTTACAGCCTCTCTAGTGGCAGTTCCTTTGTCACTGACTTTACTACCTTCATTCACTAGGTTATTAGATAAAGAATCATCACAATAGGTAAAATTTGCCATTTCTGCAGATTATTGATAATCCCTAATGTTCAGGCTGTCAACATCGGTAGACAGCATTGAATTCCCACCTTCCTTATTAGAATACTTGTGGCTGAAAACGTCTGCTTTTGAGCTAGATATGGGAACAATAGTGTCTTTATTCCACCATCCTTTCTCTTCCAACAAGACCGAGGCCTTACTGGACTTAATTAATTTCATTGACAAAATTTGGATTCGCCTTTGTTTATTCTGAAAGGTTTCTTAATTAGGATTCAATTAATCTTGACATCCTTAACATTCTTCTTATTGTCATAATAATACTGTTGAGCTTGTTGTTTAGCTAAGACTTTGCATTTATCTTTATTGTTCCTGTGCTTTTTACCCCTTTCCATTAAGAGTTCTGACATCCACAATGGTATGAGTTTAGGTCTGGGGTCCCCACCGCTTGAAAGATTAAAAAGAGCAACCCCTGTCGTGGAATGTAGGGTTGTAAAATATGCCCACATTTTTTCTTGTAAAAATTGGGAAACATCCATGTTGGCTGCTAAAACATTTTGATTCCTCTCTTTCAACAAGAAATTAGCCCTTTCTACTAAACTATTTGATGAAGGACTATATAAAGCCACCTTTGAATGCTTGATGTCATTTATTTTCATAAAATCAGTATTTTATTTTTAGAAACAAAATGAATGCTGTTCTTTTACAATGGCACTCGGGGAGCCTTCTATCATGAAAACCCTTTCAAGGAAAGAAATCACACTAATAGAATTAGTTACCTCAACGCAAGAGTAGTATATCCATTTTGAAAAATAATCTATAGCTACCAAAAGGTATTTTTTTAGTCCTAAGTAACAGATTGAATGGCCCTGAAAAATCAAAGCCTAATTTCTCCCAAGCTTTTTCTGGAAGAGGAACAGTAAATAAAGGTTTCATGGAAGTCTTCCAATGTTTGACAGAAACAATACATTTGGAACATTTTTCAATGTAGTTAGATACTTGTTTGTCTAAACCAGGCCACCAATATGCTAGTCTTAATTTCTTGCAAGTGGCTGAAGCCTCCATGTGGCCTTCATGAGCAATATTAATAATTCTGTCTCTGAGTTCAATGGGCGGAACAAATACATCACCTCTCAAGCAAACGCCGTTCTCACAAGACAACTCATTGACAATTTGTCCAAAACATTTAAGTTCATCAGAAAGTTTATTTTCAGTACTCCAACCCATTTGTATATATTGTAATACATTAGTCAATACTATATCCTTATCCATAGCTGCAATCCAATCGGTTTAAGTGATGTGACCACTGCAAGCCACTAACTCATCCACTATAGCTACAACACACTCATCTTCATGGTCAACCTCCATGGTTCCATGATGAGGAAGTGGAATGCATGATAGGCAGTCTGCTCATACATTTTTGCCCCCTTGAATATATTTTACCACTGAGAGAGCGTAGCTTATATAATCTATATTAACATGAAATGTTTATGAATTAAGGTGTGAGGTAAACATCCTTTTTTACGACTTTTTTATTACGAAAGTCGTGGTTAACGAAAGCGTAACAACGCTTTTTTTAACCACGACTTCGTATTTTTGTGCCTTAACTACGTATGTTCTGAACAACGAACATGCGTGGTTAAGGTACAAAGAAGGGAGTTGGCGAAGGTAAGTGGTGGGTTTAGGTTTTGGGGTGGGGTTGGGGGGGTGGGGCGTTTTTGGTTTTGGGGAGGGGGTGGGTAGTTAGGGGGTTTTAGGTTTTGGGGTGGGGTTGGGGCGTTTTTGGTTTTGGGGAGTTGGTGGGGGGTCAGGGGTTTTGGGGTGGGGTGGGGTTGGGGTGGTGGGGTGAGGGATGTAGGGTGAATGGTGCCTATTGCTAATGATTTTATCAGGAATGCCTTTACAACGAAATATCGTTGTTAAGGCATTCGTGGTAAAATCATTAGTAGTAAGGACGAGGTCGGTGTTCCGACCTCGTTGTTAAGGTTAGTAGTTGTTTTTAATTCGGTGTTCCGTCATATAATCAAGGTGTGATGATGCCGCATAGAAACTATAGTAATAGCAATTTTGCTTAAACGTGCACTTGAATTGTGACCACGAAGAGTGGCCACCAATGTATACGCAAACTAATAATGATGACCAAAATGCTTATGTTACGTTTAAATGAGCTTATAGTAACATTTGCGTTATTAAATCCGTATTGAAAAACTCATAGGCCTTAAATTAGCATGAGCCGGAGTTTAGCTGCCTGGCTCTCATATTAAATGCATTTTTCTATTTTTCAGTATGCTGACTCACAAGGGGCCATGACCCCGCTCGTTCTTTTCCTTCGAACTTTGGAGATGAATGTAGCCATGTAGATCTGTTTCTCCCTGCTTCCCATCGTCTTGAAAACTAAATGTTATAAATGAATTGAAACAATGTAGATTAATGTAATGTACAAGGTCATTCAAACCGGGGAAGACAATGGAACTGCTGACCAAAAGATGTGCAAAGAATTACAAGGGAATGAAGTCCCCGGATGTGCCACCTCTGAAGACGTCAATTATGAAGTCCAATCAAAAACTTGTAAACCAATATGGGGTGAAGGTTAGTATTACCTAATGTCTAATTTGATAGGCTAAAGATAGTGGGATATAGTAAATGTCCAATAGAATTTTGGGGGAATGTACTACGATAAAGGGATAAAAACCCATGTCACAGAGAGGTCATTTAGGTGGGTTAGGGAATGCTATTGATTTTATCCAGAAACTCTGTCACTCTGTTTGGTGACTTGAGATTTTATTAAAACCATCCTTGCTCTTAGTTTGTCCATTTACACTTTCCTCCTTATAAGGGAAGTGCCCCTTCTTGCCCCCTTAGCTGAGTTCTGACTGATGGCGATTTGACTGATGTCCTGAAGACGAAGACTGAACCTGTGCGCTGACCTAATCCTTGGAGGGTAATTATGACAATGCATTTGTAATTTGTCTGTTTGCTTTTCCTTTCTAGGTACCAACTGCTTACTTTTGACAGAGACCTTAGCTAATGTTTTCCAAATTGGTGTTTAAATTGTTTTGCATGAAGCCCAACATGCTAATGCTAATCAGTGGTTAGGACAGGTGTTCACCTAAACTGACGCAAATAGACAAACGACCGAGACTATGCTTTGTTGAACTGACGCGATATTGACACTCTGCAAATCTTGATCTATGTTCACGCCGTGTTATGTTTTAATGTTTGTGATTCTTGCTTTAATGAAATCTTATCAAAGTTGCCATATCGTGACTATGCTATTATGTTTCTTGGTTTTGAGATTAACACATTTGCTGCTAGATTGTAATTAATAGGGAATAAAATTCTACTAAACAAGGTGTGGTTATTCATAGCTGAAAGGTCATGGTAGCGTCATTTGAATTGATTAATGACTTTGACTAAAGTGAAATGCATTGTCGTGATAAATATTGATGACATTATTGATGTATTGATTGATATATTGATTAGCTATCTCGTCCTACGGTGTCTCTCAACTGGGTCAAAAGATTCATTGGCCTAAAACGAGTCCTGATGTGAAATAAATGATCATAAAGGGACGCGTTAACAGTTCTGGTAGCAGAGCGACGGTTTGTCCCTTTGGGGCTCTAGTACGGAGAATCATTGTTTAAATTGTTTTTCCGAGATAATGCAAATTGGAGGTATGATGGGTTTCTAAATTCACCATGACTTTCCCGGGATCTCGGAGCCTGCCTAAGTGAGTTGGGAATGTTCTCAGCGTCATAGCGTGTGTGGTATAGGGTTTTGCGCTTGCTCAGCTTATCCATTTTGCAGGTGAATTGTGAAATTTGTGTGTATTTAGGCCATTTAAATGTTGTTTTAGTAGGAGTGGGCATACTCCGTAGTATGAGAGTAGGGAAGTCGGCGTACTTCATATGAGTGTGGCGCTTGTGCTCAGAATTATCCACGTGGTTGGTTGTCTATGTACGGACCCGTCGTGGTCTAAGACTCCGGAGTATATTGACAAGTGTGGGAGTCACTTGTGTTTATGTTGTAATCTGTGCGGTTTAATAGGTCAATCAGGCGTGGTTGACAAGTCGAGTTTGAGTCGAAATGTATGTGTGAAACCTTCGATGGAGATTTGGCAAGTTCTAAAGTGCACTAGGACGAACCATTGAGAAGTCGAGAGTAGGATTTGCGGGTCGAATTCTGCTTGCGTATGTGGGAATTGAGAAGGAGAGAGTAGTGGCCGAGGCTTCAAGTGAAATCTCTGTAAAATTCTGAAGCGAATGTGTTACCCTTCCTGTAGTAAACAAGCAGATTTGTGTTGTTGTTAAGGTGCTCGCAGTAAGATTTTGCATTAGTTTTGTGTGAATCCAGTGAGGGGCGGACGAGCCGCAAGACTTTGTCAGCTGCAGTGTGTGAGTGTGACGTCAGTGGTGCTGCGCTGAGATAGGTCAGTTGTCGAGAGGGGTCACGCACGGATTGGCTGCCGTCCATGAGAGGCAATAGGTTGAGAAAGGTGGGTGAAGAGTGTCCTGGGAACTAAGTCACTTTCTGATTAAATACAAATAAAAGAAAACGCAAAAATGAATTTTGTTAAGGCTTTTAAGAGTGCTCTGAGAGGAGACACATACATTATGGCGAGTGAAAGGGAGCCTACACCGCCTGAGGGAACTCCAGCTTACATAGTTATGGAAGAAAAAGGTGTCGCGCCTTGTTTATGGATGAAACAGTGGCGCAAATTAACAGAGAAAGAGGGATGTTTAGCGCTCCCAGAACATGGGACGTTCAATACAAAGGTGTTAGAGAATCTAAGGTGGATGTTAAGTACACAAAAACCACCTCCGAGGCCAGCTCAGTATGAGGCTTTAGCGATTTGGGATTTAATGGCCCTTAAAAATAGACAAGAGAAATTCCAAAGAAGAATAAAAAGAGCAGAAAAGACTTATGCAGAAGCTAGGTGGGATAATGAGAACAAAATGTGGAGACGGGGAATAGTTGATGGATTGAAATTGTTCCCAGCAATAACACAGGGAGAAGAGACGCAAGGAAAGAAAGCCACCTGTAAAACAGACAAAGACTCTAGTAAGCCTAAGGAAACTAAAAGACCTTGGGAAGAGGAAGATGATTCAGACGAGGAAGAGTTTATGGATCGTATATTACATGATCGCCCGCCACCTTATGCGGCAAGCGACAATGTCCCGAGCACTAGTACGGATCCTGGGAACCAGACGCAGGAGAAGGGAGTTACTGATACAGCACAGACTAGTGATACGGGTATGATACAAAATGGTGTCAGTGTACCCACTGCGCCAGACATACAGACACAGTTGCAACCTCCACCGCAGATACAGAGAATCTATCCAGACGTCCCAGTACTAGAGACTACTACAAATCTGATAGTGCCGCCAGACCCGATATATACAAAATCGCAGTTAGTGACGATTGCGTCAACTCCGCAATTGCTGCCCCAGCCGCGGCCACAACTGATACCGGGATATAACCCAGCAGCGGGTTCTCCGTTAATACCTGCCCCAGCTTCGCTAGATCAGACCTTTGGAGTCGCTGCTCCACGAAGTTTGGGACCGGGTCAGACACCTGCCGCAATATCATTGCCAATTACTGTTGGTCCACCGGTACCATTGTATGCACAAGGTAAGCCTGGTGTATGTGATCAGGGAGTAATGGCCCAAGATGTGCTAAAAGGAGGGTCCATAGGAACCCCTCAGTTAATGGCCCCAGGAGAACAAGCGGTTGAAAAACCACGGTCTTTGATAGATCTTAGCCCAGTTGAAGCACCATTGGAAGCAATGAGACAGGCAGCGGTAGGGGTGTTAACACCACAGACAATACGTACGAACGCTTCATAAGCGCCAATGATGCATGCAGGGAACATTTCACTGCAAGGTTTTACAGTACAACAGTTGAATGAATGGTTAGAGAAGACCTATGCTTCGCAGAAGACTATAGTGACTGCAATAGAACCGGAGAGGATAGGGAGAGATGAGTACCTTTGTGAGACTGGGTTTGGAAGCTGCTGAACTAGTGGACGGAACAATGGGAGTAAACAGATTAGAGTCATACACAGAAGCAGAATTGAGGTATCTGTGTCCTAAGATTACTAAAGAGGTAGGCAAGGTACATCAGAGATTAGCGAACCTGGAAGACAAGTACAACATTGATATTGAGAACACTAAACATTTGAAAAGAAGTTACAGGTTAGATTTTGATTCAAAAGACTTTGAGCATATGAGATCTGCCGGAATGAAAGCGCATTTAAAATAAATACTGCAGAGTGCGCAGATCTGGGGAGCGTTAGAAAAGTGGGAAGGCAGATGGGCAAAGAAAAGAGATAAGGAGAAAGGTGACAGTCCGGGGTCGGGTCAAGCTAAAGCTTCACCCGATACGGAATCGGTAAAAATACTACCCATGAGAGAAACAGCTGGTGGAGTTTTAATTCATGTGCCGTGGTCCAGAGGAGACATCCTATGTTTTACAAATGATTATCCCAGGTTGAGGGAGAAACCGATCGAGGGGTATCAACAAACAGATAGGTTTGTGAAGCTTGCAAATTGTCTCTGGGAAGACTTGAATACTTTGTTTGAGATCATTGTTCCGCCTGATTTGTGGCTTGAGTACAAGAGAGGGGTAGACTGGCCGACGAAGGAGCCGGCAAGGGATAAGGTGACCGGAGCTCCCTCTGAGGAGGTGAGGAAGTACTATCATAAGGTGATTGATTTTTTGAAGCAGAAAGTGTCGCCGAAGGTGACTGATTGGCAGAAAATCGACCAGACCTCACAGGAGGTTAAAGAATCAATTCATGCTTACTATGAGAGGTTGTTAAAGGCATTCAAACATTATAGTGGTACTGAGACCATTGAACCGAAAGACATGAACCATCTCGTATTCAGATTTGTTGAAGGGCTGAGACCAGAGGTTAGCCAGATGATTAAGAATCATTTGATTTGTTGGCAAGCAAAGCAGATTGATGAGGTGTTGCAGTATGCGAAATACTGTAGTGACGAAATTGAGCTGAAGCAGAAAAAGTTAAAGGAGAAAGTGATGGTGATGCAGATAAGGGCTGCACAGGCAGGAATACAGGGAAATGGAGTTCAACAGATGATACAGCAGCAACTGCAAGTGAATGGTGTGTTTCAGGCACAACCGAGAGGTCGAGGTTTTGTGAATCGCGGTCCAGACTTGAATACTGTTGTGGTCCAAAATGATGCACAAGGGATGAAAAGGATGTCACCATGTCACGTGTGCGCGGTGTGGGGCATTGGAAGCGGGAATGCCCGAATGTGGTGCAGGATGGTGTCGTTCAACAAAGCACTAATGTCGGTACATTGCAAAATGTGAGAGGTCCAAAGTTGAGAAATCAAAATTCGAACTTCCAAAATAACATGGTTCAGATGCAAGGGTTACAGCCCATGCAGCAAATGTAAATGCCGCGCGTTCAACCAGCACAAATACAGCAAGTACAACAGCAGGTTTCAATGGTACCTAGACAGCAAATGCAATTACCAATGGCTCCGATGGGACAGCAACAGGTGATGCTTCCTCAGCAGGTCACGGGTCAAGTGATGAGTCAAAATAATACAGTACAGCAATTCCCATTGCGTGGTGAAGATGGAATGAATGAGGAGTGGAGGGATGACAGCTCAGATAGCGAAGAGTGCAGGCTTGCAGCGTCCCTAGAAGTAGATCAGAGGGGACCCTATGTCCCCAAACATACCAAAGTTTCATTCTTGGTTGATACCGGAGCTACACGCTCTACAGTCAGAAGTGCAGAGGTTCCGAAATTACCACTTTCGGGGCGTACCATAAGGGTGGTCGGAGTAGCAAACCAGTACCTGACAAATCCGATTGCAGATCCAGTGCAGGTTGAGATCGGCAACTTCCAGGGACTGCATTAATTTGTAGTCTGCGATTCGAGTCCGGTATCCCTACTTGGAAGAGACTTACTGTGCAAGACAAAATATTCAATTACCTGTTCCAATGATGGAATCGAAGTGCAGACAAACAGTGATGATGAAGGGGATGATGGTCAGTTCTCAGAATTAGAGACAGGAACTATGAATGAAGATTACCCCTTGATTACATTGTTCCCGATGCTTACAGTGATCGACTTACCTGCCGAGTTACAAGGGACAGTGACCGAAAACGTGTGGGATTTGACAGGAAAAGAAGTGGGACGGATAAAAGGAGTAGAACCAGTTAAAGTACAAGTGAAGCCAAATGCAGAGTTTCCCCAGGTGCCACAATATCACATGGCACAGGATGTTCTTATTCAAGTGTCACAGATAATTGCAGATTTTGTGAAACAGGGAGTACTGAAGGAAGTGTTGAGCAGCCCATGTAATTCACTGATAATGGGTCTGAAAAAGCCCCGTGGGAAGGTTCGAATTGTGCAGGATTTTAGGAAAATAAATGAGATTGTGGTAAAATGTTGCCCCATAGTGCCCAATCCAGCAGTGATCATGTTTCAGGTTCCATGTGATGCTGAGTGGTTCACCGTTGTAGACCTGTCACAAGCCTTCTTTTCAATACCTCTTCATGAGGACAGCCAGTTTTTATTCAGTTTTAAATTCCTGGATAAGGTGTACAGTTGGTGCAGAATTCCTCAAGGGTTTTCTGAGTCACCGTCCATCTTCAATCAGATATTGAAAAAGGACTTAGAGTCCTTAGTATTGCCTTTTAATTCGACTCTAGTGCAGTACATTGATGACTTGCTGATTGCATCCAGGACAAGGGATGACTGTAGGTATGACACAATTGCCTTACTGAATCAATTGGGAAAGAATGGACATAAAGTGTCACCCAAGAAGCTGCAGTACTGCCAGAAAGAAGTGAAGTATTTAGGACACTTAATTGAAAGAGGGTCCAGGAGAATATCGAAAGAAAGAATAACAGCCATTTTGCAAATGAACCCCCCAACAACGAAGAGAGATGTCAGGATGTTTTTGGGAATGGTGGGCTACTGTCGCCAGTGGATACTCAACTTCTCGATTATCTCAAAACCATTGATAAACCTGACAGGCAAAGAGATCAAGGATGAGCCGTATACCATAGCTTTGTCCAAGGAAGAGCTTGAGTCATTCATGGAATTGAGAGAGTGCATGTGCAGGGCACCAGCTTTGGGTATGCCTGATTACACGAAGCCTTTTCTACTGTTTTGTCACGAACGTGATGCTTGTTCTTTGTCTGTCTTAACACAGGTCCATGGAGGTGCAAATCGCCCTGTAGCATATTTTTCAGCTACCTTGGACCCCGTCGCAGCAGCCTTACCGGGTTGTTTGCGTGCAGTTGCAGCAATTGGTCAGAGCTTCATGCAGTGTGAAGGCATAGTAATGGGACATCCCCTAACAGTAATGGTGCCGCATTCAGTTGAAATTTTGTTGACTCGAACCAAAACTCCGCACATGACAAATGCTCGTCTTACCAAATATGAGACAATTATATTGGGGTCACTCAATGTTTCGCTGAAACTATGTACTGTGTTGAACCCGGCAACTCTACATCCTGCTGAGAATTCTGAAGTTAATAATGAAGAGGAAGTTGAGCACAATTGTCTTGAGGTAACAGAACTATGTACCAAGCCACGACCTGATATTCAAGATACTCAGTTAAAAGAAAATGACTGCATTATGTTTGTTGATGGATCCTGTTTGAGAGACTCATTTGGAATGCTGAGAGCCGGTTACACTGTATGTTCCATAGCTGGTATCATCGAAGCTTCCTGGCTCGAGAAAGTGTATTCCGCACAAGTGGCAGAGCTAATTGCCCTTACTAAGGCATGCCACGCACCTGAAAATCTCAGAGTCACTATCTATACTGACAGCAGGTACGGATTTTGAATTGTACATGATTTTGGCCAACTATGGTCGCAGAGAGGTTTCATGACCTCTTCTGGTTCTCCTGTGAAACATGGTGAACAAATTAAGGATTTGTTACATGCGATTCAGTTACCTCTTGAAATTGTCGTGGTGAAATGCAATGCTCACGTTAAGTCGCAAGACTTCGTGTCCATGGGAAACGGCTATGCAGATCAAGTCGCAAGGTTTTGCGCATTGAACTGTATATCGTTCAAGGATCAGTGGGAATTAATGCCACAAACTGAAAATGACACATGTTTAAACCTTGCATTAAGGGTGGTTGATACCCTAGATGAGTTAAAGACACTGCAGGGTCGTGCTAGCAAAGAGGAAAAACGCTCCTGGCAAAGAATGCAATGTGTACAGAGGGCTGAAGACTTGTGGGTCTCAGAGGAGGGGAAATTAGTTTTGCCAAACAGGCTTCTGTCTCAATTCGCTAGGCTCTACCATGGACAGGCTCACCTCGGGAGAGATGCAATGATCAGGTCATTCAAAATCGATTGGTTTAACCCAAAGTTCAGACATGCCGCAGAGGTTACCTGCCACAGGTGCATCATCTGTCAACAGATGAATGCCGGAAAAGGGACTGTGGTAACTTTGAGCCACATAGGGAAAGCTGGTGGTCCGTTTAGCAAAATGCAGATGGATTTCATTGAAATGCCTGTTTGCGGAGGATTGAAGTACGTGTTGGTGATTGTGTGTGTTTTCAGTCATTGGACTGAAGCTCACCCCACACGTAGAAATGACAGTCTCACAGTTGCAAAGTTGCTGCTTAGGGAACTAATAACCAGGTTCGGGTTTCCGGTCTCTATAGAATCAGATAGGGGCAGACACTTTGACAATGAGGTGATTAAACTCTTGTGTGCCGCATTAGACATTGAACAGAAGCTGCACTGTAGCTACCGCCCTGAAGCATCAGGATTAGTAGAGCAAATGAATGGTACCTTGAAATCAAGAATGGCAAAGATGTGCGGAGCTACCGATATGAAATGGCCAGATGCATTGCCCTTAGTGCTGATGTCAATGAGGAACACCCCTGATAAGAAGACAGGACTATCACCCCATGAGATCCTCATGGGCAGAGCTATGAGGTTACCCGCAGTACCTGCAAATGCTCTAGTGAATATCACAGATGATATGGTGTTGGATTACTGCAAAAGCTTGGCTGATGTGATTCGCTCTTTCTCTCACCAGGTAGAAGCTAACACATTGCCACCGATCGGTGATCCAGGTCACACCCTACAAGCTGGTGACTGGGTGGTTGTCAAGAAGCATGTGAGAAAGTCGTGTTTGGAGCCACGCTGGAAGGGGCCATATCAAGTAATTTTGACAACAACCACTGCTGTGAAATATGCAGGCGTTCCAAATTGGATACATGCCAGCCACACAAAGAAGGTAACGTGTCCAACTGATGAGGAACTTGAAGTTTCCGGCACAACAGTTCCAGAGAGGGAAGTCTCAGGGCTAGAAAACAGCCAAGAGGGAACTGAGACTGCAGGAGAGCCCACTGAGAACAGCCTAGTCCCTCAAACAGTAAACAAATTCGAGAGAGGTGACAGTGTGCCTATCACAGTAGAGGCAGCAGGAGAACTAAATCAAGGAGAGGTTCTCCCAGAAATAGACGGATACGGGTTAGAACTTGAACCCGTTACAGATCCAGAAGAAGAAGAAGGGGAAATACTAGAAAGAGACCAAAGTACTCCGGCATCCCCTGAGCCAGTTGCAGGTCCATCAAGAGAAAACACCATATCGCCGGAGGAGGGTGCTGTTCAGCGTCCTGAAAAGACAAATCGGAAGAAGACGCATAAGGGAGATAACTGGCCAGAGAAACAGGCTGCAAAAGCAAGAAGCGTACCAGGTGAAACAATAACAGAAGATACTGATACATCCCTAATAGAAGATCTGAGTGAAGGAGAATTGCAAGGTGAACGCAGACTGAAAAGAAAGAGAACCGCAAATAGAAGGTATGCAGGTCCTGAATGGGCATATGCAACAACATCTGAATGGCAACAAGAATTCTTAGCGTTCTGTTTTGATCGAGAAGTACCAGGCCAATACTACGGTACCTGAAGTAACTCAAAGAAAAAGACTTTGTTAAAATCAAAAACTGAAAAACTAAAGAAAAGAGACTTATAAATTACCGGATGAGACACTGATAACCTGATTTGACTTGAGAAACTTGATTATGACAAGCTGCTAACCTGACTTGACAAAGGGGTCCTGGAGTGAGTGAAACGCTGTAAATATACGCAGAGAAAAAGAGACTTTTTGCATCAGAAAAAAAAAAAAAAAAAAGAAACAGGAGAAAAGTGAAAAGAAAAGGGTTTTATATTGTCCTCAAGTTGACTGTTATTCTGCTATCTGATTCTTTACAGACATGGCTTATAATAGAGGTAGTTAGAAGAAGGGTAAAGTGTGTGGTTGGTTGAGTCTTATAATAGGTATTGTGTGTGCAATAATAATTGTGGGAGTGATTGTGGGAATGCCGTTTTTTGGATAAGAAAGCAACTAACACTGCTTCAAAACCTGAGACTACAACATTAACACCGTGGGAAAAGTTTGAGCAGGATGCCAAACATTTGCATGAGGGAACTAACTCGAAAGGGGAACTTTCCACTAATGTCTTCTAATGCTTGCTGAATGAGTATGTTGAGACAATGGATGCGAAAAACTGTTATGTGTGTACAAAGATTCCTTCATCAGTACAAGAAGGGGTCACTTATCATAGCTTACAGTTAACCTACTATTAGCTGTAGCTTGCTATTAACAAGATTCTATAATCAAGAACATGTGCAATACTTTTATTCAAATCTGGATGTTGTGTTTTCTTTTGTGCCTGTGATTGAGTTTCTGAACAGACTAGCTAAGGAGCATAGTATAAAATTACTTAGAGGCTTCTTTGAACCGACGCTTACATTTGGGACAGCTTATGCACACCGCAACAATCTGACTTGCTTATTGACACCTGTAGAGAAAAGCTTCTTAAATCACACTGATGATAGACGCAAAGCATTGAAGGAAAGATTAGAAAAGGGGTTAGAGAAATGCACATATGCAAATGATTATGCTTACACCGCAATCAAGACGCAAGGCAAATTAGCTATAGATGCACTGCATGTAGGGAGGCTTTGTATATATAGGCCAAAATCTGAGCAAAACACTTTATTTGTGGGAACGAGTGAATGCAGACATGTGTTTTTGTTTCAGAGTAAATGGACATTTATGTTAAATGGACAGGATCCAGCGATCCCTGGGATCTATTACATCTGTGGACTTAATGCTTATTACCTTCTCCCTAAGGGATGGTATGGGACATGTTATTTGGGAATAGTTTTCCCAAAGATTTACCAGATTGATGACTTAAAGCAAATACCAAAAACGTCTGAATTACAACTTCCTAAACAAAAACGAGGGACAGCGGCTGCTGTCATTGGAGACATATTTGGAGCCATAATTCCTTCAGTAGGGGTTATCTTAAACTCCATAAAGATTCAAAGGTTGTCTACTATTGTGGATAACATGCTGACAAATTTTACAGGGACTATACTCCTGATGGATACTGAACTTGCTGCAGAAAGAGCTCTGACTCTTCAAAATCGGCTTGCTTTAGACATTCTTTTAGCAAAGAGTGGCGGAGTCTGCAAGATGCTCAACGAGCGTCTTTGTTGCTCATATATACCTGACAATAGTAAAAAGATTAGAGGTATGCTTACTAACCTAACTAGAGATAGTGCAGATTTGAAAGATTTGAAGGAACCTGGAGTGTGGGAATAATTTGGAAAAGGAATTGCCAGAGCATGGTGCTGGTTTAGCAATATTTGGAATGGGGTACTTGCAAAAATTTTAGGGGGTCTATTAATAGTTCTGGCCTTTCTATTAGGATTATGGGGAGCATGCAAAATTAATGATAAAATTTAAAGAAATTGGACAAAGAGAACCAGGAAAAATGAAAAAAGTGAAGGGGAGAAAATGTTTAATGAAATTTGGGAAAGTTCACATAAGGGACAAGATGTTGAAATGCGCATTATGCGTAAGGTGAAAAATTAAAATGAAAGGTCAAAGGGAAAGGTTTGTGATGACGAACGTCATCAGAGAAGGGACTGAGAGAGCGTACCTTATATAATCTATATTAACATGAAATGTTTATGAATTAAGGTGTGATGATGCCGCATAGAAACTATAGTAATAGCAATTTTGCTTAAACGTGCACTTGAATTGTGACCACGAAGAGTGGCCACCAATGTATACGCAAACTAATAATGATGACCAAAATGCTTATGTTATGTTTAAATGAGCTTATATTAGCATTTGCGTAATTAAATCCGTATTGAAAAACTCAGAGGCCTTAAGTTAGCATGAGCCGTAGTTTAGCTGCCTGGCTCTCATATTAAATGCATTTTTCTATTTTTCAGTGTGCTGACTCACAAGGGGCCATGACCCCGCTCGTTCTTTTCCTTCGAACTTGGAAGATGAATGTAGCCATGTAGATCTGTTTCTCCCTGCTTCCCATCGTTTTGAAAACTAAATGTTATAAATGAATTGAAACAGTGTAGATTAATGTAATGTACAAGGTCATTCAAACCGGGGAAGACAATGGAACTGCTGACCAAAAGATGTGCAAAGAATTACAAGGGAATGAAGTAACCGGATGTGCCACCTCTGAAGACGTCAATTATGAAGACCAATCAAAAACTTGTAAACCAATATGGGGTGAACATTAGGATTACCTAATGTCTAATTTGATAGGCTAAAGATAGTGGGGTATAGTAAATGTCCAATAGAATTTTGGGGGAATGTACTACGAAAAAGGGATAAAAACCCATGTCACAGAGAGGTCATTTAGGTGGGTTAGGGAATGCTATTGATTTTATCCAGAAACTCTGTCACTTTGTTTGGTGACTTGAGATTTTATTAAAACCATCCTTGCTCTTAGTTTGTCCATTTGCACTTTCCTCCTTATGAGGGAAGTGCCCCTTCTTGCCCCCTTAGCTGAGTTCTGACTGATGGCGATTTGACTGATGTCCTGAAGACGAAGACTGAACCTGTGCGCTGACCTAATTCTTGGAGGATAATTATGACAATGCATTTGTAATTTGTCTGTTTGCTTTTCCTTTCTAGGTACCAACTGCTTACTTTTGACAGAGACCTTAGCTAATGTTTTCCAAATTGGTGTTCTAAATTGTTTTGCATGAAGCCCAACATACTAATGCTAATCAGTGGTTAGGACAGGTGTTCAAATAAACTGACGCAAATAGACAAACGACCGAGACTATGCTTTGTTGAACTGACGCGATATTGACACTCTGCAAATCTTGATCTATGTTCACGCCGTGTTATGTTTTAATGTTTGTGATTCTTGCTTTAATGAAATCTTATCACAGTTGCCATATCGTGACTATGCTATTATGTTTCTTGGTTTTGAGATTAACGCATTTGCTGCTAGATTGTAATTAATAGGGAATAAAATTCATAAAATTCTACTAAACAAGGTGTGGTTATTCATGTCTGAAAGGTCATGGTAGCGTCATTTGAACTGATTAATGACTTTGACTAAAGTGAAATGCATTGTCGTGATAAATATTGATGACATTATTGATGTATTGATTGATATATTGATTAGCTATCTCATCCTACGGTGTCTCTCAACTGGGTCAAAAGATTCATTAGCCTAAAAGGAGTCCTGATGTGAAATAAATTATCATAAAGGGACACGTTAACATCACCAAGTCATATTCTTGTAGCTTGAATAATATATTGTCTTGTAGACAAACCAAACAAACAGAAACCTTTCCCAAGGCATTCTCACTGAAAAGGTAGACTAGAGGTTTGTGGTCTGTGTAAACATCACAAGGGGTGCCCCATATGTAGGTCCTAAATTTTTGCACCGCCCACACACACGCCAAAGCCTCCCTCAAAATGGTGCTGTAATTAGTTTCAGCATCTGAAAGAGTTCTTGATGCAAATGCCACCGTGTTTTCCTGGCCATTGACTCACTAACTAAATACTGCCCCAAGACCTTTCAAACTGGCATCAACAGTAATGTAAGATTTCCCTGTGGGATCAAATGTTTGTAAGGCTGGAGATGTAATGACTACATTTTTATGTCCCCAAAAGCAGTATTAACTTGACTGTTCAATTAAAACTTGCTACCTTTTTTGAGTAAGTGTCCTAATGGCTGTACAGCTAGAGCATAACCAGGTACAAACCTGGCATAATACCCAGAGTCCAAAAAAATGTACATCTATCATCAGGAGGAGAAGCATTCATAATTGCTTCCAAATTACAAAATGTTGGTTGTATACCTTGCTCTGAAATGGTTTGGCCTAAATATTCCACCTCCTGTACCAGAAGTTTACATTTGTCAGGTTTCACAGTCATACCTCTCACTTGCAAAACATGTAATACTTTTTTCAAAACTTTCAAGGGTTCCTCTTGCGTCTCTGTGAAAATCAGAATATCGTCTTGGAAAGCTTGTACATGGGGCAGAGCTCCAAACAGGATGTCCATCATTTTTTGAAAAATACTTGCTGTGGACGCTAGTCCAAACAGCAGGCGTAGATATTTGAGTGCCCCAAATGGAGTAACGTGGTGAATGTTTGAAGTCTTCACACAAATTGATGGGACGCAGAGTGAAGATCTATTGTGGAGAACATATTTGACACCCTACATTGGCAATCATTTCCTATATGTTGGGAAGGGGATGACAATCCACCAAGATATTTTAATTGGGAGACCTCAAGTCCACACACAACCTGAGGTCTCCAGATCGTTTCTTTGTAAGAACAATTGGAGAAACCTGTTCTGAAAAATCAGTTGGAGCAATACTGCCTTGCAACTCCAATTTGAGCAATAATTATTTCAACCTTAGTGGCACTGGTCTAGCACCACTGGAACTGCACCTTTCTTTAACTTAAAGACATGTTCAAATCCACTATACCAACCTGATCCTTAAAAACATCAGGAAATGAGGCAATTATACAATCCATAATTTCACTAGCCACACCAACAGTTAACACTGGCACAGCATCATTTGAATCTGGCATCACCCTCAAAACTAAAGGATCATCATGTCCAGGATGCAAAATAATGCCCAATTTGGCCAGATCTCGCCATCCCATAGTGTCCCGTTCCTTAACAGCAACATAAATCTTTGTAACGATGGACCTTCCCAGACACTCCAAAGTAGACCAGAAAAACCCAGGCGGTCAGTATCTTGATCACTGAATGCTTTCGGATTGACATCAGGATGAAAAAGCACCATTGATTTGGGCCACAACTTAAAGTATGTTTGGTCAGCTAAAATCGTGACCAAGGATCCAGAATCTGACATTACTGAAATGTGTCTACCATCAAGAATAACTTTGCACAGTGGCCCTTTAATTCAGCCCATTTATTTACCAGAATATGAATTAGGCACATCTACTATCAATAATACATTTGAGAATCTATTAACACACACCTGTGCTTCACCACGCAAATCATCCATGTACACATTACTGATTTTAACACTACTGGAACCTCCAACAGTCGAAACACCTTAACACACACTCTGAAAATGTCACACTTTACAACAACGATTACACCTCTCATCAATGGTTGGACAAAAAGGATTATAGCCTATATGATTCCTTGACCCACAACAAACTCATTGGCTAAATCCTCTTTGCCTTTGTGTCCATTTTTTAGTCTTCACTGATTTATTGGTCACTGTCCATACCACATCCTCCTCAATAACACAACTCAAAGAAAGTTGACCTCCTTGGTTAGCTAAAACTTTGTAAGTGATAATGGGCCTCTCTATACTTTTAGCCACCTCACTGGTTTCCACCAGCGTTGGGTTATGGCACGTCAACAGACGTTCTTGGATTTCCTTAGAAAAACAACAGAACACAAATTGATCATGTATGTAGGTATCTACATTGTTCCGAAAATCACATTTCGGCGCCAGTACATGTAGAGTAGCAATATACACCTACACAGTTTCATGACACGTTTGCTCACACAGAGCAAAGTTAAACCTCTCCAATACAACATTGGATTCATCAGCGTACTCGCACAAAAATAAGCACATGCAGCCAAAATTACCTTTGTGTAGCAAAATACTGTCATGATAGGCTGCTGAGAGAATAACGTTGTGCGCTGTACTGAGAACACTCTCCACTAACAGAAAATATATTCACACAACATAAGTAAACTGCAGCTCAAAATGACCTTTTCTTTGTATAATTACCATCTATACAGTCTCCTGAAAACATACTATGGTGCTGTGCTCCCTGTACACTTCACTAATTCTTGTCAGCAGTGCTGCAAGGACGGCACAACGAAGCACGTATCAGCGTGATGAAAGGCAATAAGCACAGAGGTAAACAAATGTTACATAGCAACCACGTCAATCACGTTGTGAATGGAAGATGACGGGATAACATGCTGCAGATCCAGCCTTCCTCGAATGTCCAGACGTTGCGTCTCTAGGCTGAAGCCAAAAACAATCAGGTGAAGTATGAGCATTCTTTTTGCTGAGGTAAGCACTCTCTTGAGGTAGCATCTCTGGGAAGGAGCCACAAACAAACTTGTGAATTATGGGTGTTCCGTTTCTGAGGTCAGCGCTCACTACCAACGGCTTCAGCTGCGTTAGCACTGTTTTCCAGGGGACCAAATTCACATCGATCAATCCAGGGAAAAACACAAGAGAAAGCAAAAAATAAAAAATGAAAATAAATGTTCCAAAATTAAAGTGGGTCCATTGAAACTGATCAGACAAATACCACACTCCTTGTATGACAACTATGCCTTCACGTGGGTCCTGTGATCACGGTGCCTAAGGACTCATGCTGCAGCCTTACTGATCGTGCCGAAATAGGCCAAAGCTGATATGGAGTTGCTTGTTGAGGGGTTGCCAGCTGGATGTTTTGGATGGATTGTTCCCATGAGAAGCAAGCTCAGTTCTGATTTGTGAGGTGGAACTCCATATAGAGTGGCATGATGGTTGAAAAACAATAGACTAGAATGTCCGGGTGGCTGAAATTAATGCAGACATTCTATCCATCAGCGCCTTGCTTTTTGAAGTTGATGACTTGGCAATGGTTATACCCAGACCTGGGTCCTGTGTTCCCCTGTGCAGTAGCTCAAGCTTCACACTACTGACAAGGTACTAGTAGGTGGAAACCAGTTTGGGGCTGCACGTGTTCCCTTATAGAGGTGAAACGGGATTAGCATTTTAGGGTGGTCTGTTTTCATGACGAGCAGGGTCAGTACTGATCTGCGTAAGGTGGGCCTCTATGTAGAGTGGCATAGTAGGCATAAAATGATGGACAGGAATGTGGCCTGAGTGGTCACCAGTGGCTGAGGTTAATTCAGTCATTCCATTGACCACTTCGTTTGTTGCAGGTGGTGGCAGCAACAGCATATTCTTTCAAAGACTCTGGATATTTGTCACGAAAAAGTGACTTGAATGATGGTGATCCATTGCACAAAGATGACAAGGATGAAAGTTCTGATTCAAAGCAAATGTGTCCTGTGGTCACTCCAATTATCTCAGACTTTGTTATGTAGTGGCAACTGACCTTACTATTCATATGTATTGTACAGTAATCACCCTAAGCTCTTGGACAAAGACACTCCTCCGTAGAATTGCTTGGAAAGGGTCTAGACATTGATGTAAATAGTAACAAAGTAAATGCACATGAGCGCATTTACAAGCATTCTATTACAGAAATAGGAGCATTGTGACGGGCAGAATTAGTCTACCCCAAGATCTAATATTTTTGTTTATATAGTGCTATTGACAAAGGGAAGTTAAATGTTTAGTGTTATGGCATCTAGAGATCCTCTTAAGAGGAGAGTATTAAGTAGGGATCTCTCTGTTTTTGGTTAGCTATGACCATTAGAGGTGCAACTCACCTTAAATTGTGAAGGTATTGGTGTGTTATTAAGTACTACAACACCCACTTAGGAATTTCAGACTGGGCCCAGTAGTTGGTAAATAAGACCCTTATGGGTGGAAAGAGACAGATTGTTGTTCCATACACCACAATATGACAAGTATAGGAGATCCGAATATAACACAGTAAATAGAACAGGGATTATGAACACACCACGTCAAGTAAATGGCATCCCACTTACTGAAAAGAATGGTAGAATTATGGCTAGGCAGCAAGTTATGTTAATGACGTGAAATGTCCATGGCATGGTGTTGACCACCAAAAGCTAGAAGAGATTCACTTACTTAAAGAGGAGAGGAACCAAGTCTGCTTTTCTAGAAGAGACCCATCCAGTTGAGTCTGAGATTGAAAAATTATGGATTACGTGGAGAAGAAAACAAACACAAACTCAAACCCACAAAAGGTGATGGGAGGAATGCTTGCTGTTTGTCTAATTACTAGCAATCACTCGGGTAGCATTCCAGCCCTTTGTTCTTTTGCCCACCACTTCAGTTTGGACCTACCCATATGCAAATCAGACTTGACCCTGCTCCAATAAGAACAGCCCACTACAAATTAATTTCAGAGACCCCCACGTTTTCATAGGCAGATGTAGCTAACATCCACACCTGCACTCTTCTAATCTCCATCCAACCAGACTGCCTCTATCACGGTGGACCTCTTGATGACATCATAGTGTTGGTTCCTGCTAGAGTGTCAAGACCTGCTTGACAATTCTAGTGGTGCGTTTCATATGACATTTGGGGCAAACTTGAAAGAGGGAAACAAGAGGCCAGAACAATGTGTGTATCCACTGTCTTGTCCCTGAAGGTTCAGCTTTGTTTTAACCAGACTCCTGTCTCTAAGTTTATTGGAGGTACTGCCCAAAACTAGATCTTAGTGCTAGATGTGGGAAGCCACTGGTCTTACCATAGTGGACTTGCCACACACACCCACATCCCCGAGCCCAAGTTTAGCGTGGCTGAAGATGTTGTCCATCTTGAAAATACCCAAGGTGGGTAGGGTTAGCCCCAAGAACCTTTACCCCAATAGTTATGGTATCCCCAGAGGTAATTCCCATCCATTAGCTCATGCCAGACATGAATGGGGAATCTCTAGGCACCCACTTCAGAACACTCCTGGCCCTGAGGAAGATCAGAAGAGGACTGAACCTGGTGCCTGCAACCTGACAAGAGCCCTGGAGGATAGGGCCTGCTCTCTCTTGTGTAAAGGACAAAGAAGTGGACTCCAAGGGTCATATGGCTGACCTCCTGATAAAGCTACAAGCAAACAACAAGCTACAAGAGGCCTTTTCTCACAACTACCCAACTGACCAGTGGCAATTGGACCTGGACTAGACCCTCCTGTTGACATCTGCCTCCCACACTGTGAGTCTCTAAGTGCCTCCCGTGTGACCCTGGGGGCTTTAGAAGTGTACTCCTGTGGTGGGTTTGGACTTCAAGGACCAACCTCTACAGCTAAAATCTTTGACCAGGAAATCCTTGGTTAGTGTATATAACCGATGCTCCATCGCGATTAGCGTAAAATTGCTCCTAGGTCCTGTTCTACTGAAACCATTGACTATCATTGAGACTTTTTGCTTCTTGGCAATATTGCTACTTAAAACTCTAAGAATTCTTGTCTCTGGTTCCCCTTATTGAGTTTTTGTCATTTTGTTTAATACATTTTACTCTATTTTTCTAATTCATTTTGGGATTTATTCTTGTTGTGCATTCCAACTTTATAACTGTCTTAGTACTGCATAAGCCTTTTACACCTTGCCTCCAAGTTAAGCCTGTCTGCTCTGAGCCATAGCTACCAAGGAGTTGAGCTCAGGTTATGGAATGACTTTAGAGCGGAAAGTTCCGATAAGACGGCAGTAAGTGCCGGTCGATTATTGCATGCCACGATTTTAGCCTGATTGTTTGTTTATGCTTTTAAATATTTAACCATTTCTTAAACTACTGTATTTCTGCATCCAGTGTCCCGCTAGCTTCTGGCTGTGCCGGTCCGTGCTTAGAGACCGACACTGCCGATCTCTGTTTGACCACCATTTTTACCCCTTAGTTGGTTCCCGTTTTTTCGCCACCATCTTGGGAAGTCAGCCTCCTAGTAGCTGACTTTCCAGTTATTTAAGGCACGCTATGCAGCAGACGCGCCGAGGGTGTGTCGAAGGCGCGCACAAGGCAAGCCCGTCTGCACCCGTCTGCGCAAGGACAGGCCCAGGGGCCTGGACCCCTGTCCAATCCGTTCCCAAAAGATTGGTGTACAATTCCAAATTCCTCTATGCGTGCAGGCCCGCCACCCCCGAGATAGGAATCAAGTCGGAGGAATATATTAAGCTTTTCCCTCCACTTACGACTGATATTCATACACATGCTCAAGTTGCTGCGCACAATGATATCGTTACGAACGACACACAGGAAGAACCGGTAAGCAGTCTCTGTTTGGCTAATTGTAGCTCCCTAGTGGCGCATAAATTAGATGTTAACCTCCTTCTAAGTACGCAGAAACCCACAGTGTTTTTCCTAACAGAGACTTGGCTCCATGAGGGGTCAGGGCCAGATATACCGCTGACTTTGCCCAGTGATTATCATATAAAGAGATTGGACAGACCCTCAGGGAAAGGAGGGGGAATTGCCATCATTTTTAAAGACACAGTAAGAGTTTCTACATACCCCCTTCACCTCCCTGATTGTGAGAGTCTTCTCTTTTCTATTTATTTTAACCCGCAGAATACCCTGACAGGTGCCCTAATTTATAGGCCTCCTGGTCCAGCACAAACATTTCTTGATGCCCTCCCTGAGAAGATTGCAGACCTGGTTTGCACCAGACTGAATTTTACGATACTCGGAGATTTTAATATCCATGTAGAAACCACGAATAATGCAGCAAGAACTCCTATAGACGATATGAAAGCTTTAGATCTTACTCAGCTGGTTAGGGGCCCTACCCACAATAAAGGGCACGCCATAGATCTGGTTTTTAGCAATTCTTCTGAATTAGGCATCCTCCCGTCTTCACCACTTGCCTAGTCAGACCATATGTTAATTCTGCTGACCTTTACTCTTAAAAAATCCACCACAACCTCCTACACAAGATCTCAACTATACAGACTGTGGCACTTGCTGAATGCCAAGGAATGGAGTAGCGTTTTTTAAATAATTCTACACCAACTTTTAACTGAAACATAGTCGACTCTTCAATAGCCTTCAATAGGTGGATAATCAATAGCTTGGATGTGACGCTTCCACTAACAATTAGGACAGTTGATAAGCAGAAAAAAGGGCACCCTTGGTTTTCTCCCCAGCTTCAAGCCCGGAAAAGAGAATGTAGATGCCTTGAAAGAAAGTGGAGGAAATCATATTATAACTCTACTAAAAAGGAATATAGGGCCGCTATCAGACAATTTCACGCAGAAATCAAAGCTGCACAGAGCAGTTACTTTGCAACAGGGATAGATCAATCAGCCAACTCTCCTAAAGAAATCTTCTGTATTCTGAAAGAAATAGTAGATCCTCAGACTCAAACGGAAGATATAGAAGCCTCTGTTGAACATAGCAATGAGCTGGGCTCTTTTTTTTCAAAAAAAGATTGCCAACATATATTCGGTCTTCTCCAAACAGTCCTACGGCCCCCGGGAGGTGACCGGTCCAGGTGACATGGACACAGTTAGTCTAGCTAGGATTCCGGCGTTATCCACAGAAACAACATTGAATCTGTTAACTTATCTCAAATCTGCATCCCCCCTGGACCCTGCTTCTCCTTCTATATTAGTTCAGGGAGCATCTACCATTGTTCCCATCCTGACAGACTTACTAAATCTATCACTAACTTGTAGCTCCTTGCCATTGCAGTGGAAGAATGCAATTGTAAAGCTGCTGCTTAAAAAGCCCAATCTGGATTCAGCGGTATTTAACAACTATAGGCCCATATCAATGCTACCTACTGTCGAAACAAATTTGGAAAAGCACGTGAATATCCATCTTTCTAAATTTCTGGAAGATCACCAGATTCTACACCCCTCTCAGATGGGTTTTAGGCCCTCCCATAGTACGGAGTTGGCTCTATTGGGAATGACAGAATAAGTTAGGAAACAAATGGATCAGGGTAAGGGCTCTGCGGTGGTGCTGCTCGACCTGAGCGCTGCCTTTGATACCATTGACCACAGTATTCTACTTCATAGATTGAGGGTAATTGGAATCACCAGAAATGCCCTAAAATGGTTTATACATTTTCTGGATGGAAGAACCTTGCAGATTCTGGACCGATCATTTTTTTCAGACAACTTTAAGACCCTTTGGGGAGTCCCACAGGGCTCATCATTAAGCCCCACACTTTTTAATGTGTATATGAGTCCATTGGCAAGAATAGTGGAACCCTTTGGTCTCTCGTTGGTGTTATATGCCAACGATACCCAGCTAGTAGTCTCCTCTTCATCCTCTCATGAGCCCTTTGAATCACAGCTTGCCTCATGCCTACGGGCGGTTTCAAATTGGATGGCTGAGTGCAAGCTCAAACTTAATGGCGATAAAACAGAGGTCCTGATTATGGGATATCATTCACTACCGTCTCAAATAACACCTGACCTGGACTCACTAGGTAACCTTCCACCCCCTAAGGATCACATTAAGAGCCTGGGGGTATGGTTAAACCCTTGGCTTACAATGGACTATCAGGCTAAGAAAATATCTTCCACCTGTATTGGGATACTCAGACTTCTCAGAAAAGTCTTTAAAGTCCTCCCATTTATTGCCAAGAGGATTATTGTACAAGCATTAATTACCTCACGGCTGGACTATGGCAATGCCCTATTCTTGGGCTCACCAGTCTATGTCAAGAAGAAGCTGCAGGTGGTTCAGAACATGGCAGTGCACCTCCTTTTTAATTTGCCCAGACATCAGTCAGCCAAACCAGCCCTCATGGCTCCTCATTGGCTTCCCATGAAGCAAAGACTAAAGTTTAGGACTCTATGCTATTTCCACAAAGCTCTGTATGCTAGGGGTACCCCACTTTTACACTCCTTCGCTACTTTTTATGAGCCCACTAGATGTCTGAGGTCTTCATCAGCAGCACTAGCAGTGACACCGCCGATAAAAAAAGTTAGATGGGGCGGAAGATCCATGTCTTTTCTTGGTGCCAGGCTCTGGAATTCGCTACCTCCCTCCCTGCGGCAGACGAGTCATGAACTATCATTCTGTCGTCTTCTAAAAACTTGGCTGTTTTAACACTTGCTATTTTTGCCTATCTGAAGGAGTTTTCGCTTCAAAGCGCTAGGAAGCCTGAGGGCAGCTATGCACTATATAAATCACACATAACATAACATAACATAGTGTTTCATCCTGAAAAGGATTGTGACTATTTTTAAGGTATTTACTTGCCTCCCTTGTTAGAAATTGGGTGTATAGTTGGCAGAGGTATGCACCTTGTCCAGGTAAGGACCACAGTCTTCTAGTCAGGGTAAGCTTGATACACACTAAGAGATAACCTGTGCTCACCCTCTAGTAGCTTGGCACGGAGCAGGCAGGCTTATCTATTGAGCCAATGTGTGCCTCGCACACACGCACACACAAACACAATGAAAACACCACAAAAAGACTACACACAGGTTTAGAAAAGTAGAAAATATGTATCAGAGTACAATGAGACTAAAATGACAAAAATCCAATCAGCAGAAATCGAGAGATGCATTTTTAAAGAAAAAACAAGAATAGTGCTAAAGTCACTAATGGTCAAAAGGTTACTTGAGGTCGAGAAGGACAGGTGCAAATCTAAAATTCAGGCAGACTGCGATGGAGGGTAGGCAGCTACAGAACTCACGTAGGGTCTGCTGAAAAAGTACCTTAAATGGAGCAAAGCTTCGATGTCAAGGAGGAAATGGGAAAGGGGTGAGTTGATATTTTCAACACACACTCATGTCCTGCATCGGTGTCGAACTCCATTGAGATGAATGCAATGCATCATCATCGAGCCTCACAGAGCTTCGTCATTGGGCCTTGCAGGCTGTGGATTTTCTGTTGAACGTCCTCTGCGTTGGCCTCAAAGGGGCTATGCATCAGTTCCGACAGGTGCAGTGGTGACAATGCTTCAGTTTTTGCAAAAAAGCAGCTGCAAAACCGACTTCTGATACCCAGGGCAGATGGCAGGGCAGATGGCAGAGTCCAGCAGCACCACGAGAGTTGCAGGCAGTCTTTGATGTCCCTGAGACTGCAGATGAGGAGGGAGCAAGCCAGCAAGCCCTTTGAGTCTCTCTGGGTTCAAGTGAGATGGGTTCAGTCCTTGTCTTTAACAGGGCAAAGATCAGCAGGGCACCTCAGCAAAGCAGAGAAGCAGTTCCTCAGAACAGGCAATCCAGGGAGAGTGGCAATCCTTACAGCACAGCAGTCTTTACTCCAGCAGAGTTCTTCCCAGGTCCAGTAGTGTACTTATTTGGTAGGGGCAGAGCCCCAGTTCTTATACCCAAATGTGCCTTTGAAGTGGGGGTGACTTCGAAGCAGCTCCTTGAAGTGCACAGGTGCCCCATTCATCCCAGCCCTGACTCCAGACTATCAGTAGGGGGTAATCAGCCCTTTGTGTCGGGTCAGGTGCTTCCCTATTTGAGTGTAATCTCCCTTCCACCTTTCCTGCCCAGGAAGGCCCATCAGAATGAGTCCTTTGTCACATCCACTGTCTACAGGGAATGCACAAAGTGCAGCTATCACCTAGCCCAGACGTGTATTGGAGAAAGGCTGCAAGGAACACAGAGGAGTAAGAGCAGAGAAAAGTCCAAGTTCTAAAGGTAGAATTTCTAAAATAGTAATGTTATATCCGACTTTACCATTAAAGAGGATTTATCATTATCATTCAAAAGATATGAAACATGACCAAGCTACTTCTTTCTGGTCAGGAATTACAGCTTCAAAGTGTATTAAGGAATTCCCAGTGCTGGCCTATGAGAGGAGTAGGCCTCACAGTAGTGAAAAATGACTTTGGGAATTTTCCACTCCTAGGACATGTAAAACTTCAAAGCTACCTTTTACTTACATAGCTGCCTGCCCTATGGGCTACCTGGGACCTACCATGGGGGTGGTATATATGTAATAAAAGGAAAGGGTAAGGCTTGGCAAGGGGTTTTAAATGCCAAGTCAAAGTGGCAGTGGAACTCCACAAAAAGGCTATGCAATGGCAGGCCTGAGACATATTTAAAGGTTGCTGAATTGGGTGGGACTATCTGTGCTGCAGCCCCACTAGTTAATTTAGAGGCCCTGGATATATGGTACACCACTTTACAAGGGACTCATGTGTAAATTAAATATACCAATCACGCGTAAACCAATGTTAGCATGTTTAGAGAAGAGAGCACATGCACTTCAGGACTGATCATTAGTGGTAAAGTGTTCAGAGTTCTAAAACCAACACAAACAAGGTCAGAAAAAAAAGAGGAGGAAGGCAAAAAGTTTGGGGTAATCCTGTGAGATGGCCATTTCTAACACCACTCAACTAATAACCAAATTTCCTACTTCCACTATGAATAATGATTAGAGGGGGCAGGCCTCTATCACTGCTCCTCTTAGGCACTAGCAAGTGTCAGTTTAACAGGACCCAGCATTGTGCAGGTTGAAATGGGAGGAGACAGATCATTATTCTGCATACAATTACAACTGTGGGTCATATTCGTTAGACTTAAACAGGAAGCATATGAAGTGGTAATCAAGGAATCGCTTTAAGATATCTTAAGGAATCAGAGGCACATTATTGCGAGTAATAGAGAATATTGATAAAGAGGTGAGAGAATTAGAAATCAACAGTACTTTTGACTGACCTGTGAAAACAGAGATGTTTAAGGCTATTCAGCCCAACTGGAATGTTTTGACAAGACTTATACAACTAGAATGCATTTGGGAGGGGACAAAACAGGAACTTTGCTTGTTTCACTTATTTTGGAACAACAGAATAGATCGGAGTTGACATCCTTGAGGCGCCAGGTAGTTGTCATTGTTTACATCTTAATAGAGATAAATGCAATCTTCACTGATTATTACAGTTTTTATATACCTCGTACCGCTCACCCTACCCACAAGTTTTCCTGATGAGGAACTACTTGGAATCCATAGATCTCATAAAACTACCGAAAGAATAGTCTGAACCCCTATAAAAACTCACTATGAACACCAAAATGAAGGAAGCCATCCAAACCAAGGGAGAGACAAAAGTCCTGCCCGTGAATTCTATGATGTTTGCTTAACAGCTATGTCCTAAAATACTTTTTACACAAATATTTTTATTGGCATTTTATTAACCCCTTCGCTGCCAGGCCTTTTCTCCCTCAGGTGCCAAGCCTTTTTTTGGCAATTTGGGGCAGTTCGCGCAGAGGCCCTCATAACTTTTTGTCCACATAAGCTACCTTCGCCAAATTTGTGTCCTTTTTTTCAACATCCTAGGGATTCTAGAGTTACCCAGAGTTTGTGGGTTCCCCTGGAGGAGACCAAGAAATTACCCAAAATACAGCAAAAATTTAGTTTTTTTCCAAAAAATTGGAAAAAGGGCTGCAGAAGAAGGCTTGTCGTTTTTCCCCTGAAAATGGCATCAACAAAGGGTTTGCGTTGCTAAAATCACAATCTTCCCAGCTTTTAGGAACAGGCAGACTTGAATCTGAAAACTACATTTTTTGACACAATTGTGGCCTTTTACTGGGACATACCCCATTTTTACTACTTGTTGTGCTTTTAGCGTCCTTCCAGTTAGTGACAGAAATGGGTATGAAACCAATGCTGGGTCCAGGAAAGCTGAACATTTCTGAAAAGTAGACAACATTTTGAATTCACTATGGGGCTTTTTGTGTAGATCCTACAAGGTTTTACTTCAGCAAATAACAGCGAAAATAACAAAATATTGAAATTGAGGTGAAAAAAAACAGCCATTTCTCTCCACGTTTTACTCTGTAACTTTTTCCTGCCATGTCAAATTTTTTAAAGGAATATATTGTTATGTCTGCTGTACTTTCTGGTTGCTGGAATATATAGGGCTTGTGGGTTCATCTAGAACCCTAGGTACCCAGAGCCAATAAATGAGCTGCACCTTGCAATGAGTTTTCATTCTATACCGAGTATACAGCAATTAATTTGCTGAAATATAAAGAGTGAAAAATAGGTATTTCTAAAATGGGCACAAAATAAGGTGTTGAGAAGCAGTGGTTATTTTCACATCTCTAAATTCCAGGGTCCCCATACTAGCATGTGAATTACAGGGCATTTCTCTAATAGATGTCTTTTTTACACACTGTCTTACATTTCGAAGGAAAAAATGTAGAGAAAGACAAGGGGCAATAACACTTGTTCTACTATTCTGTGTTCGCCCAAGTCTCCAGATAGAAATAATACCTCACTGGTGTGCGTAGTCATAATGCCCGCTACAGGAAATGCAACAAGGACAAATCACATTTTTACATTGAAATCTGATGTGTTTTTTGGAAAGTGCTTAGCTGTGGATTCTGATCTCTAGCTCAGCCGGTACCTAGGGAAACCTACCAAACGTGTGCATTTTTGAAAACTGGATACCTAGGGGAAGATGGGGTGACTTGTGGGGCTCTTGTGGGGTTCTGTTACCCAGAATCCTGTGCAAACCTCAATATTTGGCAAATAAACACACTTTTTCCCCACATTTCGGTGAAAGAAAGTTCTGAAATATGAGAGGAGCCACAAATGTCCTACCACCCAGCATTCCCCCAAGTCTCCCAATAAAAATGGTACCTCACTTGTGTGGGTAGGCCTAGCGCCCGCGACAGGTAAGGCCCCAAAACACAACATCGACACATTACATTTTCCCAAAGAAAACAGAGCTGTTTTTTTACAAAGTGCCAAGCTGTGGATTTTGAACTCTAGCTCAGCCGGCACATAGGGAAACCCACCAAACCTGTACATTTTTGAAAACTAAACACCTAGGGGAATCCAGGATGGGGTGACTTGTGGAGCTCTCACCAGGTTCTGTTACCCAGAATCCTTTGCAAACCTCAAAATATGGCCAGAAAAACACTTTTTCCTCACATTTCGGTGACAGAAAGTTCAGGAATGTGAGAGGAGCAACAAATTTCCTTCCGTTAGCGTTCTTACAAGTATCCCAATAGAAATGGTACCTCACTTGTGTGGGTAGGCCCAGTGCCTGCAAAAGGAAATGTCCCAAAACACTATCTAGACACATTAAAATTATCAAATACAAAACTACCTGTTTTTGTAGGGGGAGCACCTGCATTTTTGGTCCTGGGCTCAGCAGCCATACAGGGGAACCTACCCAACCCAATCATTTCTGAAAATTAGACAGCCGAGGGAGTCCAGAGAGGAGTGACTTGCGTGGATCCCCCAGTGTTTTCTTACCCAGGATCCTCAGCAAACCTCAAATTTAGCTAAAAAAATCAAATGTTCCCACATTTTGGTGTGGGATCACGGCACTGGGACAAATTTCATACCCAACGTTCCCCTCAGTCTCCTGGTAAAAATTATACCTCACTTGTGTAGGTGGTGCAAGTGCCTGTGACAGGGAAGAGCCAAAAACATGTTGAAATTGAGGGAAAACCAAAGCGGGTCCAAAAAGGGCAGTTTGAAAAAAACATTTTTAGGTTGACAAGTGGGGCAGAATGTTTATCGGTATAGATAAGACAATGATGGGTGGTAGACATTTTGTGGATTCCTGCAGATTCTGGAAGGTTTCATCACAAAAATGAGGTTTGCAGGGCATTGTGGGTAAGAAAATGGTGCAGGGTGCATGTGAAGCTCACCACCCTGGACTCACCCATATGTTTAGTTTCCAGATGTGTCTAGGTATTGTGGATTTTTCTACATGGCAGCGTCCCAAAGAATAAAAAGTGCAGCCCTCAACACTCCAAGTGGGACGATTTTGAGAGTTAGCCAAGGTCTCATGGCCTAAATGTAAATCCAAAACCGCAAATAATCAAATTTCCTCTTGCTCGCCGTGGGATAAGATATTTTAGTGTACAAGAGGAGAGCTGAAAGACTGTAAAACCCTTCATTTGGGGTGGGGCATAACCAGGCCCATACTGGTTGGTAGCCACCACCACACTATTTTTTTTTTTTTTTTATTCCCTGGCATCTAGTAGACTTTCTGCCCCCCACCCAGGATGTGGATTGGGGGTAATTGCCCCATCTGCCCACTGGTGGGCAGAAAAACTTTGGCCCCTTTTTTTTGGGGTGGGAGTATGGCCATACCCCCACCCTCTTATTTTGAAAAACAAAATCTTCCCTGGTCTCTGGTAGGCTTTCTGACCCCCTTGGGGGCAGATGGGCCTTCCAAAAATAGGCTAATCTGCCCCCAAGGGGGGTAGATATGGGCAACAGTAATGTGCCCCCATAGGGAGCAACCCTTACCCAAGGGGCTGGCCCCCAAACAAAACACACACAAACACACACCAATCCCTGGTGCCTGAATGGTCTCTGCCCCACAGGGGGCAGATCGGCCTAATAGAAATAGGTTGATCTGCCCCTAAAGGGGCAGATATGGCCTAAAAATAATTTGCTCCCCCCCGGGGAGCGACCCTTGCCTAAGGAGTCACTCCCCTTCTCAATATAAATAAAAAAAAAAAATCCCTGGTGTCTAGTGGTGTCTGCCCCCCAGGGGCAGGTCGGCCTAATTAATATAGGCCGATCTGCCCCCGGGGGGAGCAAAGGCCTAACAAATAAATTGCCCCCCTGGGAGTGACCCTTGCCTAAGGGGTCCCTCCCCTTATCAATATTTTTTTTAAAAAACAGCCCTGATGCCTAATGGCTTCTACCTCCCCACAGGGCACATTGGCCTAATTATTAAAGGCTGATCTGCCCCCGGGGGGGCAGAAATGGCCTTAAATAAAATGCCCCCCTTGGGGAGCAGCCCTTGCCCAAGGGACCGCCGCCCTTATGACAATTTCCACAAACAAAAATGTCCCTGGTGTCTAGTGGTTTCCTGCAGCACGATTGCGATGCATGTGCACAACGGAACCCTTGGTACCCGTCTGACCAGAGAGAAAATCACAAGTAACTGCGAGTGGTCTGAGATATATCTGCCCAAGTATGTTGTGTTAATCACTCTCTGTGTTCTCTACTTGTGTAAGGAAATAGTCCAATCTACTGTGTGTTTTCACTGCAGGAGTAAAGCAGGACTATGTACACGTCTGTGGGTGCTAGTCTCTCCAGATATCCATCATCCCTATGCCTCTCATCAGTTGTCTCAGGACTTCTGTCGTACTGGGCTTAGTTCCCTGCCGTGCAGGGAACCAGTCCATGTCACCGTCTAGCACACAATTACCGACCCCAGCTACAACTAACTCCGCAGCAGGAACCCCTGTTTTGCTGCCAACATGTTCCCAAAAATCTACATTGGGAGCATAAACACTGATCATGCAGAGGTCATGTGCATCTAGTGCTGGTGTACCATGGAAGATGACATATCTCCCATTCGGATCCACACCCCCTCCCCAATTTTTGGACAGGCACACCAGGGGCTATCCACAGAATGGTCCCCCGAGCAAAGCCAGAATAAGAAGTTATGTACACCGCCATCTGGAGTGAGGCCACACAACTGCCCCTTAACTGGGTTTCCCGTAAAAAAGTGATCTGATAGCACTTAAGGTAGGCAAAATGTTATGATAGTTATAGGGCCTATTCAGATCTCTGACATTCCACATAAGGAACTTGTAGTCACGTCCCATACCCGGCATGTTTCTCTGTTCGAGCACATGAGGCTTTCCCATTGGGCAGCGTCGGGCACTGGGCAGCATCGGCACCAGAGGCAAAGCTAAAGGTTTGTGAGCATCAACAGCAGTGTCCCAAAAATAAAGTCTACAAAAAAGGTAACAAATGTCAAGTCCCCAACCAGTCGCAACATCACCCTCCCCCAGGCAGAGTATGCAGAACTCCTCTGAGCTCAACCTGCGGGCAGAAGGACCTTGGTCACCGCCCCACTTCCCACTTCATCCCTCCTGCCCCACCCAATTATCAACTAAATCAAATACTTAGGGGCTCATAATGACCCCGGCGGTCGGCGTTAAAGTGGCGGTAGTACTGCCAACAGGCTGGTGGTACTTACCGACACATTATGACATTGGTGGGTTGGCTGAGGCCAACCCGCCAATGTACCACTCAGACCGCCATGGCGGTAGCAGCCGCCGGGCTGGAGATAACCATCTCCAGCCCGGCGGCCGCCATCAGTGACATGGAATTCCTTTCCTGTCACTGATAGGAGGCCTCCAACCCCCCACCCCACCTCTACAGACACCCTCCCATACCCTCCATCCATACCCCCATCAAAACGCACACGCAGACACACACTCATTCATACATTCATACATGCATACATTCTTCTATTCACACACACATCCGCTCACACTTCAAAACATGCACGCAGAAATGCATTCATATTTCCATACACACACACTTCCATACATTCATGCACGCAATCAACACTAAACACACCCACATTCACACACACACACACACATACATGCACATCCCCCCACACACACACAACACCCCCCCACACCCCCCCACACACAAGACCCCCCTCCCCTGTCAGAGACCCGACTTACCTGGATCCAGGGGGTCCTCCAGCAGGAGACGGGGCGAGACGCTGCTACCGCCAGCAGCGCCCGCCAGCAGAACACCACCAGGCTGTATTATTTTTCATAATACAGCTGGCGGCGGTCTACTGGTGTGGCGCTGCTGGTGGTAGCAGCGCCACCTTACCCCCATCCATCAGTATGGCCACAGCCAGATTTCCGCCCTTCTTGTGGCAGAACTCCGGCTGTGGTCAAATTATGGAGGACGGATGGTAGCCACGGCAATGGTCTTTTGGCGGCCATCACCTGGCGGTAGGCAGTTTTTACCACTGATGTCAAAATGAGGGCCTTAGTGTTTTACATGCCGAGAAGCCATCTCACGCTCGATCTGTGAGCTGTAAACAGGCACTAAGCAGGCCACAAGATGTCAAATGAAACACCCTACATACAATTTCTGCATACTTTGTCAAGTGTGCCCCCCCCCCATATACACAGTCTTCCCTAAGGGAGCATTTCTCAGAATATATTGGAGTCACAAATTGTCAGCATAAACAGCCATTCCGAATTTGAATTATAAAGGTTGCATGCTTATCAACATCTTCCCAGGGCGAGCCCATGGAATGCTTAGCCTACCAGGTGCAGATATCACATCAACCAAAATTTGTTCTGGGCCCTTCAGCCTGCTGTCCCCAGCCATGTTGTCACAGCCCTAGACAAAACAACCCAAAATTCTCCCTCCATAGCAGCCCAATATCAATCGACAGGGATACTTGTAGGACCTATCCAGCATCCGTATTATCACTTAGGGTATCAGGCACCAGCCTAATCTGTGAAAAGGTGTTCTGATCCAATGATTCCAGCACCTCCGACCTCAAGGTGGCAACCGGGCAGACAAGAATTCGATTTGTAGCTGGGACTGCTTGGTCCATTGTAGTCTTGGGTGTTGTCCTACTGTCGTGGGCTGAGCGTTGCTCAATGCCCTTTCAAGAATCCTTTTGCTAGGAGTACAACTACTATCTCTCTGTTCCAAAGTGTCCAACCAGTCCAACACCTCAAGAGGCGACTAATAGAAGTGGACACAGTCATCATACTGTACTCACAGTTTGGCAGGGAAGAGCAGACTGTATTTGATGTTATGGTCTTTCAATTGCCATTTGACAGATAAGAAAGTATTGCGTAATGCTTGGACCTGACGGGTGTAGTCATGGCAAATAAAACATTATTTGTCTGCTTACCATGGGGGGGTGGGGTGTGTGCACACATGCTGGAGGATGGCGTTGTGGTCACAGTAATTCTCTCCAGCAAGAAGAGATTCGAGAGTTGTGGAGGCCTAAGAGTGTTTGTGATCCAGTTCTTCAAGATAAGCTCCACCGAAGGACCCTCCACTTGCTCCAGGAATCCCACTAGATGTAGATTGTTATCTGTGACCATCCTTCCTCATCTTCCAAGTGGTCTTCTGTGTGCGGTGCTGCATTTTAAATCTCCCATTGTGGCCTTGAGCAACTTGACCTCTTTTGTGAAGCATCAACATCACACTCCACTGCCCTGTTCCGATCCACCAACGTTCTGAGATCAAGGCGCAGATGGTTGATCTCCATGGCCTTTGAATTTGTTTTCCCTTCCAGAGCCACACAGGAGCCTTCTATCACCGCCATAAGTTCCACAGTGGTAGGTCCCTGCCCTGATGTTCCAGGAGGCAGCTCACCTCCCTGTTATACTGGCTGCACCTCAGACAATGTCGCAGTGTATTGGTCAGTTCTGTTGACCAGCGCCTGTTTCTCCCCTTTATCCTTACTTATAGCCCATCTATTGAATTTCAGGGCACCAGCCAGATCCATTCTCCTTTCGCTGTGCCAAGAGCTGGTGTATTCATCCAGCAAGGCAGTCCTCGAGGTTCCAATACCCACGGGTGAATCACACACAAGGCACTTCTGTAAACTCCCCTACAGCGCTGTATCTATTCAGTTTTATCCGATGTGGAATCAATGGCTGAACCATTTCAGGTCGAGTTGGAATGCAAAAGTGCCCACCTGTTGCTTTCAGTTTATGCAAGCTGTGTGTTCCTCACCCCTTTGTCTGGCCCAGTCCACCTTACTCACCTCCTCTCTGGGTCCATTCAGGGAGGTCCAATCGCCAAAGATTGTCGCCCCAGGTGAGGGCTGTTGGTCCCACTTCCATAGCCCAAATCTGGTCCAAGCCATCTCTAGCACAGTTTGTGATGTCTAACTGTTTAGTGGGCGTCCAGTAGCACTCAGAGACCCCCAATGTCCTCGCAGCCCACTGCTAAGTACAAAGTGGTGGGGCCCCACTCAGTGCTTGCGGTTTCCACATTCTAATTACAGCCCCACGGGCCACAATGCTCCACTCCTCTGGGTGGCAGCAGATCTTTCAATTCTCTGTCCCAGATCCATTCAAGTACACAGCGTGGCATCCGGACAGCCACATTAGTAGCCCTTCACACTGGGACCAAATTCTATATCTATACTCCTCTGCAACATCCAGGAACAAAAACATGCTTCCAGGCTGCCATGCAGACCTGCTCTTCGCAGTCCACCTCGAAAATGTCCAATGCAGGGGATGCTCAGGGCCCCCTTCCTCTATTCAGCTCTTGAGGATTGGCATATAACTTGGCCCAATCCACCCTGCAAGTATGGCGCAGGTCAGGCTTAAGCACAGCCTCCCTCACCCACACTTGCCAGCTCACCTCTCCCAATCGCGGGAGGATGTTCACCAGTATGTGGGTCCTACGGGACGAGTGCACCCCCAGCACAGTCTTCTGCTGAAGCAGAGTTGTATTGCACCGGGTTCTGGCCAGTCGATTCTCGGTTTCACAGTGACCAATCTTTCACAGACGGTTCAGGGTCTCAGCACCGCAACCCATTTAGGCCCTCCATCATATAGCACCCAGCAGCTGCAAAGGAGACATTCAGGGGGCTCCTCAAGAGCCCCAACATCAGAGGATGCAGCCAAGACAAATTAAGTGCCTCTTCAGCATGAATGGGTGTAGGATTGTAAAGGAGATAAAGCTCAATAGCAGGAGCAGGCAGGAAAGGCATATAGTCGTCCATCTTGGCAGGCCACGGCCTATCCTGAATTACTTGTATTATAACATGTATATAGCACTTACTACTCCAATGCGGAGTGCTGAAGTTCTAGAAGACATAAGTATCATAAGCTACACCACGGTGTGTGTGTTTGTAAGGTTGTTGTCTTTGTTTTGGTCTTATGTGGGAAGTGTTCCCATGTTATACTTGATGAGCACTGATGTACACTAACAGAAGAAACAAGGGAACGCTATTAAAGACCCCTAGAGAAGTAACCATCTTAGTCCTTGCTAAAGTGGGACAGGACAAACTGGAAAAGAAAGTGTGCAGACCCCTCTCACTCCTAAACCTAGATAAGATTCTGACCAAGGCCATTTCAAGCAGACTGCTATCTACGCTGATCCATCCAGATAGAAGTATATTTGTACCAGGAATCAATACTTCCCCAACATTGTATTATTGCATATATTGGACTCTGCTCCACTTGATCAGCAACAAGCATTAGTAGCAGCAACCTCATATAGAGAAGGCCTTCGGTTCATTGACCTGGCCCTCTCTGTCCTACATACATGTTATTTGCGTTTTTTAGCATTTTTTTTCTCTGAAGAAACAAGCTTACCAATGTAATGAAGGAAATTCATCCAATTCACAAACTCTCTGGTAAAACAGAAGAGTAGCCACCGATGAGTTCATTATTACAAAAAAAACAGGCAGGAGAGGAAAAATGTATATCATGTATGTGGTACGTTTTTGACAAAATACAATTGTTTCAGCATTCAACAGAATTTTACTAAAAAGGAAAGAAAAGGCCCTTGTGCAAAGAAACTGACATTATATATTGCTGATGCTATGCGAACCATGGATTCACTCACGCAACCCTGTGTCAGTGATTTACCATGGGTCCATTACTACGAGGTATGTACCCATTTTAATGTGATGAAACTATAGAAATATGAAACATGAAAAGCCAGATGCATTTTATTATGTCAACCCCCCTAATTGGGTGTTTGCTATTTTGACTAGCTGGATTTATTAGTTATCCTTGCACAATCTATATATGATAAATGTGTTAGATTAGGTGGTTTAACTTTCGAGGGGGGAAAGATGGATAACTCCCAAACTGAATGCTTTGAATACTCTCTGACCTTGTGCAACGGATATTTGACCCAATGCACGTGGCTGGCGATTTGCTGGCCCTTATGTGTAGCACATTATACACTGCAGGACGTAAATATACTCAGAATTACCTTGTTCAGGCTATGTATGTATCTATTTTACTTTCACAGTTATGTCGATTATCTAGGCTCATGATGGCCATGTTTCCTACAGCTCTTCTAATTTCAAAAAGGCCACTCCTAACACAAACATAGATAAGCCGGAGGAGTGTAACTTCTAAAAGGCAGATTCCGATGAGGTGAATACAACCGGCAATAAACTTGAGATGTTTAATAGCTTACTACATCTGCTGGGTTTGAGAATGTGCGGTGCAAACGGCTCTATTAAAATCTAAATGTATTTTTTGTAGATGTTACAAACCGGAACTTAAACTGGAAAAATGCATTTAAACACATCACCCGTAAAATGGTGTTGATCTGATAATCAGATTGATAAAACGCGCACGTTAAACAGATATGTTAGTAGAATAACTCTGTGAGATCAATAAAAAGCATGTAACTCCATGAATATTATGGTGGAGGATAACATCTCTATAAATCTTTTATTCTCTGACAGAACTGGACTCTGTGATCAATACTTTAACTTATTTCAAGAACCTAGTTAAGATGTTGTCAGACTTTCTGCGTGGTAAAGTTAAAAAGATCAAAGGGAACGGAAGAGGCTATACTTCACTAAATGTAACCATTTGACAACTGAAGAATGCAAGGAGCTTATAAAAATAAGCAAAACTTCTGGCTCCATCTTTGATAAATCTTTGGGTATAATTTTAAAAGCTATTAGGAAACCTATTGACTCACTGATTGCACAGATCATTAATGCTATGTTGAGTTCTGCTGAAGGTGTGGTGGATACATTTAAATCAGCATTTTTTTTGTCCTTTGATATTGCTCAATGCTGATGATCGAATACATTTCAGACCAACCTTTCTTTGTTAAATCTTGAAGCTTTTTGGAGGAAACAGAACAATCCCAACATCATCGTTTTGTTGAGTTAAAGTCTGTTGGATTATTCACATGTTAGTTTCAGAACTCGGATGAGAAGACAGTCTATGGTATCCTCTCTTGTTGATAACCCTCTGTATGGAACTTGATAGTGGTGACTTAGGAGTGAGCATAGAAGGAATTTTATTAGATTTATCTTCTGCTGAGGACACCATCAACCACCATATTCTTTTCAAGTGTCTGTCCACTTCTGCGGGTGCGGGAACAGCATTGGAATGGACTAAATAGTCTCTTTCTATCAAAACAACTACTTTTATCTTAGAATGTAAAACTCTTTCGGGGAATCAAGAGGTGGGTCTTGCAGAGATTCACAATTACTCCATTATTTTTCAATCTTTACTTACTTTCCCTAGTGAAACTGTTGCATGGGTGTAATGCTAAAATACACATGTATGCAGAGGATGCACACATAGGGGGTTATTCCAACTTTGGAGGAGGTGTTAATCCGTCCCAAAAGTGACGGAAAAGTGACGGATTTACCACCAGCCGTATTACGAGTCCATTATATCCTATGGAACTCGTAATACGGCTGGTGGTAAATCTGTCACTTTTCCGTCACTTTTGGGACGGATTAACACCTCCTCCAAAGTTGGAATAACCCCCATAATTTTGAATATGCATGAACAGACTGTTGAACCTCACTTAAATCACAATGTAGCCTTTGAATAAATACTAGCACGGACAGAGTATACTTGTTTTAAAACGAAATCCATCCTAAACAGAGAAACTGCTTATCCATGGTCAAATGTGCCAAAAGGATAGCTCATTCTGGCTAGACTCCAGGGGCACTGTCCTGAACCTGTATCGGTTGGGATAATGCTGAATTCTGAGCTGTTTAGGATCATAAGGTGGTAAATGTCACGAAGGTCTGCTTTCACCAGTTGCACACCCTAAGCCACGTTCTCCCATTTCTATCTTTTGCTCACAGAATTATTATTATGTTCCATGCTTTTGGCATTCTTGCATCAACTTTGGTAATTCTATATATTAGTATCTGAAAGAAAAAATATTCAGCAACTATAGAAATGTACAGTGTTTGAGTTAGAGCTCATTTCAACCTAATGAAGAATGACCATGTATACAATGATCTCCATAAGAGAACCCTGTACTTCTAATGTACATCATCTGCTATGGAAAGGGCCTAGATATTTAGCATGGAAGTTTCCCTTAGTGTACTTTGAGATATATCACTCAGGCAATTTTTGGGAATTCAAAGAACAAATAGAAGAAATAGAGCAGTAGAGCCTTCCTAATACAGGAGTTGTAACCTAGAATGTCACTCACTTTTGATGTTCATACAATCCTGTTGTAAAAGTTACTTACCTTCGGTAACAAAATATCTGGATGAGACATATTCTAGTTGCAGATTCCTTACCTTAGAATTTCCCCCCAGGTGTCAGACTGGATCCAGAGATTGTTCTTCAAACAATACCCTTGAGCGTCTGTAGGTGGCGTTGGTCGACTCCGCAGGCGTCGGGGTCACCGTGATGACATCGGGAGCAGTACACAGACACTGCCCTCCTTCAGTGACATCAGTTTCTTTTAACGACTTTCCACGCCAAAGCGCAGAGCCACTAAGAACACTGAGATTGGTGCACCAGAGCTACGGACCTGAAAGCGGGAATCCCTGTCCCTAGAAATCAGTTCGCAAGCAGGGAGGCTGGTTGGGCGGTAAGGAATCTGCAACTAGAATCTGTATCTACCAGATTTTTCATTACCGAAGGTAAGTAATTTGTACATCTGATAGAGACTTCTAGATGCAGATTCCTTACCTTACCTTAGAATAGATACCCAGGCAATGCCATCCTCGGTGGTGGGCTGCGAACCAAGATCATACTAGAAAGCCATGCAGGACCGAACGACCAAAGTAGCCGTCTTGATGGACCTGACTATCCAGACAGTAATGCTTAGCAAACGTGTCCAGGGATGCCCTCGTAGCTGCCTGACAGATATCCAGGATAGGAACTTCGTGTGCTAATACAGTGGAAGCAGCAGTTGCTCTGGTGGAATGAGCACGCAAGCCTTCAGGAGGTTGCTTTTTAGCCAAAGCGTAGCACATTTTGATGCAAAGAAGCACCCATCGAGAGATGGTATGCTTTTGCACTGCCTTCCCTTTCTTCGCACCCACATAGCCAACAAAGAGTTGATTGTCCACCTGGAAATCTTTAGTACAATTGAGGTAGAACGCCAACGCTCTTTTTGGGTCCCGACGGTGGAGTCTCTCCTCCTCATGGGAAGGATGTGGGGGAGCGTAGAAGGTAGGCAAAGTGATGGACTGGCCTACATGAAATGGTGTAACCACCTTAGGAAGGAAGGAAGCTCTAGTGCGTAACACCACTTTGTCAGGGTGTACAGACAAGTATGGAGGTTTTGAAGAAAGGGCCTGAAGCTCATTCACCCTGCGAGCAGAGGTGATAGCGACCACAAAGACAGTTTTGAATGTGAGGAGCCACAAGGGACAATTATGCATTGGTTCGAAGGGGGTACACATCAAATAAGTAAGTACAAGATTAAGATCCCACTGAGGAATGATAAATGGAGTGGGAGCCCTTTTAAGAACCTTCTCACCATAGGAGATTTAAAGAGTGAGGGCTGGTCAGGTAGCCAAAGAAAGGCGGAAATGACAGACAAATACCCTTTAAGGTTGCCCAAAGCAGAGCCCTGCTGAGCCAAAGAAAGAATGAACAGAAGAACCTCTGACAGAGGGGCAGAAAGGGGATCAACAGATTTGTTGGTACACCATGCCACAACTTTATTCCAACGACAGGCGTATTCAGTTTTAGTCAATGGACGCCTGGATGCCAAGATAACATTGCAGACTTCAGGTGGAAGGGCACTTTTGCAGCTCAATCTCCACGCATGAAGGCGGAGGTTGGACAGGTTCGGGTGGAGAACCTTCCTCTGCTGCTGCGACAAAAGATCCGCCCGAAGAGGCAGTCTGAGTGGAGGATCGATGGGCATGCTCAATAGCTATGGATACCACACTCTTCGAGCCCAGTCAGGAGCCACCAAGATAACTTGGGCCCGGTCGTAACTTGGTTTTCTTGAGAACTCTGGGCAGAAGAGGGATAGGCAGGAAGGCGTAGAGGAGGCTGGAGCTCCACTCAAGACAAAAAGCGCCTCCAAGAGAGTGCTGCCTTGAAAACTCCAACGTGCAAAACACGTGGAAGGATGGTGGCATGTGTGCCATTGCGCGTTCTCTGCAGAGGCAAACAGATCGAACCAAGGCTCTCCCCACTTGAGAAAGAGACCTTGCGCCACCTCCAGATGGACTGCGCGCCGGCAGCCGAGTTCGTCTGCTCTGGCGTTAAGAGAGCCCTCCATCAGGGTAATAGCCATGTCCAGAGGCGTAGTGCCTCCTGACAAAGGGTCCAGGACCCTACCCCGCCTTGTTTGTTGGAGTACCACATGGCGGTAGTGTTGTCTGTGAACACCTGCTCCACTTTCCCTTTGAGAGAGGGAAGGAATGCTTTCAACTCAAGTTTGATCGCCCAGAGCTCCAGCATATTTATGTGGAGCCCCGACTCCGCCGGAGACCAGAGGCCTCTGATCTCCGCCTCTCCCATGTTGCCGCCCCAACCCAGAAGTGACGCATCTGTCACTATAGAGAGATCTGGTTGGGGAAGGGAGAGGGATCTGCTGTTGACCCAATTTGGATTCTAAAGCCACCACTGCAGGTCTTTCACAGTCCCCTCCGAGATCTGGACCATGTCGGAGAGATTTCCCTGATGCTGCGCGCACGGAGCCGGAGGTGACCTCAGTGGCTGGGGCCGAAGCCGCCGGCGCGGACCCCGAAGGTCCCTCAGCCGAACCCCTTGGCCCGAAGGCGCTGTATCGGGGGTCGGCCCACCCAAAGATGAGGCGCATGGCCTCGTAAAACTCCTGCTCTGGGAACCTCGAGGAAGCGCAGAGTCGACCCAGACGCAGGCTCCGAGGACGGTGGCCTAGTGCGTGGACGCTCGTCCCGCGTCACGTCCGAGCGACGGGGTGAAGTCGGAGAGCAATGGAACTTCTTCTTCTTCTTCTTACCTTGATCCAAGGATTTCGAAGACGAGTGGTGATGACTCCGTGACTGATCTCGAGACCTTCCTCTCGAGCGAGACCGGGACCTACACGGAGTCGAGTGTCGGGCCGCCATCAGCTTTAGGGACCGCTCCCTCAAAGCTTTTGGGTGCATGGCCTGATACTCGGAGCATGACTTCGGGTCGTTGTCGCGCTCGAGGCACCACAGACAAACGCAATGAGGATCCGTCACCGACCTCGTCCGATGGCAGTCCTCACAAGGCTTGAACCCGGTCTTCGGTGACATCTCGACGCACCAAACTTGTAAACAAAAACTTTGACAAAACTGACAATTTCGGCCAAAATATTGCCAGGGTAGCTCTCTCCGGATCAGCGCGTGGCGCGGAAAGAAAAGAACTGACGTCACTGTGCGAGGGGGGCGTCTATGTACTACTCCCGACATCATTACGGCAACCACAACGCCTATGGAGTCGACTGATGCCACCTACCGAGGTGCAAGGGTATTGCTTGAAGAAAAATCTCCAGATCCAGTCTGACGCCTGGGGGAAAAAGGTAAGGAATCTGCAACTAGAAGTCTCTATCAGATTATATATTTATAGAAAACTGGTTGTTCTTTCAATAAACGGAAATTTACCTGCATATGTTTAAAAGAGTTGTCTTTAACAGCACCAAGAAGCTCTAAATGAACAGTACTTTATGATAGACAAATCTGCCTTCCATAGAAATTTGCCATTTACATTTCCTCAGTAAGAAACAATATATTGCAGTAATGTTTTTATGACTGTTGGTGAGTTATATCAATTTTCCATCATCTTCTTCGATCCCCAAATCAAGAAAACTGAGGCGTTTAGAGGACAGATATTGTTAATGCTGACTCCCAAAGTCCCCCTGAAAGATCTCATAGATGAAGTATTGTTTAGTTAGATGCCATGAATTGCTATTGAATTCTTGAGGGAGTTAATAAAAAATTGTCTCAAGTCAAGACAAAGAAATCTTTACTCGGCCAATCAAGGCCATAAAAGATAAAACAGACCAATAAAATATACAATAAAATCATGGAATAAAAAAAAAAAACAATCATAATAAAATAAGTAAAGGCATGCATAAAATAATTAATTCCACAGCCACAAAAGAAACCTGAGTAAATTATTTACACATAGCATCGCAGGAGAGACGCATACAAATAAAAAGAGAAAAGCAAAAAAAACTAAAACTATAACATATAGGCCATAAAAAGAGGAAGCAGTGTAGGAAAACTCCGTAATAGGTTTTGCTCACAAGCATCAGTCAATAGATGACAGACTATCCCCAGCATAAGAAATTACCCCTCCATCAACTCCCGTGTTCTAACAGCTGCCTTAAGGAAAGAATTTGCACAGATGATGGGGGTATTCATTAATTGCAGGTGATAAAGGGCTACTTAACAACTACAATGACCCAATGAAATTAAAAGGGATTTAAGAGAACACCTACGTTGGTAGTTTAAAAAAAGTCGCAAAAAGACATAAAATGTAAAAACAACTGCTCAGCAGTGCCATCGCAGGGACAAGGTGGAGCAGGCCCCCACAAACGAACCAATTTGTCTCAACACCGTTCTAGCTATAAGTTGAAAAAGAAGGACCTCCCCACCCCCACCAACATGTAAGATCTAGTGAAAGATAAAAAAAACACAGGTTCTGCAAAGACCTGTAAATCCTTAAGGAATTTTTCATTAACTCACTTTGCAGCCTCCTTTCATCACAAAACTGCAACAATAGCTGCTTAACTCTTAGTTTGATACTCTAGGTCATCATGAATAAAACGGACAGGCTTAATGCCTGAAGTATTTTGGAGACATACCTCAACCATGGGATATCACGTCCCATATCCAGATTAAGACAATCATTAGCAATGTCTCTACAGAAATACGCCTGGGGATTAGTCCAAATACGAATCTACAACAGCAAGGGCGCCAACAGCACACTGTCTTTATTATGACACTGTGGTAGCTCTGCATGAACAATATAACTAGAGGCATTTGGGGGTAAAAATAATGGTCTCCTGCATATGCGATCTTCCTCAAATTGAAAAGGGGAACTGTGATGGTGCCCCCAGACTCCAGGCCCTAAGTGGCTACCGCAACACACTTGCCATTAAACATGGTTAAAAGTGGACAAACAGCGCCTTTCCCTTTAAAACTAGATTAAAAAGTGCTCCCGCAGACCTACTGAGCTTAAGACGTGCCTTGATCGCCTGAGACTGCCAGGATCCAGTAGCAATAAAAGTAACTCTTAAATAACCAAAAATCGCACACATTACATAAAGAATGCCCCTTCACAGTAATCTTACGGATGTTTGATTTGTTGGGCCATCTTCATGATCTGAGACTTCGCATAATTAGTTGGCAGGTTAAGATTGCTCACAAAGCTGATGAAGCGATCCACTAGCAACCTCAAAGCATTATGAGTTCTTACCAGAAGGACTGAGTTGTCTGCATAGAGCAATGCGGGCACCTGAATACCGGCTATTCTAGGGGTGTCTATCTGAGTGGCAGTCAAGTGAGAACAAAGACTATTTATGTGAAGGGTAAAAAGTAAAGGGGCCAAAATAGAACCTTGTCGCACTCCTCGCCTAAGGCGAAACTCTGAGATATTTCACCACTTGTGCTCAGATGAACTTTGGCTGTTAGGTCAGCTTGCAGGTTATTGAGAAAGTTCACCAGAGGTAACTCTACACCTAGATACAGCAGCATCATCCATGTTTTGGACCTATTTACAGAATCTAACAGTGTTGTTAGGTCCTTAAAGGCCAAATATATGGGGCAACGGTTAAAAAATATATATATATTGATTTACGTTTAATTCAAACTGAAGCATTGTTCTACCATACCTAGAGTGGGGTAGGACCCAAATTGAAATGGAGATAGAATATTATGCTCTTGCACTCATGAGGCCAGGCGATTGTGAATCACTCTGCCTATGATTTTAACTAAACTATCAATGAGAGAGATTGGCCTGTAACATTTAAATGGTATACGGTCTCCATTTTAGTAAATGGGCACAATAGAAGATAGAGACAAAAAGCGTGGGATGTGCATGTTCAAAGAAGAATTAAAGACATTCGTAATTAAAGGCCCCAATAGATCTATATTACATTTCATAAGATCCCTTTGGATCCCCTCTGGGCCTGGTGCTTTCCCTTCTGAACCCCGTTATATAGCTAACTCGACTTCAGCCAAGGATACCTTAAAAGGTGGCACATTAAGTAACCTAGTATGCAAGGATTCAGTCATCTCTACATTCTCTGCTTATTGATAAATGGCCATAAAATGGGAGACCTACTCAGAGCCTAAAATATTACATTGCAGCAAAGGGCCTTCAGGGGCACTCCTTAGCCTAACTTTCTTAACGTGACTCCAAAAGCTCTTACTGTTCTTTCCCACCACTGCCGATTCCAGGAGTTCCCACTTAAGCAAGGCCTCCTTCCTAAGTTTAAGAGTAATCTAATATGCCAGGCGAGCAGCTCAAACCTCGGTCTGTACACTTGGGATAGTAGTTAATACTCATCTTAATTTCTGGTTTGCATCCGAGCAACGCCCATCAAACCATGGGGATCACCATTATCCGTCTTTAACAGTTTAAGGAGGAACTGCTTTGCAGCCTAGTTCAAGCTGTCGAATTACAGGGAGTGCAGAATTATTAGGCAAGTTGTATTTTTGAGGATTAATTTTATTATTGAACAACAACCATGTTCTCAATGAACCCAAAAAACTCATTAATATCAAAGCTGAATATTTTTGGAAGTAGTTTTTAGTTTTAGCTATGTTAGGGGGATATCTGTGTGTGCAGGTGACTATTACTGTGCATAATTATTAGGCAACTTAACAAAAAAAAATATATACCCATTTCAATTATTTATTATTACCAGTGAAACCAATATAACATCTCAACATTCACAAATATACATTTCTGACATTCAAAAACAAAACAAAAACAAATCAGTGACCAATATAGCCACCTTTCTTTGCCAGGACACTCAAAAGCCTGCCATCCATGGATTCTGTCAGTGTTTTGATCTGTTCTCCATCAACATTGCGTGCAGCAGCAACCACAGCCTCCCAGACACTGTTCAGAGAGGTGTACTGTTTTCCCTCCTTGTAAATCTCACATTTGATGATGGACCACAGGTTCTCAATAGGGTTCAGATCAGGTGAACAAGGAGGCCATGTCATTAGATTTCCTTCTTTTATACCCTTTCTTGCCAGCCACGCTGTGGAGTACTTGGACGCGTGTGATGGAGCATTGTCCTGCATGAGAATCATGTTTTTCTTGAAGGATGCAGACTTCTTCCTGTACCACTGCTTGAAGAAGGTGTCTTCCAGGAACTGGCAGTAGGACTGGGAGTTGAGCTTGACTCCATCCTCAACCCGAAAAGGCCCCACAAGCTCATCTTTGATGATACCAGCCCAAACCAGTACTCCACCTCCACCTTCCTGGCGTCTGAGTCGGACTGGAGCTCTCTGCCCTTTACCAATCCAGCCACGGGCCCATCCATCTGGCCCATCAAGACTCACTCTCATTTCATCAGTCCATAAAACCTTAGAAAAATCAGTCTTGAGATATTTCTTGGCCCAGTCTTGACGTTTCAGCTTGTGTGTCTTGTTCAGTGGTGGTCGTCTTTCAGCCTTTCTTACCTTGGCCATGTCTCTGAGTATTGCACACCTTGTGCTTTTGGGCACTCCAGTGATGTTGCAGCTCTGAAATATGGCCAAACTGGTGGCAAGTGGCATCGTGGCAGCTGCACGCTTGACTTTTCTCAGTTCATGGGCAGTTATTTTGCGCCTTGGTTTTTCCACACGCTTCTTGCGACCCTGTTGACTATTTTGAATGAAACGCTTGATTGTTCGATGATCACGCTTCAGAAGTTTTGCAATTTTAAGAGTGCTGCATCCCTCTGCAAGATATCTCACTATTTTTGACTTTTCTGAGCCTGTCAAGTCCTTCTTTTGACCCATTTTGCCAAAGGAAAGGAAGTTGCCTAATAATTATGCACACCTGATATAGGGTGTTGATGTCATTAGACCACACCCCTTCTCATTACAGAGATGCACATCACCTAATATGCTTAATTGGTAGTAGGCTTTCGAGCCTATACAGCTTGGAGTAAGACAACATGCATAAAGAGGATGATGTGGTCAAAATACTCATTTGCCTAATAATTCTGCACTCCCTGTAGATTAGCACAGCAACTTGATGATCTTCTGCCAGGCAATTTAAATATAACCCCTTGAGCTGTTTCAGAAGCCGCCCATACAATACAACTAAAGGATCTTTGCGCTGACAAATACGTCTAAGACTATCAGTGGAGTGTGGTGTAGGAAAAATAACATTATTAGGGGTTACCCACTTATGAGGCAGCAGATGGCCTAAAGTAAATAGGGCATTACGGTCACCCCAATCAGTCTGCACAATCTCTCCTCCAATAAACCTATGGAGGAGGTTCCTGGTAGCAAACATATAATCAATAGTTGATGCCCAACCGTGTCCTGTCCTCTGAACGCTGGAAGCAAAGGATTATCTCCTCCAAAAGTGTCCATTACATTAATTAGATTGTGTGTAGCTAAATATCTAGTCAACTTGGCGCCCCTGTCATCATTAGATTCCTCATTACCAAACAGTTTAGTGTTGAAAGTTCCACACATCAGATGGGGGGTGGGGTGGCTGAGGTTTAAATCCACCCTCAGGGTATTCCACCCTAGAAAGAAAATTAAACAGCTGCTCATAATTAACACATGCAGGGTTTACAAAATCATTATTATAGAAATTAATTAAATAAAAAACAAAACAAGTGCTGCTATCCATTTATTTTAGAGTTAAAAAAGGCAGGCAACCCGGTGTCAATAACTGTAACTTCCACTTGGAGAGTTAAGCTGACCCAAATTTCAAGGCCTCCTATGGCTCTACCACTCGAGGAAGGGATAACTGGACTAAAATAACAAGCAAACCCCTCACAAAAAATGGGAGTAGTGGTCCACATTTCCTGCTAGGCCACTATATCATACTTGCTAATAACGGCACACCACTCATGGGTAGTGAACGTCCCTTTAAGGACTGCAACATTCCAGCTAAGTAATAAAAATATTTGACCATCCTCAAGGCCTTTACAATCTACATTTGCAAAAAGTGGGGACTGATTTATATCCTGAGCAGGTGGTCGATCTGCCTCAGTCAGGAGTCAATCATAACATGCAAGAACATCAAACCTGTGGGCTGTATGGAAAAAAAGGAAGCAGTGGGCCCTTGTAAAGAATCCACAGACCCTGGGATAGTAACCTTACTTGGACTTTAAGGAGGGTGTGTAACACTTGAATTTCGAGTGGTGGCACGCTGGGAGCCTGAAGAAATGCTTGGTTGAGTGGCAATGAATCTCAAATGATGGTTAATTCCTTGAGCATGCCGATTCAGAGGGTTACAGAAGAACTCTAGCTAAACCAAAGAGATAGAGCTCCTCAAAATAGGATACATACAGGATCCAAATAATAGCTTATGGACTAAAAACGAAAACCTGTCCACAATAACACAATCTCCCCAATGGTCACCAATACCAGGACCAATCCATGCACATCTTTGCACCATTAAAATGTCTTTGGCATGGAAGAATGGAAATCCTTTGTGCTGGACCACCCAATTCAAAACCTTATTAAACAGTTCACCATAGAGTTCCGTCTGTCCCCTGCGTAGTGGGGGAACGCCCTTGAGTACAACTACAAGGGACAGGCAGCTCGGGACAGATTTACTACTACTTTATGAAATGTAGAGACAGAATGTCCCACTAGCAAATCTTTTCCCTGAGGACCCACCCAATCGGACCCCTCCTCTTTAGAACTTGTAACTCTTGTGGGTGGTTCTCTGGTAGTAACTCTCTGTTCTTGATTCAAGGGTTGATTCAAAGGAAGCTGCTTCGCAGGTAAAGGCTCCCTGGACAGTACTGAGTCTACAGGTGCAGCAGAATTGTATGATGGCATTGAATGGGGTTGATTATCGGCCGTATTCAAAAGGCACGTTGACTGATCCATAATGCTGTCACAAATTGGAGGGGACCAACAAGAGCATAGCGAAGGTGACATTAATTTGTTTTCCAAGGCTTCTAAGCGAGGGTTATGGAAAAAAGTTCAGCTTGTAGCCATGCCCTGCATTGCTCAAATTGAACTTCATTTAAATGCGCCAAACTGTCCTGGGTATGATGAGATATACCTTCCGCTCTACGAGGAAATACACTTGGTGTGCGAAGCCAAGCTCCCAAATCTTCGCCCGATGATGGACCAGCAGTACATTATTAGTGCTACTGTAAGCCTCCTTAGGGCGAGCACCTTATTTAGATTTCCTAGAATAGACAGGACTGGACGTACTAATTCCCAAAAGTGCAGAACAGGGAAATTTCAGAGGATTAGACAGCGCCGGAGTTTGGCAATGTGAACTATTTGGAGCAGCAGTCACTGGTGTGGGGGTATGGGTCACAGGGAATTAAGTTGATACCCCGTGCCCCTTCCCCTGGGTAAGTCCACATCCTGAACCCAAAGATAACATTTTTTTCCATGAGAGCAATTTCGGTTTATAACGCTCATGGCACACTCAAGCATGCAATCAATAGAGGTGCCTTTGGCTGAGGGTGTGGGGACATGACTGTTATTTGCTACTTTTTTTCCCTCCATGATGCGGAACATTTAGCTGAGCCAAGCTGAATATTAAGGAGCAGCAAAACCAAGTCAAGCTTGCCGGATCTGAAATTCACAAATTGAACCCAGTTACACAGCAAAGGGAAGATGCCAACAAAGAAAGTATATACCTTGAGGAGCGATGAACCAAAGGACGTGGCCCAGCCAATGACGGGCAAAGACAGGCCCAGTATGTGCCCGGGTGCACGCTTGGGCGTGTACAGTGCTACGGGATTACCAAAGCACTCATAAGCACGACGGAAAGGAGGCCACACCCCCTGGAAGCAACAGACTGCAGGCACACCTCCTGGCACGTGGTTAGAAGGGGGATTGAGTCCCCAGATGTTGTCAGTGTATGTGGGGGCAGAGTACCTCAGAAACAGCTTACATGATGTCCCAAAAAATTGTCTCATTTTGGCCACTGCTTAACCTCTAGTAGGTATATGAGATTTGTTATGCTGTTGAGTCTACCTAAGTTTTGGATTCAATGCAACCGTTTTTAGGGATGAGGTAGCTTGGAAAAGTATCTTACATGAATTTTGCATTTTTCTGCATAGTGTTAGTAAAAACAGGTTGATAAATATACTCTGAAAGTTTCTAGATGATGCACAAACTAGCCGTATCACACTTCTATTGAATGTGTGGGATTTATCATATCCTCTTTGTACACCTAAGCAGCATTACAAAAGCACTTTAGACAGAGGCTTTCGCTTCACAAGTTCCTCTACTTAAACTACACAACTCTTTCCTACTCATATAGTGAAGTATTTATGCCTCTTGCAGGTAGGAATGCCATTACATCTTTCTCAGCGCCGCGGTGATGCTTAATGAACTGGCATTTCCTGAACAATCTTGTTCAAGAGCCCTACTCTGGTACAAGATACAGAATCAACATAATCAAATCCTGGGTACTGCTAAAAAGTATACTGGGTTCGAAGATTACCCAGGGTTGTAAAAGTCCAAGAAGTTTTAGAAAATGTATCCCAACAAATGGGGTCTCACAGCTAATAATTATGGGGAAGGCCTCAACAAAGGTGTGCTAAAAGATACCAGAATACATATGTGAAATGCGCCATGTGAACATTGGATTGGACCAACAAGTGAAAGGTAAAAATACCCTGTCATGTTCTGAAGGGATAGAAAATGCAAGTCTCAAAGGATCCTGTGAGAGACTTGGTGGTACTAAGGATGCAACAGAGTTATACTCTACAGATATAATACAGAGGACAAAAACAGTTAACTGGATCTGATGAGGGAGGGACAAATGAAGATCAAAGTAATGAACAGGATTAACATCGGCTAAGCAGTCAACGTATAAAGAAAGCAAATGGATCACCTAAAAGAAAATTTACAGAACTTTAATATGGGCCTCTTCTTAGTGAAGTGACAGACGTATACTGTTGGAAATGGCCCTTTTTGCAGCGTCATCCCCAAACTGACCTCTGACCTCTGGCTTTTGACTGTGTGCTCCATTTCGTTTTTGCTGGGTTTAGGTCTCAGGGCACTTTACCACTGCTGACCAGTGTTTGAGTGCAAGTGATCTCTGTCTAAGTTGTATGGGTGATTGTTTTATTCATGATTGGCATCTTTGATTTACTAGTAAGTCCCTAGCATAGTGCATCATGTGTGCCCAGGGCCTGTAAATCAAATGCTACTAGTTGACCTGCAGCCCTGATCGTGCCATACACATGAGAAGCCCTGTAAACATGTCTCAGACCTGCCACAGCAGTGTCTGTGTGCGCAGTTTTAAACTGCCATTTTGACCTGGCAAGTGCATCCACTGGCCAGGTCCAAATCTTCCCTTTTGCTACATGTAAGTCACCCATGAGGTAGGCCCAAGGCAGCCCCATGGGCAGGGCGCACTGTATTTAACAGGTAGGACATGTACTGGTGTATTTTGCATGTCCTGATAGTGAAATACTGATAAATTATATTTTTTACTATTGCAAGGCTTATCTTTCACATAGGGGGAACAAAGGGATTGCCTTGAAATATGTATTTAAGTGTAATTTCCCAATGGAAGCACATATAGATATGGAGATTGGGGTCTCTAAACTCACAATTCAAAAAAACATATTTTGGTGAAGTTGTTTTTTGAATTGTAAGTTTGAAAATGCCACTTTTAGAAAGGGGCATTAACCATTCTGTACCTCTGCCTGGCACTGGAATACACGTCTCGGTCAGGATGACATGTGGGCTGTTTGTGAATTCATTCTAGACAGTCACACAAAGCGAGCTGAGGTGTGCCTTGAATATCCTGATGGGTCTTCATGAGCTAGAGTGGAGGGAGGTGCTGACATTATCACTTGAATAGGGCTGTGCCTGTCCTTACACAAAGCCGTCTCCAGCAACCTGGAAGGTGTCTGTGGCCAGGGAAGGGAAAGGCAGGGTCTTGTGCACTACAAAGACTTCTCTTTGAAGTTTGCCTACTTCAAGGCAGAAATGGGTATAAGTACTGGACCTCTGACCCCACAAAGTTAGAACACTTCGGGACTGAGGGCATTCTGCCAGGACGAAGAGCTGGATGCTGTAGGAGGTACTGCCACTCTGCCTGTTGCTTTGTTGTGCTGGCCTGTTTCTTGTTGCTTCTGTCCTGGGAGAGAAAAGACTGGACTTTGCTTTCTACATACTGTTTTCCAAGACTCTCCAAGGGCTTGAATTGAGCTTGCCTCCTGTTAAGATGTCTCAGGGTCATAAGAGACTTCATCTGCCAGCACCTGGGCTCTTCTGCTGACAGCTCTGTCATGCCAGGTCGTGCCAAATCTAGCCTGGGCACTTTAAGGAGGTTTTTGGTGCTACAAGGAGAAACTCCACACATCGACTCACTGCATCATTCTGAACTGGTGCATTGCTGCAGGAATTTGATGCATCGCCGCTGCCTGCACTGGAGAGAGGTCCCCGCTTGACACAACGACCACGGTTTTAAACACAGGCCCCAGCTTTCCGTTGTAGCGTGTCAGAATAACCACCGCTGGGTGAGTTTAAAGGACTGTATCACTGAAGTCCATGAAGCTCCGCCCTGACTCTGATGCAGCATCTGCTTTATCGATGTGAGACCGTTGCACTAAAATTTGACCTCTGACGCATCACAGACGCAACATTCCTGGGCATCATTTTCTTCATCTACCCCGCACTGCAGTAAGGAACCAATGATTTGTGCCACCTGCAAACAAGGCATCACCTCCCCTCTGACAGTAAGAAATGGACGCATCACCTCCTCTGCTTCGCAATTAGGAACCAATGCATCACCTCCCCTGTGACAGTAAGGAACAGATGCATCTCTGGCTCTTTGGGTGCATCACCTCCCCTGCGGCCTGCATCGTCTTTGATGTTGACGCATCTTAGTTACTTTATCGTAGTCAAGCACTGCACTGATATTGAGAAACTACAATAGCATTTAATCTTTTTAAAGTGACATCTTTGCTTGTGTCTGTTGGATTTTTGTTGTTTTGATCTTGTTTTAGTCTAATAAATATTGGCTTGTTTTCTAAACTGGTGTGGCGTACTTTTCTGGTATTTTCACTGTGTTACTGTGTGTGTACAAATACTTTACACAGTGCCTCTGAGATAAACCTGACTGCTCGTGCCAAGCTACTAAGGTGGTGAGCAGGGGTTACACTGAGTAGAGTTAGGGTCTCTGCTTGGACAGGGTGCAAACCACTGCCAACTATAGACCCCTTTTCTAACATATATGAAGATGAAATCAGAACATGTCTAGTTCTTAAGCCCCATGAAAGGAATAACAACTCATTATGACTAGAAAGAGGGCCTACAAGTGATATGGCAGCCTGTCCATTAAACATTTTCAGACGTCAATGGCAACAAAGATGGAGGGATTCCAGATAAGCTAAAGACATTTTTATGTTTTAATAAAACCCATTTTTGAAATACTTGAGCTCTTAGATGATTGAACTCACTTCTTAGCTTTCAACTACTCTCCTACAAGACAATTAAATGTGGCTATTGGCCTACCATTATAGGGCTGAAGTTTGGGCCTAGATGCTAACTTCCATAAAAACCATCTTACTAAATAATGACCATTATACTATGTATAAATCAAATCTTTACTTACCTTTGCCCTCTGGGATGTTGCCTTTGGGACATCTTGAGGCAATGGTCTCAAACAAAGCATTCACTGCAGTTGAGACTTCAACCAATGCATTACAATGGTCCATCAAAAGCAGCAATGTAGAATCTGAGTTTAATTTTAAAGTAGGAAAAACAATTAAAATGAGACCAACTAAGACTTACTTCCATGTCACACAATAAAGAAAACCTGGCTAATGTGCAACTCGATAAACAGTTGAGCCAAATAAGAATATATATTTAGAAACATCTTTAGAGTGCTGAACCCTTTCTTGTAATTTGAGTAGGAAGCATACGAAGGTGATAAATGTGCAACAGTATATTAAATATTTGGGGCTAGTGGCACACTCGTAGTTTTTAGGTGTTCAATCCTCATCGATTTTTTAACCCAACCATTTGATGCTGGACACTGAAAATGGGAGGCTATACATAAGAGAAACAGGTATCTGTTCTGCTGGATTTCGTGCCAACATTGCTTTATATCCACATATTCACAACCCAAAGTCTCACTTTCCGACTACAAACAGACCTGCACATGGGATTGTGCTCACAATACCATGATGTTAACAATAATTATAAGAAAACGGACTTTGCTCCTGGATTGCCATGGACTTACAATCAACAGAATCTGACTTTACTGCTTGTGAGGCTTTAACCCGGCTATACTATGAAGATGTATGGCATCGCTGAAGGAGGATGCAGCTTTGGGTGCAAACAAAAAAAATATCCCTCAAATTAGGTTTGAACACATATGTAATTATTTATTGATCTGAGAATCCATACAAGGTAAACAAATGTTTACAATATCATATACAGTAAAGCGCTTCCAGGGTTTAAAAAAATGATTGTCACTCACCGTGCTTCACAGAATAAAAATGTTTTTTTCTTAAATGAATAAATAATATGATGAGTTCAAATTAATATTTACAGTAAAAACAAATAAAAAAGCTTTGGATATATTAATTTCTTCATGATTCTGTACTTCTCATTATTTATCAAGTGGAATTTTTCCACATTTTCCTCTAAAACAATACAAATCTCAAAGAAACTATAAGTCAACGAGGCTAACATGATTTTTTTTTTTTTACATTTGAATTTGTTAGTTTCGGTAAGCGACATACATATCTCATGGTGAATCTGTCAGGAATACAAATACAGCAAAAATAATACTTTGTCATTCATAATGCCAGATCGCATCCTTCACGTAACGAAAAATGTACATTAGGCTGAGACGAGGACATGGGATAACAGGCGACCAAAACAGAACAGAAAAATACAAATTCTTTCATAAGAATATATTTGTGCTCTTTCATTTGCCAGCTGGCTCTGCTGTGCCATCAAGTTGAGAGTTACGAGTGCATCGGGGTGTCCAAAACCGGTTCACGTCGAGTTTTGTCAAGCAGCAGCATTACAGCAGGAAATGGGCAGTGCAAAGCAGTTTTATAAACAGGTTTTTGGGCTCATAAAAAAAGAGCCAATTTTACAAAGCAAATAAAGCAGACCACAAAGAAGTCCCATTTTATGTATATAAAATGTTAGGACGCAAATTTCTTTGTTCACTGTGGAGGTGGACGAGTTGGTCTAAGGATTTTGTTGCTGCTTTGGCCATCAGCCTAAATTCAAGTATTCCAAAGCCACTTCGTAGCAGAACTTGTATTGATCCTGTTAAAATAAAAATAGAGATCTAACTATTCAATTTCCTCAACTAAAACATTCACGCATTGTAATACAGGATTTGGGGACACTTTTCAAAAATAGAGGAACCGAAAACATGGCAATGACAGTTTCCCATTCATTCAAATGCCTGGTAGCATAAGTGCAAAGATTGACCACGCTTAGAAAACAAATATTAAAAAAGCTTTCATTACAGACCAATAAGCTCAACAAGTGAAACAAATTAAAACGAATCAACTTACTACGTTCCGGCTGTTAATTTTATTTACATGCATGTTTCCTATAAAGTCTGAGTTGAGCAATATATAATATGTGGGATTATCTGGCAAAAATTATGATGGAGGGCAGGCAAACCCATAAAGTCAAATCACCTCTGGCAATCAAATAAGGTGAATCGGTGAAGAAGTGAAGAATTAAGTAATGGGTCCTAAAAAGTCACTTTCTACAAATCTGTAAAACTTCATCGTCTTTATTATAGCAAACCTATAAGACACTTTATTGAATTAAAAAAATCACTATTAAAAACCTGCTGATTTGAAACTTGTTCTGTCCTATATAATAGCCTACTATCCCGCCACAACGGGCTATAGCGGCCATTAAAGGCCAGCTCCAGCGTTAAACAAAGAAGCTGGCCTTTATTACATTCCAATGTTCTAATGCATGGTTAATTAGATTAGTCTTTGAATTGAGCAGAATTGTTATCTATTAAATTGTACTTACACAGCTGAGTTGTAGAGTAATGTTTTGGACTGAGATTGATCATTTTTTAGAACATAACAGCAAACCGTATGAAAAGGGACTAGAAATTATGTGCATTCAAAATTAAACAAGAACTGAATGACTGCTTTCTGAAAACCATCGGACTGAAGGTGCATGACTGATCTACAATCACTTTATAAATCTATGGGGGTTATTACAACTTTGGACGGATATACCACCAGCCGTATTACGAGTCCATTATATCCTATGGAACTCGTAATACGGCTGGTGGTATATCAGTCACTTTACCGTCACTTTTGGGACGGATTAACACCTCCTCCAAAGTTGTAATAACCCCCTATGTCCGAGAGACCTGCCACTGGACTGGCTATTTGTGGAAACAACTTTGCCAGTCACTGAATGGGGAAAATCAGATGTGTGGCAAATTAAGCAAAAGTTATCATTGGTGAATTGAGTAACAGAGGAATCAGAGTAAGAAATATTCATGCTTGCAGGTGGCTGTGATTCAGTTACACTGTTAGGACAGATTGCTTTTTATTAATATCTGCAGAGGGCTTTGAAAACTGGAAGCAAAAGCATAATTTCAAGGTTTCAGTATTCCACAGGGCTAGGGGAGAGGCAATATGTAAATGCTTCCTCAAACGCTCTTCTTAAATTCTTTAAAATGCACAAATCACAATCTAAGTGTAATGCTCCAATCTAGGAAAAATTCTGAGAGACAAATCTACATCTCCCAATCTTTGGAAGTCTTAAGTAAAAATAATAAAAATATTATATTTTGTTATCCTAAGAAGTACTAGAAACTTGTTTAATAAATTTCTTACTTCAAAATGGACATATCACATCCATCTTACTGTTCACATATGACGATTCTATTTTCCATATGAACTATGGTTGGTGTTTCAATTTCATTAAAGGCTATTGGTGCTGGTGTAGCAGGGTTTCTTCGTGGCACTATCTCTCCCCCTCTAAGTATCTTCCTCACAGTATGAAACCTACATTTGGTTAGTTCTATTGAAACAATTTCGTTATAACGTTCATATTTCCTTCTATTATTAGTATCATAGAAATTCTTTTATTGAGACATCAGTGTTAAATTTGTGGTGGGATTTGGTTCTTGCAAATTTCCCATTCAGAATTCATAAGTGGCAACAACATATGGTTCCCAATTTTGGCTATCACTTGCTATATATACTATCTCAATATGGGAATTTGCTCACTTGCTGTGAGTGAAGATTGTTAGTATTGAGTGGTGTGTCACAGTTTTGGCTTCTAGTTCACAAAGCAGTAAGAAACATTTTTATTTTTTAGCTCTCATTCCTGAAGACAGATATACAAGCAGGCTCATGAATATTCATACTTCTCCTTGCCTTATCACTTGCATTTAATGGTAGTTTGCATTTACACAAATAAACAAACATTTCTTAACCTCTTAGACAGGAGTATAAGCTGCCCTATTTCACAGCACTTCCGTGTTTGAAAAGATTAAGAGCTATGACAAATTCCTTTATAACTCCCTGGATTCTAATGTGAGTGTTATATTCTTTACACATGACTGTATTTAATAAACAGATTTTCAAGGGTAATTCAGCAAAAGATTTAAGCAGCCACTAACAGAGAAACCTTATGTTAAACAAGAAGCTATAAAGGTAAAGAAAATAAAAGCACAGGTAAAAGGCTTTATCTCCACCTACAGGTCACTGGTCAAAGTGACTAAACATAAGTACACAAATATGATCAGAACACTCTTTTTGAATAAAACATATGTTTTGATTAGTATTAAAACACATTATTTTGTGGGATATATCAGAGTAGGTGCACCCTCAAAAGCGTTTCTAAAAGCAAGAAGTATAAGTAAGTAATTAAAACATAGAAAGAGATGGAATTTAATGAAGTTACAGTCCTCTGCAATTGATCAGAGAATAGTTATAAACTCCCTAAAAATATTCAAGTTACTGGGTAAATAGTAATATGTCACATCAAGCATTTATTGCACAGATCCTAGGTGAAGAAATTGACGTTGTTGTAGTTCTGCAAGGACCCAGAAAGAGACTACCTTGCATTAATTTGTGTTGCTATAGTTGTGGTGTAACTAATGCCAATGAGTTATCTGTATGTGGAATTGTGTAATAGACCACTAGATTGCTGGCCTCTTTCTATGAGTAGTGATTACTGTGATCTCCAAACCAGGAGGAGCTTGGCTTTTGACAAAAAGCTCTAAGTCAGTTTTATTTATAAATGAAGGGCAATTTCTATGCCATGATTTTAGATAAAGATTTTCCACCTGCTAATCTTTTTATAGTCATAATGATCAAACAGGGGTCAAAAAGTATAGGCTGTTATTTAAACCAGGGTGTTTTGTAGAATGATTTAATCTATACAAGCTTCCACTTCCTTAGTGATAACGCCAATACATTCTGGGAAAACAATTAAACAGGGTTTAGCTTAAAACCCCTGAGTGCGGAGTAAACATTTTTTATCTTTATCACATCCCCACCTCCCCCTTCCCACAGATGGGAAAAAGTCAGAGAGGCCGAATGGGCCACCACTCTCCAGGTCAGCAAACCCATCCTCTCTGGCAATCTCACACAAGATGCAGACAATCTCTCTGAATGGAACATCAGTGGTGCCAACAAAGTCACCTCTGTAACGAGCTCCGCCCCCCAGGAGATCCAGCAAACCCACAAGGTGGTTTTCCCCCAAACTACACACACTCAAGAGACAATGCAAAAGGCTAGAAAGTCGGTGGCATTGTAGAAGGGACCCCGAAAACTGGGCCACTTTCAAAGGTGAGCTGAACAAATTTGATCTCCACCTCAAAGAAGCAAAAATGATCACCCTAATCAGCCACACCAAGGACAGCACTAACCGTCTGAAGGAACTCTCAAGATCGTCAAAGAGTTCTCCTACACAGAAGCCACTGAAAACACAATCCAACCTACCAAGGCCCTTTGCGATTCACTAGCCAATTGCTTCAATGACAAATTCACAGCCATCTACAGAAACTTTCAACTCCAACCCACCAGCATCGAACGCCTTCTGGACCCAGTCTGAGGACTTCCCCAGTCACCACATCACAGACTGAAAGCCACTGTCCATCTGGGAAACAGCCACCCTCATGACCTCAACCCTCTCTGACTCACCCAATGACCCTTGCCCACATTACATCTTCAACCTGGGCCAGAAGGAAATCAGCAGCATCCTCCGTCCCATCTTCAACACCTCCATCTGCACTGTCACTATCACTGAAGCATTGAAACAAGTAGAGGTCAAGCAAGTCGCTCCTGAAGAAACGGAAATTGGAATAAGGAAGAAGTCTAAAGTACTGTGGTCTGATAGCCTTGTCTACAACCTTCAAGGAGACTGTAGGACTTTTCGTGGGGACTGACCCAGGAAAAGTAACGTTATTCTCTACTATGGGTGTGCGAGCTGAGATTTTCTTGATAATTTGTTTAGTCTTTACATAATCGGATTTACAGATTAATGTGTGAATTAATTTAATAATAATACTGTGTTTAAGAGAAATGTGACTAATTGGATGGCCACCATCATGCGTAAAGCCTATATTTTGTTCTTCACACTAACTTAAGCTGATGAAATTACTCTATCTTTACTAGAGTGTGTGTTTCTTAACTAAAGTAAATGTCAGAATTAAATGAGTATTTAGTGGCCTCTGCTGGACTGAAGTAGAAGCAGATGCGAGGTCACTGTGCAAATGCAAGCTGTATAAAATGTTCTAGTGTGTTCAGTAGTTTGACTGACTTCATTGTTTGAAGATATGTTTCAAACTTGTATGTCTTTCCTAGAGGGAAAAGAAAATTGTTCGATAATCATTTTCCTGTGACTTCGTATTCCGGTGGAGTGAAAACAATGGATCCACAGATGAGACTGGAGAAGAGGAAGCACAGAATACTAATGTATTAGTTTAAATGTCATCAATGAAATAACAGCAAATAGAAGACTTTGGAGTTAACTAATTGTATAATTTTGATATCTGTTAAAGTTCTGATTGGTCATAACTTTCTCACCTCATACTTTATCCAACCATTTTAATTTAACAAGTTGAATTTAATGTTCAGTCACTGTGGTCATTCTGGCATTCCTTGGGCAGATGCTCTTTGTCCATGTTCCAGATTCCTGGGTTCCTGAGGCTTACTTTATGATCTATCACTTTGACATTCCATGTTTTCCCAGATAGTCTATTGACTCTCTGGTACTTTATCAGTGTATGACTGTTCAATTACTGAACTTATGCTTAGATGGTTTGGTGTTTCTTATAGTCCCAATTCTAAATCATCAACCCCTACCCTTATGCATGTTCCTGTCCTGATGTTGGTGCCTGATGTTGCTGTCCCACTGACGAAGTAGAGATTGTTGCTAATTACCATGTTAATTTGGTAAATGTATGAGCTGTGAATTGTTATTTGTCTTTTGTTTTTCAGGTACCAGCTGCAAATGTTTATTACTGCTGCATTATTTTTGATAGTGCCATAGATGGATGTTTTCTAAATTTGTGTTACTAAAACTTTTACCTGAAGCCCAACATGTTAATGCTAATTAGTGGTTAGTGAGGTGTTACTCATATGCTCATGAACTGTTGTTGATATTTCTGTGTCTTATTATCAGATGTATTCAATTTTCCTGGCTCAGATTTTATTGCTATGGTTTTGTGTAATAACCATTGAGACAATTTCTCTTTATGCATTGATTAAACTGAGATATATCTGGCGTTCGAATCAGCCTTTATTGGTTCTCTATATGTATCATTTGTGTTTGAGAATTCTTTTCGTGACTTTAGTGTTGTTGATATAGGGAAATAAATCATTAACTTCTTACTAAACTGGTGTGATTATTGGAGTTGAATTGTTTATCATATGTCATATGCGATGTTTATGTCATATTTTGAATGACATTTTCTCTAAAAACAGATTTGGTTCATCGACCTAGTGTGTGAAATCCACTGTCTAGTCTCTTATGACTAAAATATAGCTAGGGTTTCTCCGCGTCAACAGTTTTGGTAGCAGAGTTCAGTTACATATATTTTTGGATGATGTCATTGCTTGTGTCATACATTGTGACAATGAATTGGTGTGTTTTGAATATTATTTTTGAAAATGTTGTTCAAATTTGATAAAATGAGTTACTAAATGACTTAAGTGACTTTCCCCGGTCCTTGGAGGTTCTCTAAGTTGGTAGGGTATGTTCTCAGAGTTCTGTTGTTAGATTGAGTGAATAGAATATGCGCTTGCACAGCTTTATCTAATTTGCAGTTGATTGAGTTATTTGTGAGTTTGCGTACTGCAGAAGAAGAAATAATGTTAAAAAGAGAGTTGGCATACTCTGAAGTAGGTGAGTAGGGAAGTCGGCAAACTTCACATGTGTGTGGTGCTTGGTGCTCGGAAAAATTGTCCACATGGTTATTGATAAGACGGACCTACTCTTAGGTCTAAGACTCTGGAGTATATTGAAAAGTGTAATGAAGATACTTGGTTTTTGTTGTAATTTGTCTATTTAGTAGATCAATCGGCGTGGTTGGTAAGTCGAGTTTGCGAGTTATATTGAGTGTTTGGGAATTTTCCACTGAGATTTGGCAAGTTCTATGTGCACCAGGACTGTCTTCATTGATCAGGTGAGGGGGAAATTTGCAGGTCGAATTTTGCTAGCGAATCTGGGGAACTGAGAAAATAGAATAACTGTAAGAGCGAACACAGACAGTGAAATTTAGAAGGTTCCTGAAGCGATTGTGTTACCCTACCTGTAGTAAATAAACACATTTGTTTTCCCTTTGTTTTGAAGAAGTGCTCGTGATAAATTTTTGCATTAAATTTGAATATTTTCAGATTAGGAAGACAAGCTGCAAGACTTTGTCAACTGCTGTGTGTAGGTGTGACGTCAGTTTTGTGCTGCACTGGGATAGGTTGGTTAGTGAGAAGGGTCGCGTACGGATTGGTGGACCATTGTGAACCATAATTGGATGAGAAGGGTGTTGAAGAGGATTGTGCGATTGGATTCACTTCCTGTTTATCGATTTTTTGGAATACAATTTGAGAAAATTAAGTTTTTTAAAGCTTTTAAAGGTTAAAGGTGCTCTTAGAGGAGATGAGTATACTTCGGCAAGGGAAGGAGAAGATTGTCCACCAGAAGGTACTCCGGCATATATATAGTAATTGAGAAGAAAGGTACCAGAACATGTCTTTGGTTAAACACTGGATTAGGATTACAAAGAAGGAATGTTGTTCAGATTTTTCTGAAAATGGTACATTTAGGGGGTTATTCTAACTTTGGAGGAGTGTTAATCCGTCCCAAAAGTGACGGTAAAGTGACGGATATACCACCAGCCGTATTACGAGTTCCATAGGATATAATGGACTCGTAATACGGCTGGTGGTAAATCCGTCACTTTTCCGTCACTTTTGGGACGGATTAACACCTCCTCCAAAGTTAGAATAACCCCCTTCGTTTTGGAGAATTTGAGGCAGAAGATGTATGGTCTAAGGCCTCCACCAAGACCAGCTCAGTTCAAAGCCTTAGCGATCTGGGAGCTAGTAGCTTTACAGCAGCAATCTTTGAAATTTGAGAGAAGAATGAGAAGGGCAGAAAAAAGTCACTAGCGGAAGCTAGATGGGAAGTGAGCAGAGACAGTTGAGACTCAATACCTTACAAGGTGTTAGATAGTTTCGAGCAATGTCAAAAAACAATGAGAAAGAGACAAACATGTTTTCAAAGAAGTCTAAAAAAAAGGTTCTTCAGCAGTTGAAGAGCAGACATCAAAGAGCCTAAAAGGGATTTGTTTAATGATGATGAATCAGATGTTGATGAGTTTATTACACAGATTTTGAGAAATTGACCACCACCATATGTGGCTCAAAAGGGTTCAAGTACAAGTGGTATAAATCCTACTGCACCAATACCAGCTGTAGTGACACAGAGTTCAGTTCACAGTGACCAGAACTCAACTGAGAGCTCTGTAAGGGTTAGTCCTAGCGTGAATCAAAATTCAGGACAGAGTTCAAAGAGCTCAGGCCAAAATATTCCTTTAGTGCAAATACCGATGCAGAGTAGCTTTTATCAGTCAAAAGACAATAGACAGCTACAAGAGATTAATGTTCCTACGATTTATCCAGATGTTCCAATTGTGAAAACAACTACTAATTTAGTGTTACATTTGTGTCAGAATCCACAGGACCCGAGATTGATTCAGAAAGAGCCTACTCTGATATTAGTACCACACATGCAGAATATGGGAATAATGCAGTCTCAGAATGTACAAACCAGGAGCTCAGATATGATTTCAGCACCAATTACATTTGGTCCACCTATGCCTTTGTATGTTCAGGGCAGCAGGGGTGTAGCGAATCAAGGAGTTCAAAGTCAGAATGGAAACATTGGGTTAATGTCATCCATAGGACAGACCCTAAACAAGTCAAGATCCTTAATAGATTTGACTTCTGTTAGAAATTCTGGAATAACTGGATCATGAAGTGGCCAGGAGAGGAGATTGTTAACACCGCAATGTGTGAGTCCAATGCAGCAGCTGTTACAGAGTGTTCAGCCTGATAATATTTTATTAAAGGGTCTGACTACAAAGGAAATAATTAAGTGGTTAGAAGATCTGAGTGTTTCAAAAGCCCCAGAGAATCAAAGTAAGGGAAATGAAAATGTCACTTACCCAGTGTACATCTGTTCGTGGCATTAGTCGCTGCAAATTCACATGTTTCGCACAGTCCGCTGCCTGGTGTTGGGCTCGGAGTATTACAAGTTGTTTTTCTTCGAAGAAGTCTTTTTTGGTCACGGGACCGAAGGACTCCTCCCTCTTCGGCTCCATTGCGCATGGGCGTCGACTCCATCTTAGATTGTTTTCCCCGCAGAGGGTGAGGATGGAGTTGTTTGCTATAAATAGTGCCCATGCAATGGAGTGAATACGTATGTACATAAAAAGTTTATAATAATTATTTACAAATGTACAAATGTTTAAGATTTAAGATCTACTTCTAAACGGCTACAGGCTTCCCGGGGAGGCGGGAGGGCACATGTGAATCTGCAGCGACTAATGCCACGAACAGATGTACACTGGGTAAGTGACATTTTCAGTTCGATGGCATATGTTGCTGCAGATACACGTGTTTCGCATAGACTATAAAGCAGTTACCTCCCCTAAAAGCGGTGGTTTAGCCTGTAGGAGTTGAAGTAGTTTGGAATAATGTTCTTAGTACAGCTTGGCCCACTGTAGCTTGTTGTGCATTTAGTACGTCTACACAGTAGTGTTTAGTAAATGTATGAGGCGTAGACCAGGTTGCAGCCTTACATATTTCGCTCATAGGAATGTTTCCTAGAAAGGCCATTGTAGCACCTTTCTTTCTGGTTGAGTGTGCCTTTGGTGTAATAGGCAATTCTCTTTTGGCTTTAAGATAGCATGTTTGAATACATTTGACTATCCATCTAGCAATGCCTTGTTTAGAGATTGGATTTCCTATGTGTGGTTTTTGAAAAGCTATGAACAGTTGTTTTGTTTTCCTGATTAGCTTTGTTCTGTCAATGTAGTACATTAGTGCTCTTTTGATGTCTAATGTATGTAGTGCCCTTTCAGCCACGGAATCTGGTTGTGGGAAGAACACTGGCAATTCTACTGTTTGATTTAAATGGAATGGTGAGATTACTTCTGGTAGAAATTTTGGATTTGTTCTTAGAACTATTTTATTTTTGTGTATTTGAATAAATGGTTCTTGTATGGTAAATGCCTGTATTTCACTTACTCTTCTGAGGGATGTGATTGCAATGAGAAATGCGACTTTCCAGGTTAGATATTGCATTTCACAGGAATGCATGGGTTCGAAAGGTGGACCCATGAGTCTTGTTAAGACGATGTTAAGGTTCCATGAAGGAACTGGTGGTGTTCTTGGTGGTATAATTCTTTTTAGCCCTTCCATGAATGCTTTAATAACTGGTATTCTAAATAGAGACGATGAATGAGTAGTTTGTAGGTAAGCAGATATTGCTGCGAGGTGTATTTTTATAGATGAAAAAGCGAGATTCGCTTTTTGCAAATGTAGTAAGTATCCCACTATGTCCTTTGTAGAGGCATGCAATGGTTGGATTTGATTGGTATGGCAGTAGCAAACAAATCTTTTCCACTTAGATGCATAGCAGTGTCTAGTGGAAGCTTTTCTAGCTTGTTTTATGACCTCCATACATTCTTGTGTGAGGTCTAAGTGTCCGAATTCTAGGATTTCAGGAGCCAAATTGCCAGATTCAATGATGCTGGGTTTGGATGCCTGATCTGTTGTTTGTGTTGTGTTAACAGATCTGGTCTGTTGGGTAGTTTGACATGCGGTACTAGTGAAAGGTCTAGTAGAGTTGTATACCAAGGTTGTCTTGCCCATGTGGGTGCTATCAGTATGAGTTTGAGTTGGTTTTGACTCAACTTGTTTACTAGATATGGAAGGAGAGGGAGAGGGGGAAAAGCGTATGCAAATATCCCTGACCAACTCATCCATAGAGCATTGCCTTGTGATTCGCGGTGTGGGTACCTGGATGCGAAGTTTTGGCATTTTGCGTTTTCTTTTGTTGCGAACAAATCTATCTGGGGTATTCCCCAAATTTGAAAGTACTTGTTCAGAACTTGGGGGTGAATTTCCCATTCGTGGACTTGTTGGTGGTCTCGCGAAAGGTTGTCTGCTAGTTGGTTTTGGATCCCTGGAATAAATTGTGCTATTAGGCGAATGTTGTTGTGAATCGCCCACTGCCATATTTTTTGTGTTAGGAGACACAATTGTGTTGAGTGTGTTCCTCCTTGTTTGTTTAAATAATACATTGTTGTCATGTTGTCTGTTTTGACAAGAATGTATTTGTGTGTTATTATGGGTTGAAAGGCTTTTAACGCTAGAAATACTGCTAACAGTTCTAGGTAATTGATATGAAATTTTGTTTGGTGTACATCCCATTGTCCTTGAATGCTGTGGTGATTGAGGTGTGCTCCCCACCCTGTCATGGAAGCATCTGTTGTTATAACGTATTGAGGCACTGGGTCCTGAAATGTCCGCCCTTTGTTTAAATTGTTGCTGTTCCACCATAGAAGCGAGAGGTATGTTTGGCGGTCTACCAACACCAGATCTTGAAGTTGACCCTGTGCCTGTGACCATTGTGATGCTAGGCACTGTTGTAAGGGTCGCATGTGTAGTCTTGCGTTTGGGACAATGGCTATGCATGATGACATCATGCCTAGAAGTTTTAGCACAAATTTTGCTTGTATCTTTTGGTTTGGAAACATAGCACTTATTACCTTGTGGAATGCTTGCACTCTTTGTGGACTTGGAGTGGCAATTCCCTTTGATGTGTTGATGGTTGCTCCTAGATATTGTTGTGTCTGACACGGTTCGAGGTGTGATTTTGTATAGTTGATGGAGAAACCCAGTTTGTGAAGGGTTTGTATGACATATGTGGTGTCGTTTGTGCTCTTTTTTACTGTGTTGGTCTTGATTAGCCAATAGTCTAGGTAAGGAAACACATGTATCTGTTGTCTCCTGATATGTGCTGCTACTACTGCTAGACATTTTGTGAATACTCTTGGTGCAGTTGTTATTCCGAATGGCAACACTTTGAATTGGTAATGTATTCCTTTGAATACGAACCTTAGGTACTTTCTGTGAGAAGGGTGTATCGGTATATGAAAGTACGCATCTTTTAGGTCTAATGTGGTCATGTAATCTTGCTGTTTGAGCAGTGGAATGATGTCTTGTAGTGTGACCATGTGAAAGTGGTCCGATATGATGTAGGTATTTAGTGTCCTGAGATCTAATATTGGTCTTAATGTTTTGTCTTTTTTTGGAATTAGAAAGTACAGGGAGTAAACTCCTGTGTTTTTTTGTTGTACTGGTACTACCTCTATTGCATCCTTTTGCAGTAGTGCTTGAACTTCTAGTCCTAAAAGTTCTAAATGTTGTGGTGACATTTTGCGTGTTTTTGGAGGGATGTTTGGAGGGAATTTGTGGAATTCTATGCAATAGCCATGTTGGATTATTGCTAATACCCAATTGTCTGTTGTAATCTGCTGCCAAGATTGGTAGAATTGGCTTAGTCTTCCCCCCACTGGTGTTGAGTGAAGGGGTTGTGTGACTTGAAAGTCACTGTTTAGGTGGAGGTGTTTTTGGAGTCTGGAATCTTCCCCTACTCCTTGGGAATTGACCCCCTCTATATCCCCTGAAACCTCCCCTTTGGAATGAACCCTGATATGGTGTGGTTCTTGTTTGTTGGCTGGTGGTGTCTGTGGGTTGGCCACGAAACCCCCCTCTAAATGGAGTTTTTCTAAAAGAGCCTCTGCTCTGCGGGGAGTAGAGTGCGCCCATGGCTTTGGCCGTGTCTGTGTCCTTTTTAAGTTTTTCAATGGCTGTGTCCACTTCGGGGCCAAAAAGTTGTTTTTCGTTGAAGGGCATATTAAGGACAGCCTGCTGGATTTCAGGTTTGAAGCCTGAAGTGCGGAGCCAAGCGTGTCTCCTTATGGTGACAGCAGTGTTGACTGTTCTCGCTGCAGTATCGGCTGCGTCCATTGAAGAGCGGATTTGATTGTTTGAGATCGTTTGTCCCTCTTCAACTATTTGTTGCGCCCTTTTTTGGTATTCCTGGGGAAGATGGTCTATGAGAAGTTGCATCTCATCCCAGTGTGCGCGGTCATATCGGGCCAGCAGCGCTTGAGAATTTGCGATGCACCACTGGTTGGCTGCCTGTGATGCTACTCTTTTTCCTGCCGCATCAAATTTTCTGCTTTCTTTGTCCGGAGGTGGGGCGTCGCCAGATGTATGGGAATTTGCTCTTTTGCGAGCTGCCCCTACTACTACGGAGTCAGGTGGTAACTGCGAAGTAATAAACACTGGGTCTGTGGGTGGTGGTTTGTATTTCTTATCCACCCTTGGGGTGATGGCTCTTGATTTTACGGGCTCTTCAAAAATTTGTTTTGCGTGCCGTAACATCCCTGGTAGCATTGGGAGACATTGATATTGGCTATGTGTAGCCGAGAGGGTGTTAAATAAAAAATCATCCTCTATAGGATCGGAATGCAGTTGGACATTGTGGAATTCTGCTGCCCTAGCCACCAGTTGCGAGTATGAGGTACTGTCCTCTGGCGGTGACGGCTTTGTGGGGTATGAATCGGGATCATTGTCCGGCACTGGGGTGTCATATAGGTCCCAAGCGTCTTGATCCTGATTATCTTGACTTATGGTAGTTTGCGCTGGTGAGTGCATTGTGGCGGTGTTTGTGCCGGCGATGCCGGTTGTGGTGGAGAGGGCGGAGGCGTGACTTTTTTAACCACTTTGGCTTGTGGTTGTGCGTCATCCTTGAGAAGTCCGATCCTTCTTTTTCTCATTATTGGGGGAAGGGTTGATATCTTCCCTGTGTCTTGCTGGATGTACAGTCTCTTTTGTGTGTAGTCTGATTCTACACTTTGGAGCTCTTGTCCAAATCTGTGCATCTGGCCACTTATTCCTTGTTCCTCTGTGTAGGATGGAGGTGTGGAACTTTTCGGCGCCGAGAGAGAATCTTTTTTCGGCTTCGGCACCGACAGAATTTTTGTGGCTTTCGGCAGTGTGTCTCGGTGCCGATGTTTTTCGGTGCCGGCATCTTGTTTTTGCCTCTCGGAGCCGCTATCTCGGCTCCGAGGTTGCTCCATGGCGGTCCCTCGACCGGAGTCGGGTGTCTTCGCTATGGGCGTGCCCTTTTTCGGCGCCTTCGACGGGTCGCCGGTTTTATGGGTCGAGCCATGGCCTGTTGGCAGTGGCGTCCCCTGGGCTTTTGTCTTCTCGATGGTTTTAATTTTCGACGTCTTACTCACTGTTTGTTGCTGTTGTTCGACGTCGGAGTCTCCGGATTCTGATTCCGGAACCGAGAATGTTTCCTCTTCGTCGGCGAAACGTTGTTTTGTCGGCGTGGACGCCATTTGTAGACGCCTGGCTCTTCGGTCCCGGAGTGTTTTTCTGGACCGGAAGGCTCGACAGGCCTCACAGGTATCCTCCTTGTGCTCGGGGGACAAGCACAAGTTACAGACCAAGTGCTGATCTGTATAAGGATACTTACTGTGACATTTTGGGCAGAAACGAAACGGGGTCCGTTCCATCGGCTTCGATGTCGCACGCGGTCGGGCCGACCAGGCCCCGAAGCTACCCCAAAGTCTTCCGATGATCGGTGTCGATGTACCTAACTATCCCGATACCGAACGGAACAATACCGACGCTTTCTTCCGAGATTCTGACTAACTTTCCGAACCGAAACACGGAGCGAAAAGGAATACGTCCGAACCCGACAGCGGAAAAAAACAATCTAAGATGGAGTCGATGCCCATGCGCAATGGAGCCGAAGAGGGAGGAGTCCTTCGGTCCCGTGACCAAAAAAGACTTCTTCGAAGAAAAACAACTTGTAATACTCCGAGCCCAACACCAGGCAGCGGACTGTGCGAAACATGTGTATCTGCAGCAACATATGCCATCGAACTTAAGTTTTAAACAAAATGAGATTGTCAATGGAAGCAGGTGAACTTCTTGAAGGGACAATGAGAGTAAATGGACTTGAATCTTATACTGAAGCTCAGTTGAGATATTTGTGTTGATTAATTACAGTGGGGGCAGCTGAAGTGTATCAGCAATTTAAACAATTAGCAGACAAAAACAAAATAGATCTTATGAAAACAAAGAACCTGAACAGAAATTATAGATTACATTTTGAGACTGAAGATTTTGAACACATGAGATTTGCAGGGATCAAAAACACATCTTAGAGAGTTACTCGAAAGAGTGCAAATCTGGAGAGCATTAGAAAAATGGGAAGGCAGATTGGTCAAGAAAAAAGAAAGACAGAGGAAAGGTTCAGATACGCCTCTTGTAGATATAACACAAACAAAAGAACCAGTAAAAAACGTTGCCAATGAGAGAGACTCCAGGAGGGAATTTTGTACATGTACCTTGGAGCAGAAGTGATATTTTGTCATTTACAAATGATTACCCCAGGTTGAGAGAAAAACCAGTGGAATGGTATCAGCAGCCAGATAGGTTTGTGAAATTTGCAAAATGCCTGTGGGAAGACTTAAATACTCTATTTGAGATAGTTGTTCCAGCAGATTGGTGGACTGAGGGTAAAAGGAGTGTAGATTGGCCTCCAGGTGAACCGCAAAGAGATCAGAAAACATGTGCACAATCTCCTGAAGTAATGAAACATTACTATAAGATCATTGAGTTCCTGAAGACGAGAATTTCACTCAAAAACATTGATTGGCAATGCATAGATAGAATAGCTCAGGAAAAGAAAGAATCAATTCAGGCATACTATGAAAGGTTGTTAAAAGCGTTTAAACATTACAGTAGTACAGAAAAAAATTGAGCCGAAAGACATGATTAGTTTTGTGTTCAGGTTTGTCGAAGGACTGAGACCAGAGATTAGCCAGATGATTAAGAGTCATTTGATTTGTTGGGAAGCAAAACTGATTGATGAGGTGTTGAGGTATATGAAATACTGTAGTGATGAAACTGAATAGAAACAAAGAAAGTTGAAGGAGAAAGCGATAGTGATGCAGATTAAAGCTGCATAGACAGGATTCAAGGAAATTTTCAGCAACAGCAGCCGCAGGGAAATGGTATGTTTCAGTATCTAGGAAGAGGTAGAAGACGTGGTGGAATGACACTTCCAGTTGTTAGTTGAAGTGTGGATTTGAATTCTGTGATGATGCAAGTAGAGCAGCAGTGAAAAGAATGTTACCGTGTCATGTTTGAGGAGCAATTGGACATTGGAAACCGCGGTGCCCAATGCTAAATCAGGAAGGTGCTGTTCAACAGACAAATGGTATCAATACTTTTCAGCGCATGAGAGGGCCAAGAATGAGAGGTCAAATTCAGAATTTTCAGAATTATATGAATCCAATGCAGGGCTTCCAGCCCTTACAACGAATGCAGCATGTGCAAAATGTACAACCACAGGTACAACACGTCCCAGGTACAGCAGACACAGCAACACGTGCAGATGGTGCCTGCACAACAAATTCAAATGCCTAGACAATTGCAAATGCCGCAGAGCCCTATGGATCAGCAACTGGTGATGCTTTCTCAGGTGGTCACAAATCAGAAATTAAACCAGAGTGATAACACAGTACATCATTTTCCTTTACTTAGAGAGAATGAAATAAACTATGTATGGATGTTGGATAGTTCAGATGAGGAGGAGTATGTGATGGCTGCATCATTGGAAGTGGATCAGAGAGGTCCTTATGTTAAGGGAAAGGTGCATGGTCATGAAGTTTCTTTTCTGGTTGATAGTGGAGCTACACGCTCAACACTGAGATCTGTAGACGTTCCAGATTTACCCTTGTCAGGGAAGACAGTTCAGATTGTGGGAGTTGCAAACAAACTTTTGACAAATCCTATTACAGAACCAGCTATAGTTAAAATTGGTAATTTTAAGGGTTTTCACAAGTTTGTGGTTTGTGACTCAATTCCAGTGCCACTCCTAGGAAGAGATTTGTTGTGTAAAACAAGGTGTTCAATAACTTGCACAGATGAGGGTATCGAGATTCAGACAAACAGTGATGATGAAGATCCAACACTAGCTGTTAACAGAGTCAGTATCTGAAGAATTTACTTTGATTAGTTTTGATGAGCCAGAGGTTGAAGAAGCACCTTTGATTAGTTTCTTTCCAGTTTTTGAAATAAAAGATCTTCAGGTTGATTTGCAGAAGACTGTTAAGTCTAAAGTTTTGGATCTTTCAGGAAAGGATATTGGGTTAATCAAAGGAGTAGAACCAGTTAGGGTTGCAGTGAAACCTAATGTGGTTTTCCCTCAGACTCCACAATATCCAATGACAATTGAAGCAATCAAGGGTGTAAGACCTTTGATAGAGCAGTTTGTGGAGAAAGGAATTTTGAAAGAGGTGTTGAGTAGCCCATGTAATTCACTAATAATGGGTTTGAGAAAAACATGTAGGAAAATGTGTCTTGTTCAGGACCTATGGAAAATAAATGACATTGTGATTAAGTGTTGTCCAAGTGTGCCAAATCCAGCTGTGATTATGTTTCAGATCCAATGCTGTGATGCTGAATGGTTTACTGTGTTAGGCCTGTGTCAAGCATTTTTGCCCATACTTCTTCATGAGGACAGTAGATATCTCTTGTGTTTTAAATTCTTTAACAAAGTCTACCGTTGGTGTAGAATTCCACAGGGGTTTTCAGAGTCATGATCTATTTTCAACCAGATCTTGAAAAAGAACCTAGAGTCATTGATAATACCTTACCAATCGACATAGGTAAAATACCCTGATGATCTATTGATCGCATCAAAGACAAAGGACGGGTGTAAATATGATAAGACTGCATTGTTGAATTTCCTGGGAGACAATGGTCATAAATTGTCCCCCAACTAAGTTGCAGTATTGTCAGAGAAAGGTGAAATATTTGGGTCATCTAATTGAGAAAGGTATTAGGCGAATTTAGAGAGATAGAGAGTAGTGACAATTTTGAAGATGAAAGTACCAAGTACTCAAAAGGATGTGAGGATGTTTTTGGGAATGGTTGGGTATTGTTGCCAGTGGATTCCAAATTTTTCAGTCTTTCAAAGCCCTTACAGAGACTGATTCAAAGATGTTTCCGATTCTATAATGATGGATGCAACTTGTATGAAAGCGTTCAGTGATCTGAAAAAAATGTGTGTCAAGCTCCAGTTTTAGGTATGCCTGATTACACAAAGGGTTTCCTGTTGTTTTGACATGAACGTGATGCATGTTCTTTGTCTGTTTTGACTCAGACACATGGTGATGTCAACCATCCAGTAGCATATTTTTCAGCAACTTTGTACCCAGTTGCAGCAGCTTTACCAGGATGCTTGTGGGCCACTGCAGCAGTACAGCAGAGCATTGCTCAAAACGAGGATATTGTGATGGGTTACCCTCTTACTGTGATGGTTCCCTATTCAATAGGGATATTACTGACTCGTTCAAAGACTCAGTATCTGACCAGTTCTAGATTGACAAGATATGAGACTGTAATCTTGGGATCTCCCAGTGTGACTATCAAGAGATGTACAGTGCTTAATCCAGCAACTTTACTTCCGATTGAAAATGTTGGTTCAGATAAACTGGATGATACTGAAGATGATTGTTTGGAAATTACAGAGTTATGCACAAAACCCACAGCACCCCCTGCTTGGAAGACAATGATCAAATTATTCTTGCTGATGGTTCCTGCTTGAGAGATAATGTGGGCACTTTGAGAGCAGGATTTACAGTATGTACTGTCTCTGGCATACTGGAAGCTTCATGGCTTTGGGGAGTGTTTTCTGCACAAGTGGCAGAATTGGTAGCTCTTACTAGAGCATGCCAAATTTCGAGTCAGATGAAAGTGACAATCTACACAGATAGTCAATATGGCTTCAGCATTGTGCATGACTTTGGCCAAATATGGTCACAGAGAGGTTTCTTAACTTCTTCTGGTTCATCAATAAGAAATGGTGAGAAAATTCCTGAGTGGTTACAAGCTGTTCAGAAACCTGAGAAAATTGCTATGGTGAAATGCAGTGCACATCAGAGATCACAAGATTATGTGTCATTGGGAAATGCATATGCAGACCAGGTTGCAAGGATTTGTGTCTTGAATGGCATATCTTTCAAAGGAAATTGGGAATTGTTACCTGAAAATGATGAAGTGTATACGAATTTTACTATGCAAATTTTTGATACTTTGGAAGAGCTGAAGGCTCTACAAGATGTTTCTAAAGAAGAGCGCAAGGATTGGATCAACCTTAAATGTGTCCAGAGGGAGGATGATGTCTGGGTGACAGGAGAAGTGAAGGCAGTTCTGCCAAACAGTCTACTGACTCAAATGGCTAGATACTATCATGGTCAAGCACATATAGGGAGAGATGCAATTGTTCGATGTTTTAAGCAACAATGGTTTAATCCAAAGTTTAGACAAGTTGTCGAAGCAGTTTGCCATATATGCATCATTTGTCAACAAATGAACGTTGGCAAAGGGACGGTCTTCAATATGGGACATACTAGCATGGCAGGAGGACCACTTAGAAGAATGCAAATGGATTTTATTGAGCTGCCTGCATGGGCTAGTTTGAAGTATGTGTTGGTGATTGTGTGCATTTTCAGTCACTGGATTGAGGCTTACCCTACAAGGAGAAATGATAGTCTCACAGTAGCACAATTACTCCCGGTCTCTTTGGAATCAGACAGAGGAAGCCACTTCAACAATGAAGTGATAAAGTTGCTATGTTCAGCTTTAAACGTTGAACAAAAACTTCATTGCAGTTACCACCCAGAAGCATCAGGACTCAAAGCGCACACTGCCGTGATTGTGGGGACTCCAGGGCCCACACTACTTTGCACCAGGAAGCACTGTGAGGAGGGAGGAGCTTGTCACCAAGCGCTACTTAGTGCTGCTCCTCTATCGTGGTGCAGGACGCACATACTGCCCTGATTGTGGGAACTCCGGGGCCCAGACTGCCTTGCACCAGGAAGCGCTGTGAGGAGGGAGGAGCTTGTCACCAAGCGCTACTTAGCGCTGCTCCTCTACCGCAGCATGGGACATGGGCAGGCCATGCCCGGGCCAAGGGCGGGTCCATCCGTGCCCATCAGTGCCAGGAAGAGGCAAGGCCTTCCCTCTCAGCTCCTGACCCCTGCTTGCCATTTTTGACAATCCTTCCTTTATATAGCTCTATATAGTTGTATTATTCCTAATTCAATCTCGAACCTCCGTATTTTCTACTATAAATTTTTGTGTATTCAGGTACTTTTAGGGGATTGTAACGGGCAGAAACTTTGAGAAACAACTGGGCCTTGGGCAAAACTCCAAAAGTATGGGAAAGGGGAAAGCTGGTACTAAAACTTTAGGGCTGGGTGGAGCTAGAAAACTCCCCTGACATTCTGCGGAGAATTGTACTATGTCTCAAATCAATGATTTAATTGAGGAAGTAGAATGTTTGTTAGCTCCAAAGTCCAAAAATACTGGTGGGAAGGGGATCGCGAATCTGGTAAAGACATCAAGTCTTACTTTAAAACAGCTGATGAGTGATGCCTGATTTCTAAAGATAAGAGGAAGCAGTCGGGTAGCTGTATAGAGGAGAAACTTGTTCCAGCAATTGCTTTGACCCTACCTCAATTTGTCCAGGAATGCCCATTATCTACAATTGAGTTTGCTGTTGAGTGCACCAATCGGTTTACTCCATTACTGAGTCCTAGGCTTAGTAAATCCGTAAAACAAAGCGAGGCTAACAATAAAGGAGAGGAAACAACAGAAGTCCCTATTAGAGTGCTGTTAGTCCAGTTGAGGGGGGAAATCAACACTTTACGAGATTATATGAGCTCCCAGGGCATCTGTTGAATGAGAAACTAGATCACTTGACTACCCTAGTAGGGAAGTTAGAAACCTCTCATCCCTTGTTAGAACCAGTGCAGATCCCTGTGGTGACCACTCAACCCCCGAATAAACATGGCAATACAGGAAATGGAAAGAGGCATTAAAGTACATCTACTGGCAGCGCACCAGCGGAATGGCACCCTGCGGGATGTTTAAAACCAACCGTGTCAAAATGCCCGGGCTTTAATCAAATAGGAAGGCTAGAACAGCCTACGCCAGGCAGTAAAAGAAGTAGGGCCTAAGAGTTATATGAAACAGCAGAACGATTTTTCCAACTTAGAAAAGAGGACAGGCAGTATGACTTGTATCTGACAAATGTCCCGAAATTAACTCCAGGTAACAGAGAATCTCTTGACTCACTTACAAATAAAGTAATCCATTGGGTCAGGAAAACGCAAGAATGTAGTTCAATGATAAGAGAAGATATAAGATATGTTATGAGAATTCAAGGTACTAACTCAGGACAGGACTGTATAGGACTGAAATTGGTAAATCAAGAGTACTATCTCTTGAGAAAAGACCTAGGTCAGGATTAGCGTCACAGGTTAAAATTAGACTAGACATCCCTGTAGCTCCCACAGATTTTGAGGACAGGTTCACTCCTCCTTTCCCCCAACTGCCAAATCATGTTACCCAGGAGTCCACTGGGGAAATGTCAGATATTGATTAACAGTAGGTTCAACAGGTACCCATGGTAAGAAATTTTATTGCCAGTTGTAACAAACTGGCAAACTATAATTCTAATTCCGATTGGCCTAGAGAGAATACAAAGGGAGCGGGAATAAACATGAATCCTGGGCTGTGGAAGAAATGCTACGCAGCACCAATTTATATAACAGGAAGGGAATGGATACCTGTGAGGACGATATAATTAAGTTCCTTTCATAGAACGTAGCTGGCTTAAGATCAAAGCTCAGTGATCTTGAATGGTATAACTTTATTTAACAGCACCACATAATCCTGATGCAGGAAACCTGGGCACTTCAGTCAGTGCATAGAGAGGGGTACCTGACTTTTTATAAGCCAACACTCACCTCAGCATCAGGCTGTGCTTCAGGAGGGCTAGGAATCTGGCTTAGGCAGGAGTTATTCCCTGGGGTAGAGGTAATTACCTGCAATAGCAGGGATATCCTGGCTGTTGGACTTAAGATCACGAATTGTAGAGGGACCAATTATATAGCCATTGTAAACATATATATTAGACCAGCTCCCTTAAATATTCAAAACCCTATGGTTGCTCACGTAGCAGACGTACTAACCCAGCTGCCCAGGGGAACAAGGGTAATAGTGGCAGGGGACTGTAATATCTGTTTAAAGTACAATACATATCCCTCCCAGTTTACTTCTAGCTACGCAGAATCTTTGGGTAGATTGGGACCTGTACAGTTAAAGACCCAAAGCACTACAGGGGTAGCAGCCCAATTGGAGAGCCTATTCAGCAGTCGGGGGCTAAGACAGATAAATGGGAATACAAGATCTGATACCCCAGCTGCACCTACGTTCAAAAGAGGGACCTTCACAAGCCACCTTGATTATATTTTCCTGGACCCAACGCTCTGGCCTTCCCTTATAGACATGGCAGTGATCCCAAGGGCTGATAGTGACCTTCAAGCTCTTAGTGCAGAATTCTCAGCCCCTCTCTTTACAAATAATGTCTTGCCCATGTGGGTAACAGGTAATAACACCAAGATAACTAACAACAAGAAGAGAATCTGAAATGGGAAGCGGATAAGAATGATACGATGATCCAGACAAAAATCTATCAATGGGTTAGAGAGTTTGGCCCCCTTGGCTTCCATTCATCCTGCAATGGTTAACTTTGTTCATTTACACTGCAGCTTGATGAATCGTTTGAAATCTCTCTTTACGGTGGTAAGACGCAGAGGCACCGCCACCTACAAACCAACGGGGTGGTACTAACCCAGACTTGGGAAGACCAGATGATAGGCAAAAGAACAGAGCAATTTCTACAGCACAAGTGCTCACCGATGTTTGAACTTTACATGGACAACATATATCCAGCCCAGGCTAAAAACCTGTTAATCAAATTTAGATTAGAGATCTTGCTACTGAATTCCGTCACCTCTGTTTGGAAAAAAAGATAATGGTGTGACTAGTTTTTGCCTTTTCTGCCCGACGGAAACAGAATCTATAGCTCATTTTATTCAAAGCCCAGGAGGAGGTGTATCATTCCTCCATGCAGGTCCCTCACCTCCCTGAAATATCTGGAGACGCTTCTCATACTAATGAGTGATACAAGCGAAAAGCTAGTGTTCCCAGTTGCTAGTTGTTTACACAGCAGTTGGATCGTGAGATCCAGGGAAACTCAATCATGCAGATCCAAATTCTTGCACCGTGGTATCTAGCTGAAAATTGAGATTGTAATAATATCTATGTTACCTTTTTCTATCTCAACAGGAGGCGTAGAATTATCATGATGGTATATAGATAAGGGCTCAGATTATGGTAGAATGATTACTGGTGCTAAGAACCTCAAGTTATAAAATCAACTGCCTGTGTTATCCCCAATGGGTTTCTTTTAAACTACCTTTTAAACTTTGTTTTAGCTATCTTATGAACTGAGATTCACTTATCTAAGATTTTATGTGTTGCTTAATAAGCTGTCTCTTTTATGGCATTATTTATTTTGTAATTTATTGTGTGTACAACACTTTTATGGCATTAGCCAAAATAAAGTTTAATTTACTTACTGACTCGTAGAGCAGATTAATCGAACTCTAAAGTCCAGACTGGCTGATATGTGTGCATCCACACACTTAAAATAGCCAGATGCATTGGCGTTGGTTCTGATGTCAGTGAGAAGTACACCTGACAGAAAAGCAGGATTGTCACCCCATGAAATCCTCATGGGTAGAGCTATGAGACTGCCAGCAGTGCCTGCAAATGCTCATAAATATTACAGATGACATGGTGTTAGACTACTGCAAAGGTCTAGCTGATGTGGTTCGATCTGCTTCTCATCAGGTGGAAGCAACCACACTTCAATAATCTCAAGGCCAAGGACACAACTCGAAGGCTGGTGATTGGGTCATCATTCATAAGCACATGAGGAAGTTGTATTTGGAACCAAGATAGAAAGGACCCTATCAGGTGATATTAATCACAACTACAGCCCTGAAGTGTGCAGGACTTGCGAACTGTGTGAATGCAAGCCACACTCGCAAACTGAGCAACCCAACAGAGCAAGAAGAAGAGCTGTTGAGATTACTTGCAGCAACACGTATTCCAGGGAAAGAGAGAGAAAGAGGGGAACTTGAGACCATACCTGATAGAGTTCCAATGGATTTACCCACTCCTGTATCAGATGAAGTGGAGAGTATCCTGGAAGAGGAGGGCGAATCAATGAACAAAGTAGTTAAGGAACCGGTTCCAGGAGAACAAGAGAGAGTACCAGTCGAGAGAAACGCTGCTCAGAGTAGGGTGTCCTCAGAAGCAGGTGGTCTGACAAACCAGACTGAACAAGTGACAGACAATGGAAAGGGAGTTGAGACAATCCAAGCCAAGAAGGTTTGACTCCTCCTGAACCAGCTGCGGGAACGTAAAAGGAGAAGAGTTTGATTCTGAAAAGAGTGTTAACAAGAAGACCTTTGAAAGGTGACAACTGGCCAGAGAAAAGCTCAGAATCAGGAAAGATAAAGGTGGTTCTACCAATTCGAGAAGAAAACGAGTTCAACGAAGGAGAAGATTTTAGTGAAAAAGAAGCTGGTAGTAGTCGGAGAGTGAAAAGAAAGTCGCCAATCAAAGATACTCTGGTCCTGAATGGGCATATGTAAATACAAATGAATGGCAAGAAGAATTTTAGAATTTTTGTTTTGATAGAGACATTTTCAAGTTTCTATTTTGGTACATGAAGAGAGAAAAAGGGGAAAAAAAGAACTGATGCTGAATACTTTGAAAATTAAATTAAAAGACTTTGATGAAGTCTTATGTAAAGAGATTTTGATAACCTGACTTGACAAGCTGCTAAACTGATTTCGACAACGTTTTCTGAATTTTTATAAAGAATCCTGATAGTGTGCATGAACTGTTGAAGAAAAAAAATAATAAAAAAAATAAAATATGGAGGGATTGAAGATTAAAGATTTTTTAAATGTTTGTCTTTTGTTTTTGATTTTTGCTCCATAGCCATATTTCTGATTTTGTTTACTTATACGTTTTTGATTTTTAAAAGACTATGGGAAACTTTAGTGATCAACACACTAAAAATAGTCGTGGTAAATGTATAGATATTGGTTTGGCAATTGTTTGTGCAATAGTATGTTTGTTATTGCTTGTAAGTGTGATTGTTTTTTTAGACAAATGGAGCAAACCATAATATAGAAACACTAACAACTGTTCTTTACAGTCTACTACTACTCTTTCAGCAGTAGATAGATTTAAAATAGATGATAAATACTTACACAAAGAGAAAGAACTTTCTTCTAATGTCTTCTATCTCTTATTGCGTATGTTGATGTAATGGATGTGAAAGATTGTTATGTCTGTACACAGATTCCAGCCTCTGTTGAGGAGGGAATTGCTTATCATAGTTTACCGCTTACCTATGCTATAAGTTGTAGTCTTTTACTAACACGATTCTATAACCCAGGAATATATTCAATATTTATTTTCTAACTATGATGTAGTATTTTAAAAATGACTGTTAAAGTAAGGGGTTTCTTTGAACCTACATTAATCTTTGGAACTTCATTTGCGCATCACAATAACCTTACCTGTTTACTTTCACCTGTAGAAAAGAAGTTACTAGATAACACAGAAGACAGGAGAAGAGCAATCAAAGCTAAGATAGATAAGGGCGTAGTTCACCGTAGACCTGGGATTGATCATGCTTACACTGGCATTACTAAGCAAGGGAAGTTAGCAATAGATGCACAACATGTAGGAAAGCTTTGTATATATATATATAGGCTGCAAAGCTACTTCAATAGAATATATGTGGGTATGAGTGAATGTAGACATGTGTTTTTGTTTCAGATTAAATTTAATTTTATGTTAAATGGCCAGGATCCTCTAGTGCCTGGAGTATATTATATATGTGGGAAGAATGCTTATTATCATCTTCCTAGAGCATGGTATGGCACATGTTATCTGGAAATAGTCTTTCCAGAAATGTACCATCTGAAAGACTTAAGTAAGGACCTAAATTTACTGAAATTCAAACAAGACACAAGCGAGAATCAGTTTCTGGCATTGTGGGAGACATATTTGGAGCAATAATTCCTTCTGAGGAATTTGTTCTGAATTCAACAAAAATACAGAAGTTGTCTACAGTTGTGAATAACATGTTAACGGATTATTCAGGAGCTCTTCTCCTCTTAATTACTGAAATGGCTGCTACAAGAGCTATGGTTCTTCAGAACCATCTTGCATTAGACATTCTTTTGGCAAAAGAGGGCGGAGTTTTCAAATTACCTGGCCCGCATCACTGTTGTTCATATATACCGGACAATAGTAAATTAGTTAGAGGTTTGATTAACAATTTAAGAAAAGATAAAACAGAACTAGATGAATTAACTGAAACTGTCTGGGAAAAAGATGGCAAAGGAATTGCTTTATTGGGAAATTGTCTTGGCAACTTGGGAGAAGGTATTATATTAAAATTAGTCAAATGGATTTTGATTATTGTGTTTTGTCTTATTGGAATTTGGGGGCTATATAAAATATTTCAAATAATTAAAAGAAAAAGATTTGAAAACAAATAGAGGAGGGTAGATATTCAAATGGAAATATTTTATGGGAGAAATTTAAGGAGAAAGAAAATGTATAAAAAGGTGAATGAATCAAGATTCTGAGTTATGAAATGAAATAAATGCATTTTGGGTTTTTGTGTAATGACACATATGGTCATCAGAGGAGGGATTATGAGAGCTGAGATTTTCTTGATAATTTGTTTAGTCTCAACATAACCAGACTTACACATTGTGTGAATTAATTTAATATTAACACTGTGCTTACAAAAAATGTGACTAATTGAATGGCCACCATCAAGTAAGACCTATATTTTGTTCTTCATACCAACTTAAGCTGATTAAATTATTCTGTCTTTACAAGAGAGTGTGTTCCTTAACTAAAATAAATGTCAGAATTAAATGTGTATTTAGTGGCCTCTGCTGGACTGAAGTAGAAGCAGGTGCAAGGTCACTGTGCAAATACAAGCTGTTTTAAATGTTTCTAATGTGTTCCGTAGTTTGACTGACTTCATTGAAGATATGTTTCTAACTTGTATGTCTTACCTTGAGGGAAAAGAAAATGGTGTGGTAACATATTTTGTAATTGTTATCCTGTGACTTTGTATTCCGGTGGAGTGAAAACAATGGATCCGCAGATGAGGTTGGAGAAGAGGAAGTACAGGATGCTAATGTATTAGCTTAGATTTTGTCAATGAAATAACAGCACATAGAAGAGTTTGGAGTAAACTAATTGTATAATTTTTATATCTGTTATATTTCTGATTGGCCATACCTTTCTCACCTCATACTTTATCCAATCATTTTCATTTAACATATTTAATTTAATGTTCAGTCACTGTGGTCATTTTAGCATTTCTTGGGCAGATGATCCATGTTTCAGGTTCCTGAGTTCCTGAGACTTACTTCATGATCTATAACTTTGACATTTCATGTTTTCCCAGATAGTCTATTGGTTTTCTGGTACTTTATTAGTGTATGACTGTTCAATTACTGAACTTATGCTTAGATGGTTTGGTGTATCCTAAAGTACCAATTCTAAATCATTAACTCCTACCCATATACCTGTTTCTGTCCTGATGTTGGTACCTGATGTTGCTGTCCCACTGACGAAGTAGACGTTGTTGCTGATTACCGTAATGATTTGGAGTTGTGAATTGTTATGTGTCGTTTGTTTTTCAGGTACCAGCTGCAAATGTTTATTCCTGCTGCATTAATTTTGATTGTTCCATAGACAGATGTTTTCTACATTTGTGTTACTAAAGCACTTACATGAAGCCCAATATGTTGATGGTAATTAGTGGTTAATGAAGTGTTACTCATCTGCTCATGAATTGTTGTTGATATTTCTGTGTCTTAGCATTATCAGATGTATTCAATTTCTCTTGCTCAGATTTTGTTGCTATGGTTTTGTGTAGTAGCCATTGAGACAGTTTTTCTTTATGCATTGAATAAACTGAGATATATCGGACATTCAAATCAGCCTTTATTGTTTCTCTATATGTATAATTTGTGTTTGAGAATTATCTTCGTGACTTTAGCGTTGTTAACATAGGGAAATAAATCATTAACTTCTTAATAAACTGGTGTGATTATTTGAGTTGAATTGCTTATCATATGTTATATGCGATGTTTATGACTTATTTCGATTGATATTTTCTCTACAACAAATTTGGTTCATCGACCTAGTGTGTGAAATCCACTAACTAGTCTCTTGTGACTAAAATATAGCTATGGTTTCTCCGCGTCAACATAGGTGCTGGGGAAAGCCCAAAAATATGACTGTCCTAGGGCTACACTGGTGACGGCCAATCACGAGGCCGCTGTATTGTGGAGACATATCCCAAGGCTACAAAATCTTGGAATCTCTTTCTTTAAGTTGATCCGCTGCACTGCAGCTCAACCCATCTCACAAAGGGCTGCAACAGGGTTGAACTGGAGATTTGAACCTTTGAAGCTACTTCAAAGTACCATTAGAGACAAAGTTTTTAGCTCAAAAACCCACTTTAAAACTAGCACCTTGTGGCATCTCAGTGTTCATGTCTTCAGCAAAAATAGTAAAACGTCTTAACCATATGAAAAGATGGGAATTAGCCATGGACTCAATCTGTCCTGATTTTGATGAGTCACTCCAAACCCAACTTAACTTCTGAGAGTGTCTTAAAATTAAATATAGTGTGATGTGGCTCAATTAGTTTTGTGACTGATTAGATCTAGCGCTATTCATAAACCCCTTGCGTTCTTCAGCACTAGAGTTTTGATTCTTCATGGAACAGCACAAGCAAGGTTCAGGAGCAGCTATACAGGTTTGACAGTGATTTGATGTGACATTTTTAGATAGTTTCTGCTTGATCGTCAGAAAGAACACTTGGCTAATGCTACACTTTATTGTCTGATAAAAATGTTTGATGCTAAATAAGCAGGGATCCAATTTCAATTATCGTTGCTTCTTGGTCTTTACTGAAGGTGTGTCTTATCTAAATTTGCTTTGAACCTTTATATTCTTCATTTAAACGCCATTAGCTATTAGGTGATATAAGCACCTACCCCTAAAACAATAGCCTCAAAGCACCATCTGCATTACAAAAGATGAGCTTTGTGTATATTCTCCTAGTCTAGGCAGCCATCTCGCATCAGTTGAAGCTTCCAGAGGGTGCTCAGGCTTCCTCTTTTTTTCTGGAACTTGTATCCTGAGCAGAACTTGTACCCAGTGAGCAGTCCATGATTCTATTATGATTACAGACACAGGTGGGCATTCTGACCCTGGCGGTCTTTGACCGCCAGGGCGGAGGACCGCGGGAGCACCGCCGACAGGCCGGCGGTGCTCCAATGGGGATTCCGACCGCGGCGGTAAAGCCGCGGTCGGACCGGCACCACTGGCGGGGTCCCGCCAGTGTACCGCGGCCCCATTGAATCCTCCGCGGCGGCGCAGCTTGCTGCACCGCCGCGGGGATTCCGACCCCCCCTACCGCCATCCAGATCCCGGCGGTCGGACCGCCGAGATCCGGATGGCGGTAGGGGGGGTCGCGGGGCCCCTGGGGGCCCCTGCAGTGCCCATGCCACTGGCATGGGCATTGCAGGGGCCCCCGTAAGAGGGCCCCTACATGTATTTCACTGTCTGCTGTGCAGACAGTGAAATACGCGACGGGTGCAACTGCACCCGTCGCACAGCTTCCACTCCGCCGGCTCGATTCCGAGCCGGCTTCATCGTGGAAGCCTCTTTCCCGCTGGGCTGGCTGGCGGTCTGAAGGCGACCGCCCGCCAGCCCAGCGGGAAAGTCAGAATTACCGCTGCGGTCTTTCGACCGCGGAACGGTAACCTGACGGCGGGACTTTGGCGGGCGGCCTCCGCCGCCCGCCAAGGTCAGAATGAGGGCCACAGTCTCCAGATACCTAAATTATAATCTATTTCAGTGCTTTCCAACCTTCTGACTTCTGTGGACCCCTACTTTATCATTACTGGAACCTGGGGACCCCCACTGAATCATTATTAGAATCCAGGCACCCCCTTTGACTGCTGGGGACATAATCTATTAATATTTTTTAATTTTCAAAGCAGTTGCGGCCCCACAAGGTTCTCAGGACCACAGGTTGGGAACCACTGATCTATTTCATAAACCTACATCTGCGTGAAAGTTAGTCTCTACCTCAAAAGATAGCACCTGACAATATGTGAAAAATAGCAAATAAACAGATAACAGGTGGCTTCGGTGGGCATAGCAGGCCACATGGGGATCAGGTGATCGACTCTGACACAAGCAAAATCACATTACTTAATAAATGCTTGTTTGTTTAGATGTTTCATACAGTACCAGGGCACTGACTCGTAACTGCATCAGAGAACTCTTGAGCAATGTAAAAACAAAAAACAATAGCAGGATTCAGAAAGTATAGCCAGAGTGTACATAGAGACCATTGTGCTGCAAACGGTGCGAGCAGGGAGGCTGAGCTGAAATCATGAATCCCGAGGCACCCAGAAGTGCTCAGCAAGATCTGCACAAAGCGACGGCACTAGAGACCACAGGGCCCATCAGCCCATCCACTGAAACACCTAGAAACCCTGCACCGGCTGAACCCAAACTCTCCCTGCTGCTTGTGAGTGCAAATTTGTAAAGTCACGCCTCTGACGTGAAGTCAGTGCATAGTCAAGATAATGGAAGTGAAATGCAAAGTGGGATTTCTAGGGGTTTGCTCCCAAATTTTAACACAAAAATAACAAAGACAAAGGTAGTTTAGCTTTTTAGTCAGAACGAAGGGTGTCAGCACATGTCCAGTGATCCTGGTGAATAAAATGGCACTGAAGGTGACGCGTACAATAGACAAGCCTGGTGGGGAAGCTCAAGCAATCCATGCAGCTTTGCATCAGTTCAAGCACTCACACCATGTATGACGAGACCGATGTGAAATTGAATGCATACATTTGACATCCTGAAAGATTCTTTCATATATCACAGTTATCAAGGTTTCTAATTTCTATGAAAATCATCAGAATTTTACACCAGCGTACTCTGGTATTAGAGAAGAGGCACTGGACCTTGTTCAGCAGTAAATGTGCTCTGGCATGATCTCAAGGTGGCATCCCCTCATATGCATGGGGGGGTGGCCCACTGCAAATGAGGAAATCCTGTGCCTTCAACCCCACATGGCATTACAGGTACAGGCAAAGGGACTATCAGGAGGCATATACACAAACAGCACACAGTCACTGTGCCCCCAACACTTCCCACTTGGAAGGGGAGGAGAGGATCTCAGGGACCTGGATTCAGCCATCCCACTCCAAGCCGGTACAGTCAGTCACTGCGCCCACCTCCAGGGGGATCTCTAGCCCCTTAGAAATCAGGATGGCTGCTACCTGTACAGTGAAGGGCAAACCAGTCTGTCTTCCACTCCTCTGTTCCCTGTGCCTGTTTGCACCTGCACTGGAAGCAATGCATTTGCTGTGATAAACCACACTGTCCTAGCTTGCATCTGGCACACAGATTTGTGTGCGCAAAATGGCACAGAATGGATCGATAAGCAGGGGCGGCTCCTTCGATATAGCGAAGGAGCGTCACTCCCCCGGCCGAGCCAGCAGCAGAAAAATAAAACGATATTTCACCAAGCCAGCTGTGCAGGGAGGAGCGTGCTGGGCCATGAGAGGTGTGGGGGGGTGGGGAAGAGAATCAATGAAGTGCACCTAAGTACGCATGTATGTTTGGCTGGCCGTCTCAGGCTGGACAAACACACATGTGCAATTTAGTTTCTCCGGCCCAGCTGTGTTTAAGAGACAGGCTGGAGAAACTGCACAGACCCCAGGGTTGTGTCTGAGCAGCAGTCCAAGACGCTCAGACCAATCATGATGTTGCTTTCATGCTAGGTTAACCATGAAAGAGGCGCCAGGATTGCTGTGGAGCCTTTGCTGGGACACCACATTGAGGAAACAGGAGCAAGACAGCAGGAAATGGGGGTCTGAGATTTTTTTTTTTTTTAATCTCCTCTGTCCACGGTACCTCCCCCACCCCAACGCCCCCCACTCTCTCTATTCTTGAGATTTGCAGCAGCTGTCGCTGTAGATAAGCCATATCCATAATGCAGCCTTTTGTGTTCTCAACCACTAGGAGCACAGTTTTGTATTTATTTGTATGTGTTCACAACATCCCTGTACAAGTGTTGCAGTGTTTAAAAGAACGTACCAAGAGATCCACCATGTTAGGTTTGTTGTTCCTCAGGGTCTTCACCGCATGGAATACATCAACCGCTCTCTGGTGTCTCAGCATTTCACAAACAATACTGATAGCACAAAATGTCCCACTGCGACCGCCACCGTTTCTGCAATCCAAAAAAAAGGATGTATTCGTCTCTGTACGCAATTCAATTGGAAAAAAACAAGCAAACATTCATACTCCTCACAACAACGAACCCAAATACCTCTGATGGTGCTGTAGGTGTGCACGCCACGGGTACCACGCTACTGCATTGGAAACATTTTCAAAACGTTTGGGTCAGATTATTCACTGCCTAGGCCTCCAGGATCCTCGCGTATGTAGATAATTTTGAAATGGTAACACAACATTGCATCTTCAAAAGGAAAGCTCTCTAAAATATGGATGGTGGAAACGTGTTGCACAAGATGCGTGGAAAGAATGCTACGAATTTTATTTAGGAACATTTGGTCACCTGAACGGCCGGATTGACCCTGCGGCCATTATGGTATTTGGGGCGTGGGGTGTAGCTTTGAGGGCTGGATTGCTGTCATGAAACCGTGCTGCAAGTACTCACCCAAGATATTAGAAAACGTGCGTTTTAGTTCACGTGGTTTCGGTCCATATATGCTAATTATTCTCCCTGGGGTAGGAAGAACACAGAAAGGAACCCTGCCACCATCGAACTGCAAAAGAGCATACCTTGGCCACAAATCTTCAGACATGACAAAGAAGCAACCACTTACTTACCTCAACTCAAATATTCGTATGAACCAAAATTGAACTTTATTTTTATTCTTTGTTTTACATTTCTTTCCTTGAGCCTGTTCATGGAAGGCCATTGGCCTAAAGTGTACATAAAATCAAACTGATGTCATAAAAAACCTGGGGATTTACGTAACAATATGCTGTGTCCTAACGGTACTGTCGTGGAATTGTGATGTCATATTAACACAGTGTTATTTTAAACACAGCCACTAGATGGTGCTAACAGCTTTTAAACTGGTGATGCTAACTTTAAAAAGCATTTGTTTTCTCTGCATTCAAAACGACCCGGCAAATTGTAAATTTATGAGTAAGATTAGATCATGGTTGCAAGTTTATGATTATGACTAGAATGTAGAGTACTACTGTAAGAGTATGATTGTGGGTAAAAAAGCAGGGTACGTTATGGTCAAAGGGGGTACCATGTGAGTGGTCTATTAAGTGTCATAGTCCATTTGAAAAAGCATGGGGGGTCGTATTTCTTACAGTCAGAAGTTGCTAAAGCCTGGACTTCTACTTGAGGTTTTTCTCAGGTAGACCAATAACACCCGGAGGGGCACTGTCAGAAGAAGCATTTCACTAGAAAGAAGGCTCAGAATCACAAAATTGAGTAGGCCTCAGTTTTAACTGGCTGTCTAGGTTAGAGAGGGAAAACAATTTTCCCTATCCATTTCTGCATCTCTAGCAATGATCAAAAGAATTCCAGAACGTTCCTTTTATGATGACGTCTTCTTGGGCTTTAAGCGCTACTGTGAAATCATTCTCCAATCGGACCCTTTAAATGCACCCAAGACAGACAAGTTCTATGTTTTGGTCTTAAAAAGAGCACATTTTACTGGAAGAAGGCAATTGGATGTGTCAGACTCAGGCCGTTGTCACATAAACTAGTAGAATCCAGCTGTTTTTTGGAGTGATCAATACACATGCAAATAAAACTGAAATTCTGTGTGATTTAATTTTTTTCTAAAATATCACTTGTGGCAAACCAGAAACCTGGCTTGATTTATTTAAAAAATGTATTCGGTCGATGTACATATCCGTAGCACCCCGCAAATACTTTTGCTGTAGGAAATGTTAAAAACACACTCTATAAATACAGGGAGTGCAGAATTATTAGGCAAATTAGTATTTTGACCACATCATCCTCTTTATGCATGTTGTCTTACTCCAAGCTGTATAGGCTCGAAAGCCTACTACCAATTAAGCTTATTAGGTGATGTGCATCTCTGTAATGAGAAGGGGTGTGGTCTAATGACATCAACACCCTATATCAGGTGTGCATAATTATTAGGCAACTTCCTTTCCTTTGGCAAAATGGGTCAAAAGAAGGACTTGACAGGCTCAGGAAAGTCAAAAATAGTGAGATATCTTGCAGAGGGATGCAGCACTCTTAAAATTGCAAAGCTTCTGAAGCGTGATCATCGAACAATCAAGCGTTTCATTCAAAATAGTCAACAGGGTCGCAAGAAGCGTGTGGAAAAACCAAGGCGCAAAATAACTGCCCATGAACTGAGAAAAGTCAAGCGTGCAGCTGCCACGATGCCACTTGCCACCAGTTTGGCCATATTTCAGAGCTGCAACATCACTGGAGTGCCCAAAAGCACAAGGTGTGCAATACTCAGAGACATGGCCAAGGTAAGAAAGGCTGAAAGACGACCACCACTGAACAAGACACACAAGCTGAAACGTCAAGACTGGGCCAAGAAATATCTCAAGACTGATTTTTCTAAGGTTTTATGGACTGATGAAATGAGAGTGAGTCTTGATGGGCCAGATGGATGTGCCCGTGGCTGGATTGGTAAAGGGCAGAGAGCTCCAGTCCGACTCAGACGCGAGCAAGGTGGAGGTGGAGTACTGGTTTGGGCTGGTATCATCAAAGATGAGCTTGTGGGGCCTTTTCGGGTTGAGGATGGAGTCAAGCTCAACTCCCAGTCCTACTGCCAGTTCCTGGAAGACACCTTCTTCAAGCAGTGGTACAGGAAGAAGTCTGCATCCTTCAAGAAAAACATGATTTTCATGCAGGACAATGCTCCATCACACGCGTCCAAGTACTCCACAGCGTGGCTGGCAAGAAAGGGTATAAAAGAAGGAAATCTAATGACATGGCCTCCTTGTTCACCTGATCTAACCCCATTGAGAACCTGTGGTCCATCATCAAATGTGAGATTTACAAGGAGGGAAAACAGTACACCTCTCTGAACAGTGTCTGTGAGGCTGTGGTTGCTGCTGCACGCAATGTTGATGGTGAACAGATCAAAACACTGACAGAATCCATGGATGGCAGGCTTTTGAGTGTCCTTGCAAAGAAAGGTGGCTATATTGCTCACTGATTTTTTTTTGTTTTGTTTTTGAATGTCAGAAATGTATATTTGTGAATGTTGAGATGTTATATTGGTTTCACTGGTAATAATAAATAATTGAAATGGGTATATATTTTTTTTTGTTGAGTTGCCTAATAATTATGCACAGTAATAGTCACCTGCACACACAGATATCCCCCTAACATAGCTAAAACTAAAAACAAACTAAAAACTACTTCCAAAAATATTCAGCTTTGATATTAATGAGTTTTTTGGGTTCATTGAGAACATGGTTGTTGTTCAATAATAAAATTAATCCTCAAAAATACAACTTGCCTAATAATTCTGCACTCCCTGTAGGTGCTGTAAGCATGGGTGCGGAGGGTGCTACAGCACCCTCAAAATAGCCATGATGGAGTTCAGTAGGTGAATGAACTATAAAGATGCATTTAAATTTGATCTTGTTGTGGAAGTCAGATGTTAGGCTCTATCGCGTAACAAATTGCTGTTTATTATTTTAACATGGAGGAACAAGTTACTTACCTTTGGTAATGCCTTATCAGGTAGAGACATATTCTAGTTGCAGATTCCTTAACTTTTGAATATCCCGAGGTGTCATTCTTGATCCAGAGATTTGTCCTTAGCAGTACCCCTGCATGCAATTAGGTGGTGTTGATCGGCTCCGCGTCCATCATCAGCGGTGTCCGCACCAGATCTGATGTCACAGGCCCTGTATAGGCACCACTCCAGGTATAGGCACCACTCCAGCTCGCTGATGTCAGTTTCATTTCAAAACTCTCTACACCAGATGCGCAGAGCCATGAAGAGCACTGACCACTAGTGAGTCAAAACTAAGGCCCTGAAAGGTGAGTCCCTGTCCCTAGAAGTCAGTTTGCAGAATGGGGTGGATGGGTGTGTCGGTAAGGAATCTGCAACTAGAATAAGTCTCTGCCAAATAAGGTGCTACTGAAGTTAAGTAACTTGTTCATCTGATAGAGACCTCTAGTGGCAGATTCCTTACCTGTGAATAGATACCCAAGCAATACCAGCCCCGAGGTGGGTCTGCAAACCAAGATCAAACTAGAAAGTCCAGCAGGACAGTAGAGGCAAAGTACCTGCCCCTACAGGCCTGACTGTCCAGGCAGTAGTGGTTAGTGAACATGTGCAAGGATGCCGATGTTGCTGCCTGACAGATGTCAAGGACTGGAACTCTGCATGCTAACACAGTGGTCGCAGTCGTTGCTTTAGTACACTGAACATGCAGCAAACCTTTAGGTGGTTGCTTCTTGGCCGGTGCATAGCAGATTTTGATACAGAGAACGACCCATTGGGAGATTGTATGCTTCTGCACTGCATGACCTTTCTTCGAACCCACATAACCGACAAAGAGTTGATCATCCACCCGTAATTCTTTTGCATGATAATGCCAACGCTTTTTTTGGGGTTCAGGTGGTGGAGTCTTTTCTCTTCCTTAGAAGGATGTAGGGGTGCATAAAAAGTGGGCAAGGTGATGGACTGGCCTACATGAAAAGGCGTGACCTCTTTTGGCAATAAGGAAGCCCTAGTTGGAAGCACAACTTTGTCAGGGTAGAGGAAAAGGTGAGTTGGCTCAGATGACAATGCCTGCAGCTCACTCACCCTGCGGGAAGATGTAATGGCCTTAAAGAAGGCCGTTTTCAGAGTGAGAAACCTGAGCGGACAATTTTGGAGAGGATCGAAAGAAGTGCACATCAGAAATGTCAAAACTAAATTCAAATCCCATTGGGGCATAATGAACAGAGATGGAGGAAACACATATGAAAGGCCTTTAAGGAACCTATTTACAATTGGAGACTTAAACAAGGAAGGTTGATTAGGCAACCTCAAAAAGGCAGACATAGCAGAAAAATATCGTTTGAGAGCGCCCATAACAGATCCCTGCTGGCCCAAAAAAATAAGAACAAGAGAACCTCAGAAACAGGGGCAGAAAGGGGACCAACGGAGTTGTCTGTGCATCATGCCACAAATTCCTTCCAATGTCCGGTGTACACCGTTTTGGTGGAGGGACGCCTGTTTGCCAAGATAACATTTCAGACTTCCGGCAGAAGGTCAAAGGCTGTCAACTGCCGTCACTCAATATCCATGCAAGAAAGTGGAGACTGGACAGGTTTGGGTGGACAACCCTCCCCTGCTGCCGTGACAGAAGATCCTCCCAAAGGAGCAGTCTGATCGGAGGATCGATGAACTTGCTCAACAGCTTGGGATATTAGACTCTTCGTGCCCAGTCAGGGGCCTCAGAGATTACTTGAGGTCAGTCGTTCTTGATCTTCTTGAGAATTCTGGATGGAAGTGGTATCAGCGAAAAGGTGTACAGGAGGCCTGAGTTCCACTGAAGATGAAGTGTCGCAGATCGATTGTTGCCTCTGAAACCCCAATGCGCAAATACTGCTGACATTGTGTGTTCTCTGCAGAGGCAACCAGATGTAACTAGGGCTCTACCTACTGCTGAAAGAGACCTTGTGCCACCTCTGGATGGAGACGCTTTTCATGATCGACTAAGCATTGTTGGCTGAGTTTGTCCGCTCTGAAATTCAGAGAGCCAGCCATCAAGGAAATGCCCTGATGTTGTTCCAGCCACATCCGGCACAGAGTCTTCCTGACTAAGGGTCCACAATCCCACTCCACACTGCTTGTTGCAGTACCACATGGCGGTGGTGTTTTCACCTACACTACCTTTCCTTTGAGAGAGGGAAAACTGTTTTCAATGCTAGTCTGATCCCCTGGAGCTCCAACAAGCTGATGTAGAGTCTTGATTCTGTGGGAGACCAGACTCCTCTGATCGCCGCCTCTTCCAGGTGGCCACCCCATCCCAGGAGTGATGCACTGAGTGCTCTCAGATCTAGTTGGGGAAGGGAGAAAGATCTGACTGTGGACCAATCACGGTTCATTAGCCACCACTGCAGATCTCACGCAGTTCCCTCTGAGAATTGGACCATGTCAGACAGATCCCCCATATGCTGCGCCCACTGGAACTTCAGGTCCCACTGCAGAGCCCACATATTGCATCTGGAATGTGTCACTAGCAGGATGCTGGAGGCCATGAGGCCAAGCAGCCTCAGAGTACTTCCCACTGAAATCCAGGACAGAGTTTGAAACATCAGTATCAAAGCATGAATATTCTGGACTTGTTGCTCGGGAGGATAAGCCCGAAACTGCACTGTGTCCAGAACAGCTCTGATGAAAGGAAGCATCTGGGAGGGAGTCAGTTGGGACTTCTGCATGAGGTCCTCCATAGTCTGAAGGAGGGAGACGACAGCCTGGGGTGAGCCCGCCTTCAACAGCGAGCATTTGCGGTAGGCAAAGACTGAAATCCCTGACCTTCGCAGATGAGTTGTGACCACTGCCATCATCTTGGTGAATACACAATGGGCGCTGATGAGGCCAAAAGGGAGCATGGTGAACTGAAAGTACTCATGGCCCATCATGAACCGCAAGTAACATCTGCGGGCAGGCAGGATGGGGATATGAAAATCAGCGTTTTGCAAGTCCAACTCAACCATCCAGTCTCCTGGGTCAAGGGCAGATAGGACATGAGCCTAAGTAAGCATCTTGAACTACTCCTTCTTGAGAAAGAGATTGAGGGACAGAAGGTCTAAGATAGGGCTGAGGATCATGTCCTTTTTGGACAACACAAAGTAGGAGGAATAACAACCACAAACCACTGCTGGCACAAGGACTCTCTCTATGGCTCCCTTGGTCAAGAGAGCCATAACTTTCTCTCAGAAAAGTGCAAAGTAATCCTCCCGCATTCGATCATAGGATTGTGGCATGGATGGAGGGGTAATCTCGAAGGAGAGGGAGTAGCCCCTTCGGACTATCTGCAAAACCCACCCGTCTGACGTGATGGACTCCCAGAGGAGCAGATGATGGAAGATCCTGCCTCCTACTGGTCCCTGGTGGGTAAATGTCAGACTAGGAATGTTTGGAGGCAGCTGATGGGGATGGAGGCAATGGACTGACTAGACCACTGGCTCCCTGATCAACAAGGAGGGTGGATCCCTCATCCCAGGCCATGCAGAGGCTGAGCAGAATGCATAGCACGGTGGCTGGACGGGAACGGGCGTGGTTGGGTATCCCTTCCGCAGCCACAAAGGGGGCAAAAAGCAGACTGAGGTGGACAAGGGGCCCAAGGACATGGCCGTAGCACGAAAATCCTTGTAACGCTCAAGCGCCGAGTCAGCTGTCACTCTGAAGAGACAGGTTCAATCAAAGTGCATATCCATAAGGTTAGCTTGGACATCCTTCAAAAAGCCAGACATCCTCAACCAGGTATGTCACCTAAGGGCCACTGTTGATGCAACCGCTCTGCCCAGTGAGTTGGTCATGTCTAGTCCACATCAGATTCGGAATTTTGCTGCGTCTCTCCCATCAGCAATTGTATGGGAAAGTACAGCGAGGGCCTCCTCCGGGACCTGTGACAGCACTCGCACAAGCGTATATCACAGCGTGTGAGACTAACAACTCAAACTGCATGCGGTATTCACAGGCGACTATGCCAGGCTTACGGAAGAAAACATATTTTTCCCAAGTATGTCCAGCCTTATGGATTCCCTATCCAGGGGTGCAAAAGGGAATGTGCCCTGGGAAGTGGCGGCTTGGATTATCAAGCTCTCTGGGGTGGGGTGTTACATTAGGAACCTGGGTCACATGGTGCAGGGTAATGGTGGCAGGCCATAGACCTGTTCACAGGAGCCTCTGTGCTGGGTTTCGACCAAGTACCCAGGAGGACGTCCGTAACGGCTTCGTTAAAGGGGAGCCTGGGTTCAGAGGAAGAAGCCCCTCACTGAAGCGCTCCTCTGTCAGGAAGTCAGTCCAGACTGCCACGGAAAACAGCACTAGGACCATTACCTCAGCTGCTCTCTGCACAACCACTAAATATGAAGCACCTACCTCCATAGCCACAGTAGGGGGAGAGAACATGCCAGTATCTGGGGTGGTATCCAGTCCACTGGCTTCACCCATGTTCGTACGACAGTCCATAGGGTCTTGTAACTGGTATTCTAAAGGGGCCAGTGACCCCTCCCCTTCCTCACTGTAACATAGCCCATAATAATAAGGCTTAGGATTCAACATAGGGTGCAAGGCCCCTGACAGAGTCTACATTGTACTGCGCCCATCCAGCTCTGTGTCAGAGTCAGCAATGGGAATGGGGGGACGCTGGGAGTGTCAACGTTGGAACTGGCACCGGCGAAGGTCAAAGTGGTACAACCAGCACCTGTTTGGATCCATAGGTGCCCCTTGGAGCTGAGGCTGAAGCTACCAATGTGGACCCGAAGGGACCCCTTCCGATTCCCCAGGGCCAGAACGTGAGCCAGCAGAGTCGGACTGCCAAAAGATGAGGTCCATGGCCTTGTAAAACTCTTTAAGCTGGGCAGGGGTCACTCCGGCCTTCTGAAACTTGACGGAGCACAAAGTCTGCCTAAACCAAGCTCCGCAGATCTTCGATGCTCCCTTTCCCTCGTATCACAGGCTGATAGATGGGGTGAAGTAGAAGAATGTTTCTACTTCTTCTTATGTGTCAAGTTACCCGAAGGTCCCAAGGACTTGAAGTGACGAGAAGAAGGTGGTGGAGGGCTCCGCAACCAATCCAGAGACCTTCCTCTAGATCAAGATAAAAACGTACCTGGAGCTGAGCCCCGGGGCACCATCAGCTTTAGGGACCGCTTCCTCAAAGCCTTCAGATTTATGGTCTAGCATTCGGAGCACAACTTCGGGTCGTGGTTGTGCTCCAGACACCAAAGGCACATGAAGTGTGGATCTGTCACAGACATTGCCCAACGGTAAGCCCTGCAGGACTCAAACCCGGTCTTCCTAGAGGACATCTTCGACACACCAGGATTTGTACAACCACAAAAAACTTCAACAGAAAGTCAAAAAAGGCCAGTCAAAAACTGACTGAGAGGTAGGTCTCTTTGGATCAGTGCTGGTTGGTGCAGAAAGAAAAAAACTGATGTCAGCGCACCGTCTGTGCAAATATAGTGGCCATTTGAATGGATTGTGCTGTTTGTAGGTGACAGTGTATCACTGCACCATGCTTCAGTAATGTATTTGCAACAGTGTGCTCCAAAATGCACCACCGGGTACATACCACATCCTTAGCACTAGGCTGCTGAATGGGTGTGGCTCATTTGTTACACCAGTTCTTTGTGTGATGTTTGGATGTTTCACAGTCCCTGTGACGTCAGTGATATAACACTGATGGCAGCACCGACGCTCTGATTGCTATCCTTCGTGGTGGCTTAATTGCAAACAGGCCTGTTGTAAAAATTCTGGGCTGATGTTAAGTGTTTCACAAGAGTTTATGTCAATACTTTCACATTTGCTAGGACTCCTTAGGCTCGTAACCGTTCTTAATGACCCAGAAGGTGAGCCTCTTGTCAAAGCATTAGCAAAGGTTATCATATCCCCGACTCAGGGAATTGACCGCTGGATTCTCAGTTCCTTTCAGAGCTGAAAGGTCATTTTTAAATCCAGCAGTGTGTTTTTTTCTTATATCAGGAACAATGGGAACCTGCGTTCGTCCTCAGTGAAAAAACACACAAAATCGTAGGATCTCGACATAAACCTAAACCATTGGGGGAGGAGGTACAAAGCTGTGCTTTGTTGCCTCAGAGCACAGCATGTTGATAGGACCTATAAGAAATTAAGTTTACAGCTCATCCTTTATGAAAGGCTTCTACTGACCTGCTTTAATATAAATAATGTCCGTACCCTACTATCTGATCACTAGCTGATCTACATTATGACTTCGAGAGAGAGCCCAGACAAAAAGCAGGCATGTGTACAAATAATATTTAACCATAACAACAAAGAAGATATACTTAGGGTCCCACTAGGAGCTGCTCTTTGCAGGTGTGCTGAATTTACAGGCTCCACAACCACCCATTCTGCATGCGGTTTCCAGCTTGCGGGGACAATTCCACTCCTACTTGTCATCCACACTTAGCAAGTGGTAAATGGGAGTGGGGAGACCTATGTTGGTTTGGGTTTGTGGGGGCCATAATGGGGCAGGGCTGGCAGTAGGACAGCAGTAGAGCACTGCATGCTCCTGTAGGAAGGGGTTCAGTGTGGGCTGGGCTTTGTGTTCGCCACTGCCCCAGGCTAGACTTTACAAACTAATGTTCTGCCCAATAAAACTGGACCCGGTCTTCCTGCACCCAGCAATCCCTGATGCACCAACTATGGACCAGTTGTGATTGGTGCGAGCAGTATCCCGCCTGGGGTCTGCGCTTACTGACTCGTTGTTGGCTGATTATCTTCTTCAGTAGTTTCAGAGTGATTTGGAGCACAAAATATGGTTTGGAAACCAAGTATGGACAGGAGCCAGTTAAATGAGAAGACAAAACTAATACCAAGCTGCTGCCTATGTAAAAACAACCATGGGGTGACAATTTACTTTTTTAAAGCAACATGTAGAGTCACATACTCACAACTACTCCCAATCTGCCCAATTGGCAAGGTTGAGGAACAACTAAATACTTTCTCTAAAGAGGCATAATTGCAATTCACCAGTACTGTCCGGTACTGTCCAGGGTGGCACCAGCGGCGAGCAATGGACTGGTAGGAAATTCAGAACATGTCTGCTGATAACACAGCTTCTTGCAGCACTCGAGACAGCCCAACAATTGCGCAAAGAGCCTTTACAGAGGAAAAGAGCTGTGGCCTGTCGAAAAACCAAAGCAATTAGTGGACACATTGCAGCAAGCAGATGAGAATGCCAAGAAGGTCAGTACCCGGCCATGTTAAGTCTGCCCTATTGTGATGTCCGTGCCCTCATTTAAAAATCGCTCACGGGTTCCTTTATTTTTAAATATTACATAAATGTCCTTTCTAACATGCTCTGTTCCTAAATGTGTTTTAAATGGAAGCCTCTGATTAAGATGACTTTAAATTGACTTCATCGACGACAAAGCTACTAACCCTCCCAGCCTACAACAACTGGATTACAGGTCTAAAATTAAAAACATGCAGCCCGAGTTGAGAAATGTAACCCAACTGTGGGTCTTCAAACTACCAGACAGTTTAATAGGAAAGCAATCAACATAGAAATAACAAAAGAACATGATGAGTAAACTATATAAAGAAGATATAACAAACCGAAAAAATGTCTTGGTTATCAAATGTCAACTGTTGTACTGAAAAATCTACAAAGTATAATATGTAATTTGTGCTATTACACTATAACCAGAGACACTTTTTAAAGTGGACCTTTCAGTAATCCTGGTACTTACAGACAGTGGACCACCGTGCGCCCTTCTCCCCCATTGTACTCTTCCTGCCATTTGTCCACCTGTTGAACGAGCTTCAAGAAGGAGCGCTTGGACACAGGCGTATCTCTGTACATCGGCCAGCCCAGGAACTGGAACTGCTGCACCATGCGGTACCCATCCTGCGGCTGAGTAAATCCAATTAAAAAACAAAATGTAGTATCAGTTACACAACCACAGTAACCAACAACTAACTTCTCATCTTCAAATCACATTTTAGTTGCTTATAGGATTGAAGACCAAGAGTAAATGAGCACAGAGTGGAATTCGAAGAGTCACACTGGAAATGCCAGTATTCGGGCCATGACATTTAACTTCACAACATGGTGGCTCCAGAGTGCAGCAACGACCCAATGTCACATGACGCAGCTCTGGCAACGTTGTTGACTCACTAAGAAAAGGTTTATAACAAAAACACTTCCAGATCCAACCAATGTAAGGCAGAATTGTACAAAGATGGTGAATCTAGAAGGGATTTCATGCTGCAAAATAAAGAGCTCGAAGGGAGGCGAAGTGGTACTTCTTGAAATGAACTTTTCCACTTTCTTCAAGCTCCCATTCCAGCTCACTTTAGGTCTGAGTCTGCCGGCCTTCATTAGCTTGACAATTCTCATCCCAGCCTGGTTGCCTGGGGTACCTGACTAGGTTTCAGTGGGTTCCACCTGCAGCACTTGACATGTATATCCATGGGGTTCGCGTTCACAGACTGAGTTGCTATACAGTTATGAGGAGAAGGCTAGTTAATGACTATTGAGGTTCATGGCCCATCACTTCCAATAGGGACTGGTAATTCCTCTCTCTGTTCCCTTCGCTCTGTTGGAGACTTTGGGAGATCCGGTTGCAGTGGTTGATATTCCTTTACACTAGTAAAGAAGTGACACTTTATTTTAAACAGTATTAGGATGCCATCAATACTGGTTAGCTTTACAAGAAAGAAACACATTACAACTGTGTGTCTTACACAAGGAACTCTTTGGTTTGCTGCCCTTTGACACTGAGCCAATTAAATTCACTTTCCTGGTGGGATGATGGATTTAGAAAACAAGGCAACGTACTCTTAGAGGCATACCTAATATTGACCATGTTGCAGTATTTTTCAGGATTTGTGACCTTAATTCTGAATATGTTGCTACTTTTGTTAAAAAATATATTCCTATCTTCGTACTTTTGTTTCTCCAGGAGGCATGAAATATTTCTTCCCCTTGGTCAGATTTAAGAATGTTTTGTTTGATTCGGATAGCTGTATCCGTAGATATGCAGAATACAATACTTCTTATTTCTCAGTTTGAACAGCGCCCTGATGAATTGCTTTCATTTTTACAAGCCTGATTTTGATTTTTGAAATAAACGAAGTCCTTAATTCTATACCTTAAGGACTTAGTGGGTTCAAAAGCCATGTTAAAGCATTAGGTTCTGTAAAAACCCTCTTCGTGTGATGCTGTGACCCATGATGTTTGCTGGTTTCAGACGATGCACAGTGTCACCTTAGGTGGCATGGCCGGCTGCACCGACAAGGCAAAACCTCTTCAAAATGGCTTGCTACTATCGCAAAGGGAAAACACACGATTGGAACGGTTGGATTAAGGCTTTGTACGGTATTGGCCATTTGAAAAGGTGACTTCTAGGAGAAGGGCCATGAAGGCGAGCCACAGGACAATGAGATAAACAAGAATGAGCTCGATAGAACTTTAATTTGAAGGAATAGCACTCAGGTTTGTTGTAAGAATAAAAACTAGGGCCCCTCGTGTATTCCAGCATTCCAAGTGGCTGAATTAATCTTAACGTGACAACTCTCTATCCAGGGGAGTCCTGCATAACAAAATACTAAAGAGTGTTAACGTGCAATTTAACAGTGCTATCCAAAGATACACCCTCAAATTGTAATTTGAGTGCACATTGTATAAACCAAAAAATCTGGAGTTATGGCTGGAAATTTGCCCTTTCTGCAGGATTTTTGCCTTCTGCTGCTGAACCTGTGTTTTTTGTTGGCCACGTGACTGTGTACTTTACCGCTGCCAAACAGGGGTGAAACTGGGTGGGCTCTTCTGTTTAAACATAGTACAATTGGCGCAGACATGATTGCCACATTTAATTTACTTACAAGTCCCTAGTGTATGTTACTACCTGTACCACTGGCCTGTAAATTAAATGTTATGAGTGAACTGTAGCACTCCTAGTGCCACCCACTACAGTAGCTCCCTAAATCATATCTCTGGACTGCCACTGCAACCTGTAGGACAGTTTTAAACTGACATTTCAACCTGCAAAATAAACCCTTTGCCAGGCCTAAACTTTCCTTTTTAATACTTATACGTCGCCTCCGAAGTAGGCCATAAACGCTCATACGGCAAGTTCCATTGTATTTACAAAGAATGTTTTACATGTACTGCCAGTGATAAACTTCCAAAGTCATCTTTCGCTGTGGCAAGGCTAGCCTCCCAAAGACTAACACTGGTTCACCTTGTTACATTTAATAAGTGGATAAATTCAGTTTGGGAGCAGCTAGAGATATACTTCTTCCACTTACTTTAATTGCAATTTAAAATCCTCTTTAATGGTAAAGTCTGATTTTACATTACTACTGTTGAAATGTCACTTTTATGAAGTTGGCATTTCCCTGCCCATATTTTCTGGGCACTTTCTATGAGTGGCCTGCTGCCCCTGGGCTGTTGATGGCAGTCCCCTGGGAAATGTGTATTGGAGGCAGACTGTGGACAAAGGCCCTGGGTGTAAAGGCAAGTGGGTCTTACTGACAGGATGGATGGGGAGGAGCTGTGCCCTGCCTTGATTATACTTCAAAGGGATCTGCCCCAGCACATACAAAGGAACATCATACCTAGCCTGCCCTTAACGTTTGTTTCACTAGCTAGGCTGGACCCAAACTCAGGGAAGAGAGAAGAATTGACAAGAACAAAGCATTTGTTCCCCATCCAAAGTCTGGCGCTGGGTATTAAAGTGCCACCCTCAGAACCTGAAATCAGAACACACTGTGGACCTGAAAAGAACATAAGGACTGCCCTGCTGCCTGTGACCGGAGAAGAGCCCTGAAGGATGGACCTGCTCTCCCTCTTACACCCAGGACAAAGAAGTGGACTACAATCATAATAAGGCTGACCTCGAGCTAAAGCTACAGAAACACAACAAGCTGCAAGAGGCCATTTCATGCAACTACCCTGCTGATCAGGAATGGACCTGCTGTGGCCTCTCTACCAGGCACCCCTCTGAGTCGCTAAGTACCTCTGTGAGGTTCTAAGGGGCTTCAGAGGCGTACTCTTATCATAAATTGGGACCTAAAGAACTAAAATCAGAAGGCAAAATCTTTGACCATGTAAAACTGGTTGATGTATGACCAGTGCTCCCTTGCTGTCAGCATCAAATCGGTCTAGGTCATGTTCTATCATGACCATTGACTATTACTGGCATTTTGTGCTTCTAGGAACTATTTTTAGTTAAACATTTAACAAATCATAACTCTTGTTCCTCTTAGTGGAATTTTTTCATTTTGATGTAATTTTATTTATTAAAATCATACTCTGATTTTCTAATTAGTTTTGGGATATGTATTATTTTGCATTTGACTTTATTACTCCTTTAGAACTGTATAAATACCGTACACATTGCCCTAAGGTAAGCCTTGCTGCTTTGTGCCAAGCTACCAGTGGGTTAAGCACAGGTTTAGTTAGTGCCTTTGGTAGCTCACCATGACCAAGATTAAGATTATTATTTGAGGTGGGTTCTCACTGCCCTCAACTCATACCCCAATTTCTTGCAGTATTATTTTCAAGAGCCACTTTGAATCTCAGACTGCATGTAATGTTGTCTGACACCTACAACTGTGAAGTCTGTCCATACTTTTACACAGGAAGGAGGACAATTTCATTTTATCTTGACTTCTTTGCAGCTATGGAAAAAATATTTAAGTAGGAGGTGGTCCTGACTGTCAGGCTGCTCACATGGCCTTTTCCATCATGTATTGCTGACCTGCTGTTGAGAGTTAAACATCTTCAGAGACCTCAGACACCCCTTTTTCCAGAAAGCGTAGGTTGGCAGAGGCAAGCACACTTAAGTGGTGACATGAGGGACTAAAGCAACAGTGAATTTTCATAAAGGAAGGAACTTTTGTTCAATTTGCTGCAGTATGACTAGAATATGTGAGTGTCTCACACCCACATCAGGCACAGGCTGCATGTGCCACACACTCACAAGGGAAAGTCCTGCATCATTTTGAAGACTTTAAAAACCTAGCAGATGAAATAAGCAACATACACTGGAGTTGGGCGGCTCTTGGCAGGCATGTTCCCAGCTGTGACGTTGCCCTGATTCTGGATCAAGAAAAGGTCAGGGGTAGAGTGAGTGGATTCACAATGCTGGCACAAGACTCCTCAGGCACAATGAGCCCTGGACATATGCTTTACACCATTAACATTTTAATTTATGAGAAATACTTACTGTGTATTCAACCTACAAAGTAAAAGAGCCAGGGGAATTTCTCAAAGAAAAGAATTATGGAAAGAGAAGACAGATGCATCCTGTGATTTATAGCTGCAAGAAAGTACTTTTTTATTTTTGTAATCTAGTGGGTTGTATTTTTGAGGCTAAACCTCAGAGTTAGGACTGTGGTGAAGAAGACGAATGAGGTGGTAATGTGGCTGGTTGGCCTAGACGCCTATTAGATAGGCCATCCATGCATCATTGATGTACTTTAACTCTTAATTGCTAGCAAGGGTTGAAAAATATAATGTATTGAAAAGTTTAGCACACTACAGTCAGAATATTCAATACATAAAAGGGCTGTTGCTTCTTTTAGAGTAGGTCTCAGCATGTTTATTTTCTTTACACTCCACTGTATTTCATAGTATTCGCTCAGGTTACATTATGAAAACAGTTTTTTGCCCTTCAGAACAAATAAATATTCATCACTGATGCCAGGGCCCACAGCTAACGACATCAGTGGGACTTTCAAATGCATGGGAACTCTTGCAAAAAACATAAACACGTGTTTGTTCCGTGTTTAGCTGCGCATAAAGACTGCGTTTTACAGGTGTATGGGAGCGTAAACTGAATTATTTGTTTAGAGACTAGAAAACACAAAAGGAGGCCTGGCGTACAGCCAAATGTTAACGAATCATTCAATATTCCCTACAAAGAAAGCAGGTTACCCACACAATGTTGTAGCAGCACTGCACACAGTTGAAGTCAGAGACCTGAATGCATCTGGGCTGGCTTTACTTAAAGCACGATACACCCAATACGGTGTTTCACGGTGCATGATCAAGGCACACCAGTATACAGATTTAAAGAAATCTGTGTGAATAATATGCAGGACAAGGGCAGAATAAATAGCTTTGTCCGTTTAAGGTAAGTGAAAGCAAATCAACACGTGAATCTTCATTTTTCTGCAATGCAATGGGTCTCGCGTTTGCTCGAGTAAGAGCTATTTGCATTGTAAATTCCGAACTGGACATTTCTTGCCAAATAAATTTAAAATTAAAAGTAAAACACAAGTTCGCTCACAGTCAAACGTATTATAGGCAAAAATGCAATTATCCATGTAACTGGGTAGATGTGATGCAATGAGCTCGACTACTGCCCAGTGAGATCGGGCTGTCTAGGAAATAAACAGAAAAAAGTAGTCTATAAACCATACGGAAAACAGAGAGCCTTGTATGTTTTCAGTAGTTGGCCAGTGCGGTTGAGGAGGGCTAAACACCGGAAAAGGCATGATGTATGCATGCTTTCCACTAATGAAAGCAAGCAAATTTTAAAAGGCCATCCCACAAACCAACCAAACTCATGGGCGTGCGGTAGGCGTGGTTAGAAGCCCATATGGAGATTACAGCAGGGACAGAGTGCTTTGCGCTTGACTCTAAAAATTCCAGGGTATTTCGAAACGATCTATGAACAGCTTGAAAAAGCTCGACCTGCAGGCAAAATGGAGGCAATCCGAACTACAGCTGGACTGTTTAATTGTTGGCACACAACGGAATGGTTAAAAAATAGGTCCGATAGGTTGAAACTGTAGCCCATATGACTCCTGAAACATAAGCTTCGCACGCGGTCACTCCCACTCAAAAATGCCACTGTACACACTGGATATGTTTGAAAATTAACGGCTGCAGCTCTATTCAACATTGTCCTACCAATGCCCCACTCCGGTTCATATTAAAAAAGGGGGTCATAAAACAGCAAACATGTAGCAGCCCTGACTCATCATAAATCACCAACTGAATAGTACACTGTTATAAATCAAGATGCCACCACAGGTCATAAATCAGATCATAAATCATTCAAACAGGTAGGTAGCCATAAATTAAATACCGTATTGACACCTGCTCATGAATTACGTCATAACTCACTCCACTAGGTTATATAACTCAAATGTACAGCCAGTTTTATGATGAATGAAGAGTCATAATATGGCCAGCATCAGTCTGGTGTTTATTGCTGCTGACTGGGGTCCTTGAGCCGGAGCTTCACCATTTGTGTGTGGGGGAGGGGTTTTCCACCTACTCTTAGTTTTTAGGCCCAACTCGCTACCATGGTTATTTGGTGTGCTCTGCCAACCGGCAGGCCGGGCTACAAGTGCCATGTACTGCGCCACTTCCCCCCGCCACAGGTCTGCCAGCCCACGGTGGCCTTTACAAAGACTCCTTAAGTGTCATACAAAAAAACACCATGCTCACCAGCACACTGCACGTGGGCTCACGTCCTCGGGCATCTCCCCCTGCAGACACTGTTCATTCTATTGGCAACCTGATAATGCCATGGCTGCCCATATGTTGGACCAGAATACCTCTAGCCCTGTGTCAGATAGGTGCACTCCGTCCTTTGCAAAATATTCTGGGCATCACAAGTTGATCAGGCCGTGCCTGATAGTATCCCAACCATTCGCCCTACAGAACTTTGTCACTGCCACGTTAAGCTTTTTTCTGGATTTCTCTAGTGTGCTGGCAGACCAGGCCCATTCCATCTCTGCCTGGGTACAATCTCGGACCATAGTAAGCCAGCACTGCCTAGAAGCCTAGCTGCTCTAATTAGCCCACACCTGATGTTCTCCAGTAACTCCTTCCTACCTAGCTGAGCTAGATAGTTTCTCCTTAAGTGCACCACCAAAAAATCAGGTACCCCCGGCTATTCCCATCCAGTGTGCCTAACACATCCTTCAACTGGTCCCAGCGCATGCCAAATGTCCCTGCCCGCTTTATTCTGGTGTTGCCCGGCTTTAGGAGCTGCGTGGTCCCCGCCCCAGGCCAACCAACTCTTGGTTCTCTGCATAAAGGAATGTCCAATCATCCTAACAGTTTTTCTTTGGTCACCTGCTGAGACAAACAGTGATAAGTTGGTAGGCATTCTTTTCCTAGACAAAAGTTTTTTTTGGGTGGAAGGGGGGTGTTGGCTGTGTTCTAAGCTTTGCTACCCGGGGGAGCCTTACGTAACAGTTGTATGCTGCTGAGTGCCATCTCCCTAATTCTTTGATGCCGCCCTCCGACAGCCCCCACTTGGCTGCTGTTGTTGCCGCCCCAATGTGGAATGAGTGTGTGCCAAGCTCAGCCCCTGGCAAACCAGCTCTTACCAGAGCCATCTTTAATTTCTTTAACACTGTCTGAAGTTAAAATCTGCTCAAGCACTCCCCATTCTTGTGCTTGAACAGTGGTCCTTCCCCTGTTGGATGCATTGCTGTTTTCCTCTATCCAGTGCACTGAGCAGACGTCCTTTCTCGACAAGCTCAGTTTTCGACCTTCTCAAGATCAATTCCACGTGTCCCTGGCTGAGTTGCACGTCTTGCGCCTGGAGGCAAGGTCCGGCTGCCTTGTGCTTTGATTAACCACCAGCTTGCTCACCCTGAAGGCCCCAAAGAAGGCAAGAGTGATAGCTGCCCTGAAATGAGTAACTTCAGAGGCATCTTTACATATCTTTGGCAATACCTCCAAAAATCGTGCCAGAGTGTCAAACTCAATGGGCTTCTGCTTATCCACCTTCACACCTTCAAGCGCCTCCAAACTTTCATCATGCGTCTGCACCCAGGTTCGGGATTTGTGCTGGCCAAACATCCACTTCACAAAATGTTCTGCAGCCCCGGCCGTGTCCTGTGTGTTGTTGAATAATTGCAACCTTGTAACTTTCTGTACTGTTTTTCTGTTTGCATTGTACCTCTTCACTGCCCTGGTTGCCAATGCTTTCTCTATTAGTAGGGACAAGTAAGGTATGCCAGGGACCACAGCTCAGCCGGACAAAAGGGGTCATGACTCTCTCCGCTGTGGGGGACACGTCCCTGAATTTATACATCTGGAAACAAGAGAGCGCATCTGCAGGAGCGTTACTGACCCCCTGAACGTGCCTTACTTTCACCTCCAGGTTGTCTGCTAAATGCAGCTGTAACAGTCTCCTCAGTAATTTCAGGACTAGTGGGCATTTGGCCATCCCCGTACTGATGGCGGGCAATACTGCTTGATTAACCAATCCTAAGGTCAGTTTCATATTACACAGCCTTGCTCTCCAGATTGTCATTGCAGCTATTATGGGAAACAGTTTCAGAAAAAATATGTTCCTCCTTATCCACGTCTCTGTCCAATTCAGGGGCCACTTCTTTGCACACCCTTTGTCTCCCGAAATCTCCCCAAAGCACAGGCTGCCCGTGGTGTCTGTGTACAGAGATAGTTCCCTGTTAGAGACCCATCCATCCCTCCATATGAGCACACCACTGAAGTATTTAAGGAATGATAACCAAGTCCTCAAATCCTGCTTTGCCACTGCACTAAGCCTGATGTGGTGGTGCTTCTACTGATGACCCTTGTATCAAAATTCAACTTACCAATCAGCTCCTGCAGCTCGTCCAATGTGGGTTTTTCTTTATCAGGTCACTGATTTTGCCTCTTATGTCCTGAACTTTGCCTTCGGGGTCCGTGAGATGCTAGCCACGGAATCTAGCTCTATCCCTAGGAAAACAATTCTCGTAGCAGGTCCCACCATTTTATCTGCAGCCAGTGGCACTCCCTATTCAGTTTCCAGTCTTTGAAACATGCTAAGCAGGCTCCCACACTTACTGCTATTCAGCTCACCTTCAAATAAGAAATTGTCTAGGTAGTCGAGTTTGCCACCCCTGTGGGTGTCTTCTGTGTAAGGTCCATTCTAGAAAAGTGGAGAACTTCAAACTATGCACAGGATATTGAACACCCCATGGGAAGGGCCTTATTAAAGTAAATCTCCCCATCAAATTGTAAGCCCAGTGAATTGTAGTTATTGGGGTGTACTGGAAAAAGCCTAAAAGTGGATTTGATGTCCGCCTTCACCAGCAGTGCCCCCTTTCCCACTGTGGACACTAGATCGATTGCATCTTCTACTGATGCATAAGAAACTGTGCATTCCTCAGGGCTGATCCCATCATTAACAGATTCTCCTTCAGGGAATGACAAGTGGTGAATTAATCTGTATATGCCCTGCTCCTTCTTGGGTACCACCCTGAGTGGGCAAATCACTTAGATTGCTCAACTCTTTCTCTTACATGATTTTCTTGCGCACTATATCTGGGTGCTGTAGAGCTGAGTGCAAGTGCTTGGTTTCCCCTGACTTGACATGCTATATCACTGGGATTCTGAAGCCTTTCTCAAATCCTTTTCATAGTAACTGTGAGTGTGTGTTATTATCATACTGATTAGCTAGCAGTCTTAGCCTGTGGGTATTGATGGAGGAGCGTGCTAGATGAAAGCCCTCCTCCGCAATGATTATCCCAGGACGCACCGGGTTACTTTTTTCTTGTCTTGTATTTCTTTTCCCTTTCTCTATCACTTCTACTTTTCTTGCAGTCGACTGCTGGGTGCCCCCCCCTACAGAGGTTAAGCACACGTTTCTAAATTTGCAAGCCTGTGCATTCGACCCTGTCTTTTTTGTAACATATTGCTATGGAGCTCTTCCCTGACACCCTCCCCTTTCCAGCTTTGAAAGTGCTTCTGCTTATAGAAGGACTTCTGCTTCTCCTGCTCCCTTTGCATTGACTCTTACGAAAGGGGTGATCCTGCTTTCCCAATCCGGATCTGACTTCCTTCGCTACCAGATCCTTCTCCTACCTTGCTGCCAAGACCTGGAACAACCTCCCGACCTCCCTGCGACAGACCCAGGACCTTCTCACCTTCAGGAGACTTCTTAAGACCTGGCTCATCGACCAGTAGCAGCCTTCCCCCCCCCTTCCAGCACCTTGAAACCCTAACGGGTACGTAGTGCGCTTTACAAATGTTGTGATTGATTGATTGATTGGCTAGCATCATTTTATGCATATAGATTGATACATCATCTCCATCCCACTCCATGTCTGAGTGAGTCTGCATCTTCATCCTAAAGCTCTTGTTGTAGTTCAACCATGGGTCTCCCGGGAACTGTCTATAAGGCTTTGTGAATTTTTGACTCACATAACCATAAATCTTTTGCATGATGGGGGAATTTCTCAACTAGCACACATGCCAGATTCCTGAAGGCATCCAGCCAATTATCGAAATTCCTCTCCTTTCTCACTGGCAACCTCTCTCTCTCTATCCTCATGTTTCTTGTCACACGCCACGAGATTTAGACACTGTATCTGGATTTCTAGCAGTGTTAAAATGTATATAAACTCTTTGTGCCAGATGCGCTCTTTTACTGCCAAAGGTATCAGGCTTACTAGGCCTGTGGCCCTCGTTGCCATGTATGGGTGACCAAATGAGCCCCTCCTGTAGGCCTCTGGAGCTACACAGCTCCCATTCTAACCTTGGACTGTACACCACCCCCATCTATTACCCCATGCCTCTGTAGATATTGGTTGAACAGTGCTTGTGGATGGAGCTTCTTCGCTAGCACCTGCTCTGCCCATGGCCTGTGTGGATGTACGCTTGTTGCTTGCCTTCGCCCTGTCACCCCCCAGCATCTGTGCCTACCTTGTTGGGAAACAGCAATGGTGCAAAATATTTTAAATAAGCCTGCTCCCAGTTTGCTGATTTCGCCTTCTTGCTGGCAGTGGGTGCAGCCTCCTCGGAAGCCCTTGTTTTACCTCCATCTTCTTTCTTCTTCACTGCCTTTCTGCTGTGCTTGCTGGCGACGCAACAGTGCTTCATTGGCTCCTCTGCCCCCTCGCTCTCTTCTGGTTTCTCATCGTAGCGCTCTCCGCTTTTGCTGCTGTTGCTGGGTTCCTCTGGGCTGCTGTGGCTGTTTTGGCCTCCTCTCAATTGGGCTAGCAGACATTCTTTGCTATGCATGGTAGCTGCCTCTCTTGCTGCCTCTATTATTTCCTCAATATCTTCTGGCTATAGATCACTGCCTAGTTGTTGCCATTTTCCAACCAACTGGTGGCTGTCCCTGCTGTTAGACAATTATGTTTGGGGGCCTCAACACAGCCTGTGTCGTGTCACCCCTTTCAGGGATGTCCCTAGCTGTATTCTGGCTTCTGATTCTGTCCAAACTTTGCTGCTGACCACACTGTGGGTCGCGTCACCCCTGTCAGGGCTGTCCCCAGCTATATGTTGTCCTCCTTGTTTATGTGGTGGGGCAGTGGGCAGATGAGGGGGGGTTTGAGGAACTATAAATAGCGCTGGCCAAAATAGCTTTGGACCAGAGTCTGAATTCCAATGAATTCTGCTGCTTTACTGTGGTATTTTGTCAGGAGCTACTCTTGGTTCATTGCCAAAAAGTAGCTGTCTCTGCCCCAGAGATGCCCCCCGTACATGATTAATAAAATATATAAAATAGCTCATTTGCTTCTCCCCATGAGCGCCCTTGATTGTGCCCTCAAGGTCATGCTAAAGCTATATGTGGCTTCAAGAAAAGCTCTTTGTTGTTTGCTTTCGCTTTGCGATTACACCTGCCCAAGTTCTCTTGCTTGTTCTCCGCCGCTAGACCTGCCCAGGAACACTCCCTTCTTTAGCTTCTGTTATGTATCTATTTATATTAGTAAGAAAGTAGGGAAATAGAAGTTAACTCATTTTGCCTAGGGCCGCTCTCCTGTGTCCGCAGGTGCTTGAAGATCACACAGTGCACTCTGGCTGTGGAGTGTTGCTGTTCCAACCAAGACAAAATGGCGGCACCCACAAAACAATTGGCTGCGGGCTCAACAGCTGTCTCTGGATGAGCGTTGCATCACTGGCTGGTTCCCTCACTGTGGCTCACCTACTACGATGACTCTCGATACAGGCTGCTTGTTCCAGGCTCCTTCCCCTTTAAGAGCGCCCGGAGGGAGGCTATCAGTATCCAACACTCCTCCCAGCTGATCCTCACGCTCCCGGAGCTGAGTCACTATCGGTGTAGTGGTTCACCCACGTCCTCGCTTTCGGTGGATTACTCCAGCTTTTCTTCATTGTGCAGAGGTGCGTCGCTCCAAAGAAGCGGTCTTCTCCACACACTCAACCAGTGGGTTATCCGTTGATGACGGCCATTGGTCCTCGGCCTCTGGATTCTTCAGTTATGATTCTCCTTCCTTCAGTAGGTAACTCGTCAGATGTCCCCTGTTGTGATGTTCCACTGCGCCACCTGTTGCAACAATGCCCGTGCCCTTTGTTTGCCCTTTTTTTAAATGTGCATGGTGCCCCACAGACATATTTTTAAAAATGTTCGACCTCCTATTGGCAGCCGTTTCTCTCCACTCTGTTGCCTTTGGCGCCGTTTACCACCTCGGACCCACTCTCCTGTACCTGAAGGGGCAGGGTGCCACTTCCGTCCCCATTGTCCCTCGTTCCTCATGGATGATGCCTCCAGGCCTTCAGCGCCGTTTATTGCATCGGCCCCTAATGCCCCCACCGGGTACAAACCCCTGTCAAATTCTTAGCAGCCAGCTCTGCAACCAAATGGGAAAGGTCACTCTGTAAGGACCACTCTGAGTGATTACTGACAGCTAATCATAATATCTTGGGGTAGTCTGGTTGGAATAAAAAAAAAATAGAATTTATAAAGTCTTGTAACATAAAAATCATAACAACACAGAAAACTGAAAGATTTCTATAAGAGAAAGGAAAGGGGGTATAAGAGTAAGATCCAGGAGAAAACTCCTCCCTTGCTTTACAATAAAAAAAAAAACACCAATAAAAAGACGAGAGTGGAAGGGGATTATGAACCAAGTGATCAGAAAGTGAGTCGAAGGGGATGTCCCTGACCATACCCACGTAACGAAATACCTTGTAAAAAAAAATAAAGAAAGAAATGAAGGAAGGAAGTAAAGCAGACACTTGGAGATGTAGGGATCGACAAAGGCTAATGGGGCTGTATAGGTCCAAAAACATTGGGGCCAAAAACCTACATACTTGAACTTGCATGAAAGAAATGTCAATTTTAAAGTTCAACTTCAATTAGTTTACATTCATGTATTTCCAACCGGAAAAATAAGTATTCTACAACGTTTTTATCACAACCACTCCAGGTCTACATTGGTGCACAAAACATTTTTAGGAGATTATTTCTTAGATACAATTGAATAGCCTGTGGCACCCTAGATAGCATTCTGCAGTGCATGGAGGCGTGGCAAACACAAACATAAACACAAATGGCTCTTCTCTATTTGGGAAGGAGTAAACCAGTTTCTCTGGTCAGGGAGCTTCCAAAACAAATTCAACATTGCAGAAGAAACATAAGAAGGCAGACTTTGACATGTTCCTGACAGCACCACCAACACCTAGTACCCACATACTGTCTGGCCTCTTGGAGTTCTTTCATTTGCAGCAGTCATGCGCTGTTTGTTGTCTTTATACTTTTTTAAACTAACTGAGAAATAAAGCTAATTCAAGTAAAAATGACGGCAGCATTAAAAACCGATGTACTAAATTGTCTGAAAGACCCTCGAAAGGTATTAGTCGAAGGGTTTGCTAAATATCAACACAAGCCGCCACACTAGCTTAAAATGTGAAATATATCTGTAACCAGTAAAATAAATAGGGAAAATTAAAAAGGTAAACCCTTACCCGTGACGCGTTGTAAATTCGGAATATTCGGCTGATGATGTCTTCCTCTAAGTCAGCAGACACAAACTCCACCTGTATGGGACCGTGCCGGTGGACCCCATTTTCCGCCCAGTACTGTGGGCACAGCTAGTTGGAAAGCATGCACAAGTTTGTTACTTCCAAGCACAAACCCACTTTATATCACGTATTGAATTCATGTCGCTATCTTTCATGCACTTCAAGATCTTTACTCTCATTAAATGTTTAATAGGCTTCGCGGAGCTCTGTGCTAATGTGAAAAGCTCCTCCGAATGGAAATGGCAGATGCCGGAGGGTAGGGGAGCCGCATTAACATGCAGACTTCACTCCTACAACCTCAGGGCTGGCAAAACGTGAAGCAGCACTGGGGATAGCAGGCTCCCTCCGCTCTGCTTGGATTCCGATGCTGGCTATGTCTTTGAGAAAGACTATGACGGGAGAGGAGCGCTCCATCACGCCCTTGGAATGTGATAACCACCCAACATCTCATCTGACACCTCATATTCAGAGGAGCTAGGGCAGCACTGCCTTACAGAAGGCTTGTCAAAACATTTCTAAAGGGAAAAGTGACACATTGAAGGGGGTGGTGTGTGTATGTGGAGGTGGGGGGTCGACCACGAGCGCTAACACCTCACCACACTTTGTGAAGTTAGAGAAGTGTGCTGTGTACCTGGGAGGCACAGACTGGACCGCCAGATGCATTCTGACCAGGAGCCCCGTTTCACAGGAATCTGTACTATAAGAAGTTCAGAACAGCAGCTCTTTGGCTATAGGCTTCCAGTGGTGAATTACAATTGTTTATGTATGCCTCATATAAAGAGGCATCACTAATGTGACTAGTTCTCTACATAGTTGAGCGGTCCATTAGAATTCCCTCAATCTATTTCCCATTTCTTCCTCGATGCAATTGGACTTTACTGTCCACATCAATTCTTAGGAAAAATGACATGCTCGTAGGGCTTCCCTATTTTAATTCTGAGACAGCAAGGAAGCTCTGTAATACAACCACTACTCCCTCCCCACAGAGTACAAACAAACTCAGCCTATTAACACAGCGGAAGTGAAAAAAAAAAGCAAACAAAGCAGAATAATAAATCTGATGTACTGTTCCCCGAGCTAGGCTGCACTACTGATCTTTCTTGGTATTGCTCCCATTCAAACTTCAGGATTTTGAGAGACCATAATCCAAAGTACACTGGGCTCTTTCAGCCACTACAAAAACCATAAAACCACTTAGGTGTTGTTATGTGACATCATATGAAAAAAGCCCAAAATGAATCACTAAGAGAAACCACACACAAACATTCAACATAAATTATTCCCTAAAGTATTACACAAACAAACACCACTAACGCAACACAAATATACCATTTTGGCAGCTTCCATGTCAGTGCCACCACCACTTTCCACGAAATATGGGTAGAAGGATCACAAACATATTAAATGTCCCACAAACTTAAATCACGATAATATTTTGGACAGACCGCAAACATTTAGCAGTGCAACGATCACCTACACAGTCAACTTGTGATGTTTCATACCACAAATTAGCAGAACATCCCACGCACAATCACCAGGCAGCATGGACAAACCACCCTATATGTCGATGCACCTGTATCATTAAAAACAAGATTTTACAAACACTACACACTCGCATACGCAGCTCAAACATGTAACATAGCCAGCAACACTAAGCTGACACCATCTCTAACTGCAGGGCAAGTGACATGTCAAGGACCATAATGTGTGTGAGTAAAGATTTGTGTGCAATCAGTGAAGACCTCTGGCCAAACCGGACACCAAACAATACCTAAAAAAACTCAACACAAAAATGACCAAGACTATGGTCTGTGATGGAAAGTCAGAACTGTGCTGAAGAACCCGAACTGAGAGCAGTCATTCCTACAAAGCTGTAATAAATACAGACTGCATGCTAACCAAAGGTTAACAACTTAACCTAATAAAACAGTCTGCCCGGGACAACTTTGGTGCCAAAAATATGCAAGTTAATCTGCTGATTTAAGACATGGATAACAAAAGTGCAAAAGGAATGTTCTATTGTGCTGTGGAACACTTCTGAGACTACAACAGCAAGGTGATTGATGGAATGCTTGAATTAATCTCTGCCACTGGCCATCACTCAGGCCACATTGGAGTCCATCATTTTTCACACACCATGCCATTCTAGACAAAGGCCCACCTTATGCAAATCTGTACTGACCCTGCTCCTCAGGGGAGCAGTACATCCCAAACTACCAGGCAAGGTCCCCTACAGAAGGAACAACAAGGAAACCCAGACCACTTTTGACCTACTTAGGTCAAATCAGGAAGGTACAGGTTGAGTCTTATGACAGAGTGAGCATGGGACCCAAGTCTGGGCTTACTTGTCACACTCAGGATGTAAACGGCAATAACAACAAGGTGATGGATGGAATGATTTAATTATTCTCAGCCACTTGCAATTGCTTGGGTCATATTCCTGTTTGTAATTTTTTCACCCACCATACCACTATGACCAAAATGAGTTCTGGGGTTGTCTGTGGTCCCTTCTGGAGGGGACTCGCCTGGCAGTTAGGGACATACTGTTACCAGGAAGAGCAAGCCGGTACTGAATTGCATACGGTGGGCCTTTGTCCAGAGTGGCATGGTGGGAAAAAAGTGATGGACTGGAATACAGCTCAGAGCGATTGCCAGTGCTGAGTCAAGCATAATACTTGACTTAATCACCTTGTTGTTGTTATATTTCTGAGAGCAGCACTCTTCAAAACTGAAAGGTACTACAAATAAATGCAGGGTGATGACTAATTGTGGACTGGCCCTCGTGTAAAACCCTACAGATCATATTTGCTTATGTGCTCTGGTCAAAGAGGTCTTCACAGGGAGTCAAGAAATCTAAAACATGTGGCCCTAATACAAGGAGGAAAGGAACAGCAGTGAGATTCAGAGTTCAGCAACATGCCCCACAAAGGCAACCACATATCTAAGTGCAAAGAACCCTCACTCACCCTCTCCGCTAAGAACCTAGGAAACAGTATGGAAGCAGCACGCACTGCTCCAGTATTGTCCCTCAAAAGGCACTATTTTGAATGTTTCAGTGACTGGGCAAAGGTACAGAAGGACAAATCACAGAGAGTTGCAAAGTGCAGGGCATGCTTCTATACACACATACCATACACACCTTTTTATATTTGTACACTTGAAGCATATTTATGGTAGTGGACTGTGTTGACTGTTCTAGATAAGTATAGCACATAATCTTTGAGACATAGAAAAAAGGACTTTTTAGCGTGATACCTGGGCGGGGTCAACATCATTCAGCATTACGATGGAGGTGCAGTGGTAGTCCAGGACAAGCCTCCAGAAATCTTTCACTGTATTTGGCAAAGGGTGCTGTGTGACGATGAAGGCAGAAGGCTGTTTGTAGCTCTGCAGGTGGGGGTAGAGAAGAAAAAGAAACATACCCATCAGACATGAGAATAAAGCACAAATCCACAAGTAACTGTAGTGAGATTTTGCAAAAGTTGATTTCCAAACGGGAAATGATGGGCTTCTTTTTAACTCTGAATGTAAACCCTAGCTTAACTTTCAACAAGTGTAACTGTGGGAAGGTGTTGCTATTCTGGTCCCAAATCGAGGAGCGTTTTTCACACTAAATAAGAAAAAGTCTGCAAACTTCCTTTTTCTTCTGGCAGTTTATTCTGCTCTAACTCTGCACACTCACTGACTACCCTTCTGTCATGTTAACACAACTCTGACACTAAGCAGATACTCCACTGTACTTCTGGGATTGTATAAGAATTCCAGAAATGTTGGAAAACTGCTAGAAACTTATGGGTAACCGACGGGAGCAATTTCCCGACTTACGAGTCAGGCCTTTTGTGATCTGACTCAATAATAATATTTAGTTCCAGGATTGTCATCCTTCATACTACAGAATTACTGTGGAATCTGCTATTTTAATTTTTATACAAGGCACACACAAGTGTGCAGACACACACGTAGACTTGAGCAGCGTTTCTTTAAAATCTACCTATACAGACTATGGAGTCCAGACCAGCAGTTCCTAACGTGTAGTCTGGGGACCCATGGGGACCTGTGACGCTTATTCAGGACGTCTGTGACTGCTTAGAAAAATTAAATAATGCTAACAGATTAGCAGACTTGCCGCCGTCTGGAAAATTTCGAGTGATCTGTTAAGCAGGGGCGAGAAAAAAAGGGGGGGCCCAAAACACTTTTTCTCCTGCATTTTTTTCATAAGGATTTTGAACAGTAATACCATCCAAACCACTGGATGGTATTATACCAATTTTGGCAGTAAGGTAGCTCTTGGTCCAGAAAGCGACCTTTTTTTGTTATTTGGTGTAAATCCATTCTGTAGTTTTTGAGAAATGAAAGAAAAAACAAATTTGTATATATAGGTACACGAAGGCTGAGTGAAACCTCCCGATCTCGTGTTGAGATCTAATTAGTCTGGCAACACTTGAACAAGGGTCCCCAGGCGCAAAAGCATTTAAAAACAAATGTACACAGATCTGGAAAAATGCACCCCCCCCCCCCAAAAAAAAAGGCGCAGGCCCCTGACTTATTTTAAAGAAGCCCGCAGGTGGGCCAGGTCCTGGTGGCATGTCAAAAATAAGGAGGAGGGTGCATGAGCCCCCCTCCTGCAGCCCAGGCAACCCCCCACCTTCCCAGACCGAAGATAGAATGAAATGCGGGGGGACGACCACCACCCCTCTACCTACCTCCTCCGCAGCCCCAGGGACCGCCACTTCACCAGGGCAAATATTAAATGAAGTGTGGCAGAGGCCACTCAGTCCCCACAGACCCAAGGACTGTCACCTTCCTGGGGCTGAATTTAAATAAGATAGGGAGCCCATTGCAGACCCCCCCACCCCAGAGACCACCACCACCCCGGGTGAGTTGTAATTTTGGAGAGGGGGCTGTGCGGCCCCCCTCATGGAGCCAATAATGGCCCTCGGGACCACCACCCCTCAGGGCCGGCTCCTGCTATGTCTTGGGGTGCCTACCACCAGGACACAGCTGTTTGTTCTGACTTGGCGGGAAGTTTGACAGCTCCCACAACTCAGAGCAAACACTCCGGTTCCAGCAAGTGACAGCTGTCAAACAGCTCTCACTTGTTGGAAGTAGAGGTTACCTCTGTTTTCCTGCCTGCAGGGATGCAGGCAGGGAAACCAAGGAAACTATTGCTCTCACAGACAGTGAGCTGCATGTTTAGCAGCTCCCTGTCTGTGACAGCAGTGGCTGCTCTCCCAAGAGGCAGAGGGCTGGTTGGGACCGCGGGGGCCTTCAGGCCTCCGCCGTGGTCCCCAACGGTGACATAGCTGGGTTCCTGGGGATGGGGTCCCTGGGGCTGAGATCGGTTTGGGGAGGGGGGCCGCACCACCCCCTCCTCTCCCCAAAAATAAATATATTAACGCCAGACCCCAGGGGATGGGGTACCAGTGGCCGAAATTGGCTGTGGAGGAGGGCCACGTGGACCTGCAGCCAACTCCCACTGCGCATGGCCAAAGGCTGTGCCCAGCGTGGGGTTGGATGGTTAGGGGGGGTTGGCTGGAGAGACTGGCTGCAGGCCAGGCCATGCAGCCAACCAGTGCTGTGCACAACCTTTGGCTGTGCGCAGCATTGGTTGGACTAATGTATAGTAATAAAAATTACTTTATGTAAAAAAAAAAAAGAAATTCACTGAAAAAAAATAAAGATTACAGGGACATTATAGTTAGGCTCACATTTTAAATGTACAAAACCACAGAAATTCACCTGTTATAGTTAGAGTTACCTCACGTAACTATCTGAGGTAATTAGCAGTGCATGGTGAGGGAGCAAATTATAGTTACTTTAGCGCACAAGTTCTAGTTACTTGAAATAACTAAATTGCTCAGGCTGGTCCCTGGCTTCCAGTAATGACTCTGTGGGGGTCCTCTGATTCCAATAATAATTAAGTAGGGGGTCCACAGAAGTCAAAAGGCTAAAAAACACTGTCTAGACAATAATAAAAATGGTTGCATGTTCTGGGCGCTATCAAGTGCATACGACGATGGCAGGTAATAAGGGCTATACAAGGAGGAGTAGACTAAGGATCATACATACAAGATGGAAGGCTTTTTCCCAAGAATTGTGCTAGGGGTAGATAGGAGCTTACAGTCCTTTACTGATAACAGACGAGATTCTCCTTTAAGAGTAGCTTTTCAGCACCACTAAAATGGAGAGGCGCTTGGCGACAGCTGCCATAACAAAACAACTACAACAGAACTAGAGAAACAAAGGTGAAACAGAAAATTGTTGGCTACGTTTTTATGGACAATGCACAGGAAAAGGCAGGAAGGCTTATTTCCCACTGCTGCCATACATTGATGAGAAATAATCTTTGTTTTTAGTAAAAAGTAAATCCAATAATAACAAAAGATCCTACCTGCTTCTGAGATTTGGTATATAATATGCATAAAAAAATCTCAAAATCCCTAGCTCAATTGAAAGTTAGTAACCATGGATTTCATCAAAACAAACGTATTATTATTACGGACCCTATCATCAAGGCAATTTATCACAACACACAAGGGCTCGCCTTGTGCTACTTAAGTGGGCTAGCATTCTGTTCAGTCCTGCGCAGAGATTTATACAAGGCATCTAAATTGGAACAGCGGTATCTATCTGCTCAATTGCAAAAAAAAACACGATTTCCAGGTGTCTCCAAAATGAATATGCATGCAAAATGTTAGGTACGATGGAAACTTTGTTTTAAAAACCTTTGACTGTCTTTAAAACCCAAACGTCTGCAGTCACCAATAACTACATAACTTCTAACAAGATTTAGGAGGCCATTTTAAATATCCAGGGTAATTCACTTGAGAACATATTTATGTCCAGCAGCAATGTAAACATTTTTTGTAATTTATTTAAGTTACAGTTACGGGTTTGTTGCCAGTGCAGCAATATGGTAGTTACAGCTGTAAACTATGCTTCCACTAGCTGGTTCCAAAACTCTCTGCACATATTCAGAAATGCCTGCCGCTCATGCTAATATTGCACCCGCTCATTCCAGAGTTTTTTACAGACACTTTCTAAATGCTGGTCTTGAGCTGTACTTAAGTTTTGGACATTTTTGGGGTGAAAGCTCTCTTACATCCATCAGTGCTGCATTGATGTAGTTACTGCTCTCGCCGTCTATGGTTATGAGGAAAGGCAAACATCGGTCTGGTGGTAGGACATCCATGCAGCGGTTCTTCTCGTGATTCCGCGGTAACAGAGCTATGCTGCAGTCCTCCACCCGTAGCGTTGGGGTCACCATGTTTAAAGTCTGCAAGTAAAAGGAAGGTATTTGCGTTACATGTGGCGGAAGCACAAAGTAAACAGTAGCGAACTTCTGAAAGACTAGGGGCCATATTTATACTTTTTGACGCAAAACTGCGCTAACGCAGTTTTGCGCCAAAAAAATTTGCGCCGGCTAACGCCATTCTGAAGCGCCATGCGGGCGCCGTATTTAATCAATGACGTTAGCCGGCGTTAGCCGCCGGCGCTGCCTGGTGTGCGTGGAAAAAAACGACGTACACCAGGCAGCGCCGGCGTAGGGGAATATGGAGCTTGGGCACCAAAAAATGGGGCAAGTCAGGCTGAGGCAAATTTTTCGCCTCAACCCGATTTGCGCCATTTTTTACGACTCCCAACCCCCACAGAAATGACTCCTGTCTTCGCAAAGACAGGAGTCATGCCCCCTTGCCCAATGGCCATGCCCAGGGGACTTCTGTCCCCTGGGCATGGTCATTGGGCATAGTGGCGTGTAGGGGGGCACAAATCAGGCCCCCCTATGCCACAAAAAAAAATAAAAAAATGACTTACCTGAACTTACCTTAATGTGCCTGGGATGGGTCCCTCCAGCCTTGGGTGTCCTCCTGGGGTGGGCAAGGGTGACAGGGGGTGTCCCTGGGGGCATGGGAGGGCACCTCTGGGCTCCTTCAGAGCCCACAGGTCCCTTAACGCCTGCCTTTTCCAGGCGCTAAAAAACGGCGCAAAAGCGGCCAGATGTCATTTTTTTTGACCCGCCCACTCCCGGGCGTGAATTTTGCCCGGGAGTGTAAATACGGCACACATGCCTCGGAGTCAATTTTTTAGACGGGAACGCCTACCTTGCATATCATTAACGCAAAGTAGGTGTCCACGCTAAAAAATGACGCAAACTCCATGGACTTTGGCGCTAGACGCATCTAACGCCAAAGTATAAATATGGAGTTAGTTTTGCGTCGGAATTGCGTAAAAAAAAAACGACGCAATTCCGGCGCAAACGGAGCATAAATATGCCCCTAAATATTTTTTCCATGAGCGAGCGCAAACTTAGCAAGAAAGGGATGATGAGGTGGTGACACAGGTCATAGTAATGAAATACGCTGAAAGTTTTATAGGTGAAATCAAACATTCTGTGGCATAAATTGGTTCATGTTCTATAAATCCAGAAGGGATAATTTGTTGGTCCATTTCGTGCATTGTAATTACAGGACAAACTTCGGTTACATTTTAGGATTACTGGCTCACTAGCACTTCAAAGACTCTTCTGTGCCTGAACAAGGCTACAGAGAGGAAACGAATCCACTCCAACCCACTGCTCGACAAAAATAAAAGAGGTGTACACAATCTATTAAAAATACACCTAACAATCCTGAAAGACATGCAAGAATCCCTTGGTGACCAGACCACTCTTCTAGCTGCTCCCACAGTTTAGCTGTACCATCTCAAGCAACAACTGACTGTCTCGATACTGCAGTCTTAGCCTCTACGTCTCATGGCAAATGTATGTTTCCTAGACATACTTGAGACGAGGTAATCTAGTGCTGACCAGTCAGCATGCAATCGAACTATATAATCAGGCCCTGCTGTCTGTCAGAACACCAGTGGTAGGGCTGCATCTCTCCAATACACCTCTTCAATAAAGATCTAAATGTCACGGATCCCCTCTGTCTGTGTTCTTTACTTTAGCGTATAACATACATTTAATGCAAAGTAAAAATAGATGCTTTGCTACTGAGCAGAAAGACAATACAGAATTCGACTAGTTCCACATTCAGGCAATACACTACTCTTGAAATATGTGCCCCACTCAGTGGCCAATTATCAAGCGATTTTCGCCCCTTAGGTAAAATCTGTACATTTACTAATTTTCACTAGGAAATGGCTTCTCTGTATGCTTTCATATTCTCAGCAGACCTCCAGCATAAAATTAGCAAAGGAATCATATTTTGAACCACAAAATGGCAATGTATCTACAGACAAGCTCGCTGACTGTTGTCCTTTAAAATCTTTGGGCAGATTAATGACTCACATATCCAGAGAAACGAGTCTTTTAAGCCTGAACAGCACAAACATCACTCCATTTGAAAAAAGTGTTGCATTATTGTTTGAAAAGTCCTCAAAGTAATCTAATGGAAATGTATATCTTACTCAAGTTTACCTAAAGTATGCCATCGTAAATTCATACACCATAAATATTCATATTTAAATACTCACGACAAAACAATACAAATATCAATATTGCACATTACATATGAGGTTTACAACAAAAGATTTGCAATCAGCGCCACCATCTAAGATCACACTCAAGCTCAACATAGTTCACATCAACTTTCCATGAACGTGTGCTGATCAAATGAAGTACTCACATGCACCAACCAGCACAGACAAATAACAGTCTAGTATGTACATCTCTCCAAAACAATGGAATAGTTGCTATTGTTTGAATATTGGGGCACGCTCCAAATTCTAACCTTTAAGGAAGGTTACACAAATTAGCAACACAAATCTGATCACTTGAGCCACTCCTATGTTAAAAGTGCAAATTAGTGGAGTAACTGTGGGTGACCACGTGAAAAGGAACTGGATATAACCCCATTTTCACAGGGTAGGTGGGGGAAGACAATGTGTGCTGTGAAAAATTATTTTGGTCAGAAAAAAATGTTTCCTTGTTTTTATCTTTTTCAATTCCATGACTGTTATTTATGCCATTAGTTCAAGTTATGCCACTTTTAATCTGCTGTCATGGACGTAAGTGCCTCTTTTTGTGTTAAGTTGGCAACTGAGGTTGGCGGTATTAAGTTGCAAACCCAAGACAGTTTTGAGATATGGCCCAATTCTTGTTTTATGATTTGCAGGATGAGAGCCATTTAAGAACTAAAGTAGATGTAAATTGTGACAGTAGAAACTTACTCCACTTTTGTGAATCAAGCAGCTTATTTTTAGCGGAGATAATTTCTGCTAGGGAACACATGAGGTATAGCTGGTTAAGTAGATTCTGGTTCGGCGCTCTACAGCTTCCCACAAGCCTACCCCCATGATGTATGGAGTAGGGAAATGGCATCACATTCAAAGAAAAAAGGACATGCAGGGGACTGTTTTTAAATATAGAGCCTAGTTTGCCACCCTGCTTCTTGAGGTCTTTGGCAAGGAAGCTTGAAAGCTTGCTAAACTAATGATAAGGCTTGCAACAAAAAATGTTAACCAGGCCACGAATAAAAAGCTCATTCATGCCGGGCGGCGATTTCATTTAGAACTGTTATTAACATATCAGGGTCATGTACCTTGTTCAAAAATACTGTATGTTACATGAACTTAGACATTAATGCGTCTTATTTTCAAACGTTCTAAGTGCTCCCTCACACACAAAAAAGCAATTCATGTTCGCCCAACGTGCCCGCGCTTTGACAGGGGTTCACAATGCGCATTTCAAAGTGCCCACTTTCCGCTTCCAACTGCAATCAAAGTAAGTGCACATTTGGAATAGCCGTGGGGAGAGGGCACCATGAGACAGGCTACGCCACCGAAGTCTGTCTCCAGCCTTTCAGCCTGTCAGAGGGCTTGGTGCAAAAGCAGGGGGTGTTACTTTCTGCTAATGGGCTTCCAGGTTTGTGCTCTAAAAAGAGGAAAGAAAGAAAAAACGCTCAGCCCAGTCATTATGATGAACTACATAATAAGGTTTAGGTTTGGCCATTTTTTTTCTACATTTGGCAGTCAGTGCAAGTAGACTGCGGCGTAAATTTGTAAAAATGTTGCTGATCCATTTTCTGCCTGTCACGTTTGAAAAAAACAACAGGAGGCAGCCAACTATCTCTCCCTCACCTGCCCAATTTCGATGTGTCAGGCGGAGAGAGAAAAAAAGGTTCATTTTTTCTCTTTTCACAATTCATATTTTTACACCTACGTCTCAGTGATAGGATCTCAGGTACATAAAGCGATATTAATTCAAGGACTGGTGAGCTCCAAAAACATGACATTTTGACTCTTACGTTCTAAGAAAAGATAAGCCACATGTGAGTTGCCATTTGTGCATCTGACAGCCAAACATCTTGTAAAAAGATCGGTTTTGGGTGGGGATACTTGGCAACAAATTTCGAGCCTAAAACAAACAAAAATAATCTCATATGGCAAGGTCACCTAAGACCCGACTGTTCAGAGCAGAGATAGTCATTAGGAAACAAATTCTAGCATGCCGATTCAAAGAAGTCCACTGACAAAATCACCTCAAAGTAGGCACTCTTCTGCTGCTATGACAAATATAAAGTATTTCCATGTTTTATGTCCAGGAGTTAGATCTGCACAATAGTTGCCTTTTAAAACTAAGGGAGGAATGAGGAAAAGGGTTTTTTGCATACTCAAAGGGGGTCATTATGAGGGTCGCAGAGGTGGTCAAACCGCCGCCGCCAATCTGTGGCGGTCTGACTGCCACATTACGATTGTGGTGGTAGCTCCACGGTCGGACCACCAGCACTTCCAATTTCCCTCCACAGGAGGGATTGGCGGTGCTGACGGTCCTAATCCACCAGGGTAGCGCTCCATGCAGCACTGCCCTAGGGATTAAGAGTCCCTTCTCTGCCGGCGGTTACATGGTGGTAGCATGTAACTGCCGGTGGAGATGGGTGCAGGGTGACCTGGGGGGGGGGTTGGCCCTGCACTTGGGGTCCCCCTTGGCCATCTCCGTCATGATGTTCACTGTCTGCTTTGCAGACAGTGAACATTGCGACGGGTGCTGGTGCCACCCTATGCACTACAGCATTGCTGTCGGCTCTATTATGAGTCGGCATCAATGTTGTAGGCTGTTTCCCACTGGGCCAGCGGGTTGAACCATCGTTTCCGCCCATTGACCAAGCAGGAAGCTCTTAATGGGGCCCGTGGGAAGGTGGCCGCACTGGCGGCAACCTGACCATTGGGATTTCGGCAGACGGCTTTTCCGTCCAGCGAAGTCGTAATCGACCCCAAAGTCTGCAATTCACACAATCACAGAGTTGGTGAACGCAAAATAACTTTTTACTATTTATAAAAGAGACTTTACCAGTGAGAAAAGTGTTCACTCATAAAAGCTGTTTTGAAACCCTATTGAAATATCAAATAGGAGAGAGGTTAGAAGAGACATCCCCCTCCTATTTGCGATTTGGAGAGGATGTATCAATGGTTTCTGCACTTGTGGTCACAAACATCTGACAAGATCCAGACACCGGATTTTCAAAAGGGAAATTGTACCTGTGGGACATTCTTCAACTTGGCCATCATAACAACGGCCACATGAGTGCTTAAAATAAAAGTTTCCCATTTGGGAATCATGACCTCGGCCACAGAGGAAGATGCACTCAGATGTCTTCCCAAACTACAAACTTTTTTTTTTTTTTTTTTAAAGCAGCTCTAGTTCATTTCATGGACAAAGTATACATCAAAGGTGTTTAGCAGAGGTCTGCTGTCCCTTGTAGGAATACATTCCTGAATATGAAGCCACTCACAGAGGGTCACAAACTGTGACCTGCCTAATTAATATTCATTAGACAGGTCGATTTGTCAGTCCCTACGAATGTACAATTTAGGATGCGACATTTTAGTAATTACGTCGCATTGCAAAATTCATTCACATTCTTAGAACTTTTGGCGTGCAAACTGCACATCCTTGGTTAGCAAATGGAAACAGATCATCAGTCCTCAGAGACCACATGGTTAACAGGTGAACCAGTAAACGTGAGCCGCACAAGTGGCCCAAGGCCTCGAGTCCTCCTGTGGGAGGCCTAACCTACATGGAATGGTTTACATGGACAGTTTCCAAGACGTGCTTCACGGTTATCACAAGACAAACTGTTAAACACGTCAGATTAACTGTCTCCTTTGGCCCATTCTTTAAGTGGTCCTATTTATAGTAAGCAAGTGTGGTGGTTTTCTCCTTACCGCAGAAGGGAGCTTATAATATTTTAGGACATTTTTTCCTCAAAAGAAAATGCGAGTTTTGGGTTCGAAAGAGTGATACCTTGGAAACATGAGTGACCTAAAAAATATATTAACAGAATTAGCCCTACACTACTAATAATAATACCTGTGGTAACTTAACAATAAATGTAATGCACGAAACTGACATTTCATCTAGTGTTGCTTCCAGAGTTGGAGTTTCGTAGCACTGAAATGAAGAGTTGTTTTAATTATTACACAAGTTAGTGTCACTCATTTATACAACCCTATAAGATGAATGGCTGGCTCCTCTTGCCTGGATTCAAACCTACAACCTATATGTTGCACAAAGAACTCTGGTGTATTTACGCTGAACAGCAAAGTTAAATTCCTGACACATGTAAACTTGTTATACAATTGAAACAATTTCTTACTCTGAATTCCTCCTTGATCTGGCTTGAGTTGGTCTGAGGATCCAATTTATTCATTTCGTAATACACCGAGCGGACCTGAGATGCTGGTACGGAGGTGTCGCCGCACAGGCAGGCTTCCAGTATCGCGTCGTGGATGAATACATACTGCTCCTGGAAAAGAGGACGAGTCTAATGAGGACAGGGAGTGAGAACTGGGATACAAGCAGCACCTACCGCTGCACGGGCTCTTGCACTAGACGCTCCTGGGAAATACATTGCAAATGGGGACTGCAAAAGCCCTCAGTATTATGTCCTAGAGTGTGTGAACTCCCGTGACGGCTGCCTACTAGGGGTCAAGAACACTGAAACGTCGCAATACAGTTTGAATTGAAAAAGAATGAAAAAAGAATCGAAAAGGAAAGCCGGAGTTCCGGGTTTGCAACCAGAGTCTGGCAAATTAAATCAGTCAGTGCATAATTTGTGCAGGTGCTGGTCACTAGACGCCCATTTTCAAGGGCTGGGACTTTCTTTTCCTCACCAGATTGTGACCCAAAGGAACAGAGAGGTAGAAAAGAGAGAAGATAGTGAAAAAGAAAGACGGGAAAAAACAAGAAAGGAAAAATACGAGAAAAAAAACTGAAAGAGTGAAGCAAGAAGAGAGGGGCAGAAGGTGGAATCAAAACTAGATAGCTTTCGTACCTTGAATTCAGCAGTGCCAGATGCGAGCACTTAAGAAACGCTTATGGCCTTTTAAATAAGTATTTTTTGGTATGGCAATAACATAATTTACCTCCCCACCACCAATAAAAGGAGGAATTGAACGAACACCAGAATAATGGGAGTATGTGACGGCTGTGATTGGGGAATTGATACATAGGCTGTTTTTTACTTGAGGAAACGGCAAGACTGATGATCTTAAGGATTTCGATAAAAAAAGGAGGATCCTGTTTCCGAGATGTAAGCGAAGGCTAAGTCAGCAATAACCATCACATGCCTCATGATGGAGACATTTTCTTTGGAGGCTAGGAAGAAGATAGATCACAGGAACTTCTTTCTTGTGTAATGGATTAACCAGGATGACTTAAAATATTTGGTCCCATTTTTTTTAATCTATCCAATGATTCATACAGTCGGGAACCACAGAATGGCATAAGTACAAAGGTAAGCTCTAAGGAATTACTTTCTTTGTCAGTAAGAGAAGACAAAAATTGTCACTTGCATGTGAACCTGGGCAGTAGAAATAATGCCTCTCATTGCATCACTATTAAAAATCATGGCTGCTAGCTGATGCCTTGGGTGCCCAAAATAAGTCTCTGTCTACCAGCCTATCACTCCCATTCCCCTCCTTTTCCAATCATGCACTTTCTAGTACTATATGCTTATGTAGGAAATTGGGTTACTGGTTAGAGGGAGATGAAACTCTACTCAACCAGCAACCACAATTCTCCTCAAGGTGGAACACAAGCAAACCCCAAATTAACCCATGCTTAACCACCCTGGTAGTTTGGCACACAAGCAGTCAGGCTTAACTTAGAGGCAATGCATAAAGTATTTATGCAGCTCTTGAACGGCAATAAAGTGAAAACAAAACACCAAAAAAATCCCACAGCAATTTGGAAAAACAGTACATTTTAGTAAATTATTTGACACTAAAACAACAAAAATCCTATTAGTAGAACCGGAGATACGCAATTCTAAGGGTTTAGGTAAAAAGAGAGCTGTAAAGGACCAAGCATCAACTGTGGTTATCTGGTTGAGCCAGACTGGGATAATGTCATGCTGTGTTGGTTCTGATGAGGCACTGGAAAGAGTTGTATCCGGTTTGTGTTGGTTTTGATAGAGATCTCAGCAGAGCTGGAAGAACATGTTCAGCCCCACTTCCAAGGGTCCAAGACTAGGGCACCATGCAGGGGGAAGGACTCCCAGTAGGGTGTGTACAGGTGCAGGAATCAAGCTGGTTGTAGCCTTTTCAGTCCACACGGCTCTGATTTGAAGGTCAGCTAACTAGCCCTTGGTGTCACTCTGATGGTCCTTGGTTCAAGATGCAGGTACAGCCCTTTTCACTTAGTAGGGCAGCAGAACAGTCCTTCTTGTGGCAGCACAGTAGTCCTTCTTATAAGTCTTCTACAGGTCCAGAAGTATACAGAAGAGCTGGGTCTAAGGGCCCAGTTGTTATACTTGGTGCCCACTTTGAAGTGGGAGAAACATCTAGAACCCTCCCTCTTCAGATGTGTCTGGAATTTCCACCCTACCTACCATTACCCCAGCTTATCTAGGGGCACAACAGACTAGTCTGAAACCCTTTGTGAGCATGCAGCGGCAGAGTCTTTGTGATGTGCAAGTGTGGTAGGAGACAGTTCCACCCCCAATCAAGCCAGAGATAGCCCATCCTGCCAACATCATCAATTCCCCCTTTGTCTCACTATATGGGAGTAATAAACAAAGACTAATTGCCAGCTACACCTAGTCATGTGACCCAGGTCACAGGCTGCAAGCACCAAATGGTTGGAACAAGAAAACGGCAACTTTGTAAAAGGGGTATTTTCAGGATTGTGACTTAAAATCCAACTTCACCACTCTCCTACCTTCTCCCAATTGAAAGGTATAATGTATTAAAAGTAATAAGAGAACTCAATTTTTATCTTTTCTGAGAGGCAGGCCTTGCTGTTGTATTGGTGGAATGTAATCAGCTGGGCTCGCGCTGCATAATCCACACTAGCAGTGGAATGTTTACAGTGGAATGCGGTGGGAGGATTCGAGGGTGGCGGTTTTCAGGTAGGGGGTACGGACGGAAGCACCTTATTTGTATATTGCTGTTGGGCTGTATTTTGGAATAAAGCCTACATAAACGTACAATGTTTCCGTGACTTATGTCCTAACAAACTTGGCGACAAGTGATTTACAGCTCTGACGACCACGGGTGCTACAATTATCCTGCAATCTACAGGGTCTTTTATTGTCCAACGTACCTCAGCTGATGAATTAAGAGTGACGCGAGTGAGTGACCCTGAAATTTCACAGCTGTGTGGAGTTCCTGAATTATTTTTAACGTGGTTGGCTGTCTTAAAACTCAGTTGGATTTGTTGTGCACACGCGTATCACGTGTGCTCTGTTCTTCGCGCTGCGTCAGGTCTTGTGATGTCAGACCGTGGATTCTGAGAACTAGACCGCCAACCACGCTGCACTATGAATCCCTGTGAAGTCATATCGTGGATTATTACAACTAGACCGCTAATCCAAGAGGAGGAAGTTGCATATTGCAGACTACTTTTTTTTTTTAATATATCTTTTCATTCTTCCGCTGGATTCTAATTTTCGATAAAACTGGAACAAAATTATTAATAATAATACATTGATAAGAGAATATAGGAGATATACATTCTGTTTAATAAGCACTTCACAGGACAATACGTACTATGGCATCAAATAATTTGAATTTACCACCACCACAACCTTTTGTCTCTGGTAGTGGTGATACATCTATAAAATGGCAAGAATGGCGAGAATATTTTTTAAACTATATTTCTGCATATGATGAAGACATTGATTTCTCAGGAGAGAAAAAGAAGAAGATTTTGTTACATTGCTTAGGCCCACAAGGCCTTAAAATGTACAACAGAATTGAAAAAAGAACAAAGAGAACATGGAGATGTGTTCATACATGCTTAAGAGGATTTGGACAGATACTATGCTCCCACTGTTTGCGTTGGCATTTATCATTACATCTTTTTTAATAGAAAGCAAGAGAAAGATGAAACAATGGAAGAATATGTTTCTTCTTTGAAGAACTAGGCATTAACATGTAGATTTGGTACTTTACGTGATGAGTTCATAAGAGATCAAATAGTTATGCATGCTGTGAACCAGAGCATACAGGATTGCTTGTGGACTAAAGGGGAATCGCCTTTACAAGAGGTAATAGAGGTCGTCAAAATGGCGGAACTGACTGGGAGATGGGCAAAAGCAGTTTTGCTGAGAAACAAAAAAAAGAGGATGATTCCAGAGCAGAGTCCAACACTCTTGTCAACAAGGTTACGGAGGCTAAGAAAGTTTGAGTGCAACAGACAGTAAATCGAAAAAATATAACTCCAATAAACTCAAGAAGAAAGAAGATTATAAGACGAACGTTATGTGTTTCAGGTGTGGATTGTTGGGACATTACGCAAATGATAAGAACTGTCTGGCCCAGAATCAGAAATCTTCTGGTTGTGGTATTATGGGCTATTTTGTTAAAGTCTGCAGGAGGAAAAAAGAGTCTGCGATTAAATTATTAGAATGTGCCACTGATTCAGGATGAACCTCAGACAGTGATGACAGGAACATGTGAGTTCTTAATATAAAAGATACAGAGTCCTCTGTATCTGATTGTCAATGGAAAAAAACAAAATGTGAAATATCAATGGGAGAAGTTACCATCATTTTTACTGCAGACTCTGGGTCACCCTACACAATTGTAAATGAAATGGTTTGGTTAAAAAAAAATTAAGCATGTTGTTGTTGGAGATCTAGTTACACCAGATATTTCACCGAAAAGTTTTACTGGTGAACCAATCCATTTAACAGGTTACAGGAAACTGTTTTTTATATTCAAGGATCGTGTGGCAGAATGCAAAATGTATGTATCTAAGTCTGGGCCTTCTGTTTTAGGTTGGTGGGACCAAGGTGCGCTAGGAATGATCCTTGACCCAAACAGCGCGGAACCGGTGTCTGTGATTCGGGGTGGAGAAGTAAATGAGGTATCCATAAAAGATCTATTTCCTCAAGTGTTTTCAGGTACCATTGGTAATTTAAAAAAAGTTTCAACATAGGAGTCTGTTGAAAGAAAATGCAGTACCTGTTGTCCACAAAGCAAGAAACATACCTTTAAGTATTAGAATTGAAGTATCTAGTGCGTTAGATAAGTTATTACAGGCTGGCATTATCGAGCAAGTTAAAGCGTCAGATTGGATTTCTCCATTGGTGGTGGCTAGCTGCTCTAATGGAAAATTAAGATTATGCGTGGATCTTAGAGATCTTAACAAGAACATTGTGGTAGATCAATTTCCTTTACCAAGAATCAATGAAATTGTGGCTCTAACTAAAGGTAAGGAATGGTTTACCACAATCGACCTTACTTCAACGTATGACCAAATTTCGTTACATCCAGATAGCCATAGATTGACCGCTTGTATTACACCATTTGGTTGCTACCAATTTGACAGAGTTCCTTTTGGATTAGCATCGGTGGCTGCTATGTTCCAAAGATTAATGTTTCAATAATTTAGCAAGTTACATGATGTGTTTTGTTTTCCAAGATGACATCTTAACTATGGGTGATTCAAGAACAAACCATGACGCTAAAGTTAAGAGTGTTCTTCAGGTGTTGAGGGACAATGAACTCACGGCTGAATACAGCAACTGTACAATTGCTAAACGGAGTGTCACTTATTTAGGGCACAAGATTAGTGGTAAGAGTGTTGAACCTAAAGCTAGCTTAGTGGCTGCGATAAAAGATTCCTCAGTGCCTACAAATAAGGATGAGGTCAGGGTATTTTTAGGTCCGGATGAATATTATGCTAAATATGTGCATAATTTTTCCCATAAGACTTATCCCATTAGAAAGTTGTTAAAAAACGAAATGTGTGTTTGAGTGGTCTGAGGAGTGTTCAAAATGATTAACGACAACATTAGAAGAGCACCAGCTCTACAAGGTTTTGTTCCAAATTTGCAATACCTTGTCACAACGGATGGCAGTTGTAGAGGGGTGGGTGCGGTTCTTATACAAGCAGATGAGTGTGGTAAAGAATGTGTAATTGCGTTTGCATCCCGCTCAATAACTAACACTGAAGAGAAATATTTGGTTATTGAGCGAGAAGCCCTTGCATGTGTACGGGGTTTGGAGCATTTCCTGTCGTTCATGTGGGGGTACTAATGTCATCCTGCGAAGCGACCACAAACCACTCACTAAGGTGTTGACAACAAATGGCTTATTTAAAGCTTCTCCTCCTACAGCCCGTTTGTCGCAAAGACTTTTAGATTATAAGTATGAGATACGTTATGTGCCAGGAGTCAAGAATAAAATCGCAGATTTTTTTTAGTAGAATGCCTTTGGCCAAAATGGATGAGGAAGTGAATGAATTGGAGGATTTCTGTGTGGCTGACACTGCAGAAGACGTTCAGGGTATCACTGAAGAAGAGTGGAACAAAGCTTTGGATGAAGATACAGTATTGTGTAAAGTTCAAACGTTGTTATGTGATGGGTGGCCACGTAAAAAAAATCTAGAGGAGAATGTAAGGGTGTTTTGGGAAGTGAAAGAGAAATTGTCCGTAGAGTGTAATAGATTTATGCGTAATGGTAGACTTATTCCTCCTGAGGTGCTTAGGAATAAAATACTGGATATCTGCCATGATGGTCATTTAGGTATATCAAAGACCAAAAGCAAAATTAAAGAGTTGTATTGGTTGCCAGGGATAGATATAGCTGTAGAAAGGAAAGTGAGGGCATGTATTCTGTGCATGAATCGGTGAAGACTTTATCTACATTTAAACCACCTTTGGTTCCTATTAAGTGTCCAGACATACCTTGGGAGAAGATAGGTCTAGATATCACTGGACTTATATATGCGGAAGAAGAGTCCAAACACATTGTGGTGATAATTGATCATTTCTCTAAATGGCCAGAAATTGGAATAAGGAGTAAGGTAGATTCCTTGTCAATTGCTGAATTTTTGGATAAAGTTTTCTTGAGAGAGAGTTTTCCTAAGGTCATAGTTACGGATAATGGACCGCAATTCATGTCTGATAAATTTAAGGCATTTTTGTTCAGATGTGGTATAAAACATATGACTACTTCCAACTATCATCCTGCAGGTACTGGGGCTGTCGAGCGCTTTAACAGAGTGGTGAAAAATAGTATACAGTTGGCAGAAAGTGTGAAAATGGGTTGGGAAAAAGAGGTGCGGAGAACGGTTTGGTCGTATAGGACAGCACCTTGCAATTCTACGGGTCACAGTCCTTTCAAAATAATGAGAGGAAGGATTCTGTTAAGAAAAGACAACATAGGATGGATGACTGATGGAAGAATGAGCAACAGACAATTGAAGATGTCAAAGGGAATATTAAAATTGCACAATCTCGCTCAAATAAATATTTTGACGCCAAACACAAATGCAAAGTTGTAAATTTACAGGTGGGTGATTGGGTGAAGGTGAAGGTTCCTGGTTTCAAAAAGTACGGAAAAGGAAATTCTATCCTCCTTTAAAAGTTGTAAAAGTGTTGTGTAATGCTGTGCTGCTTGAGGAAGCAAAAGTATGGCATTTAGGCAGAGTCTCACCATACAAGGGTAGAGAAAATATTGATGTGACTAAGACCAGAGGGTTAATGGATGAGGTCACTAGAAATAACATGCATTCGCAGAAGGAGGTCAATGCCCCCACACAACATGCTAATGTTGCACAGGCACATAGAGATAACGGTGTTCAGGTACAAAAGGGTGGCAGAACCGAAAAAAATAAAAAAACATTGTAGATGTGGTAGAAGAATCACAAGACCTGGAAAGCTTAGTGATTATGTGTGAAAATTGATTATGTCAATTGTTAAAAAAATAACAAAAATAATAATAATATAAAGTGTTGTTTAGTGCTATAATGCATAGTCTTTTGGTAAATAAATATATAGAGGTTGCATAAATGTAAAGGGGAAGATGTGTTGTATTGGTGGAATGTAATCAGCTGGGCTTGCGCTGCATAATCCATGCGAGCAATGGAATGTTTACGGTGGAATGCAGTGGGAGGATTCGAGGGTGGTGGTTTTCTCGTACAGGCGTATGGAGGGAAGCAGCGTATTTGTGTATTGCTGTCGGGGCTATATTTTGGAATAAAGCCTACATAAACGTACAACGTTTCCGTGACTTATATCCTAACACTTGCAGTAGTGAAAATGAATTTCAGAGTTTCCTAGCAGAATATGTAAAGGTTAAAAGTACATGGCCAACTTTTTAAATACACTGCACTCTACCCTATGGGCTGCTTAGGCCTTACCCTAGGGGTGACTTGAAAAAAATAAGGTTTAGGTTTTTTTGCCAGGTCAAAAACTGCATTTTAAAACTGCACACTCAGGCTGCAGTGGCAGACCTAAGACATATTTAAAAAGGACACAATAAGTGCTTGCGACCCACTAGTAGCATTGAATTGACATGCCCTGGGAATCATTTAGTGCCAACGTTACTAGGGTCTTTAAAGTAAATTTAATGTGCCAATTGGGAGTAAAACAATTTTACTGGATTAAAGGAGAGAGCAGATGAGCACTAAAACCCAACAAAAAGGGTTTCGGAAACCAGGAGGAGTGAAGGCAAACATTTGGGAAAAACCCTGCAGAGAGGGCCAACTACAACAGAATATAACAGCATATTACTGTATTACCTACAATTCTTGAATATTAGATCAATTTTTTCAAATATGTTGCAAAGAAGTGTTCTCTGGTGTTATTTTTTATTTATATTGTTCATAAACATCTACTGACACACTGGAAAATATTCAAAAGTTGTTGGAGAGATCTGAGTAGAAAACACATTAGCAGAAGTGCAAAGGCTATGATTTGACTCATACTGATCGATCTTTGCAGAGGAAACCAATAAGTGAGTTAATCTGTTTTGAGAATAAACATGCTACCCTCACCCTTTCTTATTTCTCTGTGTGCAACATGTGAGTGAGACATTTTCATGTGTGGCAGCAAGCAGGTTTGCCGATAGTTGCCAGATTGTAGCCTACGTTTTTGAGAGGTAGCACAGAGTAACACAAATGATCTCACAGATAAGCAGCGAAAGGGCTATCTTCCTGAGATAAAAGCTGGGATGTGGTAGTGGTGAAGATAACAGCAGAATGTCTATGCAGAATGTCTATGCACGTTTAATGTGCCCCCAATAAGGTGAGCCCTCTTCTCCTGAAGGTTATGGTTCGAAATAGAATGCACAAAACGGCATTATCATTCCTGGGTTTCTTGTGATCTACAAATAAAGTAAAGGTCTAACCGCACTTAAATGAGTAACCGTGAATGTTGTTTGAGATTTCTGGTGCCTGCCACCAACAAAAATGCTATTTTGATCTCCATTACATGAAATCACACATATGCTAATTAGGTAAATAAAGACTATAAATAGTGAAAGAAATATGGGGCTACGATTTAGAGAAAGGGATTTGACCCTTAATTATATTGCTGAGGGAGAATTTGTTGTCTACTAACAACACATTTAGAGTGAAGGTAAATTTGGTGCACTCTGATTTGTACCTGGATGTTTTACCCAGGCTGCCTCACAAAGATTCAGAACTACCTCACTGAACCCACCCGCGTCTACCCATGGCTCTGTTCAGCTCCCTTGTAGCACACTTTCTCTCAGAAGATTTGGAACGCCTTCACTGATCTCTTTTTGAATTTGTCATTCAGACTGTTTAATGCCACATTTAAATAACTCCTATCCCTTTTCCCTCCTCTCCACAGGGCAAAGCGATTTGAGGTAAATACTTTAGAAAACCTCGAAATGAAACAAAACTTCTTCTTAGAACAACAGTCTGACTCTGGTAAGGAAAAGCTGCATGTGAAGCCATTTAAACTTCTTAAGGCACTAATTGCACAGGTACACCTTAGAAATTCATGTGTCTCATCTCAGTCCAAAGAAAAACTAAGACACCACCTACTAAAATGAAGATTAGAATACCCAGTCCTCATTCTAATGGCCTCCCATCATCGGTCAGACAATCTTGGGTGTCCGTCACTTGAAAAGGTTATCATGCATGAAGGAATAACAAAGGTGTTTAATACTGTTCCAAACCACCAATCAATCCCAACCAGCACTATAATTGGTTTAACTCTGTCAGAGATCATCTCTTTAAAGATATAATTGACTAGACCGATATCTCATCACAGAGCCGCAGATGTGAAACATGAACGCATTATTCAGAATGAGCTTGGAGTAAGGGTCATTTAATAGAGTTTTGTTTCATCGACTTTCAGTTACCATGCTAGATCTCTCGCAAGTATTCATCTTCAAGGCAATTTCCACAAGATTAGAGACGGCAGAACACCAGAAGTGTGCAAAAAAGTTAAGAAAAAATGAAGAAAGCCAATGCAATTTAGATTGCATCACTTACATATTTTTAATGGGCAATAGACAGAATCATGCCTCCTGGAAAAAACTGTAATATTCAACTTCAGAGGTGCCACTTGGTAACTATGCAGAAAATCTGAGATTGCCGCATTGCTTTCAAACATTACATCTGGATTCCTTTGGTGAGTATACGCACCTTTTATCTAGGATCTGCTAGCATAGGTGTTTTAATTATAAATTATTAATGAGTGTTTATGTATTTTGAATAATGAGTTTATGTAGAAAATGAATAACGTAGAAAAATAATGCATTCATTTGAAAATGTGACCTGGAAGAATGGCCACCAGCGTTCACGAAATGTACTAACTGATGATTAATACTTATGAAATATTGAAAATGTATTAGACTAATGTAGTAATATGTCATATTAAGGGTTATGAAGTGTGCTCTAGCTTTACTAATTGTAGGCCTTTACTTAGCGAGTGTCTTGGCCTATTTTGCGAGGCCTCATGCATATGCTGTAGTTCTTAGCGGTTAATAAAAATGCTTACGGAGTGAATTAAACTGTGAATTGTCCATTGTCTTGTTAAAAGTGCTTAACAAAAGCTTTTCGTGAGAACCGACTGCAAGGAGATAATGTTTCCACTAGTGTAACAACTTATGTGTAATGTGTGTGAGATGTACTTTCCCAGGACGAGAACAATGAAGACACTGACTGGAGCTGAAGATGCAACAATATTGTTACCTGACGAGCCGGATGATAGGAAATCGTAAAGTGAACCAATCAACTTTATGTGATTAAAGAAATATTCGAATTCATAGATTTGGTGTAGAAATACTATTGGATAAAGTATAAACGTATGATTAACTGACCAATAGGGAATTAGGGGATAGTTTAGGTGACTTTGAAATGACAACACAATAGAAGAGAATTATTCAGATTTGAGAATTTGAGATTAGAAACTAGAGACTAAAGAAGAGACTTTGGAGAGGTTCGAGATTCATTTTGTCATTGGGCTCATACTCTCTGACTGAGAGCCTGATGCTTTGTTGATCGACTGAGGACGAAGACTGAGTCTGCTTTGCTGACCCATACCGTGGATAGGTAAATATGATGATACATGACTAATATGCATTTTATGCCTTTTCTTTCCAGGTAGCAATTGCGCTGTTTTGATAGATCCATAGTTAGATGTTTTTCTAAATTAATGTTTCTAAATTGTTTCGCATAAGGTCCAACATGCTGATCCTAATTTGACGATAGTTAAGGGCACTCACAAATGACTGACAATTACAGGTACTAACGATTAATGAATTACCTTGTTGAATTTCATGTATGCTATAACATTGTCGCTGCTGACACATTATTTGCACTGTAGCTCTAGAATGTGTTGTGGTTCAAGCTTTAATTAGATTGCTTTTCCTCCGCTGCTTTGGACAACCAGCCTTGCTTTTGTATGTGTTTAATTTGATCTTGAGATTAATTTACATGATTTTAGTATTGTTAATATAAGGGAAATGAACTTACTAAACGTTTACTAAAGATGTTGGTTATTCATGGCTGGAAGGTCATGGTGCGTGACATTTACTGACTCCATTGTTTATTGATTTTATTGATTGATAATGATTATTGATTATGTACTGGAGCTATGGTAAGAACTTCTTAATTACGAGTCAAAAGGTTCATCGACCTATTCGTCTCCCCTTGTAAGTTTACTTATTAAGGTCTGATGCACTAACAAATCATGCATCAATAATGTGCACTAGGTCGCCATAGATAGAGGAAGAAAAAGCAGGAAAGAGAAGGCTAAGAGCATACCTCGGTCTGTACCATGTTGACTCTCCTCGATCGAAGCTCCCTCACACAGTTGTATATGTCTACGACTCCTTCCCTGTCTGCCATATCCAGCATAATATCGATGACGATAAAGCAGCCTGTTCTACCAGCTCCAGCACTATGAAGAAAGCATGCCATAAGCAATATAACATATCTCAGAATAATTAGTATATCATCACAATTGTCAGTGCTCTCGCCACCATATAAAGCTTAATAGCCCAATAACCCTCTTAAAGGGCTAATGAGCACATTTGAGCCTCATCAGGTTACCTAGCATGTAGATTCACCAAGGAAACATTTCCCAGCCAAAGGTCGCTAAGGAAGGCAGACTAGAACCCAAAAATGGGTATCTGCTGCTCAATAGAGTATTCAGTGTTATGGGCCCTCGTGCGAAGAAGGAGATGGGCTCCCCGGCTGCTTTCTAAATTATAAAGTGCAGCAGTAATCAAGGTTCAGTGCACTGCTCAGGCCTCTCGGAGATGGTGGCACTTCACCTGCTGCACAGAGGAAGCTACACCCCTGCGCTGCTTAATTGACACTGTATGGACACACATGATAAACCAGCATACTGTGCTCCGTACCTGCAGTGTACAACCAGAGGACCTGAGTTGGGTGGACTTTTGGATTTGACTTGCCGTACAAATCCCAGCAGACCAGTGGCGTGGTATGGTACCCCATGATCCGGCCAACCCGTGAAGTGAAACTGACGGATTTCTCGGATCTCATGTGCACCTCGCTGTATGAACATAAGAATGAAGAAGGGTTAATCACTTAAAAGCTATCATAGAAAATGCCTCCACACCACCATACAAGTACAATACACTTTGGTTAAAAAAAGAACAGTGAAATATTTTAATGATGTAAATGCTTGGTAGCTGGCAAAAGAGTGCATTCCCTCTCAGGTATCCTACAAGGAAAACACATTTGTATTGTGGTTCAGGCAATGCATACAGTCTCCAGCAGCACAAATACATAATCAACAATTATTGTACATAATATGTACTACTAATTCTATGCACATATCTTACGTTTAGTATGTAAATTGCTGTTCAAAATATACATAAAAAATTATCAACCACTGGCTAACACCACATGGCTGGGTTTGAATGACAGCATTTTGACTTTTGCCTATGCTCCTCTTGTTTTGTCATGACTTTTGTAAAAACAAACTTTATTGTTCTGGGAGCTGCTGTGTCTCTGTCAATATAAAAAAAAGAATTGCATTAAAGCAAACATTTTCTTTGATCTCAAAAAAGTTCACACTGCCATAGCAGCCCCTGACACTGAGGGGAACTTCTATGTCTTTGGATCTGCTCCTTGTGAAACAGCAGAATGCCATCACTCACAGTGCAATTAACCAATAGCTGAAGTAGGCCATCTACGTGCTCTATGCTGTATGATGTAGTGGGCAGAAGGAAAATGTGAATGGCACAACAGAAGACCAATGGATGAAGAGAGCTGGCTGAAAGTCTTATAAGTAACTATATTTTATATACATTTCTAGTAAAATCAAAAGGTCATGGCTAACACCAGCCCTAATAATGAACATGTGACCATGGTTGTATGACGGAACCACACATGCCATTACCACGCATGCCTTTCCAATGCAACCATTACTATGCATATGTCTTTACCATGCAAATTTGTAATGCACGTATACCTTTACAATGAAAATGCAAGTATTTTGCAGGTAAGTGTGTGTATGTGTGTGTGTGTGTGTGTGTGTGTGTGTGTGTGTGTGTGTGTGTATATATATATATATATATATATATATATATATATATATATATATATATATCTTATAATAATGCCCAAACCCCTAGACTGAACCGCCCCAGAACCTAAAAACACCCTTGCCACCCAAATACCCCTACCCAACCTAAGCCCTAAAAACATCCTTGTTACCCAAATACCCTCATGCACCCTAAACTCTAAAAACACCCTTGCCACCCAAATGTCCTTACCCACTGTAAACCCTAAAATTACCCTTGCCACCCAAATACCTTTACCCATCCTAAACACTAGAAACACCCTGGCCACCCAAATACCCCTACCCCTCCTAAAATTACCACCGGATACCCCTACCCCCTGAAGCCTAAAATTACCCTTGCAATCCAAATTCCCTTACCCATCCTAAACCCTAAATTACCCTTGCCAACCAAAAACCCTAAAACATCCTTACCTTGATATATATATATATATACTTATATTTTCATTGTAAAGGCATGTGTTGTAAAGGCATGTGCATGGGTAACAGATACTTGGTAAAAGTACTGCATGGTAACGACAGCTTTCTTAATGCAGTTTCCCGTTACCATGTTGCAATCATCACATCAGCCCCACATTATGTTGATTATAAAGTCAGTGTTTACCGAACACTTGGATCTGAACTGCCTCTGAGAGCGTTCAATGGGAATAATACAGCGAACACCATTTTGGGAAATCTTACTTGCTAAAGGAGATTGGTTTGATTTGAAGGATTGAGCACACCTACCTTTGTTAGCCACCCAGTGCCAAGGCAACACAATATATTCCTCTCCAAAGGAAATTACATATTTAGCTGTTGATGTCCCCCTACTCCCCACTAGGGTGCATAGATTTTCAGCGCTGTATGGTAAATGACATTTTGACTATTGAGTACTCCCTTCATCATAGCAATAAGGCATTTTTTGAGGCCATTTGTTTCTATCTGGTGCACTCCGGAGGCCAGTCGTCCTGGCGGCAGCAGAGGCAAGCTTTCGGCAGAAGCCTCAAAGGCTCACTGAGCCTCAATAGGGATGTTATGTAAGATAACATTAAATCTATTAGAAAAATATCTATAAACTAAACATTATTTACTCCCCCTTTTTCCAGTTTTTTAAAATTAATCATCTGTTTTTGACAAGCCCATATGTTACAGTGGAAAAGTACCCAGTTCTGAGGAATTATCAAGTAGGCTGCAGTGGGCGCCACACACCATTACACGAGATCATCATGAGCAACTCAGATAACTGTAATAAAACCGAATGCCTTCCATAGTTACTGTCATTTACAGTTCTGAGCTGTCATGTTCAGTGGTGTACTAATTCTTTCATTATACCAGGAAGCAAGTATGCATGCCAACCAGGAGCTATAGCTTTTTCTGGATACTGTTGAGAGAGCGTAATTTGGCTATGCCATTACGTTTCTTAACCCCTTTAGTGCAGGCGTCGGCCACGGGTTGCGCCCGCACTACCTCCCTGGTGTGGGTCACGACAACTGGCCGACACCGGCGAGGGGGTTTGAAAATCCTCAGGTGCATCGCACCCGATGATTTTCTTTTTTTTTTGTTTATCCCTGGGAGACACGGAAGAGCTTCCATGTCTTCCCCCGCCCCTTTGTGACGTCAGCGCGCCTCGCGTCACATTGTTTTCCCCATTGGGAAGGCCTCGTATGAAAGGGGAGACTCTCACCTTTCATACCTGGCCTTCATGAATGCCACTAGATGCCAGGGATTTCACTTGGGGGGGGTCTAGGAAAACAGGACACCCCCCACTTTTGTCAGTGCATGTGTGGTTTCCCTGGGGGCTGCTATATATACAGGGAGTGCAGAATTATTAGGCAAATGAGTATTTTGACCACATCATCCTCTTTATGCATGTTGTCTTACTCCAAGCTGTATAGGCTCGAAAGCCTACTACCAATTAAGCATATTAGGTGATGTGCATCTCTGTAATGAGGAGGGGTGTGGTCTAATGACATCAACACCCTATATCAGGTGTGCATAATTATTAGGCAACTTCCTTTCCTTTGGCAAAATGGGTCAAAAGAAGGACTTGACAGGCTCCGAAAAGTCAAAAATAGTGAGATATCTTGCAGAGGGATGCAGCACTCTTAAAATTGCAAAGCTCCTGAAGCGTGATCATCGAACAATCAAGCGTTTCATTCAAAATAGTCAACAGGGTCGCAAGAAGCGTGTGGAAAAACCAAGACGCAAAATAACTGCCCATGAACTGAGAAAAGTCAAGCGTGCAGCTGCCACAATGCCACTTGCCACCAGTTTGGCCATATTTCAGAGCTGCAACATCACTGGAGTGCCCAAAAGCACAAGGTGTGCAATACTCAGAGACATGGCCAAGGTAAGAAAGGCTGAAAGACGACCACCACTGAACAAGACACACAAGCTGAAACGTCAAGACTGGGCCAAGAAATATCTCAAGACTGATTTTTCTAAGGTTTTATGGACTGCTGAAATGAGAGTGAGTCTTGATGGGCCAGATGGATGGGCCCGTGGCTGGATTGGTAAAGGGCAGAGAGCTCCAGTCCGACTCAGACGCCAGCAAGGTGGAGGTGGAGTACTGGTTTGGGCTGGTATCATCAAAGATGAGCTTGTGGGGCCTTTTCGGGTTGAGGATGGAGTCAAGCTCAACTCCCAGTCCTACTGCCAGTTCCTGGAAGACACCTTCTTCAAGCAGTGGTACAGGAAGAAGTCTCCATCCTTCAAGAAAAACATGATTTTCATGCAGGACAATGCTCCATCACACGCGTCCAAGTACTCCACAGCGTGGCTGGCAAGAAAGGGTATAAAAGAAGGAAATCTAATGACATGGCCTCCTTGTTCACCTGATCTGAACCCCATTGAGAACCTGTGGTCCATCATCAAATGTGAGATTTACAAGGAGGGAAAACAGTACACCTCTCTGAACAGTGTCTGGGAGGCTGTGGTTGCTGCTGCACGCAATGTTGATGGTGAACAGATCAAAACACTGACAGAATCCATGGATGGCAGGCTTTTGAGTGTCCTTGCAAAGAAAGGTGGCTATATTGGTCACTGATTTGTTTTTGTTTTGTTTTTGAATGTCAGAAATGTATATTTGTGAATGTAAAGGTGTTATATTGGTTTCACTGGTAATAATAAATAATTGAAATGGGTATTTTTTTTTTTTTTGTTAAGTTGCCTAATAATTATGCACAGTAATAGTCACCTGCACACACAGATATCCCCCTAACATAGCTAAAACTAAAAACAAACTAAAAACTACTTCCAAAAATATTCAGCTTTGATATTAATGAGTTTTTTGGGTTCATTGAGAACATGGTTGTTGTTCAATAATAAAATTAATCCTCAAAAATACAACTTGCCTAATAATTCTGCACTCCCTGTATATATATATATATATATATATATATATATTTGCCACCAGTTGTCTTGCAGTTGCAGCTTGCGTCTTCAAAGCAGTGCACATACTTCAACTGACGCATTTCAACTGTAGCTTTTAGGCAGCAATAAAGAAGTCAAGTAAGTCTTGTGATTATGTTTCTGCTACAAAAGGATCAGACTTTTGTCTAGTGGCAGTTTTAGTGCCATAAAGAAGCGCAGAAGGTTTATATGACTACTGCAAAGAGCAAATCTGTATTTTAAGTAAATAGCTGAGTACGTTAGTAAAGTCAGCCACTACCTGCGCTATGATACAAATGAAATGTATGTGTGGGGTGGCTATGGAGAGATGAAGAGCACGTTTGCTGGGTGGCAATGAGGGAATCCGAGGAGGAGGACATGGGTGTGGGAGCACCAATAATGATTGTTGGACTGGGCGCAGGAGGTACTAAAGACTGTGACGAATGGTATGTGACCAGATGTTTGAGTGTCTTGAAAGAACGTGCTGATTGAGGGAAGAAGCGCATGTAAGATGGCCTCTAATGCTGCACGTATCACACACACACACACCAGCAATTTTGTGACTGTCTATGTAGGCTAGTGTTTTAGAGCAACAGTTTAGCCAATAGCAGAGATGGCATCTTGATGGATGACTGCTGCTGACCTCACTCTGGTTATAAAGGACAGCTCTGACATAGGATCAGAGACAGAGACAGCATCTGAGGGATAGGACAATGGCGCAGACTCTGGGAGTGTTTTTTCAGTTGGAGGAGTCCCATTGGATAACTCCTTCCAGTAAATTGTGAGGGAGGTGATGAGGGCAGTCCTGCTGTCCCTTCGCAAGCACAGTCTGTGCAACAGGGTAATAGTGGGTTAGCCCAACCCAGAGAGCAGGTGAATGCGGGGGCAAGCACAGAGAGGGTGCTCTCTTGGGATCTCCCCAATTTAGTTCAACCCCGAATTCCACTGCCCAAATTGTATTGTGGAAACATCAAAATTATCTATCACAAAACAAACTGGTTTTGTAAGGCAGGGACCTGTGTTTTTGGTCCTGGGTTCGGCGGCTATATAGGGAAACATACTAAACCCAAACATTTCTGAAAACTAGACATCTGGGGGAGTCCACAGAGGTGTGATTTGGGTGGATTCCCCAAAGTTTTCTTACCCAGAATACCCTGCAAAGCTGAAATGTTGAATAAAAACTCGATTTTTCTTGCATTTCTGTCACACAAACTACAGGAATATGCTGCGATCCACAAAATTCCTACCACCCAGTGATTCCTCACCTCTCCTGATAAAAACACAACCCCACTTGAGTGCCTATACCTAGTGCCTGCGTAAGGAATGGATCACCCCAGGCTCAACAGTTGCCTCATGTAAGTACCAACATTGACCGCTGTGTGATCTATTCCTGTCGCAGGCAGTAGGCCTACCCACAAAAGTGAGGTACCATTTTTATCGGGAGACTTGGGGGAACGCTGGGTGAAATTTATGGCTCCTCTCAGATTCCAGAACTTTCTGTCACCGAAATGTGAGGAAAAAGTGTTTTTTTGGCCACATTTTGAGGTTTGCAAAGGATTCTGGGTAACAGAACCTGACCAGAGCCCCACAAGTCACCCCATCTTGGATTCCGCTAGGTGTCTAGTTTTCAAAACTGTGCAGGTTTTCTAGGTTTCCCTAGGTGCCGGCTGAGCTAGAGGCCAAAATCTAGAGTTAGGCACTTTGCAAAAAACACGTCAGATTTCAATGTAAAAATGTGATGTGTCCATGTTGCCTTTCCTGTCATGTGCATTAGGCCTACCCACGCAATCAATTGGGCCTGGTCTTTCTTGATTTTCTTGAGAAAGTGGTATGGGCGGAAAGGTGTACAAAGGCCTAAGTTCCACTGAAAACTAAAAGCATCGCTGAGCGATTGCTGCCTTGGAAACTCCAATACACAATATTGCTGACAGTGTACATTCTCTGCAGAGCCAAATAGATCGAACCAAGGCTCTCCCCACTGCTGAAAGAGACCTTGCGCCACCTCTGGATGGAGGTGCCATTTGTGATGGACGAAGCATTGACGGATGGGTTTGTCTGCTTTAATATTCAGAGAGTCCGCCAGATATTGAACCACCAGGGATTTACACTGATGTTCCAGTCATGTCCTGAGGCGCAGAGGCCTCCTGACAAAGGTTCCACAACCCCACCCCACCCTGTTTGTTGCAGTACAACATGGCAGTGGTGTTGTCCATGAACATCTGCACCACTTTCCCTTTGAGAGAGGGAAGGAATGCTTTCAATGCTAGCCTGATCACCATGAGCTCCAGAAGACTGAAATGGAATCCGGACTCCGCAGAGACCAAAAGCCTCTGATCCCTGCCTCCCCCATGTGTTCGTCCTATCCCAGGAGTGACACACCTGCACTACTGCAGATGTGGTTGGGGAAGGGAGAGGGATCACCACTGGAGATATTGTGCAATTCCCTCCGAGATCTGGACCATGTTGGAGAGATTACCCTGATGCTGCACCCACTGTAACTTCAGGTCCCATTTCAGACCCCACATATGCCATCTGGCATGTGTCACCAGCAGGATGCAGGAAGCTGTAAGGCCTAGAAGTCTCAGAGTCATTCTCACCGAAATCCAGGATAAGGCTGAAACATCGGTATCATAGCTTGAATGTCCTGTACTCGCTGCTTGGAAAGATAAACGCAAAACTTCACTGTGTCCAGAACAGCTCTGATGAAAGGGAGTGTCTGAGAGGGAGTCAGGTGTGTCTTCGGCATGTTTAGAGTGAGACCCAGCGAATACAGAAAGTCCACCATTGTCTGGAGGTGGGAGACAACAGCCTAGGGTGGGCACGACTTCAACAGCCAGTCGTTGAGATGTTGGAAGACTGAAACCTCTGAACTGTGCAGATGAGCTGCAACCACCATCATCACCTTGGTGAACATCTGAGGGGCACTGGTGGGGCCAAAGGGTAGCAAGGTGAACTGAAAGTGCTTGTGGCATATGGTGAACCACAAGTAATGTTTTTTTGGCAAGCAGGACGGGAATGTGAAAGTAGGCGCCCTGCAAGTCCAATGCTACCATCCAGTCTATTGGGGTCTAGGGTAGATAGAACCTGAGCCAGAGTGAGCATTTTGAACTTCTCCTTCTTGAGTAAGAGGTTGAGGGACTAAAGGCCTTGGATAGGGCAAAGGCCCTTGTCCTTTCTGGGCACCAGAAAGTAGTGGGAATAGCACCCACAATCTACTACTGGCACAGGGACACTCTCTATGGCTCCGTGTGCCAGAAGCCACAGCTTTCTCATGAAGAAGTGTCAAGTGATCCTCTGTCATCCTATCGTAGGATGGTGGTATGGATGGAGGGGTAGTTTCAAAGGGGAGGGGATAACCCTTTTAGGCTATCTGCAAAACCCACCTTTCTGATGTGATGGACAGCCAGCATGTCAGGCAATGGCAGATCCTGCCTCCAACTGGTCCCTGGAGGGAAGTGTCAGACTAGGAAGGCTTGGAGGCAGCTGCGTGGTGGGTGAGGGGCTGGGAGACTTGCTAGACCGCTGGCTCCCTGATCCACAAGGATGGTGGATGCCACGTACCAGGCCACGCAGAGACTGGGCAGCATGTGCAGCAGGTGGCTGGGGGGAAACAGACATGACAGGGTGTCCATTCCGAAGCAAGAAAAGGGGTGAAAAGCAGACAGAGGGGCGAGGGGCCGCCGCGAGGCCCAAGGACCTCGCCGTAGCACAAGAATCCCTGAAGCGCTTTAGTGCTGAGTCGGCTTTCTCTCCGAAGAGATGGGTGCATCAAAGGGCATGTCCAGAAGGTTAGCTTGGACATCCCCCAAGAAGCCAGATGTCTTTGGGAGTGGTACAACCGATGCCGGTCAGGATCCAAGAATGGAACCATTGGATCCCCCTGGATCCAAAGCTTCTGGTGTGGAACCTGAGGGGGCCCCTTCCAGCCCGAGGGCACTCTGGTGGTATCAGACTGCCCAAAGATGAGGCGCACGGCCTCAGAAAACTCTAAGCTGGGCAGCGATTGCTCTGGCTCACGGATACTTGGGGAGGCGCGGAGCCAACCAAGGAGCAGGCTCTGATGACAGAGGCCTATAACAACCCTTCTTTTCCCTCATTTCATCGGCCGAGAGACTGGGTGGAGTAGAAGAACACTTGTTCTTCTCTGACTTCTTCATGTGCCTCAACTTACCAGAGTGTCTCGAGGACTTGGAGTTGGACGGCGATTAAGGAGGGGTGCTGCTATCGACCCGGGACCTTCCTCTTGACCAAGATAGAGACCTATGCAGAGCCGAGCAGCGGTCCGCAAGGAGCTTTAGGGACTGCTCCCTCAAAGCTTTTGGATTCAAAGCCCGGCATTCGGAGCACAACTTCAGGTTGTGCTTGTGTTCCAGACACCACAGGTACAGCAGGTGTGGATCTATCACGGATAACAGGATCCGTAGGGCTTGAACCTGGCCTTATGCAAAGACATCCTCGATGCACCAGGAGTATAGACACTTAAAAAACCTTCACAAAAAGTTGAAAAATATCAGTAAAAAAATTACATTACTGAGGGGTAGATCTTCTTCAGACCAGCACTAGGCTGGCATGGAAAGAAAAGAACTGACGTCAGCATGTCAGGAAGGTGCCTATATAGGACCCATGACATCATATGTGGCGCGCATGACACCGACGATGGACGCAGAGCTGATTGACGCTACTTAATGGTGTGCAGGGGTACTGCTTGAGAAAAATCTCTGGATCCAGACTCACTCCTGGGGGAAATTCTAAGGAAAGGAATCTGCAACTAGATGTTTCTATCCGATGCACTGCTTGTTCAAGTGATATTTTACCAGCAAAACCAAGGGTCCTAACAGTCTACACAAGTTTGATCTCCCTTTGATACTAATCTGCCATGTTAAAAGTGCAAGATTTAACTTATATTTCCCTTACTTTCCATGCAAATCAATGTATCTACATTTGAATATGTATATATAAACTGAGATACACTCATCAAGTGAACTGGCCATTCCTTAACCGTGTTCCCTCATCATACATTTTAGTTGACCGGTAATTTGAAATGTTATATATGAAAGCAGCAACAGACTACACCTGTTTCTGTTTCAGAGTGGGGGCTGTAAAAATGCCTGTATGTGCAGTCCATTACCTAACCTATCTCTAAAGGGAATTCTAGTTGGTCATTAGGGAACAAATAACCCTGCTACACTTAAAAGGCAAACCACAATAATGGGATGGCCACATCAAATCTTTCCCATTCAACAGGTGTTCCAAGTTGCAGTCATATTTTCAAAAAGTGGAGACAAAATGAATGTACTCTCTCTGTGGATGACAACGAAGAACTCCAGTGCAGTAACCTATGGATAGACACTTTGAGAATTGTTTTTACGTTTGTGCTGGTTGTTCCCCAACCACTAAAAAAAAAAGAACTATCCCGACCGGCACCCCACAAGCCTACCTGTAAGTACTGAGGAACTTGTTTGTGTTACTGTAACTGGAGTATATCTTGGCATTGTCTGAGCTTGACTAACAACTTGCACTGGAGTCACTGAACTAGGTGTAGACTCCACCTGGACCATCATTGATTTCTGGAAAATCTGTGGTGCCACCGGTACTGTAATACTCAGTGCAGAACTTACAAAAGAAACTGTAGAATAAACTACAGGCTGAGCTACAGTCTAAATCACAGGAGTTTGGATAACTGTAAAAGCAGGAATATTAGTTGTGATCTGTACTTGGCTTTGTTACCATGACTGAAGGTGGTGCACTTGGACAAATACAAGTACCTGGACTTGCCTCTCGTGCTGCATATGGCGGGGGACGATTTCTCAATAATTGTGTTATAAATTCAAATTCATCACTATCATAAGTCCGCGATTTCTTAGCTTCATCTGACTTCGACTCAATTTCATAGAGACGCTCATTCTTTTTCTTCGTTTTAGGTCTAACACTGTCCTCTTTCTCTTGCGATTTTGAATGAAACATTCCAATACCCTGTAGGATTTCTGTCCTAGGGCTTAGGGTAGATGGGGTTGGGTAGTTAATTTTTTAGGGGCAGGGACGGGGGGGCAGGATAGTTTATCTTTCAGAGCGGGGACGATATAAGGAAGGGCAGGAGGAGAGAGGAAAGCATGAAGGATCAGGAGAGGATGCAGTGAGTTAAGTGGGGCTGGGGCAGTGTTTAGGGGTAGTTTTTAGCAGTGGGGTGGATTAATGACTTAGGGTAGGTGGGGTAGTTTATTTTTTAGGGGCGGGTGGGGTTTGGGGATGTTTATCTGGTAGAGATTAGGGTGGATGGGAGGGTTCAGGGGTACTTTATTTGTTAGGGGCGGGGGGGATAGTTTTTTTTAGGGCGATGAGGGTAGTTTCGTTATTAGGGGTGGGGAAGGTTTTAGGGTTCAGGGCGGGTGAGGTTGGTGGGGTACTTCAGTTTTCAGGGGTGGGGGGAGGTTTTAGGGCTCAGGGTGGGTGGGGGATCAGGGCAGTGTTATGTAAACAGGGGGCCAGGTTTTTTTTTTTGGGGGGGGGGGTTTAGGGGTGGGGATAGTTTTGGGCCTCATGGAGGTTGGGGTCGTTTTTTAGGTTAAGGGGGGGGTTGTATGACACAACCGTGCTTGCCATTTCCACATAAGCCTTCACTAAGCATGCTTTTACAACTAAATTTGTTGCAAAGGCATGCATGGTAAAGGCAAGCATGGAAAAGATCCAGTCATGGTTTCGACCATGTTTTTAAAGCATGTGTGGTTCCGGCATGCGTGGTTGTATCATACAACTCCTCAAAACATTGCATATTATACTTTCTTACAGATGTTAAAGAGGGCTTCTCCTTTTGAACAGCTTCTATTTTTATAGAGTACATTTCTGAGTTATTCCTAAATTAAAAGCTTCATGGCTACAACATGATGTCAAGTTAAAAATAATTTTGTTAATTCAACAGTAAAGGTAATACGTCTTTTCACCCCTCCAAATCTCATCCATGAGATAGGAAGACATTTATAAAATAATTCATACAAACTCTAAACATCTTACCTTTTCCACTGCAAAGGTTCGGATGACGTATTCGGCCAACAGCTCAGTTTCAATTAACGTGACTTTGATGTCTTTATATATTTCCGTGTCATCCGGCCAGTATTTGCAGCACTTGACCTTTGGGAAAGAGGAAATGATTGTGAGGGTTCTATTGGCTGCAATCTAGCAGAATGCATATTTCATCAGAACCTTTATGGTTCACGCACTTCATGTTATGTAGCTTGGACTTCAGCTCTGAAAAGATGGTGGGGGGGTCAGTTCTGGACTGGCCATTCTGCACTCTGGCATTTCCCCGGTATGCTAGCGGGTAAGGGGCTGATTTCACAGCAGTATCGGAAACCTCATTCATATTGTTCTCTAATGACCCAATTCCAGTAGGGTCCCTCCTGCTGCTCTGTGGGTCTCCTTTGAACAGTTTTTGCCATGGTTGAAGTGCTGCTGTGCAGAGGAGAGGCAATGCACATCATGTTGCAGGGATAAAGATATTGATCATAGACCGAGAATATAAATGATATGAAACTATGGCCCAGTGTGGCAAGGGATAGCATGCATCATAATGCCCACTTGATAACATACAGTGCAAACATAGCTGGAAAACTCTTAGGTTGGGGCCAAATAGTGGTAACCGGTTTATAGCATAATGACTGATGTCTGGGCACAGGATCCATTGTGTGATCCTAACTGCTTAGCTTGTGATCTCAGGACCATAGAGAGAGAGTTTCCAAAACCACAAGATATTATCATTGAATCTCAAGGTGAGGGGGGTAATTAACCCCTCAGATGCCCTGGACGTAACGGTTACATCCTGGGAAGCCCTGCTCAGGTGCCAAGGACGTAACCGTTACGTCCAAGTAGGGGCCCTCAGGGGAAGCGCTAGCTCTCTCCCCGGGGGCCTCTCACCCCACTCTCCTGGGCAGGGATGGAAGGGGAATCGCTTCCCCTTCCACCCCGTTACCCCCCTCCCCCCCTGTGGCATCTGATGACATCAGCGCACGATTGCGCGCTGACCTCATCAGAGGCCTACCCCTGATCGGAGGAGAAATGCAAAAGCATTTCTCCTCCGATCACGTGGAGGGGCCGAGAGAGGCATCAAAGGAAAGGAAAGGCCTTTCCTTTCCTTTGATGTCTTTATCAGTATTTCTGCTGCCTGATCACGATGCGATCAGGCAGCAGAAATGCCACTAGACACCAGGGACATTTTTTTATTTTTTATTATCGAATAAGGGGCCGCTCCCCAGGAGGGCAATTTATTAAACCACTGGACACCAGGGAATTTTTTATTTATTTATATTTATACAAAAGGGGAGCGGTCCCTTGGACAAGGGCCGCTCCCCAGGGGGGCAATTTATTTTTAGGCCATCGGCCTATTATAATTATGCCAATCTGGCCGCAGGTGGGGCAGATACCGCTGAACACTAGGGATTAAAAAAAAATTGTTTACTTTCTTTTTTTTTTATATGTGGGGAGCGAGCCCTTAGGCAAGGGTCGCTCCTCTGGGGGCAAAATAAATTTTAGGCCATTTCTGCCCCCCTTGGGGCCAGATCGGCCTATTTTTATTAAGCCAATCTCACCAGACACCAGGGATGTTTTTATTTATTTATATTTATACATAAGGGGAGCGGCCCCTTGGGCAAGGGCCGCTCTCCAGGGGGGCAATTTATTTTTAGGCCATTCTGCCCCCGGGGGCAGATCGGCCTATTATGATTAGGCCAATCTGGCCCGGGGAGGGCAGAAACCACTAGACACCAGGGATGAAAAAAATGTTTTATTTACTTTAATTTTTTTTATAAGTGGGGAACGACCCTTTAGGGAAGGGTCGCTCCCCTGGGGGCAAAATCAATTTTAGGCCATTTCTGCCCCCCTTGGGGGCAGATCAGACTATTTTTCTTACGCTAATGTGCCCCCAAGGGGGGCAGAAACCACTTGATACAAGGGATTTTTATTTTTTTTATTCAATGTCACGCAAGGGGAGCGCTCCCTTGGGGGGCTAAATTTATTATAGGCCATTTCCATAACCCACCCTAATGAAATGGGGTCAAAGTTGTCCTGCCCACGAGTTGGCAGATGGGACAGTCTACTAGATGCCAGGGAATAAATAAAAAAAAAAGTGGGGTGGTGGCTACTAACCAGTATGGGCATGGTTATGCCCCCACCCCAACTGAAGGGGGTAAACAGTCTTTCAGCTCTCCCCCGCACACTAAAACATCTTATCCCACGGCAAGCAAGAGGACATTTGATTATTTGGGGTTTTGGTTTTATATTTGGGCCATGAAAGATTGGCTAACTCTCAAAATCATCCCATTTGGAATGGTGAAGGCTGCACTTTTTGGACTTTGGGATGCTGCCATGTACAAAAATCCACAAGACCTAGACACATCTGAAAACTAAACATCAGGGTGAGTCAGAGAGTGGTGTGCTTCACATGCACCTGCACCATTTTCTTACCCCCCCAATGCCCAGCAAACCTCCAACATTGCAGCAAATCACACATTTCTTCCTCATTTTTGTGATGGAACCTTCCGGAATCTGCAGGAATCCACAATATTCCAACCATCAGCATTGTCTCATCTATACCGATAAATATTCTGCCCTACTTGTCAGCCTAGAAATGTTTTAATTCAAGCTGCCCTTTTTGTACCCACTTTGGTTCCACCCCAATTTTGACATGTTTTTGGCACTTCCCTGTCACAGGCACATGGCTCACCTACACAAGTGAGGTATCATTTTTACTGGGAGACTGAGGGGAACGTTGGGTGGTAGGAAATTTGTCCCGGTGCAGTGATTCCACACAGAAATGTGGGAAAAATATGTTTTGTTTTTTTTTTAGCTAAATTTGAGGTTTGATGAGGATTCTGGGTAAGAAAAAACTAGGGGATCCACGCAAGTCACACCTCCCTGGACTCCCTCAGGCGTCTAGTGTTCAGAAATGTCTGGGTTTGGTAGGTTTCCCTGTATGGCTGCTGAGCCCTGGACCAAAAACACAGGTGCTCCCGCAAAAACAGGTAGTTTTGTATTCGGTAATTCTGATGTGTCCATGTTGTGTTTTGGGGCATTTCCTGTTGCGAGCACTAGGCCTACCCCCACAAGTGAGGTACCATTTTTTATCGGCAGACTTGGGGGAACACTGGGTGGAAGGAAATTTGTGGCTCCTCTCAGATTGCGGAACTTTCTTTCACCAAAATGGGAGGAAAAAGTGTTTTTTTGGTCAAATTTTGAGGTTTGCAAAGGATTCTGGGTAACAGAACCTGGTGAGAACCCCACAAGTCACCCCATCTTGGATTCCTCTAGGTGTCTAGTTTTAAAAAATGCACAGGTTTGGTATGGTTCCCTAGGTGCCGGCTGAGTTAGAGATCAAAATCCACAGCTAGGTTCTTTCCAAAAAACACGTCAGTTTTCAATGTCAAAATGTGATGTGTCCATGTTGCATTTCCTGTCACGGGCGTTAGGCTTACCCAACGCAAGTGAGGTACCATTTTTATCAGGAGACTTGGGGGGAACACAGAATAGCAGAACAAGTGTTCTTGCCCCTTGTCTTTCTATAAATTTTTTCCTTCCAAATGGAAGACAGTGTGTAAAAAAAGATGTCTATTTGAGAAATGCCCTGTAATTCACATGCTAGCATAGGGACCTCAGAATTCAGAGATGTGCAAATAACCACTGTTTCTCACCACCTTATCTTGTGCCCATTTTGGAAATACAAAGGTTTTGTTGATACCTATTTTTCACTCTTTATATTTCACCAAATGAATTGCTGTATACCCGGTATAGAATGAAAACCCACTGCAAGGTGCAGCTCATTTATTGGCTCTGGGTACCTAGGGTTCTTTATAAACTTACAAGCCCTATATATCCTCACAACCAGAAGAGTCCAGCAGATGTAACAGTATATTGCTTTCACGAATCTGACATCGCAGGAAACAGTTACAGAGTAAAACGTGGAGAAAAATGGTTGTTTTTTCCAGCTCAATTTCAATATTTTTAAATTTCAGCTCTTATTTTCTGTACGAAATCCTTGTAGGATCTACACAAATGACCCCTTGCTGAATTCAGAATGTTTTCTACGTTTCAGAAATGTTTAGCTCTCCAGGATCCAGCATTGGTTTCATACCCATTTCTGTCACTAACTGGAAGGAGGCTAAAAGCACAAAAAATGGGGTATGTTCACAGTAAAATGCCAACACTGTGTTGATAACTGTGGTTTTCTGATTCAAGTCTACCTGTTCCGCAAAGCTGGGAAGATGGTGATTTTAGCACTGCAAACCTTTTGTTGATGTCATTTTCAGGGGAAAAAAATCACAACCCTTCTGCAGCCCTTTTTTCCCATTTTTTTTTTTAAACTACATTTTTGCTCTATTTTTGCTTATTTTCATGGTCTCCTTAATGGGAACCCAGAAACTCTGGGTACCTCTAGAATCCCTAGGATGTTGGAAAAAAAGGACGCAAATTTGGCGTGGGTAGCTTATGTGGACAAAACATTATGAGGGCCTAAGCGCAAACTGCCCCAAATAGCCAAAAAAAAAGGCCTGGCACCTGAGGGGGTAAAGGCCTGGTAGCGAAGGGGTTAATTCCATAGATCTGAGCCTGCTACCTGGAGGGCTATTCAACCTAATTTTCTACAACTGTGCGGGAAAACAAAATGAGTTCTGCGAGGGTGTCACTAGCAATGGGATTCAAGTTTACTGATACAAATGTACTGATAAAATGTGTGTCTCCAAGCCTAAAGGAGGGGTAAGACAAGTGAAATATCATTGCACAAGCCATTTCACTAATGCCTGTGAAGGCTTACCCGAGGTGCTTTTGAAGCTGTTTTACTGCCAGGATTACGAACATATGGAGCTCGTTTTTCCATGTAACAGGGGAGGTCAATTATTTGCTTTTGAATTCTGGTATATAGATATTTTATTTCCTCAAAGGGTGGAGGGGGAAGAGATATCATGCGAGGAGACATCTGGTATAGCCGGACTGCCCGCAGCACACTCATCAATGAGATAATCTGCCTGTGGTGCTACAATTAAAGTTCTAAAATTACCTTGCTTCTTAGTGTGCCTTCTCCTGATGCATGCTCCAGTGTGGGCAAATTATTCAAACATGGCTGGCACCATTTAGAAGCTCTTAAGAAATACTGATATCTTGGCATTGTGTACAGTATATTAGGAGGACAAGCACCCAATCCAATACACAGTGCCTTATTGTACACATAACACTCATCCCATTTGCAGTATTTGCTTTATATTATAGGTCCAATCACCTTGTCTCTAATTACTAACCTGTGTATGTGAAAAATATTGGGCAGCCACATTACAAACTCATACCATACCATTTATGGGCTTTGTCAGTTCTACTATCTGTCCACCGCAATATCCTAAATCTCCCACCATTTTCTTGTATAACTCAGTGTTAAACATACCTATCTCACCCAAGGCTATGCTTCATTTGACCATGTGTACATATTTCACTTATGACTCTGTGGGCTGATTGACCCCAAATTAAAGGTTATATATCCGAATTTGACTCCCACATTCAATGTTTGTGTATCTTAGGGGGCTCACATTTCTCAATGGTAGAAGAAAACTATGTAGTCACAAACTAGAGGTTGGCTTACATGTGAGATGAAATTTTCTTGTACTATGATGGTCAGCTGCAGATGCTATTGAATGTGTATCTGTAACGGCATTGATTGGCCCCATGTGTTATCATGCAATTCTCACCTGTTTATTTTGTACCACCGTGGTTGGTCAGAGGGGAAAATTAGTATTTTCATTCCCATTTACTTATCTTACTATAAGAAATAATAAAACAACAAAAAACTACCCCCAGATCAGCAGCAAAAGGATCAGGAAAAAGCCCATAGTCGATGCTCCTCATTTCACCATCAAAAAGCCATACAAAATGTAGCCTGGAGAAGGTTCATGGGAATAATCATTTCAGCCATTTTCTGTGTTCCTTGAAAATTCTCTTGGATCATGAGCACCACTGGTCACAGCTATTAAGAAAACTCATTGATTCCCTTAGTTCATAAAGGAGGCAAGACCTTTCCAAAGATCCAATCACCAGCTTCAATATAAGGATTTCACCTGGAGGTTACCATGAAGATATTTAGAGAGAAAAGGGGCCTATTGCTACAACAAGATTCCATCCATGGCAAGTCATGCACAACCCTTTTGTGCTAATGTTCTTAGTGATATTCCCTTCTAAGTGCCGCTTATACTGTGCCATAAAACACTTAATGTCCTCTAAACATTTAAATGACATAAAATTCTTAACTATAAAGACTGAAATTGCTGCTTCTTCTATTTGGACTAAGTTTCGCATTTTACACATCTGCAATTTTGCAACATCAAATCTGGTTGATTAATAAAACACTCATGGTCAACAAATGACTTAGTGTAAATTGTGCTTGTGGGTTGACTGGGGTGTGAACCCTGGCCAAGCACCAACCCAATCCTTGTCCGGATAAAACACCCAAATGAACCTGTGCTCAACCCCCTAGTCGCTTGGCACAGAGCAGTCAGGCTAATCTTAGAGGCAATGTGTACAGCATTTGTGCAACACTTCAAGCAGTAACACAGTGAAAACACACCACAAACGGAGCACACAATAGAGTTAGCAAAATAGAGTAGATTTTAATAAATTAGGCAAGACCAAAACTACAAGCATACAGTTAGTAGAACTGGAGATTTTCTATTATAAAGTTTGAAGCAAAAATAGTGCCAAAAGGCACAAAGCTAAATTGGTGATATCTGGTTGCGCCTGAATGGGACAAAGTCACAAGTTTAGGCTGACCACGATGAAGCATGGGCCGGCCACAGAGACCCAGTTAGGCCTGCTGAACAAAGTACCTTTAATCCTGGTTGCAGAGCTTTGTGTGGATCTGCATCCAAGATGTGTCGTACAGCCAGGTGATGCATCAGTTCTGAGATGCTGCAAGGTTGCAGTGCAAAGCCCTGTTCTGTCGATGTTGAGGGTCCCACCAACGGGGTTTGCGATGTGAAGGCTGGTGCCTGGGATGCATTGCGCAGTTCAGGTGACCCATCAATTCTTGAAGAGTGGTGAAGCTGGGATGCAGAGGTTTTGTGTCATGGTCAAGGCTTGCATCAATAAGAGATGGTGCTCCGGCAAAGTGTTGCGCAGTGGTGGTTTGAAAGTCAATGGCTAGATCCAAGATACGAGATGCAGTGGCGCTGTGAGTCTTTTGTGATGGGTCCAATCCACACAGCATTAGCAATGCATCAGTTCAGCTCGGGATGCACCGCTCAGCTGAGGAGATGCATTGGTTCTGTTGAGTGATAAGTAGCTCAGCAGACAGGATGTGTTGGGTCAGCTGGCAAGCACTTTAGGACTGCATCCAAGGGTCCAGGACTAGGGTGGCACCACTTGCCTGTGTAGACCCACAGATGGTAATTCCAGGTGCAGAAGAAAGGTAGTTGGAAGTCTGTTATGTCACTGAGACTTCAGATCAGGAGGCCAGCCAGCAAGCACTTGGAGTCACTCTTAGTTCTGGGTTCAAGAGATGCAGGTCCAGTATTTCTCACCCAGGCAAGAGGGCAGCAGTCAGAAGGTAAACACAGCAAAGCAGGAGTCCAGCAGATGGCAGTTCTTGAGCTGCACAGCAGTCCTCCTCCCTAGCAGAGTACCCACAGGTCCAAAAATATACTGAAGTGGTGATGTCTGAAGTCCATTTCTCATACCCAGTTCTATCTTTGAAATGAGGGAAACATCAAAGGCATGCCTTTCAAGTTCACGGATGTCCGGCCTCCTTGTCCTGGCTCCAGCCATATGACAGGGGGTATGCAGCCTTTTGTGTAGGAGACAGAACACAGCCTATTCTGATGTAAGTGAGGCTGTGGCCAGCTCCTCCCTTTCATCCTGCCAGAAGGCCCATCAAGAAAAACTTACGCTCCCATTGTGTGTGGCTTTCTATGGGGCATACACAAAGCCCAACTACATAATACACCTATTCATAAGACCAGAGGTAGGTTGCAGGCACCAAACAGCTAAGGCAAGAAAACAGCGACTTTCTAAAGGTGGCATTTTTAGAATTGCAGTTTAAAACCCGGCCACTTTATGTTAAGATTTTGAATTGTGATTACAGAGTCACCAAACGTGAAGGAATTATCTCTTCCCATGTGGAAATTACGCTTGTAAAATGCAATAAGGCAACTCCAATGTTATCCTATGGGAGGGATAAGCCTTGCAGTAGTATAAAACACATTTTAGAATTGGTCACTACCAGCACATGTAAAACTTAGAAGTACATGTCCTTCTTTTTAAATACATTGCACCCCGCCCTCTGGGCTGTCCAGGGCCTACTCTAAGGGTGACATTTATGTATTAAAAGGAAGGTTTGGGCCTGGCAAAAGGGTTATTTTGCCAGATCCAAATGGCAATTTAAAACTGCCCTCCAGGCTGCAATGGCAGCCCTAATATATGTTTTAGGGGGCTACTTTAGTGGGTGTAGTAGGAGTGCTGCAGTACACTGTAGTAGCATTTAATTTATAGGCCCTTGGTCCAGGTAGTACAATATACTAGGGACTTATAAGTAAATGAAATGTGCCAATCATGTATATGCCAATGTTACTACTGTATGTTTAAACAGAAGAGCACACACATTTTTGCCCATGTTTGGAAGGGACAAAGTGCACAAACTCCTGTGGCTAACAAAAAAAAGACAGGTTCAGCATTAAAGGCAAAAATGTGGGGGCACCCTGCAGAAAGCTCAAATTTCTCACAAATACATCTAGAAAATTGGGCTTCTATAATATGCACTGAAAGAACATAAAATAGGTTGCTTTTATCTTTTGTTCAACTCTCCATAAATGAGAATTGGAGGGAATATCTTTGGATAGTACTGTTGTTGCAGGCCCACTAGCAGTATTTAATTTACAGACCCAGGGCATATGTAGTGCACTTTACTAGAGACTTGTAAGCAAATTAAATATGCCTTTTGGGGATAAGCCAATTGTTAGAACTGTCCTTTCTGCAGAATCATCCCCAGACTTTTTGCCTTCCTCCTTCTCTTTTTCTGACCTCATTTTTGCTGGCATTAGGACTCTGCACACTTTACCAGTGCTAATCAGTGCTAAAGTGCATATGATCTCTCCTTAGAACATGGTGACATTGGCTCATACTCAATAGGACTATTTAATTTACTTAAAATTCCCTAGTAGAGTGCACTATATGCGCCCAGGGCCTGTAGATTAAATGCTACTAGTGGGCCTGCAGCACTGGTTGTGCCAGCCACTTAAGTAGCTCCTTAACCTTGCCTTAGGTCTGTCATTGCAAGGCCTGTGTGTGCAGTTTCACTGCTAATTCGACTTGGCATTCAAAAGTACTTGCCAAGCCTAAAAGTCCCCTTTTTCTACACATAAGACACCCCTAAGGTATACCCTCGGTAACCCATAGGGCAGGGTGCTGTGTAGGCAAAAGGCAGGACATGTACCTGTGTAGTTTACGTGTTCTAGTAGAGTAAACCCCCTAAATTAGTTTTTACACTGCTGTGAGGCTTGCTCCCTTCATAGGCTAACATTGGGGCTGCCCTCATACATTGTTTGAGTGGTCGCTGCTGATCTGAAAGGAGTAGGAAGGTCATACTTACTATGGCCAGAATGGCGATACAAAATCCTGCTGACTGGTGAAGTTGGATTTTATATTACTATTTTAGAAATGCTATTTTTAGAAAATGAGCATTTCTCCACACTTAAATCCTTCTGTGCCTTCCAATCCACATCTGGCTAGGTTTAGTCGACAGCTCCCTTGTGCATTCACTCAGACACACCCCAAACGCAGGATACTCAACCTCACTTGCATACATCTGCATTTTGAATGGGTCTTCCTGGGCTGGGAGGGTGGAGGGCTTGACACATGTCAAAGGACAATAGCCTGCTCTCACACAAAGAACTGCCACACCCCCTACTGGGACCCTGGCAGACATGATGGAACTGAAAGGGGACCTTGTGCACTTCTAAGCCACTCTTTGAAGTCACCCCCACTTCAAAGGCATATTTGGGTATTTAAGAAGGGTCCCTGACCCTACCAACTTAGACACTTCTTTGGGTAGACACTCTACCTCACAGACACTTCTGGACAAGAAACCTGCTGGTGAACAATCCCTGAACCAGACCTGCCAAGAGGAACTGCCTGGCTGCCCAAACGACTCACCTGGACTGCTTTTCTGCTGCCTTGCTGTTGCCCTGCTGCCTTGCTGCTCTCTGGCTGTGCTGAGAAGTGCTCTCCAAGGGCTTGGATAGAGCGTTCCTCCTGTTGCCTGAAGTCTCAGGACCAAAAAGACTTCACTCCTGCAACTGGACTCCTTGTTTGGCGAACATTCTAAACACAGCCTGCTAAAAACTGCACACAGTCTGCACCGCAATGAGAAAATCACTGCACGCCGAACCGGAACGACGCAGCCTGACTTCGCAATGAGTGGATCAACGCAGCACCAGTGTAGCGACGCAGCACCAGCATAGCGACCGGAAATTCGACGCACAGCCCACTGGATTGATGCACAGCTGACTCAGAACGACAAAGCCCGACTTCCAGAGAGGAATCGACGCAGCGCATGCCGTGCAGGAGAAATTTCCACGCAGTGCCCACTGGATCGACGCAGCGCTTGTGACTTCGCTCCGCAAGCCCAGGATTCCACGCATCGTCCCCGGGGCACCAGAAAAACCCCGCAACCCGAAGAGGAACCAAGTCTGCATGCCGGAAATCAATGCAAATTCTTCCCCTGCGTGGAAAATAATGACGCAAGTCGGTGTGCGAAGGGCCGAAACGGACGCACACCTCCCCGTTTTCCACGCATTTATGTAGCGCTTAACAGCCCTGTTGAGGCGCTCAAGGTGTACTACCAATGGCAGGATACACTGACCCCCCTCATATTGTACAGTGCACTACTAAGGATTGTGAACACGGTCGAGGAAGTCTGACGACACAGGCAACTAAGCATTCACATTTCAGTTTAACAGGCTACGACCGCTTCTTTGAATGTTAGTTTAAATAGGTTTCTTCGTTTGAAGTGTTTTGACTTCAGACTCATTTTGTATCAATCTTTTTTACCGGCGTTAGACCCTGCATTCCAAAACACATCTCACAGCAATACAATACAGTTTATAAACTCCCACATCCTGACACTTTACACAATAGAAGCAGCCCACCCAAGTGACTGCCTTGCACCCAAGCATTGAAAGAAAAAAGAGCACTTAAAAGTCCCTGAATCCCAAGTGCCACCCACGCTTCTCGCTTGACTTGGAACAGGTTTTCATTGTGTGCTCCACAAGACAAATTCACACTTCCATCTCTAAGAAAAGCAATATTAGAAGACAAGGGGAAAAAATGAAATTTCCTCGGGTAATTGTCACTTGCTTTCCTTTGAGTTTCATTGCTTTGCAGTTCCTAAGTCGATAGTCCTACTGTGCTGAGTGTCAAACTGTAGAGACTGGTTTAGTGCCATCCCTAGTGAATTTGTGGAAGAGTAATTTACTGCAGTAGCTTTCATGCGCAACGCATGCAGTAAAATGAACAAAAACTATCTGTAAAAAATACCTACATGTGGATGTCACGATTCCATTCAAAACTAATTTTAAAAAGACATTTACAGATGAGACCATTATCCCAGTTTCGCTTTGTAAATAACAAGCTTTCTGTTGTGCTATGCATTTTATTATTATTGTAATCGTGCGCATGCAAATTACAAGCAGCTACAATGTTATTTAACCACTTTATAACTTTAAAAGGCAGATGGCGAAATTAATTACCACTGCACCCAAAGTGCAGAGGAAATAAAAAGATGTTTTGTTTTTTAGGGTTGGGCGCCCGCAAGCACTCTGGACTATGTTGTAATCTCCATGTGGGCTTCTAACCAAGCCCATCACTTTCAGTAGTTCGTGGGCTTGCCTTTTAAAAATCAATTGATTCCATTTGTGAAAGACATGCATATGTCATGTCTTTTCCGGTGTTTAGCCCTCCTCGAGTGCACAGGTAAACTACTGAAAACATACGAGGCTCTGTGTTTTCAGCTGGTTTCTGGACTACCTTATCTTTTCATTTCCTGTGCTGCATGATCTTTCTGGGCAGAAGTCGAGTGCTTTGCGTGACATTGACCCTGTTACATGGATAATTGCACTTTTGCTGGTTACAGGGATAATTGCACTTTTGCCGGTAAGAGATAATTGCACTTTTGCTGGTAACATGGATAATTGCACTTTTGCCGATAAATTTCACTGCGAGCGAACTTCTGTTTCTTTTTCTGTGTCTCCTTCATGCTCATGGCAACCATCGGCTCACATATGTGAAACTGTTTTACTTTTCATTATTAGTTTATGTGGCAAAAAAGTCTAGTTCGGAGTTTACAACGCTAATAGCTCTAACGGGAGCCCGTTGCATCGCAAATAGTTGTTAAAGTTATGTACAAAATTAAAAGAAAAACACTCTTTAAACGAGTTTTGTCACTGAAAATAATTTTTAGCTGGAAGTGAAAAATGTGCTTAGATTTTATCCATGACCTCCAATTGAAGGGAGACAGTGAGTAAAGTGGCCTGCCGGATTGTCCCATGCGGTATGGTATCGTGGGCGGAAGCAAATGATGATTGACAATGTAAAAGACCAATAAATTAAGCCTTCTGATCAAACACCCTCTAAATAGCCATATGATCTACATTTTTTCTAGGAAAAACAACAGTCTCAAAAGGCCAGATGTAAAAATGCCAGAATCCCAAAAGAGGAAAAAAAAAGTGATTTGCAGCAGGCCTTCAAGAGTCTTTTCTAGTCATGTTGTGGAAATTGATTTATTGGGGAATTATTGAATCACGGAAAATGTATATTTATGCCACTGAAAACAAAGCAAGTCTTTGTTCAATTGTGAAAATACTTTGCTGCTTTATTGGAGTATTTAAAAGAGACTTTGGTAGGGGTTGTGCTTCGGTCCACTTCAAAATGACAATTTCCTTCAGTTTGTTTTTTGCTGCCCGCGTCTGGGTGCTTCCTGTATCACAAATGAACGAGTTACTTACCTTCGGTAACGACTTTTCTGGTGGATACATTAGCTACCTGTGGATTCCTCACCTCATGAATACTCCCATGGCGCCAGCATTCTACGGAAATCTTCTTACTAGTCTCTGCACGTCGACGAGGACGTCACTGTCTCGCACGCGACGCCGTCTGACGTCATACAGGCAATAAGAGGTCCTCGACGACGTGCGGACGTCAGTACCAATCATTTTTTACGTGCATGAGAACAACCAGGCAATGCAATGAAAGAACAAAGCAACATCCATTATATTGTAAAAATACACCACATTGTATGAATAACTAAATCTTTTTTTTTTTTTTTTTTTTTTTTTTTTTTTTTTTTTTTTTTATGTACATATATATATATATATATATATAAAACTCTTTCTTTTAAAAATATATACACACACCAAGTATATACATAAAGATATATACACATATACCTATATATATATATAAACATATTATATATATACATCTACTGCACCCTCAAAGATCAAGAGGAGCGCACTCAAGGATTACTTGGCAAGACCATAAAGGCAACGGGGAGGCGGGTGGGACCGTGAGGAATCCACAGGTAGCTAATGTATCCACCAGAAAAGTCGTTACCGAAGGTAAGTAACTCGTTCTTCTGATGGATACAACTACCTGTGGATTCCTCACCTCATGAATAGAGTCCCAAAGCAGTACCACGCCCGGCGGTGGGTGCCTAAATGGTCAAACCAAGAAATCCTGCAGCACTGACCGTGCAAAATGGCCGTCCCTTCTAACCTCAGAATCTAAACAGTAATGTTTTGCAAAAGTGTGAAGGGACGACCAAGTTGCGGCCTTGCAGATGTCGACCACAGGAACACCTCTGGCTAAGGCCGAAGTGGCCGACTTAGCTCTGGTGGAATGAGCTCTAATGCCCTCAGGAGGATCCTTCTTTGCCAAAGAGTAACATATTTTAATGCAAAGAACAACCCACCTGGATAGTGTTCTCTTGTGGACTGCCTTTCCTCTCCTCTTGCCCACGTATCCAATAAACAGCTGATCCTCCAGCCTGAAATCCTTTGTTCTATCGATAAAGAAACTCAACGCTCTCTTTGGATCCAGACGGTGCAGTCTTTCTTCCTCTTTGGAAGGATGAGGCGGAGGATAGAACGTGGACAAAGTAATTGCCTGAGCCAAATGGAAGGGTGAAACAACCTTCGGGAGGAAAGCAGCCTTGGTCCTCAACACCACCTTATCCCCATAAAAAGTTGTATAAGGGGGTTTTACTGATAAGGCCTGCAACTCACTCACTCTCCTTGCTGATGTTATAGCTATCAGGAAGACTGTTTTTAAAAACAAATACCTCAAGGGGCAAGAATGCATAGGTTCAAAAGGGGACCCCATAAGGAAAGTCAGGACTAAGGACAAATCCCATTGCGGCATAACGAATGGCTTTGGAGGATATTGATTTAGAAGACCTTTCAAGAATCTGATAACAATAGGGGATTTAAATAAAGATGGTTGGTCTGGAAGACATATGAAGGCTGACAAGGCCGATAAATAACCTTTAATGGTAGCCACTGCACAACCTTTCTGCGCCAGAGATAGAGCAAAAGACAAAACGTCCGATAGATGAGCTTGTAAAGGATCAATCTGCCTCTCTCCACACCACGCAACAAATTTAGACCACCTATTAGCGTAGATAGATTTAGTGGAGTGTCGCCTGGCCGCTAATATAACATCCACTACCTCAGGCGGGAGAGAGAAGGAACTCAGGTTGCCCCGTTCAATCTCCAGGCATGTAGGTGCAGACTCTGGAGGTTGGGGTGTAGAACCTGCCCCTGCGACTGCGAGAGGAGGTCTGCCCTGAAAGGGAGACGGAGCGGCGGGCACGTTGAGAGTTGGAGAAGGTCGGAGTACCACACCCTCCTTGGCCAATCCGGAGCTATTACGATTACTAGAGCCCGGTCTTGGCGAATCTTCCTCAATACTCGAGGAATCAAGGGTATGGGAGGAAACGCGTAAAGCAACTGGCCGCACCAGGTCATTTGAAACGCGTCCCCCAATGCTTCCTGCATCGGATACTGAAGGCTGCAGAACAACGGACAATGCGCGTTCTCTCGAGTGGCGAACAGATCTACCCGAGGAAACCCCCACTTCTGGAAGATTAAACGGACTTGATCTGGATGGAGACGCCACTCGTGGTCTGCCGAGAAGTGGCGACTGAGACTGTCCGCACGCACGTTCAAGACTCCGGCCAGATGGTTTGCTATCAAGCAAATCCGATGGTCCTTTGCCCAGGACCATATCTTGAGAGCCAGACGTACAGCCCGTAACTCTAACAGATTGATGTGAAAAATCTGTTCCTCTGGAGACCAAAGACCTTTGATCTCCAGATCCCCCAGATGAGCTCCCCACCCTAGAGTGGAAGCATCCGTTATGACTGTGGCCACTGGTGGCGACTGCTGGAACGGTTTTCCTTGTGAAAGATTGTTGCTTGCAATCCACCACTTCAAATCCACAGCAGCATCTCTGGAGATCTTGACAGTACCCTCTAGATCCCCTCTGTGTTGAGACCACTGCCTTCGGAGGCACCACTGAAGAGCCCTCATGTGCCAGCGAGCATGCGTGACCAACAGAATGCAGGAGGCAAAAAGACCGAGCAGACGAAGGACCTTGAGGACTGGAACTACCGCTCCATTTCGAAACATTGGAACCAAATCCTGAATATCTTGAATCCGCTGAGGCGGAGGAAAGGCCCGACCCAATGTCGTATCCAGTACTGCCCCTATGAACAGGAGGCGCTGAGAGGGCTCCAGGTGAGATTTGGGCTCGTTCACCGAAAAGCCCAGGTCGAACAACAACTGGGTTGTTGACTGCAGATGACGCAACACAAGCTCCGGGGACTTGGCTTTGATCAACCAATCGTCCAAGTAAGGGAATACTGCTATCCCCTTCCTTCTGAGCTCTGCCGCAACCACCGACATCACCTTCGTGAAGACTCGAGGTGCTGAAGTAAGACCAAACGGAAGGACCGCAAACTGGTAGTGTTGCGATCCCACCACAAACCGGAGATACTTCCTGTGTGACTTGAGTATCGGGATATGAAAGTAAGCATCCTGCAAGTCGACAGACACCATCCAGTCTTCCATGTTCAACGCCAAAAGCACCTGTGCTAGGGTCAGCATCTTGAACTTTTCCTGCTTGAGGAACCAATTCAAGATCCTCAGGTCCAGAATTGGTCTCAAACGACCATCCTTCTTGGGAATCAGGAAATACCTTGAGTAAACTCCTTGACCCCTTTCCTGCTCCGGGACCAACTCCACCGCGCCCTTTAAAAGGAGGACTTCTACCTCCTGTTCTAGCAACAGGAGGTGTTCTTGTGAACAATACGAAGGGCGGGGCGGGATGAGGGGCGGAAACTCCCGAAAGGGAAGGGTGTAGCCTTTTCCCACAACACTGAGAACCCAAGTGTCCGACGTAACAGTCTCCCATTTGGTGAGAAAATGCTGTAATCTTCCCCCTACAGGAGAGGAGTGAGTGGGAAATGGTGGAAGCCTAAGGCTGCTTCCCCTGCTGCACCCCGCCAGAGGATGAGGAAGAGGCAGAGTGCTGCTGAGAGGCTCCCCTGGTGCGGACCCTACCCCTCCCCCTAAAAGATCTATAGGGATGGGAAGAGGCAGGTTGCTGATATCTTCCCCGAAAGGAAGAGGAGGAAGAGCCACGCCCAAATCCACGAAACCTCCTGAAGAATCTGGAAGAGGCCGTGGAAGAAGGAGCTTGGAGTCCCAACGACTTAGCCGTGGCCCTACTCTCCTTAAAACGTTCCAAGGCCGAATCAGCCTTAGCCCCAAACAGTTTGTCCCCATCAAACGGGAGATCCAACAATGTGGACTGTACATCTGCCGAAAAGCCCGAGTTACGTAGCCAGGCCTGTCTCCTTTCCACCACAGTTGTGCCCATTGCTCTGGCTACCGAGTCGGTGGTATCCAGTCCCGTCTGGATAATTTGGGTCGCAGCAGCTTGGGCATCAGAGACAAGATCCAAAAGACCCTGAGGAAGCTCTGTAAACGAAGAGGAGATGTCATCCATCAGAGCATGAATATACCTCCCCAGGATACAGGTCGCATTAGTGGCTTTTAACGCCAGACTGCAGGACGAAAAAATCTTCTTCGACTGCGCCTCTAGCTTTTTTGAGTCTCTGTCCCCAGGCACCGTCGGGAAAGAACCAGGCGCTGATTTGGACGAACAGGAGGCCTGCACAACCAAGCTCTCCGGCGTAGGGTGCCTAGATAGGAAATCAGGATCAGTTGGAGCCGTCCGATACCTCCTGGCCACGGCTCTGTGAACTGCTGGGGAAGATGCCGGCTTCTTCCACACCTCTAAAACCGGATCCAGCAGAGCGTCATTAAAAGGTAATAGAGGCTCCGCCGCGGCTGAGGCCGGATGCAACACCTCTGTCAAAAGGTTTTGTTTCGCCTCCACCACCGGCAAAGGCAGGTCCAAAAAACTAGCTGCCTTCCGTACCACTGTATGAAAGGAAGCAGCTTCCTCGGTATATTCCCCCGGGGACGAAAGGTCCCACTCAGGGGAAGTGTCCAGCCCACTGGCCGACTCCAGTCCACGCAGCCCATCACCCGAGTCCTCTAGCTCTCCTTCCTCTAGGGCTCGTTGGTACTCCTGCTCCTCTAGTACCCGGAGAGCACGCCTCCTTGAATGCAGTCGTTGCTCAATCCGCGGAGTCGACAACACCTCCGCCGAAGTCGGAGATCGGCGCCGATCTTCCGAAGCCACCGACGCCGCATCCGGCGCCACAGGTAACTTCGGCGCCGACTGAAGAGCAGATGAAACGGATGGACCCACCGGAGTCACAGGCCGAAATCTCGACGTCGACGGGATGGAAATCCCTGGGGCTAATCCCTCCGAAGCCATCGGAGCGGCCACCGGCGCCGACACTGGCGCCGAGCCCACGTTCCCAAACGGGAGAAAGGGCATAAAGGGTGCCGGCCGAAGAGGCGCAGGATCACCCAAAGAAAAGGCCAAAGGCCCAGCCGGAGCACCCCCTGGAGCCATCTGTTGGAAGATGGCATACATCGCATTCAAGAATGCGGAACTATCGGCTCCAGGGGTGGGAAAAGCCGGATACTGGGGTGCCTGACTCGGAGGCGACCCCGACGCCGGCCTCGGCGTCTGCGCCGGAGAAAACACCTGAGGCTCCAATACCTCAATCACCGACGCCTGTCCAGGCGAAGTTGGAGACGTCGGAGAGAGCAACGGCGTCGAAGGATGCGGCGTCACCGTGGGGCTGACCTCCCATGTCCTCCGGCGCCGATCCGGAGACCTGGAACGAGCCTCCCTTGAATGACGCCGAGATTCTCTACGGCGCCGGGAGTCTCGATGACGCCGATATCTTGGAGAAGACTTTTTCTTGTGATGCTTCTCCTTTGACTTGGCCATAAACAGCTTCGCCTCGCGTTCTTTAATGGCCTTCGGATTCATGTGCTGACACGAATCACAAGTCGAGACGTCGTGGTCGGAGCTCAAACACCAAAGGCAATCGGAATGAGGATCCGTCACCGACATCTTGCCTCCACACTCACGACAAGGCTTAAATCCAGACTTTCTCTGCGACATTATTTCCACAGAGAAAGAGTACGCAGCAAGATATACACTGTAACCGCAAGAGTAACAGTTGCTCCCTCGAAGATAACCGTTTCGAATGCACGGAAAAAAGGGAACTGACGTCCGCACGTCGTCGAGGACCTCTTATTGCCTGTATGACGTCAGACGGCGTCGCGTGCGAGACAGTGACGTCCTCGTCGACGTGCAGAGACTAGTAAGAAGATTTCCGTAGAATGCTGGCGCCATGGGAGTATTCATGAGGTGAGGAATCCACAGGTAGTTGTATCCATCAGAAACACATGATCAACTCACTAGGTCAATAAGAAGAAGCAGGAAAACCAAACACACTTGCTAGACAGCAATCAATCTGTTTCTAACTTCAGACACCACTTCTACAGACAAGGTTTGCCTGGCGATCTTCATATAAGGCTCAAAGAGCAAGACAAGCATCTTCGAAAATAGACGTCGAAAGCAATATGACTCGAAGCAGGTTTAATTCCAATTGTAATGACATCATATCAGTCTCGCATTTTTCAAAGCACAATTTATATAGGGAAAGTTGTTCTTAAAAAACACTATAAAAAAGCATTTTTTCAGAAATCGGTTTGAGCGAACTGAGCCCAGGTAAGACGTTTGCTTCAAATTCAGAAGAAATATTTTAGCACCAAGCATCCTTGACAGAAAAAAAACAAATACATTCTATAGGATTTCCGTAAAGAGAAACGTTAGCTTGAGTTACTCCTGATCATGCCTGTGAATAAAATATACTTTTGTTTTTTCTTAACAAAGCGCTGGCTGAGGAGTAATTTATTAATTACTATTTGATGCTTAACTTAGTTCTAACTTTGTACATCAGACCACCTTCCAAAGCAAGTCTTTGACCGATCTAACTTGATACTCTGAAGGTTGAGAGGTCAAAGGGTGTACTCGATGTTGAATTGTGGATCACACACTAACCTAGGCACCAGGTACACTTAAGTAAACGGCTTACATTTTCCTGATTCGAGACCAATAATATCTGATCGCCAGGAAATCCTGAAACAGTTGCCACATCTCTCCTCTTGGAAAATATGTGTAATATAATGTCCCCCTTCCTCCATGTACCTCTATTCACTATAAAGTGTTCCTTACCCATTCCAACGTGTTAAACACACATTAGTTTCCATGTCAGGCGTACATTTGAGAACAAGTCCAAAACGAGAAACTACCTGGAGTGTGAATACTGACAAATGTACAAGTAGTTGTATGTATACTGCTGTTTTTGCAGGGATTACCTCCCATGAATGCCTACAAACCGATCTATAACTAAAAATGTGAAGGTTTCTAACAACTGGAAGAATGTTCCTACCTGCAAAATCGATATAAAATTCCACCTACCCTGTATCCGTGAATCAGTATTTGAATTTAGTCTCACAGATGGAATGATATGTGCTTCTAAATTTAAATTAGGTATTTCTAAGAGTCCTACTTTTGTAACAAATGAGAACCACACCACCTGCAAGCACAAACGTGTGGCAAAGCAGTGAGGGGGAAGCTGCTGCAAAATCCTCCCAAGCAGAACAGCTACATCACCTTCAACACTCATTTACAATTTTTTCAGCCAGCCTCTATGTTCTAAAACTGCGTTTCTGGCGTCTTCACCAATGAGAAGTGCATGTACTCTGGAAATCAGATCTATGTTCAGCACTCTGCACTTTCAAGCGGCATTTGAGCGAATATGTGTCAATGCCATTTGCACCTAGTATTCTTAGAATGACTCAGCCCAAATCTAACTGAACATTGTGAAATAATATAAACCTATCATATTAAAGAACCTCTTCTAATTTAAGCTAGAGGAAATATTTTTCCACCCAGTTAGTAATAGTAAGAAATAATCACTTGTATTAAATAACGCTTCGTGGGTCAACTTTCTAAATTTCTCAGTGGTGTAACTAACGGATTTTGAAGTTACCTGCTGTGATAGTAAACAGCATATCTACCTGTGATGGAGAAATGTTTGAGCTGGACTTGAAGTGATATCGTTGTGCCCAGCAATCACACCAGATGGGAGCTGAATAGTCATAATTCACAAAGCCTTCTTCCTGACTTAGGCCCTTATTATGAGGCATGGTACAATTTGCCTCCATATTGTTTTCATGCCACTTACTCATGGGCACTGCCTTGCGAATTACAGTTTGATTATAGAATATCGCAACATTTGTGATTTCATTGTAATACGGGTAGGGCAGAGACATGGGGAGAGGGTGAAAGGGTTAAGTATGAGGTGGCAGGAGAGGTGAAGGATAAAGGAGTAAAGGTAAGGTTAATGCATCAGGAGTAAAGGGGTAAGGGATTATGAGTAAGGGTTTATGGGGCTAAGGGGCAGGAAGTTTAGAGTTTTAAGGTATGTATAAGGGATAAATATTTATGGTAAGATTAAGGATCAAGATAAGGATTAATAGAATGGGGTTAACAGTAACGGGGTGAACGATGTGGTGTAGGGAGTTTTTGATAAGGTATTAAAGGGAATGAAGTGAGGGTCAAGCAAGTCCATAAGTGGTAAAGGTAAGGCTACGAAGTTAAGGAGTGAAAAAAGGTAAGTGGAACCAGTGGAGAATAAGTTATTATGGGTAGGGAGAAGGGATTAGCAGCAGGAGGTAAAGTGGAAAAATAAGGGTTGGGAGTAAGAGGCTAGAGGTAAGGGGTTAAAGTTAAAGGTATAGATTAGGGATAAAGTGCAAGAAGTAGGTATAGATGAAGGGTAAAGTGCAAGAATTAAAGGCAGTGTTAAGGGTGAGAGATTAAGGAGTCAGGTATTAGGACGTAACGGGGTAAGTGTGAGGAATAGACAACATGAGGTTATGTATATATCGGCAAGGGTACAGGAAAACGACTTTGAGATTAAGAGTATACTGGTAAAGGGTTAAGCATGAGAAACAAAGGATAAGGCCTACGGTGGTAACTTTAAGTGTAAGGGTAAGAGGTTAAGGTTGTAAATATTAGGATGTAAGTTGATGGGGTTATCAGTAAAGGGTTATAAGCAAGAGAGGAAACAATATTACAAAATAAAATAAAATAAAATAAAGGAATAAAAAATGTTTTAAAACGTTATGCAAAAATCACAAGGTAAATGGATAAACAACGAGATAAGACAGTGAAGTAGTAAAAAAAAAAAGAAGCTTACCAAAAATATGAGAAAATTGCATCTTTTGGCGTGTTTCACCTGTCTTTTTACTTTCTGACCTTCTGTTTTTTTATGATATGTTGGACTTCGTTTTTGCTGGTTAGTCATCTCTGCGCACCTTCCCACTGCTGATCAGTGATAAAGTGCAAGTGCTCCCTGTTTAAATTATGATTGCTTATCAAAGATTGGCATATTCGATTTACTAGTAGGTCCCTAGTATAGTGCATTATGTGTGGCCGGGGCCTGGAAGTCAAATGCAATTAGTGGGCCTGCAGCACATGAGTAGCCTTCCAAAGGAGTGTCAGACCTGCCACTGCAGTGCCTGCAGTTTTTAAACTGCCATTACAACGTGGCAAGTGCACCCACTTGCCAGGCCTAACCCTTCCCTTTTGTTGCATGTAAGTCACCCCTATGCCCAGGCAGCCCCATGGGCATGTTGCAGTGTATTTAGAAGGTAGGACATACAGTGGTGTGTTTCCACATGTCCTGATAGTGAAATACTGTGCATTGCACTTTTCCCTATTGAAAGGCTATCTCTTCCATAGGTTAACATGGGGTCTGCCTTGAAACATCTTTCAAGTGCAGATTCCCATGGGAAGATGATAGGAAGTTGGAGTTTGGGATCTCTGAACTCACAGTTTAAAAATACATCTTTAAGTGAAGATGGTTTTTAAATAGCAGGTTTGAAAATTACACTTTTAGAAAGTGGGCATTTTCTTGCTTAACCATTCTGTGCCTGCCTGAGGAATCCATGTCTGTGTAGCTGAAAGAAGGGGCTTCCTGCAAGCACGCTAGACAGTCACACAAAAGGAGCTTAGGTGTGCCATGCATTTACTGATGGGTTTTCTTGGGAGAGAGTGGTGGGAGGAGCTGACACTTGCACCTGAACAGGGTTGGACCTGTCCTTCACAAAGAAGTCTCTCCCTCCTGGAGAGTGCCTGGGACAGAGCAGGAAATAACTGGATCTTGTGAGGAGGGAAGACTGCCTTTGAAGTTTGCCTACTTCAAAGGCCAGAACTAGTGTAAGTAGTGGGGCCCTGACCCCCGAACTTTAGAACTGTTTTGAACTAAGGAGCCTGCCAAGATGAGGGACTTCCACTTTGATGCATGATTTGCTTTGTTGGCCTGATGCTTGCTGCTTTTGTTTTGGGCAGTGAAAGGACCAGACTTAACTTTCTGCAACTTATTGCCCGATTTTCTTCAAGGGCTTGAAGTAGAGCATGCCTCCTGTTAGAAGTCTCAGGAACATCAAAGACTTCAAGTTCATCTGCCAACAGCACCGGGAACTGTGTTTTGCGCTGCAACAGGAGAAAAAACAAATGCTGCCGCTGCCTGCACTGTGACCTGACAGCACCGCACAGAGCATCGCACTGCTTCACAGCGCAACCCACGTCTCACTGATGAAAACATCTGGATGCCATCACCAAACTGCTGCTTGCACCATGATCTGTGGACACCACGTCGCATCACCTCCCTTCACACTTCAGGTATCACTGACGACGCTGCCCCACACCAATGACACTGCTGCCTGCACTGTGGCCTGTGGACATCGCTCGTGAGGTACCCAAAGCATCCTCCCGTCCCAAACAGCAGCCCTGGTCCACCGATGTCAGTGACATCGACTCCAGCCCCATCAACAGACGCGGCTGCTTGCACCACAACCTGTGGGCACCGCACAAAGTATGGCCCCACGTTGCATCGCAACCGTGGGTCAGCCGACCACAGTACTTCGGCAATGACACCACTGCCTGAAACACCGCACATCGCATCGCTACACTTCACACCGTAGCCCTGGTTTCACTGACGACGCAGGATGCTGCCACCGTGATGTTTGGGCACCGCATGTCGCATCATCCCGCTTTGCATCGCAGCCCAGACACCAGTGCTCCTGACTTCACCATCACAGAGTTCGATCTGCAACGTGTGTGACTTCAAGGGCCCGATGACTCCTGCACTGACCTCCAGAACTGTCGACTGCCAGCGATGCCACAACTCAAATCTCAACACAAGGTCCCTGATGCCCTGCATTTCCAAGGTACTGTTTGTGGGTTTTCCTGATACTGAACGGGTCCGCGACTTCGCGATCAGCGTGAACTGTTGGATTTGTTGTTCACAACACCGTGTTAGCCCCAGACGGAGCTATCGACTTCAAGGAGCTGTATTTTTTAGCTGATTCTTTAAAAAAATATATCTTTATTACTGAATGTTGGATTTTTATTGTGTTGGTCTAGTTTTACACAGATAAATATTGGCTATGTTTCTAAAACTGGTGTGGTGTCAATTTGTAGTTTTTTCACTGTATTACTGTGAGTTATGTGCAAACGCTTTACACATTGCCTCTGAGATAAGCCTGCCTGCTTGGGCCAAGCTACCAAGGGGGTAAGCAGGCATTATTTTAGACGTGTAACTCCCTTATCCTGACTAGAAGGAAGGGCCCCACTTCGACAGGGCGCAAGCCACTGCCAACTAGGGACTCCCATTCCTAACAGTGGCTGTCAGCAGTGAGTATAAGACCTGCATTTGTACTTGACCCACAGGGATTGGTGTGCACGACTACCACATCACAGACCATTTCATAACACACGTTTTTTCTTTGGCCTATTTTTTTTGTCTTGAGTTCAAGTTGAACTTCCTATTACATCAGGTCTCGTTCAGGAGCATCATCAGTTACATCCCTGAAATTGTTTTTTGAGAGGGATAGGTTGGAAACCTATAGGCAATATATAGGTATACCAATATGCAAGAGCCTCAACGTCCAAGTTAGAGGCCTCACCAAAAGGAGGAGCTACAAAAGGTGCTGAGGGCCTGGGTAGCAGCCAAAAATGCCACTGGGCAGTCAGATGATCTAATCTGGAAGACTGTGAAGCCAAATCTAAGGGAAGATGTGCTGAGGGTGCAGGAGCTGCCAGGGGTGGGCGGTTGGGGGGGCACCCTCTGGGTCAGGCATCAGTAGTGCTTCCAAGACCTTTTTAGGTCTCACCGGTTATTACAGGAGATTTGTCGACGGCTATGGCACCATCTTTGCTACCTTGACAGAGTTGAAATCCAAGAAGCAGCCCAAAAAAGTGATCTGGACTGAGGATTGTCAGACCGGTTTTGATGCCCTGAAGGCAGCCATGTGCATGGCGCACATCCTGAAGGCACCCAACTTCTCCAAGGAATTTGTTGTGCAGACAGATGCTTCAGAGCATGATGTGGGGGCAGTTTGAGCATAACTAAAGGAAGAGGCCCTAGGTCATCCTGCAACCTTCGTTATCAGGAGGCTACTCCCCAGGAAACAAAGGTGGAGCAAAATTCTTCAGTGTGATATGGGCACTGAAGAAGCTAAAACCCTACTTGTTTGGGACTCACTTTTGGGTTCAGACAGACCACAGGCCCCTCAGATGTTTAATACAGATGAGGGGTGAGAACTGTAGTTGAATTTCAAGAAATAAAGAAGTGACACAACTCTGATGGCAATATAGTATATGTTTGGCAAATAGAAATATGGCCAGGAGTACAGCTCAGTTCAGTAACGGAAACCACAATCATCTCAGCTCTTACAACAGCATCTTTTATAGTCTTGGTCCACAATGGAGACGTCACATCTCTTATCATATTCCCAATTAGTGCAGTAGCTCGATATTTTGTTATCTATATTCATTCTAGCAAAAGCATTAATTCTCTAAAAAGCATCTGACTACTTGTCACTAAAATGCAGCTGTGGCATAGATAATATACGTATGCATCCTCTAATGAGCACAGCGTCTTTTAATTTCACCCTTGAAACTCTATCAGTGTATCCTCCCTATGCTACTTCTATTATCTGACGTTTTACAGCCTGTCCTCCACCCTCTACCAACCTGGACTCACACAAACATCTTGTGTCTCCCTCTCCGGTCTGCCATGATTTACACCTCCTCCTAGCACTGGTATGAGAAAGTGACTCAGGCGAAAGTGACTCAGGCTCTCGTGTGTGTGACCTTCTAAATTATCTGTGGTATGCGAGGACTGGCTGTAACTGCTTTGCCTTGCACCTGGCCTTCCCGTCCGTTCTCCTGCCTGTCCCTGCACTCCATTCCAACATGGTACCCAGGTTTAGGCTTGTACTTGACTCACACAGTGTACACTTCTGCACGTTTCCCTCTTAAGCAATGTGTTGACCAAAGGGGAATTTTCTTTTTTCTTGAGGCCTATTACAGAATTGAGAATTGTTGAGGTGATCCATTTCCCTCCACAGAACAAGCCAACGATGATGGTCTGTCCAGGTTCTTCTACCTTAGTGAAGAGAACTCCCAGGAAGTTGGGTAGTTCTCATCACTGTCAGCTGGTGGGGACGCGTGTTAGAGCTGGCATTTTTTGGCGTGTTTCCCCTATCTTTTTGCTTTCTGATCTCCTATTTTCTAATATGCTTGACTTTGTTTGTTGATTTGTCGCCCCTGCACCCTTTACCACTGCTGACCAGTGCTAAAGTGAAAGTGCTTTCTGTGTAAATTAGGATTGGTTATCCATGATTGGCATATTTGATTTACTAGCAAGTCCCTAGCATAGTGCATCATGTGTGCCCTGGGCCTGTAAGTCAAATGCTACTAGAGGGTTTACAGCACTGGCTGTGCCACCCATACAAGTAGTCTTCCAGAGGTGTGTCAGACCTGTCACTGCAGAGTCTGTGGGCTCAGTTTTTAAACTGCCATGTCGACCTGGCAAGTGCACTCAATTGCCAGGCCTTACACTTTTAATGCACGTAAGTCACGCCTAAGGTTGACCAGGCAGCCCCATGGACACGGTGCAGTGTACGTAGAAGGTGGGACAGGTACTAGTGTGTTTCTACATATCCTGATAGTGAAATACTGTGGATATCATTTTCCACTATTGAAATGCTATGTCTTCCATAGGTTAACATGGGGTCTGCCTTGAAACACCTTTCAAGTGTAGATTCCAATGGGAAGATGATAGGAAGTTGACGTTTGGGATCTTTGAACTCACAATTTAAAAATACCTATTTTAGTGAAGATGTTTTTTTAATTGGGGGTTTAAAAATTCCACTTTTAGAAAGTGGGCATTTTCTTGCTTAACCATTCTGTGCCTGACTGTGGAATCCATGTCTGTGTAGCTAACAGCTGCAGCCTCCTGCATACACTCTTGACAGCCACACAAAAGGAGCTTAGATGTGTCCTGCATATCTTGATGGGTCTTCCTGGGATAGAGTGGTGGGAAGAGCTGACACTTGAACCTGAATAGGACTGGAACTGTTCTGCACAAAGTAGTCCTCCCCACCATGGCCTGTGGACACCGTGTGAGGTACACGAAGCATCGCCGCGTCCCACACTGCAGCCTTGGTCTTCTGACGTCAGCGACATTGACTCCAGCCTCGTCAACTGGCGCTGCTGTTTGCACCACGACCTGTGGGCACCGCACAAAGCAGCACCCCGTGGTGCATTGTAACCTTGAGGCAACCAAGATTGTGCTTCAACAACGACGCCACCTGCACCATGACCAGTAGACACTGCGGGCCATATTTATACTTTTTGATGCACAACTGCGCCAACGCAGTTGTGCGTCAAACATTTTACCGCCGGTTAACGCCATTCCAACGCACCATGCAGGCGCCTTATTTAACATATACATGACATTAGCCAGCGCTGCGGACTGGTCTGAGTAAAAAAAAATGACACACACCAGGCAGCGCCGGCGTAGGGGAAAATGGGGTCTGAGCGTCAAAAAATGGTGCAAGTCAGGTCTGAGGCAAAAATCAGGCCTCAAACCGGACTTGCGCCATTTTTTTGATGCACAATCCCCATTGACATGACTCCTGTCTTAGCAAAGAAAGGAGTCATGCCCCCTTGCCCAATGGCCATGCCCAGGGGACTTCTGTCCCCTGGGCATGGTCATTGGGCATAGTGGCATGTAGGGGGGCCCAAATTAGGCCCCCCATGCCCCTTTAAAAAAACTTTAAAAAATACTTACCTGACCTTACCTTCACTTACCTGGGATGGGTCCCCCCATCCATGGGTGTCCTCCAGGGGTGGGCGAGGGTGGCAGGGGAGGGCACCTCTGGACTCCTTCCGAGCCCACAGATCCCTTAACACCTGCCCTGACCCAGGCGTTAAAAAAACGCGCACAACAGGCTGTGCGCCATTTTGTAAGGCCACCCCCTCTAAGGCGCACAGGCCTTAAAGTCATTTTCTGGGCGGGAATGCCTACCTTGCATATCATTAACGCAAGGCAGTTTCCTGCTCCAAAAATAATGACGCACACAGTGGAATTTTGACGTCCGTGGGGTCGGGCGTCAATGTTTAAATATGGGGCAAGGTTTGCGCCGAATGTGCGTCAAAATTTGGCGCAAACAGAGTATAAATATACCCCTGCATGTCACATCGCTGAACTTCACACCGCTGCCCTGGTTTCACCATCTATGCCAGGCGCCATCACTGAGGCATTGCCTGCACAATGACCTGTGGGAAATGCACGTCACATCATCCCACTTCGCATCACAGCCCCGACGCCACCACTCCTGACTTCATCCTCACAGAGTTCGATCTGCAACGCATGTGACTTCAAGAGCCCCAACGGCTCCTGCATTGACCTCCGGAACCGACACCTGCAGACGCCGCAGCTCGGATCTCAATGCAAGATCCCTGACACCCTGCATTTCCAAGGCACTGTTTGCTGGCCTTCCCAACTCCGTAGCTGGCCCGCAACCTCACGGTCAGCCTGAACTGTTGGATTTGTTGTCCACGACGCCGCAGTAGCCCCAGACAGAGCTACTGATTTCAAAGAACTGTATTTTAGGCTGATTCTTACAAATTTGTATCTTTATTACTTATGTTGGATTTTTATTGTTTTGGTCTTGTTTTACAAAGATAAATATTGGCTGTTTTCCTAAACTGGTGAGATGTCAATTTTTAGTGTTTTCACTGTATTACTGAGCGTTATGTGCAACTGCTTTACACATTGCCTCTGAGAAAAGCCTGTCTGCATCAGGCCAAGCAACCAAGGTGGTGAGCAGGGGTTATGTTAAGTGTGTAACTCCCTTATCCTGACTACAAGGGAAAAGCTGCAAAGAGATGGTGGACAAACAGTAGTGAAGGAAATGGTATGTCACCAAGTATGAGAGGCCCGTAATTCCCAATGAATCAAGTAAATGTGCCACTGACCACACTGGGAATCATGAGGTACACAACATCAAAGCAAACCTGTCATGTTTCCCCTGTAGATTTTGGCTGGTGAAATTTCTGAAGGGTCCTGCAGGGAAGAACGAGCATTACTTGGGAAAATAGACCTGTAATTACTGATTCATCCGATAATTTCTAATTTCTGAAGTTATTCTCTTAATTCAACTTAGAAGCCTTTTTAACTCCTCACCGCCTGAGTTAACAGGACACCAGGTATCATTTACTCCTGGTTTATGGCATTAGCAACGCCAGGACACTCACATCGCCGACCCGCCACCCCATTTGCAGTGCTTCTAAAAGCTAATGTTTGAATCAGAATTCTTAAAAAATCCCAGTTATGCCCAACTAAAACAGACTTTTTTTTTTTTTACATGTAGAGCACGTATTCGAATGTGAGCATAAATAAAATGTACATTTTGCTCTCATGCACCATCCGTGATTTTCGGCCGCTACCACAAGTTCTGCTTCTAATTCTACTGCTCAACACACCTAAAATAACACTTCAACAATACCAGCAGGCGGGGAAAAAGGGAAATCAACCAAATAATATAGTAAGCTTTAAAGGTAGAATGGTAAATGCAGGAGGGCGTGGTAGATGTAAAAGTTAAATTTGCAGCTCTTGCCTGTGGTTAATCAGACTATAGATGTATTGTTTCACCGTCAGTGCTCGCTCCCCATGACAACTGGGCTTCTCCCGCACTTCCGACAGCAGGGCACAGAAAGGACGACAGGGGGTGTCTGATGCTGTCGGCAGTCAGTGAGCCACGCATTTAGCTTTCCATTAATCCCCCTCTGTCAGCAGGTAATCATATCAGCAGCTATTAGAGTACACAGCGCGCTGCTCACCACTTGAATAGCAGACATCACGCTGGAGAGTCCTAGTGCACCCAGCACTGGCCTTGTTGTTAGTTTAGATACACGTCATGTGCTCTGTGCATGTGCAGCCGCCCATCCACTAACAAACCCGACAGTGTGGCCAGATTCATACCCATAATGGATAACAGAACCAAATGCTTCACCTTCATGCAAATGTACGGAACTTGAGAAAAAAGGCAATAGTTTATCAGTTCTTGTGGTTTGCTCGTGACGTTTCAACGCCCTGTGCCTTTTTCACATAGGTAAATTTGGTCCACTTTTACATTTTACACCAGCTAGAAATCTCCAAAGAGAATCATGGTGGGTCTTATTGCATTGACTACAGCAGACTTCTCTGCCAATGAGTACAGAGAAACCCGCAGCAGTAAAGCCGACTAAAAAGTGGGCGTTCCGATGTGTGGTTTGCCCTAGAAGTTAAAAAACACAAACATGTACATTTATGGGCACTCCCAATATTCTCTGCCGCCTCCGCCACACCTCGAAATAGTCAGAGATTTACTCTTGACAAGTAACTCCCTTCCAGGATGGGAAGGGAAAGAGATCACCCCCGGATTTGGTTAGGTTGCAAGGGAAGGTCTATTATGGAGATAACTGCCCAGGGAGAAAAGGAGCCTAGACGTCACATGGCGTCTTTCCAGCCATAGTAGTGCTAATGTCCTGAAAAAAATACCGAGGCAAAATTGCAGGTGACTGCAGGATCCTGCCAATCTTTACCTCTTCGAGCACAAACGCAAAATTCTGGGTGAATTTGGATATCAATTTGCCATCCATATATAAACAACCTCTTATCAATATAGCAGAAAATCTCATCACATTATTGCTGGGTCAAGCCTTAGCTCGTATGAGGAGCTACATTGATGTCAGATGCGAAGCTTGGCAAACAGAATACACCAGCTCACGTGCACAAAGTTATGTGAAAAAGATTCACAAATGAGCAGACATCTCGGAATGCAGAATCATGAATAGGAAACTCTCATTATTTTGTATAGAAGCAAACTATGCTTGCTGAACAATCAAGCTTCAGCTTCTAGAACATGGAAAACAGAGACAACATGTAGAAGAAATACGTGGGGGAACTAAATAGCATGGTAGTGAAGGTTATTTTATCATAGGAAGGGCTGTCATGACCTCATGATACCCCCCTTTGAAGTAATAAATGAGATTCAAACTTAGTAATGCACGTTATTTATACATGTAAATAAATACAAGTTTTAGAATGCAGTATTGCCATTTATAAACCACGCATGTAGGTCTAGTTTGTCATCACTGCAAAGCACTGAATCAGGTAATGCATGAACCTACACTAAAAAGCATGCAGTTATTTATTCATACCCTTCATATAATGACATACACATGCAAATGCAAATTGCGGATACGAAGCTACAAACAACAAAGCTTTATAGCTGGAACTCATCACGTTACAATCAACAATTACATTTAATATTAAATGTACTAATTTGGGAAGCCTCTGTGCAAAAGATCAGACAGTTCATATCTAGGGAGAAACCCACAGCCTGTGGAATACCCCAGGGATTGGCGCCTCTCCTCTCCTATTCAATAAGTAGGTGAATCCTCTGGCAGATTTTATTACTTCTTAATGCCTTAGCTTTCAGATGTATGCTAACAATACTCAGTACTAAACTTACACGAAGACGGCCAACACATCAAATCTAATTCTCCATGGTTGTGGGCCTTAAAATCAGGAATGTCAGCAGCCTCCTCCTTGAGAACACAGCAAACAAATTCTGACACTTAAGACTACCAATCCTACAGCAATCCTGTTAATTGGCCAGCAAATCTGGGCCATTTTTCAGAACACAGTCTTACACAGAGTAAAGAAAAAAAATATTTTCATCTTTATATCCTATCAAAATTATGCTCCTTGTTAGGTATTTCCCCAACGAGTCCTACTCAGTCAAGGCGTTGTATTCCAAAGACTCATTTAACTTCCACAGTTTACATCAACGCTTTCCCCAAGCTCAAATCCAAATTGCAGTCTGTACTAAACACAATTATCTTTGGCCTGAAAGAATACAAGCATCACTCCAAAGTGAATATAAGGTAGATGGCAAAGAGATGCAACTGTCATGATTTTGGCTATGACTGTTCTCCCACATGACACAAACTATTCTACCCACACAGATAAACCGATATCTGGGAGGAATTCTTGGATCATCCTTAGTAGCTTGGTACCAGCAGGAAGGGATAAGTCACAGAAAATGCATGTTGTATATAGGCTACAACTAGCCAACACAAGACATCTACATAACTAGTGATCTAAATCAAGGCATTTAAAATGATCATGATGGTGACTGACAGGCATGTCTTCTCTTCTCTTGGGAAGAGGATGAGGAAGATTCTCTCCTTGTAGCAGTTCAATCATATGGTATATTGAAGTCTAAACAAGTCATCCCTTGCTGATGGGCCCTGGCTAATCCTAGTAAGCTTCCAAGGCTTCCCACGTAATGTTGCATCACATTCATGAAAAACTGTACCCCATGCTGCCATGAACCCCAAAATTATGAAGGTAGAGCCCATGGCTCTGTTATTTGGAGCTCTCTTCTGTCCCTCGACTCTACTCTTCATCTACTCAGCCCATGTATTTGAAAAGAAACTCACGAGATGTCCTGAGCAAACAATTGCGTAGTATTAAGAAAGGAGGATTTCCCTAAAATGATTGTCACTCTTAAGACACGGTGGCACAATGTACCCGAAAACACCAATTAAAAAACACTGGTCATTCTTCCTAATTTGTAGACAACAGTTTTACCAAATTGAGTTTAGAGGTCGGGTGTTAATATACCAGTTAAGAGATATGTTTAAGTAGAAGTAATTAAGAATGTGTGTCATTGGCTATGTGAGTATGTAGAAGTGTAAAGGACATACTGAAGACGTCCACCCTGTTAGACAGGTATTTATTGGAACAGGAAATCCACTGTATTCTCATTAATAAAAACGGTTGAGGTAGGTAATCGGTGGCCTTCTCGCACTTGTCTGACTGGTGTTCACATCACTGTGTCATTTCACTGTCTTGCCCTGCCACTAAGGCTGGAGCCATCACTTGCTCAACACATTCATTTCTCCCTGCACCTAGGACTACTAAGGCTGGATTGATAAAGACAGGACCACCAACAGTTTGCAGAAGAGTTCAGCTGTTTCATGGTCAACATCTCTGCTGGAAGAAGAATGTATGTGAAAACGTGTACAACTCCAGGAAACCTATTTTGGGTGGAAGAGTTGCCGTCAAGTACACTTAGAGGATGGGGCCTGTACAACTCCTGTAACCCTGTTCCCGGATTGATTGTGTGCCTCTGCATGGAGCTGCTGTTTTGCTTACCTGTAATATACAATAATTTACTTGCTCCAGTGTCGTGCCTCTTCCTTCCAGGGGAGAGAATACCAGCATTATGGTGCTAGCAGTCTCGACTCTTGTGGTTTACTCAGACCCTTTCCTCCTACACTGGGAGGTGTAGTTGGAGTTAGGCTGCTCGGAGGAGACAGACAGAATTCCAATGTACCGCCATGACCTGTGCACCTGCTAACAGTGTGCTACAGCATTTGGCAAAGAATGCCAGCTCCTGCCTTGTCGTAGGCAATTAGATACATAAGAAGTGCATTCACTTCCCAAAGTACTCAGACAAACTGTTCTCATCTTGTTAAAAAGATTTCCATCATACTGTTCAAGTGTGCCAGCAGCGCAGATGGAAAGCAAGTTTGCATGTTGCAGTAAAACATGCACAATTCCTAAAAACTGCTTATTTTGTTCCTTCAAGTGCACCGTTTCCATATGTACTATTTTGGTTTACCGATTAGGGGCAGGCTGTCTAAACAGTATGCATCAGATTCCCCTGTTTGTCGTTGCTCCAGTTATCCCATACCGATTCACTTGCATGATAAGCAGTAACAAACTGTATGGAAGCTGAATTCATTTCCTCTCTTCCAAACCACAAATAGGCGGCAAGAGTATCCTGTAACACTCTCAGTTCAACAAGTCACAGACGAAGTAAGCTCTCATTACAATGTACATATGAGACAGTGACACATATAAGATAGAAATAACCTGCAGCCGAAGTTGGCCTAGCCTATGAAAAGTAAACAAATGTGCATGAAATCAGATTCTAAATCTAAGTGGTGATTTGTTTTGTTTTAGAAGTGCAGGAAGGCCATTCTTAACCTACAGTGTCAGCTGAAAACTAAATTAATTGAAGCTGAACAAAAGAGTTATTGCATGCTGACAATGGTTTACATAAATTAATGTATTTATTTTATTTTGCAATTTAATATTACTCAGACTACACCTCAAGTATGACAGAGCGCTTCACATATGAACACTTCTTAAATGAGGGCAGTCTTTAAACAGAGATTAAAATGTGGTTACATTTCGGGGTGCAACGAATGTATAGCAGAGTGTATCAAAATTAAGGCACATTTTGTCAGTGCTATAAAGCGTCAACGCAAAATATTCAGTAAACTTAACCACATCATCAGGAAAGGGAATCACGCCCACGATGGCCACCCTGGTCTCACAGGATATCAAGTATGAGTTCCTCACACTGAGTTAAAGCCTAGTGTAGTTCAGATCCTATGTTCATTTTATGGAAATGTTGGCTGTCACATAAGCAAGCTACGGAATCATCTATGGCCCCTTCTAACCTAATACCTTCCAGATGTCTTTGTCTGGTCCAACCTAGCCTGCAGGAGGTTGAGAAATGTTTTGGAAAGAGGCCAGGCTTTGAGGCTGTCCAGATATGTATTCTTTCCACAGCTCGAGCGTGTACTCATCATCTGGGGCCTCTGCTGGTCCCACCTGGAAATCATCAGCTACTCATAGTGTTGGACATGAACACACGCTTGCCCAAAGACCACTGGAGTCCCATCACCAACATCCGTGCTGCAGTTCTTCCCCCTAGCAGTAGACCAGTCCGAGAGGTGTGCAGTATCTACTTGGAGGTCAGGTGGAAGATGGTCCAGGAGGTGGTCACCGAGCTAGGAGCAGTCAAGTGGAGCGCATCGAGTAGCAGCAGTGTTCAGCTCATGCCAGTGGCTGCAAGTGGTGGCAGTAGCGGCCGGTGAGCCTTATAAGTGGAGGGTCATTGAGCTGCAGTCCAGTGGCTGGCACAGTAAAAAAAACCACAATGACTTTAGGTTCAAATTCCAAAGCTCTTAATCATGGATCATTATTATAAAGGGCCGTGACTGAGAGCTCAGGAATTAAAGCTGAAGGCAATGTGAGTTTCTCAAAGTGCCTGCCAGTGGGCCAAGAAAAAGAAAAAAAATGTATTTACCACCTTTCCTTCTCCTCGTCCAGTCAGAGCGATTGTACTTCCTGGAGCTTCACGCAGTTCCCCTCTCCAAATCCCAACACTGCTTTTATGCTGCAGATGAGCAGCATGACAGCAGAACCAGGATTGGCTGGAGCGGGCTGCCTCAATGCTCCAGCAGGCATGGGGGGGCGAGGGGGGGCTGTGACTGCTCTCCACCCAGCTGTCCCAGACAGCTGAGTGGAGAGGTTTACACTGCGCATATGAAGCTGGCCAGTTCAAGACAGCCGGCCAAACTGCCATGCGCAGTGTAAACTGGGGGAGCAAGCACCACTCCCCTGCTGCCAGTCAGCAGCAATGCCCAGCCCACAAACACGGCTGGGAGCAGTGAAAAATAAAATGGTAATTCATTGTATTACTATTTTATTTTTCACGTCTACAGCACTGGCAGCAGGGGGCAATGCTCCTCTGCCCTAATGGTGAGCCGCCTCTGGGTGGTGGCAACAGTATTAATTTTGGGGGGAGGGGGGGGGGGACAGGCCTCTATTTGGCGATAGCCGACTTTAACACAGAGTAAAAGGGTGAAAAGTAGAAACGAGGGAAAAGATGGCCATGATGGAAAAAAAAGCCTGCAACAGTGGGTTAAAGATACAGGAAGTGTAGGGTGGTTTAACAAAGAAACGTGTGGAGGAATCAAGACTAAGCTGCCTTGGTATTCAGTAACCCCAGGATTCAGCAGGGCCGGAGGGTATGCTACAAACACCTGAGGCCCCTGCATTTATTTACTTTTTAATTCCAGAGCCAGGCCTGGTGAGACACTGTGTAGAGAAGGTGTAGGAGTCTCCTTTGCAGACCCTTTGCTGAGGCAGAACTCTTACACTAACATCGGATTCTTTACCTCTTAAAATGTTACTAAAGTGGTAAGTGTTGAAACTTCTTCAAAGCAGCAAAAATGGATACACGTTTCTTCTGTCTGCATAGCAGGCCATCTGCACAATAATTTGTAAGGATCCAGAAAAAAAGATAAATGTTTTAAACGTTTGAACTTCATGTGAAACACACATGACTACAAATAGCATATGTTGGGGGGTCTTTTAGACATATTACTCCATCAATATAACCTACTCCGAAAAAAAAAAAAAAAACACTCCCAATTGACAACGTTTTTTTAATGTGTAAAACCCCACTATTAAATCATGCACTTGCCATCGGTATGTGTCTGATACATGTCAGATCTAGCCATGGCTTGGTACACGAACCTTGTCAGTAGGGTAAAAAATAAGGTCATAACAGAAAGGTGTTACAAAAAAGCACAGAAACTGAACTGTATCAAGCAATCCGGGGGAGGAGTTGGATAATAATCTTTGGCAGGGGTGGGGTCTCAAGACAGTCATCTGCAGCCATTGTCCGAAGCGAGGTCTCTTGGTAGCTTCTAAGCCCCAATTAAAATCTCCTTGTTGCAGGGAGCTCGAGGGCAGAAACACTTTTCTATCGCGAGCCAACAAAGCATCCCAGCCATTAGTTCTGTACACAGATGTTCAGGTCTGCCTCATGGTTCGTTCCAGGTGGAGTTATGGAGCGGAGAGAAAAATAAAAGTTCCTTTTTTCCCCCCAACTTCTAAATCTACGGTTTTAGGATATGAACCATCTGTACTGTAACATATATATATATATATATATATATACATACTTCCAAGGGGCATTTGAATATGTAGGCTTCTAAAGACCGTATGTTAATCCAAGCGTGAAGCGCTAGGGTATGAAGAGCTTGGCGTAAACAATCCTCCCTACTCACCCACATTATCACTTGTTTGGTGTAATCTTTTATCATCTGAAGTGAGCTTTTATGTGACTGAAAAACAGATTTCAAAATAATAACAGTGGCAGGATTCATGTATAATAATGTGTAACTCAAAGTGACTGACTAACATGTCTGACATGCACAAACCTTATTGGTTAAACATAACCGCCTCCTAATAGGAGAAAACTTCATGAGTTGTGCACAATTATTATTGATATTATGTGCTAAAAACATGGGACTTTTCTCACCATAGGAGGTGAAAGATCACCAGCTCAACTCAGAGTAACCTGATGCCTTCTATTTCAGTCCTTAACCTCAGTCGGTCAGTAAAACTGCCAGTTAAACCTCCTTGGTCTCCGCGGAGGGGAGTCGTACCACATACTTATGTAGGGGTCATTATTAAAGCCCACATGCGCTTCCTCGCTGACCTGGAGATGTGCGAGGGCAAGAATTGGCTGCTCGAAGCCTAGCTTAGAGAAGATCCTCTGAGAATGGACAGCGCATGCCCTGCATACAGAGCAGTAGACTGCAGAACTCAGCTCAATATGTTACAAAATACCCACCTCTAAGGTCTCAATAACAGCTTACTGGACCCAAGGGCAAAGGGGCCCAGAAAACAAACAACGAGGTGAAACTAACTCCTAGAAAAATTAGCATGATCACTGAGGAATCAAAGGGTTTCGAAAGAGCACCATGAAAGACTGGTTACACAAAGGATGCTAAGCTAGCAAATACTTGCATTTCATTGTGAAATAGAAAACTACCAGTGTTAGACGATGTAGCAGACACTTTAGCACTTTCCCTCATGTCACAGAGATCATCTTTACGTGACAATCTATGAATTCTATTAATCAAAGGACTAATAGTTTGACTGTAGAGTGTGCAATGAGAAGCCATTTTTAGTGTGCATTTAATTAGATTAATGACTTAAACATAGGTGGTATCCAAGTTTAATTAAATGTTTGAAAGATGAAACTGACACTGTTATAATTTAGACTCTAAACTATTAGTCTGTATTGAAATAATATTGAATTTCTCATAATGAATGCTATATGTGTGAAAAATATTGAAATGCAGTTATGCGTTATACAGACTGAAGTCTATTAACAGTCATTTTGTTTAAAGTTACTGTAACATGAATGCTAATGAAAATGTGTTAATGCCAAATTTATAGTTTGCATATTAAAATGTGTTTTATTTTGTGTATTAATGTGCTGTTTTATTTTACTTGCATTAGCCTAAGCGAGGCCCGCTAGGCCCTGTATTTTATGACTGTGCAGAAAATATCAAGCCATCTTTCTAAAATATACATTTCTTTCAGACTGCGTTCCCATGAGAAGGACTAGTTTGGTAATAGCTATTGTTTTACACAGCGAGTTGTAAGAATATGACCTTGGACGTAGAACACCCTGGACTGTCGACTAACAATTTAAACATTTGTTTCAACCTTGCGTGGAGCTACACGGATGGATGCTCTTCTCATGACAAACTTGGGAAAACAGGAAGATGAATAAAGTCTGAGTTGCATGATTAATATCTATTGGGTGTTGCCCCTTCAACGTCAAATGAACTGCTGCTTTGATGAATCAGGTTCACATATGAACTTAAATATGTCAATGCCCAGGAGGACATTGATCAGATTCCAGACAGATGTTTTGCAGAGTCTTTACAGATTCCTTGGAGACCCGAAGACAATCCTATACCCTGCATGCTGAGCCCCTTGGAGAGCTATCTTCCTCTCTGCCTCTGCCCCTTTGAAATTCCTTGCTGAGACATAGAGATGTTTCCTTAACCCTCACAGAAGGCTCCTGACTGAGCTTTGTTAGTAACTTGTTGCAAGAGATGACCTTTTTCCAAATTGTTTTTGTCCTTTTTTGTTCTTTTGTCTTTTGCAAGCATTTGTTCCGACCCACATATATTTTTCTTTGATTGGCTAAAGTGTAAGGTTTTCATGTGCCCAACCAAATTGAGCTTGATGATTTGAACTGCCATAACGCTAGATGAAACTGAGCAACATTTATTTTCCTTACATCAAGTTTTCTTATTGATGTTTTGTATTGTCTTTGTTGAGTGCCTACTGTTCCTAAAGCTAGTTTGCTTGAACTTATTTTGTCGCCTTGGTCAACCCTTGGTGATTCTGTACCTTTATAACTTTGTCTTGCAAATTATCTATATGACTTTGAGCTTAAGTTTGTAATAAATCCCTTAATCCTATTCCTGAGTGGAGTTTTCCTTGTATGGCCACATTGGTCATACTGCTTAATTTAATTGGTTTGAAATTAAATGTGGTTGTATAGTTCAACGCAAGGTCTAAAGATCCACTGACCTCATTGAGCATTGATTCCTGAGAAGGATGAGAATGCTCCTTGCATAGACATGTGGCCAAATGGCATTTACATGGTGAGGCCTTCATCTTGGAGTTACAGCTCCTCTCTGTCATTTTTGACAACCCAGTGATTTCAGGAAACAGAGCCACAGCTTGCTGTTCTTAGTTAATGTTCCTGAGAGAACATGGTAGTCAAATATTGCTTCCTCATGTATATGGCCATATTTACTATACAAAGATTTTGGGGGGAAAATACTGTTGGTCATGTGTAATCCAAGTATTAGACGTCCCCAGTGTGTTCTGATGCCATACAAAGGTACTTTGGCTAAAATAATTCTCATATCCCCAGTACTCTGCCACTTGATTTTGGCTTCCTTCCCGGTCTTTCCTGCCCGTCCCAGCCAAGATGCACAAAAATCGGTGGGTATATTTGGAGCTGGAATTTTCCCTAGCTGGGGAGGTCAAGTATGTTGCTTCTACCTGTTTCTTTCAGATGAACATGCTTAAGAAAATTACTCCATTTCTTCCAAAGAATGCACACTGTGTGGCGATTCAGGTTACTGCGCTCAGGGCCACTGGAATTATGCAAATGTGCAGCAGTGGTGTTTTTCACATAATTACAGATCTGCCACATTTGGCACATATTACATCATCAGCTGCATAATATGCAGATTTTTACAAAAAAAAGTTTCAAGCTCAAATGGTTTAAAAGTTACTAAAATCGCAGCAACACGTGTTCAGCAGCAGTGTAAAGCCATCTGCAAAGTTTGTCTGGTCAGCTTTCTGTTGCGTTTTGCTGTATATGGGTGTCAAGCTAGAAATACTGAGATGAAAGCTTTGTCAAGACAGTGTTAATGTGTGAAAATGGCAAAATAATGAGGTAATACTATCAGAAAATCTACCGCATTGTGGCACATTATTTGCCTCGTCTTGCTGCTTAATTTAGTCAACCTGCCAGCATAACTTGGCCCTCTCCTGTCACATAACTCCATTAGCCCTGACTATTTCCAGCTGCCAAACCTACTGCAACCTCCTCCTTTTGGGTTGGATATGGGCCAAATTAGAAGGGTGCAGAAGGATCAGAATGCGGCTACCAGAATGGTGCTGGGACCATAATTTTAAAGCGTTGCTTTTAAGTTTCTCGGCCGTATTTTGAAAGTGTTGGAGTGTGACCTCTAAAATGAATATTAACATGAAAAGGCTTGCAAATTGATGTGTAATGAAGCTGCATAGAAAATATGCTAACATAGAAAATAATGTACACGTTTGGAATGTGCCCACGGGGAGTGGCCACCAATGTATACGATGATTAATTAAACTGATTAATGATGAATTAACAATGTACTAATGTATGGCTTTGTATTGGCATTAAGAGTTATATATTAGGGGTTTTGCTAAATTAAACACCAGGCCTTAGTTAGCGAGGGTCTGGGCCTAGCTGCCTGGTCTCATATTAATTGTGTTTTTCTAACGTGCAATGTGCTGTTTCCTGAAGGACATGAAACTGTACTTTTCCAGAAGCTAGAGATATGTGTGTGTGTAGCCGTAGTAAATTCTTTCTCATGGGACCCGACTTGCTCAAGGAGACATTCTTGCCGAATGCAACAGTGTAATTCACAACAGGTGCAAGGCCACCTGGACTAGGAGAAGAAAATAGAAATACTTACTGGAGCGTAAAGTGTAACACTTCTTACCTGACATTCTACCCGTTGAAGATGTCAATCACAGGAGCCAATAGACTGCATGAGAACTGTGTTTTGTGAAAAATTCTAGTAAGGTGCGTGGAGAATTACTGGACAGAGATAATGATGCACCAAAATTGATCCAATGAGAAATTAAGGACTAGTTCAACAGTTTTGATATAACAGCATGACCCGAGAAGAAATCTGCCATTATCAGCCATACTCAGCCATTATTGGGACATTCCCCGCCATTCTTCACTGCCCCTTGCCTCTCTACCAAGAAATTATTATACTTTGAGACTTTGCGGTTCTGATTTCTTAACCATCCTCTATCGAATCCTTATCTGATACTGACTTCTCCTCCTTATGAGGGAAGAGCCTATTCTTAACTATGCCATACTGAGACTTGTCCCGTCCTATCTTTGCTGATGGTGAATCGACTGATGTCCTGAGGACAAAGACTGACGATGACTGCTGATACGTTGGAGGGGTAACTATCTGATGATAATTGTAATTGTCTGTTTGCCTTTCTTTCTAGGTACCAACTGCTCTTTTGATAGAGGCCATAGTTAGATGTTTTTCTAAGTTTGGGTTTGCCAAATTCTTTTGCATGAAACCCAGCATGCTGATGCTAATTCAAAGTTAGTTAAGAAATTCACCAACATCGGATGCAAATAGACAAATGACTAAGATCTTGTTTTGTTGAATAATGTACTAATGCTACTCTGCTAAAGTTGATTCGGGTTAACGTCGTGCTTTATTCTAATGTTCATGATCTATGCTTTGATAAAGTTTTGCTTTGATTGCCAAGTTATAGTGGTTTTGATGTGCTTGTTGATGTTGAAACTAATAAATATGATATTAGGCTGTAACTAATAGGGAATAAATATCCTAACACATAACTAGGTTTGTGTGGTTATTCATGGCTAAAAGGTCGTGGTGTGTTCACTGTATTGAGATATATTTAATGACATTGATTGGCTAGATAATTATTGTGAATATTAAAAGAGTTATCGACAGTGTTGATTGCAATGCTAAATGGACATCTCGTTCTGGGAAGTCTCCAAAGTGGTCAAAAGGTTCATTGGCCTAGACTTGTCTCCTTGTAAGTTTACTTATCAAGGTTCTGACGCGTTATCAAAAGCACTCCACTGTATTGGAACAGACCATCTATCACAAAATGTCTCAAATGTAGTCCCACGCTTTACTTTATTTCAATAACTGAAGCTCAACAGTGTGTGTTTTTCTAATGTGCTGTATGTAGCCTCTCCATAGTGCCTAGGGCATCCACGAAATTTCAGGGTCTGTGGCAGATTTAGTGAACAGAGGTGTTCTCTAGGTGTATCGATAAGTGGCAGAGAAGCATGCATTCTTTCATTTTTCCACGTGCTTTCAAGTCAGCGAACAGCAGAGTGACCACACAATATTCTCATCTTAATTTACTAAAAAAAACGGAGTAAACTGAATGACCATGGTTGGACAGTTCTTTTGTGACATCACTAATTGTCTGTAACAAATGACCATGATGGGCTGGTGAGGTCATTTTATTATTTTAAAGAACGTGAAAGTGCCTGGTTTAATAAGAAAATTACTTTAAACTGTTTCTGTGGATAGTGAAATATCACAGCTATTATACATACAATACGGTGCCTCCCACTAAAGCGGACAAAGAATATTGCAATTCGCTCAGTTCCATGGCTTCTCTGAGGCAAAAGGGCACAAACCAATTATCTTTTTAAGGCCACAGACCTGAGAAGCAGAAGGTGCTTTATTTCGTTTAATACGAGATCCTGGATAGATGGAGAAGGTAAATTACTACTACAAGTTCCAGGTATTTTATGAAATGCAATGTTCAAAGCCCAGGATGAGTTCCTATCGCACTCCGTTTCTTCGAAATAACTTTTCACTCCTCCGAAATCAACGTCCTATGCCTGACCAGGCACTAAGTGCACTATTTTCCAATATTTTAATATTTACTGGCAGCTTTTCTTAGATTCCATTTCCAAATACCTCTTATGTTCTGTGATTTGTGTTTGTCCCATATCCCTCTTATTCTCTCAGACTTTGGAGTCAGACCTCCACAAAAGCACCACTCTCTTCTGCGCTGTTAAGGTTTTTTTTGTTGCTCGTGACTTCTTTCCTTTGCCTGGTCTTTGTTTGCCTGAAATAGCTTTTATTTGTGTGTCTATATGGCACACTGGAAGAAGTGCCTGCTCACATGAGGTACGCACAGCGGAAGAAATGGAATCACCTTTCTTCTCGTTGAGATGTGGGTGGAGTATGGCAGGAAAGGATCTAAGCACCAGGTGCATGTGCACGAAGAAGTGGAGTTTTTCTGTCGCAAAGATTCTGCTCGAGGCCTGCATTTTTTTTTAATTCCCTCACAGTGCTGGAGGGTGGTGTGATTTGACATCAACAGTCGTCTATAATAAAACATATCAGGTGACAAGTGTCGTCTCACTGCAGATGTTTTCTTATGTTGACCTGATACACCAGTTACATAGCCATCAAATATGGAGGCATTGTTATGTTGCTTCTAGTATCACATGGCCTAGCGACTAAACCGCTGACCCTGGGAAACAAGGTTCGAATATCGACCTCAGCTTAACATCCTATGATTCAGATAAAATCACTTTAAATCCATGTGCCTACAACAATGTGCAATATAGGCTGGTTCTGTTGTCAACTTGGCCAGGAATGCTCATCAAAAAGTACTAATGAATGGCCAAGGGAGTGGTCTAGGAGCCTCCACGGGCTGGGAAACTTCCTTTGGGCCATGTGAGGGAGGAGGCAGGCTAGCAACTCAGCGCTGCTCTTTGGAGTCTCTCCACTCTTCACTAGCCAGCCTTGCTTCCTAGTTATTATGTAGATACCAATGGAAAGCTGTGCTCTCACCTGACCATGCCCCTAGAAGGGCACCTTATACAGCAGGCATTCTCAACTATGGGGCAGCATGCACTTTCTAAGTTCATGTTGTGCCTTCTGGCAAGAGGCGATGAGGAAAGCTGTACATGTTACATCATGCTTGTGTTCTTCCATGGTCTGCTCTCAGGACTATTCGAGCAACTCACCACAAACAGTCTGCTGCACAAATTAAGTAGCACACTGCAGAAAGATACTGATGAAGCTGAAATGAGGGTTTTTCATTTATTAACGTATAGACGTAGTGTGAAATAATCATGTGTGACTTTAACCGAACTAATAAAGATTGTACGGGGACAAAATGTACCCTCAGAGTAGTTTGCCAACATTTATAAGCGTGCTTTATATAACGTGATGTATTAGAATTGCACTAATCCGACATAATCGTAAACGTGTGCTATGATTTGCTTGTTTGAAATGTTTTAGCTCAGCATTACTTTAGTGCAGGCTTCGGCCTAGTTGCCTGGTCTCACGGTTTAGATGCTCGTATTTTTCCAATGTGCTATTAAACGTGTATTTCTGCTTGAAGCTGTACTTTTCCACTGAGAACGTTCACATGCTTATCTTAAGGTTTCGTGCCAGCCCGGCATTTTTCTCTTTACTCCAAGGTCAATCTGCAGGTGCGGACAATGGAAGCTCTGAAAATGAGTTAATTGGTATAAAATGTTGCAACTTGTGTACCCGTCTCCAAGGATAATGTATGCTTAAGTAAAAGCTTGAGAACTGTTGTTTTTGATTGGATAATTTGAAGCTAACCTATGAACCCTCCAATGGAAGACCCTACTGGATTTGAACTGTTGTCTATTTAAACCAGGTGCACGAGAAGAAGGTAGCCATTTTGCAGCCATTACAGCCATTACCAGCCCGATACCCGCCATTTTGCAGGACATTGCAGCTACTATGGCCCATCTTGCTGCGACGCCATTTTGAAAGAGACTTTGATACTTTCTCTAATCGAGAGAAAGAGACTTAAATGATTCTTACCCTAGAGACTTTAACTCTGATTTGCCCTTTACATGAAGTAGTAGTTTATTTTGCCGCCGTGAGGCAATTGCCCCGTCCACCCCTGCCCCTTTGCCCCGTCCCATGCTGATCGAGAAACGGTACCTGTGAGACGAAGACTTCCTTGAATGCTGATTGTAATTGGTAAATATGAAAGGAAATTGTAAAATTGCATTGTGTTTCTTTTAGGTAACCAACTGCTGATTTTGATAAGAGCCCTAGTTAGGAGTTTTCTAAATTAATGTTGCTAAATTGTTTTGCATGAAGTCCCACATGCCGATGCTAATTTGAGGTTAGATGAGGATTCCCTTTGTTGCACGATGCAATTTGAGACCTTGTTATGCTGACTAAATGTATGCAATTAGTTCATTACAGATTATAAAATAAGTGATTTGCATTGCTATTATCGAATGCCTTGTTATTCAAATGCTGCATAGATTGCACCTGTTTCGCCGTTATGGACAGCTATTAATGTTCATTTATGTTTATCATTTGGTGTTGAGACACATCTATATTGTGCTAGCTTTGTTAATATAGGGAAATAAATTCACTAACTTTGAATAAACTGGTGTGGTTATTCCTGACTGAAAGGTCAGGGTTCGCCGAAATGTATTCTGGATTAATTGTCAAGTGTTATGTTGATCAGGGTATTGCTTATGTTCGATATTGATTATTGATTTGATTAAATTGACTGACTAAGGGTGGAGAGGGTCCCACTTAGCCAAAAGATTCATCGGCCTAAAGAGCGTCCCAATACAGGTAAAATTACTAGTACGGAACGCTCTATCAATACTTAAACAGTTTCTTCACTTGAACATGACATTTGACGCAAGGGACCTCTTTATTGAAGATACATCCCTTGCTTGATAGCATTTGGCAGGCAGATGCCAAGCCCAAGCGTGCACCAAACCAATCCCCACCGGTTGAGTCTACCACGTACCACTGCAGATCTCTGCTGACATCTCGTAGAGCTGTGGCGACTGCTGTCACTGTTTGCTTTTCAGTGTACTGGCATCAGCAATGCCAAACACTCTGACATCACATTAATATTCTAATAGGCAAGTATTCAAGTCACGTCTCTAAAATAATTAGCAAACTCAAGCAGTCGCGGTGAGATCCTGGGATCTAATGCAGTATGCACCACATCCACCACATAAACTGATTAGTGTGTTAATATTTTATATATTTACAACAAATGGACTCAGCAGGAAAGGGAGAATTGATGGCCATCTTTATGTTGCTTTACACTTAACAGTAGTGGGCGTAGGCTCTACTTACCCTGCCTACTTCTACAAGGTTTGTCACCATCACGATGCTGGCAGTGTTTTCATGCCAGACCATTCTCCAGAAGTCATAAATGGTCTCCTGCATCGGGCCTGCAAAAAGCAAAACATGCCTTTAGTGAAAACGTGCGTGGAAAAGATTTGTTAACAGAAAAATATGCGACGCACTGGGTGCAAATATTGCAATGAAACGCACGAAAACAATATGCCACATGGTGTGTGAAGTAACTGAAAGGTATCTTGAGAGAGAAGAATATGATATTAAATATAACATTGGTAATGAACAAGCATTGGCAAAGCTAGTATGTCTTGCCTTTGGGACCTATTGGCCTTGGGAATTAGTTTTAGCCACGTTGCACAGCATCCCTGAATTTAAAAAAACTTTTGACACAGTGAGCAACATGATTTTGTACACAAGCACACCACACATATGAGCCAACAAAATGACATTCATTTAAAAAAAAGTTTTTATGTTTAATTACCGATCTGAGTTGGATTGGTAAATAAGAAGGAAAAAAATGCCAGGGGAGGGAACGGAAGCAAAACGGTGGGGGATGCATTGTGGGTAGGGAAGCAACCCAGGGGATGGAAACAACATGAGATGGGCAGAGAAGTCCACAGTGAGACACCGCAACATGAAGACAGGGGAGTACAGAGGAGCATGGCGAGACAGCAATACAGAGATGGGGGTAGCAACACAGGGGGCGGAAACAACACAGGATGGGCAGAGAAGTACATGGTGAGAGAGATGCACGGAGACTGCAGGGGGCAACACAAAAGCACACAGCAAGACAGAGCAACATGGAGATGGGGTGAAAAAGAAGCCCACTGTGAAATAGATGAACATGGAGCTGGGGGATGGGCAGAGAAGCCCAAGCCAGACCAACACTGAGATGGGGCAGAAAAGCACATGAGAGAGACAGCTGGAAAATACACTGTGAGAAATTCAATTATTATTTAGGGTGGGTGACTACCTATTGGAAATAGACCTTTCTGCAGGGTTCTTCTGTCTTTTTGCTTCTGACTTCCTGTTTTTGATCCAGTGCTGAATTTAGTTTTTGCTGGTTTTAGGACTCTGGGCACTTTACCACTGCGGACCCATGCTAAAGTGCAAGTGATCTCTGTCCCATTTGTATTGGTAATTGGCTTACCCATTTCCTAGTAAAGTGCAGTATGTGCAGTGCCTGTGTGTGCAGTTTTAAACTGCCAGTTTGACCTGGCAAGTACATCCACTTGCCAGGCCCAAACCTTCCCTTTTATTACATGGGATGGGTGCAGAATATTTAAAAGGTAGGATGTAATGGTGTGTTTTACATGCTCTGACAGTGAAGTACTGCTGAATTCAGTTTTCACTATTTCAAGGACTATCACTCACATATGGTAACATGGGGAATGCCTTGAAATATCTTACAGGTGTAATTTCCCTTTGGGAGCAGATAGGGATTTAGAGCTTGGGGCCTCTGAACTCACAATTAAAAAATACATCTTTTGGTGAAGTTGTTTTTTAAATTGTAAGTTTGAAAATGCCACTTTTAGAAAGTGGCCATTTTCTTGCCTAACCATTCTGTGTCTCTGCTTGTCTGTGGAATACACGTCTGGGTCAGGATGTCAGATGGGCTCTTTGTGAATTCACTCTAGAAAGTCACGCAAAGGGAGCTGAGGTATGCCTTGCATGTCCTGATGGGTCTCCATGGGCTAGAGCAGTGGGAGGAGCTGACAATTGCACCTGAACAGGGCTGTGCCTATCCGTACTCAAAACAGTCTACAACCCCCTGGAATGTGTCTGGGGCCAGGGCAGGAAAGGTAGGGCCTTGTGCACTACAAAGACTTTTCTTTGAAGTATGCCTACTTCAAAGACAGAAATGGGTATAAGTACTGGACCTCTGCCACCACAACATTAGAACACTTCTGGAGTGAGGATATTCTGCCAGGAAAAAGAGCTGGATGCCATAGGAGGGATTGCCACTCTGCCTGTTCCTTTCTATTGCTGGCCTGCTACTTGCTGCTTCTGTCTTGTAGTGAAAGTACTGGACTTTGCTTTCTACATCCTGATTTCACAGGTTCTCAAAGGGCTCGAAGTGAGTTTGCCTCCTGTTAAGAAGTCTCAGGGAAATCAAAGACTTCATCTGCTAGTGCCTGGGCTCTTTTGCTGAGAGGCACGTCTTGCCAAGTAGTACCAGCTCCTGTCCCTGGGCACTTGGAAGTGTAAGCTGGTGTCCTGAAGAATAAAATCCATGCACTTATGTTCCGCAGCAGAAAAATGTACACAGCACCTGTCCCGCAGCCAGAGAATCGATGCAGCGCCTGTCTCGCGGCTACAGAATCAATGCAGTGCCTGTTTCCCCACATCTCCATCAACACAGCGTGTCTCAATTTTACATGCATCTTCCCCAGGGTAACAATTTCTCATCAACCCACACTACAGCAAGGAGCCGAGGCTGAGTGTCCAAAATTCAAAACATCGCCTTTCCTGCAAGGAAATAATCGACGCATCACCTCCCCTGCCAGTAAGGAACCGGCGCATAGCCTATCCGGCTATTAAAAAAATCAACCCATCTCCTCCCTGCGCAGTAAGGAACTGATGCATTCATTTGCTTTTTGACAACTCACCTGCGGCCCGCATCATCTTTGTTTTTGACGCATCCAAGGTACATTGTGTTAAAAATATACAATCACTGATTCCTATGGATTAAGCCTCACTAAAACCTTTAAGAAGTTATATCTTTATTTAGATTTTAGATTGTTAGATTGTTTTTATATGTTAGATTTTTCTCGTTTTACTCAGATAAATATCGTCTATTTTTTTTTTTTTATAACTGGTGTGGAGTACTTTTGTGGTGTTTTTACAATGTTACTGTGTGTGTACAAATACTCTACACATTGTCTAACGGAAATAAGCCTGACTGCTCGTGCCAAGCTACCAAGGGGATGAGAAGGGCTTATCTTAGCTGTGTGACTCCCTTACCCTGACTAGAGTGAGGGTCTCTACCTGGACAGGGTGCAAGCCACTGCCAACTAGAGACTCCATTTCTAAAACTACCCACCTCAAGGGAGTAACCAAAATCCTTGTCAGGGTGAACCCTCAAGGTCACTAAATTAACTTGAGCTCAACCACTTGGCAACTTTGGCACAGAGCTGTCAGGCTTCACTTAGGGAAATGTGTAAAGCATTACTGAACTACCAAGACAGTAATAAAGTTGAAATGCAAACCAATTAAAATCCCAAACCAAATTTAAAAAATAAAGTACAGTTTAATAAACAAAATTACACAAAAAATTACAAAAACTACATGCGGGGAACCAAAGATAAAAACAGCTAAAGGTTTAAGTAGCAATAGCCCAGAGAAGCATAAAGTGCCAATGATAATCAATTGTCACTGTAAACAAAGACCTAGGCACAATGTGAGGCTGGCAACGATGGAGTGTAGTTCAAGTACATGAGCAAGGTTCATCCTCATCAAGGATTTTACCTTCTGACTTTGTCCTGTAAGATCAAATCCACCATAGGAGTACACTTTTAAAGCCACGAGGACCTCAGGGTAGGGTACCTGGAGACTAACAGAGTGGCAGACAACAAAGTCCACAGCAGGTTCCAGTCCAGGTCCAGTTGCCACTGATCAGATGGACACTTGCAAGAAAGGCCTCTTGCAGCTTTTTGTATCCCTGCAGCTTGAACAGGAAAGCCCCAGAGACCCCTTCTTTGTCCCTGGTAAGGAGGCAGCAGGTCCAGTACCTTATGCCTCCTCTTTGGTCAAAGACAGCTTGTCCAGTCCTTTTCTTTATTTTCTTAGGTCCAGAAAGTGTTCTTGAGAGGTTGCCAGGAGATACAAACGTATGTCTTGCGCAAGCTAATGGGTGGGAATTACTCCTGGGCACCAGTAACCAATAAGATGAAAATTCCTGGGGAAAGCCATACCCACTTTGGGCAATTTCAATTTGATAAAAGTCTTCAACCACACTAAACTTGAGCTTTGAGGGCTGCATCTGTGGGGGAGTGTACTATGGCAATTCTATTGTCCTACCACATCTAACCCAAAATCTAGTTTGAAATAGCCTCTTTACCACCAATAAAACCTTAGAGGCTGAAGTCTGTTAGAATAAAACAGGGTTTTTCATCAAGCAGACAGTGGATACATAAGAATTTTCAAGCATCCTATTCCCATCCTTTCAAGTGCACCCCCAGTGTTAATTGTAAACCCCTAGAGACAGAAGTCTGGTGGGACAAAGCAGGTCCTTCAGAAACCAGATAATGGATACATCAAATTGTCGTTTCTCACAGCTTTTGTAAATAGAGAATTATGTTTTTATTAAAGAGAAGGAGGCAAGCATTATGCATCAACTTTTATTTACTATTACTTCAAAGCTGCAAATAATTCAAAGTTCCATAAAATACAACGCAATGAGAAAAAAGTAGCATGGAATACCCAGTCCATAAAATCTCTCTTCACTCCATCTTTTCTCTCTTTTGGAGCTGCTATTCCTTCATTCTGTTCTACCTCTAACCCCTATTCTCCAGCATATTCTGCTGAGCATCTGAAACAACAGAATTAATTTGTAATACCCGATTTAATAAACCAAGACCTTGCACACTTATTTTGCATTTAATATGTTTCCTAAAACCTCACAGTAATCACACCTTTTTTTCAAACCACCTGGGAGGATGGGTGGGAAAATGCTAGCATCCTGCTCCTTAATAAACTCCTGATTCCCTATACAAAACATCTTTGAGAATCAACACTTTGTTGCAAGACTGAAGTCTAGCATTAGGCATGTTCAAAGGCTTTCAGAGCAAAGTCCGAAACATGTTCATCTGGTTTGAAGCAAAACTTCCTGAAAACCTCAGCAGTTGACCAACCAGCTGCGCCATTATCTCTCTCAACCTAAAACCTGCACAAAAAACGTTCGAGGCCATTGCTCCTCTCAATTCAATTTATAAATAGTCTCTTCTGCCTCTTTCATTACTGACTTAACTCATATAGCAATTGCCACTGAAAGTGCTCTGGATGGTTTTACGTATGAAATCAACTGATCCTCACCTTCTCTTCTATTCTCTTGCACTCTTGACACATATTCTTTAATGCATTTCACAAAACAAAACTTTGTGAATTCCTCAAACTCTGGATACAAAAAAGATTCTGACAGTTTTTGTTCTCCACCAAATGTCATAAACACTTCATGTGGCTGATAGGACCTACTATTTATATTCAAAACGTTCACATCCAAAGCCCTTTCAAATGAAACCAAACAAAGTAAGGTAGTCAATTTCCAAGTTAGCTCTTTTGAAGGTAAAATCAATCTCAAATAACTAGTCTGACATCCCAAAGGCTCTCATTATCAAACCTAGGAGGTATTTTCCACTGAATTCCCTTCATTACTATACAAATCCAAGGGCCTCTAATTACAGGTACACTGTCTAAAAGGGAAGTTTCTGCAACTACTGCCGATGTGCAACAATTAACCATCCTATAGGATAAGGCCTTGCTAAACAATGCTGCCAAGAAACTAGCAATCTCTAGGTCATGAGCCTCCATGGGATCAAAATAATGTAACTAGACACCCCAGACACTCATATTGCTTCCTTGTTCCTTTAGCCAATGACTCATCGAGAAGTTCTGAAGCATCTCCTGAAGTACTGTGAATCTTTCTGAATTCCTAAAATTCTCCATACAAGAAGGCTAAGGGTATCTAAATCCACTAAAAAGATACTCCTCCACTTATGTGCCTTCTAACATTCCTCGGCATGACTGGATTGGAGATTTCCACAGCCAACTCCTTCACTGATGAGAACCAAATCTGAGGTCTCCAGAGTACCAGGACTATCTGACGTGCCTGTTTACTTACTTGTATTAACACCCTCTGAATCATCATGAAAGAAGGGAAAGTATAATCTTTTATTCCTTTTGAATTCTAAACAAGAACATCTACTGCTATTAGTCCTGGATCCAGATGCCAGCTGAAATATTTTCTCTTCTAATAAGTCAAACAGAACACCAACAAATCGGCCTCCAAAGCACATAGACTGAAATTCTATCTTCTGAAATTCTACTCTTCTCAATTTCCACTAGCTGTAATCCTTCAGATGGTGCACATTTTAGTCTATTATCCTACTGTCCTTCTGTGCAGAATACTGAGCTTTCAATTCAATTCTGTGCTCCTGACAAAGCTCCAAAACCCTTTTGCAACTTTCAACATTTTCTTTGACCTACTTCCCCTTAAACTGCTTATATAACACAGTAGTGACATTGTCCATTCTCAACAAAGGTGAACACTCTTAAATCTTTTCTTTGAAACTGTGCAGAGCAAACAGACCTGCTGTCATCTCTAACTAATTTATATGCTTTCTTCTCCTCTTAATTTCATTTCCTCCAGTTCCAGACTCGTACACATCAAACCCCTAACAAGACTGCCTGCTTCTGATTCAAGTGCAAAATCTGGTGCTGTTTCAAAGGCAGCTCGACCATTCCAAGCTTCCAAATTCTTTTTCACTTCCTCTCTTACATGTTTCCTGTCCCAACACCAAAGTTTCATTGAAAGATCTGAGTTCTTTTTATGCTGCAAAGCAATGAAATGTAAGGAGCCTGTAATGTAAGGGTCCTGGAAAAGCTGCCTGAATTAAAGAAGACAGAAGGACAACCACAAATGCCACTACCTGTTTTGCTCACTACCTGTCGGTAGTCACTACCTGTTTTGCTCACATATGCTTCACCTCCCAGTTTACTGATTTTTATCTTCCTCACTGGTAACTGAAGCTGAACTTTCCTAGTGTTTATTGTGAAACCCAAAAACTCCATTGTTTGAGAACACTGACAAAGTGATTTCACTTGAGTCACAATGAAATCTAACTTCTCAAATATAGCCTTAGAGCCTGCCGTACTGGCCATTAAAGACCTGCTCCAGCGTTAAAGGTCCGAGCCAAAGATGAGGGCCTTTAACAAGGGAGCAGGACTTTAACTGCAGGTACAGCCTAGCTACGAAGGGCTATTAGATTATTAGAATATTCTGCCACTAGAGGGCAGAATGTTCTAGTAATTAAAACAAAGTCCTCCAGGGCCCGAGGGGAATAAAATCCCCTTGGGCCCCATAAGGCCTTTGCTCGCAGCTGTTGCTGTGAACAAAGAACATTGACGTTCTGGGCTTTTACCAACCAGTAAAAGCCCAGAGCACTCCATTGTCTCCGATAGAGCTCCCAACATTCCAATGTTTTAATAAATCATTCACAACTCCCATATGTGCATTAACAATTCCTTCTTCTGATTGAAGATGAGAATCTTGTCTAAATAAATTATCATCCTTACACCTTGCTCCCTCAAATACCCCCATAATGGTTGCACAACCATAGTAAACACCATGGGGATGATGAGAGTCCAAAATGGAAGGCACTTGCACTGACACAATTGGCCGTCCCACCTGAAATGAAGAAACGTCTGACTCCCCATGTCTATTGGAACTGTGAAGTCAGCATCCTTTAGATCAAACTTCACCAATTAGATTCTTGTAAAATCGCTCTAAACATAGGACTCCCTCCATCTTGAAAAGAGACTAGGGGCCAGATGTAGCAAATTTTTAATTTGCGAGGTGCAAAGTGCGAGTCCATGCGACTCGCACTTTGCACCTCGCAAATTGGTATGCAGTACGGTGTCTCAGACACCGACTGCAACTCGCTATGGGGTCGCAATGACCCACCTCATGAATATTCATGAGGTGGGTCGCAAATTGCCGCCCCATAGCGAGTATAGGCACTCGCAAACATGGAGGCCTGCTGTCGTCAGCAGACCTCCATGTTCGTGACTGCTGTTAAATAAAGCAGTTTTTTTTTTTTTTAAGTGTAGCCCGTTTTCCTTACAGGAAAACGAGCTGCACTTAAAAAAAAAAAACGAAACCTTTAGTTTCGGTATTTTTTCAGGGCAGGGAGTGGTCCCTTGGACCACTCCCTGCCCTGAAAAAATATTTGTGGGTCCAGTCACAAACTGGAAGGGGTCCCATAGGGACCCCTTCCAATTTGAGAGTGGGTTACCATCCACTTGAAGTGGATGGTAACTGCAGGTATTGCATACCACTCAGACTCGCAAATAGGAAGGGAACACCCCTTCCTATTTGCGAGTCGGAAATGCATATTGCGAGTCGGTACCGACTTGCAATATGCATTTCTGCATAGCAAAGAGGCATTTGCACCTCGCAAACGGCGATTTTCGCCGTTTGCGACGTGCAAATACTTTGCTACATCTGGCCCTAAGTTACATAACCAATTTATGGTCTTAAATTGATCACTGGTCTCCAACCATTGTCCTTGTACTCTATCAAAAATAATGCACTGAACTTTCCTCTCTTTGCTTATCTTTACCATAGCATCTTTCTCCAACATCTGAATTATTTCACTTGACAACATTTCTTTTAATTCTTCCTCGAAATTCAATTCCCTTGGCTCTTTCTCCTGATATAGAGTTCTTTCAAATTGTATTACATACCCTTCAATGAATTCACCTATGGGTTTTGGTTTATCTCTCTCAGTTCTTTAAAAAAAAAATATATATCTTAACCTGCCTCAAACCTTTCTATGGATAGAACCAGAAATCGTACTCACCTTACTCTCAAGAGAAAGTTTGGCCTCTTCCTTTTTAAGCTATATAGGTTAATCCCTCTGCATCTCTCAGAAAGAAACCTGCTGTTCCCTGATTACCCGTGTATGCTCCTCTCCCATGCAAATATAGGGTCTTAAAATACCCTCAACTGAAAGGGTGCCCTACCATATAAATAGTTTCCACCAAACACCTTGAACATTTAATTCTGACCCTTGCCTAATGCAATAAAAGTAGACCCAGACTTCAGAAGAGACTTAACCATCCATTCGCCATGCCCATTTTAGGGCTAATTCGTATTAAGACTGCCTTCCTTCTCTCTGCTACAAGGCTAACATGCGCATTGCCAATAAAACAAATCTTTCCAATGGCTTCCTTATTATATGCTTTTTATACTCTGCAACATTGTTCAAATGCCACCGGTCTGAGATACTTGGATGTTTTACTTCCTTTGGATCAAATAACTTCTGACCCAATGCGTCTTTTACAGGGTTCCCAGAAATTCTCATCTTTCTTCACTCTCTGCCACCTCATTTTTGGAATAATCATTCTCCATAACAAATATGTATTGATCCAATGCTCTATTAGTATAATCTACAGAGGTATGTCTTAATAATCTATATTTCACAGGGAAATCCTGCCTTTTCACTGTGTCGCGTTGGACTCCTATCTCTTTTGAGCTGCTTAGGACTCCAAATCTTCTTGAGCCTGACAGCTTTTTATCAGACCAGTCAGTTTTCTTAAGGCACTTACCAAATGGGCCCCTGTTTGAAAAAAAAAAACATTCTCTGATAAAGAAGAGAATTTGTCTTCATCATTTAAAGTAGTCCTTCTTTTTTGGTTATCTCTAAACAGAGACTTTAACTTTCCTTAATATAGCCTTAAATCTTTCATCCTGCTCATTCATTTTTATTTCTGTCATTGCAGTACTTTTTTCCAATAACTCTGAATGTAATTAAAGCTAAATCCTATATAATCTTGTCTAACTTTTTCTCTAGCTAATTTATTAAACAAACTAACCATATAATTTAAATCTAAATGACCCCTGAAAACGAATCTGTGTATTTTCAATAAATCTTTTTCTTCAGTGATATGCTCACCTTAAACTGTCAAAAACTAGTCAGCATGCATCCACATCTCTGGAAAAAAAATTATGCAATTCCAAAACAAGCTCTAATGATTCTCAAAAACAGAGTTTTCAAAATAAGCTCATCCGGCTTCAGAAAATACCATGCAACACTTGTGTACGGCCACCGGCTTAAAAAGCAGATTCAAAAGTCATGCCATCAACAAAGTTGACTGTCTGTTCTAAACAATTACATTGATGCCTCAGAGTGCATAGATTGCCCTTAGTTTTCCCCAATCCACATGACTCAAAACATAGCTTGTGCACCTCAGCTGAAAGCTTTCTCTCAAGGCAATTTATTCTGTAATCAAAAATTGTTTTTAAAATAGGCCAAATCAAACTAAATTCATTATATTCAAAACTGCGGACTATCTATAATTTCAAAATCATTTTTTTTTTTGATAACCACATTTTACTGATTCTGTTATAAAGGGCAAAACAATGTTAACAAACAAACCAAGCATACAGTACAGTCAAATCAGTATACATCATTAGGACATCATAGGAGGCTGCAACAGAGTACATCAATAATTAAGTATGTTATAGGAAGACCACCACTTCCCACAGATTCTTCCGTGTTTATGTGGGCAACCCAGTGCTTTACAGATCAGTTTCTCTAGTTTAGCACACTAACCCGCTGCCGCCCATCATTCAGTCAAAGGTGGGGGCTGGGTGGATGTCCAATGCCGGGTCATGACACTCTTGGTACAAACATCTACTAAGGTACACTCCCATATAATCCCACCCAGATCCTCCAGGGTGCCCAGCAGAGTGATGCATGGGGAAGCAATCAATGGGTTATATTCAGGCAGATTGACCAGGGCCCACTGGTAAACAGTCAAATCATGCACAGTTGTAAATATTTATCGAATTGGGCCTTATGGAGTTTGAATGCCATCTGAAGATCATGAAATGATTTAACCTGTGAGCCACTTCAGAAGTCATCCAGCTTGGAGATACCAATAAGAGTCTACTGGTCAAATCCTTACAGTGAGGCTTCTGGAGAAGCCATTTGCCCTGCCATAAGGGATCTCCTATGTGGCCTTCCTGCCCCACTGGATCCATCTGAGAAACAACTGCCAGCATAGGAGAGGTACCTGTGTTATCACAGGGAGTGACTCTGGAAAGGGATCGGCACATAATAAACTCTTAATATGTTGTCAACTGATCAACACTTCCAGAAAAAGTGTGGGGTTGTCATGTTCCAGGAACAGTCAATCATTGATCACTTGGATTTGGGAGGCCAGGTAGTAAAGGTGAAGGTCGGCCATGTCCATCCCACCCGCATAGTTGGATTTTATGCATTTTTAAAGGCTTCTTGGAAGTTTTGTTCTCCCAGAGAAAGGCTTGTATCCTTACAAATAGGTCTTTAAGCTCTTTAACAAACTCACAACCCTAGTCACCCTAAAACTATTTAAAAATATACATACACACTGCTATGCAAACCCATACATTGGGTTCTTTGCTCAATATCTTTCATCCATCAACTTTAGAAATACATAAGGCTTAACCAAAAAAGTGTACTTCTCTGGTCAGAAGCAGCAAACAAATGAGGGAGAAGATGGAGTTAAGGGAGGTGTTTATGGATTGAGTGCTCTATTCTACTTTATGTGTCCTACAGTGTAAAATGTTTGGAACTTTTAACTCTTTGCTGCCTAGAGGTAGCGGATAGAAGTCGATGCATAATGCTAGCCACCTCTCTCGCCATCCTATTATGTGCCTTTCAAGAGAACCCCAAAGTGTTAAATGTAAACCCAGCAGACCTATGAAGCAGGATTTGACACTGTAATATCAAAAAGGATTCTCACACCCCTTACCCTGCATATTCAAGAAGGTTCTGAGAAGTAAACTCTGTTCTCCTACAGGGCATTTCACACCTTTTCAAATGCTAATCCCTGGCTGGGAAAATTTTGATAGCAAATGCTATTTAGCCTCCAGGAACGTCAGACAGGGAAAAGGTACCTTTCTAAAAGTTACTTTTTCTTAATATATAGCAAAAATCTGATTCCACCATTGAACTGGATTGTTATTAACTAATACAAAATAGGTGTTTATTTGTTCTAGCTACTCCCAGTCCCAACATACAATATTAGGATTTTTAGTCTGTACTTTGTACTTAGGACAGCTAGGCCTGCCAACTGAAAAATAGCTTTAAGGGGCTAGTCACTGTAGGAACGTGAAAACATAAAATGTCTTCATATCCAGCATTTAGGTACCGTACACCCTGCCTTGTGGCATACAAGCTTGTGATTTAAACAGTATCTTTTGATCCGCCAAGAGGGTTTATTTTGACAGATAGAACTGCAGCATTTAAACTGCCACCGTCAGGCTATAATGTTATAATGGTAGGCATGAAGCCATGTCCACTAACAATGTCACTGTAATGGATTGCATAGTAAGTGCTGGAGTCCCTTAGTGACATTTAACCTAAAGGACCTAGGGCCATGTTGTACCACATACTAGGAAACTATAGGTAAGTTAAATATATCAATTAGTAATATGACAATTTGACCATGTTTAAAGAGGTCACAGAATTTTATAGCCAGTAAAAATATAGGGTCCAGCAAAAGGTGAAAAACACTGAGTGATCATGCAGAGAAAGCAGATTTCCTGCTCACATCCACTCGTGTAGAGTGCCTAACAAAAAAGAAACAGTTGCACCCCAAAAAAAAAATGAGCAGTGTAGGACACTGTAATGAGTCCGTGCTCCAGAAGAGGGGCAAACTCACGAAACAGAATTGAAGCCATCACAGGCCATCAAATAAAAAGCAAGCAAATGACAGTGACAGTTATGCCAACCAACGGTAAACAAAGGGCAGACTCAACTTTGGTAAGCTAGCACAATGTCTTGCGACAGCATGTGCACCATCTTATGCAAAACCTAAAAAGGAGAACCCTCTAGAACTATATACCAGAATGACTAAGACAGACCCATAAATTCATATGGAGCCACTGTATGACACACAATACTGCCTCTCTTTACATAATCTCCTGGGGAAGTGGTGATATTAGGCATTAAAAGGCAAGGTCAGCTCAAACCCTGAGAAGACTGGGTTTATGGTTTGTGTGGAGGCTGTGCACAGTTGACGACCATCAAGAGTTTTGTAACCTTCTTTGGACATTGGCGGCAGCTCAAGCAGAGCTGGGCTCTATGTCCCACCCACCTCATTTTAGCCCACCACCTCCATGGTCAGTCCATAATGGATGAGGGTGTGATAGGCTCCAATTCATAAGAAGATACCTGCACACATTTGTGGAAGGCCGCTTCCATAGTGGAACAGCGCCCCCAATGAATACACTGGAGTCGGCCGTAGGGTGCGTGCAGTTTGTGCTATAACTAGGGTTAAAGAAACCAAAAAAAAACTTTCAAAGGTGTAAAACAATGGAGTATATGCTGGACACAAGAGCAGCTTTACAATAGGCCAGAACAACACAAAATGGTTGGGACAGCCCTTTCTGCTATACACATTTGAGAATACGGTTAGTACTGATGTGCAAATGTGTTATGTTGGGGTTCATAATCCTCTATAACATTATGGTATGGTGCAGTAGGATCACTCGACTGACCATTCCAACTTACCTTAGATCAAAGTTGAGCAACAGTACAAAACAGTGGTGTAGTACATTGGCACCTACTAATAAGGAGGGGCAGTTGAAGAATATCATGTATTAACTATTTATGTGGCAAAATACTGTAGCCCAAGTACTTAGGACCAAAATATTTTGATGGTTGTTATATGTAGGTAAGTAGGTTAATTATACTTTACTCCTCTTACATATACCTTGATATGTTTATCTCCAAGGTACATAGGTAGGGACTATACTTACCTAAATATATATATTCACCTTGTTGATATTTTGGTCCTCAATATTGAATCTACAATATTTTGCACATCAATATTTTCCACACAATATTGTGACATGCAACCAGGCAGTTTACCACGTTTGACTTCTGTCAACATTTCCATTAACATTTTCTTTAATGATGCCCTGCTCAGTGTGCTTTTGTTAACTTTGCCACTATTAAAAATTCCTGATTTAAGTCTTTGATAATGATGAAACATTTGCAATGCTGTTAACAGAGCTTAGGGTGTAGTGGTGCGCTAGATCTGACTTTGCTTAGGAAACCACCCATTTTAGAAGCCAGAACTATTCAATCCGCAACTACTAAAAAATATCTGCCTGGTCTTAGTTCCCTGATAGTCCACTATTCTGCATGCATGTAGAGAGAAGGCAGATTGTATACAAAGTGGGGAACAAAAATTTATTTTTTGCGATCTCACAAAGGACTAATCTTTCACAACACTTGTTCCTTCTAGACCTCTGAAACTGCTTATTTTTCATGGGAAGAGTAACGATGTATTGGTCTAATAAGAGCCCTTGAGTTATTAAGCATAATAAAAGCAAAAATAATGCATTAACTTCCTCGAAAATAAAGACTATCCTATTTTAAATAGCACCCTATGAGACCAAGAATGATGAATGAGTCCATACAGCAATTAGCTGTGCCAAACAAAGGGAAGTAGAGTTGGAAGATTGCTGCTGAAAACACTAAGGGCCTAATTTAGATGATGGTGGTGGTGGTGGTAACAGTCCTGCTGTCGGTTTTCTGACAGAAAAACCACCCACTGCCTGGGCGTTCTGCCCATCCTATTGAAATGTTGGCGCTCCCATGGACTTTTACCCGTCAGAGTCCTGCCGACTCCGCCAGGGATTCCCATCTGCCATGATGGCACAATAGGAAAGTGTGACTGATGGCGGGACTCCAGCAACAGTTGCCGCCAAGCAGATATGGATGTGCCAAACCGCCAAGCAAAAAGTGGCGGTCCAACCTCCACTTCTGACTTTGCAGATTGGAGGGGAAAGGGGGTGAAAACTGACCTTTACTGCCAATTCTACTTCCGCTTCCGGCTGGAAACAACTGGAAAGGACTCTTCGCCTCTGCTGCCATGGGACAACGGAGAAAACATGACTCCCACCACCACTGTTGGACACAAAGGTAGGGAACCTGCATTGACTGTGTACATTGCAGGGGTCACAGCACATGGGCACGGGATCACTGCAGACATACACATGTCAGAGTAAATTTATTATATTACTGTGCATATGTCGGGGATGTGGGTGGGTCGAATAGAGGTGGGGACACAGTGGTACACAACATATTGAACACATACACAACTGTCATTATGGTATCAGTATTCATTGTCATATGAATTCTGGCACCACAATGATGGTACATTCACACTTGTCAATTGTGCCGATGTGTGCACATTGCAAGGGGACCTGTACCTGTCATGTTGTGCTTTGAGTTGTGTGTGTGTCAGTACATGTATGTGGGCATGCGATGCGATTGGCATTGTGAGGTGGAGGGAGGTGTAGTGGGTGGTTTGGTTGTGTCAGTATGTGTGCCACTTGTAAATGGCATGGATGTTGTGTGTGTTGTACTGTTTGCTGTGATGTTGCATGCAGAATTAAGGTGCATGTTGTTGTCTGGCAGTTACTGTGGTGATGTGTGTAGTTGTGCTTGTGTGTTTGTGTCGATGAGTGTGTAGTTGTGTTGTGTGTGGGTGCAGTGTCACTAGACTGTGTATGTTGTGTCATGGATGTATGTGTATTTGTGGCATGTACGTGTTAAGTTTGAACGTCAATGGATATTGGGGTGAATGCAGTGTGATGCATATGGCAAGGTGTGTGTGTGTGAGAGAGAGAGAGAGAGAGAGAGAGAGAGAGAGACTGACTTACCTCTAAATCCATAGACACTGCTAGATTTACACTGGGTCCAGCGATGTCCTCCCACTGCCAAACCGCCACCAGTAGAAAGCCTGCAGGACTGTTGCATCTAAATACGGGCGATGGGAACCTGCTGGCCTGATAGCTGGGAAGAGCACTACGTCATGGTGGTCAGCGGCTCATCCGCAATACATCTAGATATGCGTACGGAAAACCATCGCCTTGACAGTCTTTTCGGGTCCACCGCCTACGCAGATTGGCGGTGAGACTGCCAAGATCTAAATCAAGCCCTAAATCTTCAGAGCAAGTTCTCAACTTGTCACTCACCTGGGCTTTAAGTGGGATGGGTATTGACAGTACTCAGCACCAGTAATAATTAACAAGCATTGGCAAAGATATAAGGTGCAAAATCGTTTAGCTTTGTCATTGTTTTTCTACACATTTTGCACAGCAGCGACTGTGCTGCTATGCAACATGACTAAAATTAAGAAAAAAGTAAAAAGTGGCACTATAACATGCTCAATGCTGGCTGCATCAAAACACTATTATTTTATTTTCTGTAAGCATAAAAAAGATTGACAAAGCCAATAGATCTTGCATAGATGAAACCTGTTGAGTTTGCCAATGCTTGCTTTTTCCACTGTACATAAATAGTCCAAATGTACAGAAATACATACACGACAACATGACTCAGTGGAAAACATTTGTTTGCTCACTTGGAATTTACACTGAAAAAGCTCAATGCTCCCGTCCGGTATCAAGGACTCCAATACTGGCTTTGAACAATAGTGTTGCCCTCTCCCAGTCACAGTAGACCTTCGGGGACAGCTTTGCAGCACTGGTTTATACAGTTGGCAGTGCAGTTTTCTCTACACCACACAAGCGGGCCTAGAAAATGCAATAGTCAATATGAAGTTCAGAATCTCACCAAAATGCTGTTTTTCGCTAACACTATGGAGAAAATATATATTTTTTGCTTCTGTGAGTAGGAATTCCTACGGTCACAGTGCTTTGGAATTGCACAACAAAATCTGGCCATAACTATCTAAATGAAGGGCATGTTTGTTCTACACACAGATTGCATATACACACTACAGTGTCTGAGACATGTTGGAGGAATGAGTAACAGTTCTAACGGCCTGGGGTAGGACAATGTAGTTGTCTGAAACTCAAAATACTATTTTTTTCCTGTCAAGAAAACAAACTCACATTTTGTTCCATGGAGAATGCACCTAACTTCTGGAGTCTAGTCCTGAATGTATCGCATATCTCAACAGACAACATATTTCAGCAATGACCAATGAACTAAACCCATAAGATGTTACATAGCAGGATTTCTGTCATCGTCAGAGCAACGGAGCATGTGAATGTCAGTGCAGCCGTTAAGTGGAGTGTACCCATTCCACATAGAAGAATAATGAGGCGAAGAAGTTGAAAATGATTGGGAGAGGTAGAGGGCTGCAAACACATGTAGTCTATGAAATGCTACATTAACTATTTTTAAAAAAAGTACCTCTGCAAGTGGTGGCCAGTGGAAGGACACTGGCTGCAGAGACAGGAAATTGTGCTTGGTCTAAGCTCCATGGCCTGCCAACGAATCTGAGAGGAATGGGAAGCAGCAGAAGGACCTGACCAATAAGAAGCAAGGAAATGAGAGTGAAGTGAGAGCAAAGGAGTGGTAAGTACTGGTAAGTATGGGTGGCTAAATACCTGTTTTTAGTCTTTTTAAAAAATGTTATGATATTTTTCTCTGACAGAGCATGCACGCTATAAGCCAGATCAAAAAACTGAACCTTACTGGACTGTATGTCCATGTTTTAGCAAAAGAAGAAAAAACTGAAAAAAAAAAAAACTACAAGAACTTGTTTGCAAACTATTTGGTTAATCTGTCTTTGGGAAAATTGATTATTAGTTGATTTTAACCAATATCTTTGTAGCCCATTCAACAAACCTCTATGTTCAAGGCGATTGTCATATGTGCCAGGCATTGGCTACAATTCAATAAAACTGAAACTAGGTCTCTGCCCTCACTTCAACAGCATTACTGATTTCTTCAGGTAAGGATTGTTGGACGTTGAAGGGAATTATGGGTGATACATTTTTGTTTTTTACTTTCAAGTCTCAACTAAGAAGTTCTTGCAGAGCAGAGGTGAAATGATTATTTAAGGGACTGCATCAAATTGCTGGGTACCAGATGCCTGACTTTAGCTTCATCATCTTGGAGAGGGGATACGGCCTAATGCCTAGAGCTACCGACTTTGGAACTGGTGAACCAGATTCAAAATCCAGGCTCAGTCAAAATCATGTGATTCTGGGCAAGTCACATATTCTCCTGTACCTAAAAAAAAATACCATATGCTTTTCATGTAAAAGGCACTAATGCCCTCCAGCCATGTTTGTCCTATACTTTAAATTTCAAAAAGTAAACTAAATCTAAACTCTTAAAAGGGTGTGACAAATTTGTAACTGTTTTCTCATACTCATTCTCAATGAACTTCCACACTGTTTACAAATTAGTAAGAAGTTCCATTCTATTGTATTATAAGTAATTACATGCAGTACCCAGTTTGCTAAGACATCACTAGAGCACCTCTCTGGTGCTCATGCCCGTGACACCCAAAAAGGTATTCAACCTCGACTTGCATCACAATGGACAAGGGACACAGCTGGGATGTGGAATTTAATAACATATCTACTCGTCCATGGGTCAAGTTGCTTCCTAAATCTACTTGTCCTTTAAAAAAAATCTACTTGTCCCTTTGGTGTCATGTAGTGCTGCGACAAATTATGACAGCAATCTTATTATGTAAGAGCTCTGATAACAGCCGCTCTGATTATGCCAGATCTAATACTATAGTAGGGCTTGAATACTTGCAATATTAAGCCCTACTATAGCAATTTCCTTATTTTGCCACCTTTCCGCAGATCTACAAACTGGGGTTGGAGGAAACAGTAAAGGGCTGGAATGCCTTTGAGACTGTGCAAACCTACTAACTGGCATGTTTTACAGATTTTCACCAGCTCTTCTCCAATATTTTCCCATACTGAGAAAGGTTGGAAATTTACTCCTGACAAGAGCAGAAGCAGAAGTTCTTCCAGGGGTGGGAAAAAGGTGGTTGGAGGGAAAGTGAACTTGTAAATGCTCAGTAGATTTTCGCTTAAGCAACTCTACACATGCATATTTGCTCGTGCTAAAATACAGTTCACAAACATTTTCTAGGAGTGAGATTTCCTGGTCTACTTCTGTACATTCTTATGAAAGCCACTAATGCAGACATATACTGTGGGTGCACTTTTGTGACTTTCTCTAAGAATTGGGCCCAGAATTAGGTCTGGCATTAAGCAAGACATTTTGTTTTTAGTAAAATTAAATTTTTCTCATTATCCATCCACTGTGGGGGTCTGGCAGGTGTATTATGCCCCACTCTCCTCCTATTTTTCAATGGGGATTTTTGGTGGTTCCTGTCCTGTGTGGCCCTTGGCCACTCCCTCACACGTGTACTGCTGGTTCTTTTCGGGGCTTTTTGTCCCCCCTTCTTTTGGGTGCTTTTTTTCTGGTACTGGTCCGTTTACGGGTGCCTTCCGTTGGGCTGCCTGAACGATGCTGGAGGCAGTCAAGGGTTGGGTGGGTCACGCCTAGTGGGTGCGCCCTAAGGTCCCCTTCTGTGCATGCCTTGGGCTCTGGTTGTCCCTAGGTGTTTTGTTGGCCATTGTTTTTGCTGTTTGTTCATGGGTCTTCTTGGGTGTCTCTTTGGGCATGAGGGGGCCATACTCCTCCTTTTTTTCTTTTGCCCATCCCTTCTGCTTTTGGCTGCTTCCCAGGCGGTGCTTGCCGTTTGCTCTGGGGTCGTATCCTATTCTAGGGGGTGCTGTGTTGCCGCTGGTTTCCACATGCCGGGTACGGGGTCCTACCCCTCTGTTGGTGTTGGTATTGGTATGGCTCTGGTCTTCCACCTAGTCTGGTGTGCATTTTTGCTCCTTGCCCATCCCTCTGGGGTAATTTGTTGGCAATTCTTCCATGGTGTGCTCCTGTGGATCTGTTGCCCGCTTTGGTGTGGGGTAGGGTGTTCGGCTCTGTTCTTCTGGTGAGTTAGCCCTTTTTCTGTTGTTTTGTGTGGTTGCTGTTTCCCAGGGCATCTTGCTCATGTTCTTCCCTGGTTCCTGGGGCTTTTGCCAGGTAGGGCTGCTTGGCCTAGTTCATTTTTTTTGGGTGGCCCAGTGTCGGTCTCTGCCTCCTTCATTGCTGGGAGTGGTGGACTTTGTCTGGTTCCGGGACTCCAGGCTGGGTGTGTCTCCTGGGCTTGGTGCATGTTGGGCCCTGCTCTGGCTCCTCCTTTGGTGGTGGCCGGCTATCTCGCGTGGTGCGCAGGGTTGTTACCTCCTTTCTGGGCTTTGGCCCAGGGGGTTGTTGGCCTGGGTTCTATTCCTGCTGCTGCCTTTTGTTTTTGTCTGCTTGTAGCACACTTTTTACTCTCCCTTTCTGGGGTCTTCTTTTTTCTCGGCCTGTGTCCAGTGCCTGGTGGTGCCTGTTTGGGTTGTCTGTTATGCGGGGTTTCCTTGCTTCCGGCCGCTGGGCCTTCTCTTGGGTACCGTGGGTCCTACTGCTCATTCTGTTGGGCCGCTGTTGTCCTGCTTTGATAGTATGGCGCGGCCTTAATGGAGCCCTCTGCCTCCCAGGAGGTGTTTCGTTTTGGCCTTTTTGTGGGCTGTTAGTTTCCTGGTCCATCTCTCCTGTTTTCCTCCGTTTGTGGGTGTCGTTGGGGATGTTCCTGTGGATTCTTGTCCCCATTCTCCACTTCCCCTCTGGTGCCTCCTGTCTGCAGTGGTTCCTGGAGGGTGGGGGGCCCTGTCGGTCCCTTGGCCATGGTGTCTGTTGGGCTTCTTTCCTCCGCTGGCATTATTGCCCTGTTTCTGCCTTGTGTCTCGGGGTGGTGTTTGCTTGTTTGTGGTTTTCCTCCGGGGGATGTGGCTTTCCGTTCCCCTGGGTTTGGTTGTGGGTGGCCTTCGTGGCTCTGCTCAGGGGGCGGCTCTCTGTCTCATCTTGTCTGGCATTGGCTGGTGTGCTTGGGCTTCCCTGGGGTCTGGCTGTCGCTGTGCGGTGTTTTGGTCTGCTTGCCATTGGGTCAGCTACTGTGTTGCTCTAGGGGTTGCTGCTGTTTCCCTTTTTTTCTGTTTTGTTGGCCCTTTCTTCGTTAGAAGGGTGGCGGGGGTCCTTGGCGTTCGTGGGCCTTGGGTCCCCATCTTTGCTTTTTCTGGCTCTTTGTGTGGTTTCTGTTTTCTTCCATTGCTTCTGGGACCTCCATTCCTGCCTTTGGTTCTCCGGGTCAGGGTGTTGCTGGTTGGCCTTTTCCTTCCAGACTGTGCCTTCATCGTTGTGGTTTTTGTTGGGCCTTGCCTAGTGGGTTTTCGTTGATGGGCATTTCTTTTGGGTCCTTCTCCCGGCCTGTCTGTGGCGCGGGCTTTTGTAGTGTCTGGTCTTCCTCTACTGGTGGGGATCTTGCACTAGTTTCCACTGCTGGTTGTGGTCTTCTGTGTTCCTTCTTTGTCTCTTCCCTCCTTGTACTCTCTTGGGCTGCTGGCTGTGGTTCCTCTGCTCCCTGGGTCGGGCCCGGTCGCTCCTTTTTCTGGTTTGCGCTCGGCCTCTGTTTTGGACCTGGGTTTTGATCAGGGGTCTGTTGGCTTTCTCTTTGTGGGGATTCCTGTGCTGTTTTGTTGGTATCCCTTCTTGCGGGGTGTGTTTGCTCTGTCCGGTTTTTCAGAAGGCCGGTTTTGCCTGCTTGGGTATTCTCCAATTAGTGATGACTGGGACGAGGACTAGTGGGACCTGGCGGTAATGTTCTATTACTTACCGGTACTCTTCATTACTCCTGGTCCTGTTGTCCTCGTCCCAGTCATCCCGTGCCCCCGGTCTTCTGTTGAGGGTTTGGTAGTACAGGCGGAATGCTGGGTAAGTACAGCTTATGTACTACCAGAGGGAGCGGCTGGGGAGGGGATATCCCAGCATTGCTCATGTTCCTTTTTCTGCTGTGGAGATAGTTATCTCCAATTAGAGATGAATGGGACAAGGACAACAGAACCAGGTGTAATGACGATTACTGGCAAGTAATAGAGCATTAGCATCCAGTAAGGGTCTTTAGGAGCTGTCCTTGGAAGAATACACAAGCACTATTTGAAGAGGGGCTGGTCTGTCACCCTCACTCTCGCCTTATTACCAGTGATGGTCAGTCAGGTTTGCAAGGAACACAGTGGTGGGGGGTTTCTGTCTCAGTGTGGTGGAACAGAGTGTGGGAAGTTTGCCAGTGTTGGGGGCAAATATGTTGCTCAAGCCGGAGTGTAAACATGCAAGAAACTACCTAGATCAGAAAAGGCATTTGTGTAAGGAAAGAATGTCCCAAATTTCAAACTAAAAACCCAGGTATAAAAGATGAGATGAGAGAGTGACATCTCATCTGATGGTGCTTAGATGTCACCCCATCTCTCTAACAGCTCCATCACTGATTCTTTCTCTACAACGGTTATGTTAGATGAGGATGGTGAACTAGGAAAACATCAACTGGATGCTCGTCACTTGCCCAAAGACCTCAACTAGCCAAGGAAGATCAGCAATCTGGTGCAAACTTGAGTAAAGTGGAAGGACAAAAATCCGGAGAACTATGATCCAGTGGTTCTAGGCTGTGTCGGGGGAAAATAGCATTTTCATCATAATCGTCAAAAGACCACCTCATCCCCTTGCACTCGACAACCCCTCATCCCAAAGATTAAGAACTACAAAGCCATACGCAAAAGATATCCTCACAATTCACACATTCAACTGCCTAGTTCAGCCAGCCAATGTAAACATAGTGTAATAGCAACACGAACCACTGAAGGAAGTTAAATTATTTAAACAGGTCAGCCATCTAGGGTCCAATGAAGGATGGGTCAAATCCACTAAAAACATTTTAAAAAGGTGGAGAAAGTGACTGACAAACTCCAGAAATGCATATGCACAGACAGACGTGGACAGAAGTAATAAGGCCAATCTAAATCCTTACATGATTGATGATACGTTGGTTAATGGAAAGAAGAAAGACCAAGAGGCACAAAACTCGGGTACAGGCTCCGAAAAATCTTAACTTACAGCTCTGTCACTTGCAGATTTTCCCTAACAGGAAAAGTATCATGACCAGGAAGGTTGATCGATCTTACCTGCAGGTCCACTTCATGAAATTAAATACCAAACGTGCACTAACCGCAACATCTAGGTGACGAAAAGGCTATGCGTTCTGTTTTGGTCTAGGGCAAATGTATGTACCATGGCTTAGCGAAAACACCCTTCCTAGATTTCTTTGATTTAAAACTTCATCTGTAAAAAGTTGTAGAGGTTTTCCTACAACACTGATGTATATTTTGGGCTACCAAAATCTGCTTCAACTTCATCTAAACGTCTTCTACCCGAGATCAATATGTACGTTTGAGCCTCAGCACCTGTGCAGTTTGAAGTTCTTAAGATGAAAAGTATTTTTGTATTTCCCAATGGTAGTAAAAGGCATGAAATTTGGCTACCCAACTTTGTCAGCTGGCCTTTCCCAGAGGTTTTTTACGGAGATAGCCTTGCGTGCTTGGGAACCATCTGGTTTTTCGGAGAAAAGTAGTTATAGAGTTTTACAAGACAATACGCCTGCCCACAATAATATTTTTATTTCTTACAGCTCAGCAGTAACAAATTCCTAATGCTAAATATACCCCTAGGTACAGTTTAGACAGAGCCCGGAGTTTCAGCAATACTGGAAATGTTCCGGCTTTCGCTCTAATTATTAATGAAGCAGTCTTCATGCAGGGCAACAACGAAGCATCTCCAGGTGCAGTATTTCGATCAAGAAACAATGACACTAAATGGATCCTGTTCCTTTTCCTGGTGAGGCTCAAAGAGGTAAAACTGCCACTGTGTCCCTCGTGGGAGGGACTCTACCAGAGATACGGAAAGTGGTTCTGTGGTGGTCCATCCCAGAGGCCTTGTGCAAGCCCCTGTGGCGCAGAGAGGCTTACAACCGTTCAAGGGCCCCCATCCAGTATGAAGAAAATAAATATCTGCTACAGCTTGGGAATTCAGAGGTCCTTCTTCACATTTTGCAAGGAGACCCCATGACATTGCGTTGCTCCAGTGGTTGATGCATAGGGCTCCTTCCCAAAGGCGAAGGAGCGTCACCCTCCTGGCTAAGCCATGGGCTGAAAGATAAAACAATATTTAATTATTGTTTTATCTTTCAGCTGCTGGCTCAGTGAGCAGCATGCTCAGGGAGGGCTGGGCTGGGCCGGGCCAGGCCAGGGGAGTTGGCCTGAGGAGAGAGTGCACCTTAGTGCGCATGTGTGTTTGGCCAGCTGTCTCAGACCGGACAAACACTCACACGCACTTAGGTTTTTCCAGCTGGTCTGTTTTAGACAGCCTGGTTAGAGAAACTGCAAAGACCACAGGGCTGTGTCTAAGCGGCAATGCAAGTTGCTCAGACCAATCCTCACACTGCTTTCATGCTATGTTTAGCATGAAAGCAGTGCCAGGATTGCTGGGGAGCCTGTGCTGGTGTCCCAGTGAATGCTGGAAGCGAGGGGCGAGGCGTCAGGAGAAGGCGGTGACGGGAAGAGGTAAGGTTTTTAAAAAATGTCATTTTTTCATTCCCCCTCGTGTCCCCGCCCCTGTCCCTGCCCGCCCCTCTCCTTCAGATTTGCGGCTGCCTCCACTCCTTGAATACTACTAGCAGACGTCAGGCTCCAGAGGCTTTGCTCATGTGGTGCACAAAAGCTTTTAGTAGCACACTACCTTACGAACTCCCCTCATGCTGATTGGTACTCGCTTTCACATTAGGCTAAAAACATGATGTATTTGTACAAGTAAAAAAAATAACAATACTTTGTCAAATGTTTCCCTTCGTAAAAACAGTGGCGGCCGGTAACTTTAGGAGGGAGGGGGGCGGGACACACATGCACACTCACACTCACTCACTCAGCCATTCACACACACACACATCCATTCAAAGCACTCATTATCAAATATTGCAAACATACACGCACACACAATACATTCATTTTAAAAAACACACACACTTACCTTCAGATCTGCCTTGGAGGTCTCAGGAGGGTTGAGACTACTGCCTTCCCTCATTGGCTGACCTCAGGTAGGAAGGCAGCAGTCCCAACTTCATCACAGAGTGGGATGGATGGGGGGGGAGGGGTCAGGGGGGTCAGTGAGACTTCTGACCCCACCTTACTCTGTGACGAGGTGTCACTGATTGACACTCGCCCTGGATGCTTCAGGGCTTAAACCTGAAACACCCAGGTCGGAGTCAATGGGTGATGCTTTCCCTCGTCACCGAGAGGGAGGGCCTTGAGGCACCTTTGATGAGTTGAGATCACGCCCATAGGAGCTGTGACCTCTTCAGCCCACAAAGTTAAGCCCAGGCAGCCAGAAGCCTGCACAAATCATGCACGTCTAGCTCCGGGCTGCCTGACCTGAAGATAAAGAGTGTCTGTCAGGCTGACCTTTGCTCAGCCTGACAGACACTCTTCTTGAGGGGCAAAAGGTGTGGGGGGTGGAAGCCCCAAAGGACGAGCAGCGGCTGCGTAAAAACACACAATGGATTCATAAGCATCACTCGCGTCCACTTCCTGGAGACAAGGGACAGACACTTTCATGTTCCAGTATCAAAAAGAAGTTTAAAATAGCTTACAAACGTCTAAGGAGTTCACAGGCTCCAATGTTAAGGGTGGACAAAGAATTCATCACTTGCTCCATTTAATGTGTTTCAAGCCCGGGAAGGACAAAACAGCTTTTTATCCTTTCAAAGTTGACGAACTGATTGTTACTAACATGGTACTAGTGGCTTCAGGTGCATTAGGAGCAAAAAGAGATTTTAAGCACTGTAGAAAAACAATATCAATACTATGTGTGACTTCGACTTGAAGCAATTATTGCAAACTTGTATTGATATGAAATTACTATTTTGGCAAAGTAGAGGGAAAAAAAAATCAGATACCTACTGTTCCGCCAAAGCAGTAATACCTTGGGTCAGAAATGTGGTAAGTGGAGGTCTGCAGTGTCTACTGGATTTATTTGGACAGGGAGGAAGGGTTAAATGCAGAGGGTATTGAGGGCGTGCTGCAGGACACATGGGGCCAGATGTAGGAAAAAGCCAAATTGCGACTTGCAATTTGCGAGTCCGTGCGATTCGCAAATTGCAACTCGCAATTTGGTATGCAGAAAGGTGTCTCAGACACCTTCTGCAACTCGCAATGGGGTCGCAAAGACCCACCTCATTAATATTAATGAGGTGGGTCACAGTTTGCGACCCCATTGTGAGTATGGGCACTCACGGGGATGGTGGCCTGCTGGAGACAGCAGACCACCATGTCCGTGACTGCTTGTTAATAAAGCAGTTTTTTTTTTTCAAAGTGCAGCCCGTTTTCCTTAAAGGAAAACGAGCTGCACTGTGAAAAAAAAAACGAAACCTTTATTTTCGGATTTTTTCAGGGCAGTTAGTGGTCCATTGGACCACTGCCTGCTTTGAAAAAATATTTTTTTTTCCAGTCACAAAGGGGAAGGGGTCCCATGGGGACCCCTTCCTGTTTGCGACTGGGTTACCATCCACTTCAAGTGGATGGTAAGTGCGATTCCAAAAGCGGTCGCAAATGGAATTGCATCGCATTGCGAGTCGCAAATAGGAAGGGAACACCCCTTCCTATTTGCGAGTAGGAAATGCATTTTGCGAGTCGGATCCGACTCGCAAAATGCATTTCTGCATAGCAAAGAGGCTTTTGCGCCTCGCAAACGGCGTTTTTCGCTGTTTGCGAGGCGCAAACCCTTTGCTACATCTGGCCCTTGGTACTTTTTTTTTAATATTTGGAGTGGAGGTATTGATGGGGCTGTGTGGGGGGTGGCAGGAAGTTAGGTATTAACTTTTTCTGGAGAGGGGGGCAGGGCTTGACAGCCAGAGAGAGGTTGGGGCAGATAGTAGGACACAGAGGGGTAGCTCGGGGGACGAGGCTGGAGCAGATTAGGCCATGTAGTCTTCCCCCATGTCTCAACTAACCCTGTATAGCCGTTGAAAGCAGGGGCAGAAGAATTGGGTAGAGCATATAAAAATAAATTTGTAGCTGGTTAACAGTGATGAACATGAAATGAACAATGACATCAAACAGACAATGAGTACTTTCATTGCCTATTTAATGTTACTCAGAATTCCTCAGTTAAAAACACCTCAGTTGTATATAAGTAACCATCTATAATATAAGCTGTCTACCATTTTATGTTAAGAGTCTTCAAAAACTGTAAAATAAAGATAACAAGAATATTCTCATGGGCAGTCGCGGCTCGCAATGAGCAGCAAGGGGGCACGTGCGGGGGGGAGGGGGGGGGGGAGAATTACATTAAATAAAAAATAATTGATAAAACAATAAAAAAAACACTTACCTCCTCCGCCACGCGCTGCTCCTCTGTCCCTCGTCGACTGCAGGCACAGGCTTCTATCCTGCCCTGCAGCCGAACCCGACACTGCTCTGAGCAGGACTGACTGGGAGTTCCCAGGCAGACTGGGAAACTGTGCAGGCTCTCTCCAGCCCTGTGCATAGGTGCGCACATGCTCTCTGAGGGGAAGTGCACTAATGGCACCTCACCAACGTGGCCCCGCACCTTTTCACAAAAAACTATCATAAACAAAGTTTATGATCGTTTTTTAGGAAAAGGTTTGCAGCTGCCGCTGCTGGGGGGGGGAAGCTCCTCCGCCCTTATGGAATTCGACCCTCCTCATGGGAGATATTAAGACAGCTAACCACCCTGACTAGTCGCTTGAGGAAAAAAGTGTAGACATTAAAAAACACTTACAGAGATGTTTTTTCATTGCAATGTACGTATTTTGTAGGACTCTCGATGTTTTTAATAGTTTGTATTTGTCAAGACCCTTCGCTCTCGTGGTTTGCACTCGCAGATCAGATGAAAGCGCGTCATTCTTAGGCAATGTTACCGCACCGGGGCTCATTCATTCCACTGATTACAAGTAAGGCGGTTACCAACTCCTTCTGTGAGTGAGCACTGTACAGCAGAAGGAAAGAAGGGTGCGCTGCCAAGCCGACCGATCTCAAGCCGTCAGATGTACTCCACGAAATCTGCGCCCGTGGGTATGGCTGTACTTCAGAAAAAAAACACAATTTTTTAATTCCATTTCAAAGACGATGGTGGATCATCGCAGTATTGCAACAAGAGGGCTTGTGAATAAACAGAGATCGGCAACAGCGTCCCAGTAGAAGGCGCTAGTAAAGCGTCAGCCCGCAGTTAAACAGGGATTTCAAGCAGATTTGAGCGTAGCCAGTCTCCAAGCTAGTAATGAAGAATCGGATAGCCTAAACTCTTTTTTGACAGCGTTCGAAATCTTTGGAACTATTGGCTAAAAGCAGTATTTACCAAGTGGTTATAATTTCACTAAGCTTCGGTGCAAGGAGTTTTGAATCCTCGGGCAAAATGTTGGCGCTCACTCTTAACAATAGGAGTCAGGACCGTACTGAGTCAATAGCTGACAATCTGGCGCCCTCCTGTGGTGGCCCTGAGTGGCCTGTCTCTTGTTGCCATAATACCGTAAAGACCCGTTTTTACATACAAATGAATTATTACTGTGTGTTTAGGAATGGTCTATGGGTGAGCAGTGCTTAATTTGTGCTGCTTGTTTCCGGTGCTGAGCACCGGCACTTATTTTTGAGGGCCGGGGCTTATTCTTCTGCCTCACGCATTTGCTGCGAGCAAAAGACACATATGGGAAAGACGGAGGAAGGGAAAAACGAAAAAGCGTCACAGAGGGTGAAAGTAGAAAGCTGCTACAGTGAGCTGAAGGGGCAGGGAGTGGCTTTATATGGATTGAAGAGGCCCGAGATGGTTTCAGGATTACGCCGCCTCAGTATTCAATGCTCACACATTTAACTGCAGCAGCCGCGTGTTTAAGAGGAGGGCTTTGGGCACGGCATCTTTTTTTTTTTTTTTTTACAAATTAAGCACTGTGGTTGAGGTTAAATTCAAAGATTGTCTCCAAAATTGTAGGAAATCTTCAATGTGGAGGACTTGAGGATGAAGCACCACAGAGACATATCTTTGCAACCAAGATGCTCACAATTTATACCGCAACATTTACTTGGTCTTTCTTTCACCTCGTCTGACTTCAGCTGTCATGTAACTCAAATCTTTTCAGGTCCAAATTCAGTCTGTAGCTTGCTGACTCCTACTACAATATAGTACAAAGAAAGCACCCGATGGTAAAACGAAACTTCTGAATGTTCCTTTTTGATACCTCCCTCTCACTTGCGGGAATAGCCAAGGGTATAGAACACTGGGGCTTATTATATACACATCGTAAAATGCTTAGCAAGTACATTATTCTTAGAAGGCTCTCTTCTGAAAGGAGGCACCCTGGTTGTTCGACCAGAGTAAACTTTATTTTTAAAAAAATAGTAATTGTGGGGCCAGCCACTCAATTATCTGTGCACATAGTGTGAACACCCTTATTTTTAGGTAGAGGATGTAACTGTGAACGACTCCTGGTGGCCCACCGCCCTCGGACCCCCACCCACCCCAGCCAGCCACGCACGAAACCTCGGCGTCATCCTCGACTCTGCTCTCACCATGTCCAAACAGATCAACGCCGTCTCCTCTTCTTGTTTCAACACCCTCCGCATGCTCCGCAGGATCTTCAAGTGGATTCCAACAGGAACCAGGAAGACGGTGACTCAAGCCCTCGTCAGTAGCAGACTTGACTACGGCAACGCACTCTACACAGGCATCCCAACGAAAGACATCAAACGACTCCAACGCATCCAGAATGCATCCGCCTGCCTGATCCTCGACATACCCCGCCGATGTCACATCTCCCCCCACCTGAAGGACCTCCACTGGCTCCCTGTGGAAAAAAGGATCACCTTCAAACTCCTCATCCACGCACACAAGGCACTCCACAACACCGGACCCACCTACCTGAACACCAGACTCAACTTCTACGTCCCCACACGTCAACTCCGCTCGGCCAACCTCGCCCTCGCCATCGTCCCCCGAATCCAGCGCAAGACCTCTGGCGGCAGATCCTTCTCCTTCCTCGCCGCCAAGACCTGGAACTCTCTCCCCACCTCACTACGCCAGACCCAGGACCTCCTCACCTTCAGGAGACTCCTCAAGACATGGCTCTTCAAACGCTAGCAGCACCCCCCCCCCCCAACCCTCCCCCCCAGCGCCTCGAAACCCTGTCGGGTACATAGCGCGCTTTATAAATTCTTGATTGATTGATTGAACTGTGCATGTGCTGCACGTGCTCTCAAGGCGTTACTATTTAAAATAAAGCCTGGCTTGGAGCCTGCCTATTGGTTACCATTTGTTGGCTTCAGCGTCTCTATTCTTTGCTGCATCCTTATTGGCCAGCGCAGGCCAATCATTACTTCTGTTCCTTTCTATGAAGCATGGGTCATGCACAGATTGATTTAAATTAATCAGTGTCCATCTGCTGTTCGCACTGTGATTGAGGTACTATTTCTTCTTCCCTTGCACCAACGCCTCCTATGTGTGCCTGCTCCTGTCTGGTGCTCCCACCCTCCTCCACTGTGCCTCCATTGGGTTGATACTCCCACCTCTTTTTTTTCATATTATATAACAGCGCTATGACACGGCTAACACAGACTGAGTCATATTGCTTTTTTTATTTGATGTCAAGCCATGTTGCACAGCAGACCACGCTGCTATGCAACATAGCAAAGAAAACATTAACAAAGCCAATATATCAATCAGCAAGACCTATTGTCTTTGTTAATGCTCGTTTCTCACATGTTTCTCTGCAGTGAGGTTTTGTAACCTCACCTTATCGATATAAGACTGCTAATGAGGTCTTTATTAAATAGTGATCAATTTTAAATACCAGGTCAATACAATTTTGGAAAACTAACCTGACAGATGGAGACCTCCGTTTAGTGTGTACTCCTGTATTGTTAATCTTTTGGTACACTTACTATCGTAAAACTACTAGAGAGGGTTGGTCATGAGGAACCCCACAGTCCCCACTTGAGGGCTACCAATCAGACTTAAACATTTAGACCTACTTTGCAAGGGTTGAATTATTTGGCGGATTATTTTAACTCTACTCACTAGTGACTCCAATAAAATCTCCCAGTCCACCAGGAGGTAGTCTTAACTGCCTTCAGCTCTATCACATTGATAAAGTACCCCCCCAACAGAGCACAGAGTCTGCTTCTTCATAGAAGTGAACGTCCTGTCCTCCATCCTTAAGAGCTCCCCTGCTTGTTCATGATGGAAGCCCACATTGATGTGCATTTCACCAATGTGGGGAGGGGCCCAACAATGAAGCATCGGGAAGTGGGGGAGGGCTCGTCCTTAAAGAATAGGACTCCCCTTAAATAATCCCACAAGAGGTCTAGATATTTTTCTCCAGCTGGGCATCATATATCTTTGATATGTAAGTATGATATGCCCTGGCAGAACCCCTTTTTCTGTGGTCATTGGGTGCAGGCAAGGATAGAAGCATTGAAAAACAACAGTGGACACCTTGTGACTGAAGTCATGCTGTCAGGCTAAGTAAATCGTCAGACACTGACACTGTTCAAGCGCTCACTGCAGCTACTTTTTTTTTAATTTTTTTATTTTTTATTTTGGTGAACTGATGTTTCTGCCAGAAACCACAATGCTGCTTCCTGTATCAAACAAAGAAAAGCTTAGCTGTACACAGTGACGTTGTAGAAGAGAAAACTTCACACAATGCATTACTAAACGTTAAAAACATACAGTATCTCACTTAATTATATCTGTGAGCTCTCATACCTAACATTCAGCTTCATCGCCAAGCTCTGTATGTCCTCTCGGTTTGCCTATTACTTAATGCTAATTTCCACATGCTGCCCACAGGACAAATTCCTGAAAAAAATTGTGTTCCTCCATAACAGAGGTAAATTATCTGGTGTATTATCTTACGTCAATAATGCAATTTAGTGTATTTTAGCTGTGTAATCCTAATGAAGATATAAGAACCAGCAGAGCTGTCTGAGAAAAGGCCCAAGTGCTCGAAGCCAAAAGAATGCACACCCTTCACTCTCACCCCCAAGTTCGTACACAGAATGCCCTCTACTCTTCTGCTTTCTAACTCAGTCTGGAGGCTACTGACAGTGTAATAATTTATTCAGATGTCAAAAAATAATTTGAAACTGTCAAGGGAGGAGAAAAAATGGGATTAGAAATAAAATTACTTAAAAACTATAAAAGTTAGGCGTCCAGAAATGTCTAGAATATGAACAGGACATGAGAAGAGGGCTGGCACGATAAATGAGGCCAAAAAATAAAGTGCTTTATTAATCAACTCGAATACTTTCCACCTTGCTACAAGGCTGCCATCATTTCTGCTGCATATCTGCATTATGGCAAGCAGGACTGAGTGGCACACAGCTGCATCACAGGAAAGGGCACTGGGCCAATCAATCATGTCTAGGTGGCACTCGACTGCCATTTAAATGTCTGAGTAAAGACCGGCGCACGATCCCTGGGCATACCCGATGCCATCGGCTGGGTGTGTGCACCACTACCTTTATGATTTTAACTTCCACTCCAAAAACATCTACTTTCACTCCATTTTCCTTGCAAAAGACAAAATCTCAATTGCCAGCAAATCATGGAATACCAGGAACTTTATTGGAAAGCAGTCTGGAAATTAAACAGCTTTATGTCATCGCCTGTTTCTGAAAAGAGGCTGACAGTATCCTGTGAGCCTTGTGCTTTCATGATTAAACATCAGCCACATTTGTTGTAAATAACGTGTAATGTGTTAGGAAATCCGACTAACACCTAGACAAAGTGCAGACAGGGGACAATATAACTGGGCGTGTCAATGCAGGATTCTTCAGCACTAAATTTACACTGCCGTTGGGTATTACCACAAAAGGACAACAGAATTCAATAAACAGTCTACAACTGACCTTTTTGATAAGGACGTGGGACTGACCACGGGGAAATATATCAGTTTGCTTGGGGCTCCTACAGGCAGGAGAATAAGTATGCTCCTTCATTAAGGGGCAAACACGGAGGGCTTCATTACGAGTCTGGCAGTCACTAGACCACCAGACTCACGAATGGCGGTCAGACCGCCGCCAGTGCGGTGGTCTGACTGCTACATTACAACCCTGGCGGTTGGGCTGCCAGGGAACCGCTGGCTCGACCACGATCGGAGATTCTGGCTGTCTGGAGGTGGCGGCGGTCCTAATCCACCAGGGCAGTGCTGCAAGCAGCGCTGCCCTTGGGAGTACGACCCCCTTCTCCACCATCAGTTTCATGGCAGTACCACCACCATGAAAATGCTGGTGGAGGATGGGTGCAAGGGGTCCCTGCACTGCCCATGCGCTTGGCATGGGCAGTGCAGGGGCCCTCCTGTCAGCACCCTCGCAATTTGTTTGCAGACAGTGAAAATTGCGAGGGTGCTGGTGCACCCTGCGCTTTATATCATTGCGCTGGCTCGATTACGGTCCGGAGACAATGCAGTAGTCTGTACCCCGCTGGCCCAGCGGTACACTCTTAATGGGGCCAGTGGGGAGGTAGCCAGTATGGTGGCAAACTCCCAGTCTGAAGTTCTGCAGATGGTGTAAACCGTCTGCCGAACTTATAATCAGCCCCTTAGTGTGTCTTCAAGAAACCCTAAACCTACTCTACAGTTGTGAGTCAGTTTACTCTGGAATTATGGGACATCAATGCTGTGACTCTGATCTTGGTACAGGGAATGTGATAAAATATTTAAAAGTGTGATTACAGGAATATCTGTAAAGGTACAGACGGTGTATATGTGGTAGATAATAGGTTACAAAAACAGCTGCACTGTGGGAAACATGTATGAGAGTGAATTTAGCCTTGGAGATGAATACTTCACTTAGAGGTGGGTTTTCTCGTCAAACATAGTCACTCGTTCAATACCACACTGCAGATGTTTAAGAAAAGTGAAGGCCATTAATCCGAATGGAGGAGAGACTAACTTTTCTGTAAAGAGACTTATTCCATTGAGAAGGATGTCTTGCAGGATACTGCACAACCTCTTAGGGGTTATCTGACAACAAAATAATGGATGCCTTGGCAAGCAGCTTTACCAATTTCACTGATACAGGCGCAATAAGTTGCCCAATGGAAAGGCTGAGCACTCCGCTTTAGCAGCATTTGGGAACCTCCATTTGAGCAATGCTCCCCATTGAGGCGAGGTGATCCCCTAGTCACAAGTTCGAATTCTAGCAAGGCTAACCAACCTTACGAGGCTGGGAAAGTGAATACCATTAGACTGGCTAATATTAGTACCTGCTTGTTACGACATTAACAAATGGCACAAGTGTGAAGCGTTTTCTAAAAAAGATGTTATGTCGAAGCATCTATTTTTCATGTTGCCCCCTGGATCAAAAACCATGTATCCTTTTCTGTGCTCCGGGTCCCACAGCATGGAATGTGATTTCCTATGATGTCAGTTGTCAAGGATATCGTCATCACGCTATTTAGTGGTTTTAAAATATGAAAAGTACACGCTCCTTTTGATCACAGAATGTTGGCAAATATTTTATTATGCAAACGTTAAAACACACTACAAAATGTTACAAAAATGTGTCTAGAAAATTAAGGGCATCTTTTTTGTATCTAAACAAAGATGCCTAAATAGTAAGAGCTCACTCACGGCTACTGTGTTTAAAAAGGTACCCTTGATGAGGGTGTGTGGCTTGGGCCCAGACGAAGACCGCCACTGTTTCATAGAGCTCCGGTGCAGCGTTGACAGAGGAACCTCTAGGAGAACACCTCCCACCCTGAATATATATTTTTTACCATAACATAGACAAGGCAATACTTTATGGTGTGAGTGTGTCTGCATTCAGGAGGATGTCATGCCCACCATTTTGAATTGATTTCCCAAGGAGACACGTGCTTAAATATTAAATAGATATGCTGCACCACAGTTATATCCCCTGGTTCCTATACATCACCACTTCATGTCCACTAAAATTACAAATAAGATGTATTACTGATTTGCGATATTTTTTGAAGATATTCTGACTTTTCTTATACGTATCCTCCTCTGCAAATTTATTAAGTGGATATTGCTTAGGCTACAGTTTTATTCTTTCACATTTTTCTTAGGAGAAGACCAAAAATTCGAAACTCAACACGCCAGCCAGTTGTAACATTGCCACAGCAATTCACTAACTACCTACAGTTCATTCTCTGCTTTGGAAAATGTAATCTATGGTGCCACAAGCATGAATTAAGATTCGATTTCTACTTCATCTTTTTCCTTTCTAGTAAATAATCTCTTGACTACTTTCTTCTAAGTCGCATCTGAAAATTGCTATGACAGCAACTTTACCAACTAATAAAAGCTAAAAAGCAGCCTCTCTCTTCTCTCAGATCTCCTTCTCCATTTCCATGAACCACTTACCTTGGGAGATAAAAGCTCTTATGCCATATATGGACGAAATAAGAAAACACCAAAATTTGCATGACAAATAGACTAACAACGTGCTGGTGATCTACAAGACGATGCACAAGATATTAAACAGCTACATTCTTGAGAGATGCAACTAAAATAGATTGCTGAGGATTCAGAAAATCAGAACTGTGAAAATAATCTCCACATTTATGGCCTGACTGTAGGAGAGACAGGATCTGATCCCATCTCATTTTTTCAATATTTAATTCCTAAAGTCCTTGGGATGACAGATTCAACCACTTTAAATATTCAAGCTCACAAACTGGACCATAATCCTTGCCATTCCTCTACTTTTCAGAAACACAAAGGCATCATCATTTACTTTTTAGAATATGTTGATCTCCTCAAGCAATCGAAAGACTTTTTTAGAGCGCGCTACTCACCTGTGAGGGTCTCAAGGCGCTTGGGGGGGGCAAAGTGGGGGTAAGGAGGGTCACTGTTCGAACAACCTTGTCTTGAGGTTCTTTCTGAAGAGCAGGAGGTCTTTGGTTTTGCGGAGGTTGGTGGGGAGGGAGTTCCAGATCTTGGGGGCGAGGTAGGAGAAGGACCTGCCTCCTGTGGTGGTGCGTTGGATGCAGGGGACTGTGGCTAGGGCGAGATCGGCTGATCGGAGGTTGTGGGTGGGAGTGTGGAAGTTCACTCTGTCGTTGAGGTAGGTTGGGCCGGTGTTGTGGAGGGATTTGTGTGCGTGGATGACGATCTTGAATGTGATTCTCTTGTCTATGGGGAGACAGTGAAGGGATTTGAGGTGTGGTGAGATTCGTTCGTGGTGGGGAGGCCAAGGACGAGGCGTGCAGTTGTGTTCTGGATTCTCTGGAGTTTGCGTTTGAGTGTGGTGCCGGCGTAGAGGGCGTTACCGTAGTCTAGTCTGCTGCTGATGAGTGCATGGGTGACTGTCTTCCTGGTCTCTGGGGGAATCCATTTGAAGGATTTTTTTTTAGAGTGCGGAGTGTGTGGAAGCAGGAGGAGGTTAGAGCATTGATTTGCTGTGTCATGGAGAGGGAGGGGTCGAGGATGATGCAGAGGTTGCGTGCGTGGTTTGCGGTGGTGGGTGCGGGGCCTAGGGTGGTGGGCCACCAGGAGTCATCCCATATGGTTTTGTTGGAGCCGAAGATGATGATCTCGGTTTTGTTGGAGTTAAGCTTGAGGTGGTTAGTTGTCATCCAGTTGGCGGTGTTGAGGAGAGCAGCATGTAGGTTGGTTTTGGCGGTGGTGGGGTTGTGGGTGAGGAAGAGGATGAGTTGGTTGTCATCTGCGTAGGAGAGGATAGTGATTCCCTGTGATCGGAGGATGTTGGCTAGGGGGATCATGTAAAATTCTTCTTAAAATTAGTAGAGAAATTTAAAGCATAGATCGAAATTCTTGATCTGGAAAAAACGTTTTTTTTTACTCAATTTACTCAAGATCTAGCAAACTCCACTACAAATGGACAGAAAAGATTTCTGTATATGTGTGTAGCTCTTCATTCTCTGAGTGCCAGATTTGGTATTTTTCATCCATGCTCTCATATACTTAAATAACTAATTTTGCAATGCTATTTCAAAGAAACTAATGATTTTATAGATGATTATTTAATTATTGGTGGTGACTAATTTTGTAATTGATCCCTTTATTGACCAGAACTCTAAATCTACCCTTATCCCCGGCTCTATGTACAAGCAATTTATCTCTGTTATACAGCAAAGCTCTCTTATAGTTACTTGGAGATAATGGAACCCTGTGTTAAAGGAATATACCTTTGTTCTCCTGTACATTGTTTCCAATCCAGGATTGATCATTTGTTTGCTTCCAAGTCCCTCTCACAACTCTTTTTAAATTATGAGATTGGTACCATATTAATTTCTGAGCATGCACCTGTTACACTACACTTAGATCTTCCTGTTAATCAGGGACACCAGAAAATGACTTTTTAACAATTCCTTTTATTAGACACCTCTTTTACACAAAAATTGGAATCCTTTAAAATTGAATTTGTTCAAATCAACACGTCCCCTGATATGTCACCAAATAATATTTAGGTTTTGTTTTTAAATCTGCTTCCATATATTTTATTATATGTCTTTAAGAAAAAAGAAATCACAATAAAAAAAGGATTAGTGGCCATTTAACAAATCAAACAATTGGAACATTTGTAGTTTACATTCAAGTCTAAATCCTGTTTGGATGAACTAGTCAAAGCTAAGTTTCAATTTAATAATCTCCGCACTGAAGATACTGCCTTTTATTTATTTAAAACCAGTGCTAAATATTATAGAGGACAAAAAAGCAAGTAGAGGTATGGCTCCTTGCCTTAAAAACACAGGATCAAAATATCTATTTACATGATTTTATAAATTTTGGATGACTTTATCAAATATTATAACATTCTCTATATTCCAGAATGTAATCCTCATCAGGATGATATAAACCATTAACTATCCTCCACTGGAAAAAAGATATTATGGGGTTTGAATTCTCTTTTCTAGAAGATATCTCTAACCATGATATTATTGCTTCTATTAATTCTATTAAAAAAGGAAAAGCCCGTAGCTCAGATGGATTTCCCACTGAAGTTTATCTCCATTTCTCAAAATTTGTAACTCCCAAATTACATAAACTATTTTCATAGTTTGTTAATAATAAATTAGCAGATTGTTTTTAAGATGCCTTAATATGTCTACCTTCCAAAGGTGGAAAAGATCATAAACTTTTCAAAAATCAAAGACCAATTTCCATTGTTAATTATGATAAGATTTTCACAAAAAATCTTGCTTTACGTCTTGATCCCCCACTACCTAAATAAAACTGGAATGAACAGTCAGGTTGAGCAAGTCAAAAACTTATAAGCATTCCTTGGCAGACATTTCTTTAGACACTAAGAGAGCATTTGAATGCATGAATTGGCATTTTATTTTCTCTACTCACACTTGGTTTCATTTTAGTTCACAAATCATTAATCTAGACTCACTTTTGTACTCTTCTCCCAGTCTCCATTTTAACAAATGGTTTAGTTTCCTCCACCTATTCTTTACAAAGTGGAGTTAGGCAAGGATGCCACCTTTTTCTATTACTTTTTAGTTTAGCACTAGAATCATTTTAGGCAAAGTAAGACAAAATCTTAACATACAAAGACTTCAATGTTGAGATAAACAACTTACGATTTCAGTATGTGCGGATAAATTCCTTTTATTTATGTCACTTCCAGACTCCGCGTTGCTGGCATTTCTAGCTGAAGTCAATGTTTTTGCCTCCCTTTCAGGACAAAAACTTACTTCTGAGAAATGTGAGCTTCTTCATCTCAATAAATGGTGCTTTAAACAAGATTTTATTTCTTATAATTTACATTGGAATCCAACTAAAATTAAATATCTGGGTCTTTGGTTTACTGAATTAGTAAACAAAAAACAGGCCTTTTAAATCTGAATGATTTTCTTATGACTTAAACAACCATCATTCCCAGATGGCACCTTTTATTTTCATCATGGTGTGGTAGACTGGATTCCATCATGGTGTGCTAGTTCCTTTTGTTCTCTTTTTCCTTTCAATAATTTTCATTAATATGCCATTTTCTTATTTTAAAAAATCTAACTCTGTTTTATGGAATAAAATAAATTCCCATACGTCAGTAAACAAATTAAAACATAATAGTAGGTAGTAAATGTCTCAGACTTCCAATCTTATCATACTGCTTTTTTGTTTTAAACAAACTTCCTTTTGTCTAACAAAACAGAATCCCATATTTTTTCCTTCATGGGCAGATCCAGATGGGCAGATCTAGAGTCCTTTTTCAACACCACTTTTCCTTTTGAGAATGCTTGCCTTTCAGAAAAAAAACACTTTGTATGTCCCTTTCTGTTCTTAAGAATACTTGTAGTATACTACGCTCAATATACATACCTCATCTTCCAGCTAGAGAACAATTTCTTAACTCATTATGGTATAATAAATATATTAAGATTAATAATAGAACACTTTTTGGGAAATTGTTGAGGGAGGAGGGTTTGCTCTGGAAGCATCAACTTGTTCATTATGATCCATTCCTTTCCCTGTGCTCTATCACTTTTTATTTACCTGTCCTCCTATAATAAAAAAAATGCTTCCTTAATTTCTGCTATTTCAAACTCATACTTCATATTACAGTCTATTAACTCACTTAACACTTGTCATCCTCAACTATCAAATGTACATTTATCAATTGCATTGGAACCTCAACTCTATGGTATTATAAGTTCTTCTACTGACATTAAAGAAAAGGAAGTAGTAGAAATACGTACTGAGCAAGACTTACATACTTCATTTACATTTTTTTTAATGGAATAACATCTGGCTTAAGATACGTAATTCCTCTCGAGCAGCTAACACAACCCAAAGCCTACTTTTCATTTACAATAGGCTTTGGGGTCACTCCAGTCACTTTACACAAAATTAATTCTACTATTTTGCCCTCTTGTTAGTTATGTAATGCCACTTTCTCAGATTTAAAACACATTTTATTTGAATGTATGTACATATCAATTTTGGTTGCGAGTATGGAAGCAGATCAAGTTTATTTTTAACACTAATATGTCCTCCACATTTATAAACTAATTGTTAAAAAGACTTTCATAGGATTGGAATTGTTGTTCCTTGAATGTTATTATTTTAGACTAGCTGCCTTACAACAAATACCTATAAACTGAAAACGTTCGGAGAATATTTCATTGCAAAACTGAAGGTATGGCATTTGTTTTAATCACAGACCTGACAGGGCGTATGTCAGTCCACTCGCTTTTGCTATTAAAAGAGGCAATATTTGGTCACCATTGACTGTGTGTTCTTCTGAACTTTTTTGTTTAACTATCAATTACCACCAACCTTTCACTGTCAAAGTACCTAAACATCATTTCCTTCACTAATGAGCTTTAGGTGAATATTATTTCACAGTTTTTGTACTTACTGTTCTTGTACTAATAAGTATTGATTTTGCTCTACATTTTTTTATACCTTAATCAAGTAATGCTTTGGTCCATAATTCATCAATCTACAGTCTCTGCATACAGCTACTATTATAATATTATAATAATGTCCGCTTATTTCTTTCATACCTTCTTCTTTACTTTCATGTTCCTTTTAACCCTTGTGATCCTTAACACACAATTCTGTTAATGACTGTAATATTTTAAATATTACAATTTAGATTTATTGCATCATATGATTAATACTGAATGTTTTCCTCAAGAACCAATGCTCCAATCACTTTATAGATATTACAACAGTTGGAAATTGTGACTTTTTTTTTTTTAAATCAAGGGCATCGCCACAGCCACCTTCCAATACATAACATATTAATATTCAGTGCTATCACAGCTGACACAACAAACACTGATGCTTTCATGATGACTATCAGACATGAACTTAGTGGGCTTACATTGCTCTGGTTTGTCAGTTTCACAGCTATGTATTCAGCCATTCAGCAGAGACCTTTTGCAAAGACGTCAAACGTCTGTTTGGGATCCTGGTGAAATAGGATACTAATTAGCCCACAGCCTTTAATTTCTGTTTAATTTTATTATGAAAGAAGTTACCTAAGCTTTCTTCTAAATATAGAAAATGAGATACTTCCAAGGCAATGATGGAATGGAAGTGAGTCAGTTAATGTTACACATACATCCTAAATGGGTCAGTAACAATTTAAAGTATAAATTCTTCTGCCAAACAAGGATCTTTCACAAACATTAGATGTACAGAGACGACAAGCTGCTACCAAATAAACTGGAAAAGAATGACTAATTGTTTTAAAATGTCATGCTCCCTCATCAAAAAATATTATTAGTCTTTCTTTTTTTTAATTAATGAAAGTTAAAAAACAAAAAACTTTTCAAACTCAGTTATTTCAAAACAACTCACCACATAAAAATTGTTTCAAGGCATCAAGCCTTTTGTAAGTTAACGAAAACAGCCAACACCATCCCCTCAAGAAATGAAAAGAAAACCGGGAAAAATCAAATTCTCAATGTGCAGTCTTAATTATAAGGCAAGACCTCGGCACACACTGAGGTGTACCAAAATATTAATACTAGTATGACTGCAGATGACAATGTTAACTATGGAGACACCAAAAATATTGTGTTGAGTGCACACAACCACAAACCCATAACCCATTTTGGTGAAAGTGCGGTTAAATAAGATCATATGACCAATCATTATCATTAAGGTTGAAGACATCACATCACTGTGAAGATTTAGGGCCATATTTATACTTTTTGACGCAAAACTGCGCTAACGCAGTTTTGCGTCAAAAAAATTAGCGCCGGCTAACGCCATTCTGAAGCACCATGCGGGCGCCGTATTTAATCAATGACGTTAGCCGGCGTTAGCCGCCGGCGCTGCCTGGTGTGCGTGAAAAAAAACGACGTACACCAGGCAGCGCCGGTGTAGGGGGATATGGGCGCCAAAAAATGGGGCAAGTCAGGCTGAGGCAAATTTTTCGCCTCAACCCGATTTGCGCCATTTTTTCCGACTCCCAACCCCCATAGAAATGACTCCTGTCTTAGCAAAGACAGGAGTAATGCCCCCTTGCCCAATGGCCATGCCCAGGGGACTTCTGTCCCCTGGGCATGGTCATTGGGCATAGTGGCATGTAGGGGGGCACAAATCAGTTCCCCTATGCCACAAAAAAAAAAAAAAATACTTACCGGAACTTACCTTAATGTCCCTGGGATGGGTCCCTCCAGCCTTGGGTGTCCTCCTGGGGTGGGCAAAGGTGACAGGGGGTGTCCCTGGGGGCATGGGAGGGCCCCTCTGGGCTCCTTCCGAGCCCACAGGTCCCTTAACGCCTGCCTTGTCCAGGCGCTAAAAAACGGCTCAAAAGCAGCCGTACATCATTTTTTTTGACCCGCCCACTCCCGGGCGTGAATTATGCCCGGGAGTGTAAATACGGCACAATTGACCTCGGAGTCAATTTTTTAGACGGGAACGCCTACCTTGCATCTCATTAACGCAAAGTAGGTGTCCACGCTAAAAAATGACGCAAACTCCATGGACTTTGGAGCTAGACGCGTCTAACGCCAAAGTATAAATATGGAGTTAGTTTTGAGTCGGAATTGCGTTAAAAAAAAACGACGCAATTCCGGCGCAAACAGAGTATTAATATGCCCCTTAGTCTTAATGAATGGACACTTGTTCTTTCCAGCATAAGTATACATGATGCTGCACTTACATTGTCACAGATACAGATAGTCAGCACTCTACTCGCATAAAATACAAAGAGAAGCCAAATATTCCACAAGGGTTTGTACCACGTCTAAGGTACCAGCCAGGTTTTTCTGCCTCAGTAGGATCATCAGTGGCTGAGAGTTATTAAAGCGCACACCCACCACTTTTGTGCATGGTATGGGATAAGGGTTAAACTTGTGCTGGGAGACAGAATCACACTGGCCTCCTTAAATCAAAGTAGTTTCCCTGCGCAAAATAATCATCTTAGCAGGCAGCCTGTGAGGCAGTAAGCAGTGCTTGTATGCTGCAATGACCTGTGGTAGTAACACAGAATTTGAACTTAGCACTATAGTGATATATTTGTGATTTTCCACTCATTAGTACAGTTCTAAACAACAAGTGCCGTTGGGCACTGGCCGACATTTGACTTCGCTGGCATGACTGGCACCAACCAGCCCTTTCCATTTGTGAGGTTCACAGAAAAACGTTTGAGGGCCCTTACGTCTTGAGCAGGTGTTAACTTGTGCATTTTCCAATGCTATTTTGGCTTTGGTGTTTCAAATGTAGTTGTAAATTGACAATCTCCCAAGCTTCAGTCGGTCTACTGTACTACGTCTAGCTAAAATATACCAAATTCTAGGGTATGCAGAAACAAACCCCTGAATAAACGGGATACTTATTCAAAACAACAAGTCCGCATATTTTAATCTTACAATATACCCAAATAGTGCAGTTAGCCGCAGTACATTTCCATTGCCTTTCAGTTCCACCGCACAATCATTTCAAAATTTCTACACATCTGGCAGTAAAATCATGGGAACAAAAGCCTTTTTGTATAGTATGCGGGAAGTATCGCTGCAGTTCAGCATCTTTCAGCTGCAATAATGACTTGCCAAGACAGTTAAGTATAGTATTCAAAGCACTACTACTGTGTGCTTGCCAAGCACAGAACTACAAAAAAGGGAGAAAGAGCCTCAGCATATTTGTATTTTTGAAAGCCTTTATTTAACTACTCACATGCAGTAAGGACATGCAATGCAGAGAGGTAGGCAAGCCCTGATTCTATCAGCAGAACATGAAAGGAAAAGAAGAAAGGCATTTGTGTTTTTAGAAGCAGGTCTTTTGTGAGAAATCCTCTGTCTGGTGATCATGCCTCTAATATTGACAGCAAATTTGCGAGGATCGAATCTTTACAAAAACTCTCACAGAGGGGAGAGGAATGAAGAGTAAAAAAACACCAGATACCACTTGCAGAAATAGATTTCAAAGATTTCTATAAGAACATGTGGTAAAACAAGCTGAAGAATGCCGTCCATACAAAGTTAGAATTTTTGGAATGCTATAAGGGCCTCAGCCAATCAGAAAGTTTAGATTGTAGGCTCTTGCTACTGTAGGCTCCCTGTGTTCCAGGTGTGATGAGAGTATGAAGCTGGGGCACTTATCCAGATTGGACAGTGCTCACACGTGCAACTGTATTAGCAGCTGTGGTGAAACTAGCTGCCCTAGAAACCCACTTCTGAAAAAGGATTTCTCTCGAAGCTGTTGTCAAATGCTGTGACATCAATGGAGAGAAGTCCCCGAAACTGCAGTTGCCTTCCCTTGTTCTCTCCATATCACCACAGATTAGGGACAAGCCAACTGCTGTTGTCAGGAACTTACTGCCGCTTGGTCTTTATAGGCCTAAGTGATGAGAAGATGAGGGTGAAGAAGCTGCACCATCTCATGGCGCTATCCCGTGAAAACTGGAAATACATCAGTATGGCGGTGTCATGAGAGCACCCTTTCTCTGCCTTCCTGGATCTGTAGCGACCCAAGTATAGCACTGAAATATACCAACACTCAATATTTTATTCCTTCAATTTTTGTCATTTATTGCGTTATTAAATAGATGTTGTCTAACATAAAAGCATAAAATTAAGGAGCATATTATCAGACTCCAGATTGTCACTGCATTTAGGTACAAAGAAAATTGACAAATTATGGATAAATTAAAAGCACAGGAGATTATTATTTTAACCAACTCCACCTATAGAGCAGAGGTGAAACAGAACCTGTCCCGTTTAGCCAAGTCTTCTCTTAAAGGACCATCTATTCAAAGTAGGCCTCAAAGTCCAAGCTAACATCATGAAACAAAGCTACATTCTAAACCGAGTACTTTGGTTATTGTAGGATATACGACTGGTTGATGAGAACTGTTTTTCGCTGCACTGGATGGCCTCTTTACATCATCATAAATTATTTTTAACTACTTATTTTAAAAAATGATTCCTATTTTTATGCTATAGGTCCTGTCCGACATATAGAATATGTAACTCTGGCAAATGTTCCTATTTCACATGGTTCCTGTGCCAACAAAGGTTTTTTGGTGAGTTAATCCTATACCTTGAGATTTGAAAGGAAACTGAACATGCAATGTTGAATTAAGATATAGACATTCTCTGTTATAACTATGTGCTTACAATAATAATTTGATACACTACCAATAAACAAACCGAGTAAGCTTGACTCATTATATACTCAAAAAGTGACCCTACATGAAGACAACAAAAGGGAAGAAAAAGGATAACCCTGCCGAGGAGAGCCTGCCAGGACAACTGACAACTGCTCATTAATGCCACAAATACAACAATTACTCATCTGTGCCCTCAACCGCAACTTAATCCGAGCGACTTGTTTGAGTACTAACTTGTGGGGTTTGCAAATTCCTTATTTCTTAACATTCCTTGGGCATAGTCAACATGAAATTAGCTGCACACTGATTACCAGAAACAACATGAAAGAATCCTTGCTTGGTTGCAATTGGGACCCCCACACTGAGCTGTTATTCAAGTAAATATCTGAAACTATGGGTATTTCTTAAGATGTCTGAACCGGAAATCAAACGCTCAGAATTTCTATTTAGTCTGCTGGCTGCTAACATTCCATTCATTTCCACGGTCCTATTTTATCACTCTCTGATTTTTGGTTTGGGCTTGACAAGAACTTAAAAAGTGAATCATTAGCAAATGCTGATTTCTGTAAATCTAATGTCGTTTGCTAGACTATGCAAAGACACAGACAAGAGTGGTAGAGTACCCGAGTTCTGTTAACCTCTTGGCAGTAATAAGGTTAGCCTCATGCATCTGGAATGGTCTTGTTAGCTGCAAGCACACTGCTGTCTGTTACAATAGCATGAATTGTTTTTTTAAGCCTGGTTCTCAAGTCTGTCACACCCATCGTTACTTACAGTAGAATGTAACTGGAGCCTTGCAAAGGAAGTGGGAGGCCCAATGGCAAAAACTGGACCATCTGCCCCAGATGCCATCCAGTTAACACTTTACCCTGCTCTGCCATCTCATTATTTACTTAAACCCAGTATGTGAGGTGGGAGGGTGAACATTCACCACTGATTTTCTCTAGGGGTTTGTGCCACCCCAACTACTAACTGAAAAACCACGACTGCAACCTTCCTCAGCAGTAATCAGGTTCATGAACCTGAAAAACCCTAAAGAGCAGGTGATCACTCAAACTTCTTCAGCTAGTTTTAAGTGGCAATTTCCTAAGGGAAACATCTGTTGTTCTTATTAATTTTCTTATTTCTATATCATCCTCGATACAGTCAGGCGGAGTTCCCCCTGTGTATTACCCTGCTCCCTTATTACTTGCTCCTGTCTTTACCTCTGCCAGTTAATTGCACGGTGGGCAATAAAGAGCTACTACCAGTCTTAAGACACGACTTAATAACTCTGTCAAAAGTTTGCCCTAGTATAAACTTGTTCGAGCAAATATAACTAGTGAGTAAATGAATGCCACACCATCATACCACAAGGCCTGGCTAAAATGGGATGCCTCTTTCCTTACAAGTGTCCTCTACAATAGATAAAGCCTGTGAGCCAGATCTCTGTGTGGTAGTAATTATATATTTAAATTAGACAAGCTCTCTCCCCAAATGGCTTTTGCAAATTTTAATCTATAGCTATCACCAATTGCTAGTGAATTATCTAACGTTTCACTATAATGTCCCATTAGACTGATGCTGCATACCACTAATGAAAATCAGTAAAGTTCGTTTAAAGAAACCCATGAGTAAATTAGATGGTTAAACGTTGTAGAATTAAACGCTTCTGGATATTTTGAACTGGTGTTAATGACAAAGAGTTGACTTAATGCATCCCATTTATTACAGGCGGGAGTAATTCATCCAGTCCTGGTTATGTCAGTGCACTCTGGTACTTGTCGTCAGGCTCTTCATATTATTAATGCTTTCAGCCTTCTGATGAGTGACACTTTTTATCAAGTTTAAATAATCCTACTGGTGAGAATCAGTAATATTAATAAGGCTCCTTTTTAAGTCTGCCTTAAAAACAGCTATACTAGTCTAGAAAGGGTCATGTCCTATCTGCCCCCCCGCCCCTACAAAATAAAGGAAGAAGATGAAAAGCATGCATTTATTTATATACGGATACAGGTGCTTTCAGTCAGCCCTCTTCATCCTTTGGTCTGTTCAAGAGTCATTCACAGTTTGCTTCCACCTCATAGCCTAAAGTGTGTGGCAATGGAACAGTCTACTTCCGCCTTTAGCCCCTTCACAGCATTTCGTTAATGCACATCCACTTGGGTGGTAGCCCCTTCAGCGACAGGACTGGAAAACCAGTCTCTCTTTCATTTCTGCTGTTATTTTACGTTATTTGCATTTATTTCATTTATTTCTTTCAGTGGCACATTTTTTACTTAACATTTTGCAAACATATGTACACAACCCTTTAGGCATCGGCATTTCTAATTTTCATTACTTTTACACTTTTCATGCATATTGCATATGTATGCAAAAGAGGAAATAAAAAAAATCGCCGGCTTGCAATGGTAAAACCAGGTGGATTTGCCAGTGCTTTTTAAGTTTCCGCTGGCAGCTATTCCCACTCGGCCTATTAGTCTGCGGTCTGACCAAGCATTCCATATTAAAAGTGACCCTTGGGCATATTCTATCTGTCAGCATCAATTACATCACCAGACATCTTCATTAACAACAAGTTCAGGCCAACTGTCTCGTTAGGCGTGCGGGGTAATCGAAAAGCAATGCTAATTTCCCAATCTAAACTAGAGTGGTTGCATTTAATAAACCAACTAAGTCGCACAATGTGACAGACAAAAATCGCTGGCAGTGTTTCCGAAAACCCGCAGAGTCGACAATGGAGGGCGCGCGTTTGGAAGGCGCAAGGTACTGCTCGGGTATGGCGGTCGGGGGTGACGTGGGGCAGACTGGAAATACGGCGATGCTCTAATGAACAGGTAATAAATTACGGCTCTCCCCGCT